>NC_052673.1:15048155-16353155 GCF_016802725.1 Solenopsis invicta
CAATTTTATTTTACGAAGAAAAGACATTTCTAGTATCTTGTTAATTTTGTAATAGTTGTATCTTTAACATTATTTTATTCTTCATTTATCTACCTGTCCATAGCACAAGCAATTTATTCTCCATCATATGTATTAACTGAATGATTTTTTTTATATTTTATAATAATCACATAAAATAAAAAATAAAATATATTTTAATTACTTCCATTATCTTATCAGAAAATTACGAAGATAATTTTTAAAATGATTTTAACCAATTTTTAATCAATTTAGCATAATATATTAAAGAGTAATTTTCGACAGTTGCTAATGCTCAAATCATCAATTTATCACTATACAGTATTTTTTTTTATTTCTATTTTAGTTACGTACACTGCAACATGACATTTATATTTCAGTATAATGTATATTTTGATTTGTTTTCTCTTCCAATGTACATACGAATAATCAAGAGGCAAGCTTCACAATAAAATCCGCCTCCCGCAAAGAGATTTTGCTTATTAAGCAAATAATCGAATGCAATGAATTTTGAATATGACATAGCATATATCTTTAAGAAAACGTTCAAGTTTTTGGACATAGATTAGTGCAATATAATTTATAATTTATATCGCGACAAATATCATATAATACTTTTGTTGTACTAAAGTAATTATATTTCTCCGTTTTTGCTTACAACGAGTCCTTCGATCGATGAGTGTTTTTGTACAAAAGAAGTTAAGGTATATTATAGAAACCGTTTATAGTAAGATTGCAACTTAGTTTATGGTAAAAACGAGAGATACATTCATTATACAGTACCTTAATTTTTTTCCTAAAAAACTATGTTTTTTGCTGAATATCGTGAACTGACGATTTATTTGTTGACAAAAATTTTTTTTATAAATTTATTTGTTAATAAAAATTATGTAAATTAGAAAATGTACATAAAATAAGTACTCAACTATTCTTCAGTTTTTCCACAAACTAAGTGACGCGATAAAAAAGATACTATATATATATATATATATATATATGTACACTATATATATATATATATACACTATATATACTATATATATATATATATATATGTGTACACTATATATATATATACACTATATATACTATATATATATATATATATATATATATATATATATATATATATATATATATATTAGTGATATGACGTATGATAGTGACAGAATGATCAAGGAACAGGTTTAAATAAAAATCAAGAGTTAAACCGTATACACACAGATATTATTAAATGCTGGATATTATATAGGTAATATACTAAAGAGCACTTGCTTGTACTGTTGCAATTCTCGACTTGCATGTGTACAGCTATGTACATTTTTATATATAATAAAACCTGACCATTTTCATATGGTCGCGTTTGAAAAGTAAAGTTATTGATAACAAATCCACACAATAGTGTTCTTTTCTTATGTCACTCTCATTAAAGATGTTTTAAATTGAAGAATAACATCTGTTTAAAATCCGAGTATTCCTACCTGTCACAAATTAATTTAAATTCATATAGAAATTATAAGTTAAATAATTCTTATTCGTTAGCCTAATTTCAATGCATTTCCTTTTAGACTTTAGAATAATCACGTTTGCATATATATTACAGGTTATATTATCATCTTAAGTTTATACATTAGTATGTCCTATTGTCACATTATCCAAGTTCCTTTTTATACTCTCCAGATCTTTCATATCCGACACTACACTTTCACACTTGTATACTACTAAAGAATGATAAAAGTGAACAGCGAAAGCGACGAATACTATGAGCACGGGAATGACTATCACGGTGCTGGCAGTGGCAGCGGTAAAGGAATAGTCCCAGAACTTGACCCAGCAGAGAATAGCCACCTCTACTAGAAAGAGAAACAGTCCGAGTATCGTAGAAAATGCCCAAGCCAATTCGATGAAACCGCGCATTCTTTCGTGGGGCGATTCCGTTACGAGTCGCGAGACTTGAAGCTTGCTTATGGCTTCGATATTGGGTAAGAGATATGTGCTGATCATCAATGCAAAGATGTGCACCGACACTAAGAAAGTAGTACAAACTGCGAACATTACAAATAGCCATTCCGGTACCGCTGTTGGTTCGTTTATTTGCAGTTCTACCATTGCTACCTAAAAGATCAGAAAAACAATTAAATACAATTGGCTACAAGAATATTTAGTCAGTTATCGCGAGAATGGAATCGGATTAAAGAAAGTGATATCTGCTTATATAACCACAGATGTGCATGAAGATTACATAGAATTGTCGTCGACGTCAATTTAACTATTTTCAGGAAACGTTGTGTAATCGCATACAACCCGCTCTGAGTTAGAATTTTCCAGAAAAACAATTTTATTTAAATTTATTCTCAAAATATAACTGGTTATAAATATTTATTGCTTGTTACATTTAAACGAGAAAATGTATTTAATTATTATTAAGTGAATGAAATTAATTTCATGAAAAACAACATAAAACTCATTTAATTTTATTTAAAATTAAAAATTTTTGTATAAATTAGGGAAGTTTATGAATTTAATAAAATTGTGTTCAAAGTCTAAAGTCAAGTAAGCAATGTATATAATTTAAAAAATTGATAAAAAAAAATAAATTAATATACATAATTAAGTATTTATGAAGTTGTAAATATTTATATACTTTTTTAGAATATTATATTTAAAACAAATTTTGTATTTCATTCTTTTTTCATATTGTTCAATTCATGTAAATTGTAACAAATACAATTGTAACAGTAACAATAGTAATAATAAGAATGCTTAAATTATTTTGATGACATCCCCGAATTAAAATTGATAAAGTTCTTGATTCGATAATTAAAATATCAAGAAGATTAATGATTCAAGAAGATTAATGTGCTGAACGTTAGAAGAGGAAGCAAAAAATTTAAAAAAATGTCTTAAAGAAATAAAGAAGTATGTCTGTTCAGCCTTGAAATAACTAATTAAGAATAAAAAAACTTATCAAAATCTGTCCACAGAATTAGCTCGCAATATTTCAGAACCGGTTAACCAATCAGTTCAAACTTTATCAAAATGTAAAACATTTTTTTTTCATCTCTCATCGAATCATAATCAATTTAATTCTTTCAGAATTCTAATTTATGTAAAAACGAACAGTGTAAAAGCGAGTTTCTTTTCAAAATGCCATTTCATTATTTTTACAATTGTAGTTATCGTCAGTACGAATGATAAACACGTCCGTAAAAAAACAAAAAAAGCATATTGTTTCGATTTTCTACTTTAAATAACTAACAAGTAATCATTTTTTCTATTTTTTTTTATGTATATTCGTATTTTCGATATTATTCCTATGCGGATGAAAAGTTCTGAAATATTTAAATGTAACACAATGAACAAAAAGCAGTTAATTGTTAAAATTTTGAAGTTTAAAAAAATTTGTAAAAATTTATTTTATATAGAATAGAATTTATTTGCTTCAGTTTTATTTTATATTAGAAGAGAAAAATTTGCATCTTAATGGTACATACAATTATGATGAACAAAATGAATGTAATTATTATATGCTTGCGAATGTAATTATTATATTCTTCCGAATGTAATTAGTATATACCATTGCAAATCCACTAAGAAGCTCTGATGTAGTTGCAGTTGCTTTCAGCTTCGCCCTGCTCATATGAAGCCTTCTCCACGAGAGACTTTCATGCCCGTTCTGATCGTCAGTTTCAGTTTGTGAAAACGGTGCCAGCGGCGACGGCGGCGGCGGGATCTTCGAACCCGCACACGTACAGCAACATGTGTACGGTGTACTGTTGCCTAAAATGTAGCTGTTGGAGTGCGGACTAGGATATGAAAGATTGTTGATAGGCCTCATGTCCAGAGACACGTATCTGTTGTTGTTGTGCCTGTTTCTAGGTGATAAGACCAGCTCGCTCTGAACAGGGTACAGCGTGCCACTTCTGGAACTGTGCGAGGAAAAGCTAGATTCGCTCGTCGGAATCTGCTTCGTTGGCAGATACGCCATGGACATTGGCCGAGATCTTTGTCCACCGCAAGGAATCCTCCACGCCGACTGCGAGATATCGCTTTGAGTTGACTTATTGAATTTATTACCTCTCACGTCTTCTCCCATATCACTGAGCGTACTGCTACTCGCATTTAATCTCGTGTGACTCATGACGCTGGGCATTTTCTCATCCTGGACACAGTCAACTAAAGCGCTCATCTCTTGGACGTCACTTCTTTTCATTGATCGATAGAGTTATGACAACAGGAAATATGGCTATGTGTTGAAGTGTTTACGCATTTGGCACATCGCTCGTGTTACTTTCGACGAGACATTAAGCGATTCGATCGGATACTCGAGGGCACGCAGGTACGTTAAGGTATATTACCGCACGCAATTCACTCCTACTGTTCGTATGAAGTTCCATATGCGATCGCATAATCATTTGAATTATAAATTACTCATTTCGTATTCAGCAGCGACTTATTATTGTCGTGGAATCGCAGAGTCTAAAGCGTTATGTTGGACTATCGCGTCGTCAATCAAGCGACACGACGTTATCTCTCAGAATGATACACTTGAAGCTTCGGGGAAACGTGCGGCAACGGCGGATACATGTGTGTCGTGTGTGCGTACCAACCGGTAAACGCGGAGCGGCCGTGCACCTGTACATCGGAGCTCCGACCGAAGACTGAAGGATCGCTTAGCCAAAGTACGGTCATGACGTACCGCTGTCTGAATCATAACAATAGTATTAATTACCTTTGAGCCATATCTACGATAATAACCGGCCGTGTGGCTTCCCGCGCGTATCTATGCGCGATTCATCTCTTACGTGCCCGCTAAGAGACCCCAATGTTGCGGCCAATGACGTTTGTCCTTGTCTTTCGGAACGGCGCGGCGATAAGACGATTACAAAGCAAGTCCGCTGAACGATGTTGCAAGAATCGCGAAGCGATGAGCAGAGGATCGTTCATGCCGGAAAATGAAGCGCGGAAAACGCGCAATCGAATAAAGTTCTTTCTAATTGTCTGTTCTCTTTTCTTCAGCGTCTGTGACATTGGGATTGATTATACACGTTATGTCGCGACATTACCATAAGAAAATCAGTCCTCATAAAGGCGGCACGGAATAAATGGCGATATTATTTATGGAGAAGCCTGCGTTCCGACAAGCGGAATTAATCACCTGTATGCCACGTTGCCGTGTGTTTACCACGTAACCATCGGAATATGCGGAGACCTGGTACAGCACATTCACTGGACTACGTCATTTTACCTTCTTTTTTTTGCAAGAGGGAATTACCAAGCTTTAGGTAGAAACTCGCGATTACGATTCTCGAAGATAATTTTGTATTCAAGTGGCGCGTCGGCTCGTTTGTCTTTATGTATCTAACGCAGGAAATTACGATGGCTCATCGTGTGCTTCCGTATTGCAACGCGTGTGACATGCGGAAAGACATCAAAATATTATTAATCGAAATATACACATTTAAGATATTTTAGCAGGAATTTCACAATTTTCATTTTAATAATGGATTGTTTGATGACTCAGTCTTTCCTCGTTAAAGATCATTACTCATCAATTTTCCATTAGATATTTTCACAACTGAGATAAAATCTCCGATAAAGAAAGAAAAGTATTTTAAGTTAATTAAAAAATAATATCGATTTTATTTATTCATTCTTTTCAAACGTTTAGCTCTTAGAACTTTCAGAACAAAGTCCTTCCTCATTTTTTATGATTTAAGTATGTATATGTATTTCATCTCGAAGTATGTATTGTCAGTTTGAAGTGGCAAAATGATTTAATCATTTGAAAAACTAATTTTCAGTCCAATTACAATAAAACCTGTGAAAAATCAGATAAGTAACTGCATTGGTGATATAATGCGTACCTGCGGAAGTATATAACATGTTTCTTGGTAATACTAATATATGAGGATCGTCGCAGATAACAGCAGCGAGACAATATAATTCCGCGTCGCAATAGTATTTGTGCAAATAATTTTATACTCTCCGGCATATTCCGGCAAAGTTAAATTGACGTATCGCGCGAAGAGAAAGGTTTCCCGATTCTTCGCCTTTCACGTATCGACCGTTTTGCAATCAAACTGGTTTTAACAGAACGATTAACAAAAATGCGATTCGCGGTGAACCGCGAACCTTACACCTTTATATGACAGCGGCACGATGTTTATATATTTTATTTCTTAATTAAATTTCTCTTTCATAAATCGTTTACATTTTCTTTTTTAATTAAATACTCCAATGTAGGTTTGTTGATGTTTTTGAAGTTATTTCCAAATATTTTTCTTTGAACTTGACACATTTGGCAACAAAACTTGTAATCCATATATATGCAAAGATTGGATAGTTTGGTAATAAAAATAAAAATTATTGGAGAAACCAAAGAACAACAGGTTATGCAATCTGTGCATTCTCGTGTGTATAAAAGTTACGTGGCCATTTGCGTGACAAAAATGCTGACAAAATCTTGTAACAAACGCGTGACAAGATCGGTAGATACATACAAGCTGGAGAATTGAATGTTTTGTTATATCAGAGTTTTGTGTAGATACGTAAAATATATTTTTTAATAAAATATATACTTCCAAATTATTCAAATTTTTAACCTTGATAATGATACTTATTAACAATTATACTTAATAACAGTTAATTTGATAAATTAATGATACCAAAGTATTTATTAAAAGTTATTTATCAAAGTATACGTATAATATACCGCTCATATTTTTAGAATTACCAAAACAGAATTATAAATGTTATAGGAATAAAAATAAGAATATTATATAAAATATAAAATAATTAAAAAATATATGGAAATATTTTAAAGTATAACATCGTACTCTTATTACATAAATCATATTCATTATATGTATGAATGTAACAAATGTTTTTTTATATAATATCTAAATACTGTGTATGTGTGTTCGCGCGCGCGTATGTGTCGTGTGTGTGTGTCCATATTATTAGCTATTGTTAATATTGTGAGTTTGATGTATCTTTGTTACTGTTTGAAGTGAAGTAAAAAATTGACAGAGTTATCATCATTAGTTCAGATATAATCTACGCTATGTACAGTAAAACTGAAGTGTTTTTCCATTATCGTAACTGATGATTACATGTGTATTTTTTTTTTTTTATTATTGATATTGAAAGATACGTATTAGAAGTCTGAGATATTTGTCATGAGTGAACGCGTTCTTCATTATTTCATTAGTGACCAGTATTGAGAGGAAAATTTTATTTTTTTATATGTACGTATAAATAACGAATAATAAATTAGAAATGCTGTCTTATGATATTGTATATAATAATAGAATCATTGGTTGCATTTAGCAGAAAAGTATGTAATTGTAAAATTCATTAATATGATTAGTTTTTTGTAGTTCCTACCAAATCTAAATATATATAAACCAGTCATATTTAAAGAATTTTACAACAGTTGCAAAGCTGCTTCTTTCGCTGAACGTAAACATTTATATGCAATTAATCTAGCATGAAGAATCACATAGTTGAAGATTAAGCGAAGAAGTTTTCCAAAATTCAAGAATAGAAAAGTTGCTTAAGTCTAAGAATGTTTTAGAATACAGAATAGGAAAGAAAGAAACAAATTCGGTATGTATAGTCGAATCTTCATATTGTCCATATTACTTCAACTCTTTAATTACTCTCCTCCTCTTGTCATTTCTGTTCCTTTCCTACTACTCGACGTTTTCCACATGATCACGCATGCGTAGAGTGAATATATGACCACATATACATGACTTTTTTTAGTGTATGTGCCTCCCTCTCCACCCGTTCAGCGTGTGACAGCGGCCCGGATCTGGAAACACCAATACACACCGATGCAAAAACCTTGGCTATAATCGACTGTACAAACATTGCGAGACAGGGAAATAATTTGGGTGGAGAAACTCGTGAGCCATTGCGAATTTTCTGCGAAGTTCCAAAGGCTCGCAATTTATAACGCGGTGATTATAGAGTGAGACAAGCAACGACCGCTAAATCATACAATATTTATACTTTATACGTCTTTCAGGGTGAATACCAGAGGCGTGTAAAAAAATGCTGCCCGCACCTGTATGTGCAAAAAAATTTGCTGCTATATAAAATAAGTGTGCATATGCAACTATTTATAAATATATAAATTTACATATACTTATCTATTACTTTTTAAATAAAACTATCTTTGATTAAAATCTTTGTAACTTTTGGCTATTGTCACTTGAGTTTTAACAACGAATTTCCAAAGACACTAAGCGTGTTTTTTTGTTTCAAGAACGATTGTATGTACTACGAGTGTAATAAATTCATATTCAGGATTGAGCATAATAATTAGTTAAAAAGTTAAATAATAACGTTAAAAAGTTAAATAACTTAACTTAATTTTAAATAAGTTTATTTTTAATTTCAACTCTTATGTTTAAAACACATGAACTTTAAACTTTACAACTTTAAACATTAACTTTTTTCCTAAATTAAAAATTTACTTATGTAAAGGAAAAAAATTGTAAAAGAAAATACATTTCCTTATAACTTTATAACTATAATATTATTTTTTTAATTATTTCATATAATGAATTTATAAATAAAATATTAAATTTATTTGATGCTTCATATCGTTATTACTTTGTTATTTATAGCTATGTAAAAAAAAATAAAAAAAATTACAATATTTTAATTTAATATAAACAATTTAATAAATTTTCAGAATTATAACTTTTAATATAACTTAATTTAATTTTAATATAACTTTTAATTGAATTACTTTTTTTATTTATGTAATAACTTTTAATATAACTTTTACTTAAAAATTTTATAAGTCATCAATTTCAACTCAATTAAAAAATATAGATAATTTATTTTAAAAAATATAGATTTAAATATAGATTTAATTTAAAAACAATAGATTAACTTACTCAATTGGTTCATACTTTTCCAAATAGAAATAAGATTTTCATTGAAATGTTTTTTTCAAAGAAATTTAATTTTAATTATGAGCATAAAAACTGAAACTACGATTTCATAATACTTTTATGAATTTTAACTTCGGCCGCTTTTGTTGTTCTGGCCACTTACGTGCTGTGCACACCTTGCATGTTCGCTAGACACGTCCCTGGTGAATACTATACAATTACGACACCCCAACGCGATTCGTTGTGATCGAGATCGAGGCGTACAGGCGGTACAGGTTAGCGTCTAACCAAGAGAATTCATCATTTAGCGTGATGTTTATTTATCTTCGAGGGCTATAAATAAGGAACAGACGTCATTTCTGCAGGTAACCGAGCGATACCCTGGAGCCACAAAATTCTCCTCTAGACGTAAGGCCGGGTACAACCCAAATGACAGTAAGTGAAATACTACGTGTAATTCAGAATAAATCATTAACATTTTCAGTAATCAGGGAAGATTCAATAATTTCTGTGAAATTTTATATGTTTTTATGCTCGAATTAGGTTTTGGTTTTAAAATATAGTTTTGTATGATATATGAGATGTACAACGTGACTTTAAAATCCTCTTGACACATTTAAGAAAATGATGTTATATACTGTTTCTGTTGTAGTTAATTTTAGCAAATGTACACTAACTGTTCTAATACTACAAAGGTTATATAAAAATCTATCTATGTGCAAAATTGCAATGTAAGTTTATTCTGTTCAATCTAATATTCATTCTGCTAAAAAAGTAATATTGAGTATTTTATAGACCGAGATGTTTTTGTTATGCTTTTATCTCACTAAACTTTATATACAGTAGCTTTAGTACGCATTGATGTACAGAATAATGCTTGAATGATTGAATTTGCTATATATTAATGATTTAAAGAAAATATATTAGTTTATGTAATATTTTGTTTGTTTGTGTACTTATGGTTTTTTAGAATACCATGGGTGGAGCCCACTTATGTACGCCACAGTC
Organism: Solenopsis invicta; assembly: GCF_016802725.1. Lineage (NCBI taxonomy): Eukaryota > Metazoa > Arthropoda > Insecta > Hymenoptera > Formicidae > Solenopsis > Solenopsis invicta. The sequence goes on from NC_052673.1 coordinate 15,058,094, forward strand.
CATCTTTCAGCAGATTATGAACCAACAGAATCCGCAGCAGCAACAGAATGGGCCATGGTTGCAAACACCCCAGGTACCACCTATAAGCATTCCGTGGAGTGTACCAGCATTGCAACAATCGGAATTGGTTAGGTTTACTGGAGAAACCAGCTCAGGACCAATACTTCATCAGAAAAGAAAATTAGAAGCGCCAGATGTTGTAGATATGTAAGTGTTGTTCATCTGACACGCATCCATTTATTAATTATGTGCCAAAATCCTGATGATATGTTGTTTTTTAAATAGGCGTCAAACAAAGCAGTTTATAACAGAGGAAAAAATAGCTGCACATTTCAAAGATCTACACATTAGTTCCAATTATGAATCTGATAGGCCAGTGCCATCAACTTCCACTGCTCACATATCTTCCTGTCGTAAGCAATTAGATATGGATCTGGATATTGATGGGAATGCAATAAATACCGAACAAAGCGAGTTACATCCAAGATTGGTTCTTTCAGAGGAACTGAAGCGAATGCAAGAAGAACCTATTCTGCCATCGGCTCTTATAACCAAATTGTAAGTATAAAGTATAGTAAAATAATCTGATAAAAATGCAATGCTTTATATTTGAAAGAGAAAGAAAACAACAAATATATATATATATATATATATATATATATATATATATATATTTTAGGAGCTAAAACTTTTTTGTTTTCTTTCAGAGAGAGGCCTTCTATGGCACTAGTCCTTTGGGAACCACCAAACAGACATCTTCGTATCCTGCCAACGAGAGATACTCCAACTCCAATCCCGAACACATCCGACAATAATAATAATAATAACAATAATAATAATGATACTATTCCCGATCTAAATAACATGTCATCCAGTGCCACATCAGCGTTCGAGCCAATGGACTTATGAGGCTCTCTGGTTAGTACATTTATCTTCGTATACATTGAACATGAAAAAAATATAAATATTGTACTCTGGAAAAAAGTTTCAACATTCTGCAAAGCTGTAAAGTAGACTAGAATAAGGGATAAAGTACGTTCTGTGGTTTTTCCTATTGTACAATAATCATTTTAAGTAACGTGTTGCATTTGTGTGTGAACCATGTCTCTAATATTATTTTTATTCGATAATCCATGGATTTTGTTATTTTATTATACTTTGTCATGATTTAACTTTTTAAATACAATATATTTCTTGCATTGTATGTATTCTTTATCATATCTTATTTTGTTACAATTTTTTATTTATATCATGTGTAATAAGTATAAGCGAGAAATTATTATTATTATTATAAAAATATTTGTGTAACTATTATATTTACTGAAATAATGTGTTGAAGTTGAAAAAATGATAAGTATGTATATGGCACTTTAAAGATACTGAATATTTTTTTAATGACAGATTTTTTGGCTAGTTTACAATCCAAAATTTTCTTTGGCATAAATATGTAGAAAGACCACTGTACATTTATTGCAATTTTTTAATTTTTTACGTTTTACGAAAAATTGGGACATCGGCAAATCTGGAACAGAAATTCTTAGAATAGAGAAAACTAATTATATATATTACTAACAATTTTTTTGCAGTTTATATTTTGCATGTAATATTGAGAAAATGGAAAATGAATATTGAAAAGTGAGACATAATAAATGACAACATGTAATATGCGCGCGTGTTTATTGTGAATGAATGGATACAAGTATGTATTTTACATTAAAGTACAATATAATAAAATTCCAACTAGAATTTTAATATTATTTCTTTTTCCAATATTAGACAACAATCTAATTATCACAAGCATTATTAATTGTTTTTTTCTTAAGCTTTATAAACAAATTCTACATATCTCACTTTTAACTATTAATTATTCGTCGAGAAAACATGTTTGTATAACTAATTATCTTTAAATTAACTTTTGTCAACGGCAATGAATCTTTCAGCTTTCATTACGTTCTTTTGGCTCTATTGACTTGTAATTAGTTATATTTGATCATTTTATTTTTGATAGATGTGCAAAAAAGATCTGAAAAATATCTGAAAAAATATATTTAACAATATAGTTTATATCCATTTATATTGTACTCCTTAGGAGAAGCAAAAGAAGTTTTACAACTAGAAATTCCAAAAATTAATTGAATTGCAGGATGCAATCATTGTATAAGTAAACATTATAGATAAATTAATTAATTTATTAAATTTAATTTTATGTTAATTTTGTAATAATGGTTTTTTTTGCATAAAAAATCCATATCACTTCTGAATTTTTGCCGGGTTTAAATATATCCAAACTATATATCCAAATATATCCAAACTAGAACTATAAATATCTGATGAATATAATATCCGAATAATTTTATCTATTTACTCAAATCCAAACGTTCAAATTATCGAAAACATTTAAATCTTATTTAGAATTAAATCTACGATTTTGGGAATATAAAATTCAACAGACAACTAATTACTAACAAATTGTAAGTACAACATACCAAAATTTATTAAAATTATGTGTAATTTTACATAAAGACGTATACACTCTTACATAGAACCTCTTATATTTTGTATACTTTACAGTCACAAAGTGACTGCAATAAATACATATTGAATCTTTAGGAACAATAAAAGTAAACGTAATTAAATATGTTTCTTGAATTTAGTAAAACATTAATTTATATGCTCAAATTAAAAAATAGCTTCTTTTGATATTTTTTATTCTACTAAACATTCTTTTAAGGCTAACGAAATAAAAGTTAAATAAATTTGAGCAAAGTTCGAATATCCATGAAATATCTATACAAAAAAAAACATACAAAAAATATTTCTATTTTAATTACATTTTTGTTGTACATAACTCCAAGTTTCGCATATTAAATTTGTAATTAGTTTTTATTTTTTAACAGAAAGAGGAAAGTAAATAGTATAAAGTAATAAACGCGTGCGTAGACTGTTTGGATCACAAACATTTCATATGATTCGAATAGTTCCAAATTTAATGGCTAATTTAATGCATTAATTATTTGGATATTTAACTTCAGATTGTATTCACAGTTCTCATCTATACTCACAATAAAATTATATACATATATAGATATATTTTTTAAACTAAATATATTATTAAATATATTACTATTAAATATATTATGTTTTAAGGCTGTATTATAAACTCTTGCAGATTCCCTCTTCTTTGTCTTCTCTTACTATTCGAGCGGTCGATCTTCTAATAAAAGCTTTTTGAATTCTTCGACATCAATTAATGGTTCTCCGTTTATTGCTGCTACGATCTTATCGTCCTTCAACATTGTGACATGGTTACCTTCAACATTATACACTTCTACTTTGTCTCGCGTGAGCTAAAAAAATTTTTTATTGCTGTATTATTAGATATCGATTACAGGAAATTAAAATCTCGAACGTTTGCAAAATGTACACGGAAGCATATAATACCTTATGTAAGCCATAATCTTCTTCAGTCATATTGACTAATTGTAATGTGGGTTTCAAAAGTGTTATAGGCGCTCGTATTCGTTCCAAGGATTGCAAATCATATCTTTGAAGAGCGAGAATGTGCAAGTAAATGGTTGTACACAACGCTTTTTGATCTTCGGTCGAAAGTGACTTTTTATTATCAGGAATGTGCGAGAGGAATATATCTAACTTCTCTTCCCAGGTAGTACATTTCTCAAGAGCTAAAAGTAACTGCAAAAGAATATGACATATTAACAACAAAATACGTTTGAAAAATATTTTAGTAATCAACAGTAAAATCTACCTTTCCGCTTAAGGTTGATTGTATGGTATCCATCATAGCAAGCAAGACATTATTTTGAAGTTCTTCCTCTGTAGTGGATGGAATAAATTGCTCTAGAACCGCTTTGAATAGCTCAGGAGCGCCGTCAATTAGCACTAATCGACCACTCAAACCTTGTTTTTCCAATCGTCTCGCTAATTCGAGGGCAATTAACGAACCATATGAATATCCGATTAAGGAGAAACCTCTTTGCTCTTTCGCGTTTGGTAAGATATACTGGAAATTCCAATGAAACGTACGTTAGTCCGCGTGGAAAAATATTTTTTGATTCCATAAAAGTTTTGTTAAACGAAATATCGAATAAATATTGTTTTATCATTTACGCTCTTTCGCATATACGTACAGGTAAAAGATGATCTGCGTATTCTGGTATAGACATATAATGAGTTCCAGCATTTATTATTCCATATTGCAAGGCCATCGCGATAGGTCTGATCTTTGGCGCCAGTGGATTAAATATCTGTGCGGAACCCTGTATACCCGGTAAGAGGAACACTTGGAGCTTGCGCGAATCCATCCTAGTTTCTAATTTCACACAGGTCTCAATAGATAATTCATCGTTATTTAAAATTTGAATTAACAATTGCATGCCAGACTCGATTGATTGTTCATCGGTATTTTGATTCTGTACTTTCTGTCGTTCCAAGTCCTTATCGTACATCTCCGTCAGTTTGCCGAAATTTAGATTGCGGATGTTCTGCGCAGTGACGAAGATATCGTATTCGCGTTCTAGTATTTGCTTGATCTCGACGGCCATCGTTAAGTCCATGCCAAGATCGATCAACGGTATGTTTGGATCGACAGTCGTCAAATCTTTCACACCTGAAAAAGTGTCAAGAAATGTAACGGTATTGATAATGTATATTTTTAACCAACGATATCGAACGTCAGCAATCTATAACATTTAGAAAAATTTTCTACTAATAATTATGAAAATCTACAAACATTTGATAAAAATACTATAGATAAATAAAATTAAATATAATTTTTACTAGGAATGATTCTGTTAGAAATATAGTTTGCAGCTTGCAGTTTGAAAACAGAATTAATATTCTTGTCTGCATAATGCATATATAATTTATTTTTGATTCTTCTATTTTAATTTTATTTTAGGAAACTATTCTAAAATGACAACAATCTTACCCATTATATTTGCTACGATTTCCACAATGTTAACAGTTCCAGCACTCATATACTTTTCTGCCACCACCATGCTAGATACCACTGGACGATCCTGTAGCAAAAAGTTCTCCAGCTTCTTAAGGCAGGAAGATACCTTTTGCTGCAATAAACCGTCAATGACGACTTTCTCGTCATTTTCCTGCCTTTCTGTGACAAGACCAACTTCGCCTATCGCGCCCCATTGAATAGCCAGTCCCGGCAAACCGTCCGCTGTTCTGCGCTCGCAAATTCTCTCCATCACGGAATTAGCCATACCGTAATTCGTCTGTCCGGCATTTCCTCTTCTGCAAGAAACCGAGGAGAAAACTACAAACTGCCGAAGTTGCGGGCACAACTTTCTGGATAGCTCATCTAGCATCTTTGTGGCCCAAGCTTTCACCCTGAAAGTCTCTTCGAACGATTCCGGCGTTTGATTCTTGCAGATATTATCCTTCAGCACCACGGCGAGATTGAAGATGGCATCCACTGGGCCTTGTTTCTCCGCGGAGTTTAGTATAAATTCGCAATCCTTGCGACTCGAAGCGTCCACCCCCGTAATGATGAGCACATTCACGCCATAAGATTTCCATAGCTCGACTTTCATGCGCTGATAACCGTCCTTTATTCCCATTCTTGATGTTAACACTAAATTTTTGGCGCCTCGGAGTACCAGCCAATCGGCTAATTCCAATCCAAAACCACCCAGTCCACCCAGGATGAGGTAGGTTTTGTTACTGTCGCAGTAATATTGAGGATCAGCTAGAATAGGTTTCTTTTCAAGAACCTTTTTCTCATCGCAAATTTTCAAAAGTACCTACAAAAACATGTAACATAGCTTTATTAACTTTTTTTATTTTCTTACAAACTATATATATATATATATATATATATATATATATATATATATATATATAGAGAGAGAGAGAGAGAGAGGGGGGGAGAGAGAGAGAAAGAGTTACATGCGTTTTTACTGTAATTATATATAATTACTTCAAAGTAATTTGTATATTGATTAAAGTATTGATAAAATGATGAGATTATAGAAAATCCTATTTTAAATTTCTTTTACCTTGCCTATATGATTTCCGGTTGTCATATATTTGACGGCCGTTTCTAATTCATCCTTTTTAAAGACTTTTCTAACAAGCGGTTTAACAGCTCCATTTTTCAAACCCTCGTTCACCATATTATATAAATCTTCTTTCTCTTCCTCCATTGTAGAGGAAAGCAAAATATCTAGCACAACTCCGTGGAAACTGATTTCCTTCAAGAAAATCATCATTCCTATAGAATTATTTGAAGTGACGTCAAATGCGCCAATTTCTAAGAAACGACCACCCTCCCCTAGACAGCGAACTGATGCTTGGAGCCTTTCATCGGGCAACGAATTTAAAACAATGTCCACCCCGTTGCCATTCGTTCGCTGAAGTACCATCTGTTCGAAACTGACGTCACGCGAGTTGCCAATATGATCATCCGGAATCGATGGGAACATCTCGCGGATGAATTTACGTTTTTCTGGCGTTCCTACGGTGGTGAATATTTCGCAGTCTTCGTAAAGAGCAAGATGTATTGCTGCCTGACCGACACTACTACTGCCGCAATGAATGAGTACTTTGTCACCTTTCTGCATCTCACCCCGCTGATAGAGCGCGTTATAACACAATGCGTACACGTATGGCACGGTGGCCGCATCTTCTAATGACCAATTGTCAGGTACGTTCCAACAGAAGCGTTTATTGGCTTTGATGATATTCGTTATACCTCTGAAAGTATAAATATATCGTACACATCTCAATTTCTGGAGTATCTTAGAATGCATAAGACGATATTTTCGAGAAGACATATAACAGCAATTAATCAATTAATGGTTATATAAACATTAATAAAGTTAAAGCTTATATACAATATAGAAATTCGTAAACTTCCGAAAGATCTCATATGTATACAATAATCCAATCATAGATATGTTAATACACTTTTGAAAATATGCTAGAACTTGATCCTTTCATGTTAGCATAGGATATGTAAAAGCTTTTTTTTAAATGATGGAAATAAAATAAAACAATTTTTTTAATACACATGATTTTGCAAATATAAAACACTTTTAATAAAAATATTACTTTCGACAGCAAAGTCCCATGACACGACAACCAGCAGTATCGATACCAGCATACTCCAAGCCGAATAAGCATTTATCATGTCGACTATGTAATGAGTCAGTATCCAGAACGAATTTTCCTGTCGCCAACATAACATCTCTAAAATTGAGAGGCGAGTATACTACATGGACCAGATCCTTTTGATCAGGAGGTAGAGAGCCTTCGATCCAACGAAGTGAACTTGGGTCGCCAGGTATCTATTACATGTATATACGAAAATAGAATAATTATGTTGTATAACTGTATATAAAAATAATAATATAAATGTAATTACGTATACACGCATTTATATAAGATGTTTTGGAATTACGGTATGTTTTCTTGAATATTATTATCACAGTTGGGTAATAACTAATTAAAAAGTTAAATAATAAAGTTAAAAAGTTAATTTTTAACTTAACTTAGTTAATTTTTAACTTCATCTAGTTATTTTTAAAACACAAACTTTAATTTTTTTCCTAAGTTAAAAATGTACTTGTGTAAAAAAAAACTTACAAAAGAAAAAATATCACTGTATAATAAATATTCTTATACATAAAAAATGACATTTTTTTGTTATTTCATATAAACATAAGTTACAAATAAAATATTAAATTTATTTAGTCATATGGATCATATTGTAATAGTCTTGTTATTTAAAGTAAGCTAATTAAAAATAAGTTATAAATAGTCGGAATTTAGTCAACTTACTAGCAAAATGCGTTCATTAATAAAAATTACGGTGTTCTAATATAATATAAATAATGCTTCTTAAAATTAATTTTTAATTTGACTTATAGTTTGATTTTAACGCAACTTTTAACTCAATTTTTCATTCATGCAAGTTTTAATGTAACTAAATTAACTTATTTGAAAAAAAAAATTAAATAAATATTAAATTTATTCAACCCTGATTATTACGTACCATTTGATCAACATACGCATGATGAACAAGTTTTGGCTGTAGACTCGACAATGGTTGATGTCTGTAGGAACCCCATATTTTTCCCGGTCTCAATACATTGATCGGCAAATCTAACCGAAGCTGTTCCACGTATAACGGGTTTTGTAAGGAAAACTGAGGGGCTTTGGAATCTTGTATTAATATACTTCTAATTATTTCTCCACCTGGTTCCTTTCTTAAGCAGTTTACAAAACCTAGCAAACCACTTTCTAATTCTCCCTCGCTAACAAGTATTATCCTCATGTCGTTGGTCTCATTTTCTTCATTCATCAACGAATTCAATTTCTTGAGCCAAGTGAACTCATTATTGTTAACATGGACGACTTCTGTTTTCTTGATTTGAAGCTGCTCCTTCTTCTTTAAAAGTACGATAGTCTCTTCGCCAATACTCTTCTCTAAAATCATATCTAAGTTCTTCGAAAATATTGGAAGGTTTTCAAATTTGGACGATTTTTCTCGTGTTAATACAAAACCATCATTTCTCAGTTTCGGCAGGATTTGCTCCAATTGATGTTTCTTATTTTTTGAAAGTAATCCAATACCGATGGCGAGCAGAATATTATCTTCTTTGGACACTTTATTAATATCTATGGAAATCACGTTCGTGGGTAACGAATCGACGTCAAAATGATTAGATGGTGCAGACAAATGCACGTTCGCCTGAATCAAGGGCAAGTCATTCAAAATCTCAGTGAGCATGGGTGACGCCAATTTATCCGTCGTCACATTGTCGGAATCGTCGATCAACTCGATGGTCTTCACATGAATAGCTTGATGATATTCGATCGCAATCTGCGTGGACAATCTGATAGCCTCCTTCAGGGATACTTGTGCTCTGTCGCGATGAGCCACAAATTTATATTCTTCGAGAACTGGATTGTTATCTAATTGGCGAGGTAAGGCCGTAGCTTTGAAGCCACGAATTTCAATTCCACCTGATATTATGGTTTCCCATTCTTTATAAACGTGTACAGGGAATTCTGCAAAGAGAAATGCAATATATATCAGGCTTATTAGTGCTTACATCAAATTTATTAGTATAAGAGCTTTGTAATAGAGAGCAATTAAAAATCCGTTGCTGATACTCCGATGCTATATGTGTATATTTGAATTAAAAAATGTAGTTAATCTTCTTATATAAATCTCACGAAATAAATATTCGCGAATTTGAGAAACAAAATGTATAAACTTACGTTTGTCTTCTGAATCCAGATTTTGAATTTCTTGCTGGTGAAGCTTGGTATCAATCACGATTTTATGTATTTTCGCAGGCATATATAAATTTTCCGTATCCATTCCAAGAATCATCATTTGTAGCATGTTGTCTATGAATGTTACCCAATTACACATCCAAGCAATGTGTCCTTTCCTTCGTGATAGGGATACGCTTTTTAAAGAACGAAAAGCGCCTGAATATTGATAACCCCGTAATCTCAGCTCTTTATAAATGTCCTTAGTAGTTAGCACTTGTTCCTCGTCATTTATTGGCAAAAGCGTAGTAGGTATTTTTTCTTGCGCAGGGTTCTTCACGACTCGAATAAATCCAGTCGCAATCAAAGTATCGCTATTATCGTCCGATACTTCGAATCTGCCAGTGCCTGCAGAAATAATTATCGCAATTAATTAAAATATTATAATTAATGAGAACATATGACAAATCTTTGCAGAAAAGTTATTATAAATATTCTTATAAGTAAAATATATTGCATTCATCCATTTTAAAATATAGTTTACAAATTTTAAAAGAAAGTATATGATTAAAAATAAAGTACTCTCTCTCTCTCTCTCTCTCTCTCTCTCTCTCTCTCTCTCTCTCTCTCTCGCTCGCTATATTAATTTTACATCAACATATTGAATATTGACATCTGATAATTATTCAAATTAACATAATTAAAATCAAGAAAAGGCCAACAACGGTCATAGCGGATGTTTGTGTTCAATAATGAGTTTATAAGTTGATTCTATATACATTTTTTATTTCTTCAAAATGTGCGTCGTCATATTTATCGGTCTTAAAACGTATTTCTTAAATGAAATCAGAACAAATAATTTTTAAATTTTATGTACTATTATGTAAAATTGTAAAATTTGGATTTTTTAATCACATAAGAAGTTAGATCATTAACTAAAAAATTAACTATAAAATACTAAATATCCTGCCTAAATAAACGTGATTGTGTCGTAATTGATGATTTTATATTGAAATTATAAATTGTTAAATGTAGTTGAATTATATGTAAGCTAAAAATGTCAACCACACTGACTAGTAATGGTTTTTTTGTTAATCACAATAATATATACATTTAGTATAAAAAGAAGTAATAAAAATACCTTTTTGAACCATTACTGTTATCTGAATCTCGCCTTCTTTAGGTATATGGATGATACGAGTAAACGTGACATCTTCAAAGACGACCGATAATTCTGAATACATTTCCGCGTGCAATGTGCCCAGAATTTCCCAAACGAAAGCAAGATATCCTACGGCAGGTATCACATTTTTCCCATCAATAACATAACCAGCCATATACTCAAAATTCTCATCTTGTCTTGACAAAGTAATGATTCTCTCCCCAGAAGTTATCTTCTTTGGTGCTTTATATTTCGTTACGAACCAATCGTCAGAATGTTCCCATCTAGAAGAAGATTGAATTGTATTTAGTTTATTAGCCTAATTCCTCAATAAAGCATGTAATTCGTAAAATGTTTTTCGTATGTTTCCTTACTTTTTTTTTATAAATTGGCACTTTTTAAAAATAATGATCAAAAGACGGTTAAATTTGGATACATTGAACGAAAAAATTCTTGGTTTATTTCAGACAACTGAGCATTTAAATTTCTAAAAACCTACCTAATAGAAGGTGAGATCATTGGGGTACCATTGCTAACTGGATACTCGATCGGCGGATAAAGACTCACAATATCCGGTTGTAATCCAGTATTGTAGAGTTTGCCGATTGCTTGCAAAACAACCTCGACGTTGTCTTTGTGACCGCGCTGTGTGAGCGCAATATTGGTGACTCCCGTATCGAGGGATCGTCTGAGGATGGCCTGTAGCAGACCGTGAGGTGCAATCTCGATGGTCACCGCGTCTTTCGGGATCATACGCGCCGTTTCTTCGAATAGTACGGGATTCAGAAGATTATTGGTGTGATATTCGGCGGACGACAACTTGGCGGCCACGGTGGACCATTTATTGCGTGGCACAGACGAGCTTACCCATTTCTGGCTGCGCGGCTTTGGCTCAGGAATTACCTCGTTCAGATAAGCCAGAAGTTTTGGTCCGGCAGGCGCGATATAGCGACTGTGATAGGGTATGTTGCTACATGGCACTTCTTTCGCAAAGATTTGCTTAGCCTGATTAAATATACGTAGGCTTAGTTAAGATAAATATTAAAAGAAATATTTAATTCGGTAATATAATAAACAATTAAAATTGATCATAAGAACCGTGATAAAAATGCCATATATTGCTTATTTGTTATAATGACATAACTTAAAAAAAAACTCTTTTAGTTTAAAAGTTTTGAGTTTAAAATATCATTTTAAAATTTTATTTTAGTATAATAATTTAGTTTACTGATTAAAAAAGAATAAAATTGGCTCTTCACTAAATGTGTTCAGTTCTGACATCAGATTTCTCTTTTCTTTGCAAACAACTCAAAAATTACAATTTTTGAATGATGTCCCTGTGTAAAAGATAAGCAATATATGCATAAAGGTCATTACATTCTAACTAATATGTTGAAAGTTGCTTTAACATCGTTTTGCGTTGTTAAAATTTTACATTTAAATTATAAGTTGTATATATATATTATTGTATATTTTTTATCAATAGAAGTTTAGAACAATTCAGAATTTCTTGATTTAAAAAAAAAAAACGTTGTGTTAGTCAAACCTGTAGTTTGGCGACAAATTCTTTCATAGACTCAGCGGGTCCACTAATCGTGCTGCTGTCAGCACTATTGTGACAAGCCACTTCGATGTCGGGTGGGCACATATCTTTGACGTCCTCGTAGCCAAGACCGACAGCTGCCATTGAACCGAAAATTACTTCAGTTTCGATGGATGCTAAACCTCTCGAGTACGCTGACAAAATCATTTGTTCAGCTGTGAAGCATCCATCTGCGTAAGCGCAACCAAGCTCTCCGACAGAATGACCAATAATATTGTCCGGCACAATGCCTATTGACGTGAGGAGATCAACCAGACCAATCTATAAAATGTATACTGTATTAAAATTTTTTATTTAATTATAACATGCATAAATATTAAATATCTTTTTAAATATCTATATAATATATCTAGTTCTAATTTTTTAAGTTAGATATACATATATTTTTAACATAAAAATATAAAAATATCTTATAATTAATATAATAATATTATTTATTATTAATTTAATTTGTTAATTACTTTTAAAAAATTTTATATCTATTATATCATTTATCTTTTTCCAATTTTTAATGTTTTTTTTTTCACAAAGTATAATTTATTGGAAGAAATTATGTATAGTAATGTTATAAACACATGCATAGCTCACCTGTACCGCCGCGATACCCACAAACGAATGCAAAATATTGTCAAAAATGCTTTTGTCTGTGTTTGTCAATATATTAATGATGTCTACACCGCGCGGTCGTAAGACGGCATCACATTTTTTAATAGCTTCGGCAAAGACAGGGAATCTCATTAGCTCGATACCTGTTTGAAAGTAATAAGTTAAATAAACAAAAAATATTAAGATAAAATATAATCATTTCTATTGTTAGAGAAATTATGAAGAAATTAATACAATCAATACACGTACCCATGCCAGGCCATTGCGATCCCATACCGGAAAACACGAACCATACCGGTCTCACAGATCCCAAATAATTTTCTATTTCCCTTATGGAATGCTCCGTCTTCTTCGAGCCGACTATTGTATATCCTCGATACAAATGTCCTTGGACATCAATAGAGTGAATGTCATGCAGCAGACGGATATATTCAGCATCCATCGGATGCTTTTCGATCTATGAAGATAAAAATTAATTTTCTCATGAATCTATAACATATCTGTTCAATGTTGAGTATTTTGGTGTTTCGCGTTGAATCGTATAGGAATTTGCTTAATATTATGCTAAATTTTCCAATTCTGTCATTAATCTAGGAATAATATGTTTCATTCATTTTCTATATTTTATATTATTTAACTTCATATGACCTTTCTCTCCTATTATAGTTCTTCATTGATTTTTTACTTACATCATCTAGGAACACTTTAACAGAATCCTCTGTACGTCCAGATACTGTTACGACTCTCGGTAAATCATCAGAAGGTGCTCCGTTATTGATCTTCTTTTTTGAATAAGATTTTAACACAACATGGCAATTAGAACCCCCGAAACCGAACGAGTTAATACCCACGTAACCACCATTCCAAGGTGTCGGTTCGGTGACGACTTTGAGCCTACCGTCTTCAAGAGTTTTGAACCCTTCACGTGGCCGTTTATAATGCAAATTAGGTGGAATTATTCCAGTTTCCATTGCTATTAACATCTGACAAATGTTGCAACTTAAATTAATACAGCATTATCCTATTATTCAAGTATTAATATATCCCCGTACTATTCTAATGATTCAAATCTTAATATTTAAAAAATTGAATTTATTTGAATCTTTGGATTCGCGCCCGCGGATTGAAAACATGATTTTCATTATAAAAAACAAAACGGAAAACTAATTACTAGTTAATTGGAACTTATTTAAATTTTGTTTGTTCTTCACACACATAGCTAAAAATATCGTTATCAATCAAAAAAAATGTTTGTCATCTAAATATATAAATCAGAAATATATAAATATATAAATTAATATTTCTTTGTTAAAATTTATGAATATTTAATTAAGTTTAAAGACTTTCTAAAGATTTTCAATAGATTTTAATGTTACGCAACGTTTCTTTAAAAAAATAGTCACCTTAATAACTGAACATAGGCCGCCAGCAGGCTCAGAATGACCCATATTTGATTTAACAGAACCGATCAGCAAAGGGGTAGGTCTATCTTTCTCGAAGAAAACTTCCTCGATCGCGTTGAGCTCCTCAGGATCGCCGGTTTTGGTGCCAGTACCATGGCATTCCAAATAGAACAGATCGTTCGGTGACAAACCGCAACTCTCGTAGCAATCTTTCATCACTTTGCCCTGCATCGCGCTTGACGGAAATGTAAGGCCCTGCTTCTTGTAACCATCACAATTCGTTTTGCTATGGACCACTGTAGCGTAAATTCGTTTCGCATGCTTCGCTTTCTGTAGATATATGACGGAAATTGTCTCGCTACGACCATAGCCATCAGCGTCGTTGTCAAATACCTTACAGCGTCCATCAGATGATAAAACCCCTGCAATTATTATTATTATGAATATATAGAAATAATTATTTATATCTTCAATTCTTTGTATAGTATACATATATTGATTCTCTCAAAAAAATAAAACCAAGTATAAAAAAATCTTGTTTTATATTTTCGACTTATTGTTTCATATAAAATATTCTTATTATTAATTTTTTTATACGATATCTTCACGTTATATGTATGCGTAATATCAAGTAGTGATTATGATACAATTTGTTGGAATCGTTAATATATGTATATCTCAAATTACCAGAACACAAATTTTAAAACTTTAATTTTAAAGAGTTTCTCCTTTCTCTTTTTTTAAGCCTTTATACAAATAGCTTTTTACAATATACAGATGTCCCTTTATATAATAACAAATTTAACTTGATTATTATTTAATTTGATTAATCAATATAATTAGTCGATTAATAATAAATATAATTTTCTTTTCAGTTAAGAAATTTGTTTTACAATAAATCTTTATAGTAAAGAGGAAACATGGGGTTTTGTGCAGGAATGTATAATTGAAGAGATTGTACCAAGACGAGCAAATTGCAACGACACGTAGGGATGAAGACACAGGTTCGATCCGCCCACAATAGCAGCCTCGCATTGACCTTTTATCAAGGACTGATAAGCGTGCTCCAATGCGATCAAGCTCGAGCTGCATGCGGAATCCAGAGCATAAGATGGTCCAGTCACTCCTAGCCAATAGGAAATCCTATTTGCCAGCATGGCTCTACTGCATCCGGTAATTCCAAAACCATTTACCTAATCATATACGAGAATATTAAAAATGGAAAATTACATTTTACCGATATACATACGATCAAATGTCAATTAAGGTGTTCATTGTCTTCAGTACTTAATTTTACTTGTAAAATCTTTACTTCCTACATTTCTCTAGCCTGTTGCATTCTTTTAATAATTTAAGCAGACGAATAATTATAAATTTTGAAGATTCGAAATTTAGAATTATCAATATTCAAAATTAATAAATAATTCAAAATTTTGTCAACTTTCTGGCAAAACGCGTTTATTAAAATGAAATTTTATCATAACGTTTCGACCTTAGATTTAGGTCCTTTTCAACTGAGTCGGTTGCAATGTAGACATTAAAATAAATAAATATTGAAAATTCGTTCTGCTTTCAAATTTAAGTTAAGGAAATAAATCTTAATTTCTCATTTATTTTTTGTTACGTGATACTATTCCACGGGACCTACCTGTAATTTTTCGTAGAACCAAGTTTTTTCAGATTCCGAAAAACATGCGCCGATAAAAACGCCGGTTCGCGATCCACGCAACAGTTTTGGATTAACTCCCGCGTCAATAATGGCCTCGTAAGCATGCTCCAGCAACATTCTGCACATTGGATCCATCGTGTGAGCCTGTTTGAAATGTACTCCAAAGAACAGTGCATCGAATTTGCCAACATCGTTAATCTTTCCTGTACCTTTGGGGATCTCTGGATGTTCTGTATTTACATAAATTTTTTAGCACTTTTTCCACAAAATAATATGAAATAATATGGGTGTATGTTTTATATGATTTAATACATATGATTGCTAATAACAATGAATTTATATTTATGGTAATTAAAACTTTTCCATTAATTATTATGATCTAGTAATTACCTAAGTTCCATCGGCGATCGTCATTCGTGACCATATCTACCTTATTTAGTAAATTGTTTTTGAACTCTTCTACATTATGGGACTCTGGAAATCTACCGGAAATACCAGATATAACGATTTCTTCGCCAGGTTCAGGTACTTCGTAACCTCTTTTAGTTTTTGCAGACATTGTCCTGAAGCTCTCCCGGTTTCGTAAATTTGAAGAAAAGAAGCAATGTTGCTCAAGTTAATTATCAAAAATTTTTAATTGTTTCTCTTATTAATTCTTGCACCATATAAAAATTTTACGATCTAGTTATTAACTTAACGAGTTCATCAATTGATCCTATGGACAACGAATCGCGACTGAAGAGCAAAACAGCGGGAAACAGTCTTATAACATCCCTACCTCCAAGAATCCCATTATTACTTTGAACTTCCTTAAAGAACAGTTTAACTATTCTAACAATGCTAATAATTTGCGTATCCACCGTTTGCATTATTGAGAATAGTTAGACAATTGTTTTTTAACTTACTATCTCAAGTATTATTCAAAGAAAATTAAATATTACAAATAATCACAGAATAATAATGAATTTCTGGGTATTATCCATATGAATGCATAATATATTGAAAATTGTATATTGTATTTTAATTAACGTATGCAGTTTTGTTCCACTTTTTAATAAAAAGAAATATGCATTTTTTCGCTATATAAAAACACAAGTTAAATTATGGTAAATTTTATTAATATAATGCAAAATTTAATAATAATGTACTTATAAATAAACTACTATATTTATTTGTTTTATTCATATCCATAATTCTTAATCTTATGTATTTGTAGTAAAAAAATAAAATTACATCAATTTTGACAAATATGTGCAAATTTTGCGTTTACGTATTCTATACATCTTTTCTTTTTACATTTAATTCACGTAATTTGTCGCTTATATATATATATATATATATATATATATATATATATATATATATATATACACACACACACACACACACATATGCATACACATACACATCAGAATAAAACAATATTTATAAAATAATACATCGTACAATTACGCCTGATATTTTGTTGCACTCAATTCTTCTACCTTATGCATTTGATAACCTAAATAATTATACGCAAAATTAATTATACTGTAAGTATAATTGTATATCTTTTATAATTCATCTATTTTCATTTTCATCCTTTTATAGTTATAAAATCAATAATTTTACGAGATTAATTTTAATCTTCGTATAAGTATAGAAAAACAGTTTATGTAAAAATCATTAAAAATAAACGTAAAAACTAAACATAAAAATGGAGTACCATTTAGGGTCAAAATCAACTGTAGCGTTAGTAATAAATAGTTAGTAATAGTGAGCAAACATCTCTCTTATAAATGTTCTTTTCCTACAGTTTGTGTAATGAATATTCGACATCGCAGTGACACAAAAGTCAAGGGTGACCGGATATCGCATCAGAATACATAATATATTTTCTCGTTAAAGCCCTCTTTAATTACACTGACGTAAATAGTTTCAATTAGATTAAGTTTCAATTAAATTGTAATATTATGCACGCTACAAGTTCTTTACGATTTGTCTTTACAATGTTTGGTAAAATATTTTTTTTAACTGTAGCATTTTTTCCCAATAATTTTGTTGTGTTTTCCAAAAAGAAAAACCATAATAAAAGAAAACAAAGAAAAAAAAGCACTTCTAAACGTTAATATTACGCGCATCTATTTTCCGGAAATAGTTACATAAATCATACAATATACTATAATTAAGATATATTTTTTTATTGTCTTCACATTCGTTTTAGATTAAACTATAAAAATACAAAAATTTTACTTTATTATATAAAGAATATATTATAATATTATGCCGCTAATTAATATTAATTTACATAATATAATCATTCATATAGTTATTTTCTTTATTCGTAAATAAAATTATCGTTGTACATTTATCGTGATTATACTTTAAAAAATACAACAAAGTTATTTGCAAACAAAAAAAATTTGGAATTCTAATATGAATAAAAGGTCAAGTATTGTTTGATTTTTAATCTTTAATCGTTTCCGATGTAACTGCATTTTTTTTATCTCATACATTTAATATATATCAAATTACAAATGCTTTGAACGCGTTTATGAATAAAAAAGTACATTTATGATTATATTAGGTAAACAAATTTATTTATTTATTGATAAATCAATAAATTAATTTATGAGGACAGAGGCATTAAACGTATAGATTAAACGTATAGGTAAACATACAGAAAAAAGAACGGTCAAAAAATTAATATGGCAAGTATTTGAGATCTTCATTAAATATATAGCATATATATATATCTATTTTAATGAAGCGTTTAAATTCAGTTAAGTACAATAACTAATTATAAATTAAATGTTATTCCACCTTAAACTCATTTGTTCCACAGACATCATTTTTCTTCATAACTACTATTATATATGATATATATAATACATATAAATATAACTTCTAAGTAAAAAAAACAATATTGATAAATCGATGTCTCTCATGTACAAAATTTATTTTAATATTTGTGCACTCCAGCAAAATGTACTTTTTTCCCTTGTCCGTCTAAAGCCTCCATTAAGCTCGATGTAAAACTAAATTCTGAGCTACTTTCATCCTCTTGACCTCTGAAAAAATAAATATAAATTAGTAATTGTTTTTTTAAATTTCGGTTTATTTATATGGATAATCTTCATCAAAAAAAAAAGAAGACATACAATGTGTCGAGACTTGTTAAACTGCCATTCAATGTTGGCATACTGATAAAACCATCTATCTTCAGTAATTCGAGATAAGAATTAATAGAGGTTACATAAATTCCTCTGGAACCAGCAGTGCCTAAATAACGCGGACTAGTTAATTCGATTAAGGTACGTTCAGGATTCCTTTCCGAAGAACGGTATGCTTCGGCGTCAAGTTTTACAATTTCGACGGACGAGAAATAAATAATGAATAAGTATGGTTTGCAAAATGCTAAAATAAAACAATGAATTATTAAAAGAATAATTTATGTGTCGTATTAATTAATGTGTTGTATTAATGTATGCAAAGTAATGTTTACCAAAAGCAATTGGAAAATGATTCCACATTGGATCAACAGCGCGAGTCCGTCTACCTTTCTCGTCCACAAATACACCAAATGCATTGTAGCACAATAAAAGTTCCGCTGTGCCGCATGTATTAGAAATATTCAAAATACATACAGGAAATATATCGAGCTTAGCTGCCTCTAATATTGTCGCTTTAATTGAGCTATTATCTTCTTCTGGAAATTCTGTCAATAATGTAATAATGCATATCTTAAAGATTATTGTTTTCCGAAATGTTTTTCTTTTTCAAATAAAAATTATTATAATAGAGATATTTTGACCGTTGCTGTATCAATACAAATTGAACAAGAAGCCTTCTACGGTCGTAGCTAGGTCTTTGTGCTTGTCTGTGTCATTTTATATATTTTCCTCAAGTTCAATGAACTGCGCGCCAAATTAATTTTCAGTCAAAAATTATTATGTTTTCTACTCGTCTCGTTAAATTACGAGACTTAAGAATCGTAACTTATACCACATAATTTTATTTATGTGCATGTACTTACCGTTTACGATATAAGTTTGCAAATCAATTTGTAAGAATTTGCGACAACCTACAATAAGGAAATTCGTAGTAAATATAGCACAACTGCAAGGTTCCTGTGTATCGAACTCACGAAGTTCGACGAATTCTCCGAAATCTTCTCCAATTTTCCATTTCAATAATCTGCGTTAGTATTTAAAGTAATATTTAGACTTGTTACAACATCTATATTGTGTTCATAAATAAATTAAAAGTTACATACATCACGTGAGATGCGGTTGCGGCGCATAATATTTCGCCTTGCAATTGATAAAGATGACAACTTTCAGAAATAGATAATACGCTGTTTGTATTAATTGCTGGTCTAGAACAATCGGCGGCCAAGGCATTATTCTTTAATAGCCTCAAGTTGCAGTGTACTAATTCTCTATATTCACCAGCTATCATTAATGCCAGATCCAAGTGAGAATGTAAAGAGAGCTGGTGTATATGTTTAATACCGCGTATTGTAGTGAGCGTCTGAGATTTAGAAGCGCAATATGAAAACAGGCCTTCTTTCGCACCCAGCAAAAGCACATTTTCCAAGCCCAGATCCACAACACAATTCAAATCCAACTAGAAATAAATAGAATAACATTATATAAAATACAAAAACGAGAAATTTAAACAAAATTCTAAAAAAAATTCTAAAGAAAATATCAAAAAGAGCGATTTTATAGTTGACCTTTTTTTATTAAACAAAAAAGTCTTAATATTGCTTTTTTTAAGATTCCTAAAATGAATATAATACACAACTTTTATCAGTTAGAGATATAACAAAATAATGCCATTTCTTATTAGTCATCTTAACACCACTCACCTGATGTTTTTCTAATCTAAGTACAGTTTGATACTTGTTACATTTCGGTACAAGGTACGAATTTTGAACAGTAACAGTCTTTAAAGCTCTAAGCCAGTTTCTCTTATCGGCCTGACTTAGTGCCATAATGTCCATTCTAGAGGAAGGCCAACAAGTCGTCGTAGAATTCGATTCTATTCTAAAGATAAATGGAATATCGGATTTTGCTGTTCCCAATACATCAGGATTCTGAACCATCTCGGAAATATTAAAGCCACTGTTTTCTATCAAATTTAGACGATTAATCGGTGCCATCCCTGTACACGGCTGCTGTTCATAGACGCATAGACATGATCCTTCCAACTTCAAATACTTTCTCTCCCAGCAGGATTTTGCTCTACCAGGCACTTTTACCAATCCTTCCATAGTAACTTCATTCTCTTTACATGGAGCACTTTGTAGGTCCTGTATAAGTTGCATATAAATACACAAATTGCCATGAAAATAAGAATAAACTAAATAAAATCCGATTTCTTACCACATCTGGCTTGTCTGGTTGATCTATCGCCAAAGTTTGAACGCTATCTCCGATCGACGATAAGCTGTCATCGCTATCTCTAAAAGATTTATGGCAGTATTCAGGGAAACCACTCGGTAACCCACAATTGGCAGGTACAAACGCTCTACATTTCGAGTGCGTCATGATTTGACACTCGCTGCAGATCGCGGCGTGTATTCCGAACTGTATAGCCTCTGGACACGCTGCGCATTTTCCAGCACGCATAGGCAATCCGATATTGAATCTATGCGAAATATTGTGTCCTATTCTTTGAGGAGATAGCTGCCTAAGTAACGAACTACTAGTCTCTGTGATACTCTTCGTCTTTTTGTATTCGCGTTCTGGTGTCGTTGGAGAGACAGGTGCAGATGTAGATGCGGAGGCAATCTCAGCTTTCAGAATTGATACTTGATTCGTCAATGACTTCACCTTCGCTCGTTCTTTGACAAGTTGATTCTCCAATTCACGATATGCCACGGACATGCTCGTACATACAGGTGGCATATTCTCCTTTTGCTTTATACCAAGTATTTTGTCGCATATGGTCTTCTTCTTTTTACTGTATTCTAATTGCTTTTGCAAGAAATCAATCAGCTTATTTTGTTGTTGTCGAGTACTTTCGGCCTTTACTTCTCCTTCCGCATAGAATTGTCTCATTGTTTCTAAGACTTCTTGTAACTCTGTTATTCTTGTCCTTAGTTCCTGACCATGATCTATGCTACTCTGCAGTTTGGCAGCAAGCTCAAGATTTGCTATTTTCAATTTGTCCTGATATGTTAAGTATTTGCTGCTTTCATTTTTCACAGTTATCAAATCTTCCTTAGCAGCTTCTAAAGCGCGATTCTTTTCCGAAAAATCGTACTCCAATTTATCGCATCTCGTATTCAATTCTTTTACTTGCATAGTGAGTTCCTGAGTGAGTTTCTTATACTGGTCTCTTTGAACGACAAGACTATTTCTCTCACTTTCTATATCACTCGTCTCGGATTCCAATTGTTCGACATTACGCTCTGCGACTATTCTTCGTGTTTTTTCTTCATTTTGTGCAATACGTGCCTCACGTACTTTTTTCTCTGCAGCTTCCAAGTCTTTCTGTAGCTTCATTTTATCCTGAATTAGTATATTCTCGCGCGTTTCATGATCGCTTGTTAATCTCTCGTAGTCCGTTAATTGCTCCTCTAAGACTGTACATGTCTCTTTTAGCAACTCGATGTTTAATTCATAGCCTTTGACATCTTGCTCTAATTTTGCTATTTTAGACTCAAACTCAGTCTTCTCTTCATTATGCTTAGCAATTGTCTGTATCATACGCCTATTTTCAGCATTCACAGTATCAACACGCTCTTGATTTGATCGCATCTGTATACGAGCAGCATCTAATTCTCTACGTAACGATGCGCTAGAAGATTGTAGTTCCTCAATTTGACGATTAGTTTGAGTCAAAGCCTGAGTGAAAAAAGAATATAAGAAATGTATTAAGAATAAATAACAAAAACATATGTAAAAATATGAATATTTCTACAGAAATCCTAATTTAAATCAGCAAAAAGTTATTAAAATTTTTAATAAAAATAAATCTTAAATATATATAATAAATAACATATACCCTTTGTGCTGAATCAGCTTGCATTTTATTCCTTGATGCCTCTTTTGTAATATCATTCAATGATGTCTTTGCAATATTTAATTCTTTCAATAATTTCTTAGAATTTTCCTCTTCCTCTTTTGTTTTACCGTTTAATTTATCTTGTAACTTTTGTTTCTCTTCTTGTAGCGTTTTTATTTTCTCCTCGGCTCGCTTAGCTTCCCTCACAGCTATGCGTTTATCTAAGTCAGCATTTCTTAACTCCTTTTCTTTCTTCCATAAAGCTAACTCAGCTTGTTTCGCTGTTTGTTTTTCGACTGTTATTTCTTCTCTTAACGTTTGAAGTTGCTGTTTCAATTTTTCTGCTTCTTGTCCATGAAATACTTTTGTATCAGTAGCTTCAATAATTGCTACACGAGTTGAAGCTGGCACATCATCCAATTGTTTAAGAGTAGCATTCTCTGCCTCCAATTTCGTAACACTATGCTCCAAACGTTTCAGCAATTCCTCTAAATTGCAAACTTTGCGCAATTGTTCCTCTGCAATTAAATAATAAATAACAAAATAATAAATAATAATTAATAATTTCGCTACTATAAATTGTTGCTTACCTTCTTTTTCCAAAGAATCCTGCAATCTCTTTTGCAATGTGGCCTTATCCTGTGCCGCTTGCTCCAAATTAACAGCAAGTGCCTCACTTTGTTCCAAATTCATCATAGTTTCGTTTAAATCAGATTTAGTGATCTATACAAATCAATTATTTAAATTTAATGACATTTTATTATGTCAAATTTTTATAAAGTATTTAGATACATACTTGCAATTGTTGCTTTAATTGCTCATTTTCAAGATTCATTCTTTCCAATTGCTCTTGCATTGTTGTGAGCATTTGCTCTGAAATTTTTAGATCGTCTATCTGTCTCGATCTCTCTTGTAATTGTTTACGTAAAGTATCGATTTCGGTGTCTCTTGCCGGTAACGTGGCTTGTATAGTACGTAACTGTTCCTGACAGTCTTTTAATTCATTTTGAGCAAGTTCTAGAGCAACATTTAGCCTTGATTCACGACAATGATTCGAATCCTGCTCGTTTCGTAACCTAGTCTCGAGATCTGTGTTCTTTGCAGCTTCAAAGTCCAATTTCGCTCGTAAATCGGCCAACTGAGTGTGAGCACGCGTGGCCATTTCCTCTAACTTAATTTCTACGCCTTGAAAACTTTGTCTGCTTAACTCACGCGTTTTCGCCAAAGATTCCTTATATTGTGTCTAAACATATAATAAAGACTTAATACTAATAGCATATTGGCATTAGTCAATTTATATTTACTTTTATTTAATTTCTTATTAGAGATAGCAATATTAAAGAATAATTACATTATGTTTTATATTAATTTACATCATTATATTGTTATGCATTGTGTAACTCACTTGGAATACACGCAATTTATCCAATTCTGCATTTGCAGTTTGCAATTCGCACTCTGTTCTTTGCAGACGCGAACTCATTTCATTATTACTTGTGCATAGTTCTGTAATTTTTGTAGTTTGTGCTTCAATGTGCTTATTTAATTGTGATATTTTATCTTTCTCGGCATTTTCCCATTTGCGTTTGGCATCTCTTATTAAACCAAGTGCTCGAGTTTCTAAATCTCTCCTCTCTTGCCGCTCCAGTTCTATTCCAAGAGACATTAAACATTTATCAAGTAATAAATATGCCTTGAATTAGTTAGAACAATCGTGGACTATGTGAATTTTGTTCCACAAATGTTTATCAATTTTGCAATTCATAAATTTAGCTGCACAATTACTACTAAATTATATACCTAATGTCCTTTTAATGCCAGCCAATTGTGATCTTGTAGCTATCAGTTCTTTCTCGAGTATGTCCCTCTCCTTATTGGAAGCTTCTAATTTTCGTATTTTCTCCTCTACCTGAGATTCCATCCGAGAGAACTCCCTGACCTTGTCCTGTAATTCAAGTATCTCCTTTTGCTTTTTCTGAACTTCCTTCTTTTTCTCATTCAACTTTGCCTCCAGCTCTATTTTTTCCTTGGACAACTTGTCCGACTGCAGCCGTTTACGAAGTTTGTACTCGAAACATGGAGATCCTCCTGATGCTGACATAGCTTCAGTTTCTGCAGCTTCAGCTACAAATGATAAAATTATATAATATAAAAAATGATATAAAATAAAGATAATACTGAAAAACATAAAAAGAAATAAGAATCTTATTAAAACTTAAATCTTATTGAACTTATTAAACATACAACGGCTCATTATTAACTAAATTACATATGTAGAAACAAACCTAAACTTCTTCTAATACCAGCTAAGTCCGATCTCACGGCCACTAGTTCCTGTGCTAACTTGTCCCTCTGCTTGATGCTTGCATCCAGTTTCCGCGATTTCTCATCTGGATCGCAGAAATACTTGCCGCGGGGCTTCTCGCAGGTCGTCTCCAATGCCGTCTTGGACCGTTCGTATCGTGATCTCTCATTGCTTTTTGACTCCATGATTCTCTTCGTTTAAATAACTCTTTAACACGTTGGCACTCGTACCTCTAGCAAGATCTCAGAAAAAGAGTTTCTAAGACTAGTGTTTCACATTCTCCTTCATCCCTGCATCGTGATCGACAAATCGAATCATATAAAATCAGATCCGGAAGAGACGTAAGACGTAACCCTTCCGGACACAGATAGGAACGTTCACGTTCAAGGAAAAAACTCTGTCACTCGCACTTCGGAAAGTGCCAACCGTCGTAATCACCAAAGGAGCACGAACAAACACGTTAGCGCGGTTTCTTTTTCGTCTCGAAGTTACTTCCAAATCGTGTGTCTACGCTCGTGCGCGTTAATCATGACGGCTACGATCGTCTACGCACTCTACGCCAAAGTTTACAATTTCTTCGCGTTCTCACCATTTTAACGGTTACGAGCAGTTCCGTGCGTACAATTTGAATTTAATGCACAATCTGCGACGTTAGAGCGCGCACGAGTGATGGCGGTGGCCTCTATCGACAACTTGACGAGAAAAATCGGTAAAATAGTTAGACGCATATGTGTACCGACAGAAAGGGTACCGACGAATACCTATTGATTGGAGTGATACATGATCTACAATTGCATACTTATATTAAAAACTTCTGGGTACTTAAAAAGTATTCAGGTTTGATTAAGTTAATATTTAATATTTTTTTAAACTAAAATTAATGGTTTATAGAATTTTGTTACATTAAATGTTACACGAAGAAAAAACTAAATTAAAATACATTAAGATTAAAGTTAAATTACAAGTTAATTTTAAAAAGCATATTTTCATATTAAATTATAAATTAATAACGTTTTAAAGTTAGATTACTTACTTAAAATAATTATAGTATCAAATATATTTTATTTGTAAATTAAGTTTATATGAAATAACAAAAAAATATTGTTTTTCACGTAAGAATGTATTTTTTCTTGTATGAATTTTTTCACATAAATTTTTAACTTAGGAAAAAAGTTAATATAGATTGTTTCAAAAATAACAAGTTAAAATTACAAATTTAATCTAATATTAACTGAGTTAAAAGGTATTAACTTGTTTAACTTTATTAACTTTTAATTTTTTAATTAATAATTAATATACAATCCTGAAGATATTTAAATGTTTTTAGCATATATTTTAAGAAAGAGGTAAGATTATGAAAGGAAAGGTATTCAACGCAAACGATCGTGGCAAGAGTATACTGTATTTTGTCCTTTTAATCATTACCATACGAACCATTACTTACAAATCAAACTATGATTGTGATTCTTCCTGCGAGTCTGTGTGTCTCATGTAATAATGTATGTGTGCGAATTGCGTGTGTGTATATGTTCTCTTTTATGAAATTATGTTTATCGTCTATTTAGCATTCCTTAACGATACCATTAACGTCATCGTTATTGATATTATCACTATAATTACTTTGATACAATAAGGCGCTACGTGGTAGTAAATAATATATATAATAATGTATAACTTTAATTTTAAATACATGAGCGTAATAAATTTAGCAGTTGAAAGAAAATTATATTTTTCGTTGTTTAATTTCGTCATTGTTCTGTGATTTTGTAGGAGACGCTCTATAAAATCGAACGTACATACGTTTCGTAAATCGATAAAAATATATTTTTAAATAACGCGGAATACGTTTGCATCTATATTGCAAACTTTTGTGTGTATATATATACATACACATATATATATATATACATATATTTATATTTATAGACGTATAGATATAATCGTTAAGATGCGTATATACAAAAATATGTACAAATAATTCTCGTTTTTTTTTCGTTATCACCCTCCTCTTTCTTATCTTCCAACATCTACATCTTGGACTTCTTGACATATACGTAATATGGCATTTGTTACCTTGGAGATATCTCTTGTCAATCTATCCTCGATCTGAATTAAAAGTCAAGATCTTTTTATCTTCTGTATTAACACTAGAACGGTTAATTTTGAAGGTAAACAGGAAAAGGTATAGAAATTTATTTTAATTACAAATTTTATATTTCATGTAAAAAATTTAAAATTATTTAAAAGAAATTCATATAGATTCATATTCGAACGACGATAAAAATGTTTTCCTTTATATTAAAATTTCCCTTATCTACACTGTGCATTAAAATTTTCATCGAAATCTTTAATTATCAAAACTTTTTCCATTTAAGAAAATCTCAAAGACGTCTAATCGTTCTAGTATTAAAAGCGACGTCCAGAAAAATTTCTCTTTTCCGCGATATTTTTTATATCATACTACCGATATTTTAGAGTAACACATCTTGCACATTTTAAAACACTTCTTAGCATTATTCGCACTCTATCATCTATTAATATAATCAGAATATGAACTTTTCTTTTTAAATTCAAATTATGACAAAAAATCGATTTATAAAACCAGCTAGATCAAGACAAATGCAACATAGGCTGTCTATATAATCAATCCTTAAAAAAAGTATTTATATATACCTCATTAATATTGTACATAAAATTCGTAAACACTTATCCTGGATCTTAAAAAGCAGTTGTGATTAATTCGAATCATCACAACATTGTCGCTTATTTGCGGAAATGAGTATTTTCGGTTGTCGCGCTTTTGAATACCCATATGTATCCACGGTGTGATAAGATGAGCAACGTAATGATTAGACAGTGCATACTGTCCGGCACATCGTGATACAACTACCGAGGTTTATTACAAATAATTGTAGTTTAATCATTTCACGCTGATATTAACACGAGCAAATATATTACATAAGAAAATTATGCAATCTAAGAAAAATCATTTTTTACTTATTTAATACAGAAGCAAGAAAAATCACTTCCTCGTCAATTGTATCACGATATCTAGTATCGGATACCCTGTATATATTCGCGGCGCTTTCCTCGCGCGACTAATTCAACAATAAGGCACATTGTTGCACGATCTGCTGGTACAGAAGTGTTTGAACCATTCGAGACAGATAGAGATTATGATGTCGTTCTACATCTAGATCGCCAACGACATCACAACCTCTTGCTAATTACTTTGTCTTCCCAATTCCCTGGCACCTACAGCCTAAAGTCCTACAACCTGGAGTTCCGGACAATGATTATAAATGTCCATTTTCGTCCGAAAACGGTTGAGATAAGGCAATCTGTTACTACAACCCTCTCCCTCCCTCCTCAAAACAATGACAGTTTTGAAAATTCTGTGGTTAAGATTAAAGAAATAAAAATAAAGTTGCATCTGATTTGAATTATTATGGAAAATTAGTGAGTAAAACTTGTGTATTTTGTTTGATAAAATATTTGATAAAAATCTAATCAGATAAAAAGAAATTATTATAGAAAATTTCGCAAAACTGCGATTGGCCCTTGTAGCCTATTAATTGTTTCCGTGTATTTTTGTTAATTTTATATTGGAGAGTCTGTTAAATTTAATTTATAATATTATACTATTTATTCTCTTTTTTATTAAAAAGAAGATGTGAATATAGCAAAGAATTAGACTATATTAAATTTGGAAGTTACTAATTGTATCGTCATAATCGATACGCATGAAGGACACTCAAATATTCCTTTCCGTTAGATTCATTTGCGACCCGGGAATTCAAAACTAGGAAACCAAACACGTTGTAAAACGGCGATACCGAAGTCGGAGCGAAATACGCTAGCCAACCTAGGCGCAGCCTTTTTTTAATTAGACTTTCGAATTGCAGACCAGCTGCTCGGTGGGTCATGTGCTCCGATGCACAGAGGGAACGAATGACGCGACATACGAGAGTGTCGCGGTCGCGACTTCGCGACATGGACTCGGGTCGGGTTAAACAATTAAATAGCCTATCGTATCGTAGGGAGTATCGTTTAAATAATTTACGTTTCTGTATATACACAATCGCGCGTAGTTCTCGCTGCTACGTCCGTCGAAGGGCTGCTTCTGAGCATTGACAGCATTGGCACATGCACCGCGATCACTGGTCATCGGTTACATCATTGGCTACAGCAGCTTCGCAGCACACAATTTGTCGATGACAATCCGTTTTATCCTTTCAAACTATTTGATGCGCGCGTTTTACAAACTGCGCATGGCACCTGGGATTTAGAGTTGGAAAACAACGGCTCCGCGACTACTATCTCTTTTTCTCTTGCTTTTTTATGCTGCTCAAATTCAAAGAAGAACAGATCTACGAACGCGGAATTGTTGACTCCGTCGCTTAATTTTCCGGTCTTCACACTTCCACACCGAGAACTCGATCAACGACGTATTCGTACCTCTTCGGCTCTCCATTGCCATTCTTCTCAGCAGACTTCGGTAAAGGTTCTCTCTCGCCGTTCTCTGAATTTCGCATGCTTGTCTCCGTCACTGGTCGACCTTTAGCATTCACAGATTTATTGTCGATGTTGGACAATGCAATCTCATCCTCGTCGGCAATTGTAACTGCGATATTTGTAACATTTCGATCCGCAACATTACTTTTCGTGGCGGGTGATGCACTTCCACCAGAAGCGTTGTTTAGCCGCGTTGACGAAGAGTTCATAAATTCGTTGGTAACGGGCTCCGACGCGTACTTTCTGTGCGCATGCGATGCCGCAGACGCGCCTTCAGTCCCGAGCTCTTCAGGTGGCAGAACAGGAACATTCAAATTCACCCGCGTAAAGAAGGCCATCTTTTCTCTGAAAAAAGTAACGTTGCTGGTTCATATAATCTTTATAATATACTTTTTTCTTACTAAATACTCATATAATCTTTGAAATTAAAAAATTTACAAATTTTTATCGCAATCTAAACTTACTTGAAAGAAATTATATCGGGTTTTCCCTTTCCAGCTTTCGTTTTCCTTAATTTGTAGATCTCTTTTGAAGTTTTCTTCAGCATCTTCTCTACCTTCTTATCCTCGAGACTTTTGCCGTTTCTACTATTTTCGGCCTGCGCCATGAGAGTTTGAAATTTCTGGTCTTCCATCAGCCACGACACTGTCTCAACATCGCGTTTCTCGTACGCTTGTTCCATCCGTTGCTTCCAATCCCGTAACCTATTAAGGTCATCTTGGAGATTATACCAATTAGCCATGTGTGCCTGGTAATCTAATTCAAGATCCAACGATGTCCTCACTGTCGGCGGCAAATGGGACGACTTCTTCGTAGTTTTGTAACTGAGGGCGGAAGATGGTCGACGCCATCGAAGAGAACGTCTCTCCACCGAGTTTCGTTGGAAAGGTCCACCTCTACGATAAAGCGGCATACTACTGTCGCTGTCGCTGCGATTAAGCTGCGCAAAATAAGATGCAAAAAAAAATAAATAAACAATAATAGAGAAAAACATTTCAGAATGTCAAAATTCTAAAACTATAATTTCTAAATTCACGAAAAATAAGTAATAAATAAAAATTCTGCCAACATAAACTAATAACTGATTGAAATTTTTTTGAATTTAAAAATTCAAGAGTTAAAATCCTTATATGGATTATTTGCAAACTTTTTCTTTCTATACACAGAATTCTGTACGGAAGAAAATAAAAATACATGTGTAATAGTGAAAAAAGTTTGATTAAAACTCACCCGACAGATGTAATGATTTCTGCTAACGGCTGCACTAGGCGAAAACGTCTGACTCCTTTTGATTACAATAGAGTTTTTGTCGTCATGAATAGCACCGGGTGCAACACCAGCCGCAGAGAGTTTCCTCTGTTTGCCTTGTTCCGGAATAAACACGCATTCAGTGTTTGTTTCCTTGTCCTGTGTTTGTCTCCCTTCTTCGTTCAATTCTTCATCTTCCTGTTATGTTATAAATAAAGAATTGTTATTTTGAAGTAAATTTTTTTCTTAATAAAAGTATCTATAGTCTTGTTAGTGAGCAATTTAAGATTCAACGCAAGTCCAACAGAAGACATTACACTAATCGTAACAATAATAAAACAATGCAAAGTTCTATTAAATTATGCTTTTAACTGCTTCGGTACGTCTTACAGTAAGTTCAAACGAATCAAAGCGGTAAATAAATATTGTTTACATAGCAACGTACTTACCTCATGCTCTAAAACGTCCTCAAGAATGTTATCGTCCATCGTAAACTCTACGATGATACCTTCCTCATCGCTGTCCTCGCTCCCGCTTTCACTGCCATCATCCTCATCCTCTTCTTCCGGACTACGTAGACAATTCAGCTCTTCCAACCTTAGCGTTACGGCTGTCTGCAGCTCGTCGCAACCTTGATTCCTCGTCAAGGTGGATGTTTGGGAACTGATTATTGTACTTTCGTCACTACTCTCTTCCTCTCTCTTCTTCGTATTTTGCACACTCCTATAAACCGAAATATCTGACTCTTGCTTGTCGTGCTTCGTCAGTTTGATGTTCGTAGAGGCGCCATTGATGTCGGAACTGTCGGATGGTTGCATGAAGCGGAAGGAAAGAATATTGTACCATTTCACGCTAGGAGATTCTGGACTAAAGTCTGCCAGCGAGACTTGCGCAGAACCCTGTAATAAAATCGGAACCGTCCAGGATGACTGATAACACTTTGTTTTTAATATTTAGCAACCGTTTATTTGTCGTCTAAGAGAATATAAAACTTTGATCATTTTTACCAAAGAAAAAATTATTAATTCTGCAAGTACGTCTCGGATTTTTGATTGCAAAGTACTATTGATTGAACATAAAATAATCTCGGAATGAAGTAAAAACTTGTCACACGAATAAAATAAGTTTGAAAAAAATATACATACCAAACATTTTTCAGCCTCGGTGCACCAAAGTGTCACTTGAAGCGTCTTCGTGTACAGTTTGTTGAGCGGCACGGCGATAGGAAACGTCTCGCCGAAAGTCGGTTTTCGCAAGTCCACGACGGACTTCGTGCAACACGTGTGGTTGACGGGTGGTTGCATCGGTAGCAGGGCGGCTTTGATGTACCTGAAATGCAAAAAAAAAAAAATATTAGTTTTGCGGGTAAAAGGATGTTCAATGCGTAGTTGCACTTTCAGGTCGCGGATTCTCGCTCGCAAGCTATCAATTATTCTTTAAAAGGATCTTCAGACGAAAGCAAATAGAATTCGAGAGAAGGCACGGTATCTTTCTCTCTCGCTTCCCTCTCTTTCCATTCATCGGCGGGATTGGAAAACGTGGGTTCACCGCCGCGTAAAAGATGGATCATTAATCAAATTCTCCAGCATAACTATATACATTAATCTGTCTCCCTTCTTCGATGAAGCGTCGTGCCGTTTCGCGAATTTATGGCCGGTGGCCGGGCACAATGGCCGCGGGAATAAATTCCTGAGTGGCTGTAAAGCTAATTGCGAGACGCGGTATCGCTGATAATAGCCGGCTCTTACGTAACGAAGGTGAATGCGACGCGCGACGCGCGGCGTACGGCTGGTCAATGATCTAGACACAAGTGCGCGACAAAGATTTTATAATTACATTCCAATTTAAGATATGTCGGTGGGGGTTCGAGTGATCGATCGGCCAACCAACTCAGGTCATTAAATCCACTGATTGCGAACGGCGAATAGACAAAAGTCGAGTGCATTTGCGTAACAGGCCGGCAGGTTGATCTAACATTGCGCAACGAAGTTATTTAATCGGTGAAGTTATTTTTAAAAACGAGATACCGTTTGCAGATAGTTAGAGCTATCAGCGGCAGCTGTACACATTGAACCTTGTGATATTAA
The DNA here is from genome assembly GCF_016802725.1 of Solenopsis invicta. Classification (NCBI taxonomy): domain Eukaryota; kingdom Metazoa; phylum Arthropoda; class Insecta; order Hymenoptera; family Formicidae; genus Solenopsis; species Solenopsis invicta. The sequence goes on from NC_052673.1 coordinate 15,090,949, forward strand.
CTAATCGCGGATACAAATATTTGTCTTATGTCTTCCAAAGAATGATAATTGAAATGTAAAACTAGTGACACATAGAAAAACTCAAGCAATAAGGTGTAAGCAGTAAGAAAACAACAGTTTAGATTCTTCATGTTATTGCTTAAAGTTCTCAATTGTCATTGATTGAAAAACATTGATTGTTATTTAGAATTGTTTGAAATATCGTTTGAAAATAATTAGAAAAGAATAGGTACTCACACTTGCGCGTTATCGGGTATGAAAAGCGCGGCCAGGTTTCTCGCACGTTCGATGCCAACATGAAGTAATCCGTCGCTCACTGAATACCTAACAAATGTAAAATTATGGATTTTAATTCAAATGTTTACACATTATTAAAAATATATGTATCATAGAAAATTTAAAAAAATATTTTATAAAAATACTTTGTATATTTGTAAATATTTTTCAAAAATTTTATTATAATAATATTTGCAAGACAAATATATTTCTACAATATTGAAATTTGCACATTTTAATTTAATATTTTTTACAATATGATTCATAAATAAAATAAAACATACCTTAGTTTGATCTGCACCTGTGCCGTTTCCAAGCTCATTTCGCCGGAAGTTAACGAGTCTACGTCGGAGATGGGTCCGGACAATCTTTTCCGATTGCACGCTTCGAAGACACCCGAGTCACCTGCGACGCTCTCATCAGAAACCGCAGCGGAGACAGATCTAGTGTTGGTGCCGGAACTGCTGGCCCTCGACCTGATCCCTGTAGGCGGTGGCGTCTCACTAATTGGCGACAAGGGAGGTGGCTCCTGCGACAGAGATGATGGTGCTGCTTGTTGCAGTTGCAGTTGAACGCCACTCGCGCCGGGCCTGCCTAGGCCGCTGCCCTGGGACATGTTACTCGATTGCAGCTCGACAGGTGGATGTGGACCGACCACAAGTTTCAGACGATCCTGCGAATTGACGGAGCAAGACTGCTCTTGCTGTGACGTTACACCTTGCTGCTGACTGAGCCTGAACTCTGACAAACGGTCCTCTAATTGATTCCCGTCCAAGTGAGGCGCGATGGCACCGCTACTCGCTATCGTCGTCGCCGTTGTTACCACCATTGCAGGTGCCGCTCTCTGATGCTGTCTCCTCTGCTGTTCTACTTGCTCATAGGCGGGCGGTGGACCCATCGGCGCATTTTCGTACAATGGCGATACCGGTGGACTTACACTGGACAGGCTCGATCTTGGGGAAAGACTGGGCTGAGATCTACCGGGCGAAGGTGTGCCAACGAGATTGCTTTGTTCGGAACCGCGCAACAATCTCTCGACACGTCTGTGAAGGTCAACCATGTCAACCGGTCGTTCCTGCTGCGAACCGGCCGATCCCAGACACTGTGGACCGCCGTATATGTCCGTGAAACTAAGTCCAGAACTGAGGGAGCCCTTACTGCTCGTCGTACTGAGGCTACCAAGACTGGAACTGCTGCTCACTGACAACGTACTAGCGCTCAAAGTCTTCAACTGACCTTCCAACATCGCCATTGAGCGTAGTGCGTTTCTGAGTTGCTGCAGTAACAATTGCTTCTCTTCGTGAAGCCGCACGCGATCGGTGATGGTCTTGTTCGAAAGCTCGAACGCAGTATTCAGATCCTGTTCAAGCCTGCGAATCTCCAACTGAATCTTCTTCATATCCTGTTGCGTCCTCGTGCGCGGCGTGATGCTACGCAATTCTCTCAACAACTGTTCCTTTTCCTGGAACAGTAACAGCTTGTCCTTGTCGCTCTCGGTTTGACCTGGCGTCACCTTCTCCTCGAGATCTGCCAACTGCTGTTGTATATGCTGAATCTGTTTTCTCGCCTCATCGTATTGCAGTCTCATACGCGCCATCTCAGCTAGCCGGGTACCGATCGGTACCAGCTCGCCCGAGAGATCGGTTTGAGAGGCCGTACTCAGCTTCTCCTGCGGCAGGCTGAGCGTGCTAGCTTCCGGACTGCCCTCGCATAGTTGCAACCTTGTCAGTTCATCCTTTAATTGTGCGAGCGATTGCATCAATTCGGCCTTCTCTTTCTCGCCCGAGCTCAAGGACTTTTGGATGTTGCGGAGCTCCGTCATGATCGCTTGTGCCTCCATGATATTATAGCATCCACCGTGATGGCTACTCAATTTTTGTTCCACACTGAGGAAAGAAGTAAATCGCGGAATTTAGTTTAGTTGTATTCAAGTGTTTGTAAGCATTACAAATAACTGGCAATACATAATATGTAATAATAATCATTGTTAAATAGTTATTAATAAAAAAAGCTTCAATTTCTTGAATAAAAAAATTATTAGACACTAAAATAAAGCACAAGACAAAATTTAATATAAAATCTTAGTAAGATGCATACAAATAATTTTCGTTCAGATTTATAATTAAACCTTAAATCCAGAAAGGTTAATTTACTTAAGTAGTTTAGTGCAAGAATTGGTCGTCGCGCCTATTAATATTCGTATATGTAATACCTGGCGAGAGTATCTACTCCTCGTTGCGTGCAATTCATCTCCGCTCGAATCTGTTCGAGTTCTCGTTTTAGTCGAGAAACTCGGCTCCTTGCGAGTGCCACGTCCGATTTAAGCAGGTCAGGGTCATATTTGGTACTCAAGGAACTCGAGCTGGAACACACTGCGAACCACAAATTCCTGTCAACACTTTCCGATAAGAGCTTCTTTTTGCCTATATATTCGCGTGATATATTACAATCTATTAAAAATCGAATTGAATGTAAAATCCAAAATGCGAAAACTGCCGAATCAAAGCGAATTCCTTAATCCATAGCAACAAGTCGTTCCGCAATCTCGTTTTAATGACGGAACACTTTTCGATCATGACAGAATTGACGAAACATTAATCATATATAGCGCGCACAGTGTATCTAAGTTATTAATCAATTAAGGAAATGATTAAAATCCACTTTCTGTTAAATTACACTCACAACTTGTACGCGATGCGCCAAGGGTGGTCAACGCGTTATTGAGGTGATTGTACTCATCCTGAGCCAGGCAGAGCCTCTGATGTTTTACGTCGTAGATCTCCTTCTTCGCCTATAACACAAATATTTGATTGCACTTCTTTAGAACAATTGTCAATAACTGGTTTTTACATTTATCAATATCATATAACATGATAAACACTCGTTTTCAACTCGTATCGATCATTATAGTCGGCAAAACATCTTTTCACCTAAGATGTAAGACAAATTAATTAAATGTATTAAGAAAATGATAAACGTTAAAGGGACAGTTTGTCGGAATTATATTTGTCGCAACTTTTAAACGGTAGTTATTTAAGTTTTTAAGTATTTAGGTGCCTGTACTTTTCATAAATAGCAGCGTTGCCGAGCTCTGCGGTTTTCAATTATTTATTTAGCGATCACGTGCAAATTGAGCGCGCTAGAATGTCAGATGTTAACTTATATGTGCAAAGATTATAAGTGAAGAAATATAAAAGGAGGATTAAACGAGAAACCTTCAAGACAATAAATTCAAGAAGACAAATATCTTTCTTTAATATAAAAGAGACTGTGTCTACGATTTTTCTGATAATCATTAAAAAAAGAGGTCTATTGTCATTTTATATTTTCAGATAATTAGAATAAAAAAGATTTGTCTCAAATATAAGTATAATAATTCTTAATATCGTCTGTTGATATATTCTGCATTTAAAACATTTATATGTGTAAAAAATGTAATTAAATATTCCTATTATTCAGTTTTTCATCCCATATGCGACGTCACTGTATTTCCAATATCCGGGAAAACCACGCGGTTTCTTAGGCAAAGAATGCATCACAATATATCAATCTCACAATAAAAATAATCACACATTCGATGACACATCACGTTCTATCGTAAAAGAACATTTATAGCTTTAGCATCTCGGTGGGGAAATTTTGCGCGGCACTTCTTAAAAAAGACGAGAACGTAATTTTCCGTTGCAAACAGAACCACCAAGACACGATTTCCATCCTTGGAAAGAGGAGCGACGCGCGGTGTTGTTATACTGATAGAACCGACGAGTGCTTGTAAATATTTCTTACGAATAATCCCAAGTGAATCCTTACATATTCGCAATAGTAATACGCTGTAGCATCAGTATCGTTGCGCTTATAACACTGCTCCCAGTAGAACCTCTGTATTTGCTCGTCGTTCTCGTAATCATTATGATAACACATTCTCATACGGTATTGCGACACGACGTTTTCGTAGATTTGCTCTTGATGTTGCTGTTGCTGACGCTGCTGAATCAAGCGTTGCTGTTGATACTGAAGATATGTTGGAGGTTGCAGACTTCTGTATTGTTGTAGCTGCTGTTGCTGCTGCTGCTGCTGCTGTTGTTGTTGTTGCTGCTGCTGTTGCTGCTGTTGATGATGGTAATTGTTCACGTAGTTACGGTACTGATGTGCCGGTACGAGTACGCAGAGGGTGTACTGACGGTCCATGCCGAGTACACGGTGGACTGTGCGCACTCTCTGGCTACGCGATGCCTTTCTTCCTCCTGTTCCTCCTCCTCCACCTCCGCTTTTTCCTCTTCTTCCTCTCTTCTTTCTATTTCTCTTCCACCTTCTCTTTCTCTTTCCGCCTCCTTTCGTTTCTCCACTTCTTCACTTCCTCCTCTCGATCCCCGTCTCGTACCCTCCTGCGCTCTCGTGTACTCTTCTATCTCCTCTTTTCTCCTCGCCTCATCTTCGCGAAGGCCTCCTCGAGACTGGCCTGTGTACGGGGCCCGAAATTCCGATCCCCACCCCCTCCCCTCCGTGAGTCTCAATTTTTAAGGGATCCCACCTTTTTTCCTCTTTTTGCCTTCTCTTCCTTCGCTTCTTGCATCGTCCGGCCAGTCCTGCCTGCCCCTTCTCTCACACACACAGTACCCATCCTATCCCTCCTCCGATACCCCTTTTACCCCTACCACCGCTACCTCGCGCACACAGATTCTTTCCTCTCTTCAACGGGATGGAGCACAAACTGGCTCCACGTACTCCCTCTTCATCCTCGTCCTCCTCTTCTTCTTCTTCTGCTTCTTCTTCGTCATCTTCTCCTCTCTCATTCCAGGCGCTTCCTCCATCGTATATTTTTCATGTCATCTCTCTCACTTCTCAGCGGCCTCAAGCGCCTCTTTCTTGCCCAACGTAAAAAGGCGGACCTCGGCAGCCCCGACAAGATTGTTGGCAACTAGGACCTCGATTCATACTCTAAGTTTTGATTTCGAAAGAATCGCTTTAAAATTTCAATGGTGCAATACAATGTCTCGGATTTGGCATAAATTAGTTAACCTATCTTACAATTCGGTCTTAAGATTAAAAGTATTAAATATTCTGTATCATTAATAATCAGTTACGTAAGAAAACCTCTTTCTTCCTTTAAAGGAATCAAATTCCATATGACTTGTATTTTATTTTAATTAAAAGTCTTAAGTATTTTTGTATCAAAGTTTCTAATCGAGATGAGAATTATAAAAAAAATGTTTGTGTTAAAATATCACTTGTACCCATTATATATACATATATATATATATATATATATATATATATATATTACGCAACATGAATATAAAAGTGCATGCAAAGTGGAAAGAAAAATATTACATGGTTGATAAACAGCAACTATATTTCGCAAATATTTTTTTAGCTTTTTGTATCAAATAAGTTTCATCTTATTGTACAATAATGTTGAAATCTATGTTTATCATCATCATTTTGACCCTCGAGGGTTATTTCTATTTTTTCAGACTAGCGGAATGTCGTCGCATGCAATGCAATCCAGAAGCGTAGGGCGCCTGAGGGCCTGTGCACGATTCTTTCATTGGTGGGGACAGCGCGCGCGCGCAAGCTATGAGGACAGGAGCAAGCAAGAGGAAGGTGGACGAGAGGGTAGCCAGGATTGCTGAGGGATCAGCGGAGGACGAGGACGAATGGACGAAGGAGAGGTAGAACGAGGTATGAAGAAGGGACGCGATGGAAGGGCAAGGAAAGAGGCGGGAAAAGGGAAGAGCGGGGAAGCGTTCTGGCGAGGTCACGGTACGACCCTGCTTGAACGTGGTCGCATCCGTCGGGGCCTTGCCGTCGGTAGTAGAACCGACCTTGAGTCGCGCATTATGCCCCGTCCTTGTTGGAATTTCTGGGGCCCCTACTGGCCCCATCAGCCGTGTCTCCGGATGATCATCTAAGAGCGGGCCCAGCCGGCAGGGCAGCGGGGCCTCGCTCGTTGCGTGCCGCCCCACTACTCTCCGCCAATCGCGGGGACTCGCCTCATCCGTGAGGCTCCAGTATGTGCACCGGAGGAGAGCACACGGGTTCTTTCCGCTCCCTCCCGCTTCTGCAGTCCCCCCTCCCCTCTACCCCTCTCTCTCTACCCCGCGCCCCTTTTCGCATCCTCTCCTCCGCGAAGCCATCGTGATCTCTCTCTCTCTCTCTCTCTCCCCTTCCCTCCCTATGCCGCGCCACTCTTCCTCTTCGCCCTCAAAACGTCGGAGAGAACCCACGGCGCCTCGCGCGCATATTTCTCGGTCCATACTATTATTGTCGAGAGAGCACACAGATGGTATCGAGAGTACGGGCCTGTTCGTCCGCTCCACGGAAAGGAGTCTTATTTTTCCACCCGCCTGTCTTCCTCGTCGTATCGTCCTTATTCTTCTCCTTCTTCTCCATCTTTTTTACTTCGTCACTACCCGATGGCCCGACGACCTCCGACCAACGCATTCTTTTTTCGTTCGATGGACTTTCTTCTTCCCCGGAACGGCGAAATGACTTCGATTTCCGACAGGAAATCTCCGACCCGCTCTTGGATCTCAGTCATCACTCTCCTCTGTGATTTTAACGTCTTTCCTCGAACCCAATTTTTTTCTTCAGTTAACTCTTAAAAATTCCATGGTTAAAAAACATTGCAAAAATTTTGCATATTTGCTTCTTTCCCCCTATTTTATGTAATATTATTTTTAAGTACTTTGTTTTTATTAGCAACTCTATAATTCCAAAGTTTCAAAACTTTATATCATACATTAAACAGTTTTTTGCAATTAATATCCAAGTTCCTTAAATATATGTATGTTTATATTAAAAAAAAAAAAAAACTTGTCCCTAAAATAAATATTTTCTTAAAAAATATCTTAAATAAATGTTTAACGTGTTTATAGAATTAGTATTCATAAGATTTTACGACTAATTCAAAATAATCGTTTTGTTTGCGATTCTAGTTGAATTGCTAGAACTCGTATCCCTGTTTCACGATATCATTTGGTGTCTCCCGCAGATGGGACGCCTGAACGAAGTCGAAGGAACGAGGGCTCTTCAGCGACAGCCGCATTCCAAGCGAGACGCCTAATACCGTTCCTAGCATGAGAAAAAACAAAAGGTCATCTCGAAGGATACGAGGGGAGGAAGGTATACGGCAGGATCATACGAAGAAGGAAGACGAGTCGCGCGTCGTCGTCGGACCTGTGGAGAAGAGAGGGAACGCGCGACAGGACGAAGAGGAGGCGGAAGGCATCTCTCGGATATATTCCTGCGCAAACGGCCGCGATTTATACCGCCTGGAGCTCGCTATCCTAGGAGCCGAATGCCTAACTGATTGCTGAATTCCATTCCATCGGCCTGCCTTCTCTCCCTTCTTCTTTCACTCTTCTCTCTCTCTCTCTCTCTCTCTTCCTGCTCCTCGTTCTCGCGAGTGCCTCGCGTCCTCCGCCTTGAGAATGCTACGAGAAACCACGAACGTCGTCGTTTGCTCTCGTTCAAAATTCCAACCGTCTTCGATAGAACCATCTTACCGAGTTTCGTCCATGGTCTCGGACAATTCCGAACGAGAATTGTTGATGTAAACTATCACACGTATTCTCTTCTTCGAAAAATGGTAGCTTTTTATTTGAAAATCACACGAAAAATATTGTTATCAGAAATGATCTCGTGTTTAAAATCGCCATTTCTCCCGAACCCATCTCTTTGTTTTTTTTTTAACGGATCTATTAAGAATTATGCATTCCTAACGGCTTTTCTCTTTTCTTTCATTTTACATTGGGGTAACTTGCCTCACCGGCTCACTAATGGCTTGAAAGAACTTTTATCTTATGAGATGAGAAGGATGATTAGAAGAATCGAAGGATTACAAAAGGGAACAGATTACCGATCCCGAATACCAATTAATCGGTCATTTTCCGATTGCATTCCACGCGCGCGCGCGCGCACGTAGTAAAAGTGATTACGCAGGCTTAATACTTTCTTACTCCGTATTGCAAAATCGTGCTCGCGCGCGTCGATCGTATCGCTCTCGCTTGTCATCGCGGAGAAATTTCTCATTAAGAAACATTATTAATTCAGCATACAAGCCAGATCTTTGTTTACCATTTAATTCGCCATTAGCACGCAGATAAACTCGGTTGAAGCGAATCAAGCGAAAAATCTAGCAATTACACTGGGACAAACCGATAGAATTTCCGAGAGAAACGCAAGTCGCGATTTGTACACGCGACCGTCGCCGTCGTCGCGACAATCAAGATATTAAGGATACTCCGATGCAATCGGCCTTTCCACGGCCGTTCACGGGTTCGAGCGATGTATCAGGGTCGCGTAATACATTTCGGTGGCAAAGGTGGATTCGCCATCTACAATAATTCTTGCGGTCGTTGCGGCGCGGCGTGTAACGTACGCGTGCACGCACGTGTGCTATCTCGGTGGCTTCATCTCCGGCACTTGCGTGCGGCATCTTTCCGCACGATGAAGGGACGATGTCCGTGGCGAAGCGGAAGACAAGAGCTGCACTAGGAAGAAAATATATGGGGAGGAGGTCGGCGGGAATGCGTTTCCCGCCGAGGGGAGACGACGTGGAGGAAGGAAGAGAGTTGGCAGAGGAGAGTTACGAATGAGGGAATGGACCAGAAGAGACGAAGAAAACTGGAATGCCGGAAGTATGCGGTGAAACAAGAAGGTACGGCGAAAAGATGAGAAGTTCGAGAAATAGACGAGAATAATATGAGAAGATGGAGCAGAGTTGCGGATCAAGTATAGCAGGGAAGAAACGAAGGGAGGAAGAGGAGAGAAAAGAAGGTGAACGAAAGTGTTGTGTTTGTGTGTTGCTCAAGTGCGAATAAAGATAGAGCCAATGAGAGAAAGCTAAAAAGAAACAAATAAAACGGAAATGAAAACCCCAGAGAAGAATGGAAAAAAACCGATGAAACACACGAGTGTCTTTAGAAAATTTACCACAATAAAAAAAGAAAAAGAACGAGACAAAGGAGATAGATGAAAATTGTCTACTAAACGTTTTGCATGAGATAATGAAAAGAGACATTACATTCAGACCGTACAAAGGCGACTGTAGAGATTTTTTAATTCTTTATGACCTATATCAATCCCTATCAATGGTACTACAATACAAGCGAAGAATGTCGTGAGAGTTTGACACTGTATCAGAGAGATGATTTCCGTGCGAGCGAGCTAGAGAAGAGCCCAAGTTAGAAAGACCGAGAGAAAAAGAGAGGCAGGCAGGAAAGAACGAGGAAAGCGAGAAAGAGAGGCCGCGGCCGAGAAGTTCACGTTGCAAGGAGTAATGGCAAGGAAGGAGGCCCGCTCGCGCGAGCGAGCGCGAATGGTGATGGTGGCGGCAGTGGAGACGGCGGAGGAGGAGGGATCGGAATGCAGCCGAGTGAGGAATTCCGACCCCTCCCGCATATTTATCTGAGCGCGCGGCGCGGCGCGGCATGGCGCGGAGCGGCATGGCGCGGAGGGCAGCGGGACCTGGGTCGGGCCCGGTCCGCGGGGCCCCCTTTTATAGTGCGCCAACCACGCGGGTTTGCGCGCGAAGAGGGAGTACAAATAAAGGAGAGAGGAAGCGAGGTAACAGAGAGAGAAACAGAGAGAGAGAGGGATGGAGATGGACCGAGGATACGTACGAGGCCAGTGCCAGGCCACTATTACGACCTTAGCGTATAGGCTTATTCAGGAATGCCCGCGGTGTTTTGTAATTGGGCGCATTCGTAGGATTTTCTTATGAATACGCGGGCGAGCCAGCGAGTGAGTGAGAAAGAAAGAGAAGGGGAACAGCTTGACTCGACGCAAGTTTGATAAGACCTTATAGTTATCGATAATCAAGGGAATTTATATGAAAACCGTTTGTTATTGACAATAAACAAACTTAATTCGAATCGATTCATTTTACGTAATCATTCATTTGCTATTCTTTGTATTCCTAATCTCAATCGACAACTGCAAGCACAAACTACAATAGATATTAGAAGTATATATTTATACGTTTTTGTTTTATAAAAGCTTTGAATAATTTATAGATTATTCAGACTATAAATATAAGGCAAACAAAATATTTTCTAATGATGAAAGAAATGAAATTAAAAAGCTTCGATTCTCAGAGAGAACACGAGGTTTATGAATTTTGTGACGTGCAGCCGTAGACGTCGCTCAAGTTTCCACCGGACATGACTTTCGTAGAATTCGGCCGGGGCCCGCTGCTACCTCCCAAGGCTGATGAGGACCCGACGATGGCCGCCACGACGAAAAGGAAGAAAGAGGAACGTGCTCTCGAGATTAAAATGATTAGGTTTAGGTAGAAGAGTGGAGAGGAAGGGCAACAGAGGGGGAGCAGAACGCGTTGGGGGCCCGAGCGCTACCGGGCGCTCACGTGATCGCCCTGTGGCTACCGAATTCCGTATGAAGTGGGTCTCGTGCTTCGCTCGAAGGGCCCCACCAGGGCCCCTCTAAACAACCTGATCCACTTTGGGATCACGAGGATAGGAAAATCGGACGTGCATACAAGGGGATGCAACTTTGCGTTCTCGATCTCCAATGCGACGTCTCAACCGTCTCGTCGTCGTGATAACTTTTTCGCGCAAATGCACCAAAAAAAGTTTGGTAATAGCTACCAAATGTTGAGTGAAATAATTCCAATTTAATATTTGGTCAATATAATCAAAAATAATTTTACTTTTCTGAATATTTAGCAAATATTAAATTTAATGATATTTACAATGTGCGAAATCTTCCGTGAACATCTACGCATCTTAGCATTTTTAAATATTTGTTTTATAGAAAATAAAAGCAATCTGCAAATTGCTTCGGGAAGACAGTTCATGGGAATTTCAGCGCGTTTAATTTTACCATCAAAATGCTTAAACATTCCACACACTATAAGATAATTAATTTGAAAGTTGTGAATCGTATTGTAATTAAATTTATACATTTAATTTTATAGTAGAGAGATATTTGACCGTTAAGAAAACAACACAACTTTGAAAGCCTTCTTATTTAAAGCCTTTAGAAGGCTTTCAAAATTGAGTTATTTAATTTTATGTTCTGGCAAAGATTATTATAACGTACAAGAACTTTACTGAAGACTATTATAACGCACAAGAACTTCACTGAAAACTATAAATTTATCTTCTCGATGATTATTATTTTTATATTGTAAAACATTTTTTCCAAATTTTTCGATAGAATTTCAAGTTTTTTTTTTCAAAACTTTATTGAGAAAAAAATATACACATAACTTTCATTTTAAATAGACCTCGTAACAAAAAACTTTTGTTATAGAGACTTGTGAACTTGAAATTCCTCAACGATGAATCCATCGTTCCGAGATCTTATTCGCGGTAGAATATAGGTACTGTATAAAAGCGTTTCGCACATGTACATTTATCGACGTGCGCGTGAATTTTTGCAAGCGTCGGATGGAACGCGCGAGATCAGTGATATCTGATTCAGATTTACGTTCGATAGCGGGAGGAAGGGAGGGCGGTAAGGGTGCGAGAGAGGGGGACTGGAGGGATCGAGAGTAATCGGGCTGACGGTCGAGAAAGGAATTTCTTTGGCCGGACAGCTGCTGCCGAACAAAGGACGCGGGATATAAAAGAAGAGTTCCTCAAGGCGCACGTGGCTCTCGCGAGAGAAAAAGAGTAGGAGGGAAGAATGAAGAGAGAGAGAGAGAGAGAGAGAGAAGATTCACGGCTAATACAAGGACTGGACATACACACGCGACCTGCTGCTCCGGTACCTTTCCAAAAATTCCTCCCCTCTCCGCCAATCGCAACTTTTTCTAAATCCCAATCGAGAAATATCATCGCTCGATATTAATGCCGAAAAAATAAAATTTTCGAAAAATTAAAAGATTTAAAAAATAGGAAATAATCCAAAAAAATGAGCCTTGTATTTTAGATGGAACAATGAATTTTCTTCTATATCAACATATGTTTCAAACCTTACTGGTCTTCCTTCAAAAAATTAAACATAAAATACATCTTACGGTCATTGAGAAGTCCTTTTGTTGATTTCCCAATATTTCTGTGCAATAAAAAAATTTATTGTTTCACTTAAGATACAAGGTTCGTTCGTTTGGATCATTTCTTCTTTTTTGAATCGCCTTTGCACATTACGAGCTTTAAAATTTTCAAATTGCTAAAAGAAGATTGTTTTATTTGAAAATGGAAGTTTTATCCATCTTCTCTTTCCCTCTCTCATTATTTAATTCATTCAATTCTCTTAATCGTGCTTATTGTTAATTACTATCAAAACATTGCTTCGTAACATATACTTTGTTTTAACATCCACGATTAAAAGAAGAAAGAAAGCAATCTCTAATTCTCCTCAAAGTACCGAGAACTATAAGAAAAACGAATTCGTTATAGATTTTCTTAATTATTTGCATCGTGCAGCCACCATCATCCCTTTATCGCAAATTGCATCACGTCCCGTACGTTACGTCTCGCGCAATTCGCGATCCGCTCGATATCGCGAGGATAGCGGATGCGGGGGCTTTATGCAACTCCGGAGGATATCGGTTTGATTCACTCGCGCCGACAGACGAGGCCCCGCTTACGTGACGCAGTCCACGTTCTTGCTCACAGAAGTCGCCACGATGCTCGGACTCCACGCATCGCCGTGGAGTCAACGTGGGGTTACACACGACTCGCCACGGGTAAATCCGTGCCGCACCGAGAGCACCTTACTTTTGTATTAATGCTTATACCGAGTGAAAGTGTATCGCGCATTCCGCAAATGTTATACGAGCGCGCGCGCGCCCGTCCGTCCACCGTCGTCGTTGCGCTGCAACGCGTAAAGAGCGCACGAAAACAACGCGCCCTCCCTAACTGCAGTTTCATTCGCCTCGGAGAGAGAACGAGATATGAAACTGCACTCGATGCCAAGATGCGAAGAATGCGCGGGATATCCCGGAGATTTATTCTCATAAATTCCCCTCGACTGATTCTTCGGTAAAAAAAAAAAAAAAAAAAAACCATTGATAATTCTTCAATTACGAAAGAAGCGTGATCGAGGAAACGGAGTTAAATTAATGTATGAAGATACAAGTCATCTCATTCATCCGCGGTGATGATACAAATAGCAAAATGCTAATGCATAATAATAAAACAGAGTAGCCAGCGGAAAAAAAAAAACTAGACAAAGATCTTAATCGAGGTGATCTGCGGCGAGAAAAGTGTGAACGGGGACTAGCCGAATTAATGCGTCGCAGAACTTATTTTCGCACCTGTCTCCGGTGAAGATAACGGCTGATACGACGCCGAAGCGCGATAGCGTCCGCGTCGTGCCGCATTCCAGCGCGTTGCCTGCGTCTCGCGGCGCAAAACAACCCGATCGCGCCTTTCGCGCTCGCCGGATAGGCAATTAATTCGACGACAACGTGGCGCTTAATACCCGTGCGCGTTTACACAGCGATTACCATATCGTAAACAACTACCTGATAACTTCGATCGCGCTCGCTCGTCAGGAGCTTTAAACTTCGGAAAGATCCCGGCGTCGCTCACCTCTCACGGCTTTCGAATTGAGCAAGAGCGATTAAAATCTCATCAAATTAAGGCGTCGCGTCGTCGGGAGACAAAAATGCAACATGAAAATTAAACCGGTGACGCAGAGATGAGGCTCTATCGTGCCCATTTACGTCTCTTACCAAGCGTCACGATTTTTCAAAATATCTTGCTACCCGATCAATTACAATCAAGAAATTTCATGTAGATTATTATATCGTAGCGCCGGAACACCCGGTACATATATTCGCGGTAGCACCGTTACCTTATCGGCCAGATACAGCGAGATTTAACGAATTCCTGCCGGGGAAAGTTCTCGGTGCATTTTGCGTTTATTGGCACACATGTGCGCGCGAGCGCGCGAATATATATACATATTTTTTTATACGATTTATATCTGCTTTAATATAGCAGTGTGCATGAAGACACGCTCGCGCAAGATGTTTGCATCTCGCATAAATCATGCTCGTTTCGGCGCAGGATTATGCGGCAATTAGAATTAGAGAACATCGGTGTGCAAACGCGACGAATTGTTCTTTTCTTCCCTCCCACGCGGATATTATCTTATTCTTCAATCGCACGTGCAAACATATCAATTACACGAAGTCAAGAGCGTTTGGTAGTTGCGATTGTAATTGCATGGTAAAATAATTATGATTACGAGTTCCTTTTTTTATAGTCATTACTGTAGTAATAATAACTTTATGTTTATGGTTCTGCCAACAATGAAAACAATTTTTGCTATAAATTATAATAATTTCAAATATTAATGTATTAGTAAAATTTTAAGATAATGATGTGATAAAAGTAAAATAAATATTTCTATGTGCTAAATTGCAATCATAATTATAGTGAATACAACTTTTTCTTTAATATTCGCTTACTATTTGCGCAATAATAATGAAAACAATAATTTGCGAGGTTAAATATATAATTGACATCAAAAATGACTATGAATTATAGTTAAATCACAGTAATTGCAGCCATTTTTTTCTCCCAGTGAGTATACAGAACTCGCTATTAATAGCGCAAGCAGAAAACTGATTTTACGTAAAGTTATAACTCGGAATTTTAAAAATAATCCTCTCCTTCATATCTATCGTTTGAAATTAGTTCAAGAGAGTGTGTAAAAGGCGGTTCTCTCGATAGGCCTGCGAATGAGACGTTTTAATCACGAGACCGTCTCGTTAAAGCCCCCGTTCGATCTATTTCTGTTTCCTCGCCCATTCCCGCTTTTAATTGCGAGCTTACTCAGTAAATATTCGCGCGATCGAACTTATAAATAGTCTATCATTCAATTTAATTACGCTTTACGAAAGTGACCCGCGTCGCGAGTGCAGCGATAAGAAGAAAGTGTTATGCGAAAGGAAAGTGCCGTTACTATCTCGCGTCGCATGCGAAAAGTCTCCAGCATGGATTTGAATTTTTATTCAGCGTCTAGCGAATGTCTGACTCTGCGAGATACGTAAGAGTAGGCGCGCGCGTCCGTCCGTGCGTGCGTGCGTGCGTGCGTGCGTGCGTGCGTGCGTGCGTGCGTGCGTGCATACGTGCGTGAGAGGCGATTCGCGGTGGCAGGCCCGACCGCCGCCGAGAGATGCTGATATGAATGGAATGCGATGCTATTATCGGAGTGTACCTACCGATAACTCGTTACGTCGCGGCTTCGCCGAGCGGGCGGGAGATGGGAAAGGAAGAGGGAGTGTTCTCCGACGCGGGAGGCAAAAGGTCGTAACTCCCGAAGAATCGCGCTCGCGGAAAACGGTACGAATGTGCACAGCCAAGAGCGAGGAATCGAACGCGGATGTTTCATCGAGTTTTCGTTAGCGCATTTTTTTCGGACGCGTCATTCCTCGTCTTAACGATTCGACGCAAATTCCCAGACGTTTCGATACACGCATTTTGTTTATATCAATTAATAGTGTTGCCTCCCTTTTTTTCTAGAAAAAATAAATTTTATTGTAAATAAGATACACGAAAAATAATTTTGCTTGAACAAATACTACTATCAAAAATTATTAATTACATTTATTCACTTTATTTTTTTTTTTAATAAGATGTGTACTATGCTTTAAATAAATCTTTGATGCAAATTATAATTTTATATATATATATATATATATATATATATATATATATGCTTTTAATTAGTTAAAACACACTAAAAAAAAGTTGTTAACTTGTCTAAATTTTTCAACTTGATTAAATCTTTTCAATTCAAACATTTACATATTTAAATTAAATATAGTGCTTAACTCGAAATTCAAGAATTTGATTATAAGCCAAATACACAAATAATTGAACTAAAAAAATCCAATTAAAAAATTCAGTCAAGTTAATAACTTAAATCTTTTTTCGTGTACTTTCTTCATTAATAAAACAAAATTTGTGACAGCCTTTGTAAATTCCTTTGCGTGCCAAAAGTTTTATTCGTTTGATGAACTTTCAAAGTCTCGTTTGAGAATGCAAATTCCTGAAATAATTGATACTTTATTTCTAGAGAAATGTTTTATCGATTTGTCAATGATTCTTTCTCATCGATCTACCGCATTGTTAGATACGATGACACATTGATCATTATCTGTCACATAAACACTTCAATGTAACTCATATAGCCTGATACATTGATCGGGACAATAGAATACGACAGTCTATGTATAATAATTTCCGTTGGATTATTATTCCTCCAACGTTAGAGCTGTCGTCACGATAAGTTGTAACATTTGCTCAACAAGCGCCATGATTTATCGCTCGCTATGCGAAGCGAGAATGTTCTGAGAAAATTCACTGAGAACGTTCTGTGGGAACCAGAATCGTCTGAAAATATTCCCCCGTGGGGAAATATACAGAATATACAGCACATATATTGAGAAATATCATAGACATGTTTTTTTCAAAAAGAATCATAAAATGTATATTTTATATTACATCCTACATTTATCGAGTCTTCCAATACTCACGGATTCTACATTGACATTGAAATTAATGCTATCCGAATAAAAATAAGAATGTTTGGAAAAAAAGACAATTTTATGCCTTCAAATAAAATTTAATAAAATATAATACTAAAAAATTAAAAGTAAATATATTAAATAATAAAGAAATAACACAGTAATTTATGAGATATTTTTCCCTTTAATGTTACAATAAAAATTAGAATAATATATCTCGCAAAGTACTGATTTCTCGATAAACTTAAATTAATATTGTTATATTTATTGCTTACAGCAAAAATAATTCAACGTTCCATTGTCCTCTGTACATTCACAAATGCACGGTGCATTCTCGGCAAGGCCGTGATTCACGCTATCAAGATTTTTTGATTTATATCACAGATATATCTCCTCATTCACGAAGATTGCCTTATCACGTGGCGCGACACATTATGAAAAAAATTGACCGATCGTCCTTAAAGATTAACGATAAAGACACAATTCTCAATGTGTCAATCAATGCTATGCGCGTACACTGAGATCATCACGTACACTGAAAAAAAAGTTTAGTAAGAATAATCTAGTTTTGGTGAAATAATATCAATTAAACATTTGATTAATACAATCAAATACTTAGTAATTATGTTAATAATAACCAAATACAATAGTAATCAATCAATTATTAAATGGTTACTAAATCTTTGATTATAAACTGATTATTTAATTAAAACTATTTCAAGGTTTACTAACAATCATCGAGGTTTGATTATTATTATTATTAGACTCTTTTTTCAGCGTACATGTCTCTTTTGACGGTCATATTAAAGAATTATGGATTTTCTCTATAACAAGTTTATCTGACTACTTGCACTTATTGGGCATAGCAATAATTAAATTTACGCTCGCAAAACACACGATATATCAATTACATTTAATTATTCTCGGTTATAGCAAAGCTATTTTTCTCAAGAGACATGTTAAAACTCTGTAACGTCCATGTTATTCGCGTAATAGACTAATGCACAAAAATTAGCGCTGCGTAATTAATGACATTCGGAAAGCAAACTAAAATTTCTATTGATTTATTGTTGATGTCTTTCATTCGCTTTTCTGGAACAGAAAACGATAATATCTAATTTGAAAGCTATTCACTTATATCCTATAGAAAAATTTCACAAAGAAAATTTCTATCTTTTAATTTTAATTGATATAGTTTCATAACAATAATAATTTTTATTATCTTTCTGGTATCGAACATGAAAATAGCCTATTAGAAATTGCTCATTACTTCTGGATATTTCCTTATCACTTTGATAACTTCAGTAAATTCCATGAAATTCCACATCTCTTCAGATTTATATAAAGAAATACTATTTCTTCAAGCGATATTTTTTTCATCTATTTATTTCATTCTTTATCTTCGTTAAATAATAATAAAGTATTAATACGCTATTACTTCAGCCAGCAGAGCAAAACAATGTGCAAAAACTCACATCTCTTTTATTATAATTCATCTCGTCATTTTATTATACAAATTTAATAATTTTTAATAAATCAATATCTATAAAAATTGAAAATACACGCGAACAAAGTTTTTTCTCTGCGTATATTTAAACGCGGTCTTGGGGAAAGTATCTGGTGAAGCTCCGATGCTCATAACGTTCGGTACCGTGCACGATTTGAGCGTTCGTGATCGCACGGGGGGAGATCGGAATCCCTTTCACGTCGGGAATGCGTATAACCCTTGCCGAGGGCCGCGGCTTTCGGAGAAATCGAGATCAGATATCCCGAGCATTCCACCGGGATGATTGTCGGGTGCTATATTGAGTTCTCCCGCGAACTGCCTTATCACAGGGCCGCAACGGAACGTCATAACATAGTCGTCGTTGGGGACTGTCTTCGGTCGAGGGCGCGTTTAGAACCGAGATCGTCGTACAGTAGCCTCCTTATTACCGGGAATTTAACATGATAGCCGCGTCACGGCCGCACCAGGAATAGAGTCGTGATAAACGACACCGTGGCGTGTAGCGAAACGACGTACGTAGGCAACTATCGCGACACGGATTTTTCGAATACGGAAATACCGCTCTTCTTTACTCATCGCGGAAATATTTACTTTCGCACACGTATAAAATTCCGAGAAGCCAAGAAGAAAATCCCTTTAACGGCTGATTCTTTGGCCACATATTTTTTGCAACTGCGGCAGAATTAAAATTCTGTAAAAGTAGAGCTCGTCCGAAATTAATTGAAATGCCGAATTCTGTTACCCATTCGGTTCTCCAAAGTTTATAATTGGTAAGTTGTTCGTTCTCCTGATTGCACTGTGACTCGAAAGTAGTTGTAGATAGTACCTTGGCGTTTTCGCAAAGAAAATGTAGATCCCGAAGAATTTATTACTAGAACGATATGGGTGGACGAGTGAAAGATCAAAGAGTTCAATAAATGATACGCTAAACTGAACACTTTGTGGATATCATATTTCCTAATTATTTCCGTCTAAGCGAATTACTGATCGGTAAGATCATCTGACGATAAACAATGTACAACAAACACTGAATCGTATTTACAAAGATTTCAAGCTTTGGATACAGAACAATAGTTTCGAGGGAAGGAACGAGTAGTCTTACTGACAATGAGACAATCGTCACTTTCGAAGACGCGATTGTCCTGCGATTTGATGATCGCGGCAAAGGACAGGAAGAACGCGCCTCCCGAAATTGCATATTTTCACGAATACGCGAATAGACGGTAGCCGGATACGAATTTGGAACATAGCAGCGTTGGCTGCTCGTTATCGCGGCTATAGCAGCGATAGTGTCTCAATAATCGCGCCTCGTGCATTCCTGTCTCGATAAGATAGCAGCAGCCAGTCGTGACTCAATTTTCGCTCGCTTACCAAGTCTGCCCACGTGTACATTATACGCGAAAATGCACTCGCTTGATAGCCAGGAAATATGCATACATACGTATGGCGCGCGGCCGGCAGAAATGCTGATTCTTTCGGCCATACAAACGCCACACTCGCTGCACGCGCAACAAACGTACTCGCGTTATACGTACGCGCGTGAACACACACATGCATTTCCAAGAGCACAGCGCGCTTGATCCGATGAAGTCAGTTGGCAACAAATTACGCCGAGGCATAAACCGACCCAATGAATGTCATCGCCAGGATAACCATCCTACTTGTGTGTTGCCAATGATATAATTTCTCTAGCCGGACGTCGAACTTCAGTCCCCGCGCTCGACACCACGCGCGGGGGGTATGGTCTCTCTCTCTCTCTCTCTCTCTCTCTCTCTGTGGCCCACGCGGCAGGCGCGCAACGCATCTAAGGTCAATCTCCGGAGGTTAAATCGCCGATAAAGTTTGGTACTCGGTAACATTAGTAGAGATCAAAGTGGCGCGTTAGAGATTATCCCGTATCTATTATTTGAACGCAAACTAGCATTGAAATCTCTAATTTCGAGTGAACATTCGTTAACGATTCGTTACGTTGATCTGTATTAATTATTTCAATCAATAAGTATTAATAATCAATGTAGATAATATTAGTAAACGCTGTATTGATCCGCATTGATCTGGCAATATTTGCAGGCTGAAAAATATTTGTAAAAATTTGAAAATTACAGGATTCAGAATCCTTGTAATTTTGCAGAGGCACTCGAGTCTAACGGAAGCGGAGTAAACGAACTCTGAACTGGCAAAAGCTCACTCTCAGCTACCGCGAACTTCCCGATGACTTGACTCGGTAAAAGCAAAAAGGGCTTAAGGAATCTTCGTCTTCCTTTTGCATATTTAACGAGACCACGCTCACGACGTTCCAAAAATTCAAACTGCAGAGAGAGCATGACGCGCTATAAAGAGACGCAGAGACAGAGGGGCATCAAAGAGAGTCTGAGAAAGCGAGAGAAGATAGAGAGACGGAAGGAGAGAAAGAAAAGAGAGAGAGAGAGAGAGAAGCGTGAAATTCCGTCGGATCTCTAAAAATAGTTGCTTACAAAAAGGAAGAATAACACGAATACGCATATATCTGGTCTTCGGGTAAAAGCGTAGGCCTATTTATGTATCGCCCGGTAGAGATGGAATCCCAGTCCCTTCGTATGGTCGTTAACATTGTTTGTCCCTGGAGGAAGGAGAGTCGTAGGAATGTGAAAAGCCACGCCAGCACAAACGGCCGATCTCTTCGCGGTTAATTTCGAGTCCGAATCCCTCGCAGACGTCGAAATGGCAAAACAATCTGAGAATTTCGCGCGGTATTCTTAAAAAAGAGAGAGAGAGAGAACAGAAACTCAGAAATAATCGCACCAAAGCGCGAGAAGGTAACCTTCGCTCGAGCGGCTCTCTGTTTTATAAGTAAAACGAAAAAGGATGTTTACATTGAATAATTAACAATGCAACTATATCGTCATATTTTAACCATTACAATACCATGTGAAAAACGGCACCTTATCTCTACAAGCCTAGGTAATTTGCATTTACTCCGACCGCTTTTTAAGGTATAAAGTCATCTATTCAAAGTGATTTAAAAAATGTCTACAAATTTACGAACATACCTTCAAGTTGCTAAAAGCATGTCTGTCATTTCATTAAGGAAAAAAATCAAATCTGGTAAAATTTAATTGCTGAAAATCAATCACGTACAAATTGGATAAAGACAAATTATTATTTGACTTAAAAAGATGTAACTTTTAATAATAAATGCATGTAAAAAAATGACTGGAATTTTCTAGTTTAACTTTGAAAAAAGGAATACATAAACTTCAAATTCTTTATAATGTATAATTTGGATATATAAAAATGAGTTATTTTTATATGTTCAAATTACATAAAATAGCATAAAATAATAACGTT
This sequence comes from Solenopsis invicta, assembly GCF_016802725.1. Lineage (NCBI taxonomy): Eukaryota > Metazoa > Arthropoda > Insecta > Hymenoptera > Formicidae > Solenopsis > Solenopsis invicta. The sequence goes on from NC_052673.1 coordinate 15,112,512, forward strand.
TAATGTAACAATCTTTGTTCTAGAACGTTTTTAAGTAAACTCTTATTTTCGAAGGTTATTATAAAATTATTTGCTCAAATAAAAAGTGACAAACACCTGACAAATTTACCTGATCTCTACAAATAAAATAATTTAGTAACTAGTTAGTACTGAAGAAGTAAAAGCTAACAGATCAGAGCGCGGGGAACGAGAAAAGCGTGATAAGAGTAGTACTTTGCGGATTGTAGATACCGATGAACGAGTCGAATTCTTTCCGCCCCGGCAGCACGTGGGAATTTCGCGGCATGCCCTCGGTTCACCTCCTGGGAAAGACAAAAATAATTGTGGAAGGACGGGAAGAGCCGCGCGAGCGAACGTGCAGAAAAAGATAGCACAGGCACATCGTGACACAGACACGAGCGAGCTCCAAGAAGAACGAGCGGATGCATCTGATTTCGAAAAGGAGGGAAAACATTAAAAAAAAACCGAAAAATTATTGGAATAATATAAAACGTGAAAAAAAGGCGCAAAGAACGCCAACAAAGTCGACGTTGATGAGTTCGGTTAGGCTTGGCGAGTTTCGATTTCAAAAATACCGATATAATTTCGCTGAGTCCAATGTCCGATACTAAAAATACGCGAAAAAGGAACTTTTCAAACGTGCTTCATTTGTTTGCGAATAATTTCATTATCGGATGTTTTCGGTATCTGTAATGAATATCAATTCAGCGAAATTATATCGGCATTAATCTTTGCTTGGTTCGTTCAAAATTAGCCGAACAACAAAACAAGATAAGAACGTGACGTTCTTAGCATGAAGTTCTCAGAGTATGTCGTAATGACAACGCGTGCTAGTTTTTACGTTCTTTTCTTCTTTCAACGGTAATCCTTATACAAAGAGTTATATCCCCGACGTACTTGGTATTCAAAGAGCACGTATCTCCCGAGCACGTCCGCTGTGTCTCCGATATAAAAATTTGAAAAATGAATTTTTCAAGGGCACACGTCTTCGAATGGAGTAACAAAAAAAAAAGTCGTTAAAACATCTACGTCGAAATATTCGACAGCGGAAATAAAGGATCGCTGGCATCCCCGGCGGCGCGAAAGGAGCATCATCTCGGCGAGTTTGGAGAAGCGGCGGACGGTAGCGTATCCGCTCATTCCGGCGCGATCGTACGCCCTCGGCAATCCTCGTGGCTCTCCGTGGCGTCACTTCGTGGACCGCCTGGGGGCCCTACGCGAGCGTAACACCGGTAGCTACCATGCCAAAAGGGTCCCATGGTGCGAGTTACGCGAGACCGGGAGAAAGAGAGACAAGTGGAAAAATAAAAGAAAGAGCGCAGTAAAGAGAAGGAAGAAAGGGAAGGAACCTGCGGAGGGAAGGGAGGAGCGGGAGGAGGCGAGAGAGAAGGGGGGAGGGGGAGGGGGAAAGAAAGGGCGAAATATCCGAGGGAGGACCGAAACGACAGGGATCCAGGGGGAACCGGCATCTTTTCTTCGCGATGTATTGACGCTCGAAAGAACGGCGTTAAGGCCCCTCTCGCCCCTCCCTCATCTCCGTCCATCCGCCACGACGGACGCCACGTACTACGTCGAGTCCCCTGCCTCCTCCGCCAACCTCGGCGCAGAGCCGCTGGGCCCAACAGCGGGGAGAAGATCGAAGGGGGGAGCCAGCGGCAGCAACGGCGGCGGAGAGCAGGAGAGGGCGGGATTCGAGAGGACGGGAGACATTCCAATCTCTCGTGGCAAGTCTGCTTGCCTGCCTGTTCCCTCGCTCGCCTGTCTGCTCGCCGCTTGCCAAGTCACCGTCCTAAAGCCGGCCCACGCTACAACGAGTGGCACACGGACGAGCGTAACCGTATAGAATCTCTTGGGCTATCAGGCCGATCGATTTTTATTTCGGGATAACGATGAATCGTACAATCGAGGAATCTGCGGGAAATGGTCCGAAATTGGAAGCGCGAGGTGCACAAAGATGACTCGAGAGAGAGAGAGAGAGAGAGAGAGAGACTAGCATAAGCTCCTTTTGATTCGATATCACATTTTTGAATTTTTCCAACTTAGAGTAACATGGATGCATATTTATATATTTTTGAGAGAAAAACTAAAAAGAAGTACAGAAATTACAATTAAAAAGATCCGTATTTGAGATCGCATCACGTCTTTTAAGGCTTAAAAATAAATTATCTTTCATTATTCTATTGATGACACAGGTGAAAATTGCATTAGAAAAAAAATCTTGCCTGGAGGCGATTGGTATCCGTCAATAATAGAAACTTTGTATATCTGTAACTTGCATACGAGTATAAATAATGCATTCTTTCGTGGTATCATCGACGATCGCGCGCTCGGCAAGTTGCGACGCAGAAATCGAATTGGAACGCAGTGTACAGATGTACATCTCAAAGTTGTACGCTTTCAATACGCGAGAAAAAGTGAGACGGGGCGCACAATGCAGCGTAGCATACGCCGTGCCGCAGAGATCCAGTTACAAAGAACGAATCTGCTTTCACATTTATCGAATTCCAACGCCGTTCGTTCTGCATACCGCGCTACCGAGAATTCATCCCGAGTGATTTTGCGAAGTCGAGGCCAAGTTGTTGCGACACACCGTTGCCCACATGGTCAGGAACGACGAAAGGACGACGTACGTGTCCCAAAGGGACTGAATGTCCCTTTGAGATTCATTAATCAATTCAAGTTATATTTGATTAGTCAAACATTTAATTGAAATTATTTCATCAAAGCTAGATTATTATTACTAATATCTTTTTGTAATAGAGAAGGTTTTTTACAAATTAATCTTCAAGAAATCAAATTGAGAATAAATACTCTTTGGTTCGTAAGTTCAAGCGAAGCTTATGTAATAAAATTTTAATTAGAAATTAGTTCCACAAAAATATGTTAAAGTTATAATGATAATTTAAAAATACTGATGTTATTATGCAATAATTTATATATTTAGAAATAATTCTCATATTTTTGCATAAAAGCTGATATCAAGTCCAATTTAGTCAAAATAAAAGACCAATCAGTCTTCTAAAACATTTTGCGAGCGAATAAAATCATAGACTTACCTAAAAAAAGTCTATAACATTTTATTTTTATTTGCATTCAGCTTACTAAAATGTATTTGGATATTTTGCGAATGTTTAGATATAAAAAATAAAAACAGAGTATCAGAAAAAATGTTTTATCGGTATGAATAATTTATATGTTTTAATCAAATAAATAAATGTTATGCGCCTTAAATACGTAGTTTATCTTCTGATCCCAATGTAATATTATATTTTATGGATATATTTTGGTGGAACCTTTTCAATTTTCATTTACGTAGGTAGATAATGCTGCGTATAATGATATTCAGCCATCCAATACATATTCATCGTATTCGGAACAAAAATGTCATCGTCGCCAGACATTAAAGGAAATACGACATATAATATATGTATAATCAGGAATGTAATTAATTACGGCAATCCATCGACGATTAGGCGGCGCCAACAGAAATCGGCAACAACCAGTCGTAAATGACGATGTCAATGACTTCGAAATATCGAATTCAAACCGTTGTGAGAGGCGCATATATATAAAGTATATACATATAAATATATGTATAAAAAAATAAACAAAGTAAAACAAATAATATAAATAAAATTTATTTTACTTTCTTTTCATTTTTTTTATACATATATTTATATATTCACATAACACTCTGTCGAATACATTGTAAAAGATGAGTGCATTCCAAGACGATGTATGTATAAAAGATATCACAAGACATCTTTTTAGCTTAAAAACATCGTTTAGATACGCGTGTTGTACGAATTATGCGCAGGACAACATTATGTTGAAATCATTTTTTTCTATTATAGTGTCATAATAGTAACTCGTCTAACATCATTTGTATTTTTTTTTTTTTGAAAAATATGTACACAACAAAAAAAAACCGAATTAAAAACGGCGATATCACAAATCAAAACAAATAATTCAATGTTTTTTTTTATGTATCACTGAAAGGAAGGAACAGATGCTCCAGTTAGGAAACATCCTGTAGCTACCCTTGAACTTTACGCGTTGCGGTCGCCCATCTCCGGGTTAATCCTCGGATAATCCCGGAAATGCAATTATTTGTACTCGATACAGTCGTACGATACGTTGGCCGGGACCGGCGCGGCGGATCAGAAAACGTCACACCTATCGGTTGCATTCCGAAAGCGGCAGGTCAACGGGCCGGTTCCTATTTGCAGAGGAGTCCCCGCGACGTTTCCCGTTTCATTGGTCCCAGGAACGCTGCTCGTGGAGCGGATCATTGGGCCTGGTCAGTGACGAGGGAACGCGTGACGTGGCTGTCAACCCGAAACCCGCGATCAACCCTCTTGGGTCTGGGTGCGTGCGCGCGCGCGCACATCGAGAACGATTTCGAGACCGATAGAATGCCGAGCGAAACGACAAGGCTGGCCGTCGACTTCTTTTACCTGCTGCAGTTTAAACTTATGCCCGAGGTTCCTGACGTATATACGGCACGGAGATCGAATTCGACAAAACACACACAACGTGCACGACGGGGCCGGAGCTCAATCGTAAGAACGAGAGGTGCGAGCTAGAGCTAGAAATAGTGAAGAATGGACAATAAACTCTCAGCGATCGGTTTTCCGTTTTTCTCGGAATTTCTCAAAATATCTAAATTATCGATGATAAAACGATGATGAGAAGATAATAAAATTTTATCATGCGTACATGCGCCTGTACGTGCGCCGCGGCTGGCAATCGCAGCTGTATTTGAATGTTCCCGGAATTTTTTGCCAGAAATAAAAGGTTTAAATTGGGAAACATTGGCACAAGGGCGATTCACGCTGGCAGCCGCACCGGCGACGACGACAACAACGACGACGACGACGACGGCGACGACGGCGACGACGGCGACGGCGACGGCGGCGACGGCCGGGGAGGCGGGAGACGCAAGTTGAAACATCAACCGGGGAACGAGTCCCGGCGGCAGCGGCGGAAAAACGTACGCGACGCGCGCCGAAAGAATGAAATTCCCCGATCGATCGATCCGTCGATCGATCGGGCAGACGGACGGAAAGGAACGAAACGAACGAGGCGGGCAGGGAACGAACGGAGGAGAGAGAACGAAGAAAGTCCGGGCACCTGCGCTTTCGAACGAGATCCGCGATATGATTTACGGCATCGAGGCATTCGCAGTTTCCTCCGGCGGTGTCATAATCGGTTTTGTATCTGTCCGCGCGAGAGAGCCGACGAGCGGTACGGGCCGAGCGGGCAAAAATAAATGGCAATTAACATTCCTCTGGCATCTCGCTGCCTCTCGACGGGGCATCACGCAGAGTCGAGGGAGAAGGAGAGAAAGAGAGAGAAATGGAGGAGAGGGGACTGAGAAACGGAGAGAGATAGGAGCGGGATGCTGCGCTGCTCAGGGGCCTCCGGACGGGGCCCGTAGCATGCAGCGGGGTGGGGGTGTAAGAAACGGGGCCCGCGCGCCTCTAGGAGGCCGGCAGAGCCAGGCAAAGCGCGGCCTGTCCGTCCGTCCGAAAAATGTCAGATTCGAGCCAGGGACGCTCCTCTTGCGTTACGACGCACGAAATTCGTGGAATTCCTGGACCGCGAGGTCGCCCCCCCCCTCCCCGCCGACTTTCGAGTCTTTCTCTCTCAACGGATTACGGGGACGCTGACGATAACGCGGTGTACTAGCCGAGCATCGATACTTTCACCTCGAAATCCCGATTACTTCAGCATCGGTATTACCGAAAGAGATAGTTCCCGTGATATTTTTGTTTTCTTTTTCTAATAAAGGATTATAAATTAGGGAGACTTGAAATTTGTGACAGTAATAACTGCGACAATATTAATATTTTTGTCGTTGTAGCTATTCGACTAATAAATAGTATCACAATTATTTTAGATAGAGAAAAAAATTACCACATAATTAATAATACTTTCTCTTATAGTCATATTTACGTATAATGTTACGTCACAATTATTCTACTTTGCATTAAGGATGTATCCAACATACAGTCTCTGTAAAGTAAATAAAATTTGAAAATGTGTTTAATATTAACATTTTCATTTGTAATAACACACTGTTATTACAAATTATTTTTTTACAACACTGAAGAAAATCTCAATTTTTGTATGTAAGTGTTTTAAGTATTCAAGATGATTTATACAAAATTTTATTGTGATTGTGGTTGTTTAGTTATTTTGTAAATAAACAAGTAAATAAATTTTGTTTATTTTACAGAACTGATCTGCGCATCGCAATGAAACTTTACATAAATCATCTTGAATTCAAAGTACTCCAATAAAAAAATTCAAATTTCTTTCATTATTAATTATACCTTCGTTAGAGCACACGTTCTTATTGAAATAAATTTTATCGAGATAAAAAATCATTGCCAAATTTTTTCGATAACTTTCAGATGCAACATAAAACAATCTGTAACATTTTCGTAATTTTTGTAATGTTTAGAAATGTTCCATACATCCTTAAGTATCAAAAATCAGCTTGTGCCACTCAAAAGATAATGTCATTCTTTTCTTATATCGTGATGTGAGATTAAAGGCTTTAGGTTTTCTTCATTTTCCTGTTTCCCGAGGGATGCTCGCGCGAATGCTGTGGAAATTGCGGATTGAGATAAGCCACGATCATATACGGAACGAACGCGAGATTTATGGTTTGGTAATTATTCAGTACTCGAGGATGGGTTTTACTAATCATTCATCGCGATACCGCTAGATGCTGAAACACCATTATCCTGTAGAACGATTAGTTCCAGGAACAAATAGTCGCTTAATCCAAACGATAGATATACGAGCAGTAATAGATATTTACGTTTCCGCTTATTGCCAGTACTCTTTATGCTGTACAATTATAATCACGTTCCTCTTTCGGGCTGCTAATTCCGATTGCAATGGTAACGATACGAAATGAGAAAAAAAAAACTGATTGTAGAGTGGCGTAACTTGTGAAGTAAACTCCTTCAATCAAGGTTAATCGTGGCGTCTCCGCCAATTCTTATCTAAACTTTCGAAATTCCTGAAGATTACGTCATAATCCTCTCGCGATCATGCCATGGCCACTCGTCGTCGGAACACGGAAAGTTGTCGTGAGGAATTAATTTGCAAATTAAATTTTTGTTGCACCTCTAACCCTTTGTTGCGTAACGTCCTCTAATTTCAAATCTGCATTCACAATTGGCAAATTTTAAATAGCAGATCCAAAATGACTGCCACAATTAAGAACCATTAATTAATTTAACAGTGCAAGAATCAAGAACTGTTGAATTAATAAACAACGAGACACGCTGAATTAATTAATTTTGTCATCAGATTTACGATCAGCGACCGCAAAAGCCCCTCACACATTAAAATTCAGCAAAATACGTTCAGTAGAAAAGTTTGTACACAACAAAGAGTTAATGTATACAGTAAAGAGTTAATGTATACAGTAAATTGATTCATATTTCAACAATTCATATTTTGACAGAATAAATTATGGAAAACATACTCGTAAATTGTGCAAGACAAATCACGATTTCGATAAATCTTGCAATGAGCGAGGGAAAGAATGAAAAGTATATCATCTGTTAAATTTGAGAAACACTACAAATTGTAAATTCTAGAAATTCTGACGACATCGTAAAGAAAAGAAATACACGAGACTGCTAAATATAAGAGTTGCGCAAAATGTGCTTCGCTCCCGTTCCGATCATAAATTCAATGACGCTCTGTTGACTCCGATATCATTGATTTATTGTGCTGCACAAAAGTATCACGTGCAGATTCGCCTGACATATATGCGTTTCGCATGAAAGCAATTTCAATGTTACGTGCAAATCGACTGAAATATATATCGACGATAAACATTCGAATCATTTATATATAATTCCTTCGAAGCTTCTAAAGTTTCCGTTTGACTTTATGTACAATCGAAAGAATGTAAAACACAACATATGGCAGTGTTTATAGGAAATATATACATTGACAGAGACAATGTAAAACGCTCAATTAAAAACTGAATTTAAGTAATTCTTGAAGAAGTGTGCGCATCGTAATGCGTAAATTTTAAATCTGAAAGAGTCAGGTAAATGAGGAAGTTATACGTGTAACTGCATCATAATCACGATAAATATACAGATTTTCACAGTCGCCGGTTAACAGATAAGCGGATAGAACCTTATTTGCACAATTGTAGGAGCAAATTTTCCATTGTACGCATCGCGGCGCCGAGTCGCGATGAGACGCTACTGGCCCACGGCTTATCCGTCGCTGGACGAGCGCGGAGAGCCTCGGTACGATGCTGAGGAGAGGAGAAAAGCGAGTAAGAGAAAGAGAGAAGAGAACGGGCGGCGGAGAGGGCTATTTGCATCGGAATGCAAGCCCCGGCTCTCCGCGTTACGCTCGCGCGCTCGCGCGCGAGAGTGTGCACGCACGCACTCACGCACGCACGCACGCACGCATCGTGTACGTGCGACGCGTATGTACGCGTGAAACTCCCAAGGAAGGAAACCGCGAAGTTCCTCCGATGACTCCGAGTCCCTCACGTGAAACTACTATCCCAGGCGCCGTGATTTCGCGTGCGAATACACTTCCGCGGAAAAGTTTGCCGCGCGTCTCCCGAAAGAACGAAAAGATTCCCGAACAGATATCCGTGACGGATATTGACGAAAGATCAAGGCAATCTATTTTGTAATTATCTCCATTTGGAATTTGGAGTAACATTACTCTTACCGGAGCAGGATTAACTTTTGACAATTAAGCATCAAAGAAATAAATAACGATAAATGACAGATTACTACGCAAGTTTCGCGATGATAAAATTACAATAGCATTGTTTTGTAATGCAATAGACAATTCCAATTATTTATAAAAATCTTTAAATCGCGCGGTTGAACAGGAATGTATTCTATAAATTGTCTATCATAGAACTCAAAAGGTGAGAGAGAGAGAGGGAGAATCTGCAATTTTTACCAACAAGTTTTGAGAAATATGTAAGAAGAAAAAAATTCTTTTGCTGCATCGCAGTTGTGTACGTTTGATGGGAATGTTGCTCGGAATATTTCAAGAATTTTAGGAATGTAAAAACCCCACACATTATCTCTTGGTAGCGATCTGGGGGGTTTGGATATCTTATTTCTCACGCATACATACGCACGCGAGGATTATACCGCGTTGCTTGTTAATTTGTGACGCGAAAGGATGTATCCACCGCCGAGGGTACACGCACTATACCATTCCCGCGTAAACATGTTTACCCCAATAAACGTGTTTACGCTCAAAACGCGGTAAATTTTATAGAAACTAGAAACTCAATAAACTGATTAATGGATCAATGACGCAAACGATAAATTATTGAGTGTGCATTGTATTATACGATCTCAAGTTGTGTTTAATCCTATAATAAAAACGATGCCGCAAGAAATTCGGCGAATATTTTAAGTATTCTTAGCATACAATAACAATTCAAAATTTTTAGATTGGCAAAATCATATAAAAAAAAATTGTAAATTATACACAATGTTTATATGTGTACATAAAAAACATATTTGTAATTTTATACTTAAAAAGAATTTCAGTTAGTTTCAATTAAAATTATAAAAAAAAACATTTAATTATTTTTTTATTATTTATTGTAAATATAAAAAAATTAATTTTGATAAAATATAAAATCGAATTTGTATTTATCAGAACTGAAACTTTCTTCACGAAGAGAAATAGACGCAGTGTGCGTAAACGCGAGAAACAGTTTAGTCTGCGAACTTTGCCGCGTGGTTGCACAGCGTGAAATTCGCCCAATTTAGAAGGACAAACATGCCTTATCCGGTGTAGAAAACATAAACGTCACGATTTAACTTTCTACTCTTTCTATATATCAAAATTTTAAAATTGTGATGCAGTGATTCTTTCTGAGTATAGTATGCAATTCCTACTCTCTCGAAAATTTCTGTAAAAATTTAGAACGATATCCATGCATATTTCTAAATATTTTCCTTAATTTAATCTACGTTATAAAAATCGAGACAGCTTTGGCTCTGAAATTTATTCATTTATTAACGTCGAACAGTGTTTTTATATTTACGACAACGCTAAATACGGAAATAATAAAAATTTCGTCAAAACATTTCAAAATGGTTTGAAAAAACATTTATTTTAATGCTTGACTCATCTGAAATAAATTATCATTTTTTGAGAAACTCTCTCAATTCTTTTACATAGATCTCAGATTAGTTTTAAAATTATGAATTTTTTCTCCTTTCCCTTGGTATTACTTCATACGTTGAAATTTGTTGCATTAATTTTCTAGACTTGCCAGTGGGCTTTAGTTTAGACGCCTAATAAGTGCTCTTTCAAGATCTCGGTCTCTTCATTATTAACAATGGGTGTCCTCGCTTGAGAAGGAAGTATTGTCCCTAAGAAGAAGAGCTTATGAATAATAAGCTACCTGCTTGTCGGCTTGTATTTTCTACAATGCATCTAACCATTATTTCTTACTAAAAAGGTATTCCGCGGATTTCCTAGTTTATTCTTCTTGTTCGTTTCCTTCATTTTTTTCTTTTTTTTTTATTTTTCCCCTGTCATAATAAAAGAATTACCCATTTGTTTATTTCAATAAAAAAAATACTTTAAATACAAACGTTCTAAAAATAACGTTCTAAAGATTTCTACCTACAAATATTTAATAACTTGTCCTTTTCAATTTTTAATTCAAATAACGTCACTATTAAAAAAGTTTATGTTACATAAAATTATTATTCTATTTTGCTAAATATCGTAAAATAAATATATATGTTCAAATGTAAATTAAATGTTAATTAGTACTAAATTCCGTAAAAATTTAACTATTCTTATATTGCAAAAGAAATTTATTCCTATTTATTACTAAATCTTTCACATCATATTTTTTCAAAGTACGAAGTCTTAATCCAGCTAATATTTTAACTGCACAACCTAAGCAAAAAGGAAAATGTAGAATATTTCTTGTGCAATCGGCTAAAATATCTTCCTTCTTCGAGATCAGGTGAATTTCACGCCGTACGTCACGGCGAGGGAGCAGCTGTCGACGACGAGACGATGAGACGACAACGACGACGACGACGGCGAGAGACGAGAGAGGGACAGAGGGACGGACGGACGGACGCCTTCGGACGCAAGGGATCCCGAAACTAGAATCGCGCGGCCCCAGCCACATAGGCAATCTCTCGAAAATCGACGATGACATCATGGCCGCAGTATTTCGCCCGAAATAAATATACCGTACATCGACATTCCTCCCCGCATGCCCGGGACCCGCGTCGCCACCGCCGCCACCGCCGCCGATAAATATTATTATCGTATCCTTCGTTTGCTCTCGGATTAAAGCCGGTATACATACTCCTCCTCCCTTTTTCTACCTCTCTCTTTCGCCCCCTCTCACCTGATGCATATTCCATCAAAAATTCGTAACGCAGCCGCGCGTGACGTAAGAGCATTCCGGCGCGGGTCCAGACTGGCGTCAACGACGGAATACCAAAGTACCTCTCTTCGCTCGCGAACATTCGGAATTAGCTACCTGCCGCGATCCTTTAACTTGTGCATCGGCGAAGAGATCTCTTCGCGTTGCGGCAACGCGACGATCGTATCTATACTTAGAGTGTACCCGAAATCAATATAATTTTTCGATAAAACACGGAAATTATATTTAAAAAAAAAGATGCTCTTGTATGACGTGATTTTTACTGTTTGCTTTCTACATAAAAAAACATTATAATAAAATAAGAGAAAAAAACGTATAATTATCATCTTCATTATACGGTATTATCCTCGAGAATTTCTCTCGACAATCGCAAAGCGTAAATCACGTGATCGCGGGAAAAAAGGTACCACAGTTTCTGAATGGCATCGCGTTAATAGGCGTGCGCGTGTGTACGTGCATATGATATGTGCATCCTACCGGGATATGTACTTTAGGGGGACGGAACGCGGCTAATCGCGTGTTAATCTACGCCGTCGCGCTCGTGGTATACGAGGGTACCGCCGAATGACCGGAAGTAACATGATTTCTCACGAACTGACTTCCTGCCGCCCTCGTCGACCCTCGCTGAAATTCCACCAGTTTCTCCCCCTCGCTCCCTCACGTCCGTTTTAATCTCGGTGGAGCGAGGTTCATCGACACGACGGGAAGGGCGCGAGAAGGATCCGGAATTAACGGATCAATTCTGCCTTTTACGAATGGCAATTTAAACGAAAAATTTACGGTCAATTGTTTTCTGTGCTTACCTCGAGTACGTCATGTGCAGTCTGCATATACTCGCGAAGCATGGCCTCTTGAATGGCTCGCCATTCTTGCCTTGGGTCTTCCAGTTGAGTTGTCTCTGCGGATAATTAAATCCAATGACACATTTAAAACGAGAACCTTGGATCATTATTGCTATTTGTGATACTTTTAACGAATATTTCTCAGAATCGATGAAATATTATTCTACTCCTTTAATATTATTTTCATAACGTGTATACAAAAATGGATTTATATTATTGCCATTTTAATACAATTATATCAATAAATAAGTGTAAAATAAATATAATTAAAATGTTACGTCTAATATTTAATAAAAAATAATCTAATAATATCTTGAATAAAGTATTTAATCTTCTGCAGTAATAAAGAGAAACGCGTCACTATACAAATGATACTTTTCCCGTTTGCAGAATCCTAAAAAGTAATCGATTGCATCTTTATTTTTAAACACATTTGTTATTTGTGCAAACTCGATCGAAGGCATCGAGCTTAATTAGGCAAGAAAACGCATAAATCTACGACGCGCGCGCGCGCGTACGTCATGGCACAGATACGTGACATAAAATTCCGAATAATATCACTTCTCGTATCGAGAGTGTATCCGGCCGTTCTCCCTGCACTTTCTCAATCAGATAGCACAAGCAGAATAAAAACTTACGATTGACATGATTGATGTAGTATGCGCCCACGTGTTTATCGTAGGCCTCCTCCCAGCCGAGGGGAAGCTCGTTCCCGATACAATCCGCGAATGTTTGGGGTTTAGTAAACCTGCAACAATGAAAAGAAAAACAGAATATAAATAGCCGTGATATACAAAGCGACGCTTGCGAGCATATAATTCTCGTCACACGTAATGCAACGAGTATCTGCACACAAAAAATCAGGCATTTTTTATATTCAATTGATCAAAAATCGAAAACTGGTTTTACTGCACGGTAACTGCAAGAAATGTTGGAAGAAGTATTAGGGGAGGTTGGAGAAGGGGAAGGACGATTAAGTTGAAAAGATTTAGGGAGGGATATGTATAGAGAGGAGGAGTTAAGGGAGGGATTGAAGAAATGGTTAAAGAAAAAAAAAGAAGAGAAAGAGAGAAAAGAGCGTAAAGCAAAAAAAGAAAGAATAAAAGAAAAGAAAAGAATTAAATGATAGAGAAGTATGCGGTTGAAATGGAGTCGTTGGATAATTTGCGACGTAAATGGAGGCTCGTGTATATGTGTGCGTGCATTAGGATAAGTTTAGAATAAGAATAGATTAAGAATAGCAATAAAAGTTCAGGATAAGCAACTCGAGTTATGTATTGGAATTGTATCGCTAAGGAAAGGCAATAAACAAAGTACTACTGTCGGACGATAACTGTCCCTACGATTGGATAAGAAAATTCTGTTCAGATGAAAGTAATTAGTACATTGGTGTTGTAATAAAAAAAAAAAATTAAGTTTTTGCTGCCCGGCATAGCTGGAAAAATTTATACGGAGTTCCTCAAAGTCGATACATAACGCCAATTACGCGGTGATTTCTTCGAATTCATGCAGTGGGTGGAAGTCTGCAAATATGCGCACACGCATAACTTGCACTCGTGCTAATTCGTTCGGTAATGTCGGGCATAAAAATCTAACCAAACCCCCGACTTATATCACACTTGATTAAATAAATATGATATAAAAGTGAAAGGCTGTCGCGAGCCATATCAATCGTCTGTTTACGTTTACGTTATCAGTGTAGCATGAGATTTAGAAAGATTAGAGTAACGACAAAGTTTTAAAACGTTTTTATGCAATGATGTTTTTATTTTGTCGAAAAAACCTTCGTATTAACATTTTTGCAGCTATTTTTTCTTTAAAGAAAATGTGTTTCTTAAAGAGAATATATTTTATATCTGCTCACCGATACATGTACGCATGTATTTCTATATTTAATATGCAATATAAGTCTTTTTAAATCACGCAAGGATAAGTTTCTTTTAGGCAAGGTTAGCGAAACAAAAAAAATTATTCCCTGACTTAGCGGTCACTTTTTGAAAACATTTTCTGATTAAAGCCGAAAAGGAGCACTTAATGAAAACAAAGTAATTACCAAATCAAAAATTACGACTACCGAGAATTATTACGCGAAAAAAATGCTGGTGATGCAAAAAAGACCAAAAAGGCCAATCGTCGATACATTCTTTTCAGCCAGGAAATCTTGTTCATATCGAATAACAATAAGTCGCACGTAAGGAAGTCGTCAATCGAAAGAATCCTGAAGTCGCGTTCGCCGGCGGAAAGAAAGGAATGCCAGGTTTGCCGGATGTGGCACTCGATTTCCGGAAATCTCTGGTCACGAAAGCACGTAACGCGTGGGTCAATCGCGTCGTCGTGTTGTAACGCAAATGTATAATATACATTTTTTTTGTATTACAATTTATCGAGTTTTTTCGTGACAAACTTTTGTTACATTAGCCTCATTTTCGGCTCAATCTGCGCTTGTGGAATTTCAAATCTGCTAACGTATTGCGAAGATTCAAATAAAATCAGTACCTACACTCAAAGAAAAGTCATTTGAATTGATGAAATGGTTTAACTTGGTTTTTTTTTAATTGAAGTAAAAATACCTCTGAAGAAAATAACAATTATTTTGAGAAAAATAAAAATTATGTAAAAAAAGATTTGCGTTGCATAAACGGACTATTTCTTTAATTCTAATAAAAAGAACCAATAACTTTTTTATAAATCAGAAAATATTTTTTCGAACCGTACAGCAATGCGCAAATTCTTTAGATTCGAACAAATATGTTTTGATTCGAAGAAACTTTTCTCTGCATGTGAATCAGAATAGAAATGCATAATAATTGACACCTAAATCATGCCCGGTAAAATCGCCGGTTCTTATTACAGAGTTACAGAATTATTATGTAAATTCTTTTTTTTTTTTTTAGTTTCTCCGATTGTCTATATGCACGCGAGCGATACGAACGAGATGCACACAATCGCCGTCAGAATTAGGCGTTGGGCACGCTCCTTCGCGCTTGCCGTTCGATAATAAATAGCTCGTTCGATGCGAACGACACATCGCGCGTCAAATTGACATCGACGTCGCGAAGGATTCAGAGTTCCGATCTGCGCGCGAATCCTCGTCGTTTGCATAATATATGAGAAACAGCGCGCACGAGAACGTTCACTTTGCGGGACAGCGCGGAGACACGTATACGCAGAGCGATACGCGAAAGTACGGCACTTTCGCTCCTGTCCCGTCTATTTGGGATATACAAAATTCCGCGTGATCGCTCGCGGAGGCGTGTGCTCTTTCGACCGATCGACGATCGACGATCGCGGCCGCTGGCGCGGCATTCGGATCGACTCGTTAAAACTTTGCCGTAAGTCGCTTTAACCTTGGCATACCGTAGCGTAGCCGTGTCGACGCGTAGCGCACGCGTTCAGCGTTTCATTTATCCTTCCCTCCCGCCTCGCTCTTCTCCCTCTTTCGAGCCGCTCCCCGGATCCCTCGTGAGATACGCTCCTGACTTTTTCTCCTCTCTTTCTCTCTCTGATTCTCTCCTCTCTCTCTCTCTTTCTCTCGTTACAGTATCGCGGACGGAATCGCAGTAAGGCCAAGGGCGCGCCGAGACCGTGAATCACGCGGCGGAAAGGGAATTAAGGAAATTGTCCCTGAAACCGTAATGAGGCACGAACCTCCGCGCCCGGAGCGCGTCTGCCGTTTAAAAGTATATCTGTATGTGACACGGGGTTTTTTTTTTGCGAAGCGTCTCGTCAAAAAAGCGCGCCGAACGTACGAGATCAAACGATACACAATAAAACGCGGACTAAGCAAGAGCAGGCACGATATATCGGCGGAACTGAATGGTAATTGTGTCGTTGAAAGAGTTTCATCGAGGATAATATTCGCGAATCGCGTGCGAATAATTTGAAGCCATCTTTTTTTTTTTCTTTTACGTAAAGAAACAGCGGTCTTACGTGCCGTAGAATCGATAATTGTGACGGGATCGTTTACGTCGAAGCGACGTAAAGAGGGGAGAAGAAGGAGGGTAGGTCCTCGCGGAATATCTCGTGTCTCCAGCTGCGGTATTTTTGCGCGCGATGCACGCCTTCGTTCGAATTGCCTCACGCACGCGTGATATATCCGCGCGTTTAACGATCTAAGAGGGGATCGCTCGTAAAAGCCGTATGTCGTCGCGTGTCGATCTGACTCATTCGTACATGTACATAGGCTCGTATTTCCAGCAACGATAACGGCGCGATCTGAAAAATTCGCGATATAAAAGGCCATTCCGATCGCGCATACCGTTCCGCTGATTCCGAGGACCGTCGAGACCATTTCAAATTTAACTCTTTGCGGTCCAACGTTTCCTTTTTTTCGTTTTATTGCTGTGAGAAAAAATTCTCAACTTGACTACATTTTTCAACTTGATTGAATTTCTTCAGTTCAAATATTTATGCATTTAAGCTAAATACGTATGTATTTAAGTTAAATATATAATTACTTAAACTAAAGTATTTTATGTATTAAGTCATGCATAAATAGTTGAACGGAAAAAATTTAATCGAGTTGAGAAATTTAGTCAAGTTAACGATTTTTTTTCTTACTGTCAATGTAGTCCAATCAACAGGTCAATGGCGCCTGATGGTGATTCTGAGAAGGATATTAAACTCCGAAAAATCTAACAATTTCTGGTACATTCTTCCAATATTCCAGAATACGATTTCACAACTGTTTGATTCAAAAAATTTCCCATTTTTTTTATAAGTGTTCAAATTGGAGGCAAAATAGTTCAAAATTGAAAATTCGTTTGGATCTTCAAATCTCCAGTTGGACTGCGAAGAGTTAAAGAGAAAGAGGGCTCCCATAATTTTTTTTTAATAACATTTCGGTAAAGAAAAGTGATCAACATGTTTCCTGAAATAATAATGAAGAAGAGAAACAATTACTAATTATGTCCCTCCCTATTTATCTAGTTTGTATCTACACATTACATTTCTATCTCTCTATTAATTGAATTAAGGACCGAGTGCAAAGTGTAAATTTGCTCTATAATCAACATTTGCGTCTCCATTCGCACTAATTAGTGGCTATTAATAGAGAACCGTATTGAGCGAGTTATTCGAGCGCGAGAAGAATGAAAACGCGCTACATGCTCACACGGCCACGTTCGCAGAAATCGAAATCAGATACTTCGGGACATATATTGTTTAACATTCCGACTCGTGGCGGAATCCACATACCGTACTTCGCCAGTTGCGTGAGCGACATCCGATTACACCGCCGCGTGCTCGTTTTATTTTCTTCGTACCCACACAATGTATCGTTATTTGAAGCCTGCAATTACGTAAACCGGCCGTTAACGTCGAGGGTCAATAGAGCTCTATTTTTGACAAAGATGTGATTATCTCGGAAAGACAAAGAAGCGCGTCTAGAAAAATATCAAAAAATTTTTACACCGTCAATCGAATGTTACAAACACAAACAGAAAAAAAAGACCATTCTTATTTTGAAAATAGCCTTATCTTTGAAATGTCAAATATTGAAATGAGATTATGTAGCGTTAAACAAACTTGCTTACACGAAGAATTTTATATAACTTCATCAAGAAAAATATAATCGCACTATTACATAATAATTTTCATGAATTTAAAGAAAAAAAATACTAGATAGAACATAATATCTTTGAACAAGAGAAATTTTTTAATATGTACTGCTATTATTAAAATAATCATATTGCACCTTTCAGATAAAAAAACTTTTACTAAATTATGTAAATTAAAAAATCAATTATTTTATATAATTTTTATACTATTAGGTTACATCGTATTGAAAAATCGCTATATATTCCCTCTTCCTTTTCGTCTCTCTCGTTGTTGAACAATCAATTCAAGAGTTTTAGATTATCGCACTTAGAAAAAAAAATTTGCTGAAAAACTAAAATATTTAATCCAATACAATCAATTAAACATTGGATTGATTCAACAATTATTTAGTTGCACAAAAAAGGTATACCGTTCATTCGTGTTAACCATTCAAATTTTTTAATCAAGAATTAATTGCACCCAACTCAATACTCAGTTGAACGTATCAGACTAAATATTTCAGTTTTCTGACCAACTTTTTTTCCAGCGCATCGAAGAATCGCTTGAAGAAATCCGTTAATTCGGCCGAAATTCCGGCGGTAATCGCGATTATTTGAATTCATCGTCATCGTCGGCACGTGCGCGCGCGCACGCCTTTCGCCGACTTGCAAACAAAAATTGCGCAACGGCGGCCGGTAAACAGACGCTTCAGCGTGATTTCCTGCACGCTGGAATTCCAGAGGCCAGCCGTCATCCGAGCGAGTCTCGGCACGCCGTTCCTTTTCTTTCTTTTTATCGCGCGCACGCAATAAAAAGAAATTCCCAGAAACATCAACGCCTAACCGTATCCTATCTCTCCTCCTTCACCTCCAGCGCTCCCCCTCTGCTTCTTGGATATTTGCGCGATGACGAGAGCCGCTCCGTCATTAGGTGATCCATGACGGACGCTCCAATTCGCGACCGAAATTGTGCAAGCCCGACGAACGTGTTTGTTCTACGGCGACGGATTACCGCGAAATCTGGAGGCGCGCTGCTAACAATTACCCAAGGCCGGGGTACCCATTCTTTCTCGCATGACACGCGTATAATAATTTCACGTGTGACCACGTGAACAAACGCGTAACCATTTCATTCCCAGTCGCATTCGCGAAGCGTTCACAATTGGCCGCAATCTTCAGAAATCTTTATTTCCTTCGTCGACCCAGTAATCAAGCTGACGTTATTTGTCGTCATTTCGACGTCGAGACGTCGTCAAAGACGTTATTTTATCGTTAAAGTTAAAGACGGATAAATAACGTCAGTTTGCCACTTGAGCTTGTGTCACCGTGTCTTCGGTGGAAAATTCTCAGGCAGAATCTATTTCGAGTGTGTCGAAGGATTCGCCGTCAATGGCGAGGAGAAAAGCGATGATTCAACAATCGGATTTTGTACTGCGTTACGATCAATGGAGATGGAAGATAAATGAGATCAGACACGGCGCGATGAATATTCAACGGGCGATTCGCGCACACGCTGTTTCGATATAGCGGGACAGAAAAACGGCTCGCAAACGTGCGCTCGTTTGCCGGCGTAATTAAGCTGAAACTTCAGCCATAGATCAAGGACGAGCCGCGTGCCGTTCCTACAATTCCAACGAAAAGAGCTCGTTCTCTTCGCCGGTTCTCTGTCGCGCTAGATTGTGACAGTCATCCACGTTAGATCTGGACGATTTAATGTCAAAATAGCATGTTGATAATTGACAATAAAATCGAAGAACATCACAATTGAACAATTAAAAGTGTTTAATTACAATTAATTAATTATTATAAAAAAAATTATCATAAAACAAATATAAACATGTAAAATCTGTGAAATTAAAAAAAAAAATAGAATAGAAAGAGAAAGAGATATAAAATCAAGAGAAAATAAATGTTTACAAAATTAAGAAAACAAAATATAGATAAATTTTGCAGATGAACTAAAAATTGAAAAATAACAAATCAGACTAATTATACAAAATTTAGCGATATGATGTAAAAAAAAAATTATTAAATGCTACGAAGAATCCACTTCCGGCACAAAATTAAAAAAGGTTTTTACAAATCACAGGTACGTGATTTATAAAAAGTGTGTAACGCAGGATGCATCGAATAATCGCTCAAATGTCAACATTAATTGACAAGGGTCTTCACACAGGTAAGAGAAAGTTGACGTTGAAAATTTCAACGTGAGAACTTTAACGAGCTTCTAATATAGGTTCACGACCATAAGAAGTGATAACGACTAGTAACAACAGGTTCATTTGTGCCACTCCGATAAGACTAGGCACGGCGTACGATCATTCACCAGCCGGTTATCGATGAACACCTCACCGGACCCATTGACGAGACGTGCGTTTCCAACGGAAAAACAAAGTTACGAATTTACACTTCGTTAACAACTTGCAATTATGGTCGCGGAAATATGCGATTATCATTCAGAAAAAAAATCGAAAAAATTCAAATATCTTTTTGGATCATTTCGAATTAGAATAAATCGTTTACACTAAACGAGAGATGCGTAAGACGGAATTACTTTTCGAAAAGATTAATAATACGCGTACGAAACTAAGGCTAAACCAGTTGAATTAAGGGGTTACGTGATCCTCAACTTTTAACAAAGTTAAATTTTCTTTGAATCTTATATCATTCTTTATAGTGTTTAGAATATGAAAAAAAAATTTCTTAATCTTATTCGATCGCGATTATCGTGGCACGAACGTTCGCAGGATAAGGCGCATTTCCTGCTGCGTGCATGAGATTCCTAGATCGCAATCTGTCGCGCACATACCTGTGCATTGCGTACGAAGGAAACAATAGGCTCGCGAGACAGATTACAGTAATATTCCTGTCGCTCACGACCGTTTACGAAAGAACGCCTACACGAAGTCTTTTCGTGAATGTCGCAAGTCTAATAGCGATGGAAAGTAGAAACGTGCTGCGTACGTTAAGAAACAGAAATCAGAATCACGATAAAATATGAATTTCGGACATTATCCAAAGTTTAGCTTTCTCCTTGTTAATCCGAGCCAAATAAAAGAATCGACAAAAAATATCAATAAAGTATAAGAAGAGTTTAAGGAAGAAAAAAAAAAACGGTAATACAGGTTGACATTCGAGGCACGATTTAAGCATGCACAATAAATCTTAATATTGCAATAAATACTCAAATAGAATCAATAAAGTACTCAAATAGTATTTCTACGCTCGCACACGCGTGTTATTTACGACCGGAATAATCGTAAAAAGAGCGACACCGTCGTCCAATACGTCGAATACGTAAAAAAAAAAAAATTCGCATTATTCAATTAAGGAAACGATTCGTACCTAAATGGATATTCCTCTCGTGGCTACAATGAAAAAATGTCGTAAATTCTCCGCACGAATGTGCATTCCATATATCCCGCGAAGGGTAATCTCTTGACGCGAATATATGGGATGACACTTAATGTCGCATTGGCCGAGCCTGCCAGGTG
Organism: Solenopsis invicta; assembly: GCF_016802725.1. Taxonomy (NCBI): domain Eukaryota; kingdom Metazoa; phylum Arthropoda; class Insecta; order Hymenoptera; family Formicidae; genus Solenopsis; species Solenopsis invicta. The sequence goes on from NC_052673.1 coordinate 15,133,837, forward strand.
TCACTAAAACTTATATTTCTGTAACTCTCCGCGAACGATGACGATGACTCCATACGGGATAACATTTCTGAGAGAAATGTTGCGACGTTATTACAAGAATCGTTTAAAATTATTTTTTTAAAAAAGCCAGTGAATATGTGTGTGCGCCTCTAACTTTCATTTTTATTTTTTTATAAAACTCACATGATAGCATCTTTAAATTTTTTTACAAAATCCAAGTGATATATGTGTTTAATAAAAATAAATAAATAAAAGTAGCATGTACCCAAAAAAATAATGATATCATAAAATTGTATTATCTACTTCAATCTATAATAAGGAATGTGCATTTTTTTTAACTGTATGAAATCTTAAAATCATACCAATTAAAAAAAGAATATATTCTTTAAAACATATAACTGTTGTACTACTTTTTAACAAATAAAATCCAATTGGTCTTTGTATATGTATTCAAGTCTTTCTATTCCAATCCAAATTATTGTAACTTTAATTCTAAAAAAAAAACTACTGATATAACTTGTCATAAATAAAACCTAAGTGATAGTATCTTTAGTTTTTTAACAAAATTCAAGTGGTGGTATCTTTAATTTTTTATAATTTAAATACTGTTTGTGTATTTCCATTAAGAAGTCTTCCTATTCCAATCTAAGTAATATGTATTTAATTAAAAAAAATAATAATAATAAAAGTAGTCACGATGTTATTACAAGAATTATTTACACAAGATAATCAAAACCTAGCTTTTCATTTGGAAATTTCTGGATTAATAACTATCAGTTCTCTTCAAGAAAAACACATATAAGTCTTAAATTATCAGCGATTAAAAAATAAAAAAATTTTACCAAACTCAGAAGAATAAACGAATAACGAAATTATTTTTCCTACCTTAATTTAAACTAGATTTTAATCAAGATAGTAATCGTAAAGATTAATCGTAAAAATACTTGAATCAGAAAATTGGCGATTTATATTCAACTCAATTCATTCATTAAAGAAAAGTCCAAATTAATGCAAGAATTAAATGAAAGGCGGTTGATCAGAGATCTGGAATATCCCGAATACGTGATAGAGTAATTATTCGCGCAAATAAATGACGCCTATTATAATAATATCTCCGAAATTACGTTCGCGTTAAAGCGTAGGCGATCTGGCAACGAACGGCATTCTCGTCTTCTCGCTTCGACGCACCGGCCAACGCGTTAAATTCCTATCTTAATCCACTTTGAGATAAGGAGTTCAAGTAACGCTTACGCATAGATACATAACGGCGGGGAGTCGCCTAAAATTCCTGAAATAGCGTCACATTTAACGAACGTACGATTACTAATTCATCGAAGTGTATTATTAATTGTTTGATATAAAATTTAATTTTCTAATAAACGAATATTACGGAATAACCGCCTACGCTTGTCAAAAGCGTACTAATTAGTACAGATATAATTAATGGTACATAAAATGAAATTAAATCGGAATAGAATTTGTTTCGAAAATGCTATGTTCTTGTCTCGTTACAGCAGTTTCTTGTTCTCAAATCCTTAACAATACAACAAAAATTTTTAGAAAGCGGTAAAAATCATTTTCTGCAGATAATACTGCAGGAAATATCCGAGTAACGTGACCAAAGACATAGTACCCAAGTTAAAATACACACTGGAAGCGTAAAACGGATGTGTTAAACAACTCTGAATGAACTCATTCAGCCCTTATTTCCATCGTAAGAAAAGAAAAGAAGAGAAAAAAAATTCTTGCCCACACAGTGACACATTCCAGATTCTTTACGGAATTCGAAAGTTTCATTCATAAATAGTTAGTATTTCCCAGTCGTCTGTTTTTGTCGCACAGAGGAAGGAGGGGAAAAGCAGTCGCACGGGAATGCATTAAACACGCGTCCCCGTGGATTAATTTCTTCCGCGAGAACCGCGAGAGTTCCGAGAGAGAATTCCGGGGAGGAGAGAACCTCCGAGAGCGAGAGCGAGTGCCTCGACAGGTGTGGCAGTGTCCTCTCGTCGGCTGAGGTGAAACACGGCCCTGAATAATGCGGGCGCACGCGTTTATGCGTGGGCATGCGGCTCGCGTGCGTGGGTGCCTCTTCGGCTACCTGGCTCTGCCCCAAGGGTACTGCGAGCGAGCGAGTAAAGCCGGATTCACATCGAGCGAAGAGAGCGAACGAACACGAATAAACGAACTTGCTTCGATGAATGTAAATCGAGCTGCGAGTACGAGCGAATGCTAAATTCATATCGATGAATTACGATCTATTTCTGTACGTGCTTGTGTGTGTGTGTGTGTGTGTGTGTGTGTGTGTGTGTGTGTGTGTGTGTGTGTGTTGTCGATATATGTATAAAGAATTACTCTTTACTAAAAAGAAAAAGAATAACTAATTTTTATATGTAGACAAAAAGATTTTATGTTCAAATAAATATACTTTAAGAAAAAAAGTTGTTAAATTAATTTAAAAAAATTTTTAACCTGATTATATTTTTTCTATTCAAATATTTAACATAAATGCATAAAATACTTGAAGAAATTTAATCAAGTTAAAAAAAATTTTTTTAGTGTATTTTAACATCATTTCCTTGATTTAAATAAATATTAGTTAATATAAAATAATTTATTTTTAAACTTAGGAAATATATGAAGGAAATAATGTTAAAATATATTTACTTGAACATAAAAAATTACTTTTCAATGTATATAAACAAAAAGAATTACTTTCGTTCGTAAATATTCGCGATTATTCGTCCTGGCTGGTTTGTTGGTCTTGATCCAACTTTATACATTAACGAACGCACGCACGTACAGAGATATCGTTCACATTTTCGCACTCATGCTCATCGTGGACGGCGGCGGCGAAGCCACCTGAGCGAGACGCGATCGATCGGTCGCTCGATCGATCGATCGCGCACTTGAAAGGAGAAAATGAGGCGACGTGCGAAACGTGATGCTGGCGAAGTTACTGGCCCGATAATGAAGAAACGCGCGGCGACGGGGATACATCGTCTAGGAATGTCCATTGCATCTGGAACGAGGTTGAAAGCGTACGCGTGAGGCGCGCTTTAACGCGCCGATCTGCTTTGCGTACGCGCGACGAGGCGCAACGCGATCGCCAGCATCTATTGGAAAATTGGTCGAGTCGTTTCTAGATCGGTAATCACACGAGTTGCGATCGATTTTCACGATTATCTAGAACACCAAATTTTCCGTTAATCTTTGGCGCGGAAGGATGAGATGCTTAGCGTTCGTGAAACGCAATCATGAGATGAATCGTTTCTAGCTCTTATTATTACATAATTTTCTAGATAATTCAAACATTGCAAAGAAAAAAGCATTATATATAGAATTGCACTCTATCTGTTATTCACAGTGCTGGACAATAAAATTGGCACAGCGCACAGACTACTATAAAATGACCTACATCTTTAAAGAAGATGGCAGTAAAATACTAATTTTTATAAAACATTTAATTTTTTTACTTTTACATAATTACACGTAAAAATTAATAAAGATGAATAAAGTTAAAAGTTAAAAATATATCTCATAGATAAAGACTCTCAGAAAAAGTTTTTCATTTTTCTTTTTTAAACTACATTTGTTTACGTCAATTTATGTAATTTATTATCATAGATAAAGTCTGAAATAAACATTTTTACAAAAATAAACAGTTTGCTATTTTTTTTAACTGCTTATTATCTTATAGCAGCAACTAAAAATTTAGCTAAATACAGACCAAAAAATAATTTTATGTTGAGCCATCAAAATAATTATAAAGAACGTCCAAGCATGTTGACAATGTTGTTGCAAACAGGTTTAACTTTGTAGCAAACAAGTCGAACATTCGATACAATTTTTCAAATGGTTCAATGCAATTACTTTCATATTTGTATTTCAGCGAAATTGTCCTCTCCGCGCAGAAGATTTATACAGAAAAGTCTAAATTCGTGAACTTTAAAATAGAAATATTCCCAGCGCATAGCAGAAATATACTGCGCGAGCGTGATCCTCGAGTTCGTTGTTTTTCAATACGCGACCGACTAATTGCATATATACGGTGACAGTGGTTTACGGTAAGGCGCGTAGCTGCATAAAACGTAAATTGTAATTGCGGCTAATGACAGTTTAAAATATTTTTAACTGGGCGTAATGGCCGTTTTGTCGAGGGACACGACTGGTTTCGCCACGGCATTTATGCCGGGGCGTAAAGATTCCGAGAAGAAAATAATGGCATTCTCCGCAGGAATCTCCGTTTGCCTTCGTCCTCGGTTATGCGGCCGTGTCACGGCGCAGGAATGTATTGAATTTCCAAATTTGGGAACACTGTCCCGCGATCCGTGCCACGGCTTCGGTCACGCGTGTACGTTACAATACGCGACATACTCTCGCATCCATTCGAGCGTAACTCGCGAGAGTGTCGCTCGAACGTGCGTTGCTTCGGCTTAAAATAGCGCGATTTATCGAACGTATCTAAATGAGTTATTTCTTTAAATGAATATCGGGGTGGAATGAAAAAGGGACACGCTCTCATCGTGATCCGTCAACATGAAATGCACGCCGTTTTGATTGATTAATGCATACGATTAAAACAAAATCGATAACCTTCAGCATGCAGCATTCAAAAGTATCATCTATTGAATTTTTTATTTTGTAAAAACAAGATGTAAAAAGCGTAAAAATAAATATATCATGTTGAAAATAACTTGCAATTTTTATACATATTTCTATGTAAATTATTCTATGTAAGAAATTATTTTTTTCAAGTTATGCGCGGATGTGTATGATATAGATTTATATTAAACAATCGAATAATCATTATGCTGTGCTATACTCGTGCTTGACTTGCAATTTTATTTCCTGTTTCATTGCAAAAGAAATTGCAGTATATCGATTAAAATCTGGGGTACGTACACATGTATGTACACAAATTTTTGAAAACAAATAATGATTTACTGATAAAATTCGATGTCTTTAAAACCACCAGATACATTTTGATTATTAACACATACAAACGTCTACATAAAATATCTAAAATATATCAAGTAACGCCTCTCATGCGCGCGCAACAAGTCGCAAGCACGTGTTCGCTCATGCGCCCTCCGTCTCTTTTTCCCTCTTGCCGAGAAACACTCTGAGGGACCGGCCCTGCCCGTACATAATCCAAAAATATTTGGCAGCGAAATCCTTCCGCGAGCTCATGCAAGCTAGATTTACGTCACGATTTACGTACGGAAGCGTAGTAGTGGAGCGCTTAGCGCGGATCTAGAAATAAAGAGAAAAAGAAAGAGAGGGAAGGAGGGAAGAGCAGAAAAGAGGCCGAAAACAAGATGTATAATAGATATTACTATAGTCCCTGGCGCATTATATCTCTGCCACTCTCGTAATTTGGTAGCAAGCGTTTCATCATTGTAAGTTTATTAAAAGTTAAAAGAATGATTAGGAAATTATATGTAAAAAAATAATAAATAGTAAATTACCATTGATAACATTTTGATCATCACCTGAAAATGCTACGCTGATAATGATCCATGGGATTTGTAATATGCTTTTATTATGATTGACTATATGTATTTGAGACACTTTTTTAGCTATTTAAAATTATTTTAAACGCACTGATTATTTAATAAAATCTATATACAGAAATTACAACTCTGAAAAAAATTATTATGGATTTTCGAACGTCTAATTTTTGCAGTAAAAATTTTGTTTGATGTTATACGAATTAAAACACGTTGCGTTTTACCTCGATTTGTGCTAACCGAAGTATAAACGCGCTAATACACGAATCCGTATGCATGCGGCATAATTCCTTCCATCGCGTCTTAAACGCTCATCGCGTTAAATTGTCGCGCTAACGTGTAACGGTATAACGCAATTTATATAAATAATACAGCCGTACGGTGTGTGTAATAACATGTATCGAATTACCAACGACGTTCGCGCGACAATTATGATGTACATACGTTAGCCCGTGAATTTATTTGGTAAATGCAAAAGCAGAGGTAGTAAAGAAAAAGACGAATACGTACAGTCGCGGTCATTAGGGCTGCGATACTTTTTTTTCGATGAGTTTCTGACGGCGCAACTCTAACGAGAGCTGAGAACGTGATTGGTTCTTACTTATGGATCCAATCAATTATGTTCGCCGCTCGATGAGCAAGGCTACATTCCAAAAATCATCAAAGAAAAAGTGTCGCAACTATAATAAACGCGACTGTACACTGTGAATATAATAGCTATGACAAACGCCTAGATCTTACTACCGAATGGAATGCGAAGGGCAACGCAGGGTGTGAACCATGGGAGGAAGAAGGGAGAGGAAGGACGAGAGATGAAATCTCTCTATCTATCTCTCTTTCGCTCTCTCTAAACACAGAGGCAGGCAGATGCGGCGCACTTGCGATCGCATCGAGAGGGGAGGTTCGCGTGCATACGTGCGTGCCACGCACTCTCGGTTGAAGAGAGAGACACGGCGAGACGAAAGAGGAAAGGAGAAAGGAGATGCGTTTCGGGGAACGAAATTTCGAGATTTCGACGAACGGAAGGCGATACGCGGAACCGCGGCTCCGCGCCGTGCGTGTCGCTCGCGTTTCAACACGAAAACAAGAACAGCCGGATTAATTCCGGGTACGTACGCACACGGGGACACCTCTCCCCCTTTCCTTCGAAACGACAAAGGTGGAATTTTCTTTTCCGTGATTTTTTCGTCGTCAACGCGACATGCGATCTCGAAATACTTTGTGCTCGAATATTTTATCTGCTCACGTACGATTGGTATATGCGATGAATACATAAAACTTTTAATTGGGTTACAAATTTTATTCATTCCAAATTTTTGTATTGAAAAAAATATTCATTCGACAACAGAAGAAAAGTTTCTTTGAATAAAAAAAAAAAATTTATTTGAATGAAAGAAATCTTTTTTTTTAAATAAAAGAAAGAAGTTTTTAAAACAACTAAATTTCTTACATTTCTGTCAGTACTTTTTTCGAATTGAAACATTATTTATTTAAATTAAACAAATAATTTATTTTAAAAAGGGTTAATAATGTCATTTCTTGAGATAAACAATCGCGGATTGACGATGACCAACAATGGCATTGCACATTGTGTAGCATCCGTTATCAAATCTCGGAGGCAAACAAAAATCGCGAGCTATGCAGATATAAATGATATACGCCCGCTCCTTCTTTTATATCGTAAATAATTTGCAATTATATAAACGCAGTCACTGCACGTGCTTGAATAAAGTGCAACATGCACTAAATCATTCGTGTTCCCCGATTATTCGTACGCTCCTTTCCTCGATATTCAGATAATTGGAAGTAAACAATACTCTTGCCGATAGACAGATTCTTATTATCAATAAGAAACGCCAACGGAAAATCACATGGAATTTCTAAATGTCAACGTTACTTTGTACACGTAATCTACTGCTCTCCTCATTTAGCGTATCTCAATTTCCTCTCGCGAGACTCCTCTTAAATGCGCGCGACTTCTATATAGAGTCAAGTCCCGCGACAAAAATAAACGAAATAATGTCCCCTCGTATACGCGGCTAACAGTCCTCGAGATACGAAAAATCGAAAGAGTAATACCCCCGCGTCAGGCAAAGGATGTACTGAAAACGGGCGGGAGTCTATTTTTAGGCACAGGTCGGTTGCAGGTACGTTATATACCGGTTGGCCCCGTAAGACGGTGCACTTACACAACAGCCCACGGCTATGTGCACGCGGAATCGGCACGCGGAGTTTTGGTCCATATAAACCGCACGTATACCGCGCTCCACCCTCTGCTCCGTCGCCAACGAGTATTAAACCACTTTGGTAATATTCGGCGAGCGGACCGATTACGACTGTAAATTCCTGATTGCGTAAATTCTTTCGGACTCGTCTCCGGATGTATAAATGAAAACACGAGCTGGTTTCTGACCGCGCCGAAGGTATTCGGATGTTCGCAAATATCTAATCTATATATTTTTTGTTGCGCCGTATTGTTATCCTTATCAGTGAATCGATAGCAAACGATTGGCCTGATAATGCCGATCCGATCTTGCACTTCCGAATTACGTACGACCGATCGACGATCTACTGATCGATCAGCATAGATATATGAATAATTCTTCAGATACGTTCTGCAGTTACGTTTTCCATTGGGCCACTTTGCACTTTGCAATCGCATTTCGTTGTCATTCGTTGATTAATATCGATCGATCGCTCACGGCAAACGGGCAGATGGGACTGCACCAGTTTCGAGAAGAAGCGCGAGGAGCTTCGATCTTGGCTTCGGCTCTTTCTCGATGCAATTGGAAAGTCTCTCGACGTTGGATCCTTTCCACCGTGCCAGACATTCCTTCGAGAAGAACCAGGCGATCGCTCGTAATCGCGTAAAAGGATCGCACTGTTTACAGATGCACCGTGCGCCGACGCTGCTGCATCCTCCTCTCCGACCTCTGCAGACGCTCGGCGCGGCGCGCTCTGCTGGATAAAAAAGTTCGAGAGCTTGACATTTTTATGTCGTCTACGGCGATCCTTTCGGGCCACGTAGGGTACACATAACGTTTCGTCGGGCGTCGAACACATTTCGCGGCGTCACACACCGCACCGGCCCGCGCACTTTTACGAGGTAGCAATCGTAAATCATACTTTTTTTCGCGCCGCCAAACGACAGCTTACAAATTGGCGAACAAAACGAGTTCATTCCGAGCTCGTGGCTTAGGTGGTTTTAGCCACGGGGGGAAAGGGTAGCACCCGCATTTAGCGGAGATAAACCGCGCGTCGAAAATGCACGGGCTGACGTCTTCTTTTATCTATGCAGCTACCGTTCCGCCGAAAACGTAATCTAATCGCAAAATCTTATCTTGCGATCGAATCAATGCCAATCTCGGGTTATATAACTATCGTATTATAAGCATGAAGTTTTGTATATATATACATATATGTAGATAATTAGATATTATTTAAAGGTCGAGATACCGACTTGTGCAAGATAAGCTCGATTTTAAGGAATCACTTTGAAGGAGTCATTTTTAAGGAGTCTTCACAACTAATTATTATATATTTTTACTATATGTATTATATAATAATAATATATATTATTATGTATATTGTTATTATTATTAATATATACAGATAATATTTCTTCCGAGACAGAACAGACAAATGCAATTTCTACTTTTCAACACATATTAAATGACCATCGGTAATCACTAGGTATTACATTGTTACTCGTGTGATCATTAGAAAAACAGTTAAGTTAAAAATAATTGGACAATTACACGTCGTTTCAATTTCGATAAGAAGTCAATTAAATGAGGTAATAGAATGCGCGTATGTTCCGCGAAGCGATACACGACAGCCTCGCTGTCCGCAATACGCTCTTGAACGAGGCGAAAATTATGCGCGTCTGCATAACTCGGCCGAGCAGACTTCAGTCGAACTTTCGCAAAGTTAAACCGCGTTCTTAACGCGCGATCCGAGGCGCCTCGTCTCGATCTTCGCGCGCGAGAGAAGCAAGAGCAAGAGCAGCGGCAGCAGCCAAGGCTCGCTCCATGATCCGCCGCGCGGCGCGGCGCGGCGCGGCGGCGTTTCGATTTCCGCGCGGCCGCGAGACGAGAGAGGCCAGGCGGCCAACGCCGAGCCTGCCTGATCGCCAGATTTCTCGCGTTTTTCAGCGAGGCGAGAGAGCGCGCGCCGCGGCCCTGGCGGATGGAATGCGGGCGCGGCGAGTCCCGGCGAGTCCCGACGCGTTGCGCGCGCGGTGTGTATGGCATGGCATGGCATGGCATGGCATGGCATGGCATAGCATGGCATGGCATGGTATGGATATATACGCGTACTCGCGCGGATACGACGCCCCGCGAACTTAAGCGGCGCTCACACGGGGCGGCGGCGACGGCGGCAGCGGCGGCGGCGCCGCCGACCGGCGTGTAGCCAGCTGCGAGTCGCGGGCTTTGCGGCCTCCTTAAATTAATTGGCATGAAAAAACTCGATCGCGTTTGAAGGGGAAATTCGGGAATTATATTCGACGACGAGGAGGCGCGCCTCTTAGGTAAGCTTTAGACGAGTTTAGACAAAATTAATCGTTCAGATAAAATATTACTTCCGAACGGTCGCGTATGTTCAATTACTTGAAAGTGTAGCTAATAAAATAGATCATGTTACACGTTATTTAATACTAATGCTCAACACTGAAAAAAGAATTTGATAATAGCTACCAAATGTTGAGTGACATAATCAAATATTCGGCTAATATAACCAAAAATAATTTTACTTTTCTAAATATTTAGTATTATCAAATTTAATATTTACAAGTTATTTAGAAAAATGAAATTATTTTTTATTACGTTAATCAAATATTTAATTGGTATTAATTCACTCAACATTTGGTTTATTACCAACCTTTTTTTTTTTTAGTACAGAATTTGTAAATCTTATCGATGTGTCGTATCCATTAACATTTGTATCGACATCTCATTTGTTTGTTACAAGGAAGATAAACAGTAAGAAAGGTTTGTAATTTGAAAACTTAACTTGCAGCTTGGATTCGCAAGGTTTGTACCATTCAATCGCGCGCGCACAGATTTTCATAGGCAACGGGATCGTGAGGCTCGCGACGAATGTAGAATCGCATAGAATTACTCGTGGATCGCACAAAGATCTATCTCAAGGCGTGCGAGGAAGGAAAATCCATTCTGCGATTTGACCTGGCGGACGAAAAATGTCGCTGGTATCCAAGACTATTAAAAGATTGATAAACCGTATCTCTGAGGCGGAATGCTCTTTTTTAATATAACGATAACTGAGCACTAATCTATTAAGTTAATTTAATGCAGACTTTTCTAGGGCATTATCGTTAAAATGACATCAGATAGCGCGTAATCATTCGATGCTGAAATACCTCCTTAATTACCCTCTTATATCTGAACAATTTTTATCTAACAATCCCAGCATAATAAACGAATTTTTCATGAAGTTGATAATTTTTTATGCGCGTACGTTTAGTATAAATATAATCAAATTTAGTAATATTTATAAAATATTTAGAAAAGTAAAATTATTTTTGACCATATTAACCAAATATTTAATTGACATTTATTTCACTCAACCTTCGATAATCATTATCAAACTTTTTTTAGTGTAATGTGCAAAAAATTTTACTTAATCAAAAAAAAATTATTTACTCGGTGAATCCTAATAATTTATTCGCAGTCAAATTAAAAATTTTTTAATTGAAATATTTACCTAAATAAAATGAAGAAATAATTTTTAATCAAGCAATTTTTCTGGCAGTTTTAGAAAATATTTACTGTTAGATTATCTTGAGATTCAAAATAAATTTTTCAATTTAAGAAAACAAAGTTTAATACTATTATCAGCTTATTTGCAAAATCATTTAAATGTAAAAAATGTAAAAAAAAAGTTACGAAGGTTATCCAGAAAATAAGGTCCGAAAACAAATATGGAAACTATGTAGAAATCGGACCTTACTTTCCGAATAACCCTCGTATATACTCAAGATAATATGTCTAATTACTTAAACAAAACAAACAAATGCTTGCATCAAAATATATAATTATAAGAAAATAGTATTTTTACATTCAAAAATATTTTTCTTCTAGTGTAAGGTATTATTTTCTTTCACATTTTGTAAGCTCGAAGCTTTAACGTATCAAGAGATTTTCGACTTTCCGCATGTGTAAAGATCATGAGGACGATATTTCACGATAATTACTTACACACACAAACGAAAAAAAAAAAAGATTAAGTTACATGGAGTAATGTATTTGATGATTAAACGCGAGTTCTAGATTAGAAGATTCTGGTGCTGAATTAGCTATCAATTTCTCTCGCGATCAGCGTACGTGCCTGTATGCAACTATGCAGCCTCGATACTTGGAGAACGCGAGGCGCGCGTGTGTACGTGTATGTACGCGTATATATATGCATACTTTATCAACTTCAGCAGCGTTCACACGAGGCCAAGTTATCGCGCGCGGCGCGCGTCTATCTTGTCAGATCACCCGTCGACGCGTTGCAACACGAGCGAAAATCGTCGCGAAAAACATTATTCTTCCTGAAAAAAAGGGAAAAAAAAGGAAAGAAAAAAAATTCGCCGGGTGAGAGCTCGCGCTCGCTCGCGGAAAGTATGCGAAAAGGCGCGTTCACACGGAGCAACGATTCTCGCGCGCGCTCGCGCGGTCCCGAAGCACGCGAGCTATGCGCGCGCGAACGTATATACAGGATGTCTTGGAAGTCGCGCACTTTCTCTGCACGACAGACGTTAGAGGCCAGATTGGCAGCCGCGATATATCGTTTCCGCGTCCACGCGTCAATAACGTTCCTTCTTTCGTGCCGTACGCGAATCGCAAATTGGGTTTCCGTGAATTAAACTTCAGGGAGATTTGCGAGATAAGCGTAATAATTACGTTTCGCGGGTGAATTTTTACATCTTTTTCGAGCGCGAACCTACGATTCGGATCGAACGCGCGACGAGGACAATTCGAATGCGAAAACCGAGTGTTAAAACGGAATAAATCGGATAGTAACGACCCGTCGAAAGCTCGCCGAGGAAAAATCGAGCCCCGTATCCGCCGTGGAATCTACGGAGAAAGCGCGCACGACTCGCGCGATACACCCCGTATACGCGCATTCCCGCCGAATCGCGCGCTGAATCGCGTATCCTCGCGAGATCGCGGTCTCGTGCGCGGCGCGGCGGGAGAGGAGGCATCGTCGTGACGCTCGAGCGCACGCACACTTGCACCGACATATGCACACGCTTTTTCTCTCTCTCTCGCGCGCGCCGAAGACGTCGCGAGAGAGGGAGAGAGAGAGAGAGAAGCGACGAGAAGGAAAGAAACGTTCAGAGCAAGGTTAGGCATTTACGCGTAAAATATAAATAATTTACATTATACAATGTAAACTATGTTTTACATGTCGTCCATCTAAACATTAAATCATGAGAGAAGAAAAAATCGAGATATTAGCAAGCAAATGTTATTCATGATTTCTCTTGGATATTTATTGATTGTACAAAAAATTGATTGTGACAATGAAATATATCTCATTCTTATTAATTGAATTTTTTACTAGGAATAAAATTTCATTTCGTCGTACTTAATTGAATAATGATTTATTTCAATGATATAAATGTATATCCCACAAATAAATTTTTGAAGTATACAATCAACTAAACCTTGGATTCATTCAACAATTATTTAGTTAGTACAGAAAAGGAATAATTTATTCAAGTCAATCATTCAAATTTTAATCAAGAATTAATTAAACCAACTCAATATTTAATTGAACATAATTAAAATAAATATTTTAATGTTTCGACAAATTTCTTTTTCAGTGTTCATAAATTATTTCCTTTTATATTGTCTTATCCAATTTAAAATAGTTTACAAGTAAATAATCGCTTGTATTGTCTCCATGAAAGATTTCGTGTAAACACACGTAAAAATAATCCAGACGTAATCTTAAAATTTATAGAGCAACTCTGGTTTAGAGGTTATGTATTAACCATCGAGGAGGACCGACCGGTGACCTGCCTGACGACGACCGGGGAATAATCTCGTCTATTTTGTTTCGCATTCGTTAAGTATATTTATCTCCCGAGGGGAAGAACTTTTTTTTTCTGTTACGTACCTATCACGGGGATCGATCCACGTAGTCTTTCGTGTATTGTGATCGATGAAGTAGACCTTCCCGTCGAAGTCCTGGGCGACGTCCCACCCTTCCGGAAGCGGTATCTCCCCATTCCGTCTCCTTGGCATATTTCACTGCGCTCTAAATCCATCCAAAATCTCTCTATCGTCGTGCGGTCGACGGGCGCATATCTGTGCGCGCGGACGCACGCTTCTTCGGCCGCATATACGGCACGCTCGTACGACGGCCGCGACACGAGAGAACGGGAGAGAATGAGACAGGTAGACGGCGCGAGGGATGGATGGAGGGATGGTGGCGGTAGTGGTGGTGGTGGTGGTCGAGGAGGAGGAGAAGGAGGGAGGGAAGGAGAGAGAAGGAACGAAAGACCAAGAGGACGGGCGACCCGGCCGTAGAAGGGCAGGTGGACGGGGGAAGGGGGGAGGGGGATCGAGCGAGACGGCGAACGACGGCGGTGGTTCCGGGGAGACGAGGATGGCGATAAAACGTATTGTACACACACGCGGGCACAGAAGGAACAGCGAGACCAGGAACGTACACTCGCATATGTGTACGCGCACGTTTCTCTCTCTCTCTCTCTCTCTCTCTCTTTCCCCTTTTTCCTTTCTGTCTTTCTGGTTCGTGCGCACTACTCCGCCATCATGAATACCTCATTATCATGAGCGGAGTGACGTCAGAGTCCCCGCCTTCAGATTCCTCTCGAGCGGAATTCCACCGTTAACACGGCCAGCCGTCGAGGAGCAGCCCGAGGCGGCGAGCGACAACGACGGAGACGGTGTTGTCGTGACGGGTTTGCGCTCGCACGGGTGCATCGATCGACTGCACTTCGCGTATTATCACCACCATCATCGTTGTATCACCAATCACCCATTTATTTATCATTTATTTATCTCCTCTCGTTCTCGACACACTCGCGCACAAGATCCCCCACCCGCCCCCCACCCCCCGCTGATTCTGGAATGCTGCGTTTACGCGTACGACACCGCAACGATCTTCCCGCTCTTTTTCCTCGAAGCACAATGACAGAACAAGGAGACACGAAAAGTAAAATAAAACAAACAAAACAACACACCTCTCGGAGATTTTCCCGTGCACTTGTGTTATCCGTTCTCACCCCAGTGGACGGTAGTAGCGGAGCACCATCCTCCTCTTCCGAGGTGTCACCTTCAAGGCTGCCGCTGTGCCACGCGCACGAGTCACGAACTGGCGCACTACATACACACGATACGCCGGGTGTCAGTAATCAAAGTACAATCGTCCGATTGACCTGGGTTTCACGTTGTGCGCGCTGCTCCTTGACGAACGCTACAGCGACGACGTCGGGCCTCCCGCGACTGCGGCGACGGCGACGACGGTGGCGGAGGCGGAACGACCCGCGACCCGTTTCGAGTGACGCGCGCTATCGCCGGCTCCGTGTGGCGGCAGCGGCGGCAGCAGCGAAGCACGTTTCACCGTGTTCCCTTTTCCTCGTTGCATTAGCCGCGCGGCTGTAATGCTAATGCCGCGCAGCGGATCTCGACGTTTTTCGCACGCAGCTAGGAATGTGGGAACTCGACGCTGCCCTCGCTCTCGACGCGAGTAAGAAGACGATCCGTGTGTGTGTATATGTGTATGTGTCTCTCCTTTACCGTTTTTCTCTCTCTTGTCACTCTCGTACGCTCCCGCGTTCCCGTTTGACTTCGTACCAGCGACGCACTGACGACAGCGATGAAGACGGTATCGTCGACTGTCCCCGTTGATTGTGTCCGATCTCCCGTCCGATGTCGAGTCTTGGCCGGTGAGAGAGAGAGACGAGGGTCTGTCTCTTTACTTCTCTTCGTACCCTTGCGACAAACAGTCTCCGGGAATAACTCCTCGTTCTCTGCGCACGTTGTTACACCAGATTTCTCGTTACGTTCGCACGCCACGGACGGATTTTCTCGTTTCCGACGATACTACCACCTCGCGTCACAGCTACGTGCATGCCAAGTGTGCGTCCTGCGAGCGTGCCACTGGGGACGTTCATGCGGCCTGGCAATATCTCTCTTCCTCTCGCTCCTCTCTCGCTCCTTCTCTCTCCCGCTCGGGCTTCATCTCTTTCCGTCCCCCTTCCACTACCTTTTCACACAGTATTCACCGCGAGGAACGTAGCTCTGCCCTCCTACCGCCGTAGTGTCGTCGTCCTCGTCTAACCCGCGTCGTCCGTCCACGTCGCTCGTTCGTTCGTTTCCCTTCCACCCGCGACTCTTCCTCGACCAACCGACCGCCATGTTCGATCCTCGTTACGTCGGTGTCGGCGCCCATCGTGCCGTCTCCTTCCCACTACCGTCGCCGCCGGTGTGCCTTTCGTGCGCCTCTGACCGGTGGCGCGCACGCGCGCGCGAGAGGCAGCGGGAATAACGAGCGTGTTTGCCCTTTCGACCGCTTCGCATATTTGCCGCTATGCCGTGAAAATGGCGCCACCGTACGACACCGTAGGCGCAGGTGCACCCACGGAATCGTTCCGAGCAGAGTTGAATAAATTGACATTTATTTTTTTTATTATTAAATTAAATTAAAATTAATGGCTTATAAAATTAATTTAGTTACGTTAAAATGTAGCATGAACGAAGAACTAATTAGTTGAAAGTTGCATTGAGATTAAATATCAAACATTAATTTTGAAAAACATTCACATTCCATTTGAAATTCGTAAGTTTTTAAAATAAGATTATTCGAAACAATTAGAATATGGATCGTCAAATAAATTAAATCAAGTAACATCTGAAAGCCTTCTAAAAAGAGAAATAAAAACTTTTTTGGACGTCTGCGTTGAGACAGATTGTAACCGCAGATCATATAACGACCGCAGGCACCTGCTCCTTTTTCTCACTGGAAAAAAACATGCCAGAAAGTGGCCTGATTTAAATATGACTTTGATCATCTTTACGTTCGTAAAATATATAGATATTAAACTAGCCATTGTCTATTAAACGATATTGTAGTTCTTCTCTGTGCTATGCAATGATCAAGAAACAGGGTTGTATCGTAAATTTCTAACTAGATTACCACATAATAGTCCACATGAATTATTAACGTATTATTTACGTTATGTTTATACGAGTTAGCCGCTCAACTTTCAAGTGCAGTGCGCGCGCTAAGGGCAGACGTTCGACGCGTTCGACGCTCCGACGACGACGACACAGCTCCGGACGACTTAGGGAAGTTGGGAACGACTCCGACTCCGAGCCGAGTCCGTCTCGCATGCGCAATCGTCATCGCAAACGCCACGAAGGCGGAATGTGAATTTAACGTGCCTGTCCGATGACTTTGTTGTCCACGTGACCGTCAACGTTCAGGCACGTATAAACACACGCACGTATGTACGGTGCGTATGCGTATGCGTGCACGGAACACGATGTGGATCAGCATATGCTGACGCAAGCTCGGACGCAGGCCTCGTCGTTGAAAAAGTTTGAGTCGCGACACGGTACTCGGTAGGCGCGTAGATCTGCCTTAATATCGGAGGTGTGCACAGGATTGCTCGTCTTTTCCAGGAACAGGTCGTTAAACGAAGGGATGGCGACGTCCGAAAGCGACGCTGACTTTGAAAGTGCTGACGAGGAGCTCGGTCGTGGTGGTCCCATTAAGAGGAACACGGCCCGGGTGACCGTCTATCGAACAACAGTGGACTCCGAGTCGGACGACGAATACATCCAACAAGCGCCTTGCACCAACATGAATTGGCAGAGGAGATCTGAGACCTCACGGAGAATGCCAGATGAGTTAACGAGTCGAAAGGTCGCGGTCGACGATAAGGATGATAAGATAGATAGCGATGTCAAAGTTGAAAGTGCTGTATGTCCCACCAAGTCGATTAGTCATGTAGAAAAGACCTCTGACACGCACGAGACTACGTTTCCCGTTGAGTCAGGAAAATCAACGCAATCCTTATCAACTTCTGCGATATCAGCGAAGAGCAAAGATGCTGAATCCATGGTAGAGAGTAGCAAGACCGTTGCATCAGCTACCATGTCCAGAGCAGAAGCTACGAAGACTGAGTCGAAAAACGAGGAAACCTCCCAAACAAAGCAACGACAAGGTACATCTCGTCAGTTGGGTGCGAAAAAACTAGGAACTAAACTTGCGAAGGATAATGTCGATGAATCGTGCGTCACTAGTGCGGTTATGGAGGAGGAAGATAAATCTTCAATCAAGTGTTCAAGTGAGAAACCTTCACTGTCTGTGAGCAAAGATAAAGAATGTAGACCAGAAGAAAAATCAAAAGTAACAGGTAATCAATCTAAACCATCGAGTGATTTGTCAGAAATGGACATGCCGGAAGAATTAAAGTCGAATAAAAAATTTAAAGAAATTTTTCAGCCTGAAGGTTGGGAAGGACTAGGGGATGACATCGAGTTGCCTGACGAGTTGACGGAAGAAAAATTACAGCCTGTATTACAGAGGCTCTCCTTGACTAACAAAGAAGAGAGCAATGATGAAGAAAGTTCTTTAGGAAGCTGGGGCAATTGGGGAAACTGGGGCGTAACTTCATTAATTAATACAGCTACTGCCAGTGTATCTACTCTAACTAGTCATGTGTCTCAAGGACTTACACTTTTGGAAGGTACGATAGGTGCAGAAGACCCTACAGAATTGGAAAGGATAAAGCAAGATACAGTTCCTGCAACTACTGGTACAATATTTAATATAAATTCTACATAGCATTATGATTTATCTTTTAACAGTTTACTTTAACAGTATATAATTTTTTTCTTATTTTTGTAGCATTTATAGCCTTTCACTTTTGCATTGGATATATCAATTGCATGAAAAATAAACAGTAAATTTATATAATTATAATTTAAATTTCTGTTAACAGATGTTCAGCCAGAGAGTCAGGAACAAGAAAGTCGATCGTACAGCTCGTTTGGATTCGGCAATTTGATATCGGGAGTGTCCTCAATTACGAAATTAGTTGAATCCACCGGAAGCAAAGTTATGACAGGTGGTTTGGATACATTGGAAGCTATCGGAAAGAAAACAATGGAGGTGTTGCAAGAAGGTGATCCTGGATTAAAGAAGAAAAGAGCCTTCTTCATGAACGAGCCTGAGAAACCGAACTTATCGCAAATTCTCAGAGAAGCGAAGGAAAAAGCTGAAACCGAGGAGAAAACGATTGAGGAACGTGAATTGGCGAGAAAAGTGCATTTCGAGAGCTTGTTCGACGATTATCAGGGACTCGTCCACTTAGAAGCATTAGAAATGTTATCAAAACAGAGCAATATGAAAATTCAACAATATTTAATTGAATTGGATACGAACGAGTTGACTTCTGCGCAAGAAACATTGGAAGAGATCAAAGAACTTTGTGATTTGGGCGATGAAGATGGCGAAAATAAAGATAACAAAGATTTGAAGAACAAATTAAAGAACACTTGTCACGAGCTTGGTGTCGATATCACTTGTGAAAAACTATATAATGTAAGAAAATATTTGCGGTATCAAAGATATTTTGTTGTTATGATGAAAACAATTCTATATTTTTAGGTTTGGACAGAAACAGAAAATTATCTTGCGTCAACTCACACAAGTCAGGAGATCTTTCAGAATGCTATATCAACACTGGCGCAGTTTACAGCACTCTCCGTAGAGAGATTTCATAAAACGGCAGAATTGCTGTTAATCAAAGAACGTCGCAGTACAGTGAACGAATCAGACGCCCTGGTGCAACTTACAAATATTCTGTCTGATCAAATTAACTTATTAGCCAATTCATTTTGTGATACATTACATCAGTTTGCTGAGACTGCAGAAAAGCCAGATAGCATCAATGCAAATATAACGACGATTTTCTTAGAAGTAAGTACTCTGTTGAATAATTCAAGTAACATGATTGTAATATTTAAAACAATCTTTTCCAGGCTGCCAACGCAAATTCGTATATTCAAGATGCCTTTAGACTCCTCATTCCTATTTTGCAAGTTGGTGCAATCTAATGCATAATTATAAAATATATTAAATAAAACCTCTTTTTATACTTTATATTTAACAATATCGTTTCGATTAAATACAATGTTCAATGTAGGAATAGAACATAATTGTTACTGTTTCCCTGTTGTATAAACACCTATTTTACCCTTCAAGTATATTCGAAAAAGGGACCAATTTAATTCTGTTAATTTGATATATTTACACTATTTAACTGAATGTATTTTTTTGCAATTATTGGTTTTTACAGTATTTCGCGTTAATAATTACAGATATATATATATATATATATATATATATATATATATATATATATATATGCAATATTATCTACATGTATACTGGGATTCATTGAACAGGTTTTAGTAGAAAATTATTTTAATGTATCTATGCATCAATAATGCACATAATATTACAAAATAATTAAATTTTAGCTATTTAATAACCTAAAAGTATGATTGATGTGAAGGTATATCTGTAAGACAAGGTACAAATTTCAATAAAGATTATGCTATGTATATATCGACATCTGTAAAAAAAAATAAAAATATCACAATGATTAATAATGACCAATACAAAAATACTTCTGAAACATTTGCTTTAACGTCGTCATTAATAATCGTCGTTAATAAGTCGTTAATAATTTGATAGAGAAAATTTTACAATGTTGAAAATAACAATTTGCGTATGTCACAAAAAATGGAGATGAATGTGTGATCAATGTTTCCCTCGTTTATTACCAACGGGAGGCTTTTGAAGTTGAAAGTTTGAGCTGGATCCGTTTACTGGTAATGGTGCAGTCAAATTAATCGGTGCGTTAAAATTTAAACTTGCCGTCGGCGGTTTCGTTGTCGATCCTATAGTAATGTTAGTAGCAGACGGTACTGGTGTCGAACTTTCCCAAACTGTAACAATATAATAACATTATTACTTTTAATTCACTTGAGAGCGATATGTAGAAACGGGACATTTGTATAATTGTTGAAGTCACGGAGCAATATCTCTTACTATTAAAGATAACATAGCGTTTACATTTTTGAGAGATAATTATATGGTAAAATTATTTCATCACGTTAATACCTTTTATTGTTAAATATAACTGATGTTTTAGCATTAATTGACATATTTGTTATATCTATTACGCAAAAGCATGAATACATTTTACATTTCAAACTTTTTTTAAATACTTTAATTTTCCCTTCTAAAATCGATTGAAAAGTTGCAGATACATATTTTAACATCTCTATATACATTCTAAATTTTGTTTGGCTCCGTGACGAGCTTAACAATATTTCCTGATTAGTATTTATGTTTGCAAGCATTACTGCATAACATTGGCAAAGCCAAAAGCACTCAAAGCACATTTATAGACGGCACTATCATCCGTTAAGAAAGCATGATCTTGAAATTGAGTCTCTCGATAGCATTCCAATGCAAAGTACATAAAAGATTAATAATCTCATCTATATAAATTAATTAAAATCACTTTGTAGATTTATGTACAGGCAAAGAAGCGCGTTACCCTTTTCCCATGATCGCGACAATAACAGAGAAACTGAAATAAAAATTGAATACCTCAATAATTAAATTACAGCCCCTATTTTTTTTCCTGAAAGGCAAAATAAAAGTCAAATCATATAGGTCAAAAAAAGAAAGTTGACGATATTTTTTTATAACAAGGAGAAAAGAAGAAAGAAAAGGTAGACAGGCTAACTGTGATCACACGTTAATTCTATTTAGTAATAAACGACGTTATATGTTAGTAAGTTCTACCTCATAACTAGATCCAGGCAAGACCTGAAGGTAGGAAATCTTTAGGGGACGGTTAAAATCATTTGTCTTTCTAAAAGGAATCTTTTACTTAGCGTAAAGGATATATAATTAAATTACAAAATAGTCAACGGTAAAGCCTATTTACCTAAAGGGTTTCGTGTTTCGTAACTCGCTGGCCGGTTTGAGTTTAATGTCGTCGAGGACAAAAAGTTTTTATTTCCTGTAAGCATTAATCTTGTTTTTCGAGACCTACAATGTTTAAATTATTGTAAAATGCATATAAAATTACCTGGCCCAAAAGGAGTAGGACCACTTGTGATCTTGCCAATACTGCCTCGATTAGATTTATTGTGTACTTTGATACTGTCGAAAACATTGGTGTTATCCTTCAACACATATTTCCTAAAATTGAGATATTGTTCTTTTTGCTGCTGTACTTTAGCGTGCACACTCTGTAGTCGACCAGCAACTGCGACTAAAGACTCGTGAAGTTTACTCATGGTTGCTGTCAATTCTAACAACAAAGCAATATATCATTAATAATATTCTTAATTGATCCAAAGGAATTTAATAAAAAAATCGATTGTTTTACCTTGCGGCGTTAATGTTCTCGGTGCCATCATGGTTTGTATGTGTTTCTCAGTTGTTTCAATTTGTGATCTAAATAACATCAAATCTTGTTCGAAGCTTTCGACTAATTCCGTAAAGAATTGCAAAGGCGCATTATTTTCGTATTGTAAACCCGGCGGAGTATCGTGTGTTCTTTGAGCTATTTCAGAGCTCTGCAACGCCTTTGCAGTATCCTGCTTCAGCTTATCAGCCGAAGAACGATCTCGTTGTACCGAACCGGATAAAGTGGACAACATTTCCATCAGAGACGCTGTATCTTCCGCGCATCGATTCAATGGTCTCGCCGAACCTCTCGCAATATCTGACGAAAGACCTTTTTGCATTTTTACAAATTCTCTGTAAAGCACAAACATCAGTATTGCATAAACATATCTGATGACTAGCAAAATAATTTCTACATAAATCAATTATTTTCTCTTTGATTTATTTTATTCATAATTACTTGAATTTGTCTATAGTTTGCATAAGTTCGTTTGGCAATAAATTTTCCTTGGCCGCTGTTGAACTACTGTTTCCTTGAGAAAGCCCCTTATTACTGACAGAGACATCTAAGCCACCTAATCCTTTACTAGTGCTAGTTGTAGTAGTAAGAACTGTTGTTGGTTTAGCACCCAGTAAAGTGCTACCAGTTCCTGATCCAAATAAGGAAGCTGTACATAAATCAATTGTGATGGTGAAGTATAATGATAAAACTTGTATTAAAATGATAGAGCATAAAATGTACATACTGTTCGTGGTAGCTGTACCAAAAGTTAAATTTCCTGTCGGCGTTGTGTTAGATGTGGCACCAAATGTAAGAGTGTTTGTTGTAGCTGGTGAGCCAAAGCTGAGACCCGTAAATACGGGCGCGGATGTGGTAGGAGTGGAAAATAAACTAGGCGCAGTAGTTGAGGTAACTGTGCTGGATCCCAGAAGACCACTGCTTTGCACTGGGGTGGATGTCGGTGGAGTACCAAATCCAAAATTAAGGCTTATGGACGTAGTCGGAGTGGATAGAGCGCCAAACGTTAATGCGCTAGACGTCGTGGTCGGAGTACCGAACGACGTGTTACCGAAGCCTGTTGCTGGCCTTAACAACAATTTACAATTAAAAAAACATCGAGTTTTCTCTTCCGCGAAAAATAATTTTAATAAATCCAATTTAATAAAAGTATATTAAATAGAAAAAATAAATGTGTTTGCACTTTATTATTACTTATTAAAGCTATAATTTTTACTGCTGTAAGTTTTAAAGGTTAGTGTTAGTGTCGACGACTGTATTTACTTTTGTGTCCCAAATCCAAAACCCGTGTTAGCAGAAGTGACTGCTGGAGTTCCGAATGAAAACGCCATTTCTTCACACGCTAAATATAAACGTATTATACACGAAAAAGACTCTATTTACAGTATATCAAATAAATATCCCGCGAACTCCTTTGCTCATGTCAGAGTTGGTCAGAGTTATGGAGGTTTCACAAGTCGACCTTATGAACCGGTTGATATGAACGAAATTTAACAAATGTGTCCAAGCTGCGTTCAGAAACATCGCCCGCAATTGCCCGGGTGCACCGAGATATAGTTCCATCCTTATTTAACATTCGATGAACAAGAAGGACAAAATGATGTCTCTGGTGTTTCTGAACGCAGCCCAGATTGGCCAGCAGCACTAGCAGCAGTTGCTCGACTTGCTCGCCAGCGCGCGTGCGCTAACGAGCGGTTCAGCTGTTGTGAACAATGGCGACGTCTCGACGGATGGTGTGACATCCCGACAGGCTAGATGCTCCCGCTGCGCTGCCCGGACGCGGCTGCACGTACACGCGCATCGGTTCGCGGACGCTAAAGACGGATCCACGGCACATAGCCCCGGGTGTCCTGCTTTTTTCTCCCTTTCTCCTCTCTCTTTCCCTCTCTTTCTTTCGCTACGTCTTTGCCGCTCGCGATGGCTGCGGTGAACGCAAATGCACTGTCCAGTGACATAAGCCGTAGGAATCCCCAGGACGAGTACGAGCTCATCCAGAGGATAGGCAGCGGGACCTACGGCGACGTTTACAAGGTTGGTATTGACCCTCGGCTTGACCCTCCTGGCAACGATCGCGACGAAACACCACTTATCTGTGTTTTCTCTCCACAGGCTAAACGGCTCTCCATGAACGATCTCGCGGCGATTAAGGTTATCAAACTGGAGCCAGGTGAGTGTGATGTCCATCAAGTGTGTCTGGTATCATATGGTCATCGCAATTGGTTCCTTCATTCAATTATTCATCGATTTTTTATTTTGCACAAAATGCTCTTTTTATGTAAAGTATTATTGCAATTTTTCATGTATGTCATGTGAAATGACATGAGAATACAAAAGACACTAAGTGTTTGTACATGTTCTGACATTTGGATTATCTATTTGTGTGTACTTTGCCCCTGTGATGAAAGTGCTGATCTGTTATATAAATTTCAACGTTACAAAAGGTGTGTTCCACTTGACGCAACATTATTTATCTTTGTTTAATATTCAATAAACAAGGATGAAGTGATTCCAAGAACATTGCAAACGTTAAGTGGAATGTACCCAAAGCAGGATGATTTTCAACATCTTTGTATCTTTTAGGTGATGACTTTGCAATCATTCAACAAGAGATCTTAATGATGAAGGACTGCAGGCATCCAAATATTATAGCATATTATGGCAGTTATCTAAGGAGAGATAAGTTGTGGATATGTATGGAGTATTGTGGAGGTGGATCATTGCAGGATATATATCATAGTATGTGTAAAATATTTGATTACTGTTTAAAAAGAATGCAGATTTATAATAATTTATAAATGTCAGGATTAATATTTGTTATATAAGTAATGTATGATATGTATATATTGTACGTATGATATGTAGTCTTAAATTATTTAAATTTGATTTGTAAAATAGTTGTAATATTGAATTTTAATATGTTTCTAGTAACTGGACCATTAACAGAAATACAAATAGCATATATGTGTCGAGAGACCCTCACTGGTTTAGCTTACTTACATAGTATGGGTAAGATGCATCGTGATATCAAGGGTGCCAATATACTCTTGACGGAGGCAGGTGATGTAAAATTGGCAGATTTTGGTGTGTCAGCTCAAATCACAGCAACAATTAACAAGAGAAAGAGTTTTATTGGTACACCTTACTGGATGGCACCTGAGGTACGTTCATGTTTGTCGATAGCACTTAATGAACATATTTTACAATTACATTTGAGGACCAGTATAGTTAATATTTTTACAATGTACAGGTAGCAGCTGTGGAAAGAAAAGGCGGTTATAATCAATTGTGCGATATTTGGGCATGTGGAATAACCG
Organism: Solenopsis invicta; assembly: GCF_016802725.1. Taxonomy (NCBI): domain Eukaryota; kingdom Metazoa; phylum Arthropoda; class Insecta; order Hymenoptera; family Formicidae; genus Solenopsis; species Solenopsis invicta. The sequence continues at coordinate 15,159,162 of NC_052673.1, forward strand.
CAATTGAATTAGCAGAATTGCAGCCGCCAATGTTTGATCTACATCCAATGCGCGCTCTATTTCTTATGTCAAAGTCTGGTTTCAAACCACCGACATTGAAAGATCGTGATAAATGGAGTCCAACGTTCCATAACTTTGTCAAAATTGCCCTTACAAAAAACCCGAAGAAAAGGCCAACTGCAGAGAAGTTGCTTCAGGTTATTCTTATTTTATTATTTGTAAATTAGCTTTTGACACATCAAAAAGCACATATTTTCATAAAATTGCATTAATATTAGAGTTTATGAAAGATATTACAAATTGTAGCACGCATTTTTCCAAGGGGAGATGAGCAAGAGACTGGCTTTAGAATTATTGCAAAAAGTGTCAAATCCCAGCCATATGTTTACGGATCTGGAGGCCGATGAAGATGGGGCAGTACCCAATGTTCCGCAAAGAATAGCTTCACGTCACACTGCAAGGCCTAGGCCAAAGAGTCCTATATCGCAACTGGATAGTGACGGTAAGATTAATGGACAATAATTATAATAAATGATAGTTAATATGCTTTATATACTACGATATGTAATCGTAATTATGGATTTGCTTGCAGATCAAATCAACATTGATGGAGGAACATTACATAGAGATTCCATATCGCCATCTGTGGACAGTAATCCAGCGTGGGATATTATGGACATTATGAATAATGTCAAGGTAAGTTTATTACAGACAGTTTTATGCTATTTACTGAGTTTTATGCACTTTTTGTAAAAAAGAAATTACAGTCACGGCATTTTTATTGCATTTTTAAAATACATTGATTATAATAATTAATGAATGTGTGACTTATGCCAATGTTCTACATCTAATTACGTTTATGTATAGGCCGTGCATAATTGTGATGTGCATCCAGACTGTGGAATTGGATCTGCGTTTGAAGACGCCCAGGAAAAGTAAGTTGTTTTATATTATATTTCATCAATTTTTCTCATCGCACACGATGTGTGCGGAAAACACTGAAAATATCACGAAGCTTCTTTATTACTTTCACTAATATGGTAGTTGCTGTTTTGTTCGAAATTGCAAATGTACGCCATTATATTTAAAGATAAGATCTCAAAAATCGTCATATATGGAAAGGATTTATAAATTTATATAACGTAATCTATGTTTGTAATCTATGCTTTCATTACATACTGAAAGGTCTTCTATACATATTGTTTAAAGAGATATAGAGAGATTACAAATTCAATGCAATCATCATGTACACTACTTAAACAAAACAGCAATATAATATATATTGTATTATAAAAACTACAAACATCTTATTCTTAGCTGATAATAACTAATAAGTACATTGCATATGGCATGTGTGCTTATGCTTGTATCACATCATACTAGTTGTCAAAGTAAGAAAAATGTATATATTCATTACCTTCACACTTGAAACAGCAACACATCATATTCTGAAGTATATTAATAAATTTACGGAATTTTTTCTTTATAAAGCGAAATAGAAAAACTACTGGAAAAATATTATTGAATCTAGTATGACTAATATAGATTTGTTTTCTGTAAAAATTGTCTCTCGCATTATCAAGTTATTTTTTTTTATTACGAATTAAAACTTTATTTTACTGGAAAAATTGTGATAGTACATTTTTCAAAGATATATTTATTTTTGTATTAGTACACTTGGCGCGAACCTTAAGACAAGTAAAATATCGAAACGTCGTAGCAAAACTGGCACAGAGATATTTCGTATGTCGTTAAGGTAATACATTGGTTTGAAGTGAAAAGTTTTTTTTATTTTTGATATAACAAAAATATATTTTTATATACCAAAGGAATTGTGCTATTTTCACTTACTTAATTCTACAAAACGCTTGAAAAGTTTCGATTGTTTTACCTTTGAATAATAGAAAAAAATCTCATAATATTAAAACGAACCAAATTATAATCTCTCTGTAAATAACAAAAATATTTTTTTTAATATAATAAATCAAATAAAATTTATATATTATATATAATTTGTATAAATATACATATTATTTATGAATAGTAATAATATTAAATATTTAGTCATTTTTTATCCAAGTATATATAATTTAATTTTTTTATATAACAAAAAGATAATTATATACTGTATAGACAACTTTTGAAACTTAACAATATATTGCACATATACAAAATTATAGTACTCTTTTGCATGTTAGGCAATAAATGTGATTGCTTGTATGATAATGCATGACTGATAGCAAAGTTATTAAGAATTTTGTTATAAAGATTATTTTGAAATATACATACATCAACATAGTATGTATTGATATAGATAGTCTATTAGAATTAATTATTCTAAAATAAAATTGAACGGAAAGAATCATTAACTCTATGCATTTGTAATTATGCAATTGACTTCATAAGTATTGGAAAGAATTTCCAGTAAGACTTCCTTGACTGTCTTTTAATTTATATAGAAATTGAAATTACTTTTATACTCTAGATATATTTTAATAGTATTTTACCATAAAATAACATTTACATCCTGCCTCTATTAGTCCTTGCTCCCGTAGCACATTTACTCTATGCCCTAAGTTTTGTTTTATAAACCATTTCTATTATTCTTTGTATATTTTTAATTTTTCTGATCAGTTTGTAATTTTAATAATTTCTCCCAACAGGAGTCTATTGCAGTACATTGATGAGGAGTTGTTGCTAAGGTATTGGCAGGTAACCCTTTTCCCTTGCACCTTGCACCTTGCACTTATACCTCCTAATTCTGTGCGTAATTCTTGTAAACTGCATTACTGAGACGATTAATTCGTCGTTTATTCACTTACGTTTCTTTGATATCTTGTTTCTGTTATTGCAAATATTAACATGATTTAAATATTAACATGCATTTTTCTTCAATTTTGTTCGTTTTTATTTGACTCCTAAAATTATATATATAATTTCCAAATAATCCCTTATGTCATATTTAAGTTGAGTTGAAATCGTATAATTTCTTAGTGATACATATTTAATAAAAAGATTAAATTAATTAATTAGATTTAAAAAGAAGGATTATATGTTTATATATAGTAGTTTAATAATACATTGAAATTATGTACATTGAAATAACCGATTAAATGATACAAATATAAATATAGAATAACAAAACCGAAACTATGAATAAAAAGGAAACACAATACCATAAATTTAATCCACAGTGTGATTTATAGGAAAAATATTATTAACTTGTGCACAATTTTTAGATAGATATAGAATGAAATACGTTTTTTTCTTGTTACGCATTTGATGTTGTTTGTTGCATGTTAGTTTTTTCTGAACATACCGAAACTCTACTGAAACTATTTCTGTCAGCTATACTGGTGAAGGAAATTTATATATATATGTATATATAAACTTACGTGTAACATAAGATGTTTGTTAATTAAATTTTTTCATTATATTAGTCTTTAATTGTTAGTATATTTATAAAAAAAATTACTTATCACACTGAAATTTAAGATATAGTTTAAAATCAATTCCATGCAGTTATGATTGCTATAGACTTTCTTAACATATTTTATTCGAAATATATTAACATTATATTTTATATAGGAAAATGCGCTGATGTCCGTTTAATCCAAATAATTCTGTATATGAAAATATGATATATTTCAAAAGCAGAAACAGTATTTATTATTTATTAAATATTTATTTTTTTATATATTTTATTTATATATGACACAATAAACAGAGTTTATTAAATTCCAAGGCGTATCATAATCACACATGAAGTAGTACTATAAAACTAGTTTATAATTTTATAGTATATGACCACAATTTCACATGTGTGCAGGGGGAATGCAATGTCGATGGTTGGTGGGCATTGCGACCAGCTATATTCCCTGCAGTAAGTAAATAATAAATTACAGTAAACAGTTTTATTTCCGATTTTTCAATTAATTGTAAAAATATAATTTATTATGAATAACTAATTGAAAACATTAGTTTGGAAACATGTAGAGGATCATATTGTATTATGCAATAGTAATAATTCTATAGTTTAATAGTTTTAATTATTACTTTATTAATATATTTGCATTTCAAATATTTAAATATCTTTTATTAAATGATATAGATACAAAACAAAGAGACAGAGAAGTTTGATTCTATTATGCGGGGAATATTAATGGCTGTCGTATCTGTTTCTGCGTATAATTTATTTAACTAGCAATATATGTGTTAATTTTTAAATTATGTTAAATTTATTTATGTATTCCATAACCAGTTTTTATATTTACGTTTGATCTTATTAACACATTAATAACGCGATTGCCTTGTGTACTAAAATTTGCTAGAAATGCAGCTTTACATCTCTACCTTCCCATCACGTCTTATTCGACATTTTTATTTAAAAAGCAATTATATATTCCAAAAAGAATATACAATCCAATTGTTTATTTTATGATTTATGATATATAAATTATTAGCATATATATAGTTTGTTCATTTTTTAGGTATTACTCATTCTTTATTAACGTTTCTTTTTTTATAATTATTTAAAAAAAGCGATTGTACGTTAACATTTTTTTAAATGTTTTTTTTTTTAGAGCTACTCTTCCATTGGGGGAATCTTCGAATGATTGCGAAGTTCATTGTCCATATTATAATGTGTCTGGTATGTAAATTGATTAAAAGTATCATGTATTTTATTTACATATTGTTTCCTTCTTTACATGTATATAACTAAAGAGTCGATTCATGTATAGGATCTCAAGCGAGCCCAAGACGTCATAGCTCCGTGGACGAATTGTATGGTCTCGTCAATAGTTCTCAGTCTTTAACAGCTGTGAATGGGCAACGCCAACGATCATTATCGGACAGCGGCCCTAGGGACGAGCCTGCACAATCAAACGGTATACATCATGAGCTTAACACTTAAATAATATAAATATTTATACGACAGTACTGTCCATCGTAATCTCTTTTTGAAAAGATTGTTTTGAAAGATCACTAATCTTTGTTACATTCCATTGTTATTTACTCTAATATTTAGTGTATAATTTTTCTCAGGCGACAACGAGATATCGGCCGATCGAGATAGGGAAAGTATGAGTCCCGATTTACTGTCAGACACGCCGCCTGTCCCTCCACGGAGAAGGGATCGAAAGAGACACACGCCACCGAGACCCATAAGTAATGGATTGCCTCCCACACCGAAAGTGCACATGGGAGCATGTTTCTCGAAGGTCAGTTTATGAAAGATTTTATATTTTCTCACTAAAAGGTATATATTATAAATTATTTTTTATCGTTATATATAAATTATTCTTTGATTATATTATTTTACGTACTTTAATTTCAGAAAATATATGTTGTAAAAACATTTTTTCCGCTTCGTCAGAACTGTTAGTAAAATATTTATTATTTTTGTTGCAACAACGTTAATAGGTATTTAACGGCTGTCCACTGAGAATACACTGTACCGCAAGTTGGATTCATCCAGACACAAGGGATCAGCATTTGCTGATTGCAGCGGAGGAAGGAATTTATAATTTGAACTTGAATGAACTCCATGAAACTGCGATAGACCAGTTATATCCTAGACGTACTATTTGGATGTACGTTATTAAGGATGTTCTCATGTCTCTTTCTGGTAAGCAAATCTTGATTTATGTCAATCCTGCTCCATAAAAGACTGACTTGCAGTTTTTTAATATTATGAATAATTATTGTATATTATAGGAAAAACGCCTCAGTTATATAGGCACGACTTGTTAGCAATGCTAAGTAAACAGACTCATAGATTTTCGTTGCATATGAATAAAATACCAGAGAGATTAGTCCCTAGGAAGTTTGCCCTCACTACGAAAGTGCCGGACACAAAGGGATGTACCACATGTTGCGTTGGGAGAAACCCATATAATGGGTGAGTGAAAACATTTTCTCTGTAAAATATACGTACTACTCTTCAATGAAAGAAAGTTATAGAAAACTTGATGTATATTAATAATTTTTTTTGTGTGAAAAATTTGGTATTTAATATGGAATAATTAATTATATTTTTAAGTTTATAGGTTAAATAAAATGATAAATGACGGTATATTTTCTAATGTAGGTACAAATATTTATGTGGTGCAATGCCAGCAGGAATATTCTTAATGCAATGGTACGATCCATTGAACAAATTTATGCTTTTAAAACATTTTGACTGTGTTCTACCGTCCCCTCTAAATGTCTTTAAAATGGTTATCACACCTGAGATGGAATATCCGATGGTATGTGTATCGGTCAAACAGCCATACCAACAAAACAAATTAAAGCTGGATTTAATTAATATGAATTCGGGAGCAAGTTGGTTCCACAGTGATGAATTGGAAGATATGGACGGCTCAGGTATTCTTATGTCATATATATTTGACAATTATAACAGTTTATTTATTTACAATCTTTTTTTTTTTAAACATCTGAAAATTTGATCTTTATAATTCAGAAAATATGTCATTTCTTCTGTAATAAAAATATTGTTTCAGCAACTGTTATACCAAGACGAGAAAATTTAAACGTTATTAACGTTACGCAATTCGAGAAAGATGTAATACTCGTTTGTTATGATAGTGAGTGTGGATATTATTACTGTTAAACTTTATACAGTGATATGTTATTAAATTAAACATTTTCGTATTTATAGATGTGGTGAAAATGGTAACTTTACAAGGGAAACCGCGTGTTAGCAAAAAGCAGTTGTCAGAGCTGCAGTTTAATTTTCAAATCGAATCTATCAGTAAGCATAAAACATTTTGTCCATTTGTAATCTCTCCACACTGTAATCAAAATAAAATGTCATAGAAAAAGAATATAATTAATAATAATATTTATATTTTCAGTTTGTCTACCTGATAGTGTATTGGCATTCCACAAACATGGTATGCAAGGTAGAAGTTTCAAGAATGGCGAAGTTACACAAGAGATTAGTGATCCAAGTAGAACTTATAGGCTACTTGGCTCAGATAAGTATGTATCTAACGATTATAAACAATCACATGTTAATTTGATAGAAATTTTTAACATTAACTAAAAAATAATTAATAACAAGATTTACTTTTTTTTTTTTAATCTGTCTTATTAGAACTATCAAATTTGTTTAATCGATGTAATTTAGAGAAGAATACTTATATATATTTTTTAAATTTACATTAACATATACTGAGTCATAATTTACTAATAATATAATGTCAGAGATCTATCGTATATTAAATTTTATAATTAATATTTTATTGGCATAGAGGAACTAAATATATGAAGAGAAAAGAATTAACTAATCATATTTTGAACAGGGTTGTGATGTTGGAGAGTCATCTGGTCCACAGTGGTACATTGACTGAATCGGAAGGCGCAGATTTGTACATTCTTGCTGGACACGAGGCCAGCTATTAAGCATTGACTCTGAAATATCGAGCACGCGACCACATGCTACATGATGGCTCGCATGATTTGTGATTGAATTGCATGTAACATGGAACGGCTACAAGAATGGTGAGATTAAAACATGCGGAGGTGAAAACTTTATAATTAATTATCCCGCCGTGAATACGTGTGCGACTGGTACAACCAGCGTGCAATTTAAACGTCGCGATAGTCGTTGTCTCTCCGTGTAGCCGATATCGCATAGACTGGTAGTTAATCGCGATAATTTTTATTTAACGAGTGTCTTAGGGCTAGGCAGTATTTGCATTAGATACAAGTGAAGCCATAATGAGGAGGAATAGCGAATTTAGTAAAAGGATAGACAGTATGCAAAATTATCCTTATGCCTGATCAAATAAAGCTTATGATAATCGCACTATTTCGAATGGTATCGAATAAAGGCGATTTACTAGTATATTTAGCTATATGTATAAACTACGCTCTTACAAATTATAAAATTATAAAGAGAGATCTAAAATAAAATCTCGGGATGTCTAAGAAGCTATGAAAATGAAAGAAAAGCCGCATCAAGTGGTCCAAAGTAATCAATCGACGTATATTAATGATAATATAACTATGTGATATTTTTCTTCAAATTCATCTTTCTATAATCTCTACAACGACATATAGCAAATAAAAACAGAACAATCAATTTCCGAGATTTTGATTTTATTTTAAATATTTTTTGGTAGTAAATAAATTTTAATGACTTTACAAGAGCGTATTTTATGGAAAATATTCTCCGTGCTTTTTCGACATTTTGATAGTAAAATTAGCTAGCATATCATCTTACCGCAAGAGAATCGTTGCATTGCATTGCTTTGAATGCGCGAAAGTAACAAAGCTCTTGTAGTGTTGTACAAATGATATATTTCCAGTTTTTCTCTTTCTAGAACTTTCTGAACTTATATTTAATAGCTTTTAGCCTTCGAGAACCGAATTAATTATAATAGTGTTTAATAGAGTAAGATTTTAACGTGTTTGTATTTTTAACGATTATGGGATTATTAGACGAGACGATATTTATATTCTTACAAGAGATCGCGTAGTTTTCGAAGGTTAAAACGTTATCGCTGCATTCGGATGGGAATATCTCCTATAATTTTATGTATAAAAGATAAAATTGGAGATTGAAAACGAAATACGTATAATATTTTTATTCAATTTTATTTAAATATTTTACAAAAATCTTTTGCTTTTTACCGTTCTTAACTGAAAGAATCCAAAAAAAGGAATCTTTTGAATCTTCCATGTTGAGAAAAAAATTATTCACGATTTATTAGAAGCATGACGCCTTCTTATATTTTCTTTCAGAAACAACAGATCATAGAAGAAACGACAACGATATATAAGGAAAGTAGATAATTAATGTATAGCGGTATAAAAACATTTTTGAAGAATTCCATAGAAACGAATATATTTCCCACAGAAAAAAATTATATAATATTGTGTATACATGTATACACAGTACAAAATTCTCTCGTATTAATGTCACATCCTCGATGTGTGTATCAAACTTATACTACTCAAGCTTCATTTTATCAGGCATGGGATCACCTCGAAGGTATCTTTATTAAGACACTATGTTCATCAGTGTCTCTAATTTTGGACGATTGTAAATAAAAAACACGGCCAATATTTGCGCGACGACAACGATTGTGGGTGTTTACCTATCTTGAGAACATTTGTCTGCGCATTTGTTATAGCGTTTTGCTTGCTACGCAACGTTAATGCGATTGCAATAACGACGATACATTTTTGCGATTATTAACAGCTTGATTTGCTCGCGATGGCAATCTATAATTGATTTACGTTATTTTATGAAGTAATGCTCGGCACAGCGTGAATTTCTCATCGAGTTATAGTAGTGCTTTAATGAAGCGTTATTGTGATATATGCGACAAGAAGGAGTACTCAAGCAAAACAGAATAACGAGATGATCATTTTTTTCATCTGTGATTTGGTATCAAAGTCCAATTTTTGCAATTTTTATTGTTCGAGTACTCTTTCTATAAATCAGTCATATATAACTGCGTCAGAGAGCACAATGCGTAAATCTGTTTTTTTTTTTAGCCGCTCTTTATATCCGGTAATTTTTTGTGATGACTATATGACCGTGTGTATATATATATATATATATATATATATATATATATATATGTATGTGTGTGAAGCGACAAGCGGAATAACTTTCATGTGATCGGTCTTAAGACTGGGAGAAATGCATTTCTTCGTTTTACAATAGAATTTTTTTTAATATTTTGAAAAGAAAAAATACGTAGGATTTAAGCATGATGAAAGACAGTCGTTCGTTTTACGTTTTGTAAAATTTTTAACTTGATTTGATTGATTTTCAACGTCATTTAATTTAATTTAACGAAACTTTATTTGCTTGCGTAATTTTGAATATTTCCGATTATTTGTTGCCGAGGTCCATAACCAATCTCATAATTCGACACTTGTAGATTGACAATATTGAAAACATTCCTTTTCTTATCTGGAATATTTGACCAATTATAAATCATAATCACTAATAGCACTATTAATTGTTATTAAATACACAGATTATTTCGTCGTTATCTTATTATAGTGCCGCTGTAATACTTATATTTTCTTGCAGGATCAATGCTGGAATTTAATAATGCTTTCTAATATCTATTTATTAGAAGGATTTAATTGTGCAATGATTTATTCAATTATATCTTGATAACGCAAGCAAATAACGCGCAAATAAAAATTAGCTTGTAAAATAATTAATATGAAAAAATGTTCCGACAAAATTGAGCGTTAATGTATTAAAATCAAATGATCGTATATCTAGTTGTAAGAAGATCAGAAGTTTTTTCAAAAATTAGCCTTGTGAGATTACATAAGGTATATGTACTTTATTTGATTTACAAACTAAAGTCCCAGACACAATGAACGGAATAGAGAGAATATGAAATAATCAACAATTCAATATGTTGAACAAAGAATGCTTTATATGTTTTCCTTATTTAACGTATTGAACTGTTCCTTATTTCCCGTTGCTATTGTCTATACTTTTCATTGTGCAATAGGCTTAATGCTCGGCATAGGTTGCATATATGAGGCACATTTATTTTAAAAATATAAATATAATATCTAGCACTTTTTCCAATTTCTGCCGTCAAGATCTTGCAAGTTAATATCTTTAATTTGCATATTTTAAGCGATATGTAAATTGAATTGTAAAGAATCGTCAAAGTAAAATGTATAATTATTCGCGAATGTTAAACTATTTTAATATTTTATATGGACATTTGCTCTTGTACTAGAAAGAGTAGATTGCTGAAGAAAGTACTATATCAAAAAAACCAAACTTAATATATTAGCGAAATTATGCGAGAATCCGTGAATTTTGTTGTTTTTACTAAGTCGCTTTGTGGCGGAAATAGGTGTTTAGACCTTTGTTCAAAACAGTACAGTTTACCCTGATAATATTATGCTTTACATTTACGGCAAAGAAAATTCAAACCTTCATAACGTTCTCTAGAAGGATTTAAAGATAACTTTCTCAGTCACATGCTTGCGGATGAAAAAAAACTCCATTTTGCTGGCAGTTCATTAGCACATGATCGGTAATTTATTCTATTTAATTAAGTAAAAATAACGTGAATACAATGCAGATGCGAAAACGCGGAAACCCATTCGTAATACATAATTGTAATCGTTGCTCTTAATGCAATCAAACACCAAGTCAATCATTTAATCAAATTCTGCGCTGACTACACGTTATTCACATATACTAAATATAGAACGTGCTATGTGTCTTCCCGTACATATTTGCAAATAACACATCGTATGCTAGACATGTTAAATGTATTCGCAATATTAGCAACGTATTTGATAGTGTCCGTCGATTTATCTAGCAACCCAGCTTTGTTAATATTAAGAAAATTATTCGAGCGAATTAATGCATGAAGCATGAATTTTTTTTGCAACAAGATAATCTCTAATTTTTTTTGCGACGTTCTCAAATTGTGATTGTTTAGGAGAATGAAGATTGTGTCGGGAAAGAAAGATGAGTTATTTTTATTTTAGGCAAGATATAATTCAATTGAGAAAGTTAGCCTGAAAAAAGCAATTTAAGTGCTACTTAAAGAAAATTCAAGGGTATCAAATGGAAGGATAGAATTATTTCGTTCCCATGTGGATGATTATTTGCGTAAGAGTTCTACTTCTTTCCAAAGACATATATATTCGTGAGATATTTTGATAATAACGGTAAATAGTAACTGCAATGTTACCTGATGTGACTTTTTGTATTGTAAAGACAATAATTTTATTCGGAGCGTCGCGTCGTACACAAATCATAAGAGAAAGAAAAGGTAGACACATCGACATAAAGGTACATAGCATTAAATCTTTGACTTTATAGAACGGACAAATTAGTAAAAAGTGAAGAAAAGAAAAATTAGAAAGAAACAATTAGTTTAATCCCGTGTCACAGACCAAGCGTTAGACTTGTGAGAATGAGAGAGCAAGAGAAAGACACATACACGCAAAGATACACACGGTTTGTGTAGATTTCACATATCCAAACTTTGCTCGCGATCATACATACAAATGAGAATTTTATTTTCACATCAGAATAGAAGAATTAGAAGTACGGGTGTAAGGCACATCGATGCTTGCTTCCTTAATTTTATACAATCAGTATCTAAATCTTATACAGTTAAACGTCACTCAAAAAGTAAAAACTTCTATAGAATAAAAATTGAACTTGTGCAATTTACGAGTAATTTTTTGCTCTACGAGATTTATAGAATAAATAACTTATATTTTTAGCATTTTTTAAGACTTGTGTAATACATTAAAATTTATTATCTGAATGGAATAAAATTTTAAAAAATATTGTTTAAAAAAAATGCTCAAGTAACAAAATAGGAATATGCGATAATATTCTGCTAATCAGCTGTTGCATCTTATTTGCAGTGTCATATACCCGTACTCTTTCTAGCAATCTTTAAAAAATTTTTTCTGTGCAGACATGTACACCTATAAGTGCTAGGACAATTAATCAGCGATAAAATGTACCTGTACACCGACCATATTGATGGTTTGCCTCTACATACGGATGTTTAGGTTTCAAAATTTTTTTATTTTTCCGTATCTGAAACTTCGAAATTAACATAGCAAATGTAATGAGACAGTAATGACGACAGTTTATTCCTTCATCTGTCCTTCGGATCTATTCAGATTTCGGATCTGAATTAATTGCTCTTTAAAAGTATCACTTTAATACACATCATCTTTGACGTTCTTCAGTTGTTACTTTAAATGTAAATAAAATTTATAAAATTAGAAACACTGGTCACATCAAATTGGAACATCTATTCGATAAGATATTAAAAATTTTACTCTTTTTTCGGGATTTTCTGAAATACGTTAAGATTTTTAAAATGCAAATGATTGTTTAATTCTTGATTATATATGCATTTTACTCTATTATATTAAAAAATTATCGAAGAAACTTTTCCTTATGAAATCAATTATTTATTTTAGGATACAAGGATCTCAGTATCAAAATGAAAATCCATATTTTTGGTATTCTAATATCACATTGGTTTAAAGAAAAACGTCGCTTATATTTCAATACGGATAAGGATCCAAGGGATAGAAGATCGAATACATGCACATATGGCTTACCATTATTTTCGATCAAGAAGATGAAGATGATTAACAACTTATATGCGTTATTCGCATATAACAGAGATATAAAAAATATTTTGAGAGGCAAATTCGTGAATTACGTAAAATGAATAAAAGAGAAATATATATATATATATACATATATACATATATATATATAAATATATTTAATAAAATTTCTTGACATATATATATATATTGTAAATTCGAAGAGGTATTCATTAATCTAAAATAGAATGGATTCCGATAATTTTGTTAATTAGCCGGTGTTGAAGATACGAATTGCCGATATATCAGTAGTTAGTAACCAAAGCCGTAGCGATAAATATATAACGCAATGAATGATTAAAATTATTCTTACAACTGGAAATTAGGGAAGCGATTAAAAAAAGAGATATAACGTGTTACATCGTACAGAGATTTTAGAAATAAGGACCTTCTGCTGTATAAAATTCTCACTAAGTGTTACTCCGTTACAACATTTAACGCTCGCGTAATTATTTATTTAAAGAGTAATGCGCTTTTCTCCAAAATTTATCAAAGCACAGATAGCGGAAATTGAACGATGAAAGACAATTTCTAGTTACACTGTCAGAGACTTATTGTAAAAGAAATAAACGTTAATTTATTCTTTATAGTCAAAAGCTGCGTATTAACGAGAAGTATTAACGGAAGAAGAGTATAGGAGTTTCTTATAAATATTAATTAGAATTATACTAGTGTGACTAAGTCTTGTAATTATGAAAGCTGTATATAATGTGTATAACGTATATATGTTACACTTGCGTTCGCCGAACCCTTATTTTAGTCATTTTTTATATAAATGCAACATTGTAAGAATAATTTATAGTTATAAACATATTTATATATAATTTACCTGTATCTATAAAAGCAACTAGCCAAACTTCTGTAAATAGACCGTCTCGTAATAAAATCTGTCTAAGGAAAAAAACTGTAGAGATACTTACCTAAAAAGCTATACACTTGAGCACACTGATAATGAGACTTTGCTCGAAACGGAATTCAAAAATAAACAGCAGCATTTTTATGTGTACATGAAACCTCACATTATTTTTTACCTAACATAATAACATATTACAAATACATTCTTTTATTGCCACTATTTTAATTATTGATCATGGTAACACCACAACTTAAAAAGTCACAGTTATATCCTGAAATAATAAAGAAAAATAGTGGAGAATAAAATTCGTTTCAATGATACACACGCGAAAACTTGCATTCTCAAATTCATTCTTAAAGTACAGTTTAACTGATGACTTTTTTAATTAAACACAACGCTAAATAGTTTTACAAATATTTTGTTTAATTAAAAACTGTTTCTTTTGCTCTATATAACATAAGTAATATCAAACAATACTTAACATACAACAGTCTATAGGTGAATATTAACTTTTTTACGTTCCTACGACGATAACATGAACGTGAACGTGCGCCTTTTTTATTTATGCGCGCATCAAACACACATTAAAATATAAATTTATTATAAAATAATGGTATCACGTTATGTCAATGTTATTTTTCAGGCACATGTGAAAAAACATTAAAATAGGACTCCAATTAGCTTTCTAACATCACGGCACCACGGTATGAACAAAGCGAAGCAAATGTTTTTACTTTTTTATCGATATAAAAAAATATCAGAATATAAAAATAGAAATATTAAAAAATTACTTTTATTTATACTTCATAAAATAAAACTTTTGATTGCACATTTTTCAAATAACTTATTCTTTTTTAATTTATTTTAATCAAAATAATACTTTTTTTCTTTAATTACATGCATATACGTTTTGTATCAAATTATTTCTATTTTTATTTTGTTACAAAATTTTTTTATATACATAAAAATAATTTCTTAGATAACATTGCTATGTTATTACAGGATGAAGCATGTCAAAGTAATCATTTGTATGCTTTCCTATAAAATCGACGATCAAAAAATTGATTTAAAATACATTGCGCTTTTCTACTCTTGACAAAAATATTTGCTTCACTTTTATCCACATGACGTACGTCGATTATGACTCAAGATATCTATTGACTTGTGACATGTGTAATTCTCATCCCGTAGACCATATTTACAAATACAGATCACGTTTCAATATGACCTTGCAATTGACCTACTATCTTCCGTACCCAACCAGCTTGACTCTGTCCTGCGGAAACATCATCTCTATCTATCTCGATGTTTCTATTGTAACCATTTGATGAACTATTCAGTGGTTGAGTCACGTTCACCAGTCTCGCAGTAACCCTGGTTTCCAAATCACCAGCAGCATGTCCTCTCGCTAAGAGTGATCTTATCTTCAAGTAATCCGGCTTCTGCGCAATGTTCGGCTTGCACCTCGTCAACGAAAGTTCTTGTTTCTTTTTGACAGGTACCGGCGGCGCAATCTTCGTCTTTGCCGTTGACATTGCTGTTGTCATTGTTGTTCTCGTCGTTACCGGTGTCGACTGCCGTATCACGAATACCTCATCGACGTCGCTAAATATTGCACTGTCCCGAAACGCCTCATCTACGTCACCGTCCGCGTAATTCTCGATTGTTTCAAAGCTCTTCTCATAAAAGCTGTCCGTCTCGCTCTCAGGACGCTCTGTATCCTTGTTATCCGTCTCCCCTTCGCAGTCTCTCCTCTCCAACTCGGCGATTTTCTTAGACTGATTAATGTCATTAACGGAAGAGGATTGCATGCGTTTATTTTCAGTGAAGAGGATCTTTGGATCAGCATAGTCCGACTGAGCAATTCTAGCGCCCAGACTAGAACTACCTTGCTTGTAGTAAAGTTGGGGAACCCGTGAATCATTCGAGCAACCGAGTAGTTCCTCCACATCCGAGGACGGTTCCCTTGCGTGTTGCTTTGCCTGCTTAGTCCGCTTCTTCGGGTACTTACCTCCGGAACTCAACGCGCGGAAATAGCGTGTACGTTCGACCTCATCATTGCATTCGAGCGTTTCTGTGCTCATGGTGTTTCTTAGACGGCCCTGTAACCGGCTGCCCGCTTTAAAAACACTCCGGAAAATCGTACTGCCGCTGCCGTTTGCTCGATAGATCTTGTGGTCTGGATGAATATTCGCATTGCCGCTGGCAGATATAGATCGCACGTCGGAGTAAGTATCGTCGGTCAATCGTGTGTCTTCTAACGAACAGAAGAAGGTCGACGAACTGGAGCTTGTCGAAGTGGCGGGCATGGGGAACTTGGCAATCCTGCCTTCCGGCTGGCACGTGGACGCGTACCTCTCCATGTCCTCCAGATTGATCTCCGCTGGTTTGTCGGATGCAATCGTAAACGGTCGCTCGCTCATTGGTTTGCCGTCCCGCTGCAGGAAGCGCGACTTCGTTACGCTTGTCGGTTGCGAATTTGGACTTATCTGAAAGCTTCGTGGCAACGAACCGGATTTAGGCGGCGAGGTGGGCAGGCCCTCACACAGTTTTGTGAGCCAAACGGCGGGCTGGGTCGGACTATCGTTGCCATCGACATCACCCTTCACTGTCCGTAGACCTTCCCAGACGTGCTGCAAATTATCATAGTTGCCGAAGCCCTTAGACTCGGCGCTTTCCATATCGTTCGCGCCGCTTCTCTCGTCACGTTGTTCCGATTCATCCCTTTCGATCAGTTCTGTCATGGCAATAGAATTGATCTCTTTTTGCTCCACCGCCCGGTGATTCGTCACGCGTGTTGCCGCAGATGACGTGACAATTTCTTCGTTGCCCATCGACGTTGAATTCTCGCGAATACATAGCGCTGTCTTGATCACTTTGCTCTCGGAGACGATGCTCTGTCGCTTGAACGTCTCAAAAGAAGTTCGTCTGTCGTGCAATTGGTTCGTTTTACCATTATACGCGATCGTTTCCGTCGATTTTTGAGTAGTTTTTAGATTGTCATAGAGAAGTTGCAGTGGCTGCTGGTTCTCGCGCGCCGGTGGCGAGGATAATAAATTCCACGCGTTGTTCGTCCTGATCAGTCGCTGCTCCCGATGCGTCGCCCGAGAACGTCCTAATTTATTGTTGTTGTGGTGGTTGGTCGAGTTGGTATAATTAGCGTTTTCTGAATCACTTTCGTCTGACGTGTCCGCCGAGATACGCTTGTTGAAGCGTTGCTGGCGCACGTTGATAATGCTGCTGGTCCTCTGTTTCTCCAGCAACTTCTGGAACTCTTGATTCTGCATGAGAATGTGACCGACGATCTCTTCGACTGTTTGCGCCGAATTAGCGTGTTGTTCGTTGTTAATGTCTTTGGTTTCGTCCAGTGGCGAGGAGTTCAACGTTGCTGTCTGATTCACCTCCTCGGTAAGATTCTCGGGAGCTTCTTCAGTCTCGACCGTAGCAGATTGAGTCTCGCCAACGGCATCCTCCTTTTGCTCCTCGTCCGAGTTGTCAAGACAAACATACGACTGAAAGCCTGGCTCGGATTTTCGTCTCCAACCGGTGAATCGATCCTAAATACATTTGAACAGATTTGCCAGGATTGTACATTTCATTGTTTTTCGCATACCGGATCGTTATATTAATAGTATCTATAATTTCTAAGGTGATTAATGCCTACTAAACATTTTTTTTATATTTTAAAAATTGCATTTTTTGTGTTTATTTATATTGCAATTTGCTTAGAATAAAAAGAAATAAAAATTAACAAAAATAAAATAAAAAAATAGTAAAAACTAAAAATGCCTAAAATAATTAAATCAAAATTTAATTAAAAAAAATAAGAATTAACAGAATATATAATTTAAAAAATAAATCAATAAAGAATTATTTTTTAGAATGCATTGTGTAGCTTTAATAATTATGTCGTTGTTAATTATATAATAAATAGAAGAGTCTACACACATAAAGCTTACCTTAACTTTCGAAGCACGTACATCCGAAGACCTGTTAAACGTTGACTCTCTGGAGTCATTAACATCTTCATTGTCATTTTTGCGGGATGATGCAGGAGAATCCTAACGACGTAAGAAAAAATTTTGTTTTACAAATAAAGACGAGAAAGCAAAGTGAAAAGTGAAGAAAAAAAAAAGAAAAAATCTTTCGCTGGAGACCTCACCTCCATCGTAGTATCAGATTTCCTGACGCCTTTCTTGAACTTCTGCCTCAGACCAGTTTCGGATCTACGTCTCTCCCTCTCCTGCTTGCGCTTCTCCAAGTATTCCGGAGGGGCAGAATGCTTCTTTGCCGATCCCCTATCCGTCAACGCGTCATCTAGTTGGGGTATCAAATGCATTACTTTTCGATTGATTTCACATGACAATTACAAGTAAATTTTGAAATGTTAAATTGCCGTTTGTACCTTCTTGTTGCGTCTGACCCAATTGTAACACTAACTGTCTCGCATGCGACGGTATAACTGCATTATAATTTTCTAATATCACTCTCTTTATCTGTAAGGTCCATTCTCTCTTTTGTTCTAAATTGCGCGCCTGAAAGACAGATGGACGATTGTTAAGTGAGACCACAGCTCTCGCGTATACATTTAAGGCCTGTTTTTCAGTCAATTAATAAGATAAATTATCTTATTGTGAAGATAGATTATCTTATTGTGAAGATAGACAAGATAAGATCTCTCAATGATACTTACTTGTAATGTGTACTGCAACCGAGGATTATCGAAAGGTATTACGTGAAAGCTAAGTGGCTCTCCTGGGATACTCTCAATCAGCATTAGGTTTGAACACTAGTAGTATGAGAAAATGGGAAAAAATACTTTAGATTTGCAGTTGTTTTGTGTGACAAGGATATTTAAAAAAGAGAAATCAAAAGTAATTTTAATAAAATTTTCAAATATCCATCAAGTGAAAGTTATATGAGTGAGATATAAATATGTAGAAATAAATTTTTTTTTAAAAGTCGTACAGAAAAAGGCAAGAGACGGAAATTATACCATAATATGAGCTTTGTAGACAAGGAGACCATCCTCCTTTTTCTTCGTCAGAAGAAGCATTCGATCGAAGAGGAAGGCGTGCCTCGGGGCCTTGGCCCCTCGCATCCTGAATCGACCTTCCGCGACCAATTCACCACTTGTAGTTAGGTCTGGTCCCAGCCAACCGTACAGAAGCGATTGAATTTCTTGGACACGTACGGCGTGCTCGTGCCGCCTTTTCATAGCATTGATGTG
Source organism: Solenopsis invicta (assembly GCF_016802725.1). Lineage (NCBI taxonomy): Eukaryota > Metazoa > Arthropoda > Insecta > Hymenoptera > Formicidae > Solenopsis > Solenopsis invicta. The sequence goes on from NC_052673.1 coordinate 15,178,409, forward strand.
CTTAGCAATGCCAGTCATCGCGGCAAGCGCAGCCTCGATGGCACTTCTGCCTTCAGCCTCGTTCTCTCTCGAATCACAATCGGCGTCGTACTCCTTCGATAGATTCTCCAGGAGCAGGTGGTACTTAAGGATCCTCTGAACGGGTTTCAAAAGGAAAGAACCGAGCGGCAGCGCGTGCCTGAGGGCCGCCTGCCGTTCGCGGAAGGCGCACGCGGTTTCCTCCTGGCCCATCAAATCGGTCAGAACCGAGACTGTCCTCGGATAATTGGTACAATACTCGGTATACACTTTAAATCCCGAATTATGCTTGATGAACGTGTTAGCGACGCAGACGGGATCCAGACCGCACTTCTCTATCTCTCGCAAGAATTCCCTATTAAATTCGAAGATGTCCTCGATATTGCTAAACAGATCGCTGAGGTGCAGACGTGCGAATGACGATGGATTGTCTCTCCAGAATATAAGATAACCCTGAATAACTTGACGCAGATGCTCAACGTATATCGCCTCCGTGTCCACGATCTCAAGAAGCACCCTCTCAACGGGATTGCGATGCGGGTCGCAGTAGCGCGGCCTATGGCATAAAGGATCCTCCTCGGCGCTGTCCCTCCTTTGCGCGTTTTCATCGTTTAAGATCCGACAGCTAGCTTCCGATACTGTCACGACTCCGCTGTCCGCGGAACCTTGGGAGCTGGCACAGGTGTCGGCGAGGGACTCGACGGACGCCAGATAGGGATTGGCGGCGCAGGTGTTGCCCTGATTGCTGCAACTGCTGGAAGACGTGCTGGACGCGATGGAGCTTCCGGAGAGCGGTCTGCCGCCATTCCTGCGTCGCCTATTGTACCTAAGCGGGGTAGTGAGACCGTTGGTCTCTCGCCTCTCGTAAATCGGCTTCCCAACGGTTTCCCCGTTTCCCTCGTTCTCTAGAGTCGTTACCGAGATAACCGTCTCCAACATACTGTTATCGGTGGCGTCTGCGACGACCTCGTCGTACTCGTCTTCCTGCTCTTTGCTCTTCGGCACGTCCTGGTGCATAGGTTTGGCTAAGTCGCCGTTTGTGCAGAGCTGACCGAACACGGAACCCCGATGTGCAACCGGTACCATGCTCAGACGCTTTTGCAGGACCGCGGGTATGCTGCAGGACGATGATAGAATCATGCGATCACCCTCGTAGCCATCACTGCGACGCGCCAGTTCGTCAAACATGCCCAGCAGTTGTGGGACCAAATCCGTGCTGGTTCCTGAAAAACAAAAAATCCATCCTAAGAAATATCAATTTTGCGTTATCGTTAAAACTGAACGATTAGCTTTAGCAATAATTACGGTCAATACTTTTGACAGAAATAAATTTTTACGATAAAGCGATTATTATCATATTTCTTTAATTGCTTAGCATATTTCCTAACAACTTATTTCGAGTCCAATTTTCTTTAAATATTTCTTCGAACAAGCTTAATAAGTTTCCTGATGAAGTTTTATTAAATAAATTTGTTGTGCGAATTTTTTTCAACTCGTTCAAGCCCATCATAAATCAGCAATATTGCAACGCAGATGCTTCTGGCAAACAGAACGCCAGTGGGAGAAATACACGGATGAAATCTATTCTAATTAACATTAATAATAACCTTCAATTCACACGAGAAAGAGACAATGCCTTCGTTCGCGTGAAAATGCTGTCAACCCTTTCTTTCGTGTAACGATCAATCATTCCCGAGCGTATTAGAGATTCTGAGAATGCCGCCTGGAAATTATCGCGCCCTTCCTGGCAGTTCTGACACTCAACTTAAATTCACCGAATGCAATAATTAATAAATGATCTCACGCGAATCGTCATTGTCATAGCAACGTAATGAAAATTAATTTTTCTCATTCTGCGCCGTATGGCATATCGGAGAAATGATTTTGCGCATGTCAATGTATGTATCACATAAATATATTATACTCAATATTTTTTCCTGTTATTATTTATTATTTTTTTTATATTCACATTATGAATACGTATAGTGTTCTATTTTGATCCTTTTCATGTGATTATTTTCGCATGACTTTCTTATCATACGCACTAATTAGTTGGCTAATTAATGTGATATGGTTGATTTTTATGATATTCATTTTATGTGAAAAAACAACAAAATTTTGGAAGTAACAAATGTAAAACTAGATACAATAACATAAGTGATCAGTCAACTTCCATATCACGCTTTAAAAACCAGTTCTCGTCCGATCACTGAAGTTAAGCAGCGTTGAGCATGGTTAGTACTTGGATGGGTGACCGCTTGGGAACACCGTGTGATGTTGACCTCTTTTTTTTATTTTTTAGACAAATAGATACATAAACATTTATAATTCCTTTTTTTCCCTTAAAAAATAATAAAAAAAATTTTTATTTTAAATTCAAAGAATCTATTTTTGAAATATAATTTTCTTATCTCACATTCAATTTATTAAAAAATCTTCTAGGTACTTAAAAAATATTTAGGGTTGGTTAAGTTAATATTTAATATTTTTTAAATTAAAATTAATGGTTTATAAAATAACTTTCGACCCGATCAAGTTATAATATTTTGTTTCAAAAATGTCTTATGATCATTTTTGAATGTGATATTTATTGTTTTAAATAAAATTGTACAATTTTTAAAAATATAATCAAATTCTATTTTGTGCGTTACACTAATCTCATCGAATAGTTTCGTTAATAATTCAACATTTATTAACAATGGTTTTGGTTGTTTCTAAGAAATGTTCTCATTTTCAATATCAAATAATTATTGTTTAATATGAATTTCTTTAAAAAAGCAATTGTGAATTTATTACCATATTACTGAGCCTGTGTATTTTACGAGACACCCTATATAGGCACACAAAACAGTAAGAAATTAATTAATACTCATATATATTCCCGTTTATCAAACCAATAAATTTACACGAGGCAACAGGATACTTCTATTGACATATATCCGCGATATTTCATAAATCATTAAAAATCGATAAGAAATATCGCTGCTGCCGTTGGCCGCGTTTATCGTTAATACGATCGCCTCCAATTAACTTGCTACCCGTTTATCGGCGTTAAAAGATTGGCGGACAGCTTGCACCGATCTGATTACACGCACAAATAAAAAGTACGAAGTAATTACAAATATGGACACATGCTTAGGCTCACGCATATCGATATTTATATAACTCCCTCAGCTTGTAGCCTTATTTTTTAACGGCCTGATTCTTAACATAAGTATGCAGAAAGAGAGACGGGGGAGAAGGGAGATAAGGCTGTTTATTTTGGATCCCAAAATCGTTATGTTATTCTATACAACACAAACCTCTAAGGGATGTCCTAAGAATGTATCCAGGATAAGGTGTACTGCATGGCAGTCAACCACAGATTTAAACAACAAGGCTTTAAGCCTGTGGTTAAAAATTGATGGTTGTTTCCGAAAAAATTGGTCGTGTCCCTCTTGCCCTTCGTGTTCCGAAAAACTGTACGTCGAAAAAGCCGTAGCTCCATTTAAGAAAAGAAGAAATTCAAAACACTCTGTGTGCACAAATCGCGCCACATCGTTCAACCGAGACAGCCGCAACCGCGGTTACATCTCCCGACTTCGTTCTCCCGTGCACACGTGTGTGTGTGTGTGTGTGTGTGTGTGTGTGTGTGTGTGGAAGCCACCGATTGTGCACGGCACAACAAACGAGCGGGACGGTGGTTTCCAATTTCTGCAGCGGCAGACGTGAAATCAACGTCCAGGTACTGGGTGCGCGTGACCGTGCATTTATGTGCGTTGCACCCGTGGTACCCGCCGCTTTGAGATTTCTCTATGGTCACCCACGGAGTTGTCCACTACGAGAATGTATACCCAGTTGGACTCCAAGCCCTTAATTCGCCGTATCTCTCCCTCCGGATTTACCGTCGCAGTATCATCTCGGCTGTCACAGTTCCTCGACTTGCTTCCTAACGCACTTGGCTGGAACTTCTCTAATAATAGGACGGACTTTCGTCCATGTATCCAACCATCTCGTCTAAATCGTTCGAACTTTACTACGCGCGCGTTGCGCTTTTTAGTGATCTCATAAAAAGAAATTTCTTTAATTATGTACTTATATTTTCCTAAATGATTGAGAGAATTGCGTCGTCAGAAACGCAAGAGAGACGCCTAGTGTACAAACAAATTTTTATAGATAGAAGAATTTATTGATACGTGCTGCTGAAATGTGAGAATCTTACGAAACATCTTCCATATTGTTTTGAAAACAGAAGAACTATTTAGTTTGGCTTACCGGTGAACACGCACGTGATACATTTAACATAATACACAGATACGAGTGACACAAAACGAATTTTTCATGGAGAAAATAACAGCATTTTATATATGTCCATCCGGCGTGAAGAGACTCAAGGGTTTACGAGCGAACGCACTTTGATCTTTGAGTGACTAACGTCTATTAACTTTCGGTCCTAAGAATCGAACGTGACAGATCTCGTTCTTAAAATGTATCGCGTTCAAATTCTTTTAGAATGCACAAAAATAACGTCTTACAAATGCTATTAAAAAGTTTGAGGAATATAAATTTAAATATCGTTTACGAAACAAAAAATTTTAAAAATAATATTTCTGTATTTAAGTATTTTTATTATAAACATAGAATTTAAATATAGTTTGATATACATATAATTTGTAAATATAATTTATGTATAACTTGTTTTGAATTTGCTGACATTTTTGCTGACAGAATCTTTAAATTAAATTTACATAAGTAATCATTATTTTTATAATAAAAATTATATGTGTAAACAATACACAATGCTAATATTTATCAAAAATAAAAATTTAATGTGAGAAACTAATATTTAAGTGGATACAACTCAATATTTATCTCACGTCAACATGCTAATAAAAAAAGTGCCGAATACACGGTCGAATATCTTTGCAACATAATATCAAAAGTGCATATAGATTGTGCGTGCAAACGCAACAAATAAATAGGGAAGCAGTGCCTTCCGGGCGACGACAGAAATGAGGTGAGAAGAAGGAAGGAGAATATATCAAAGGAGAAAAGTGGGAAAGAAGAAAGACGGAAAGGGGGCAAACTCTAAAAGCGAAAGAAATGGAGCTCGGTGATGAAAAGCAGCGATCGCACTGAGAAAATTTTCAAGTGCTTTCGGCGCCGCGGGCGCGCCTGGATGCCAACACGTTCCTATGAATCATGATTCCACATAGGCGTGGGACATACGCTTGCATTTGCGTCCGACGAAAGGCTGCAACGAACCCGCCGCATAAATCTGCATTACGGATGAGAGACGGGGGCATTTCTGCGAGAGGACAACTCGCGGTGAGTCGATAATTTCTTTACGTGTGTTGCAACACTCAACTAACGTTTCGCAGCGAATTAGGGTCAATTGCACCGGCGGCATCTCCGGTCAATTAACTCTAACTATTTCCTGTTTCCTTGAGAGAATATTTAGCCATGTCGAAGATTTAGCTAATATTATTTGCGTTCATTAATAATTTCTAAAGGAGATTCATTCGAATCAATGTAACTTGATTAACATAATATAAAAATTAAATATAATAATTCTGTCAATTCTGTCAAAGTGAGATATCTTACTTGATATCAAAATAAATAACGTTTGCGAAATACATTTAATGACAATTTTCAGTGATATACGAGGGTTCGAAGTCGAACCGGAACTTTTAATGTTACGTAGTAACAAACACATTAATGAGAGAGGAAATAACATCTATTTCTGCTCTATTTCTGCTCATGAGACTAAAAGTCCCGGATCGCTTTGAACGACCCTCGTATATTATAATTATTAGCTTTATTGAGTGTTTCTTTTCGAGCGCATTCGAAAAGATTGAGAAACACCTGACGCCACAGGCGAAGGACGGTGGCTACCGTTATCTGGCTGATATCCAAAGTTCGGAAAAGCATGGGAAAGAAAGCAGGTCTCGTAATTGCTCGCGAACTCTCGGCGAGCGTATCGTTCTTGAAACCGATCACGCGCGCGGTAACGTTGCGGTTCTGCGCGGAAAATCGCGCCGCGAGAGCAACCAGCGTGTAGCCAGAAAGGAAACCGGGAGAGGAGCCGCAGCGACGTCTTATGCGCCTCACGTAGCAGCGACGACAAGTGCAAGGACCGCGTGTGTCGTGGCCACCGCGAGCCGCTGCACCCCGGAATGCCTTCCAGAGTGCCTTCCTTTTGTGGCTGTTATCTGTTCTCAGAGATATACCCGGAAATGGCACTGACGCTCCAGGAGGTGCGCATACCGAGGCGCACTCGGAAGCGGCCACGCCGTTGATAAAAACAGACGCATCACTTAAGATAACGAGCGAAGTTGTCGAAAATAGAAAACGGATCAAGGTGCACATCATTGTGGATAAAGACTATGAATCACCGGCGAGCTAGCGTTTATGACTCGGGACGTGAAATTTATTATGTAAAACCATCAGAAAGGTTTACAGGCGGTTTAACATACGATACAACGATAGAAGATTTAAATATAATAATATCTCGATAAGTGGATTTATGCGGGAATAAATTTTGTCCGAGAGAGAAATAAATTGGAACAATGATCGGGATCAGACATTTGTCAATGTAAAATATGGTATCTGAATGTTGAATAAAATAACATTTCTCTATTCACACTGGTCTCTCGCTTTCATTTCCAGGTCGTAACAGGCTACGATTCTCGTTTCATTGTGCAAATCTTGCCACATCGCGATACAATGAGATAATGAGGTACAGCAAATGAGACAGAGCAAACAGTGCTGCCCCGTTAATATTTGATCTGAGATAACACAAATCAAAACTCGCGCAAACGCTGTACTCTCAGACGAACATCGGGAGATCAATTCAATTAAATCGATGATTCCGAGGGAGATCAGAATGCCCATCTTATTGAAAAATCGAGTCACAATTTTATTTTCACGCAATAACAACGTCGCAATATCTTTATCAGCGATCTTTCGCAGTAGAATGCAACTGCGTTTCCTCCTTTTTGCGCTCTTTTATCATTATTCGTAACATTTTCAAAATATTAGTTTTACTAACTTAACTATTTCTTTTATTACATTTATTACACTTATTAAAATACAGTCAATTTTTTCTTTTTTTAATAAAAAAATTGTTTTAATTTTCAATGACACATAAAATTATTTATTTATTTTTAATTCTACTTATTAGTAATTCCAGTTTCACATCACATTTCTTATTTAAATAACTTGGATAAAATCAACATTAATTAATATCTAAAAATACGTTGTGATAAACACGTAATAATAATATTTTCATTTATAATAGAAGTATTAATTTATTTATTTTAGTATTTCTTAACGAATACTTTACTTGCCTCTTTAAGAGGACAGCACGATAGAATTGTTAAAATCATTTTTTATTAAGTCGATAAGCCTCGAGAGATTTTCAAATGCCATTGGCTCAATAAATATTTGTACGGTCGCCCACGATGATTATCTTCCGTCAGGTGCATCGAGCGGTATATCTCCGATAAGTGATTTCTAGGTAACGTACGACGTTAAGTCGCAGTTGTAAAAACTAACGGAAGACATCCCAAATATTTTACATTCAGCACCTGAATAAACTTTTCTAACAAAGTGGAGATGTCTAACACACACTTTCCCCGCTGGCTATTGCAAAGACAATTCACGCAGGGAAAACGTTCCATTATTCAGCAAATTTGAAAAAAAAAATCGTGAAACGATAACAAACTAAATAAACTGGTAAACAAAATATCTTGGCGAGTGACAAGACTCTGGAAAGTGTGCATTATTTTAATTTAATTGATCTAATTAATTTATTTTATATCCCTCCCGAAGATCAGCGAAAGAATCGAAATAATTCTTAGCGCGCGATTCTCTCAAAACACGTGGAAGATTTTACGAGCCGGTGATGATGATAATTACATAAACGTGCGGCCGATTTTAAGAAATCGGAATTTTCGTCCTTGGGATAAATATCGCGCGCGATTCATCTGTTCAATTGCAAGCAGCGGCACAAAAAGAACAATTTTACCTTAATAAAAATTTAGCTAGATGCAGATCAGAAAATAACTTTACTGGATTATTATATAAGATATTCGAGCTTGATGATACTGCTGCAAAAAAGTTTTGACTTTCTAGTAACCAGCAATTATTTTCAGATCTGTATTTCAGCAAAATTGTTCTTTTCGTGGAAAAATAATGAATAAATTCAACAAAATAAAAAAAAACAATAGCTGCCCCATCTACAGATGAGATTCAATTCTGTTCAGCTTCCGTCCTTGAATAGGAAAAATTCTACCTGAAGCTTTTCACGAACAACAGACTTTTCTGGTGCATACAATGACAATAACTTACTGTGTTTCACTTTCGCCCTCGGACCATTTTGCTGACGTTGACGGTCTTCGTTTCACCACCCGCGTAAGTTATGCACCGCCTCGTTCTCTCAATCTATTCGTTTCTATTTATATCACCGATCGCTCACGATGAATCGTCCGAAACCATCAATCGCCCGGTTCGCATGAACTTCCGTTAATTGTCGCGCGACACGCTTGAACCGGAACACACAAAGCGGTCGCTCTTCGAGAAAATCCATTTCTGCGTAATGATCGTACCGTCACGTTCACGTGACATCGTGAGTAATCGCCGATCTCCCGCTTTGCAGGATAAGGAGCATTAGGCGGATCTCGATCACGCACGTAAATCCAGCGAATAAATCCAGCGCGAGATCACGTCGAACAAATCAATAGCGGAACTGGTGATATCTCAAACAGTAATTTTCGCCGCTGTCGAAAGGCATCTCTATCGGCGTAATAAAGATACTCGAATCACTCGCGAAGGGCGATAGATGCATGTTCCAATCATCCTCGTGCGCACGACACGCGCGGCACGTGCGATAAGAGAGATAAGGTGAGCTGAAGCCACTGCTTTTTATAGTTCATTCACTATCGGAGCGGATGTTTCACCAATCGAAAAGTGCACTACGTAGAAAAAAAAAATAGAGAGAAGGGAAGACACGCGATGATGTCTGTAGACGTGAGTAGGTCTCGGCCGTCAGGTAGACAGAGGCCGAGCAGCCTTCGCTGTTCGAGCAACAGGTAGATACTGGCGGCGAGAGGCAGCCGAGGATGGGAACGGAGCAGCGAGCGTGCCAACTCTCGGATGGACGGCCACGGGATCGAAATGCCGGAGCGCGACTCGTTAAGCTGGCGTCCACAACGGCTGGAAGACGTGGCGGGTGTTGGATCGCGATAACAGCCGCTCGAGCGCATTCCTATCTGTCGTCCTACGTCGCCGGATAATCGCGTCGAATAACCGACAGTTATTGAGAGCCACGAGTGTGACTCGGTACGGGAATTAGAGGTGTGGTGTAATTGCAGCGCCCAGGCGCGATTATCTATACGCGATACGCCGCGCGATGGGAAAATCAATGTGGAACGTCGCGATGGAGAACGTGTGCATTGTTTTGTCGCGTGGTAGGGTTGCGTTATCGCGACGCTCGAGAGACCTTTCGCATATTTAACGGGTCATTCTATTGTGACGGATTTGTCAAAAAATCAATTTTTTTTTGCTTTTTTGTAATGCTTGCAGTAGTCTTAAAGATATGCCCTTAAAATGTTGTGTTGAAATTCACATCGGAAATATGTGATTTAATAGCTTTAAATATGTTTTTCTTGAAACTTTGCATTTTCACAACTGGGCGCTCGACCAGTATCTCAATCATTTTTTATTCGAATGACTTGATTTTTAGACGGAATGTTCATAATAAAATTGTCTTCAGTTAAGCGTAGGATTTTGCAAATTAAATTAGTTTTTGAGAAACAACTTAAAGAGTGACGTTTTTTTCGTAAAATAATAAACTTTTCCTTTCCGAACGGCAGCATGTGTTAAAATTTACTGTTTTAAAAAATCCCTACGCTTAACTGAATCTACACTTATATACTTTAAAACAAAAAAAAAATTTTATTTTAGAGATCCTGTTCAGACACAGCACGAGCATCCGTGCATCAATAATTTTTTTTCAAAGGAGCACTGTATCAACTGTCGAAGCCACGAATATTAATATTATTTAATAATTTTTTTAAATAAATTTTTTCAATATATGTACTTTCTTTAAATATATAGCGATAACAATTTATACATCTTATTAGCTTCCACAAAAAAAATTCACGAAAATAGCCTCTTTTCGTCACAGTGGGATAACCCCTTAAGATTCTTCAAGAACAATATGAGACGTGTAAACTACTCTTATATCATAAATATAGTACAAAAAAGAGAAGAAAGTTTTATCACGGAAATGTATCATCGTTATATAAACAATAATTTTGAAATAATTGTTTTTGTGTGATCGTATTTCTTAATTATTCATTCATATTACACAATACAATTTTTTTTGCAAAACTTGTGCAACTTAGAGATTTATCTCTGACACGTACTAATAAAGTCTGATTCTCGTTTTCTAATGCGATTAAACGCGCAAGACGGAAAAGACGTATTGAACGAACTCATGTAATACACGGGGGCTAAAGTTAAACCAAACGACAATTGCATAATATGTCTACGGTATAAACACGTCGATTTGATTAATAACACGAGTATTAAAACGTTACATCAATATATCATGGATCAATGCTCATGTATAACATGACATCGATTTTCTGAGTTCTCGAAGATATCTGCAAAGTAATCTCACGCTGACGAATTTTTAGATATGATTTAATCTTGCGACGTACGATATTAAATTCCAATACGATATAAAATATGTTAAGAAGCATGTGGCACACGCTCATTAACTTATCATAATTGAACGACATAAATTAATCGTGAACTTACAACTTTTTATTTAATAATCGAATGATGACATGGAATTTTTCAAAATAACTGATAATAGTCCCCTCATAAAATGCAGAAATTAATTCAATTATAATTCATAGATTATGAACGCATAATTGTGACGTGTGGATCACGCCGAAGCAACTATTCCATTCGCGCTTCCGTATGTTTTAAATCAAACAGCGATCAAACTTTAAATAACACATTGTGTTTTAACTTGTGCATATTTACTTTCTCTATCTCCAGTTTTTAGCAGTTTCAATATTCAAAGTTTCAACTTTCTAAATTAAAAAAAAAATTTTATTAAATTTTATTCAAGCAACTGTGGTTACATTCTATACAATTTTATCTTATTTCATTTAAAAATTATATTCATTTTGTCTTGAGTTTTAATCAGATAATTATAAATACAAAAAAAAACTCTTCTCTGTAGCACGATTTGCTCAAATTAATACTCCTGTAGAAAAAACAAGTAATAATATAAAATTATAAGTAAAAAAATATATATATCCTTATGATATACATCATTGATTAAAAAAATTTCTTTTCACGTTATCAAAATATGCATCGATACAATGCTTGGTTCTGCGGCTTACACTTGACGTCTTTTATCTTTCTTTTTTCAAAAGCTAATTTCCTAAGCTCATAAACTACGCCCTTAGGTGTGAAAGCCGCTGCAGTGCGTACGCGCGGGGGAGGTGGGGGAGTTCAATCGTCGCAATGAATTACAACGAGCCAGTCACTGAGAGTGACTCACCGAGTACTCTAGCCACCGGCCGCTGCCACGGCGCGCGTCACGAGCCGATAAAAGGTTCTCTCGGCTCTCCTTGCTTTGGAAAGAGGAATTTGAACCGCTCGAGAGGGAAGTGAATAACACACGAGCTGGGCATTAGGCGGATGCCAGGGGGTCCCGGACCCCCGGACCTCCGCGTCCAACCTGGACCGGTTCGACCGCGAATTATATGAATCATCGAAATACCGTATCGGAGCGCGTCTATAAGCGTCTATAAACCGCGTCAACGTGGACTCCGAGTAAAATCAAGGGCCTAACGGTATTATCGGGAAATACTGAGAGACCGTTTGTTCATGGATTACAGCGATTATAACGATGACGAGGGCACTTGCGCTAAGTGGTGGGTTCGACACTGGAATGATAAGCTGAATTTGTCCCCTGTGTGCCTTCGACACACTTTCAGAAAATATATTGAAAATGAAACGTTTCCACGAATGAAGCAAATCCCATCGCAAGAATATTGCTTCGCTTATTATCTTGATAGAATAATTTCTGAAGGATTACCTTTAATGTAAACTACCGATTATCGAGTTTAAATTAGTCGTATAAATTATTCATATAAATTAACGACGGTTTATCTTAGACAAGAAGAAAAACTTGATTCTTGAAGAAGAATCTTGAAGAGTTTTTGTTTAATGACATTGTAAATGACTGTTGCATATTGCAAGGAAAGAATTTATTATCTTTTCTGACTTTAAGACCAATTTCATTGATTATTTATTACGAATTTCTCAATTGAAATGCTCATGGTCATTTTATATAAATAAAATAAAGAAATAATTTTTAATCAAGTATTTTTTCTCTGCAGTTGTAGAAAATATTTTTTGTTTGATCATTTTATTTGAGATATTTAAATTTTTTAATTAAAAAAAAAATTTAATTAAGTTTAATAATATTATTATTAGCTTATTTGTAAAATTATCATTTAAATGTAAAAAAAATGTAAAAGTACAAAATTATATATTTATGGTAATACGACTATTTACTTAAATAGTTTTACTTGAACAGAACAAATGGTAGCATCAAAATATATAATTTAAAAAAATGTAATTTTTTTTATTAAAAAAATTTCTCTCGGTATAAAGTCCCAAAATTTGAAACAAAGTTTAATACATAAATAAATTCCGATTACTGTCATACTTTGCGCACTGGCATTTGCATATTGGCTCTCACTGCCAACCATCCTTTTATTATCTTTGTCCTCAATACACATCTCGTAGCATGATACATAACTTAAAGGATTATTGCAAGGAACTATTACTTTGACAGGTTTCGTATAAATAAATGTATACGCATCTTTAAGAGCTTCCTAAACGGCGCGTATCATATGAATCTGCAGTCTAGCACAAAGTTACCGTATAATAAATCATTCGAAATTATTATGTCTCGGAGATATCCCATGCGCGTTTCTGGAACCATACGAGTCGCACGTTATGTACACACGTGACGACGTGAAACGTACGCGGTATTCGTTAATTGACAGTCAAAAGGGTAAACGCGGCAATTCGTAAACGATGCATGCCTCTGTTTGCTCAGCTCGACGCGGCATTAATTATGTTACAAGCGCTACTGTTATATTTAGCGGCGTCGGGATACGCGTGAACACTCGACACGCACACGTGCACGCGGGGATTTTCCGATGAACCGTATGCCACGTCGCGTCGCTTCGCTTCGCACGCGAATTCCTCGCCGCGTGCAACGCGAATATTTGATGCAACGCTCTTACGCAGCCGAGGACACGCGAGTGTCATAAGTGTCGCGCGCCTTTCCGTTTCGACGCGACGACGCGTCACTACTCGAGATGCTGAAGGCCAAAGAAATTCATTCTCCTCGAATCGAACGGAATTAAATTCGCATCGCAGAGTTGCAGAGATAAAGCTCGCGGTTCGATCGCAAAGCCTGTAATTTTACAGATGCCCTGCTGGAATGCTCGTGAATGCAAACGTGTGTCATATTATCTCGTATTTCCGCGTTACAAATTATATCGGGAACGGGCTAACAAACACCGTGCTCGATCTCGTTCGTCTCATCGAAATAAATGCCCGCCGGAAGGCTCTCCGAATTGTGCCCTATTATCTTCCACGCGCGGAAGCACTTAAACCTCGTGAGATCGATGCGTGCCGATGCACCGAGTGTGCACGGTACGCGGCGCGATACCTTCTGTACCTTTCACCGGCTCCGATAAGAAATTATATTTAAACCAACGACACGTAACGTCACGCGCAGCTGGGAGGAATGAAGAAATCGCCACCGCGATTTCTTGATTTATCGCGATTTATCCGCATTCGCGGAATGCGATATCGTAATTGCATTACAGAAGGACACACACACGCGTCTCTCTCTCTCTCTCTCTCTCTCTCTCTCTCTCTCCCTCTCCCTCTTCGACGTATCCCTTTACTATTCAATTTTCTAGCTCGGGAAACGCACGTTTAACGATACAAAAGTACCGAGCCACGAATTACCCTCTTTTACTCCTTATTTTCGCAATTACACGAAAACTGTGTGTTGTAAAAGCAGCGAGTGAATCGTTCGGGGATGGTAATCTCACCCGAACGTCAGTGCCGCTCCTCTTATACTCTCTTGGCAGCCTTGCAGGCAAAAAAGACGGCCGACCGACGGACGGCAGCAACAAAGAATCGGAGTGCGCGTTTTCATCTCGATCTACGAATGCCTGACGTTAGAAACTTTCTCAGTGCGGAATGAAAATGCACGGCGCCGTTCAAGAAGGCACGTGTGGCATTCAGCATCGTGCATCACTCATCTATAGTATACTGGGTGCTAGTATACTGGGTGCTCCGAAACGACACCGAGATCTCGTTCATCGATTCCTCGACTAATTTGTAGTCGATTCCGCGGATAAGATTTCACCGAATATCACCTCTTTTTATATTTTATCTTATTGCACACAATTCATATTTCCATTATTTTCTATAAAGTTTTTGTTTTACTGCATTCTATAAAAAGAAAGCTTTAACGTTTTTTTTTAAATAATCCGCAACTTTGATTGATTCAATTAGCAAAATGTTCTTCATTCCGCTTGTAATTTAGAGATTGTACACCCCCCGAGAAAAGTTATGTTTAAATTGATGAAATGGCTTCATTAACTTGATTAGGAAAGGCAGACTAATTATTAATACACTGCGAAAAAAAATTTCTAAAAATTTTAATAAATACTTGTTTGAATGGTTGCAATGAAATATTTATTTACGGTACATAAATATTTTCTGAATAAAAGAAAACGCTAGTTAAATCAAATCAGTAATTGTTGTCCAAAATATTTATTTACATTTAGTAAATATTTCATTGCAACCATTTAAACAAATATTAATTAAAATTTAGTAATATAATTTTTTCTCAGTGTATATCATAGCCAGGAAGTCGCACCACCGGCGTTGTTAACATCATAAAGTGCATTTCTGCGAACCGTTTTTCGATTTCTTTGCCGGGGCCAGCACTCCATTGACCCAGAGACTGAACCGACAGCGAATCGCGATCGTAATCAAAGAGAGTCATTCAATCAAGTTCAGATACATATTAAACAGATCGGATGCGTACAGAAGTACGCCTACATACTTGGTGAACGTCGAATGCGTGTGGGACGATGAACGCCGCGAGATGCGGTTACCGGACCGGTAGCGGTTGGCACCGGCTGAACGGAGCAATATCAAATATCGGCGACATCATTTTTTAGCGTCGTGGAAAATCGACGTTTCTCCATCGAAAGAACACCGCGGCGGTTTCCTTTTCCCACAACGGAAAACTTTCTCGAGAAGCAATGATTTCTCGCTCGCCCGCTTGCGGTGCGTACAACGCATTCGTGGAAGGTCTATATATAGCGGCGCCACCGCAGATACGCGTCCGAGTTTAATGCTGCGACCGGGCCAGCAGCCCGAGTAATTGCGGGCGTGAAATCCGGTTCGCGTGGCGGCATTGCGCGAATACGTGTTATTATCGGTGACTGATCGGAAACTGGCCGGATAGGAGCTTTCATAAGCGCGCGCGCACGCGACTCTCATCGTCGTCGCGTTCCGCAGGCGGGTCGGATCGCGCTCGGAACGTCCTGGATACACCGATGACCGGCCCTGCTCCAGGAACAGGATTCGCGATTAAGGAAAAAAGGAATATCTGGAATTTTCGGCCGACCGCGTGCGAGAACACGGGACGAGGCCCCGAAATTCTTTTCGGCGTTCTCATTGCACGTTCTTCGGATTCCTCGGAGAGGAACGAACCTTCGAGTTCGAAGTGACGAAGTTTTTCTTGGAATTTCATTTGTAGCACCTGCTTAAGTCTAACAATGTCGCGCATCCCTCGGGAAAGGAATCAAAAGTCGGCTGAACTTTATTTTGGAAATTTTATTTTTATATGTCGAAGAGAATTACGTAAAAATTTTCTCCGACAACTTTATGTAAGATGCTTTTAAAGCAAAATGTTTTGTTTCCAATATTATTTTACTGATTTTATTGATATTTATTTCTGAATGAGATTATAGCAAAATTATTTCTATGAAGAAAAACTGTAAGATGTCATGAAATAAATCGAGAAGTAAATGCTTGTAAGGAGATAAGAAAGTATCAAGGTTGACACGATATCGTGGTTCGATTTACGCTAGAGAAGAAGGTATCGAGTTTCCATAAACATCGTGTGTGTGTGTGTGTGTGTGTGTGTGTGTGTGTATGGAAAGAAATAATACTATACAAATCGTCGTTTATTGAACTATCTTCACAAGATAAACCTTAGACCCTTTGATTGAGTGCATTCTTATCTATATGTCATTTTGCATCACATCGTAGAAATTATATTGAGTGATATAAAAAAATGAAAATTGAAATAATATAAATATTAATAATATAAATAACATCAAAATTAAAATAATATGAAAATCAAAATAATATAAAAATAGAAATTAAGCGTATTGAGAGAAATGGCATTCTTTTAGCAAATATATTCATAGATTTTGTTATAAAACGTTATGTACCTATTATTTTACTATATTCTCTATTTGTAGTATAACATATAAATATAAAAAGTATTGTTTTCCATAAAATTATTATAAACAAATAAAAATAAATAAAAATTATATTTTTAATATACTAAGACAAAACTTTTTTTAATGAAAAAAATACATTTTCTTAAAATCTTTCATATATTTTGATGTGAACATTTGTTTGTTTTATTTACTTAATAAAAATATTAACTTTGTAATATATAGACATATTACTTTAAGTATATAATTTTGTATTTTTACATTTTTTACATTTAAATTAAAAATTTTACAAATAAGCTAATAATATTATTAAACTTAATTAAAATGTTTTCTTTGATTCTGGATAGAAAAAATTCGATTATCTTGAATATAAAAATAATCTAGCGGCAAACATTTTCTAAAACTGCAAGAAAATTACTTGATTAAAAATTATTTATTTTATTTACATAAATATTTCAATTAATAAATTTTTAACTGCAAGTAATAAATAAGTTATTAGAAATAATCAAATAAATTTTTTTGTGTTAAGTAAAAATTTTTAAGATATTCTTTCTCCCAGTGTACGTCACAATACGTTGATTTTTATTTCTCAATTAATTGAATCCTATCAATTAGAATCTTGAAAGCGTTGACAATTCACTTTGTGTTAAAAGCTTATAAATAAGATGATTGTCCCACCGAACTCTGTTAAGTTGGAAGATCAAACGTTGAAAAGGACCGAGGGATAAGCCGTTTGTCACAATAAAACCGCATGTGTCTAACGACGCTGTTTCGATCTTCTAGTCGTACAAAAAGCTCACTCGCGATTCTCTTGGGAATAGTTTGAACGTTGTAAATCTATCATTAGAATTCGAATATTAGAAGCACACTCAAGAAAAACTCTCAGGGTCGTATTCTAAAAATATATGCCAAATAAATCTTGATCATGCATCCGAAACGGGACTCTTCCTCAGCTTCTACATAGTGACCTCGCCGCAATTTGATCGTCAATTAACCCTTGTACTATCGAGAGGGGTCCGCCCAGACCCCAACAGCGGGGTTTCATTCATGTAACGTTTTTAGTATCGCACTCGAGAGTATCCGTCATCTCTTTACTCCACTCAAGTAGCACCGTCAGGCAAATTCTATTATTCGCATTCCACTGAATGAACGACTAAACAATGTTAAAGAGTAAATTAGATAGATTACCTCGTGTTTTATATTTCTGCGAAACTTTTGTGCGTATAAAATATATGCAATATATTTTGTTACATATGCATATATGTATAAGTAAAAAGATATATAAATGGTATAACAAGTAACGATGCACGTGTGCGTGTTGTACAGAACGTGCATTGCATTATACAAATTTAACTGGAACTTAGAAATAGCGCAATGACCAGATCTTATGCTGGATGCAACGGGCACTGCTCCCTCCCATAAAATGGAGTTCACTGCGTAACACGACGTACCGCGTGCGTCCGAAGGAAGAAAAGTGCACGCGGAATAATGCGTGCGGTAGGGGATGGCGCCAATCCGCGTCCTCCCGCACCGCGCCGCGCCGCTCCGTGCCGCTCCTCGTCGCCGACGCCGTGCCGCGGCTCTCGGCCAGCGGAGTAGCTGCGATATTCGAGTTCTCGTTCTTACAAGCGCCCCGCATCTCTTTAATTTGTTTTTATCAATAAGTATCACGAATAACCCATGCATTTCATTACTTCAAAATCTGCGGAATGATCCGCTCGAGATCGAAAGTGGATCACATCTATAGAGAAAATATAAACTACTTTTACCACTTTATCACGTCGGTTAAAAATCATTTTATACAACAGCAGATTCCGAGAAATGTTTAAGATGTTGGTCAAGTAGATTCCATTTATTAGCACGCAATAATTTAGATAGAGACTAAAAAATTTTAATCGTGAACGTTTTAGTGATAAATATTTTATTTAACCTTCCATGGTCCAACATCTTTTTTGTTACCTTTTTACAATGATTGTGAGAGAAAAAATTTTTCTAAATTTTAATAAATATTTATAGTACTAATGAAATATTTACTTCAAATACCTATTTACTTTATTTGAAAAAAAATGATATTTAAATTAGTGGTTCTCGTACTTAATAAATATATTTTTATATTTAATAAATATTTTATTAATATTCGAATAATTATTTATTAAAATTTAATAATTTTGCCCTCAATGTAATCCAAGAGTTTATTTAGCTGGTAGTATCTTTTTGAAAGGATTTTTGAGCTCTAAAATTCTAATATACTCGTCTAACATTCTAAAATATGATTTCACAAATTGTTTGACTCGAAACGTTTTTCACTTTTTTTTTTGTACGCGTTCGAATTTGAAGCAGGTCAAGATTGAAAATTCGTCTAGATCTTCAAATTCCCGGGGATTAATAATTTGAATTTCGAAGAGGTACTATAATAATAAATTTAATTTTTCCGAGTAATTATTATCGATACAGTCAAGTCCCAATCAAAGAAAGATATTTTTTAATCCTTTTAAAAGTAGAGAACTAATTTATAGTCCCCAACGCCTCACGTCGGTTTCTGAAGCAAATAGCTACGCGCCTGTTCTCGGACGTATTAGTATCCCTAAGTATATCTCGTACACGCAGAAAGAGGAAGAGAAAAAGAGAGAGAGAAAAAGAGAACGACGGAGGAAGAGCACGGGCCGTGTATCGGGAGGAACGGCGAGGGATAGAGAAAGAAAGTCGGCTGTGTCGGATGTCTGCTCGTCGGATCGTTTTTCTCCAAGGAACGGCGCCTCCGCATGGGATCGGCCGACCGGATCGTCGGCACCGCGTCGTATGTTGTTGCATCGAAAAGAAAAAGATCACCAGGGAAAATATCGACATGATCTCGAAGATGTGCCATTCGAGCGAAATCGAGGGAAAAAAAAGGCTCTCTTATTCGATTCGGCGAAGAAAACGGGACAGAAGTGAAAATTTCGATCGAGAACTAAGTTACATAAATTTTACATAAATTTAAATCTTTAAATTTCAGGGCACACTCATTCGATCACTTGTAAAGAAACAATCGATTTCGCACACGTATGTTTTTACCTTTATTTTCTATATTCGATTTCAAAAATCGGCTTGCCCTTCTTTATTTCTCATATTTTGCGTCGTTTTTTTTTTTAAAAAGGTTCGGAGAAAAAGTTTCTTTTCTAGCTATTTGAAAATAATTATTCTTTTATGAAAAGGATCTAAAAGTCGAATGCATATACATATATTGAGCCGAAAGGAATGGGAGTCGAGGTCGTTACTTTCTTCCTCGTGAGAAAAATTCCGCTTGAACGTAATACCGGTTTAAGTTTACGTTTAAAAATAAGCAAAATCGACGGCATTGCACGTGCACGTGCCGCTGATTTCCAAAAAAGGACTTAAAGGTACGGCGACTACCGCCCGTTAACCCACAATTTTGAAAGCCGGTCACCTCTTTTAAACCGCGCGACGCGACGCGTACAAAACACCATGAAACGAAGATAAATGTCAAGAGCTCCTGCAAACGGAGAGGATTTGACGAGATAAGGTGCCAAAATCCTATACATTAATATACACATTCTAATCGCTTTTCTCATCCGTTTGACGTAGCGTTCTGTTGCGATTCCCTTTCTTCCCCCGTCACGCTACCTGCTGTAAGTCCTTCGATATCTGCCTGGTCCGGCAAACGTGAACCAGCTGATCGGATTGCCGTGGAAATGAGCTCAAAGCACCTACCAACCTCCTGAGTGTAATTCAATCGGCTCGTTACGTCGAGGTCCACGTCCCCTTTAGTACTCTCTCCGTAATCTTTCCCCGCGAAAGAGGAGCGATGAAAGTGATTTCTCGCACTGGAATCGCGGCGCGAATAATGATTGCCTCCTAGACTCTTTTTTTTCCTTCTCTACGAATAGTTTTCACTACGCGATCGATCTGTCGCATAATCTATCGGATGCCCTGGTCAAAACCCATACACGTGTTTTTTCGTTAAACTTTCAACGTTTCGAACGTTTTGAAAATGTTCTCTTCAAAAATTATATTTCTTGTTCGTCGAAAAAAACAATTATCAGAATAACGATCAGAATTCATTTGTTAAACAGAAGTTACTTCATTTTTTTTTTTTTTGTACGAGCCAATGTAGGTTCTAGCTGCACTATAGAAAAAATATTTTGTTGTAACAACAAATAATTTGATCAAGATATATCAAACAAAGTTATTTAGTTAGTATAAACAAATATTCTCTGTTTACTTGTATTTCGTAGAAGCAACGAAATTTTTTGTTGTATAGAACAAAAGATATTTGGCTGCAGTTAAAAAATGCAACTCAGCTAAACAGCCTTTGCCAAAGGTACTAAATTTTTTTCCTACGGATAGGCTTCAGTCTTACAATCATCGGCTCTGTGTCAGGACTACTGCGACCCTGGGTACTAATGCGCTTATGTGTGGTAGGGGTAATTAACGGAGACAATGCTGGCATTATCGCAATAAATTTGCAAGTACCCTCGAGCGGTGTGCGATTAGATCGCCGCTCTGTCATAGGGTGATTAAAGAACGGCAAAACCGATCGGGGCGATCGGCGGTCGCGGTTTCTCGAAATCTGGGTTGGGCGAATTATCGCGCAATCCGATTATTGTTGGCGCGACATTGACAGGTCCAATTAGGGATCTGGCGTACGCGGCGATCACCGGTGTTGTTTATAATCACTATACGCTCACCGATGCTTTCTAATTACGAAAATCGTTGCAGATAGGCATGCGTCGGGAATGTTTTGCAACATCTCGCCGTGTATTAATAGTGAATCGACTCACCTAGAACCGCGCCGATCACTCGCAAACGTTTACGCGATTCTTTTTTTTTCATAATTAAGATGCCGAGCCGTGTACGAAGGAGTTCGCTATAAATAGGTAACTATTCGTTTAGTATCGCACACTCGGTTTTATCGTTCGAACGAAATACAGTAGCAACTGGTTTGCCAGGAGCAAACAGATTATCCTTTTGGTCACTTTCTCGGATATCTGCTGAAAGAAAATGCTCCATTTACGATAGCGAATTGATTGTATAAATATAGAGTGATCCCGATATAAAATAATTTTCATTATGCTTGTGCAAACACGAGAGATATGATCGGCGTTATTGCGCATTTTGCAGTAGATAAAATAGAATCAAAAAGCTATTTATACCCCTTCAATACTAGTTAGATCTCGCTACATAATGACTTTCTCGGGGGAGAGAGAGGGGGGCAAGTGTATAATTATACATTTATAACTGCACACCGTTAAGGTTAAGGAGAAAAGCCAGTGGGTGCGTTTACCCAACTAGTCTTATATAACTTAATAAATTTAATCGTGAAATGGTCTACTTCATCTTGCTGCTTGTATAGCATCAATTAACATGAATGTAAAAGTAATTTTGGAAAGATTCATTAATTAAAATTAAAAATTATCTGCTTGTTAAAGTCCAACAAATTAATTGTGTTAAAATATAAATATAACATCACAATTTTATAATAATAATAATATTAAATAATTGTCAGAAATTAAAAATAATATAAAAATAATTTGATCACAAGTAACGTTTTAAAATATAACTTTCACGATAACAATCTCATCGTGTACTAATTTAAAACGTTTCGTGTAAATTTTCAACTTATCGATCATACATTACAGATAATAGCGCGGTAATATTTTTCGATCGTAAAATTAACGAGCCATTGTCTTTTATAATTTTACGTTCATCAAATAGCCATTTCACTTTATACCTAAATTCATTGTGGAACCTGCGGTCGTGTCGGTGACACTTTCCGGTTTTCGCGGTCGGATTTTCACGCGCGTATTTCTAATTTCACGTAGTTTGAAAGTCGACGAGAAAAAGACAGATACCAGTGTGGCGGTCAGTTTTCATGGTGGTATAATGCGGCGTGTGGGGCACGGCACGGGGCACGGTCGAGCATTCTCCTCGTCTTACGTACGTACGTGACCGAGGAACAATGACGGTCAATTGTCGCAATTAGAGCACCGAGTTTACCGTACGGATCAGCAATGCAGCAGCTGTTCGAGCGCCAGCAATTTTCGACCGGTCGCAATTAATCGCGTCACGACACCCCGCGAAAGTTGCGAGTCGTGAAAATCTTTCAACAAGAAAGAGGAATGTATACGCTCATTTCTCACACTGAGAAAAAAAAGTTTGTTAACCTGACTAAATTTTTCAACTTGAATTCATTTAATTTATGTATTTGAGTTAAATATATAAATGATTAAATTAAAATGCAAATATTTTATGTATTTGAATCGAATGGAGAAATACTTGAACTAACAAAATGTAATCGAGTTGAAAAATTTAATCAAGTTATTTTTTTTTCTCAGTGCAAGAAAGAGAAATATACGCTCAATATATCAACGTTTTTTTTTTGAAAAATAAAGCAACGTTGTCTCGCGGAGACAATAGTTTCTCGAAAAGTGGCGCTCTAAGATTGCTAAGACATATTACTTTCCGCTTCGCACTATTTTAAATTTAAAGAAAAAAAGGAGTAAAAGATTTAATAGT
Source organism: Solenopsis invicta (assembly GCF_016802725.1). Classification (NCBI taxonomy): domain Eukaryota; kingdom Metazoa; phylum Arthropoda; class Insecta; order Hymenoptera; family Formicidae; genus Solenopsis; species Solenopsis invicta. The sequence goes on from NC_052673.1 coordinate 15,201,526, forward strand.
TAACAGTTAGAAGGCCGTTAGGCAATGCGCTGGAATGCGTGGATATCTAATCACCCACACAAATACATCGCTATTAAAATGAATATTCGATTGATCTGCCCGTCCGTGTTATTTCTGTAACGCTCGTGAATGACGAAATCCATTTGTGGACGTGCTGGCCCTCGGGATAAATAGAGCAACGCGAAGTATTCAGATTCAAGTAGACGAAGAGTCACGCTGTTATTATTATGTTCGACACCTCTGTACTACGTACAATTATTATCTTATCTCGCAAGGATGTACCGTGATAACGAGGAGTCCACTTACAAGTCGATAAGTAGATCAACATACTGCAATGGAAAGTTATCCGTCTTCTCGGATTTCATTTTCGAAATAATTGGTATCGGCCTTTCGAATACGTATTATTAGGTAGAAGAATGTAAACTTTTTCTGGCCTTTCAAAAGCCATACAAAAGCCGTCAATTTAGAATTATGCATAGTTTTTAAATATAAGTGAAAGTATTTTTATGGGCAAAATTCTTTTTATTTATTTTGACGTTAAAAAATAACGGAAAATTATTTATTCGTTACTCTCTTTCTTTCCGTCTCGCCTTCGAGTCTTATCTCCCAACAAGCGATCTTTTCATAGATCGCCTTGCATCGACTAATTGCAAGATATTAGCTAATCTAACATCTAAACGGTAATACGTTTATGGCAATGCAAAATGGCCAGTTCACAAAGGACATTCCATTACGTCTTACGTCGTTCACCGATATCTTATGTGTCACGACAGCTGCATGTTAGAACAGAGAAGGACAATGTCCTCTCGATCGAAAATATTTTTATTTTCTTGAAACCGATATCGCGTACTACGAAAAACGTAATCTTCGTGAGAGAACCACTTTATTAGGTTTATAAATAACAGAAAACCGAGATGTTTAATCGAACGTTTGATTATTTGAAAGATGTCATATACAAAATAAAAATAAATAAAAAAAATACAAAATTAAAAAAAAATTTCATAGATCTATTGTTACACACAAAAAAATGAATTCTTAATTCACCTACAGTTTTATTCTTGAATGCTATTTGTTTTCATTTAAGTATGAAATGTTCTCTTCTGAAATGCTCGATTACAACTATTACTTGCATCAATAATAAATAGATCTGTGCAAAGTATATTTTATTCGTCGTATACGATATTTTACAATACAATCAATATATTTTGTTTTACCTTAACTAATAACCTATTAATTAATTGTTTAATGTCTTAACTTGGGAAAAAGATTTTTCGAGCTTGCAAACAAATATATATTAAGATATCGTTGTCTCGAGACTTTTGAATTATGCTACGAAGTTTTAACAGCACCCCATCGATTAAAGCTCGCAACTCGAACGACCTGAATACGCGAGCGAGCGATACCATAGGCGAGGGTTAAGCCCGGCGGTACCAAGAATCGTGTAATGTATGATGACACGCGTAACAAGACTATCATCGGCAAAGATGCTTTTTGCGCGCTGCGCTATGAATATTGAACAAGGACTCGCGCATTCGTAATAATAAAGGGGCGTCTGTATGCGATATTATATATAGCGGAAGAGCGGGATACATTTCGCATCTCAAGATAGACCTCGAGATATCGCCCACGATATCTCCGAAACCGTCCGATGATCGCGGTTTATTAATGAAATCTGATTTGCATACTTCCACTGCAGCGACAAGCAATAGCTGTAACTTGCGCCGACCAATAACTGTCCCGAACTGGTGTCATAAGAAACGGCGATCGGGAGGCATAAGCTTCAGGATCGAAAGCAAACAGATTTTCAAATGGTTATCGAGAATATTGCAATCGAGAAAATCAGTGATCGAGCTAATAAACTTCTGAATTATAGTGACGCTTTTCTGACCCAATTTCGTGGATCATTAACCTCAGGAATAGTTGCCTGAGGAGATTTTTATATCCCAGCAAAGAGAAAATAAGTCACAATAGTTTTCTTCACTGCAAACGAGTATCTATATCTATTTTCTTATTTCTTTTATTTTTTTAGAAAATATTGTAAATCTATACATAAAATAATCTGAAATACAAATAATTCATAGAACAATCAATAATATATGTAGAATGTATAAGTAATAATAGTGAATGATTTTAGCTAAACGTTTACGCAAAGAAGAACTAGGTGACTATTTCCAAATTTAAAAAAAAAAAAAAAAACAGATAAATTTCAGAAACAACTTTGATGCTTATTTTTCTCGACAAACAAAATGTTAGCTTCTAACAGCATAAATCAGCTTATAGTAGTAAAATTTAATAAATAAAGAAACAAATTTCACAGCAATTTGATATAACTCTATGACATAATTTCTAGAGTGGAGATGACGAAAGAGAATCGTAAACATACCTTCTTCATGCGACTCGTTTCCTTCTTTTGAGGAAAAAGTGTGAGGTTGGCTCTCTCGTTTTGTCACAAGATACGTCTCTCTTTGAGTCTTTTTAAGGTGGCCTCCACTCGCGTTAAAATATTTGAATCTCGCGATGTGCCGCACTACGTCACGCGATACGGTCTCGTTTCGCGGCGGCACTTTTCCGCGCGGTCGACTGCGAGGAGCCAAACCGGTCTGGAACGAGTCCGTGGAACGACGCGACACGACGAGCAGATGAGCGTGGTTGGCGTCACTGTCAGGTTTCGGCAATTAAATAGCAATTGGGACGGAATGGCAGGGCAAGTGTATTCGCCCTAAAATTGCAGGACGATCTTTAATTTCTGTCGCCGGGCAACTCCGGACGTTCGAGGTAAACCACTGGGCCCTCTTTGTGAGTCAATTAGAAAGTTCAAAATCAATGATATCAGTTACAAAACAAGTGCAAATTATTGCATACGATTAATGCTTTTTTCGTAATAACTTCAGGTATGAATCTCTCATCCTATAAATTCTTGCCTTACACTATAAGCGTGTAATATATTATTTAATATTAAGCAATATTCTGGGTATATTTTTAGGATATTAAATGTAAAACTCTAGTTAATCTCTAGTAATATTAAATAATATTTCTGAAACATATTAATGTAAATATGTTTTTTTTTTATTAAAGTGAAATGAAATTTACGCAAAAAATAGAATTTAAACGTGCCATCTATTATTAAGAACTTTATAATATATTTCAAGAAATATTCCTTCAAATCTCAAAACTGTATAAATATTTAAAAAATAGCTCATAGATATTAAAATAATACATCAAGAATATTAAACGGACATTAACAGAATATTTCCATGATTAAAAAGTATTAATTAATATTCTCGAAATATTGATAGTAATATTATTTTAATTTTTAATGATATTTGTATAATATTTTAGGAATATTCCGTGCTCATAGGATTTAAACGGATTGAACTACTTGTAAAATTATTTATATCCACGTTCAAAGATTTTGAGCCCTGTAACAATGTCTAACATTCAATATAACTTTTTTACCGGTTGTGAACCGGTTATTGCAGGATTCGCGTATTTCAATAATACACAACAAAAGTTTTATACATAACTTTTTAATATTTCACATTTCCGTGTTCCTACTCGTATGAATAATAGTTTTGTCCTTAAGATTGATTAAAGTTTTATAAAAATGTAATTGCCTCCATGATAAATTCTCTGGCGAGATCGGATGAGAGACATCTCTTTCTCCCTGTATGAGATACGATGATTATTTTAGTACATACGTTGGTAAGCCTGGTCGCTGTCATTACACCCACGATGCTGTGTCGCGACGTAATAGGAGCGTAACCGTAAGAGCGGGCTCATGGCCTCGAACAAGTTTTTCTCTCTTTTTTTTTCTTTTTCGTAGATCTGTGATCGTAATGCATGGGCGCCGCAAGAGTTTCCAAATTAATCGATAATACATCGATTAATCATCGATTAATCACTAATCGATGTACTGTTTAGTGCATTTCAACGCTCCAAAAATGAACTTTTATCATATTTTGCCTACATTCTTAACTTTTTATTTCCTTAATTCTTAACTTCTCATTATCCTTATATTCTCAATTTCTCGCAACACATCGCGAGAGAATCAATCGCAGTAAAACGGAACGATAAACTCTAATACTTTTGATTTTATATGGTTTTGTTAAGACCAAATAATTTTAGACATTTTTATTGAAGACAGAGAAAAATATCTTCGTATCAATGTCGTTTCTGGAAATTATTCGACTCAACTTTGCGTGTTGATGCTGATTCTTATTGACAAGATACTTTCGTGACGCGAAGAGCAAGGGGGAATTATAATTGCATCGCGTTTTGTTGGAAACTGCATCGACCGTACTAGTTCGTTCGCGAGATCTCCTTTTAGATTTTGCTCGATGTTACGCCACTGCACACGCGACGTATTTCGCCTACCACGTGCCTCACGCGGCCCACTCAATCAGAGATACCTGTACAGGGTGGTCCGGAAGAAGAAAATAGAAGTAAGACGCTTCTGTCATCACAATGCATCGTTAAAAGTCGTCATCTACACGGATTGTCCGCGAAGCTCTGATTGTCACGCTCCTTTACGATTTATTTTTTTTACTTTGCAATATTTTATAATTAATTCCTACAAAATTCTGTCAAAAAGTAATTAAACAATGGAAAGATGGTAGTTTGAGATGTGTCAACATTGTATCCAGGTATCAATCGGCGGCCTTAAAAAATTATCAATTCGACTACAGCTGCTACATTTTAGGAGAGAACGCGCACATGCGGTTTTTGGAGCATCACGTGCTTCACGCTCAGAAACACTGCACCTTAAGAAACATAAATTTCGTGGGCTTACCGGTAACGCCGACTCGATTCGCCCGAAAAACCGTACGTGCCCAAGTTGAATCGGGACGCGTCAAGTATCACGTTCATCGGGAAAGAACTGATTTACGGAGGAGCGCGGAGACCCTGTGAAAGGTGTGGAATGGAAAAGGAAAGGAGCGGACCGTGCGCCGAGTTGCAACGCGCGAACTCGATAGAACGCGCGAGACGCTTTTCACCGTTAGTTGGCTGACAGTCTTCCAGAAGTCAACTCTCGTGCTCCTCCGTCAAATTCTTGGAGGCAATCCGCGCTAAGAAGGTTACGATTTTTGTTGCTATTTTATCGCGATAGGAGAGAGAAAGAATCGAACCTCCTAACGATTTAATCCGAGCATCATTAGCAAATGATCGATCGACAACATTATTAATACGACAATTGAGAAGATAAGTGTAACAAGGACATCAAGAAAACAGATTAAAAAAAAAGAAAGTATCATTTCGGTTTAATTTAATTGATTCATAAGAAACTCGTCAATTTATCCATTGTTTTATATTATTAATTTATTCATTGAAAAAAATGCTATAATATGAATTAAAATGTAGTTTAAGTCAATTAAATATCGAATCACGGGCTGTCACAAATATAAATAGTTGATTCATTTAAATTCTATTCATTCATCAATATTTGTTACTGTCTTTACTTTTAATTTTTTGTTTCATTAATACAGTTATTAAATTGATAAGTTATTTTTAATTAGACTGATGCTGTTGATTCAACAGCATTTTTTTTCTCAGTGTAGTATAATAATTTATATTATTTTACTATATTATTTATATTAAAACAAAATTTTCTATTCCTCTTCTATTTTGACCGGCAATGAGTATATTAATTTCCATACACAAAAATTAATATAAAACATAATTAATATATTTCCATACACATCTCAATCTTAAAACGGACAGACAAGTACGTCGGAGCATTGTAATTATTTGACCACCCAAAAATGCGGTGAGAAGCAATTTGAATTTTAATTACTGCGCATGTGAAACGTGCGCGAGACATGGAGGAACGGCGCGGCAGTATTTGTGAGCCGCAAATTGATTTCAGGCTGTCCAGTCGCGGCCTTTTGGCACGGAGCTTTGTGCAAGGCGACACCTTCCCAGAAATACAATCTCGACGGTGCACGTGTGACTTGGAAAACGGCCGTTCTGCTAACTCTACCTGCGCGCACACATGGTCATCTTTCTGCTCCGCGAATGCGCTTCTTCTCTTCTAGCCCATGGCACATGCACTTTCGGCACCCTTAAATGGACGCGAGCCATTGAATCATTCGTGTCCCATTTTGCATTTTAAAATATTAAACACGTCGAAAGAGTTGACAAAATTTACATATATAATTCAAAGTTTCTAAAAATCATTACATTAAAAAAAATTAAATATTAAATCAAATATTTAAAACATTTATTATTAATTATTATTAACTGTTATTAATTAAATTAAATATTTAAAACGTGTTTTAGAAAAGTAAGAATAAAAGAGTTTAAAAATAAATTTTTTTTTAAGTTAATACCTGTGTACATAAATATGTGAAATGAGCAAAAATTTAGCGAAAGAATTCTTTTTCATCAAAATTACTTCTTTGCAACTTTATCCCTTCTCTACTCAAAAAATAACAGAAAAACTTAAAGTTGCAGCCATTTATATTTCTACAGTCTTACAGTCTTACATTTTATAGAAGAAAGCGATTTATATTAGACATCTCAGAGAATGAAAAGTTCAAAGTAGCAAAATTCTGGGCTCTGCGTGGACGCGATTGACTCATATGTGTGCCATTTAATGAAAACGCTCGCCGGTGATTTTTCGACGTGAGTGCAGCAGACACGCAACGCATTATATCTTTCCACGTACGTCTAGCGATATCCCTCGATAATTCCGGGACGCACTTAAATTAATCACGGCTGAATTAATCAGTTGGCCGCAGTTCGACGACAGGCCAATTATATACACTCCGGAGAGCGTACATATCTGCGATTCGTTCGTGCTCCCACCCGACGCAATCGCCGACAGGCGTAACGCGCCGCGGGCGACTTTAAATCAACTGCATCTCGTATAATTGTGCGCTCGCATGTCGCGATGTCGCTCGTTTAATTCGCGTAACGTTTGGATCCGATCGCTCTCTCGCTCACCGCAGGATTAAGTATTCGGAAAGAATTGTAAGCGTGAATCGCGCCGCGCCATGTAGTTACCGCGAGTGATATATATCTGCGATATTAATTACATTCCCTTATCCTATATCCGATATCATCATATGTGAAAAAATCTAACGCGTATCGAATAAGTTGCAAAGGAAAAAGAAAAAATATTGTATATGGTTCATGGTCGTGCGAATTTATATCGTATTGTATTTATGTTCCCACCGTTGCTTTTTTTCAACATTTTGACAAGCGAGAAACGAACATTTCTCGATTACGAAACTTTAACTTCTAAAGCTTCTCAATCCGGATTTCGAAGAGGATGTTCGCTATCGAAATCTCCAAGTTAGAGCCAACTTATGCGGGGTTAAATCGGTAAGAGAGCCAATGGCGCAAGATCGGAGATCGCTAGTGCTGATTAGTAGATCGTGCGAGAGCACGTTCACGCGCGCAACAGAATGCACACGAGACATGCGAGTGCGTTCACACCTCTGTTGCACATTAGCGACACGCGCGCGTTAGCGATGCAAGTTTTTTTCCCGACCTGCACGAATGTCGGAGTCGATTGGTCTTGGAAAGAGGTCAACGTTTTCTCAAGAAAACCGAGTCACTTTTTTAAGATGTCTATTCTCTGTTACTTTGACATTTAACGTTACATAATAATATGATTATACATATTATATATTTAATTTAAATATGTAATACGTAAATACCTGAATTAAAGAAATTCAATTCAAGTTGAAAAATTTAGTCACGTTATCTTTGATTGAAAAAGTTGTTAACTTGACTAAATTTTCCAACGTGATTGAATATCTTTAGTTTAAGTAAATTACATATTTAAGTTAAATATATAAATGTTTAAACTAAAGTTCAAATATTTTATGTGTTTGAGTCAAATACATGAATAGTTAAACTGAAAAAATTTAATAGCTTTAAAACATTTAATTCAAGTTTTAAAATTTAAGTCAAGTTAATAACTTTTTCTCAACATGTATATATATATTTATTTATACACGCAGGATGGTTGTTAAGTGGTCTAAAAGATTTTAAGAAAAATTTCGAACAATTCAAGTTATTTTGATAAAACTTTGAAAAATATGAAAATAATTCGAGTGACTTTCGAAATTTTTGGAAAAAAATGATTTTTTTTTCAACTTTGACATCCTCTATCTTTGAAGAAACTAAGCCGTTCCTGACATACGATAATTTTTGTTTCAAATTAGTGTAATCACTCTTTAAAATCTTTTGTAATATTTAAGAATCATCTTGTGTATACACACAGAATATATTATACATCAAAAATTTTTTGTGTGACATCAGAATATTATGTAGCAATAAAATTGAGTGTTATTCAAAAATGATATTGAACTTATTTTATATAGCAACAATTTTCAACTTCTACGTTGGTCATTGGTTGATCATTTTTTCTGTCTCTTATAATTTTTTGAAAAACGCGTGTTTCCGAATAATTCCTACGGAAAACAATGTCTAACAACGTACAAGGAACTCATTTAACGCGATTTAGTTCACGCATGTTTTGTCAATATTTCAAGTGTCGCACCTCACATTTTCGCAATTTTCGCAAGCGACGCGTGACATTCGTCAAAATACATGACGATATGTAAACCCAAAGCTAATTATTCCGACTGTCGCGTTTCGACACGTTGGTCGTCCGGTACCATTACGACATCCCGTAACTTACACGTCCTTGTTTATCTGGAATGTTAAAAATGTGTAGAACCATATAAACTGTAACTTCTACACATACTGGCTTCTTTCTTTCTCTCCACGTACACAAGGCAGTTAAAGTGTTAAAACTGGCTATCTCAGAACTAGATGAATGCTAAGAAGTAACGTGAACAGAAATGAAAGAAGCGGAGGAGGATAAGAGCGATCCGACGGAGATGCGGACGTCCGCGGGTCAAGGGTCGGGAGTGCCGACCGATTTGTCCATCAGATCTTCGCGCGATTTCGGATTCACAGCATCCATTGTGGATCGCGGCGCGGCGGATAAAGAAGAGGATAAAAAAGCGATCGCACGTATCCTGATCGTTCCGGTCCCTTTCTCTTTCTCGCTCTCTCTCTCCGTCCCGCGCGATCGGACTCGCGTGTGTATACCCGGGTACGGCCGATAAAACCGGATACCCCCGCCAACCGGGAGGGTTAAGTCGCCGGGATGCCTAATGTCGCTACTCGTTACGATTCCCTTATACGTTTAGCGGAGCGTCGTCGCGCGCGAATCGAGATAAAGGTTCGTTCACACTCCGCGTCGTGGCCGGTTCCTGAGCCAGACCGACCGCCAGCTTCCTCGATCTCGCGATCACATCGATTTCGCTAACGAGAGAGAGATGCGCACGACTGAGATACTAAGGGAGAAAAAAATGTATAAGTACAATGTCATCAGTGCGTTCGTTGTTATGAACAAATCGTTTTTTCTGATTGGTTCAATTACATATGATTGCAATTTAAGAAACAAGTTAAAATGCTTATCAAATGAAGAGAAGAACAAATTTTAGCTATAAAATCTATTTGTTTCTAAAGTTCGCAAAAATTGATTATGTTTTACCGATCTAAATGAAAAAATCCTTTTAAGAGTTTATGTCTCTTGGACATTGAGTGGAATGAACGCGAGAGATGACAACGAAAATCGCATCGCACTCTGCGTGGGCGCGAATGCAATCAAAAGTCGCGGAGATATGAGTTCGCGCGAAGAACAAAGCCCATAAACATCCTTCCCTCATCACATGGCAACGATGAATGTTGCAGTACGTCGTGATGGAAAGGAGAAGGGTAGCATGATGAGTCTGTTAAATAATGCGATAATTCATTATCGTGTTTTTTTTATCATCAAAAAAAATCGCGTTAAATCACGGATAGTATTAGATATCATAATTTCATCGCTATTTTACTCTGAAATTTTCGCCAATTAAAATCTTTAAGAAAATGACATCTTTAATAAAATAAATGTTTTAAACAAACAAACAAATGTAAATAACAAAATATCATCATAGGCCCCATAAGCACTACAATATTCATGGAATGTTATACGAACGCGTTATTAAAAATTAAAATATTATAAATAAAGGTTTCGAGAATATTATTCAATATTTTTAATATTATTTTAATATTTATTATATATTGTATTATGTTATATGTGTGTCCATTTTTATGTAATATTCATGGTATATTAAAATGTTCTACAAATATTATTTTGGTAAAAAATTGATGTGAATTATTATGCATAAAATATTCATAAATTTTATAATTATCATATTTAAAAGTAATAATATTCCGATAATTTAAAATACTCAAGCAAATAATATTACTTAATTCTCATACAATATTCATGTAATGATAATATTCATATAATATTCAGATAATATTATCAGGAGTGAACACATAATCACTTTATATTAATATTAATTAATCTTTCAGGAATATAATTTAATATTAAATAATATTGTAGGACTTATAAAGTCTTTAATAAAATAAATGTTTTAAAGAAACGAGCTAATGTAAATAGCAAAATATCATCATGAATGAACTATTCTAGTCTATCAATTGATGAATAATGATTAATTGGATTTATAAAAAAAAAATTAATACGCATTGTTATGCTTACACAACGCACAATCTAAATATGTCCGAGTAAGATATTTAATGTTTCATCAAAACAAGATTTCTTGTCTTGAAGAGCATTTCTTGTCTTGTCTTGATTTTCAAGATAAGAAACTTTAATTTTCTTGTCTTGATCATTTCTTGATATTGCATTTCTTGTCTTGAATTCAAGACAAGAAACTTCAAGAATTCTGTATTTCGTGAAATTTCTTGATTTTTTTATACATATTACAATTTAAAAAATACTCATCTATTTTACGTTAATATCATCAAAATTCCCGACAGAATCATAAAAACTTTTTATAGAATTGAAATACGCGTAAAAAGAAGAGATTAAAAATATTTCTCAAATCATTTATCATTTTTTATATCATGAGATTACTGCCGAATATAGCGATTTTAGATTATTAAATTCCTGACATAAATCATTTCTTGTGACATTTAATGATAATTAATATAATAATTATAATAATTATAATATTATTATAATAAATATAACTGGAACTGTTAAAACCTATTCAAAATTTTTCCAAGTATTAAAAATGAACAATCGTCACAGAAATTCAAGAAATTTCTTGATTTCTTGTCAAGAAAATCTTGGTCTTGATAACAATTTCTTGTCTTGTCTTGAAATCGATTTCCAATTTCTTGTCTTGATCTTGTCTTAATTCAAGACAAGATCAAGACAAGATTTCTTGAATTTCTTGATCTTGATGAAACACTAAATATATTTACTCGAGCAAAGATAAAAATGACATAAATACAACAAGGAAAAATCGATTTTGCGTTCGTGTACGCTGAGTCATTGATAATGCTACATTGCGTATACATCCGGCGTTAATTTGGTCAAGTTTAGCTAAATGGAAGAGGACGAGATAAGAAACTTGGTGCATGCGAGACGTTCCGGTCTCGCGAGCGAACCTGCGCCGCCGCAGGCGATGCGGTTCTCCTTTAAAATTTCTGCACGTGCAAGAGAGGCCGCGGGAAATCAAGTTCAATGGCGTCTCGGATGAAGATCTAAGCTGACCGCACACGCGTACGGTCCGTGCGTGCGTAAGACGTAGTACATGCGTAAGAACCTGCCCCGAAGAAGCGCGTCGCGCGACTCTAGTGCCCGGGCAGTTGCGTGTAGGCATAAGGTATATTTATTCTTTAAAAGAGATAAAAAGAGAGAGATAGAAAGACAGAGGAGGAAAAGAGGGAGAGAAAATAATTTTACTTAAAATTTAATTCCATTAAAAAAAAATATGAATAATTATCTTCAAATTGAATGTCTAAAAAATTCGTGATTTCGATAAAGAAAAGAAAGACTTTACTTTTTCGTGGGATTGCTACATGTCTATATATGCTTCACGCAAGATATTATCGCATCTCTTGATCTATTTATGTATACGTATGCATGTACATGTGTGTGTATTCTCGCATACAAATTGTCCCACCGTACCGCGGACTTTCCTATTAACCCTGACGACGCTAACATATTTTCTGTGCAAAGACGTGCGTGATGTCTGTTGTACAAGTCGTTCCTGCTATTAAGTTTCTCTTCAACTCCTGATGCTTTATGAGGGAATATTTGTTACGTTTTCATAAAAAGATTAATAGGCGATTATAATATTCTTTATTGGGGTGCCCTTAACTCTCATACTCTTGCTTTTCGCAACCTGTTTTCTCCTGTACACCGAGAAAAATGATTTTATTATATCAACAAGACATATATTGAATGCGTTTTGAAACCAAGCAGACTTTCTGGTTATTATAATAGGAGAGATTTTATAATCAAAACATTAAATAGACTTTAGTATAATCTGATAACTCTTACATGATTTCTGATTTGTCTGCTTTTGAATAGACATACAGATTGAATTTACCAGATTGTCTAGCATGTCTAGATTTTTAAGAATGTTTTAAGGATGCTATACAATACGAGCTAACAGTTATCGAAATTTAAAAACTAATGGCTTCTCTAGGTTTGCTCTTTTTCTTAACTAACGACAACAAATTTTAGTCGGAAATGCCCGAAATTTTGGCCCTGAAATTAGCTGCAAGAACACAATGAAAAATTTAATTTATAATAATTTGTGCAAATTACTATATTTTGCTGCAGTTTTAAATAAATAAATAATAAGAGGATCTAAATGAATTTTTGCACGTATATTTATTAAAGTTTTATTAATATACGTAAAAATTTGGATTTAATTGTAAATAATACTTCCACATAAAATAAGCACTACAAAACGAGATTTTACGTAAGAATTAAGAATAAATAAGAAATTAAATAAAATTAAACTTTTAAACCAATAAGTGAATTGTGCTTAAATTTTACACAGATACTCAAACGTAACACTAGAATGTTCTATAAAATTTGTCTATTTTTGGTAATTTTGTTTTGAGATATGATACATTCCATACATCTTTAAATAATGCAAGAAAACTTTCTTCAATGCATATTCTAACAGCGAAGGAAATTTATATATGCAATCGAAATTTATCGAGTACGATATCATGTATGCGTTAAATCTTTCTTTACCATCAAGTTTTTTGTTGTACACATCGGCGCGATAAAAGTGAACGAAACATTTTTCATTATCTAGTAGGTGATCCCCACGAATCGATTTCCGTGTACAAGTTACATAAGTAACCATAATAAACCACTAAAACAGTTAAATGGCACTAAACGTACTGACGCATTTACTGAAGTGCGTTATGTTAACGTTTTGATAACTGTTATCTCTCTCACGTTCGAAAAAATATTCAACGCCATCCATTACGTTCTGTTGGGTCGCCCTCGGCGTTTCCGACGCAGAATCAGAAAGCAAGAAGCGTAGCGTGTGCACGCCCACGTACCCAGCCGAGGCCCACGCCACCAGGACCGTAAGTATCGTGGTGGCCGCGATGTCGTGCAGCCGGGAACGCCTGTCGCACACACACACACAAACACAAACACACACACACACACACACACACACGTTTGAAGAGACACAATCCAGATATCTATTCCGAACGTTAGTCGTCGCCGAACCGCGGAAATGCCTCTCGCCAAGGTGGAGGATCAGCGTTTTAAATGTGCGCGCGTGATCGCGATCGCGAGGCACATCGAGATCGAGCGGTCGTTTGTTCGTCTTGAGCGTGCACGCGGAATCACGAAGGCGATGCGAGCGAGCGAGCGAGCGAACGAACGAATGAACGAACGCGAAGGGCTCCCTTCCTTGCACTTTTGTTCGCGATCATTGATTAATGTTACGTTCAAGTTCTGGCAAAATTCAGTGATTCAAAATCAAAATTTTAACGAAAAATATCGGAATTTCCAAAGCTTAGTTGATCTTTAAGTAAGTAATAATCTTTGTTTGACAGAAAGTTGAAACTACGAAGTTTGAGAACTTTCAAGAATTTACGAAAATAGAGATTTTTCGATATTTAAAACGCGAGCACTCAACCTTTTAAGATCTGAACATCGATTCATCGTATAAAATTTTTTTCTTTATAAAATGATCTGAAAGGAAACTCCTGATAAAAAATTTTATTGAGGAATAAAATTAATCTTCAAAAAATACAATTTTCTGAATGTACAAAATTATGTAAATTTACGTTTACATGTGTGCCTCAGCCACAGAAATTAAATCTTTCATATAATTATGAAAGTAATGACGAAAAGCCAATCTTATATGTTACACAAAATTAAATGTCAATGAATTTACTTTACAAACGGTTGCAATAACGGTTTGTTTATTGAAAACATGAATGTTTTTCGAATTAGGTTGTCAAATCTAGTTTCATCTAAAATAAATTAAGAATATTACACTAATAAATGTATTAATTACTCATTATGTAACACTTGAAAAGCTGTCGAGTAAATGTACATAATTATAATACGTACATTTAACCTTAAAGGGTTAAGGACATAACAGATTTCACATTTAGAAAGCGAGAGCTAACTATCCTAATGTGTCTGCCAAGGTACAACGGTGACCCTTGTACATCGTTAGAAAGAGCAATTTTTAGGCTGGTGTATAAAGATCCAGACGGGAGATTGGCCGCTTGAATTTTCGCTGAGACGTAGCGTAAAAGGGCAAGGAGTACATACGATACGCACACACGTTCGTAAGAAAGAAACGCGCGCGCGCGCGCGCGCATTCGGTCGTCACTCTAAGCTGCATCCGGCAAAGCGGTGGTTTTTTGCGCCACGCCGGGTATTGCATCCTTAAGCTCCGCCACTTGTCTTGGAAGTGGTCGAATGGTCGTCGTTTTGCACGCGAAGTTGCAACCCGCGAGCGAGCAGAAGCGAGGCGAAAAGTTACATCTAACGAAGGAGAAAGCACGAAGTCTGAGAATTTTTCGGGGTTTCTTTTGATGGAATGTCTAGATCCTAAGCACGTGTCTACGCTCTCTAAATCTCGTAGACTGAAAAATCACTCGCAAGTTGCACAAGCTCAATTTTCACTCTTTCAGAGCGATGTTTTATCCTACGAGGTTTAAAGAATAGAACTATGACGTACATATATAGAGAGAACTCAAAATAATGAAGTTATGTTGCAATCAATTGTTGCTTCATTAAAAACTCATTAATTTCGTTTATTAAAGAGATGGGCAACAAACTTGTAAAGATGACACAAATTTTAACTCGATCAGTGATAAGAATCCACGATAAGAAATGATTAAAATTCCATTTCCAATTTCTAAGTTCTGTTTAGAGCTCTGAGCTAATGTTGTGTAATGTGATACTTTAATGATCTTGTTGTTGAAAATCAAACACGTCTCGTTTTCTTCCTTGACGTTAATCTTCTATACTTTAAACGTCAAACGATCAATACTCTTATCACATGATATCTAGTGCTATGCACTAATATTGATCGTGTAAGGGATATCTTGGACTCTATCTTGAATTCGTTCTTGAAATCATGTACTACATTAAAACATATCTCTACAGTTGAAATGAAAATTATTGCGTTGCAATAAATTTCTTAATAACGACGATTTATAAAACACTTATTATATCGACATTAGTTTATTAATATTTAAACATTGCTGAAAAGAGTAGCATTTCAATTTCAATTGAGTAATAATACTCTTTAGATGAATCATAATTTAACAGTTTTCAAAATAAAATTATATTTATAATTTTATATGCCGCAAATTTAACTATACATTACATACATTTTTATATGTTTATTCGTGTGTGCACTTTTTTTGTTTTTTTTTTCGAACGTTCCTCGTATTACACGAGATCAAAGATAAAATTCAGTCACGAATCATCGCGATCGTCTAAAATAAATTTAAGGTTGAGTGCTAATCAGACGTATGACTCAAGATACAGCAATAATGTTTATAACTCACGAATTAGTATTAGTACGATCTGTTCAATGACCAAAAGATGTATTTATTTATTCTACATTATATTTACGCACGTGTCGATCGTCATTCACTTCCCAGAGCTAAGTACGGTATATTTTCGCACAAGACCCGAGACGAATAAAAATCGAGTGCAACTACTTCGCGCGTCGATTTATTACAGGTGATTGATCCTGGCGACTATTATACTCGAGTTAGCTTCTTGACCTTACGGTAGCCGCGTCCCTACGCACATAATGTCTCTATTAGGCTTTTTGTCATTACGAAATAGCGCATTTTCTACGGGCGAGACTTTCTAATTAAGGTAAAGTATATTGCGCCACGCAAACGCTCTCTTCAATTTTCCAATGCGGAAAGATAATCAATCCGGAAGAATACATTAGAAACATTGCAGGAAACACGACACGGTGATCGAGTCTTCGCGCGAAGAGAAAACTATAGCGAATTTATTCACCATAAAGGAAGTGATTAAATTAGATAGAAGAGATAGAACTCTAATCGCGGCGCAATGAATTTATAAATGCATACACATACTTGCATATGTATGTTTATGAATAATTTTAGAAATAATTTGTAAACATATTATAAACGCACATGAAGCATGTCAGAGAATTTATACACATATAATATACCTACATATGTTCCAATTTTTTTAGAAAAAAATAGTACGTTAAATAGCAATTATTATAGATTTTATATACAATAAATAACAATTAGATATAAGTTAATATTTTTAAAATTAAATAAAGTTAAAGTTAATAAATTATAAATTAATTTATTTACGTTAAAAGTTGTATGAAAAAAAACTAACTCAGTTAAAAATTGCATTAAAATTAAATTAAATTAAAAGTTACTTTTGAAAAGTAATTTACATTAAATTAGAAATAAATGTTGTAATTTTTAAAAATTAGATTACTCCAAATAACAAAACAATTGTCTATAGTTCAGCAAATCTATTTAATATTTAATTTGTAATTTATATAAACAAAGAGATATTTTTTTTATTAAATTATTTTTTTACGTAGATAAATGTTTAATTTAGAAAAAAGTTAATAATAAGTTAACTTATACGTGCTCAAAAAAACTAAATTGAAGTTAAATTCATTTGAAATTTACAACGCTAAATTATGTAATAATTATTAAACTTTAACTTTATTATTTAAATTTTATAAATTTTTAACTAATCTCTATTAAACTCTAATAAATATATTTCATTATTTATATAATTAAATAATCAATATACATACAAAAAATATGTTCATAGTATATGTAATTATATATACTATAAAAATATTATACAGCATGTGCATAAAGTATGTAACATAACCTTATGTTAAAAAAAAACACAAGGTTACGTACATACTTTATGCATATGCCGTATAATATTTTTAACAAAGATTCTCTTAATGAATAATTAATAACCAACAAATGTTGACAAAGGAATCACAAAGCAAAGTTTTTGTTCCCTTTTTTACCAGTTGCGAATATTCTAATTCTTTAGAAATTAAAAAATATATATACTATTGCCCCAAGATTCAGTCTTTTGCACGCTTCGACGCTTAATATCTACGATACGATAGCCTTCTTCGGCTGTACTTTCTATATCTATTTACGTATATACCTTTTTCTTTCCTTTCCCGATCTCTAAATGCGAGCGGCAGCAACGCTGGTTCGTGCAAAGTGTACGAAACGTAATAAACTGCGAAGGAATCGCTCTGGGTATCCTGCGTTTACGCGCCGCGGCATGTTGCGCGAGAGCTGGAGCTCGATTGCGTCAAACGGATAAAAAAGCGCCGGGAGAAAGACGATTGTGCGTTATTAGGCGCAATGAACGCGCGCGAGACGCACGTTAATCCGGGTCGTCGTCAGTTTCGAGAGTGCGTGCAAGCCCGCGCTTTTATTTCTCAAGCCAACGCGACGCGACGCGACGCGACGCAACGTGGGACGTTCGGGCCACTACTGAACTGAAATTGCGCCGAGTGCACGCATGGTCTCGCAGCTAATTTCAAGCAGCAATGCGTACATAGCCGAGGCATGCGCGGTTGTTGGTACACGAGTCGCAACCGCAGTCCATGAATAATAAATATAATAAGAAAAAAACATGTACAATATATGCGTACATTCTTTTCCATGTACATTCGCTTATATATTGACTTGTGTCACTCACCGAAAAAGTCCTCCCAGCTAACCGAACCGTCGGAGTCCACGGCGTTGGCGGTCGCAGCTTCCGCGTTCGCCTCGCTGCCCATCGTGACACGCGCGTCCTTCGTCGAGCAATCCCACGACGTCGATCGTCAACAAACAAAAGGTTACACGGCGTTGCTACTCGCGCGACGCGCCACGCGATCATCGCGCGTATGTCACATCGCGCGCCGTCTCATCGTTCGATCGTACCGAACGACGTGATCGCGCGTCCGCGAACGCGCGCCAATCGCGACTGACATGTTCTCTCAGCGCCGAAAGTTTCGCCGCGCGGAAAAGGGTGAACGATCGACGGGGCTGACGAACGGAGCGTAGCGCATATACGTGCGCGCCGGGCGAAACAACGCGACTGACACACAGCCGGCGCGGCGCGCCGAAACTCGCGCGCGAGAAGGGTGAGAGGATCGCAGCTAGGCAAGCTATGCGCATCGCACACGACGCGGTCGCAGGATGAAACGCGACTGACACCAACGGCCAACGCGCGCGCGGCACGGCGGAGTGCCGCGCCGCGCGCCGAAAATCACCGAGGGTGAACGATCCCGCGGACCACCGGAGCTCTCTCCCTCAGAATTCTGCGAAATATTTATTCTTCATAATCCCATTTCGAACATTCCGTGTTTCTACAAGATAATACAAATTTACTTCGATCTGCATGTACCACTCATGTATTTCAAATAACGTTATTTAAATATGTATTTCAAATAAAATAATTTCTTCGATAAATCGATTGTTACTCTAGAGGGCGGCGCGTTATTCAAAAATATTAAAGATATCATTTTATCTTTGTTGTTTGATGTTAAACAAGGATGAAATATTTTCTCTATATATCTAATAATAATTAACATATTCATAATATCTAGTAATAATTAATATAATTTATATGTATTATTTTTAATTCATAATATGCTAGGAACACTAAAAATACTAATTGTAAATTAATTTGAAATGAGATCACTTCCGAAAGGTAATACACATCGCTGGAATTTTTTTCGAAACTGTCCAAAAGCGATATTACAGAAGAATATATCTGAGATGAGAAAGTGGAACCGAGAGATACGCATTGCGTGGAATATTAACGAGCGGCATGACGTCTTTCTCGAAATAAAAGATCTTCTCCCGAATATATATATTGCTCAACCTAGGCGCCGTGAAAGTCGCTGCTACACATTCTTACGACCCTCCTCCCTTTCCCTTTACTTCCTCCGCGTGTCGGGTTGCGTTTATTTTTTGGAGGAATACACGCACCTACACGCACGCATATATTAGGAGCCCGCTACACGCGCATGATGCGTCTACGGAATCACCGGCGTTCTATTATTAGACAGCCGGCGTTCGCCGTTGCATCCCGCGACGCCGGGATGAATGGAGAATGCTCTCTGAACATTATTATAGGATGCCGCCCCTTAATCCGTTACGAACAAAAATTGTCTTAACTTTTTTTGGAAAATAAAAATATTAAAATAAGATACGCACGATTAAATGAGTATTCCATAAATTTGTATACATATTACATACATTTATAATGTATACAGTAATACGGAGGAAATAATCAATCTGTTGATCATGTTTATTTGTCTTATATTTTGTATCGTAATAAACAACGCACACATACAAGATCGCTAGAATAAGAAAATGTAGATGCAAGTATTATAGTCTAGTACACAATTTATTACATACATTTCTTCTTCTGTTATCAAGAAGTTACATCTCTGATTGTAGTTACACTTCTCTCGTTCAAATTTAAATTATCGCGTCTTACAAAACAATAGTTATTTCTCTAACAATACTTAGGAGAACACGCCCTTGTTACGCTGTAACTTTAATTATTACCACTATAAAATCCGTCTTATTGCCGGGTATCAATTTATACAAAGTAATATAATATTTGGCCATACAAAATATTGAAGAGTAATAGGTAGACGTCGCAGACTTCGCCATTATCCTTTCAAATCTTTATTGCGCAAAATTTAATTGAACAGATAGTTCTTGGATGCTTTTCAAGAAGTACTTAAGCATTTAAACAATAATTTCGCAGATAAAATATAAATACGATTGATGTATGTGTGAATTAATTTTGAGTTTCAAGTAGTAACAATGTCGCGTGGCACATATAGGTACACATATAATATGTATTTAACTTAGAATGATACAAATAAATTATCACAAATGTATTGTAAAAAAATTCTAATGTAGATCTATAAATGAATCACGATAACAAAAGCGCTAACAATATGATTAAATATCAATAATGTTTTCTAAACTTAGATTAAAACATCTATCTAAAACTATCAAAGATAAAGTCACAACATAGTGTGAAAGTAAAATTGACTAAATCACATACTAATGATAATAAACTCGGAAGTTTATGCCATCGAATTGTCAAATCTTTCAGTTATACAGCGTACAAAAGAATAACCTTATCATATGTTTTACTAATGTTCTTTTGTAGTGAATCCTATTATCCCCCCCGCCCTTCGAACATTAGCACCAGTTTTAAGTGTCATGATATAAATTTAATGTATAGTACATTATGATTTATATTTATGTTTTGTTATAGTGCATATATAGTTTATATAAATTATATTATTGAAATTAACGTATCTGTGAATATATTGTAGAAATTAAGAGAACAAATTTATGAAATGTTTACAGAGTTGATCTTAATAAAAGCTCA
Source organism: Solenopsis invicta (assembly GCF_016802725.1). Classification (NCBI taxonomy): domain Eukaryota; kingdom Metazoa; phylum Arthropoda; class Insecta; order Hymenoptera; family Formicidae; genus Solenopsis; species Solenopsis invicta. The sequence continues at coordinate 15,222,314 of NC_052673.1, forward strand.
AGTGCGTAATACGGAAACAATCGGTTATCTCTTTCTCAATTTCGCATGAAACATTGATGGAGTTATATATCTGTACATGGATAATTTCTTAATATTTTACAATGACCTTTGAGCAGCTAAATAAGGAAAGACAGTAGTTATGGAAAACAAGATTTTACAAAAAGTAGGATAAGTTCATGTTACTTCTTTCCTTTGATATCTCTTTATGTTCTATATTGCACATTAAGAACATTCTTAAATCAAGATTTTGTAATGTATCTATTATAATTTTTTTTTAATTAGTTTTTGTTATTTTATATAAATTTATTTTTGCATCTGAATATTATATTTTATTTACAAAACAAGAAAGAGAATAAATTTTACAATTATCTATTGATTAAATCAATATCATAATATATCAAAATTAGTTCAAATCATAAATATGTAACTAAAATGTTGATATAACTGAATTAATATAATATCACACCAGCAACACTATGTAACATTAGCGTTAAATAAATTCGACCTAATAATTAAATTGCAAAGTTTAGTTACCACCTATTAGTATTTTACCATTTTAAATCAACAGACTTTGCATATTTCAGAAATATTACTATGTCCGCGCAATCAAAGTTTGTGTACATGAACATTTTTTTTAATTGAATCTCTGCAGTATCATAGGAGGAAGTCACTTATTCATTAATATTATCGCTATTTTGTTCGCTATACAATTATTTAAAAATCCTATGTGTAATGTTATCGAAAAGCAAATTATACAATGATGAAGCAGTCTTAAACAAATTGGCGCGATGTGTATCTATAACATCATCAATGGACGAGATTTTGTAAAATAATACTTAATGTCATATTTACTATTAAAGTGAATGTGCCAATGGTACCATTGTTAAAGGTTTTTATAATACTAATAGGATGAAGTTTCCTTTAAGATGAGCCTTTTCTTCTTTTATGTGTAACCTTGCTATTGGATGGATCATCCTTTGTTTCTTTATCTTGTTCTTGAGCTCCAAACCCTATATAATAAAACATATCAAATATACGTACATTATGCCATTCCTAAAACAAAAAGTAGATAAATGGTGGTCATCACTATATTCCATAAACTTTTTACATGAGCAATTTTTCTAATAGATTAAAAAAAATAATTCTTTTCTAACCTAAATTATAAACAATATTTTTTAAATTTAGCAATTTTTAAATGTAAATAATTATAAAGTGATTTTTTAGAAGTTAATCTTACTAATAGTTTTAAAAATAACTAGCAAATGCATCAATTCGAATTAAAATTGACAATATTTAATAAATATTTGGTTCATAATATATTATTTGTGTGTGTGTGTGTGTGTGTGTGTGTGTGTGTGTGTGTGTGTGTGTGTGCGTGCGCGCGCGCGTGTAATATATATATTATATATATATATATATATATATATATATATATATATAATTAATCTTACGTTTTCTCTTTGCCACACGTGAACGTGTCACACGCGGACTATTTTTGGAATTGGTTACAGGAACAGTCGTCTCGATCTTTTTTCTTAATCGTGCAACTTCTTCCATTGCAGGTGTCATCCATTTGGGTTTGAGTTCATTACTGGGTTTTGAAAAATCATGAAAACAATCAAATATAGTAAAAATATGATTAAATAAAAAAAATATAAACTAGATATTTACTCTGATGACTTTGGTGGTGCTTTATGCCTAAATGAACCGGATTGCTTTTCCTTCATTTTACGAAGCACTTCTAACATTGCGTAAGTCGGTAGAGATGGTGGCCGCGGAGATGTGGACGATGGTGGTGTAAGAGGTGGCGTGAGAGGCGAAGGTGGCAGTTGAGTACTGATTTTTGCAAGTTTGTCTGGGTGCAGAGCTAATACTGCTTCCCAACTAAACTCTTTTTTCTGGACTGGTGGCTTAGGCTGTGTATTTCGTGTTATTCGTATCTAGAATAAATAGTATTAAAGTAATAATCAGTTGTGTATATATGAATTTACAAATATTATATACAAGAGATACTTAATACTAAATAAATTCAAATTCAAATTTTCACCTCGCCGTTTACAGGCCTGCAAGGCTTCCTTTCTCTCAAATATGGACGTTCAAAAAATATCGAGCTTGTAAGATTTTCATTAGACTCTTTCATATTATAAAGACATGTAGGAATATTGCCATCTTGGCTGCTGTGTAGAAATAAATTCCGTAAATAGGAATAGTTAGGCTTGGTCTCAAACTCTAGCTCGGTAATATACTTCATATACTTCATGATTGCAGCTATAAAAAAATAAGTTTTATATAAAATAATATAAATACTATTGTATATATACAAAACAGATCTTTTTTTAAATTACTAAATTAATTATTTATATTTTTACTAACCTGGTGGTTTTTTCTTATCAGGGAAGCACTTATCCATAAATAGAGGTAAGTCTGATAAAAGAATTTCTTTTTGTTGATGAACTTCTTCGGGATCCATTACAAAACTTATATCATTACTATCTTTCTCCCAAGGTAGCTTTCCACACATCCATTGTATAATATTATATCCTAAAGTTTCTAAGTCTCCTCTTCTTGAATGTGCTAAAAAATATTTGATTTAATATAAGCATGAAGTAATTTAATCTCATTTAGTAAAATAAGAAATAGAAGAAAGTTCGGTTTATCAAATTCAGTTATACATTAAAATACTCTTTACTTGATAATTCTTTTATCAAGATTAATTATTCCTGTCAATTCTTCTTCAAGAAAAAAATTTATACTTTTTATAATCTCGATATAATAATTTGTAACTATGCAAGAATTATTAAAATGATCAACATACTTCCATGATGAGCGTCCCGCGATGTAAATTCTAAAGTGCCCTCGTGAGCTCTTCTCTCATCATGTACGAATGGTTTATGTTCACCGGTTCCTGTGCGGAAGCGATATGCCAGTCCATAGTCCACTAAGTACGCCATGGATTTTTCCTTTCCTATTCCGTTCCCATATGATAATAAGATATTTGGTCCCTTAATATCCGCATGAGCATATCCCTTACTGTGAATATACTCCAGTGCATCCAACTATAAAAAAAAGATTAAAGTTTTTGAGTAATTATATACAAGTTTAATTTCATCGACTGTTGATTACAAAACTTCCAAGTGATACCAAGTATGAAACTTACCATTTGTACAGCTAACGTATTAACAAGCTTCGTTGGTAATTTTTTTCTATGTGATAGAAATAATTTTCCAATATCTACTCCATATCGCGGTATTACTAGAAACCTGTATCGTTGACCTCCATAAGCATGAGATCCCGATCCTTCATATGTGGGAACACCAATTCTCCTCTTTCCCTGTGACTCACACCAACTTTGGACTGTAAAATATACCAGATCAAGATATAATCGCTTTACGAACGTGTGAATGTGTGTGTTCGCGCCTACGCGCGTCTAAATTATAAATACAGTTTAATATAAATTTTGTTACCCGCATGTTACTTACTCATGTGCTTGCGTGCCGCTCTTATATAAAAATTCATTTCCACAAATAATGGCCCATTATTATGAGGTTCAATCTTTACGACATATTTTGCATCTTGGCCAACAGGTGATGTAATGTCATTAGAGGCTGTGAAAGAAGAAACAATATTATGACTCACATACATTGTTCTATACATGTGTACAAATTATTTCAAAATTATAAATAGAAACAAATTATAAATATGAGAATATTTACCGAGATATATATCTCCAAAACCACCATATCCAATGGTATTTCCTAGTCTCCATTTATTTTGTGTAATATCCATCAAGATTTCTCCTGCTGGCAGTTGTATTGGTAACTTACAACCTGCAGCTGCCATTCTCTTCATAGGCACATCCTCTGCTCGTCTTGGTGGCATTCTATCGCTATTAAATTATTCATATATATATATGTGAATAATTTAGATTTTTTTAATTTATATATATATATAGATTAAAAAAATATATAGACTTGACAAAAGTAATACACCTCATACCTCACACAGAAAAATTCATCCAACATTCACAATGAAATTCGTTCTTGCTATCAGAATTGTATCATAAAAGGTAAAACTTGTTTGATACAAATACAATAGCAACAAATTGCATTAAACAAAATCTCACAACCTTGTATAAACAAGAACACATCAGGGATATTAATAATCTTATACTTTATTTTTTTATTTATTTTTTTTAAATGCTGCTTGCATACATTTTTTGATGCTTTATCTAATATTAATTTATTTATAATTACATAAAAATATTTCTCATTAAAGTAACACATACATGTATATATATATATATAATTATATATATTAATTTCATAGTATAAACAAATTTTATATATTAAAGATTACCTATATATACATTTATAATTAAGAATAAAAAGTAGATGTTTATAACATTAAAAAATATAAATTCGTATATTTAATATTTTTGATTAAAACAGATAAGCTAAATTAGTTTTTTAATAAATTACAAATATATGAACTATATATGTTTACTTTATTATTCTTCGCAATCTTTCCCTTGATTCAATCCTTTTTCAAAAATCCAATCAAATAAAATGTAATATACCGCACAGTAAAACATTATTCCTCTTTAAGAATATTGTTCATTACTATATATAGAGCTAAAATACATTATATATTTTAGTTTACAGTCTATTGAATGTAAATTAAAATATATGTACATAGAAATTGCCTTAAATTGAGAAGAAGACTACTGAGCATTGTTTAGTGACTATGGTTTATCACACATATTTAATCATCTGCCCTACTTTGCATGCTAAAAGCTATTATATGTAAAGTTATTAAAATTATAAAAACATAGATGTATTTTAATTCGTAAAACATCCAAATTAATACTGTTGCATTTTTAATGAAATATAAATAGTGTATGCATGTACAATATAAAATACAAATATATAATGGTTAAATATTATGCTTCTCTATTTAAATACCTTTATATATAATGAAGGCTTTTTAGAATATTTCAGTGAAAAGTAATCAAATTGGCGACACACAAAACTTGCTACTTTCAAAATCCACTAGCAACAATTATTGATAATGTGCAGACATACTTAATGCAATATTTCTATGCACATGGCACATATTTTCAGTGAACCATTATAATGGCATTTACACGTGATGCGACATTACGACTTACATTTTACACGTAATTCACAACAAACTTATAAAGTTACTTAAAGAAAAAAGAACTGATAAAGTGTTTCCATAAACCAATTACTACATTAATAATTGGTGTTACTTCATCAATTAACAGATTAATAATCATCAATTATTGATATAATCAGTTTATTAAAACACATACTAATTCTTTTTTCAAGAGTACCAGGAAATAGTGCAATCCTCGCAAACTTGTGGATTAATTATGTAAAATAATCAAAAAGAATTCCAATAACGCCATATCAATAATGGATTATCGTACATAAAAGAGCGTACACAAAAGATCTTTACAAATGGATTTCGACAAGAACACTATCGACAACACTGGATTTATTTTCTACGCGTCAACATGCCCGTTCTAAATAATAAAACATACTTACATGGACGCACGTACTTTTCTAACGACCTTTCTTTCTACTTTTCTGTATTGTTACTTAAGAAGAGGAAGTCATAATCGCGTATTTGAACGGCGAGCACTCGAGGAAAACGTCTCGGTGGAAACAAAATTTCGCAATCAGTTAGGTCTCGCTGAACGCTAAGCGCATTCCGCAAGGTTAATCAGGAAGGGTTCGCGTATTCGCGACCGAGAGTCAGGCGTTTGGGTACGTGTTGCCGTTCGAGGTACCATACACGACGATCAGCCGGTACCTGTCCTCGGAGACGTGCGTACCAAAGACCTCCCGACGCGCGAAGGAAGAGTAACGCTGTGTGCAGGACGTGGATTGTCCCGCGGTCAGGGTGCGATCACGATCCTGCGGTACCTAACCGGTCTAACGTAAAGTGCGCCGCGTACGCTCGACAGATGCGCGAGGAGACGTCCCGAGGTTTTGTTGACGCCGAACGACGCCAAACGACGCGAGCAAGTAGAAGCGGGAAGCGCGATCCAAACCGAACGTGTCGACGATCTGTCGCTCGCCGCCGCTCTTGGCCGACGGACACGGTCGAATCGCGCAACCTGGGTCTCCGTCTCGGGGTACTCGCGCGCGCTTTTCCGCACCGTGCCCGACGGGTCACATCATCGCACCGCCTCGTAAACACGCTCCTATGCCAATCAGCTGGAACCAGTCCTCGACAATCACACCTTGCATAGGAGAAGCGCGTAACGTCGCGCGACAAACGACAGTACGGCTGTACGGCCAGCCGAATCAAGTCGCTCTTTTTTTCGAATGCGATAGAATGCAACGGAAAACGATTAACTAATGGGGAATTTGCACCACACGCGATCTACGACCAATAACGTCTTGTGTCCAAAGAAAGATGCGTCCAATAGAAAAATGCGCTTGCCGAGGACGATGGTGTCCCCAACTAGGGTTTTGAGAAACTCGTTCACCCATTGGACGTTGAATGACAATGTTGGACGAGTGAACTCTCCTTAAAACCGGCACCGACCGGCGTAATCAGGAATGTTCGTGCTGTTTGCACTTTTTGCACTTTGAATCTTTGCTTTCTCTCTCTCTCTTCAACGCCCGAATGCATACTTATCTCGTTTCAAGTGTGAATATTTTGGAAGATTTTCAACGAACAGATCTATCGAAACAATTTTTTAAAAAGAAATTTTGGAACATTGCTACTGCGGACGCGCTACCAGAGTTATGCCATATATTTTAAGATTACGTCTACATTATTGCTCTTAAGTTTTTACGCACTGCAAATTACGGTTAGGTTCCAAAACGTTCTTTTCGGGGAAAATTTTACTCGAAATATATATAGTATACATAACGTATACTATATTATGTCGAGACAAATTTTCCTCGTAGAGGATGTTTTGGAATGTAGCCCAGGTAAATATACAGGAATCGCCATGTGCGTGATCTTTATTTTTTAAATATATTTTATTAATGAGAAATGAGAAATTTTATTACTAATCGATATTCACAGGGCGTACAAACGGTATTGCATTGCGCGACGGAATCATCGTCCGAGGAAAGCGAACATCTGTATCGCGACTGCAAACTTTTTTTTACGTAAACAATACGTAATGTTTACATAAACCTCATTCATGTAGACAATACAAATGTGTAAAATATGTAAACTGTTGTAAATTGAGTAATATAGAGCATAATACAGAAAAAAGGAATTAACTTTTAAAATTGTTAATACAATTGATTTTAATATGTTGATAATAAAAATGTGTATTAAATATATAATATTAACAATTAGAAAATTAAAGAAAAATTATATATCACTTTTCATCATTATTATAAAAATTTGATATATCATATTTTTTAACTAATTTCAAATATGTATTTTATAAATATTACATATAAGGTTTAAATCTTTTATAATTTATAAGTTTATATAGATGACAATTTATACATAATTTAGTCTACATAATTTTATTTATGCATAATATAGACTATATTTTTCGCGTAAATGCACAATCCTGGCGCTAACTTTCAGTTTTACAATATTGGGATGTTACAAAATTTATCAAAAAAATGTTTCAACTTTGCTGAAGAACATAAAACAAATAATACACATGAAAACAACTGCAAACATAAAATTAATTTGAATTAACTTCAATCAATATATTCACAACAATTGACACAAAATCGTTTGATAAAATTTAAAAATTTGAAGGAGCTATTTAGAATTTTATTCTAAATACATACATTTTTTCTATGCTTAATTTTTAGAGTTACGATACTTTACATCAGACTGTTCAACGTGAAATGAACAGAAGGCCGCACTCGTAAAGGATTTATAGAATTTACAGATTGTGTTGGCATTTAATATATAAAGATAAATATACATATACATCAAAATATAGAAGATATGTATCTTACCTTAAAATATACATATATATAAAATTTATTTGCTATGACATTAAATATATAAAAATGGAAATAAAAATGTGCCACATTAACATTGTCTATTTCCTATATATGTATACAAATAAATATCGAATAATTACTTAGAATACGATAAAGGTGAAATTACAATGGCACAATGAAGAGCAAAAGTGCTCTCCGATTTATATGTAAGTAGAATTGCATTTGCATCGAGAGTCCTTTCCTTTATAAGTCTAATCACTGTGATTTCTCCTTCAGCAACTAACCAATAAATTATTGGAGAAGAAAGAGAATCACAATGCAAGTGCAATTTTCTGCTACTTCAGAAGAGAACAGTATTTTTGCTGTCAATTGTACATGTACAACATGGGCATGTATCCTAAAATCATTTATTTCGTGACCTCCTTTATGCCAGTCAATTTCATACTTACTTCCCACAGACGGAGCGCTACTTCTGATTCTAGATTCTTTTTAGAGATGTAAAGGTTGCAGTCGCGATACATATGTCCACTTTCCTCAGACAACGATGATTCTGTCGCGCAATGCAATACCGTTTGAGCACCCTGTGAATATTGATTTGTAGTAGAATGTCTCATTTCTTATTAATAAAAAACATTTCAAAGATAAAGATTGGTGATTCTTGTATATTTACCTGATTTGGAGTACGTAAAAACATAAGAGCTATAGGCGAAAAGATGATATAATGAAACCAGCTTCTTTTCACGTTTCTGAAGAGACCAGTATAGGTAAATCCAGGACACACCATGTAAACGTTAACTCCAGTATTTTTTGTTCGATTTGCAAGTTCAGTGGCAAAGTATGCATTAGCAAGTTTTGAGTTGCAGTAACCAGGATTCATTCTACTTTTTACTGGCAATGCTTTCTCCCCATTTAGATTGGAAAAATCTATTACTCCAGATTCCATAAGCTTGGATGTCACTACTACTATTCTATATGAAAAAAATTTTACTTTAATATTGTTTTGTCAATCTAAAGTATTATCCTGTACTAACCTGCTGGGAGCACTTTCCTTCAGACAATCCAGAAGTAAATTGGTAAGTAGAAAGTGGCCTAAATGATTTACTCCAAAATGTATCTCAAACCCATCTTTTGTCAATGCGTGATCTTTCAGAGGTGCATATACCCCAGCATTATTGATTAACACGTGAATCTGGGGAAATTTCTTCACTACTTCATTGGCAAAATCTCTGATCGATGAGAAAGACGCCAGATCCAGCTCCATAGGAATCTGCATAAGAGGTACTATACATTGAATACACATTAAGTTAGAAAGTAAGACAGATAAAAATAGTCTTGCAAAAATAGAATTTCATAATTTGACATGTAAGAGTTGTTGGTTCAATTTTGCTAAGAAAGCATAATGCTTACCAGCTCGCCAGTGGATATTTTGTAACGTATTTCTGCTATAGCATTTTTCGCATTCTGTACATTCCTGCAGGCCATAATAACCGTTGCTTTTCGCTTGGCAAGCTCCTTTGTCGTCTCCTTGCCGATGCCAGAGTTGGCACCGGTTACAAGAAACACCCGACCCTGCAGATTACTAGTGCTCTTGCATCTGCCCCAACTATGCTCTCGACATTTGCGGAGCAGGCCGATAAGCAGGGCCACCGAGAGTATGAAGTAGCACCACGGAGATACCATATTGACATCGGTTCAACTGCACGACATGAGACTAAGTTCCAAGTTCGGCGTGTAAATCACGATGACTGGCTAATGCATGTTAATCGTGGCGCAATATGCACGTTCGTTTCGATCGAAATGGAGCCTCACTCTACTTCGTTGGGTACGACATCACGGCTGCAACTGGAGTTCACCGTGACCGAGTGCAAAAAAACATCGGTCCAAAGGCGAATCTTATCTCGAAGCACTCAACAAGCAATTGCACATTTCGAACCAAGTAATCATCGCAACATCACAAGTGTGCCGCCTGGTGCCCAATGATGCCGCCACCGCGAGCTGCTCCGACGACGCGGACCTTTATTTACAATCGCAGCGCGCAGGCACCGTACGCAAGCGCCATACACAACAGGTGCAGTTGGGTGTAGAAGGTGCAGTATCCGCAACGTCGACCAGTCGGATCAGCCGCAGCGATATCTGCTGTGAATCTGCTCCTGGCGTGTGAAGTTAGCCGCGCGATTTACGAATTCTCCACCATATTGGCTTTGTCCGTTACGCGAACTCGTAGTTTCGTGAGAACACTCGTGCTTTTGCATTTTTCATCGTGTCGAAATGGAGTTATGAGTAACGTGAGTATCACACGCGATCGTCATACGAAGTGCCGTGCGATGTAGTTTAACGACCAACGCACGGGTAATCGTCATCGACGTGTCTGCGAGTTATCTTGTGCGGGTGCCGCTGCCGCGTAAACAAGCGGCGTCGGATGAATCATCGTTTTACGTTCTTCGCGTCGTTTGTTTATCTCGGCAAAGTCAGGCGTGATCGAAAGTGTCGTACAAATAAGTATCGCGCGACTTATTCGAGTTATTGTAGTGTGCAAGTGATTAACGTAACGAGTGCCATAAAAGAAAAGCAATGGCGTACTTCGAGGACCGAGAGCAGGAGGAGGACCAGATCAAGAGCATCGGCGGAACAACCGACAACTGCACCTTCGTCCACTTACCGCGCGTTTGAATTAATTACGCGTAATGCACGTCGCGGTCAATTATTGCTCGAGATATGAGACGAGTGACCCTGCGATCTCAAATTAAAGCTAAAATATCCGTGAGATACACGGATATGAACATACAACCGTCACTTATCGTACGGGACGACAAGGATGCAAGTTGAAATGCGCCACGACCTTCCGCCGTGCTCCCTAATCGACCGACTGCTGCTACTACGTAGCGACGGCGGTAGCGGCGCAGCGGCGCGCAGGCGCCAGTCACGTGAGTCATACGTCACGCGTCACGCCAGCTACGCAGTAGCAGCCATAGCAGCAGTCGGTCGGTTAGGGAGCACGGCGAAAGATCGCGGCGTGTCGCGGTGCATTTCAACTTACATCCTCGTCGTTTCGTACGAGTTTTTGACGCGAGCTAGTGTTTCGAGAGTACCGTGGAGTGTCGAAAGTGAAGTGAAGTGAAGTGTCGGGCGTTCGTGAGTAAATAATTCTCATGGGTAAATAATTAGATATATCATTGATCGTTAATTGATTGTTAATTGCTTTGGATATTATTTCAACTACATATTTATACATTACAGATTAATGCAGTTTCAACTCCGCCGTTGTGCATCAGTGTCAGTAAGTCTAATACTATTTTTATCTTATCATAAATTGAGTCACAGATGTGACGATTACTAACATCACTAAAAAGATTGAGTATGGGAGAGAGAAACTAAAACGCTTTAGGCTAAGTTTTGAAGCATTTTAGATTAAGCTAAACTAAATTTTAGGATGTAAGAATAATAATAGACAAAGCAGGAGCTTTTGCAAGCCATTAGGAATGTAACAAAGAGTTTACAAACTTGAATTAACTTTTCTATTAATTATACTTATATATTAATTATATATTATGAAAATGGGCCTTGGAGTTGATTATCAGCTTCGATAAAATCATTGGTGATGTCAGTAATATATGATAAAAGATTAGGTTAACTTGAAAATTAATTTAAAAGTTAATACACATTTGTTCACAAGTTTATAGCTAATACATTAAAGATTATGTGTATGCACCTTTAATTTATTTAACTATAAGCTTATGAAAGTACATATTAATTTTTAATTTAATCTTTTGGTTAATTACATATATGTAAATTTAATTATATAACTAAATATTCATGATCGTTAGATTGATTCGACTGTCTGATGCAAATATTTAATATGAATAATTGATTTGTATAACGCAGTGTCAAATTCATAATTTACATATGAGTGTTTCATAAATAAGTATACTTATAGTTATCAAAATATTTCTTTAACTTAAATAAAACTGAAATATAGATATGTAAGTTTATATTTTAGTATTATGTCGAATATGTCTAATAAAAACATGTTGTTTAAGTACGAACTTGATTTATTTAATGTATTGGGTGGGTTTAAATATTGATAAAAAATATAATTTCGCAAATGTGCATTCTGCAATGTTCGACCGTATACATGTACATTCTTCATTTACAATATTTTTCATCACTCATTTTTTTGCCAACCTTACAAAGTAGAACTGTAAAAATTAATAATTTAAAAAATTTATCAGATTATTTTACTACTTCTTGTGATAATCAAATTGAAAATTTGCATAAATCTATGGACTAGTAGTACACAGGCATTATGTGTTCCAATAAATTATATATAGTTTTATAATAAATTTGAGTTATAATGTTGCGATCACTTAAAGCATATTAAGGCACACTTTATCATATATTCTTCCATTATATCACATATACAATCGATTCAGAGAAATAAAAGTTAACAAGCTAATTATATAAGTTATCTTATAATACAAGACGAAAAGTACTTTTATCTATTGTCCTTTATAAAAAAATATTTCTCATTCATAATTACTGTTGTTTAGCATTACATTGAAAAAACAAATTGTTAACTAAATTGTTAACTAAACTTAAGTAAATTTCTTCAGTTTAAACATTTATACATTTTTAATTTAAATACATAAATATTTAAATTGTAAAAATTTAATCAAGTTGAAAAATTTAGTTAACAATTTTTGTACTCAATGTACAATCTGACATGTAGATATCAAAAGATTTTTTAAAGTTGATATTGAGTTATGACGAATATAAATCTATATCTTATTATGAATACAGTGTCTTTTCCATCCATTCTTCAAGTGTGAATGTAGCTGTCTGGGTTTGATCTGGATCTCTCTCTCTAAAAATATCTACAACAACGTAATAACTAATGTTATTTTGTGTGTATTAATAATTGTATATATAACTATTGCCATTAATATAATTAATTTGTAGACATTAATATATTGAAACATGTTAACAAATTGAAAGAGGTAATATAATATTTTTTAATAATGATGATAGATATATATCAGTGATATACATGGAAATTAATTCTTAAGTCTGCAAGTTTTACTTACCAATCATTGTTTTAAGTCTGACCGCACACATTATAAAATCATCGAAAGTGATCTTGCCTTCTTTAGTACCATAACGATGAACTAATATATTAAGAATATGATTGTTCAAACGGTATCCTGCGCTATTTAATGCTTGTCTTAATTCAAATGCACTTAAAAATCCCGATTCGTCTCTGTCGTACAGCTTGAAAACAGCCTGAAATATATATTTGAAGAATCATTTACAAACGTTATAAGGGCTCACAGATATTTAAGATAAAGAGTTACAAATTAAACCGAAAGATTTCGCACTTACCCTCCACTTCCTAATGTCATTCCACAATGTTTTAAATTCTTCAAAGCCAAGTTTGCCGGAATGATCTGCATCTAACATAGCAACCATACTGCGGCATACGTCTTTGCTGAAACCTCTGTCGTGAGTCTCTACAATTTAAAAAATAGATTTATTTTGTTTTTGTCTATTATAATTTTCGTGTGAGAGAAAATTAATGTTGTGTCTAACATCAAAATTTGAATATGTTCAGAAAATTTGCATAAAATTAAGATAAAAATGGGATATTATTTTAGAGATTTTTCAAATGTGTAAAAACAGAAATACCTTTGATTATACAGGGTGTCCCAAAATTTGCGACTCAAAATACTATAACAAGAAAGTTCTCAAAAAATTATTAAAATAAAGTAGCTAGTAAAGTTATGTGTAGATTTTTATTTCAAACAATTTTTGAGATATAATGGCTTAAAGTCAGAAATTATATTTGTGATTGCTTTTCAATGTTATTACACTGAAAGAAAAAATATTTGAAACAAAATATTTTAAAACAAGAAAAATTTATTTAACACAAGAAATTATTTAGTTGGTGGATCTGGAAGGCGTATTTACTTGTAGTCAAGTTGAAAATTTCTTAATTAAAATATTTATGTAAATAAAATAAATCCTTATATTTTAAAAATTACTGTTTAATAAATGAAATAAAAATTTATAAATAACTATTTTACTTAATTTTTCGAAAACTTTCTTATTTCAGTATTTTAAATCGCGAATTTTAGAAGACCTTATACATATAATAGAGATGAGAAATTTGATGATTACGATACAACTACTTTGCAGACTTTACACGTGTGTGATTCACACAACGAATTTAAGCGATTCGTTAATGTTACATTCTCTGTTAATTGGAAAAGCATGCGATATTTTTCACTGAAAAGTTCCGCCCTACCTTGTGCAGACATAAATTAGAGTCTCAATCTGCTAAAGTCACTTTGACATTTCACCATACGAGTGCTGATAACAGCGTGTTTTATATATAATATTAACAATGGGGATAAATAATTAAACGAGTGTTCTGTGACATAATCGTTACTACGTAACGCAACTGGTAAAACAACCCTGTGGTAGGAGATGTGTTTGTCTTACCTACGGGCTTATTGTACTGTTCATTATTACAAACAATGCCGCACAGCAGTGAGATGAGTGTGTCGATAAACGAACCATTTCCTTCAATAGTTTCGGGATCATGTGCCTCGCTACGATGCGCCAACTGTGGTAACTCTACCCGTAACACACAGCTACATGTTAGCTTGAAGTTTTACATACGTACACTTGGGTCATAAGAATTCATAACACTCATTACGTTTACAGTTTAAATTACAATTCGTAATTTTAAATAGTTTTATAAAGCCTATAAGCTGGTTCCTTCAAGAGTTAAACACTTTGGGAAAGAAAAAGTTCATATGACTTATACATATTCCTTTCTGCTTCTTTAATATAAAAGATCACATTATTGTAATCACAACTGTTTTTAAATAGTTTTTTATTTGATCTAATTAAACAAAGAGACATTTTTCATAATTTACACTGGACTGACTTGCATCAATTAAGGGACCCAAATGTATTTATGCATTATAGATATAATTGACAAGGTCAGAGATAAGCATGCGGAATTAATAACATGATCATTAAAATGCTGTACAGCGTGCCAAGAAAATAAAATAATTTTTAATTGAAGAAATTGAAGAAATTGGAGAAATTAAAGGAATAAGTTCATAGTCGATTATCAGACTAAAAGTAAATGGTGCAAGTGATAGAATATATCCAAATATGAAATGATTAATGAAGCATGATCAAATGTATAATTCTATTAATGATTGTAAGAAACATTGAGCAAATTAAGCCAAAAAACATTACGAAAAGCTACAAAGCGAAGCTCTTAATAATTAGAATAAAATACGATCATGTTTTTCTAGGGGATATCATACTCAAAACTGTGTGTACTTCTCTTTTATACTTATTGTTACGTGTAAATATAATGTGTAAATATGATATCTGATAAACAAGATAGTATTTACCTTTTCTCATGGCGAAATCTAAGATATCTTTGAGTTCCATCCAGTCCACTTCCAAGTCATCGCCAGCAAGTTTCTTGAAAAATTCTCGAACTTTTTCGGTATTGCGGTCTTGTTCGGGTTCATCGCGAACCTAAAAATAACAGAAACAAGTTTCGTGATAAAGCATAAAGATAATCTTAATCTTTCGTGATAAAGCATAAAGATAATCTTAATCTTTCGTGATAAAGCATAAAGATACTCTTAATCTTTCGTGATAAAGCATAAAGATAATCTTAATCTGTGATTAGTCTAAAAATTCTAACATCTCTTGCATGAAATTTAAAACGATTTTACACTTGGTAACTAGCTTTAAATTACAATTTAAACATGGTTTAAAATATTGGCTTGGAACAAAAATGACATATATATGTAGTAGAATAAATTTATATGCAAATATCTAAACATTATTTTTGAATTTTACTTAAAAAACGTTATGAATTTTTATTCCAATATTTATATTAAACTTAATTCACAAATAAAATCTTTAATTAATTTATTCGATAGTCCATATTGTAATTGTTATTTAGAGTAACTTAAAAAAAACTTTAAAAGAATCACGACATTCTAATTTAATATAAGTTTTTTCAAAATATATTTTTAATTTAATATTAACGCAATTATTTTTAACTGAGATTTACTATAACGTTTAACGTAACTAAATTAACTTTATAAGCCATTAATTTTAACCTAGTTTAAGAAAAAACACTAGCTTACCCAATCTTGAATTTAGATAATTTTTAAATATTTAATTGAATTCACAGAGTATTTATTTTTACTTTTTGCACACATACACAAAACATATACTATAGCTCACTGTTGCCTTCACCTGCAAGCACAAATTTTACTTACGTTATCTCCGTCTTGGCCCTCCTTACCGCCCGCAGGATTAATTACCTAAAAGCCAAGCGATATAAACATGCAGATTGTTAGTGGCCAGCCCATCGTTTACAACGTTCTAAATCTTCATGACTGTCAGTTATCAGATGGCACGACAAATATCAAATTTCACAGGCATTAGCTGGGCACAAGACTTAATTGCATGGTGTTGGTTAAATCTATAATTTTTGTGCAATTTAGCAATCAATTCACTGCATCACTAATCTATGATTACACCCTTTTGACGATGCATGTATCTATCAAGCTGTGTTAGTGCTGTGAATTATTAGTAAGTGTTTTACACTTTAGTTACGTGAAATAAAATAATAATTTGTCGCGTTAGTATGATATAATTAATCTCAAACATTATTAGTGTAAGCTGAAAACTTGTGCACAATTATTTTCAATTTTGAAGAAACTCTCCGATAAACTTTCTTCCTTAAATACATGATCTGAAGGATTTTTTTGAGCAATTATCTCTCAATTTGTTATTGCAACAAGATAGTTCATATTACTCAGGATCAATCTGTTATTGTAGATATATTCATATTTTGTTCATTCAAAAATTCACAATCCTTACCCTGTCATCAATTTCTCCAATACCGACTTCCTCGTCGTTTTCTCTGTAAACGAATGAAAACATTTAGATAAAAGTTCTTTAATCGTGATACATACATCGCAATGTCGTAATAAGACTTACTCCATATTGTTCTTGTTCTCAGAGAAGATTCTCAGCAAGAATTCACCTTCTTCATTCGGGTCGAAAGTACTCGGAACTATACAGTAAACACCAGGTGGTAATTTGAAACGGCATGTAACTTCCCTTAAATTTATAAATGACGGCGATCGTCCAACGGACGCATTGTACTTGAAGAAGTTCACGTCTAATGGTTTTGGCAATCTATCTGGATATTCCAACTGTCGATTAGAAATGAATTTATTAATGGAATATTTCATATTTGTTAAATTATTTCTTCTAATATTGATTCTATAAAACTTCATATGTTCCTCGAATAACATTTTACTTACTAACTACTTTCTGTTACCGAAACTATAAGTATGATAAAAAAATCTAATTTACAAACGGTATTGAAATTTTTCTTGGTCGAAGTGTCAAAGATAAATATTCGAATCTTCAGATAAATCGAATTATGATTCGATTATGTTGTATTGAAGATTATAAAGAATAAATCACAATTTCGCATACATGGTAAATCGCGAATCCTATAGTGAGGCAATCAGCACCCATTCTCCTTTGTGCCCTCCTGTTCTTCTGCATCAAAGCAATGATTACGGTACACTTATCATCATCGTCGTCTGGATTTTCCAATGTAATACGATACTGCGGATTATGGCAAAAGGTTTCTGCGGAATATGTATTTCTTGTTTAATTGAAACTCCTACAAAATTCGACCGGTTGAATATGTTATTTGTATATCTCACCTAAAAAGTTTCTGCAACCACCTGCTGTTACTCCACGCACCCACTCTCCTTCGAACACGCTCATCTCCCAGCGTTTCTTCCCGATGTTGATATCGTCTGTCGTTAAAGAGTCGGGATTCAAGTTGCATATCTCGAGTTGAGTGAAGTGGCGAACGAAATCGTGGAACGACATCCAAAATTCGCCGTCCATATCGAAGGTCAGGCCGAGCTCCTCCTTTTCATGTTCAGGGATGAATCTCCATTCCGGTGATCTGTCGGCAAATGACATAAGCATGAAGCGGAAGTATAATCGTCGAAACATAGGGGGGAAGAGTACTCACTTATCGCTCCAAGGCCCATTCCATTCCGCCTCGTTTCCCCAAGGATTCCGAAGCCTCAATAGCGGTATGGTACCTTGCCGATTTGGCATTTGAATCTCCACGTGCTTCACGCAGGTGATGCTGTACGCGTGACCGCGTATCAATCCTTGAGGTGTTTCAGCCTCCAATATGTTTGGATCAGGCTAAAAAGAACGAAGGAACAAAATAATAAATCTTGCGATTAAAAGTCTACGATATGAGAATAATTGTTATAATTGCTAATTTACCTCGATGGAGCAACCCAGCAACGAGTTTCTCTCAAAGGCTTTTAACAATATATTAAACAAATTCGGCGGCGTTTCATCCATTTGGTACATTTCTGTTACTCCGCCAGTGAAGTCTTCCATAGCCTCGCAGGTTGTGCCGCCCTTTAACGCCTCGTAGGAGCCATGAAGTTTCGCGTATGCTTTTTCAAGAAGGGCACTCCAAAATTCGTTGGTCTCGGCTGATTGTAGATACATCAATTTTCCATGATAGGTGGGCAATCGATCGTCAATCACCACGTCGACCCATCTACCGTACTGCCAAAACCTAATAATGCGTGTACGTATTTTATGTAAATGAGCCCTTTTCAAATTAGCAGTAACTTATTCAGATAGAAATATTGTCATACAAAATTTAGAAATGGTATATTCGTGACATTCTACTCTGTGATTAATGAAACTTCCGAATACAGATATAAATAATTCATATATGTATAGGGAAGAGTTGCTGAATGCGTATCAGTGTCCTAAAGCGTGCCTCTTCATTTTTTCAATATTTTCTTATCATGAGTAACTTTTAGTGACAAAACTAAAAGGAAATGAGTAATGTATACAAAAAAAATAATAAGTTTTATTTTGTTATGTATGCTATTAGAATTTTAGAAAATCAGGTGCATCTGAAAATTGTTTATAAATTTATAAAAATAATAATGTAATTATGCAACACTAATTTGAATTGTTGTGTAGTAAATTTAATAATTGCTATAAATAAAAATATGTTAGTTATAAAAATAAATTCAAACCAATTTTATTTCAGTGTTCTTACTTCTTCATTATTGTTATTTATCAATTTTATTTCAGTGTTCTTACTTCTTCATTATTGTTATTTATCAATTATAAAATACTTGATCAGTTTTTGATGAATTATTAATAAAATAAGAATTAATGATTCCTTATATTTTTAAATACTTTAATTCTTAAATTTGATATTTTTGATGACGATTTAAGTGATCACTTAGACAAGTGCACTTTACTAGTTTTCCAAATCACGTTTTTCGTAACATATTACAGAAAATCTTATAACAAATTTGTTATTACTAAAAGATTTAACACGTAATAATAGATACCTGAAACATTAAGCTACAATTTCGAACTTTGATTTGCAACCAAAACAACACCATGTGTGAAATATAATAAATAACTACTCAAGTGGTACGCATTTGGCAACTCTCCTATGTATACATATATAAAATTCCGGTTTATACGATAATCAGTAAAAATACAAATTACATTATTTTTTTACCACGTCAGAAAAACATTATTTATGAAACTAAATACGTCTCAGTCGAACCTGAAATGGAAGATTCCTGCGTAATTTTCGTCGAAACTCTGATCTTCCGGCACTATTTGAAAGAACAAATTCGAATGCATGGTCAGATTTGCCACGGCTGCTAGCAACCAGCAATCTCCCAGCTCTCCCTGCTGAACGTCAAATCTTGAGTAGCCTTCCACAAAGAGCTGAGGATTGTCCGCGATTTCCTGCGAAATATATGCGTATTGTAGACTACCATTCTCGCGCGTGCTTGATTTGTTAATTATTCTCGATAGAACCTAATAAAATTTTAAATAACTCAGGAGATTTCTGACCATCGGTCGTCTCCATTCTATGTATCTGTCCGGTCTGCGGGAAAAATATAGCGAGTCATCATTGGCCGGAAATTCGGGATCCTCGAAGAGCCTTCCCGTTGCTAGACATTCTCGTCTCAGTTTGTTGAAGTCTTGGACTTCTCCTCGTGCTCTGAAGCCGGACCCTTTCTCTCCTAGCTGTGAACATCGGTTTGTGCGTCAAATCGCGGTGCGTACGCGAATCTTTTCTTTTTGAAAAGAAAAAGATAGGAAGGAATAGAAGAGAACTAGGGATCTCTAAGAAAAAAAATCGGCCTACGTTATAGCAGGGTTTTCCGATAAAGTTTTTCGTCGTTCGTATCGCTTTATCCTCGTACGGGTTTTTGTGCTTCCGTGTTGTAGAATCGTGGGATTTGTTGGGCAAACTTGCTGTCGAATTTTCGGGCGCGAATTCGCGTTTAGTCGAGTAAAGGATGTTATTATTCTTGCCCATTATCTTGTCATTCAGGAATTTTGCGTTCTCGATGTTAGCTTCGACTTTCAAAACCGCGAGACCTTCTTGCATAAAACTGGAATAGCGATAATTGGCATATTTGCTTTGTCGTGGATCCATCTTGATGAATTGGCGAAGAGAAGCGAATCGTTTTGTATGGAGAGAAACTCGCGGCGGGAAAAATCGTCACGTGCGCGTTTAGTAAAACAGATCTCTTCTCGAAAACGTGAAACCGATACAGAATGAAACGCGAAACTACTCGCCACTGCGAAAGAGAAAAGCTTCATCCTGCGGACTTGAAATTTAGATATCACTATCATTTGTGATACGATAACTTTACCGGACGACAACTGACCACAATTTAGATTATGGTATTGTTTGTTGATAAGCATATGTAAACAGCTGCACTTACGCGATAAAGGTAGCAAATTGGTGTGCTGTATGATGCAGAAATGCATTTTTAAATATTCTATTACAATGGCAAAGTACTGTCCAACGAATATCCATTTTTTCCATTTTTCCATTTTCATCATTGTTTTTGAGAATATCAAAAGACTCGATAATCGCGAAAATTTAGATTAGTGGCCAGATTGGCAACTAGGAAACGAAATGCAAAGTGCGCAAGTATTTGAACAATCTTTGCAAATTCAGCATTTGAAAAAAGAGAACGCTGCTGTCTTTATTTGGACTGTCTTCAACTTGCTATATTAACAATCGCATGTATGCATATATTGTCAATAATTTTCATCTACGTTATAAATTGATACACAAAGAGTTATCGAACTAAAAGCCAGAGATTTTGAATAAAATAATATCTTATAATGATAAGCTGGATCGATTATATTTTAAATTACAAACTATAGATAATTACAAATAGAGAAAACGAATTTTTAATTTAATATTATTTTTACATTACACATTTTTATGAGCACGTATGTAATTGTGTTTATCTATTTATTAATGATTTTTTCAGTTCGCGAACAAAATCTAAAGTTTTTGTTGGCATCTAAATAATTTACATGCTTTTGTAAAAATACGTAGACCGCACGAATACCATCGCATTGACACATGCTATGACGCACATTATTCTATTGAATGAAAATCATGCAAGAATGTAGCATTGTATCAATTACACATTTCTCGTACAATGTCGTCATCGTTATTGCCATCACCATCGGTATCATTAGAACACCTTGCATGCGTGTATTGCAAACGACGTGAGTAATTTATGCGTGATATTAAATTAAAGAAAGTTTTAGTATCCACATTGTAAAAGACTTTATTCAGATTAATGCAGATTCTTCAATCTGCGAAATATTTTTGAAACGAGGAAAAGAGGAAGAGGTTAAATGAGAAGAATTGATCAGTGATTTTCTCAGCGTTATGACATTTTATTCCAATATGCTGTGCACATGTTACATGATTTTATAAGAATTTTAATTAAGCTTTTATAACAAAAGACTCGTATATAGTGCTTATAATAAAATACAAAAATATTACCTTTCATATTTTATAGATATAATTATTAATTTACTAAGAATATTTCCACTTTACTTTCTAAACAATCAGAAATAACAATTTGTAATTTAATTTAAGATTCAATCAAATTGTTTCTCACACTTAAATAATGCAATAAATAATGTAAATAATAGAAAAATAATTCTCTATTATAATTATTCTTCTATTATTTATATTATGTCTTAGTTTATTTAAATATTAAGAAACAATTTGATAGAATCTGAAATTAATTACAAATTGTTATTTTTGATTGTTTAGAAACTAAAGTGGAAATATCCTTAATAAATTAATAATTATCACTTTCAAACTTTTTAGAAACGATTTAATTAATTACGTATCTTTTTCCCGTTAACTCGTTAATGAACAACTTGCATCCAAAGAGCCTTTATTACTTATCTTAATTTCAATTATAATTTTTCTAAGTAAATTTTTCGTAAGTAAAGGGTAAAATGATAATTAAATTACTACATATTCAATTAGATATTACATTTACTGACTTAATTTATAATTGATAATAAAGAGAAACAAAGAAGGAAACAATCGATATGCAACTTGAAAAATACACATACTCGACGACGAAAGATTTATTTCGACAAATGCTCATCTCACGAGACAGGTTCTAAGAAAGATTCTACTAGAGAATACTAGATTTGCGAGCTTCATGACTCATCGGCTGCCAGCCCTTTGCCTCTGAGACAAGTAAGCGTACCACTTTGATGTTGAAGAGCGACGGTAGAAATCGCTTGATCTCGACCACCGTTTTAACGAACGTATCTTCCTCTGTGCCACCTTCCTCGCCATAACCGCCGTAATAACTCATTGTACTCGGTTTGTTTTCCTCTTTGTCTCGTCTACGCCCAAATCCGTTGAATTCCGAATTGTTTTGAAGACGCCGACCGTCCAGGCAAACGACGTAGCTGGAATTTCCGACGCTGTTTCGGTAACCGACACGTTCGCACTAACTGGCACGAATTACGGAGCGGAAGAAGAGCGGATGCCCCGACTCTTGCTCTGACGCGGACGTAAAACCGTTATAGTCTGTACAGATTCTACGCGCCGGGTTCAGCCACAGGCCTAACCCTCACTCGTGACTTTTCCTTTTCGCATTTTGTCATGCTTGTCAGGTGTGTATGCGTACAGCTCTCGAAGTGACCTTGACCAAGCACACGCTTACCAGGCTCACCTTTCAGTGGAGGCTTTTGGACACGAGTTACTATGCCCTAACGTTATTGGTCGTCGTCCTTAAACCTAGCCAATGGCGACGTCCGCCTCGATCTCGCCGCGCCATTTTAAAGCTACGATGCAACGTGCGCGCGATTTAAAATGACAGACATGTGATCTCGCGTCTCACAGTTATACTAATTAGGGAGATCACCCGATCGCGTTAATCGTTCATCATTGCGACTGTAACCGTGGGTCGTAATCTGTTCAAGCCGCTCAAAAATTCTCAAAACATAAAATACGTGATACTCACCTCTATCTTCTTCGTCTTTTGTTGAACGAATTGAGGCTCGAATATCTCTCTGCTCCATCCATACGAATTCATTGTCATAACCTCGAAAATTCTTATCCCGAGATGAAATCCGCGAGTTATCGGAACTTTGATCGAAGTCCAATTTATTGCACTGACCACGTGTTTTGTTGACTATGTTAAGATAGATACTGTCACTAATTAACTTTACTTTTTGCGTTATTGTCAATGTCATGAGTCATAGTAGACTGATTCACACTGTTATCAGGCGAGCTACGAATGTAAAAAGGTTAATTCTCCTTGATACGCTGATGGATTATCTTTCTCTACAATTGTATTGTATTACCAGTTCTGACATATATTCGCACAGAGTTAAGAACTCAATTCTTTTAACAGATTTATTATATATTTTTTTTGTTTAATTATTTAACAATAATTTAATATTATAACATTAATTTGTTAGAATTGTTACAATGAGAGAAAATTTTTTTTTAATAAAAAAAATACATTTTCTTAAAACCATCGATTTTGATGCAAGCATTTGTTCTGTTTAAGTAAAAATATATATTACCTTAAGTATATAATTTTGTACTTTTACATTTTTTACATTTAAATGATTTTACAAATAAACCAATAATATTATTAAATTCAAATTTTGCTTAGATTAAAGATCTGATTATTTTGAATATAAAATTAATCTAATAATAAATATTTTTTAAAATTGAACTAAAAAAATATTTAATTAAAAATTATTTTTTTATTTATTTGCATAAATATTTCAGTTGAGAAATTTTTTAACTTGACTGCAAATAAGTTATTATTGTTACCCACACAGTAAATAATTTTTTGTGCTAACTAAAACTGTTTTTTCTCTCAGTGTATGGATGTTTATATTCTAAAAATTGATCACTGAAATAATCAATTTTGATAAACGTTTGAGAAATATAAATTTGAAATATACTCCAAATTAAATTTGTAAAATTTTAAGCACATGTCTTACATGTGAAATTTTTTAAGAGATACCATGATGATAACGTGAGTCAGAAGTGACTTGTATAATCAACCGACTTCAAAACTGATCTGGAATTCTCTCCACCCACGCCTATTCAATAATTCAAGTCGATGCAGTAAATTTTACGCTCTATCAAAGGTAGCCGGATGTTTAACTTACATCAAATGCACTAGTGATGGATTTTCGGGATTACTGCCAAACAGTTCCATCTGGTGATCAGTATTACTCTGACGGCATTGCTCGGAGTTGCTGAGTCTTAAACCAAGTTCCGTGCGTCGCGATTTCTAAGTTATGTATGACTTTTGCGTGTCGACAATCGGTTTCAACAATTGTCTGTAATCTCGCGCAATTATAATCAACATGCGATTTTACCGATTTGTAAACACAATGGCGAGAAACAGAATCCGGGATCGCTTTGATGTCGCGTGTGAGCTCGGTGCGAAATAATGCGCGATTCGCTTATCCAACCGTGTCTTTATTAGCGTTTACGAGCACCTGAAGGAAATTGGATCTGTCGCGTTTCGCGGAAACCACTCTCTACTACGTCACAGTCTACTTAATTGACGTGGAGTCGGTATCATTGAGTTGCGACACAGCATGCGCTATCGTTACCATCGACAACGATTGTTATTGTAAACAACATGTGCCGCGTTTCGCCGCCGGTACCATAATCATGTATATTTGTGTATATGCCGATTCAAACGTACTTATTACCATTTTTAACTTTTATTGCTATCGGAAATTGTGTCATGCGTTGCACAACGCGATAATATGATAATTGCTGACGTTTCACGCCAACTCGATGGTCGAAAATGCATTACAGAACGAATGTCTGCAGACTCACAGGGATATTACGTTGCAAGATAAATAAATAATATACTAGCAGATAGATACACGAGAAGACTTGATGAAAGCAAAATTGCAGACTGAGATTTCATGTTCAAGGATTGTTTTTGTTTCCATATATTTCTAATAGAAAATGGACAGTATTTTGTGAAGTAATAATTTCAATAGGGTTACCTTAATGTTTTATACATTGAGATAAAAAACTGTTAATTTGACTAAAGTTTTTAACGGGATTAAATTTCTTCAGTTCAAATATTTATATATTTGACTTAAGTACATAAATACACTTAAACTTCAGTTTAAGCATTTACATATTTAAATTAAATACATGAATACACTTGAACTGAAAAAACTTAATCAAAAATTTAGTTAAATTAATATAATTTTTTCTCAGTGTGTATATATATATATATATATATATATATATATATATATATAATGGCTGAAGGAATTGATTTACGTAAAAAAAGAGTTGGATGCAAATACGCAAACAAATCATTAGCTTTACCGAAAATCACTTAAGCATTTTTTATTTCACATAATAATAAGTACTATCTACTTTAGAAATCCTAAATTTTTTTCTATTAAGCTCTTCATATTTGTGTAACAAACAGATGGAAGCGCACAGAAAAAAATTGCAAAAAAAATTACTGTCTGTAGATAAATTGGGATATATCTGTCCTCCCAGCTCTTCCATAGTAATTCTTTTATTTCGTATGCTAATCCAAAATAAAATTCAAAAAAGCTGCACCCTCTGTTATTAAAATTGTGGAACCGTGTCGTTTTATCGATCCAAAGGCGCACCCTCGTGCATAACACGTGTCATGGTCACTGTGTCATATTAAAGTTGAACTTTATCTCTCCCGATGGGAGATCAGATACAATCTACCCAACAATTTTACAATTACTGCAGTTGAATTAATGAATAGGATCGTTTAACCAGTAATTACTTCACAGCACAACAAAATAAAGTGATCGTTTACAACGACGAATGACATTGTTATTTAAAAGGAACTAATTGGTTTTCATCATCTAACATACACAGTAATCATTATCCGGCTGTAATTATTATTGCTACTTTACAATGATCTTTATATACATTGCATAATATTTCAGTTTTTTTCCCAATGATAAATGAAAAAAATTCCACGATGCCGAGCTAATCGCTTTCTTATAATTACCCCTATAATCAAGCCTGTCCGTGTAATAAATTCACAATTATTGTGAGCGTTTTACGGCTCACCGTATTGCAAAATGTGTGAACCGTTTTATCGCGCAATTTGGGACGCAATTCGGGGCGCAATTCGGAAATCTGGTTGCAGTTGATGGCCGGATGATACCGATTTCGCACCGCACGCGCTTGCACCGAAATGGACGTGAACGAACGTCTGTGGTACGTGGTACACTGGCTGGCACATATCCGGTGAGATTCGCTCTGTTTCGGAACTGTCTCTTCCCCCTTCAATCGCCCGAGCCATGTCGCCGACGCGGCGCCGATATACGAGTCGTTTGCTTATACGTGTACCGTATCGAACCGCTTTTCCTTATAAGGAATTCGCGTAAACATTGCCGAAAAAGAAAGTTACTCTGCACGAACCGGTTCTTCACCACTTCCCTGGGATATTATATACAACAAATTTTTTTTACAGATGATAAAATAATCGTATCAATTATAAGTTAGATATATGTGTGTGGGTATATATATATATATATATATATATATATATATATATATATATATATATATATTGGATAGAATTATATCATATATTTATTGCTTAAAACATTTTTTTTTATTAAAAATTAATTTAATATATTTATTTATTTACGAGTATATGTTTATTTAAATTTGTTTAAGAATAATTAGTATATTATTTTTATCTCTCTTGAACTTTAAAACAAAGAGGTAGTAATGTCGCAGTAGGTAAAGCTTTAGTGGTCATTTGATGATGTTTAGAGCTAACAAAATCGAGTCACTTTCAAGCTGAAGCCACGAAGCACATTTTCCGAGCACTTTTCGAACAACTAATCGTATAAGTTATTTTGAGAATTTTGAAGAAGCTGTGAGTCATTTCTTTATGAGAACAGCTCAGACGGTTTTTTTTTCGCCACGTAGATTTACGATATTTTCTTCTTTCGTAATCATTGTGTAAACCAATTGTTATCAGTGAGAAGAGTAAAGCAAGAATTAGGTACTAATGTGTTAATTTAATTAACGTCACGTTACGTTAGTTGCCAGTGGAAATTAAAAATGAGCAATCCTTGGTTTTAGATCAAAGCTATTCTGGCATCACATCAATAAACGTGAATCATTATTTTGTAAACAACGTAAGTGACAATAAATGTAAATCAACAAGACATTTATCTCTTTAATCTAATCATTTATCTCTACATAATCTGCAGCTTTATATATTGAAGGTCGTTACTACAAATGTGTGTGCTTTTAGTTTATTATTTACACATCATTTTTATTCCATTTTATGATTTTTTTCATCAAAATTTTTGCAAAGCTGTTTAGTTTAATTTTTGAGTTACTAACGCGATGCTAACTTTTAATAAAATTTGAATTTGAATATTCCTGAAGCTAATGAACCTTTGATGAGCATAAAGTTTTTTTTGAAATGTAAAATGTACTTCGAATAAAATTTTTAAAAAATTCTTGAATTTTTTTCATGTTTTATAATTTTACAATTTAATTTTGTATTAATTGAATGGTATTTCTGTAAAAAAAATTAAACTTGCAACTTTACAAGAGATTTCATAAAATTTCTCTTGGAGAATTTCAATCTCAAAAAATCATGCATTAAAGCTGTTGTGCAAACGTCGCGACGGCGCGAGAACCAAGGTAGAATCTGGGATGTTGCGAGCCTAAAAATATGCATCGTAGTTCGCGCGTATGGGAGCGTTCCTGTTTTATATTTAAAATTGAATTTATTGATGGGCCAAGGGTACGAAAAAAATATTTTTCATAACGCGAAGCTGCGCGATTAAGAGGATTTGGCTGTTATCGATAGACATGGTAAGAATCTTGGCAGAATGTAACTGACTTCTGGGATAATATTTTATGACTAAGTTTTTGTCTTTAGTATCCAATAACCATCTTATGTCTCAAATATTAAATTATTAAACTATATTCAGCAAGCAATTTGATTGTGGAATGTGGCCAAATATCCCAGTTGACACAAATCACGTGCTATATTACATTTATATTGTTGCCTGCGAAATTTGAACATAGATATGATATAACGATGATCTATGTCGATTAGAGAGAAACAAAGGCTTAGCGGAACAATAATGCCAAAGCTAGAACCTATTGTGTTCTCAGCTGATCTCTAATGTGAATCAAATCTGAAGTATACAATTTCAGTTGAATTGACGACATCAGAACAGAGATTTGATTGCAATGAGACGACAGTTTGGCAACAAACACTGAGTAGATGTGTTTACCTCAAAGCATTTAGATTCATATCAAACGTAAATTAGATTTGTCGCCAGACCGATAGAATGATGTCAAATGAAAACCAAATCCGTTTCCAGAAACGAAAACAATTTAATATCAAGTTTTCGTATTAATTTCTACAGAATTAAAAATTGTACTATCATAATGCATTTTATTTATGTCTTTGACATCAATTTTGAGTGCTCGTCTTTAGAATCATTTCATTAGATTATATAAGTGAAGACTCTCAGAATTGCTGCGCATTTTATTTTTGTCATTGTGTTTTTTACTTACAAGGAGTAAATTTTATCGTACGTATCCATCTACCGAGTACTATTGGCGAGTGAACAACTTTAATAATATTTTGAATTTTTGTTGCCAATCTGTTATCAACATGTTGGACATCTGCTTGCTATTAGTCGCCACTTTGTTACATTTTTGCAGACAGAGGTTGTTACATATGCTAATAAAATTGACAATAACAATAATACAGTGTATTTCCCTTTTAGCTAATATAATCTGTTGCCAACATTTGCAGTTATAGAAAAGGTCATAGGAGTATTTAAAAGGCGATTTTGTTTGTGATTTGAGACACAAGATAGTTATTGTACGTTATTTAAAGCGTAAAATATTGTCTTGCAATATTATAAAAGTCAGCCATTCTGCTGAGGTCCTAAGAATAGATCGAACGTGTTTAACATTAGGTAGTGAAAAACAAGTGGAAAAAAACAGTAAACAGTTGCTGGTATTTTTTTCTCTCACGCAATTTTTTCTTCTCTCTTTTACTCCCTTCCGTTTCAGTCTACGTCTGATCTTCAGTACTAATCTTTCGTGCTTTATTCGCTCGGTCTATCTTTTCTCTGTCAATTACTACGTTTACACGTCACCATTAATCAGGTTTAGTTATGAAACTGGCCCATCACAGTCGTTTCATTCTTCAGAGGAATACTTGAGACTGGCCAGTTTTATAACTACCGATGTTATTAAACCCGATTAATAGTGACGTGTAAACGTAGTATTCAACGGATTCCTACTGTCGTTCAATCGAATAGAAAGCATCGACGAGTCAAGGGGGGGGAACAAAGCATTCTTAGTGTCCAAAATCTTGAAATTAATCTCTTTTTGAGTCGTGTATTATGTTTTAGCTAGAAATTACGATCGTAAATGGATATTGTCGAGAATTTTCTTTCGACAAAAATTTAATGACTTAAAGTTATGCGTTGAATTTACCTTTACTGTGAATATAAAAATGGAGAACTGAAGGATTAATAAGCAATAATATATACGAGTTGACAGTGCACACAATGACAAACCTTGAAGGTAGTATTGGCAGGATGGTGCACATCGCCGGAACCGGAGAGCCCTCCTCGTAGCAAACGCGATGAAAGATTATAGCGACCTAAGGTCGACCACGCGTCCTTCGTTGCTTGTACAGGATGTCTAAACAAAAGTTTGTTCACTTTCTTTAACGTAAAGTATGAAAAAAAGGCCTAAAAATGCATTGACGTTGAATGAGAGAGAAAGACTGAAGAAAAAACAGATCAGTAATATCTATCTGGTTTTCGTTAAATTAAACACGATTATGGAACAAGTGTCGGAGTAAGTAAATTGACGTTAATTAATTTACGACCGCTAAATAAAGACGTGAAGAGGAGATCATTTTTCTACGAGTTATTCAATTCTTCAGCAAGTATCTGCCTTCTAGTTTCATTAAATTTAAATCAAGTTGTTCTTTTATATTCTTCTTGAACCTCTCAATTGTTTCAGCTTGTTCCGTAAATTTTCAAGGCTATATAACATTCATAGTTAATATTTTATGTTGAACAGTTTTATCTTTCTCACTGAAGTCGTAATCTTTGGATTATAACATCGATTTTGTGTGCCACATCTTGGATGTTCTCGCGAGAGAGCGAGAGAGGAGGAATGATTCTAAAATTGAAAAGTCGTGCGATAGATGTTCCGTTCTCATCGCACGTGGCTCGTCTCATGCCAGTTTGCGTTCAAGCGGTAAAATTGATTGCAGGGAATAAAGTGACATGCGGCTTACCCTTTCGCGAATTTATATGTTTTCGGTTGACCGTCCTCCTCGACGATGGTTTTCACGTAGTAATACGAGTACATTGTTTCTGATCACGGAGTCGCTAGAAATCCGTGCCAAAGGCGGACACAATCAAGGCACGTGCGACACGTCAGGGTTCCTAGCGCGAATTGTCATCAGATCACCGCGAATTAGACTGTCATCCTCCTTCTTTCGTTGCGTGTTCGCGTATGCACGCTTAGCTGTACACTGTGTCGTCGTTTATGCTTATCTACTCCGCATATGCGTGTGCACGGGCGTATATATAGCCGCCGCCGGCATTGCTGAGGAAACTATGACGCTTTCCATGATGTGACAATGTCGGCGTCCAGCGCAGTGGTCTCGTTGCCAGCGTTTGCCACGATACAAACATTCCGGGAGAGTGCATCGTGCATCTGCAGTTGCCAGAGAACGAATGTTGCAAAATGGAAAAGAAGGGAGAGACAACTAGCAATCTTGCTTGCGCCAATTTGCCTTTCGGCCATTGCGCCAAGTTAAATATTTGAATCGCCGCCGTTAATGGCGAGTCGCTTTCGGTCGATTCAAATATAAACGCTAGATAAATGTAGCATCAAGAGATGTAACAAAATGAAGTTGATTGTTTTTCCAGAAGGGAGATTATTAAAGGAACTGAAAGATTTTCCTACATGTGCACGAAACTTGAATACAATTATCGAGTTTACAATGAACTGACGAATGACTTCGTTATAACGGGAGGGAAGCCTTATCATGAAGTAATAAATCAACGATCTTCCATAAACACACGCCTTTATTACGTTTCACGTACAGATATATAGTGGCTGACTTTCATACGCTACGCGCACGTAAAGTACGTCGTCGTTGTAAGAAAAATAAAAAAGGGCTCGTGCTCTTTTTATTCCCTTCTCTCCTCCCACCTCATTTCTCAGACTCATTCATCGCTGTTCACTTTATTAGCAATGATGCATCAACGAGGTTTAAGTTCACGTCGTTGCCTCTTTTATTTTATTTTATTTTTTTTTTGTTTGATAGATGAGTCACGAGGTAGACGATCAGCCTACGGAGATTTTTACATCAATATTACAGTGTAACATTTTACTCAATAGCCATAATGCAATAGAGTCTCTTTAACTTTGACCCTACGGGGCGATAAGAGCGGAATGCCAAAGTTATAGAATACCCTCACCACGGCAAGAGTCTACCAATCACCGTGTACTTGCGCGAGCAAGGTACACGTGCTGTGGTGAGGGTATTGTATAAAAGGAAGGGGTACGATATTGGTGTTTGTAAAAGTACGTGTGAAGGAATGGAAAGGCCGATTACGGAGGGCCAAAATTAAGAAGGTTCTATTGTACCCTTTACATCCGTGTAGATCCCGTTGGGATCCTTAACCGTTAGGACAGATAGCATCTTATGATCGTATTGTCTCCGACCAGGGGTTTACTTTACGTCGAAGACGAGACTACTCACGTTTCTTAGACTTTTAAATGTCAAATATATATACACTGCAAAAACGTTTCCCAATCTGCAATTTTCAATTATACATTCACGTTTTTAACGTTGACCTGCTCGCGAGCTGCTATTATATATCACTCTGATTAATTTGCGCTCGAAGATTCGTGTTAACGTATGATTCAATAATTTTACAAATTCCTGCCTGATCGCTATCACGGAATTAGGTGGTTCACTCGAGATCACTTTGCTTAAGAGATGTGTATACATGTGTATGTATGTGTTGTGCGATGCTTAACGTATTGAATACATGTGTTACGTATTTAGTATCTTTCGTCCCCTCCGTATGTACATACATAACTCTTTTTTTGTTTTGCCTACGTTTGTAACAAACTTTTTCTTCCGATTTGCAATAGTCGCGTGTCTCTTCTTGTGGAAACCAATATTTAGCGCGCCTCGAAGAAGCGTCGTCCGTGAAAAGAAATTCGCGGCTTCTTGCGATTCCCATTCACAGGAGGGTCTCCTCAGAATAGTAACGACGCGAGTATTCGTCCTGAGCCCACGGCGAGGAGAGTTCTACGAGCTGTGCGTCCCTTATAATCGCACTCGTTGTGGCCGATCGTTGCAGCTGCAATCGGCGAGCGACTTTGCAGCCGAGCGCGGCCGGGCAGCCTCGTCAACCCCCCTCGGATAAATCTCAGCAGGAGCACTCTTCCTCCCTCGGCAGCTCGTGACCCAAGGAGCCCTTTATTGCAAAAGCGAGGGCATGATAAAGTAGAGGGAATTACACCAGAATTAGAAAGAGTTAGGTTTCAATAATGTCAGAAAAACTATAATCATTAAGGCTCTTTTCACTCACCCTTACTACCCCAGATTGTGACGTCAGAAGCGAGGAAATACTCGATAAAAATTCTTGCAAAATATATTCAAATAGAAATATGTTTCGATAAAACGACATTTGCAGTCGCTAGATTCTATTGTAAAATATATCGAACTATTTCTCTCGGGAAAGAATTAAATTATATTTATTTCCGTGTATTATATATTACAATTGGACAATTGTCATAACTTATATTGTTTTTGGTTAAGCATAATACATTTTTAGATGTATAATTATTTAACAATTAAGCGAAAAGAGAGTTTCGATACATTTTACGAATCGATTCTATCGATTGTGTTGTTTTGTTGAAACATATGTATTTCCATTTTAATATATTTTGTAAGAATTTTTGTTATGCACTTTCTCGTAATAGTAGTAGTGAATGAACAAGAGTCTTAATGCTTTGTTATTGACTGTTATTGAATTTATTAGGATTCAGTAAAGAGCAGTTCAGATTTTTTAATGTCTAAAAAGTTTTCTAAAATGTTTGCAATTTTAGCCAATAGGATGTCTTATTAATTCGCAATCAAGGAGTTTGCACGGGAAACGCATAGTAAATCTTGATATATGTATAATTCTATTTTTGCCTTTTATTTTTCGAAATATTATTTCTTCGTAACTGTATCATTTCTTCTGTAAAAGCACAAACTTTTGTGTTTTTTGTCTGCTTATTTTACGGAAAACCCCTTGATTGTAAATGTTCGAGTTGATTGGTGGACAAATTGCGTTTTAGTATTAAGTACCTTCGATCAAGGACCACGGTCATGTACAGATGGAAACTTTGCAGGACGCCGGATGTAGGGGGGAGGTCAAGTTACCTTCCTTAGTTCCGTATTGCCTGGCGTGCTCGAGCGTTGCGTTCGCGTTGTGATCTTCTCGTAAGGGATGCCCCTGCAGAGCGCGCTTGGGTCCAGGCTCAGGGTCGCCTTCAGGGTATTCTTCACCATACCGTTCACGTTGCTGACGTTGGCGTTGAGGCCGATGGTACGACTTGGCGAACAAGGACTTGGCGAACAAGTGCGCGTGTTGGGCGACGAGTTCGTCATCGTGTCGGGCGGAGTATCCGAGGATTGTGCTATCAGAGAGTCAGAATTGGTGTCGGTAGTCGTTGTGCTCTCATTACCATTTTTGCGATCTGTTATCGTGCTATCGATGTTGGCAGTCATATGACGTTCATCCTCTGGACGGTTGTTGCCGTTGTCTACATTATCACGATCTTCGATGTCGCTGGTTCGATGTATTGCCTTAGACTCTTGTCGATCCGATCGGTCAACTTTACGTTTGTCCTAAAGAGATAATAAGTAATATATATCTTAGCAGTAACGTAACTCTAATTTTAAAATAAGAATAAAGTATAACGTAACATTAAAATAGTTTTAAATGTAATGGAACGGTTATAAATTACAAATTTTGCTCAAAGCTTTCAAATAGGTACCTCGCTACTTTCGGTCTCCTCTTCGTCTTGATCTTCATTGTGATCGCTGTCGCCGTTATACATTTGCTCGAAGGTATCTATGCTGGAATCATACGTGTTGCAATTGTATATTTCTCGCCGACATCCCGTCGATTTGGCGTAAGATCCGCCGTATAACTTGCAGTCCTCGATCGATTTTTCATTCTCCGAATCGTAGGCGGTTCCGCCACCCATAGCTAGGTCCACGCGACGTGCAACGGATCGCGGATCGATGACCCTCGGTTGCATGTAACCGCAGCCATCCAACTGTCGAACAAATATAAAAGCTCACTCTCCTCACACATATGTCGAACTAGATGTAACATTTTCCTGTTTTATTTTACAACTATACTGACATCAGACTGCACGTTGATGCATTCCGCTTCTGGGTCTGGTCTCATGACCGTTATCTCACGATCGCAGATTGGCAATATATCGAAATTAGGCGTCGGTTGATTTATCACATCAGGATCCTTGGTAAAAAAAATATTAATTGATAGATTAGCTGTGAGATTGATTTTATATAAAAATAAAAATGAAATGATACAAAAGAAATTAATTTTTAAAAAACAGCATGGTTGAAATCGTTGTTATGCTCTTTCACCTGCAAACAATAGCCGATCCTTTCGGCAATGGTGGAGAAACTTGGCCTATCGTCAGGCCGTGGATGCCAACACCGCGTCATGATTCCGTATATAGGATCTGGGCATCCCGCGGGTTTCTCAAGACGGCCACCGGACGTTACCATTGACATGACTTCGCGATTTGCACATCCGGTATAGGGCATATAACCGAATGACATAATCTCCCATAAAAGCACGCCAAAGGCCCTACAACGTTACATTTACTCCTTATTTGTAATTTACATTAAACTATTCTCTTTTTATTCGTTTCAATTTTTATTTATTTTATTTTAATTAAAAAAAAAACAAATTGCGTCAGAAGCAAAAAACGGTGTGTATATTTTTGAAAAAGAAAATTGAGATTCAACGTTTTTTTTTTTTTTTTAATGAATATGAAATACGAAGTCTCACCAGACATCGGTCTTCGTGGTGAAGATGCCGTCCAAGAAGCTCTCGGGTGGCATCCATTTTATGGGCAGCATCGCCTTGCCACCTTTCCTGTAATAATCGCTTCGATAAATGTCCCTGGCCATACCGAAATCCGCGATCTTGACGGTACGGCCCGGTGCTTTAGTAGTCAACAAGCAGTTTCTAGCGGCGATATCTCGGTGTATAAAACGCGCTTCTTCCATATATTTACAACCGTTCGCGACGTCGTAGCCGCACATAATAAGGTCTAGCATCATTAATGATGTAGGTCGGTCCTGCAAAATGAAAAATATTCATATATGCTTCCTGGAAACTAGAAGAAACTATAGAATAAACTATAGTTACTTTAAAATAGGTGGAAAAGTCAAAAATATAATGCAATATATTTCACTCTCGCTTTTCTCTCAAACTGACAGCATTATCATAACGTTCTTATCGATACTCACTGATCGAGGCCGTTCTTCACGTAGGAAATTCTTGAGATCTCCTCCGGCTAATAATTCGAGAACGATGTACCTCGGATGTTTGTCGAAGGAGACGCCGATAAAATGTACTATGTTAGGGTGATTAAATTTGCTCATTATCAATGCTTCCATCATGAAATCAGCTTCCGCCTGCGTCGTAGATAAAGACGGTAGCGTTTTGACGGCAACGGGATGTTCCTCGCGTCTGTATTTGTATACACCCTGGTAAACTTCGCCAAAGGCGCCTTGGCCGAGAGGTCTGCGTCGAAA
The DNA here is from genome assembly GCF_016802725.1 of Solenopsis invicta. NCBI lineage: Eukaryota > Metazoa > Arthropoda > Insecta > Hymenoptera > Formicidae > Solenopsis > Solenopsis invicta. The sequence goes on from NC_052673.1 coordinate 15,258,654, forward strand.
ATCGTTAATGTTAATAATTGTACGTTCTGATTGATAAGTACATCTAATTGATATGCTAATCAGGTCTATTATATTCGTACTAACTTTACTAAAGCAATACATTCCCGGGGTATTTGCGGCAAGTCCTTGAAGCTGTAGAGATTGCCGGCAAATTCGTAGTTGGGGTTGAATTCGGTCATCATCGTGTCCGACACGTGTCCTCGACGCAATGCAGCTAATTCGGTGCCATTACCGAACATTACTTCGCGGCGACGCGAAAGCGCTTTTTGTTTTTGGTATCGTTTATCTGTCGAAAAATATAAAATGTGCAAGAAGAAGGAATTTATGTAGAAATAAAATAATTAACGAGATACTTCACAAATATTCAGCGATTAAATATAATAAGAAAGAAAGAGAGACCGAGATTGATTTTATTTAAAAATGAGAAAAAATAATTATAATCAAATAATCAGTTTCGCTCGTTAATTCTATCGATGCTGAAGAGTTATATTTTGAATAAAATAATTTTTATTATAGCTGTTATAGAGTGTATATTTTAAATATAAAAATAGGTCTCATTATTTAATATGTTGTATTATATGGAATTAAAGGTTTTTGTATACTTACAAAACATCAGCCAAAATATAATAATAAAGGTGATCACGCAGCCTACAATTATAAAATTGATGTAATGTTGAGGTCCATCTTTGGAATCGTCAGTCACTGAAATTCAACGTGATTTTATTTCGTTTACATTTACATGTAATAATGAGAGGGCGGCAGTGAGTATATTATGGAAGTTGTCCTTACTGATGCAAGATTTGGAGTTGTTGCTGAGCAACCAACCCTGAGGACAGAGACATTTGGTCTCGTTCAAATATTTATCAAGCGCGACGCAACGGTAATCGCAACCGCAACCGCTAATTGCGGGTATGACGAAGACCTCGCCCGGACCAGAATGAGCTGCAACTTTGTAGTAAACGTCAGTGAGCTTCTGACTGGCGTATGAGTAACCACCCTCACCACTTCCATCATTACGTCCGGCATTACCACCTGAAAAACGCAAAGTTACTTCTAGATTAATTCTGCACTGAGAAAAAAAATTACTAACTTGGCAAAACTTTCCGACTTTATTGGATTTCTCCAAGTATTTATTTGAATATATAAATACTTGAACTGAAGAAATTTAGTCAAGCTGAAAAATTTAATTAATTCGACAATTAATTTAGTCAAGCTAACAGCCTTCTTTCAATGTGAGACTCATTATTTGTGATGCATCTAAATCAGCAAGATTTATTTCAATCAATATTTCTTCAATCTCAATTTTGATATTTTAATTGCAAATTTTAAAAATATATTAAAAATTTTTTTAATTTACAGCAACATGTAAACATTATGGATTTAATTATAGAATGTTTAAATATTTTATATTTCTCTTTACCAACGTAACCGCCGCCACCACCTCCCGATTGGCAACCGCCCCCACCTCCACCAAAGCCTCCGTTGCCGTGGTCTCCGGTTTCGCAACCGAGTCCTCCTATACCTCCATAAATTAACGGCATTCCCCAGGTTTTTCGTTGAAAATTAGGCCACGTACCGTTCCAACTAGCACCGGGTCCACCTAGGAAAGATTTTAATCTTAAATTTGTATCTTTTTTTTTACTTCAAGTTTTGCACTTCTTAGAAATTTGCAAGTTGGAAATTTGTATTATGCATTTTAGAGAAAAGAACTAATTACCCATGCGTTCTGATACATTGGACGGAGAGGGTGTAGGTCTACCCGTGGGAAAGGGACCGCGTCCATGTTGTAATCCATTGTCCATAGAAGGATTCAATCCCAAACCACCGCCACCACCCGCGATTAAGATAGGTTCCAAATCGCCATTCGCTTTTAACTATAATCGATTACGGATTATGTTAAAATTGTATATTAGTGAGACAGAAATTAGTATAGAAAACTAATGCTAAGATTCTTGGTGCAAACACTATTGTGATTATAATTAAATAAAACGTCAACATTACTCATAATCAGCTGTAATAAGAAATAACGCTTTTATTTTTTGTTATTTTACTAAATTGCTATAATCATAATTTTACTAAAAATATAATATTTACTGTGAAGATGGCAGTTGCACCACCACCGCCGCCACCAGGATTCTTAAATTGGATCTTTTTTACTTCTCGTACTTTCGACGCTGTCTGCTGCGGTGACTGCAAGTCAGCTGATTCATCTTGACAAACGGTTGTCTTTAAGCCGAGATTCTAATAGACAAGACCAATAATATCAGTCTGTTAGAAACAATATTATAGACTGAAGAAATAAAGAATATTTTGTAATTTGTAATGCAACTGAGGGGAAAGATTTTTATTGCTGAAAAAATAAGCCGAATCGAGCATGAAACCTTTTTGAAACTAATTGTAGTATGTGTATATGAGTTTTTGAGAAAATCGATTTTAAAATGTTCTAAACGAGAGAAAGTCAATGCTGAAACAAATTTATCGACAGTGGAATTTCGAAAAATATTAATGAAAATTATAAAGTAGAGAAGCTTAATGGAAGATTAAAGATTAACTCATTAATATTCTTTACATTTTTATCTTTTCTTGAAAATAAATTTTCATGTAAAAGAAAAGTTTTATTTATTATACTTTTTTATGTAGAATTCTTCTTCCAACTGTAGTAACAATACTCACTTTGGGACAGGCGTCCGTTCCCTCTTGACCCATTATAAAATATAGTTGGTCGCCCTTCTGAAGCTCTATGACACCGCGAACAAATGCACCCAGGGTATTGCCGACGTTGCCCGAGCCCTTTCCTCCTCGTGCTCCGACAGCGATTAAACTATTTTTAAAAACAATTTATACTTGATTAAATTAAAACAATAGATTCGCTGTAGTATTTTATTTATCATTTCCCACCAGTATATGATATGATCTCAAAAGTATTTCTTCCAATTAATTGAGCACAGAAGTCGTACACTAACGAGATTTAAGTCTTTTCTATTTGTAACTAATTTTTCAGTTATCCGGCAAATCATCAATTTAATTTTAATTTCTATGAGTCAATTTCTCTGCTAAAATTGAGCAGCTGCTTTTTTATATGATTAAATTGATATTAATTATTACGTCAATCAGCCATCTTAAAAACTTTTACTATTGTCAATCTATATTTTAGATAATTTAGATTGCGTCTACTAACGTGTAGTATTCACCGCGTGGTGCCGTCCATCGTTGGACTCCTTCCAAATTAAAGGCCGATTTTTCCTCCTGATCTTGCGTTGAAGGTGGCACATACATTTCTATGTTTGTGTCGTTATATTTCTCAGTGCAATTTTCGACAGTAGGACCATACCTGCCGGTAACCCCGCAAGTAGAAATTCGGATAACTGAAAACAGTGCAAGATATAATTTAATAGCATTTTGGATAAGTTTATCAGTATGGATGTAAAAAATAAGATATTTTATTTGTATTTTTATTTTTAGTAACACGTGACATTATAAATATCTTTTTTCATGCACGCAGAATTATTGGAAAATTTTATTCACTTTTTTAACTTTTAATCTACCGTAAAAAACTTGTTAACAATAGAAGTAATTTGATGAATATGGATAAACAAACTTTATATAAAATTTATTTTTCTATTAACGAAATAGAACACAATCTTAAAAATATTTTTCAAACAAGATTTTTACATTTATAATAAAATAAAATTAACATGTTACAAAACGTGCACAAATAACACATTAAAAAAGTTTAATTAAACTTTATTGAATGCATCGCACTTCGTGTACCTGTCTCATTTATAAAATCCGGATGCTGTGACGGCACGGTACCAACAATGGGATGATAATAATCAAAATTGCCTACAATTTCTCGTGGAACTCCTGCAGAAAAGACATTCATGTGCGAATGGTGGAAAGCCGAAAATAACTAATTACGTATTAAAGAGACATAAAAAATAATGTTAAATTTACCGATGCCGAAACATTCTCGACTCAAGGTAATATCATCAATCGCAATATCACTTTTCGCGGAATACCCTCTAGATGCTTCGAATTGCAAGTGGTACCTACAATGCGTGTCGTATTGATAAAATTTAGTTCCTCATTCGAAATGAAGATTAGTCAAATTTTGCATTAATATATTATTTTACTTATATTGTTAGGTAGTCTTCTATAGTATATATATTTACCTGTATCTTATATCAGGTAGAACAACCGCTTCGCTATACCAAGCGTCGCTATTAGCTCCGTAAGACCACCACAAATTTTCGGTATGATTTCCATATGGTTTTATTTGGACCAAGAAGAGCCCAAGAGATGCAGTATGCGGACCATGTTTGTGATAGAAAAAGCGTATCTAAAAGCATTTTTCGTTTATAAGATATTTGTTAAAATAACAAGTAAAAATCTTTTGTTAAAAAGGATAGAATAGATTTCTATCTAAATTCCTTCCGTTGAGAAATAATCAGATTGCACTTTTTAGAGACATTTTCAAAAAGAAAACATTTATTATCCATTACCATTTATAGTAAAAATAATAAATAAGTCTCATTGATAACTATAATGTTTCAACTTCAAATATAATATTAAATAATAATGTTCTTCTGTAGCAGTTAAATTGACAGATTATCCAATATAATTTATCACTTGATTTCATTGATCTCAGTCAGTAGAATTTATCGCCGTTAATTTTATCGGCGATATATAAAATCATTAAATCGATTTAAATCTCTCTGTAATTTAAGATAGACAAGATTGGTAATAATTGAAGAAAAATGTGAACGTACTTGACACGATTGATAAAAAGGATTTTTAGGGTTACTGCTGTAAGGTGGTGTAGGATTATACACTGGACTTGTGAGGGTGCCTCTACTACCATATGCGACAGCAGTGTGTTTAGAAGCCATGTTTACGAACGCATATGTCCCTGCCAAATAGATAACAGTTCGTTATTCTGTGAACAAATTGAATCTCTCGCCGCATGATCTATATTTAAACGCATACCAGTTTCATTACGATAAGTGTGATCGTAACTAGGTCCGGTTCTTTCGGTTGGCGTGGGTCCCTTGTGAAGGGTCCAATTTAGGGGTCTCCCAGGAACGTTTGTCCATCCGCACCAACCGTTCTCAAAATTGCACCTTGCGTTCTTCGGTATTTGGTCTGCGGAATATTGTGAACGTGCAATTGAATTGTACGAAATCTACATCTCAAAGATAGAGCGTAAAAACATCAGGAAACTCGATATTCTAGGAAACGTAAGGTAATTTAAAATTTAGAATGTACGCACCGCAATCGAGCTCCTCGTCTTCGCCGTCGGCACAGTCCTTTGTAAAGTCGCAAATACGGGTCCTGTTTAAGCAGGAGCCGTTGTTACACCGAAACATATCCCTGGCACTACAATTCCCGATAAATTCTAGGATAGATAAGCAAAAAAAGTTATTGTTTCAATTATAGAACTTTAATTTTTTATGTACGTTAATTTCTTCTAATATTATAACTACTCTTGCAATCGTGTACCAATCGCATCTCTTTTAAAACTACGGCCATTATCGATTAAAAACGTCTACATTAAGCGTCTGCATTCATTTAATTAATTCCATGTATAATGGAATACATGTATATAATGTATATAATATAAATTAAACAAATAATAGGTCATCGTGGATTAATATCGTCGCAGAGGTATGGGCATAATTAATACACGACAAACAAAATATTCCATTAGCTTAATTATTTGAAAATATTTTTATTCATTACCTGGAAAGCAATTAATTAGGCGAAGGTTGTCGACGCCGATACTCGAATTAGAAAAGGGTCCGAAGACCTCCAAATGTATTTTGTAGGACTGATCGATTGGGCGTAATAAAAAACTTATTTTTTGCCATCTGAAACAACATTTAGGCAGTGTTTTTTTAGACCTATCTTCTGAAAATCTATACCACAGCATCACATTAAAAAAAGACATGTGCACATACGTGGCGGTATTATTTCCGGCTTTCGTCACCGCGATGGAAGTCAAGTTGTTGGTTTGTGTCACAAGATTTATAAATCCGTTTTCCATCTCCACCATATAAAGCCAGAACTCAATGCGGCAACGCGGACCCGTGTGAGAAATCGCTTTGGACCATATTTCGGCGTCCCCTTGCCCGCTGAACCACAGGAAGTGGCCTTCAAACAGAGCGGACGGCTAATTAATTTTCCTAAAAGTTACTTGTACGCGTAATTAAAGAAATCAATCGTACACCAGATTTTCTTTAATTTTAGAGTTGGATTCTAATTTTATTAGCCAAATTCTTATCTCGAGACTATAACAACGCATCCTATTATTTTATATTTTGGTTCATGCCATCTACCCAGCGATGTATGCGTTCCATTAATTTATATCTTCAGAACAGCTGCTTTTCTCTTTATATTCTTTCACATTTTTCAATTTTAAATGTAATTTTTTTTACTTACTAAGTTTTTTTTCTATACATTTTTTTTCATATATTCTATATGCATAATTCTTATTCTTTAATGTTTATTTTTATTGTACATTTTTATTGCGAAATCTGTACCTCTCTCTTTATTTTTGTATTATTTATTAAGATAGGTTAACAAACAGCACCACTGCTGATGTCTCACTTTTGAAGTGCAGTTTTCAAACTAAAATGCTCTTACGTATAAACACTTGCTTTTCAATAAAGCTATACGATAATAATTTCTTTTGAAAAAAAAAAAAAAAATGTATAAATGGCCCAAAGTTTTCGTACCATTGGATGAGTTATCGGCATCCGTAGTCGGAAAGAATTTTGACGAGCTGGTGCGTGACGCCTTGACTTTCTTGAAACCCCGAGTCTCATCCCAGAACCAGTCGCACTCTTTGTCCAGATCACAGTAACCAAGTTGCGAATGTTGAGGTGAATTTTTCGGCAGGACTGCCAGGAGCTCCTTAAAGCTCTTTCCGTGCCACGTGCTGAATTTGGAGCCATAGGTCATTGTGACGCAGCAACAAATCAGGACGATCCGAAGCAACAATCCACCACTGCCGCCGTCATGTACAGACACGTGCCGACGATCACACGTGCGGCTCGTCTGACTGTAACCCGCGATGGTGCTCGCCAGCCTCGGCCGCGTGTCGTTGATCATTACTCCGCGATTTCGTCCAGTGGCCGTTCAACAGTTCCCGACAAGGTCATGCACAGCATCGCGCGTTCTGCTTTCCCGAGATAGCAGACATGATTCTGCAAAACGTTGCTGCTTCTCGACGAAAATTAGAATTTAGAGAGAGTCCCGCCGAGTAAGAACGCCGAGAACGCACATTTCAAAGGTGCTAACGGTGAAAAATTTACAACGATAAGTGCGATGATGAGCTTCGGTATTACTCTCTTATTATTTAACAGCTTTATTTGGGACTTTCTTGGCTATGGTCGTCTTCCATTATTTTCAAGACCGAAATCCTATGCACACAAATATTTTGAGTTATATATAATGTATGCAATACATGGACAGATTACATATATTTTATTTTATACATACATGATAAATGATAACTAAAAAAACTTCAAAAAAATGTTTCAAATAAAAATTGTACAGTTTGAAGGAGAACTGTGAAATCAATTTTGGAAAAAAAAAATTTTTTTTTAAATTTATGTATAAAGGTTATTTCAATTTCTTAAATGGAATTTTTTTACACGAGATGATTTCTTCATATTTTCCATAAAACTATTAGAGTACATTTATCGAAAAATCAATAGTTTACGAGATGTATTTTATATACTTCATTCCGACATATTTCGACACGATAAGTATAAAATATCTCTTAAATTAATGATTTTTCGATAATTGTATTTAATACTTTTATGCACATAATAATGAGATAAATCTATTGGGGCAAATAAATATAGTTGCTTTAAAAAAAAAAATGTAGTTGCATATTGTAAATTGTAAAGCGACTGTGTTTTTTTGTACCAATTAATACATCTCATTATTCTGTGTATGAAAGGTATAATTATGAAAAAATTAATCGTTTACGAGATATTTAATATTTCATATCAAAGTATAGCATTAATATATGTATAAAATATCTTGTAAACTATTGATTTTTCAATAAATCTATTTTGATACTTTTATATGCAGAAGAGATAATTAAAGGGACCATTAATGCGCGATAAAGATCATACAATTTCATAAAAAAAAAAATGGAATAATACGATCTTTTAAATTTATAAAATAATCTTTATGTAACTTTCTTTTGTTCCTTGAAAATTGATTTTACCATTATTTGTGATTTTTACCATTATTTCCTTCAGACCGCGTAAACTTTTATTTGACATATTTTTTCGTAAAGAGCTTTTATTTTAGTTATTTACATTTTTCATGTTATATGGATGACCACATCACTCTGTATGATCACATCTTCAGGCTATTTTATATAAAATGTAGAACGTAGGTTATAGGTCGCAAATACAGATGCGATAGCTTAACAGAAATGTCAATGATATTACCAACGCTTTTATCTGGCTGTCATGTTTGCGATCTGTAATCCATATTCTGTATCTTATGTAAAATAACTTTTATTTAAAAAATAAAATAAAAGAATGACTTTAGTTTTTAGAGAAAGAAGGGAAAAAGTTTGCATGCGTCTCTCTTCTTCGATTTTAATGATAGCTTTTAATGTTTTATATCCCGATTTTTAATATTTATTGCCTTGATAATAACGATGACAATTTACATTTTAAGATGGAATTTTTCCAAAGTTCTTCTTAGAAAATATTTCTTATATTTATTATATCAAATTTGCAAATACAATTAATTTTATTTATTTCTCATGTTTTTGATCTTTATATATAAATTTCTTGACATAATTATACATTTAATTAAATTTATATGTTCAATTAAGAAGCAAACATTTTGGTTATTAGTTGAAATTTTGATACATTGTTTTTTATATAAATCTTATATGTTAATTCTATAAGTAATGGAATATGATATTAATGGTCATCTTTTATAGTTATGTCATAGTTACGCTAGGAAATGTTTTCTGCAATGATGTATTATGCAAAAGTACTAAATTTGTTCAATGTTAAAATTTAATATCTAAAACATCATGTCCATGCCGTCATCCGTATAACAAAATAATGAATGATATAGCACAAGTTAAACGGAATTTTGAGAGAAAACGATTTAATGAAACGAAGCTGTGAACGCCGGAAATGGAATAATTTATTTCCCGATATTCCTTGATTTCCTGCTTGCGCGCGGGGGATGAAGTTATGCCTGTTATCTCACTAGCCATCATCGGTATTTCAGAAGCGATTGATGCTATAATAATTAAAAGCGGGCAGTGCCAAAATACATTTTCATTTATTTGGTTTTAGATTGATTACAATATTTTCTCGCTTTCTCATGTGCAGAGAAAATCTTACAGAGATGAAAAATAAATTGCTGATATGTGAAGAAATATATTTCATCTAAAAAAATATAAATCTTACAAAACAGAAGAGAGAGAGAGAGAGAGAGAGAAAGAGAGAGAGAGAGAAGAAAACATTGATAACGTATAGGTGTATTCATACTTTCTATGAATAATTAGAAATTATTTTCAATTTTTGACCCGTAAATTTTTTTAAGAAATGAGAATCAAAGACGAAAAACTGCAAATTTATATTTAGCTTTAGGTTCAACTTTACGATTTTAACTTTTATTTCAGCTTATTTTAGTCTCAAGGCTTTAGTTCTGAACTTAATCGGTTTTTATTATTAGAATTATATTTTATCCCGCACACATCGTACGCACGATGAAAATTTATCAATGCGTATTTCGACGCGCGAACCATACGGAGATCGCGGAGATCGCGTATAAGGAGAACAATTGAACCTATTAGTTCAATTTCGCCTACGCATATTCTTTCTCTCTTTCCCTCTCCGTTCTGTGACGTGCGTCGTGATTAAGTGTCAAAGTGTAGCATTGTCGCAGATTATGCGGTGAGTTAACGCGCTTTAACTCGCCTTCATCTTGCGGCGAAGTGACGATTCGCTCGGAAACGAAAACGTACACACGAGTCTCTCGAAAAGCCGCCTTAAGCGAGTCGCGTGATTTAGCCCGATCTCCGGCAAATTTTTATTTTCTTTACGAGCGCGATTAGCGGCCTCGAAAACAACGGGCAGCTATTGTCAGCTTGGAATATCGATTACCGAATCGTATACACCGAATATCCGCTCTTGTCGGCCAATTGCGGCACTCCTGCGACCCGCGGTAATCATTCGAATGCCACCATTAATCCTAAAGAGCTCCGATCGAAACACTCGACATTATTTATCAAGCCGCTTAAGGGGGAAAAAAAAAGAAATCCGATTTCAGCGTATTAAAGAGACATTCCGCGAAAAGCGAGTGCGAAAGTCATGATTTGCGAAAATGGGAATGTACAGGAAGTATTAGAGAATGATACTCTTTATCGCATTTGAATTAACGTGTTACGCGTAATTTATATAAGGAACAGATGACAGATTAAGAAAGTTAACATTTAATTAGATTGATCGTGTTGCCAACATCTTTCTTGTATTTACTTATGTATTTAGTAGTTTTAAAAAGAATCGTTTACCTGTTAGTAAAAAAACTCATGCGCGGTGATGGATTAGCGTGTCGACAAGTTATTTATAGCACCTTCCTAATTCAAGATTTTCTCTCTTTCTCTTCGTTCCGCCCTTCTGTCTCACGTGCTTGATTAATTCAACTTTCAACACGGTCTGTCTGTACGTAAAAGCACCAAGACACAGCGCGATCTAAAATGTACTGCGCGCAGGATGTAGTAACAACGATCTGTACGTTCTCATGTCTCGTTAACAGCAATCGAGGAAAGCGTTTTGCTCTCTGTCTTTCCTTCAATCACATCTCCCTCTCTCTTTCTATCTGCCTCTCTTCCGGAGGATTTGAGCGATCGCTTGGCTTATGGTTATTTCCGCGGATTATGTCGCACCCTCGTTTGGCACCCTATAATATATATAGCCCTCTAAGTATCAACTTACAAGAATTGAAAGCCGACTCTTTTCATCAATATTCGCAAAATTCGTTTATAGTTATTTTCGCGGATTATGTCGCACCTTTATTTGGCATCTTACAATACATATAGCCCTCTAATTATCAACTTACGAGAATTGAAAGCCGATTCTTTTATGAGTATTCGCAAAATTCGCGTATTTACGCAATCGCATATCACGTAATGGCTATAAGGTTTTTTAATTTATGGTGTGTACTGTTTGTTACGCAAATCACAGTCCTTTTAATAACACTTTGAATAACAAAGATTGTTGCTAGGTCAAAGCGGACAATGTCGTAACATAATTAAGACAAGTTACGTCGATATCACTATATAGTTTTACATTGTGTTCTCGACTGTGATGATTTCTCGCACGTGCGGCGTTTGTGATCGTGCACGAGACGCGTGTTCCCCTCCGTTCCTCTTTTATAGCCCAAGGTAAAAGGTAAAACAAAAAATTCTATCAACAATTAGATAATCCAATTATTGGACAATTAAACGATTAATAATTGAAATTTTTGTAAATTGATATAAGCGTTTACTAATTGAAAATATCATAAAATAATGACATATTGAAGTAATTTTCCTATGTTAAAAATATCATATATTAAAAAAATAAAGATATTTTTTAACATTAAGAAAGATTTTTAAAATTTAAATGTTTTTTAGTATATGTATTAAATATGTTATATGTTATATATATTTATTTAATACATTGGCAGTGTAATATGTTATTATATTATATATTTTTTCTTTTTATTTTATTATATAGATTGATCTATATGAAATATATGCACTCTCTAAATTCTTTGGAGTGGAAACTCATTCTAAAAGAGAGTGAAAATTCAACCAGTTTTGAAAAAGAGTGGCTGAATTTTCACTCTTCAGAGTGAAATTCCACTCTAAAGAATTTAGAGAATACATTAAAATCATCTTTGTGCTTTTGAAAATATTGATATGAATATATTAATAATGATTTAATATTTCGAATTTAATTTTTTCTCTTTTAATATAAATGTTCTATTTTACTATTTTATTTCTAGCGGTCAACATCACATAAAGCGTTTTTAGCGCCATTAATATCAATTAATATCGTTCATTAAATGAAGTCATGTTTGAGTAACGTCCGAATTCCGCGCGTGGATTTTATAATACATTCTTCCATTTGTGTATCTTGCGTTCATACATTTTATTATTTTTAAATATTTTATGATTGCACTGAAAACTATTTTAGTCGTAAAAAATTATTGCTATCATTTAGGGATTATTTAGTGAAAATTTATTTTGTTTCAGTTTCACTTGATTAATTAAATGATTCATTTTACGCGGCGGTGTTGTAGATAGATGCAGATTCGAGGTAGATAGATGCAGTTTCGACAATCAGTACGCTGTAAAGTAGTAATATATTGTATCAAGTGCCATATTATCACGTACTTTCGATGGAACAGCCGTCCTCGCTTTTGCTTTACATCGCCATTCAAAAATCTGCAATAACGGGGCAATCTCTCCTCGCGAGACGCATCACAGCAAGAGTCGTGCCTGCGACAACTCGCGTTCACTAATTCTTCTTGTTAAATATCCGAAACAGATGCAAACACAAACGAACGAGGTCTATCCGCGGTGCACTCGCGATGATATCGAACGGGTTTATTGCGTCTGAGAATTTCGGGCACAATTCCGTACGTTCGTGCAACGTCGATCGGTCCGAGAGATATCCGAGGAGATTCCGCTGGATATCTCGTGAATCACACTTGGCGTTCGATCGCACATGGAACCCAGTGATCCCGATGCTGATTTTCGCGATAACATCGGACGGGCAACATCCGCGGCGTCCCTTTCGCTGCGGGGAAACGTTCGAGTTTGGATCCGGAGGTGTTTTACGAAGCACGAAGATCGCGCCGCGGCCGCACCGTCCCGCCTGTGCGTAGACACGCACGCGTGCGCGCGTACATTGCGTGAAAGCGTTACGCGATCGGCGTACGACGTCGCTCTGACGACGACCGGCGAGATCACGCACGCAGCATCGCCGTGTTCTCTAGGACCGCGCTCCAGCCGGAGGACTCGTGCCGCCGCTCTTTCCGCTCCGCTTTTCGGTGCTTATCGATCGGTTGTCTCTCCTCGTCTCTCCGTATGGCTCTCGCGGCCCTCTTGCACACACCCGTCACGGGCGAAAGACGTGTCTTCCTCCCCGCGTGATTACGGCGCCGAGATTGCCGAGTCGTAGCCGAGTAGACGAGTGTCGCTTAACGTTAATCCCGACCTTAAAATGCCTCGCGCATGAGGACATGAGGACCTGTCGACGAGACCCTCGGCCGCGTCCTCCGCGGGGTATCGTTTCGTCCCCGAATCTGTGTAGCTCGTGGCGGCGGAGCGGAGCGCCGCGCACTCTCTCTTTCTCCTTCTTCCTGTCTCGCTCTCTCCGCGCGCGCGTGGACCACACGGGGAGATTACGACCCGCGTTCTCGCGTCCTCACCATCCGGCGGGGGTGAGATGGAAAGAGCAGAAGCGCGAGAGAAAGAGAAAATAGGAGAAAGAGGAAGACGGAAAGAGAGAGAGAGAGACAGAGAGAGAAAGAGGTGAAGGGATGAAGAGGTGGCGAATGATCGTCTCGCGATCGAAGACGTTAGCGGCGTCGGGAGGCCTACCTCTTTTCGGTACCTCCCAGCATCCAGGCACCTCGGCATCCTCCTCCCTCTCTCTCTCACACACACACACACACACACACACACACACACACACACACACACACACACACACACACACACGTAGCGCCGTGACGTGTTGCACGCGTGGTCACTCGTGAGCTCGCGAGCACCGGGCGCGTCGATCGATCGGACGTTTTCATCCCGCCTTGCAGCATCCAGAGAGCGCACGTTCCTCGTTCGCGGGAACGGTTGCTGCGCTTCTCCGACAGTGAACCGCGTATCGTTCGAAGTGACAATAGACATTTTGCCTTCGACAAACAGGCATACTGACAGACGCATATGTACTATTTGAAATGTCTAAAGCAGCAAACCGAAAATATTAAACTACAGGAGAGGATGTTTGCATATAAGCATCTGCTTCGAGCGCTGATCTCTGAACTTACGTCACGTGCACTATTTGGGTGGATGTGGATACAACACACCTCGCGTCGATGTGATGGATAAATAAAATTGCAGTACCTACGATCAAAAACTAGACGCTACAGTTTTCTTCGTTAAACATTTTTAACGCGCGATATAAAAATATAGAAAAAAAGAATCGTACACTTTATATGTTAGATTTTTTCACGCGCACGTGTGAAGCCAAACAAATTCTTTTGATAGGAAACTAATTGTAAGTGCGATGAGGCTTCCCATGGGAAGCACGATCTTTGCCTCTTTATTGTATTGAATTTTTAATATCGAGGGAAGGGGAGTAGGAATTGCTTGGGAGGGTTGCGGAAGATTGGTTGAGCAAAAGGAGGGCTATAAAGAGAAAGACATGCAAGGGAAGAAAGGGATTCTAGAACCATGAAAAAGGGCGGGAGTGCGGTGGATGCTGTGGGAGAAAGATAAGAAGAAAGTAGAAAGAAAAGATATACACGCGACAAAGTAACAGGACACCCTTAGATTTTTTACCTTCCCAAACTAATAGTATGTAAAACGATTTTGTATATAGGCGTATAAACAGTTTTTCCTTTATTAGTAAGATGCGAAGAAATGGTTGCTGTTTTCCGGAATTATGTCTATGTGAAAAACGGGTGCGACAAAATGATAGGACGATGTGAAAGAAATAAGATTTTTATTTAATTTGAATAATGTATACACTTTTCTTTTTTTTCTATAACTTCTAACACTTCTTTCTCTTAGGTAATGATTTTTATAATATTTTTAAATACTTACGCGAACTCTTATTCTAAGCCTCTTTAATTACGGTTCTTAGCTCTTCAGAAGAAACAGAATTGTATTGTCTACAGTTTTGGTTGACGTTACGAACTAGTTGTCTCCATACGTTTTCGATAATGTTTAGGTCTGGGGACATTGCCAAGGTAAAACATTATGTTATTTTGTTCAAAATAATTATTTACCACTTTGCAGTATGCACTGCTGCATTGTCTTGTTGAAAGATGAATTCACCTCCACAAATTGATTTGATATTTACTATTTCCTCATCAATTAATTTTATATAGTCATTACTTTTTAATTTAGCATCAATAAAATGAATTATTTGTTTTTTCTCTGTATCTAATTCTTTCCCGAATCATAATCCCTCCTTTCATTTGGCGTTTTATTTGAAACATTGGTTCTTTTCTGAGATCATGAAAATAATACGACCAACCATCTGGTTTATCAAGTGTGAAACTTTTCTCATCCGTAAATAATACTTTTCTTCATTTTTTTTCTTCGTCTAATGTGCTCTCGGACGCATGCTATTCGATTCTCGATGCGTTTCTTAATGGCGGCTTTTTCTGAAGTTTTTTTGCGCTTAATGTGATCTGCTCGTTGTAAAATAAGTTGTACGTTCCTCATATTAGTTTCTACTTCTGCCTATACTAATTGACGTGATGTCATAGTATAATTTGATGCTATTTGTAATATCTTCCGTATATCACAATTATTCGCAGCATAAGATCGACCTTTGCCTGTCTTTTTGTCATAATTTTTGGGATTCTTCAGAAAGTTTCTAATCATATTTCGACTTCTTTTTGTCACTCTTGAAATTTTAGAAAGATTTGCTTTTTCTTTTTTTTAAGTTCAAGATTTAATATTTTTCTCGTTTTTACTTAAATAAGTACCACGACCCATTTTTTAACATTTAATAAGCCAAAACTAATATCAAAATTTTTAACACGCTACTTACGATTGAAAAATAATAATTTAAATATTATCTCGGGCTTAATCTTTCAACAGATACTTTGATACTGTCTACTGCCCTATTTTGTCGCACCCATTTTTTACATAAACAGATAAAATTCCGGAAAACAGTATAAACAGCGACCATTTTTTCACATCTTACTAATGAAGGAAAAACTGTTTATACGCCTATATACAAACTATTATACATACTATTATACATATTATTAGTTTAAAAAACATGAAAAATCTAAGGGTATCCTATTACTTTGTCGCGGAGTGTGCTTTTTTACCGCGCATGTTGAAACGAGGTGCGTGAATCCTAGAAATAATTTAACAACTCAGCTATTTCTTTCTAAGAACACACGAAGCTCGCTTTCAGACCTGATAAAGCCTCGGGTTGCACACATCGTTAAATTCGTATCGCTCTTTTGCCGAGGCGGCGCGGGCGTTTGCCAGCGATTCTGCACGTTTATCGTCCGTAGCTTGTAATCGCGTGGTACGTAATAATTCCGTGTTGATATCCTTAGAAATTCTATCGAGGTATAAATAGTGGACCGCAGAGGCTCTCGGTGAAAGGAGTAAGGGCATATCACGCTCTAGCGAGCTTATTCTTTTTCCGTTTCGCGATCACTGATCGCATACATCGGGTTATAGAGTGTTGTAAAACCACTGGACCTTTCAATTATACGCTAGAAAAACTATGTTGAAATTGCATAGGCAACAAGAGCAAAAGTCGTACAATTTATAATGCAAAGAGATATATTTTCCTTGTGTCGTGTGATTTTTATGCTTGTTTGTGTAATTTTACATACTTACGCATTCTCCTTTCCTGACACAAAGTCGATATTTTTTTTCGGAAAAATACGCACGCCAAAGAGAATAATATTTGAAATTGATTTTTCGTATTTCAAATAGATTTCTCGTATTTCAATACAGTCTAATCTGAAATTCACAGATACGAAAACATGTAGTGCTGGAAATTGAAAAGTTGACGTAGTAATGATTTTCCTGGAATTTTTCTCTGAGTTGTCACGTCAATTGTTCGCCTTGAACGCGATAAGCACACGAATGAAATATAAAGCGAAAATAATATCGCAGCATACGCATTAGATGAATAAGACGAAAGATATTTTGATAATCGTTGATGTTTTGCGATAAAGAGATAGATGAGCTAAAAGGATAGTTCAATATATTACATTTGTTATTATATATAATATATTTATTACATTCATCTATATGTTACAATCATCATGTAATTATTTAATTAAGTACAATATTAAGTCCCACATCTTTGTGTTACCGTTTATTGATCTTTTAACTAATTTGACCTTGATTTTATCTTTATGAAAACGTGAAAGATTATTTTTTCCAATTTATTTTTAACATTACATATTTTTGTAACACACAGTGAGCCTTACATTTTAATTTTCTAAAGTCTGTTTGAAATTAATTAAAGAATATTTAATTTTGTTATTGATTTAACTTAGTTTAAGAAAAACTAAGTTAAATCAGTCATTCTCATTTTTAACTATTAGTTATGAACTACTGGCACTTGAACACCTTGTATTGTGTAAGGTGTTCCAAGTTTCTCATACTTCCTTTCACATACGGATTATTGCACCTATTTGACGTAAGTTCTCTTTCCATAACATGAGTTTATAAAACTTGGCGAAAATTTCAAATCCCTAGCTTCCTTGAGAGTTTTTCTTTGTTTCAAGTTCTACATTTCGCAGTGTAGAAAGCAGATTTGATTTTTTGTCATGTAAGCTTGTTCTGCAACATTTGACGCTTAAAAAAAAAAATTAATCGAAAAATATCCGTTTTTATTAGAATTATATGTACAATCGTCTAACTGTGTGTGTGTATGTGTGAGGAAATTAAATTGATGGTATTCACGTTTACAAAAACTGTATCTGCAGAAAAGCGTAGTTTTAAAATTAATAATATTTAAAACTCAATTGTAGATTTTGATAAATTTTATATCTAATTTGAAGTGATTATTAGTGAGATCCGTAATTTCTTCAAGAAACTTAATCCTCTCCAGGAAATTGAGTTTCCATCTCCGCTTCCTTGGGATGATTTCTCCCCCGTTTATTTCCTCTACTAATTAGAAATATTTTCCGATCACTTTTCCGAAAGAGTTTATATTTTGGAACAACGTGTAGTACATGCTATTCGCACGAAGCGAAAGGCGATGTCACGTAGCGTTCTTTTTTTTTTGTTCTTTTTTTTTCATTACGTCAGGTTCGTCTCGCCGCGATCTCTTTTCTTGCACGCGTGTGTTTTTTTTATCTGGTTTTCCACGTCCTATCTCATCTCTGGGAACGTTACGCCGCAACACTCGCACGCTCAACACGCGCAAAATAAAACGGGAGTAAAAACATATGGCTTCTACAAAGTTGGCATAGTTCGTTATTCATAAACTCGATCATATATATTACGCATATATTTTATAATCTGATGATATAGAATCTATGATTCTAATGTACATCATAGTTACAATATTTTTAGCCTACATAATAATCCGTTTATAGTATCCCATTATATATCTGTAGTCTAATTTTATTTTATGTATATATAACATTACGTATAATAGGTCAATTATTTATTTTATCATATTTTCATATTTCTTGTTTTTCTTCTATCATAATGCCATCTAATAATAGATCATTTCTTTAGATCTTCGCAAAAAGTAAAACGATTTTTCTTTCATTTTTAAATAAATTACTTGAAACATCGAATTAGAACATCTCCAACAATAAATTCGAGAATACGAATGCTTTCCATTTCGTCTAATTTATGTTAACTAAATGAAAATATGATGTTCCGAAATCTAAGTAACGAGACAACCGTGTTCTACAACCGTTTTCTTGGAACGCGAAGGAACTCTTAGTGTCGAATAAATTATCGCAGCTTGCCAAGCCATGCAAGTTTATCGACTGCAATATCACGGTTTCGTCCTGCGCCGCCGTGTTTGCCGCATCGGATATCTCATTGCAGCCTCGATGAAACTGTAGACCTCTCTCTTTCTCTCACTCTTTCTCTGTCACGTGCAAATCCTTATTCACAATACCCGGTAGATGGTTTTCTCGTTATTGATCTTCTCCTTTCACCTTTCCCCCGTTATTTTCTTTTCTCCTTTTTTGCACCTTTATGCGATATAATGGATTTTTCCTCTCTTGGTGTGAGGGACGACAATTAGAGTTGCGAGTTTCTAAGCCGCGTATTAATTTTAAGCGGAAATATGTGTGTCAAGTATGTGTAACAACGGCACGATGCGATCAATACCCTCTCTGGACAGAGCAAATTCCTGTATTTTAAATTACGCCAGTAAGCAGTTCTGACGATGCCAATGGCAAAACACGCCGCGGTCCTCGGCCCGGCAGCGATTGATTATTTTTACAATAGGGGAGAATGAAGAAGGGATACTTCGCGGCATTGTCGGCTCTTCGATAGATATTGCACTGACGTCATTTTTCGTGGAAATTATAGGTCATTTGTTCGATACATGCGATTTTATTTCTGTTATGCGGAAAATGCGAAAAGACGTTTATCTCTCCCCGGACAGCTTTTGAATAATCCGTAATCTTACGAATGCAATGGCAAAAATATTTTACATCTAATTTGCATTGCCACTTTTGAGAATTTTTTAATGCTATACACTGTTTTCAACTTATTTAATTATGACACTTTCAAATAAACGCCGAGGCATACCTTTGTTCTCAAAGTCCACTTTGCGATAAAGAATATTGACAAAGTGAAATATGAACGTCGCGTATTGGCGAAATATGAACGTTGCTGAAGACAAGTGTCCGTTACAATAATGCTATTGTAGCGTATTAACGAGAGGAATATCGGGAAGGGGATTAGGCTTCATGAAATATTAACACAGTTGTGCCTTTGAATTTTAAATGTTATACCATAATGTAACCTAAGGTAAACCGAAAGAGATTGTACATCGATATAACATAATATACATAGTATTTTTTTTTTTTGCTTTTTTTTAAAATAATAAACGTGACACATTATTTAGAGTATCACTTAAGATTACTAAATACAATATTGTGATATTTCAGATATTATCTCACAATACACGTGCTAGGAAAAGGCGATAAATTAATTCTGTGTTCTACATAATATCTTTTGCACTGAAAGATGGAAAACACGTCCCAGGTGACATGTAGTTTGATTCATTTTAGGCGAAAATTTGAGAAAGGAACTGTTTAATACTTAGGCATTCTATTTGACGAATAAGCATTTTGAAAGAGATTCCCATGACATCAGTGATTACGATCGCAACGCGTAAATAATTGATGATTCTTGACGCACTCAAGAATAGTGAATCAATGAAAAATCATCTAATTACGAATATATATATATATAACTGTTATATCTATATAAGCAATTTCAGGCGACGTTGAGTAAATAAGAATAAATAATATGTAAAAAAAGAGTGCAAAATCCGATAGAAAAGAAGAACCTTCTCTTTGACAATACATTAGTCATACCACATGTTTTGCCAAAAAAAAAATATTGTGCAGCAAGATTGACGATAAGGGATATATAAGGAGAGAGTTAATAGCTCGCGCGTATCGTATTATCATACTATCATACTATATATATATGACACGACTTTCAATACTTTCAATAACAGTTCAGCTTTAACTCTGTATATTACACGGTGCGCCTCGAGCACGTCAATGTCATCTATACTGTGAGACACATTTGTCTGTGAGATTCATGTCTGAGATTCAAATATTTTGTAGATTCGTTTCGCTTCGGCATCTACGTGGCGTTTCTACACCGAGATAGATTCCCGTGTCAAGCTCAATGTTTCTTAAGTCCAATACTTTCTCTTCTCTCTCCCGTCTCGTAGAAAAGTCAGGTCTTATGTAACTTTACTGCGGAATATATATACACCGTACAATACATTAAAGATACATTTCGTCGACAGTTGCACACTTTGAGCGAAAGCTAATAAGAACTGGAATAATGCGCGTTTAAAGAACTATGATCTCCCTCTTTTTCTCTCTTGGAATGTACGTTTGATTGGTCATTAGCTCTCGTCAATGCGCTCACCTTCTCTCCCTCCTCACTCCATCTCCTCTATCACTCTCTCTTCTACTTGTAACACGCAACCTGTCACAATCTCTCATGCATTAGTAAAACGCGCATAAATACAACGCTATTTCCAAACATACATACAAATACTTGACTTCCCCCTCCCCCTCCCCCCTCTTTTAGATATATGTTTATCGAAAAAAAAAGAAAAACGGAAATCGTGGTTGCACATCACATTACTAAGAGCACTTAAACCACGCAACATTTAACTGCGTTATAAAAATACGCAATATTATTACAATAAAATAATTATTTATAGTTCTTAGTTCAATTAGCTTTTACTTGACGAAAATTTGTTTATAGCCTTGTATGTTATCACAGTGTACGGTAGTTTCCTTCCTTGCACTGCCTGTAGAATTTCCACGAGAACGCCGCGATCGCCATCAGACATGTAGTAAGGATAATGCCGCCTGCAACGAAGAGATATGCATGTAGTTATGTATGCCGTTCTAATTATCATGATAAAATTTTTATTATAATATAAGTTTTTTTATTTTATCACCTTATTAAATATATCTCAATAAGTGTCAAACTATCTATGTACTGAGAAAAAAAATGATTAACTTGACTAAATTTTTTTTCTCAGTGTAAAAATAACTAGCAGAATGACATCTGTTACGTACCAAAGAAGCTTAGACCATCAAACTGGCGGTCCTTAGAAGATGGCGAAGGTGGTACAGCTGTTGTTGCTGATGAAGCTGTGCTAGTAGGTGCAGCTGTAGGAGACGGGACAGTAGTTGGTTTTGTAGGTGTGGTTGGTGTAGTATGATTATTAGGTGTAGGAGTAGTAGTAGCAGCAGTAGTAGTGGTGGTGGTGGTAGTACTAGGAGTAGTAGTTGTAGTAGTTGAAGTTGTAGTTGTAGTAGTAGTAGTTGAAGTAGTAATATTTGCAGGTTTAGTTGTATTTGGTGGTACAGGAGTAGTCGTCCCATTTGTTATATTGTTAGAGTCCGAAACAGTGACAGTCTTTGACGTGTCTGCTACAGAATTTGACGGAATGATAGGTTCAGCTGTTGTCGTGTCAGTCAGGTGTAATGCATCTGAAAGCATAAAGAGTCCACATATTGTTTTTTTTTTTTTTTTTTAATAGATGGAGATTCTAAACATTTCTACTATGAATAAATTTAATATTATTTTTTTCTACACTTAATAAGTAAAAAACATATCTAAGGTTTTATTTTAATATTTATTTATATTTAACGAAAATTTGTTTTATATATTATGTACCAACGCACGTGTATACATAAATATTAAGTAAAATGAATAATTTATTTAAAACTATATATATATATATATATATATATATATATATATATAATTTTATTTTATAAAATATAATAAAATCTAAATTTAATAATTTATTTAAAATTCATCATTTCTGAAATTAATAAAATATTTACATGAATATTCGTAATTACAAATACAAAGCAAAAATAAAATTGACATTAAATTTTATTTCGTAATAATATTAAGATTGCTGTGAATATTATCCCATACAGCAAAGAATATGCTAGGAATGTGTATATCTTTTATGAATATTCCTAGAATATACAGAGAATATGTACACATTCCTAGCATATTCTTTGCTGTATGGGATTTTTAGGAATTTTTAACGACATTAAATTCGCAATTTAAAAATAAATAATTTGAATTGAATTTTTTTACACTTTTGTCGAATAATCTCAAACGTTGATTTGTAGTTTTCCACCTTTCACGCGTTAAAATACAAATGCGTGTATCAAGAATATGCATAAAATATATATCTTTTTCTTTATAATGAGTTTTTAACCACTGCAATATCGGAGTTAATATTATATATCGTTTTTCCGGGAATGTATTGCCGTCGCGCGTACGATCGTTATCATTTATAATAGTCAAGATTTGGCCGGTAGTGGTCGGCGAAAGATCAATAGCAATCTGCTCGAGACCACTGCCGTCATCTAACGAAGGTCGGACGTGCATAAGAAACGTGTACATGGGTGCACTGAGCCGTTGTAACGGATCGATTTTTTTCAGTCTTACATTTTCATGAACTTTCCGCACGTGAAAAGAGAATCTCTTTACGTCTCATGCACAAGAACAGAATACGGAGAGCGCGAGTTTACGAATTTCATGAATATCGCTCTTAGGGAAAACTCGGAGCAGTGCCGCTATCGGTAATTTGACGCGGGTAGGCGTCACAACGCGGAACCCGGCTGCTTTCAGTCCGTTATCGTACGTTTAACCTCGTTATTACATACGCATGAGCGGCGCACTTTGCCTTGCTACGCGGCAATATCGAGACCCAACCAACTCACCGTTGTCGGCTAGCACTAGCGTTATGCACAGTAATGTGCATATCACGTAAGCCAATTTCATTTTGGTATCGTATATTGTGAGATAGTAGGATTTCCCTCGCTTTTTAGATCGTTCCGTATTGACCAGTACTGACGATAGAGAACGACCTAACGTGCACCACCACGCACTACCACCAAACTGATCGCAAATGTCTCGCGCAACCTCGCGTCAGCTCGTAATGGCCTGCAGCAAGCAGCAACCAGCGCCAATGTAAAGATGGCGACGATGACGACGTAGTTGCCAGGAACACGTTTAATAATCCCTAGCCGAGAAATTGGACGAGTGCAAATCCGTTTATTTTACATGCACTTTCTGCACTTTCACGGTTTTTTTTTTTTGCTTTTTTTCTGAAGCTCGAATATACATTTACCTTATTTTTAATGCAAAAAAGAATAAAACGCGTCAAATAATTCCGTCTGTGAGTGTCCTCGCTTGCATTTCGTAGGACTGAAAATTTGAATGCGAAAAGTGTGAGCGAATCAAATGGGCCTATCGCGTAAATGGAATATACGGTAGCTTGGACAAACTAAGGGATGAAAAGGGAATCGAAAAGCATATCATAATTTACCATGTTCTTACCTCTGGCTATCTTATTCCTTATGGAAGAATACTATTGGACTATCGAAAATGCTCTTGAAAACTATTGAAAAATATTAGTTTTCTAATAGTTTTCAATAGTATTTTTGACATTGCAATAATATTTTTCTATAGGGGACACTTTCGAAATATCGTTTAACAGTAACACAAATGAATAAAATGATTTTTATACAAATTTGACCAAAAACAAAAAACAATAATTTTCATTAGATTTCTTTTCTCCTTGCAAAGTTCATTTGAGTGTTTATTTTGTGTGGGGGTGTGTTTGCCAATCTTTTTTTTGCGATTTATTCGAAAGATATTTTTAAAATTATTGTCCCGTTCTTGTCGACGGTTACAAGAAGGTGGTGCCCTCTAATATCCTCGGCGGCGGGGGAAACCGGGGACCGCAACGGTCGGGAATGCCGATGATGCGCGCTCAGGCGCTCACGGGTTCAGTGCTGGTGCTCGATGCGAGGCGAGTGCGCGCGACGGTGCAGCACGAGTGCTCGCGCTCGTACGGGCCTGTTTTCGTTGATCATCGAAGAGCGTTCTGGCCACCGTCGTGCACAATCGTGATCCGGGGGTTGATTTTGCATCGCGGTGAAAGAACAAGATACGTGTGTTTCGACATTCCGCAAGTTCGCGGGTATCTGATAAAGATTTGAAAAAGGAGTATCTTTATTTGTGATCCGCAAAAGAGAGAAGAGGGTATCTTTATTTGTGAGGCCGCGGGACGACAGGCCGATCTACACGGGGGAGGTGACGAGGGCTCGCGGAAACACGGGTGAACGGTGCGGCGTTCCAGGGTGGCAGCAGCGGGGTGGCTCGCGGTGGTGGCCAGCCCGCGGATAAAGGGCGAGGGAAATGGGCCGCTCCGCGTTTGATACGTGATACGAGGTGCGTGAGCGCGCGCGCGCGCGCGCTCTTTCTCCCCCTTCTGTGGAGCAGCCCCGCGCGTGTGTATGTGGCGTGCGTGCGTGTGTCGTCGTCGGCCTCCTCGTCCTCCCCGTTGTCGTCGTCGTCGCCGTCGTGTCGAGTCGCGAGTTTGTGTGCTGCCTGAATACGCGTGTGCGTTGCGTGAATGAAAAAGGAAGAAGGGAGAGGGCCGCTCGTTACCCCAAGATTACCGAAGCGAGCGTCGTCGTGGTGGCGTCGTTGCCGTTGCCGTCGTCGTCGCCTTCGTCGTCGTCGCCGCCGCCGCCGCCACCACCACCACCACCGCCGATGCCCAGACGCACGACTCGACGTTGACGTCGAGAGCAAAAGGGTAGGCTGATTTTCGTAAAAAAATGCGATCCGATATAACGACGATGAGGGGTGGTGTCGTCGCGGCGACGACGGTAACGGCGGCGACGACGATGTCGTTGACAACATCATTATGGACAACATCATCAATAGTATCCTCGACCACATTGTCTCCGATGTCAACGTCGACGTCGGCAATGATAACGGTGAATGCTGCCGCTCCGTTCCGCCTGCTCGCGACAACGCTGTTGCTGTTATTGCTGATGTCGATGCACCCTGATCCGGCCGCGGCCGCCTGTCGGTGGACCAACGAGGCAGGCAATGACACCCGCTCAGCGGACTGCGCCCTTCGTGTGTTAGATCCTACGGCAATCGTCACCCTGGCGCCGTCCCTCGATGGCGCACTCAAGCTACGAATCCGCTGCAGCGACGTGCATCACTTCGAGAGCAGCTTGAATGCTCAGAGTTGGCAACGGCTGGCCGGCCTGCATGAGTTGCACGTGCACGGTTGCAAGGTGTTACGTATCCCGGAGGATGCGTTTCTACCATTGCCGGATCTCAAGCGACTCGTTGTACAGACGTTCAATGCCGCTTGGGGTGCCGCCAGATATCTGGAATTCGCGCCGAGCTCGCTCCGGGGCCTCCGTGAACTTCACACTCTGGAGATCGTCGAGAGCAACGTGTTGGCGTTACCACCTAAGCTGCTCTGTGAACTGGACAACCTACAAACTCTCAATCTCACCGGCAATCGTATCCGTGACGTCGATGACATCGGCCTAACGGTGCACGCCGATGTCAGCGGCTCTTGTCGCGCCGACATCCGGATCCTGGATTTATCACGTAACGAATTACGACGATTGCTCGACGACGGACCGTTGGTGGGCTTGCGACAGCTGCAAGAACTACATTTACAACGGAATGTGATTACCGAGATCGGGAAGAACGCTTTACAGGGACTTACCATGTTGCGTACGTTTAACGCCAGTCACAATGCTTTGGACTCGTTGCCCGAGGACTTGTTCAAAACCACGCGTGACCTACGGGAGATACACCTGGCGTACAATGGCCTACGCGATCTGCCGCGGGGCGTATTCACCCAGCTGGAGCAGTTGCTGGTGTTGAATCTCGCCAACAATCGCCTTGGTAGCGATCGCGTCGACGAGACCACTTTTCTCGGTCTGATCCGCCTGATCGTGCTCGACCTCTCGTACAATCAATTGACACATATCGATGCCCGCATGTTCAAGGACCTATTCTTTCTGCAGATTCTCGATTTACGCAACAATTCGATTGATCGTATTGAGAGCAATGCCTTCTTGCCGCTCTACAATCTCCATACGCTCGAGCTCTCCGATAATAAGCTCCACACTATAGGAGCTCAGCTCTTTAATGGTCTATTTGTGTTAAATCGCCTGACAATGTCCGGGAACTCGATTTCGAGTATCGACACAATGGCGTTTCGCAACTGTTCTGATCTTAAGGAACTGGATCTTAGCGGCAATGAGCTCACCGCCGTGCCGGATGCTCTACGCGACCTCGCCTTCCTCAAGACCCTCGACCTGGGTGAGAACCGGATCAACGAGTTTCACAACGGTTCCTTCCGTAATCTTCATCAACTCACCGGTCTACGTCTAATTGGTAACGACGTCGGCAATTTGACACACGGTATGCTTTGGGACTTACCAAATCTGCAAATTCTCAATCTAGCCCGGAACAAAGTGCAACATGTGGAAAGGCATGCATTTGAACGTAATGTCAAATTGGAAGCCATTCGTCTGGATGGCAACTTTCTGTCAGACATCAACGGTGTATTCACCAGCATTACAAGTCTACTGCTGCTGAATTTATCAGAAAATCACATAGAATGGTTTGATTTTGCTTTTATACCTGTTAATCTCAAATGGCTCGACATTCACGGCAACTTTATCGAAAGTCTCGGCAACTATTACAAAATTCGTGATTCTAAAGTGAAGACTTTGGACGCTAGTCACAATCGCATCACTGAGCTTTCACCGTTGTCTGTGCCGGATAGTGTGGAGCTGTTGTTCATCAACAACAATTATATTAACATTGTGCGACCGAATACGTTCGCCGATAAAGTAAATCTCACCCGTGTTGATATGTACGCGAACATGATCGAGACGATGGAGTTGACATCGCTGTTGCTAACCAAGGTACCGGAGAACAAACCACTGCCGGAATTCTACATCGGTGGCAATCCCTTTAATTGCAACTGCTCAATGGATTGGCTACCGACCATCAATAATCGAACTTTATCGAGGGAATATCCGCGCGTCATGGATCTTGACAATGCCATGTGCCGTACTTCCGGACCTCGGGGAATCGCCATCGTCCCGGCTTCGACCGCACGCTCGGAACAGTTCCTCTGCCGTTACGAAGCGCATTGTTTTGCTCTCTGCCACTGCTGTGATTTTGACGCCTGCGATTGCGAGATGACCTGTCCGGCCGGTTGCAAATGTTATAACGACGGCACATGGAACACAAATGCGGTCGATTGCTCGAGTCTCGGGGTCGAGGAAATTCCACGTAGGATACCAATGGACGCCACTGAAGTCTACCTAGATGGCAACGTGTTGCGAGAGTTGCAGAATCATGTGTTCATCGGTCGTAAGAACATGCGTGTATTATACGTAAACGCCAGTGGAATCGAGTCCATCCAGAATCGCACCTTCAACGGCCTCAACAATCTACAGATCCTACATCTTGAAGATAATCGAATTCGTGAGCTCAAAGGCTTCGAATTCGAGCGATTGTCGCACTTGCGCGAGCTCTATCTGCACAACAACATGATCGGCTTTATCGGTAACTTAACATTCTTGCCACTGCGATCGCTCGAGATCCTCAGGTTGCACGGTAATCGGTTAGTAACCTTTCCAGTATGGCAAGTCACTTTGAACGCTCGATTGGTTGAGCTATCGCTCGGCGGCAATCCATGGTCGTGTCGCTGCAAGTTCTTACAAGAACTATCTTCTTGGGTATCAGACAATGCGCATAAAGTTATTGATGCTGGTGACGTATGGTGTTACTATGGTGGCGATTCTAGACCATCTTATCGACGTCGTCTGAACGTCAATGAGACCGCCTGTTCGGATTATTTCGCTCAAGGCGGTGTTATTGAGAGTATAATGGTATCAGACTATTTGCCATTGGTGGCTGCCACTCTCTCGGCCATCATTGTTCTCCTGGTGATCATAGTACTCGCTTTCGTATTTCGCGAGCCGGTCGGCGCCTGGGCCTACTCTAAGTATGGATTGCGATTCTTGCGTACGAAACCGGGAAAAGCTTCAGCAACAGCGAGTATGGGTCCTGTGGCCGCGATGGCCGCAGGCTGCTGTGACGCCGATCGCGATCGCCTTTACGATTGTTACGTGTGTTATAGTCCGAACGACGAAGATTTTGTTTTGCATTCGTTAGCGGTCGAACTGGAACACGGTGCGGCCGGTCTGAGACTCTGCCTTCATCACCGGGATTTGCCTTGTGTATTGCGCGCCTCCGCGCCCGCACCGGCCGTCCTCGAGGCGGTGGACGCGTCTCGACGCGTGCTAATTGTGCTTACTCGTGATTTCCTTCAGACTGAGTGGTCGCGTTTCGAGTTCCGCGCCGCGTTACACGAAGCATTGCGCGGTCGTGCCTCCCAGCTGATTGTCATCCAAGCCGGCCACGTTGGCGCCGAGGTCGAACGTGATCCCGAGCTGCGGCCTTATCTAAGAACGGCGGCGCTCATACTCACATGGGGCGAAAAGAGGTTCTGGGATCGGTTAAGGTACGCCATACCGTCGTCCACGACGACCGCAATCATTGCCACTAGCACCACTACTACCACTGCCGTCGGCGACGTATCCGTCGAGAGCAAATCCTCGCCGTTGGTTTATAAGCGCAATATCAACACCTATACGTTGGATGGCGGTGTTGGTGGTGTCGGTAATCTCGAGAAAACCGGGATGTCGACACTGCGTGGCGGTCATCGCGCCGCGCTCTTCAAGGACGCCTCATCGGCGTTGATGCTGCAACATGCACCGCCCGCCTACTCGTGCGGCGGTGCGCCGCTTTCTCCAATGCTGTCGCAGCAACAACAACAACAACAGCCACAGCCACTGCCGCCGTCGTCGTCGCCAGCGCAGCCCAGGTTAACCGTCAATCACGCCTACCGGGACACGATACCAGCCAGTAATCTCGTCACGACCACCGTCGCCACCACCAACACCGCCAACTGCGGCATTGGCGAGGACCACAGAAGACCGCTGTCCGAGCACATCTATTCGTCCATTGACTCGGACTACTCCACCCTCGAGAGAACTGCCTGGAGACAGCAACAACCGCCGCCACCGCCGCCTCCACCCACCTCTGGACAGGCCTACCTGGTTTAGCTCCCTACGACCGACCCCGGTATCCTCGCGTATTTATGGGACCGCGGTACCGTCAATCTGACTGCGATAGCAATGGCGGTAGTAGCTCATTCCTAAATGGTTGTGTTGGGTCTCGTGTTCGTCCACGTGATGCACGATCAGCGACTTCGATAGACTGTGTAATTCTTCAAGACGTGCGCGTGCCGAGCCACAGACCCTCGCGAGATACGTGTATATAGTTCAGAAACGTCGTCGCGAAGAATGAGGGACGAAGTGTTCGCATATCATAATTCTCTTTGGAGATTTTGGAGATGTTTATTGCGATAATCATTGCATCGATTCTTTTTTTTTTGCTCAATGAAAATTTTGGTTTTTTTTCTGTCACTGTAACGTAATCGACGTTTCTTTTCTTTCTTGTTTTTTTTATCATTTTTTCTGGTTTTTTTTTTTTGTTATTTCTATCCCCGTCTTCCTTCGCTCTGTATGCTTGATGTAATAAGTATTTCGGCCTACCCTCTTGTCGCGAGGGTTGTGCGTGTGCACATCCTTGATATAATTACCAATTTCTGAATAGCGTCTAGTGAGAATACGTTTTGTTCGGGTATACAGGGTGTCCCGGATTTTGTTTATGTATAGATGTAATTTTTTTTCGACAAAACATCAACAGAACTTTGTGATAATACGTTTAGTCACATTTTCGCGATTACTATTTGCAATTTATAAAGGCAAATTTAGCTTCGAAACGTAAGATAAGGAAAAATTTATTTCTCCATTTGACTTCACGATCCTCTTACGTTATTTTATTCTTTATTCAAGGAGACTTCTTTTGGGCGAGCTTTATTTAGGATCGAATATCAAAAATAGTTTATAATCTCCTTAAATACTGTCGATTCGAAATTTATACGAGAATCAACAATTATTAAAGCCAAAGGCTCCGAGACTCTCTGTGCATCTCTGTGAATCTCGTTTACCTCACTCGATGACTTTCAGTAAGCGCGCCCAAAGATCTCATCAAAGTTCTCGCGATCGCGCGGATCGTCAAGCCGTCCCTTTTGCGGCGGCGATTTCACCTTCGTGTAAATATTTCTTATCGAATCAATTCATGTAAATAACGCTCTCTACGCAGTATGCGTTCGTGTACGTATGTACATTGTATATATGACACGCGTTGCATTTCGACTCGTCGCGTAATAGGATCATGATGCTAGCTTCGACTCTGAAACTCTCGACTAGGTAGATGATTTTTTGTAATTTTATATGTCCGCGGAAGAGAAAGAACACAAGAAAGAGTAAGCGTGAATGAGTGAGAAAGAGAGAAGGACGGGGAGAGATAATTGTACGATATGTAAATATGTATATTGAGTATACATACACTCTTTATCGCCGCGCCTCGTGTAAGATACAGTTTGCCGCGTAAAAGAGAAGGTAAGAATCGAAGAGTGAGAGAAACAAAAGCGTGAGGCATGCACTCGCGCGATCCGGCGAGGAGCAAGCTACGCGAGCGTCTGCGTATATGACGTGAGACTTAACTGTATACTCTTGATTTATTTAAATCATGTGAATAAATTTATAAAATATGTTACTACTCATCTTCGCAATATACGCCTTGATATCTTGATTCTAGCAGTGATTATCGTCGAGCCCATTTTGGAGAATCCGTAATTCATTGCGGAATTTATTTGAAAATTGCCATTTAACGTGTTGTAACATAGAAATTATACGCAATGTCAAAATACTTGTATACATTTTACAAAGAGGATATTCTATAAACGGAGAACGCGCGTAAGATACGGTAGATATATAAATTTATAATCGATTTTTCTCAAACGTTAATATCGCTTGAAAATTTTTCATTAATAATGCGGCAACGTTAAATTATTATGTACGGAACGAAAAGATGGCATGCTTGAAAAGGAGAAAATAACGTGACAAAACGGCCTAATTGCGCATGCGTCAGTACGTAATCGTAATGTTAGATCGGGGCAACGTAACACTTTTTCCTTTTCCCGTTCACGATGTATTTACAACTCGGCATATGAGATTAGACTCTTCCGTCCCGAATTATAGAATTCCCGAGATGGGCTTCCCTTGAGAGCTGCATGCCGAAATTATATAAGTACAGTTCCATAAGCAGCGAGCTTAACGCGAGAACACGAGGAGCACGTGTTCTCTTGAATATGGGGAAGGGAAATCTCTTTCTTTCTTTTGGTGGCGCAAGTTGGAGGAGTCGTTTTTTTTTCCCCCCTGCGAACCAAGTTGCGGCGAAATTCGGATCGATCGAGAAAAAGAGAGACAGAGAAAGGAAACTTATTTCCATATGGTAATTTCGCGCTACGATTGGTTAAAATATTCGCGCAAATGCATTATCCGAACGTGTGGGGGGAGGGGGAGGGGGAGGGAACAGGAGAGCGGGGTGCAACCGTGTTGTTTCCCACACAGCCTCGATTTTCTCTCTCTCTCTCTCTCTCCCTCTGTTGTTACCTATATATCGCGGCGCGCGGCCGTGTGCTGGCTATATAGACCGCGAACGGAACATTGATCCTAGTCAGCGGCGCCGCGCACTCACTGCACACCATCTGCACACTTACATTATTAATGCGCCTACGACCGCCACCGCACCGCGGCCCGCACCCGCGCGGAGACGACGTATGTTTCTGTTGTTTGCGAAATCTTTCTGCGACCAAGTGTAAACACCAGGAATATCGCGCGCGCACGGTGTTTAAGCGCCGTGCGGCGATTCGCGATTCCGCGGTACTGAATCTCGCTGAATTTTAAGCAGGACGTCTTTTTTTTTATCCACAGTTTTCTTTCTCCTCTCTACGAATCGCGAAACGAAGTTATCGCGGGGTCGACGTTCTCCAGACGAAACTCTCTTGGCCACGATAGAGAGCTTAACGTCGAGAATTCGAAGACCCGGAATGAGTAATATCGCGAATTAAACTTGACACGTTTCATTTTTCAACTAATTTTATAAGTTGAGTTCACTTCAATTGTCTTTCGACTTCGCGTCTGCTCTTGGAAGTTTCTTCGGACATTGGTAATTATTAGTGCTCGAAATCATCAGATGATCGAATAGTTTGGACAGTTCAGATTTTAAGATAGAACGTTAAATAATTCAAAACTTTTCGAACTAAAGTTATGTTCGAACTGTTTGAACTTCAGATCCAAAAGTTCGAAATTATTATAATTCAAACTTAAATTTTTTAGCATATTAACGTAAAAAACCGTGAAAAACTGCTCTTTTGCTTCCAACGCATACTATGATTCCAAGCTTTTTTTACTGTCCGAATTTCAGATATAGCGTATTGACCT
Organism: Solenopsis invicta; assembly: GCF_016802725.1. NCBI lineage: Eukaryota > Metazoa > Arthropoda > Insecta > Hymenoptera > Formicidae > Solenopsis > Solenopsis invicta. The sequence continues at coordinate 15,291,432 of NC_052673.1, forward strand.
CATAGACCAATCACTGCTTAAGTTCAAACTGATCGAATTGTCTAAAATATTTGAATTTTTTTTACTCTCAAACATACAAATCTTTTATCTGAGCCCTAGTAATTATCAATAAATAAAAAAGATAAATTTTCTTTTATAATTTGATATATAAATTACTTAAATAACTGACAAGTTATTTTAGTAACTGACAAATATGACAAAAATGATTTATAAATCGCGAATGAATATTAGATTGACCCGATAACTAAAAATGCTACATTTATTTATTCCATATGTATACATTGATCGTTGGTTACTCTCCGAAGATAGAATAACATTACTTTCTCGGAAAAAGATCCGTCGCTGAAAGAAAATACACCGAAGGCACGGCACATATATTCTTCGTGCGTGAATAGCATGTTTCGTCCACACGGGCATAATTGTTGTTGAGGCTTACGCCTGACTTAAATATAAATCGCAATTGTCGCGGAGTGGCGAGTTGCGCCACGCAGGACGGCGCACGAGGTTGAAAAACGCGTGTATGATACTTAAAAGAAATATGGTTTCCTCTCCGCGGGTCTCTCTCTCTCCGTATTCTAGCGCAAGTGGCCGCGCTCGGAACCAGTTTGCCCGCCTTGCTATGGAATGTAAGGACGGCTGTAATTATTTGCAGCGCGTAGAGCCGCTGGCCGCCGCGATCGGATCTAGGCGTGTAGGATCGCCGCTATGATCCCGCGATCTCCTTGCGGTATATCTCGAGGGCCGCCGTCCCGATTTCCATCCGCCGTCATCTCCCGCGATAGGCCCCCATTGTATCCGACACCGCCCGCTCTCGGGCCCCCTCTTCCATCCTTTTCCGTTATCGGATCCGCGTCGTGGAACAGAAATCCACATAATTCGCGCATAGTTCGCAAGCACCTCGCGCCAACACTTTGCGACTAAGTTAAAATTATTCCCAGTCCCGGAATTTATCTCTCAGAGACCCTTCCTGCCTGCTGTGTTTTAATTACTCGCACGATGCGTTCTGTACATCAAAATACGTACGAAATAGGTACGATTGTGAATTATTGATAACGTATTTATTCCCCGTCAGTTTGCGTGATATTCTAAAAAAATGCATACCAATATTCATCGTATAATCATAGAGAGAGAGAGAGAGAGAGAGAGAGAGAGAGAGAGAGAGACTTTCGTTGAATAATAAAAACATGTTTACAAACGATTGTTAAGGAAGAGAGGATCTCAGAAAATTTTTATATAATTCATATATATTTCTTATCTCATCAAAATTGTATTCTCGAGATACTACCATATGTTACCCACGTTTCAAAAAAAGATCGATATCGTATAAGATACGAAATTTTCCTCGAAAGACTTTCTCGAGGCTTTCCTGATATTTACCTCACGAACGATAACATGGTGTGGTTTCGGCTTAACGCGAGAGAAAGAGAACCCGCGATAATACGCTTGAGCGTCCTCGAGATTCGCGAGAGTACCTTTCACTGGGCATTCGAGAAAGGGTGGGTGCCACGCGTCGGCGTCAAGTTCGTTATTTGGGTCGTTCTTGCGAAATACTATTTAGAGTTCGCCGCGCGGCGCTCGTCGGCCTTGATGAACGACGATCTCAGTGGCGTAATCGGCGACAGGTCTCGTTGATTCGACAAGATGCCACCTGCCTTTCGATGAAGAGGCCTGAATCCATTTAACTGAATGAACTTGACTGACTTGAGTATCCTCTTCTCCCCACTCGAAATCTGCATTCGTGTTTCTGGCGGGGTTTAAACTAGTTTATACTCTTTATATATACATGCACGAACGAAATAATTACAAAAGAAATCACAGCTGAAAGGTTTTTATTTATGATAATGCTTAATGCGTACGCGCGGATACCAAGGGAAACCTCTTAACGCTAATATAACGAAATATCACGCGATAATGTCCCGTATACGAGCTTCATAGTTAACAGTGGTTTACGTTCGCGACAGTTATACGTATTACACAGGATGTCGTGGGTGGGAAGACAGTTAACGCCGCGAGTACACGAACGTGGTGGTAGGCAAAGCATGAGTCGTGCAACAACGCTGGTCGCTCACCTCTCCTATCACCGTCTCGCCGAAGGAGGTAACGAGAAACCATCCGTTTACCCTATTCGAACGGCTAATCGAAATGGCTAAGCAAGTGTCTCGACGTGTAAACCTCTCGGCCGTGTAAACTAGGGCGTGTGGTCCGCGCATTCGATAACGGCTCGAGATAGTCGAATTCATTTTCGATTCGCTCACCGGCTACACACACACCTCTGCCGCCACCTCGATCGCTCCACCGGGCACGATCCACGAGAGATCTGGTCCCGATTCTCTCAAGGTGCGCTGCGTCGCGCCGGTTAAAGTGGTTTTTACGAGCACGCTTTGGCTCAAAACCGGCCAAAGCAAAAGGGCGAAAAAAGAAAGGGCACGAAAAGGGGCAGGGTAAAAAACTTTGCGTACCTACCTATCTATCTACCTACCTACCTACCTACCTATCTACCTACCTACCTATCTACCTATCCTACCAACGAAGAAGCACGTGCGCGCGCGCGTTAAAATCCTCGTCCGTTCTTAACACGCTCGAATAAACAACGAGGGCCGGCGACGCCGGGCCTCCGCTCGCTCGTTCGCTCGTTCGCTCGCTCGCTCGCTCGCCAACTCGCTTGCGTGTAACGCGCCGCAGTCTCTCACATACAAGCAAATCTACATGTACACGCTGTATATACGTGTAGATACACGGACACCGTTTTCCCGTGGCGAGGCGAAGTCGAGCGAGATATCGTTGGCGGGTTTTGTGACTTGCGTGACGACTGCCATGTTTGCAGAGAGAGAACTTTAACGCGCGACTCGTTGCCCCGCGTGCCCCGTTCTCGTGATACCTACCTCCCTCTCTTTCGCTGCCCTCCGTTGCCCCGCGTATTCCTGCCACCTGCGCCATCGCTCTAGCTCGCCCTGCACGCATGCAACATAGTCGCCCTCCCGTACCCTCCTGTTTCCCCTGCCTCCCCCGCTCCCCTCCTACCCTTCCACCCGCTCTTTCCGCCTCCGCACACCGTGCACACGTCAAGTTGCATCCCCCTTTTGCCCTCCCTCTCCCGCTCCGCGCACCCGCACTCGCGCCCGCACTCGCGCCCGCTTAAACGTGTACTAGTGAACCCGGTAATTTCGCGAAAACTGCCACCACCGTCGTCACTGTCGCGGCCTTGTTTCTTTCTCTTTCCCTCTTCCATCTCTCTTGTTTTCCCATAATAAATTTGCCCCTCTTCGTTGATCTGACTGCCGATCTTTCCCCCTTTTGCCATTTCTCCCATTCGCCCTTTTAACGATACCATGAGCTACTACGACACACCGTTACGGGTCTACCCCGAGGCGGACAGAGTGCGCACACCACGTGTCTGCACGCGATCCTACCTTGCACGCTTTCCTCGGCGTTGGCGTCGGCGTCGGCGTCGGCGTCAGCAGCGATGTCGACGAGCGATTTTAAAGAATCATGGTCTTCGCAGAAAATCCGCGAAAACGTGATCTCGATGCGACGCTCGTCCTCTTCCGCTTTTCCAATTCTATTAAAAGACCATTGTCCGTCTTTATCCCTGATAAGACGTCGCTCTTATCGCGAGAACGCTCGCTCTCGCAACCCTCCCCGACAAACACTCGATCGCCCGCGCGGCACGGAAGGCATACCCCTCTCGTACGTCTTCGTTCGCCTAACCGCTAGCTCGTACGCGGCCATCGTCGATGGCCCTTTACAATTAATCAGTCGCGCGAACCGTCCGGATAAGAGCCACGCACACGGACGTACACAGCTGTCGCGGACACATGGGCGTCGCGAGCTGATCGCGTCGCTCTTAATAAAAAAAAAAAGAAGAAAATTAGATGAGAGAGATGTGATTTAACGAAATAATTGGTCGCGAGGTCATAGTGTATTTTGCAAAGCGAATTTTGCACGATCTACCGTTTTTCAACCCATTCTAGTCAAGTTTCCGTCTGTTCTACCGGTTCGGTAGACGTCAGAGCAGAAATTCTCTTCCTCATTTCGACGTCGCAGCTTTGAGTCGCGGCTCCGAGCACCCTTGAAATTAAAAGTTAAAATCATGCAAGAACGACTTTGTACCTCCAACTTTCGCATTTCTTTTGGGTATTTATAGATGTATCGTACGTATTATGTGACTTTTTGATATTGTACACCTTCATTTCGCCAACAATCATCGATATCGAATTTACAGTGAGCTAAAAATGAGGGATTTACTCGCGCTTTTTGGGTACCTACTTATCAATATTGTATACATTATATATACATAATATAATTTATTTATGTAAAACATATACATATATTTTATTCATCTGGACATCAGATGTACACGTTCTACGCTAAATACTTATAAGTAAGGAAATTCCCTCGAGGCACATGCATCCTCTCCTTCCTTTTTCCCTACCGGCTCCTGTCGGAGAAACCTCGACGCGGCGCCCATGTCCGTACATAGGTGGGCGAACGAGGCGGCGATCTAAACTGGAAGGTTCCGCGCTGCGTGACCTGTCACCGTGAGCGTTGCTAGATTTATACGCGGACGCTAACTTGTCGCATATTTACCCCCTTCCTCGTCGAGCTGTTGCCCCGCACCCCTTCCGTCACAATCCTTCCAGCCTTCGCGAGCTTGTCTGTCCGACAGACCCTCGTGTCCTGCGAACGTCTCGCCTTTCGCCTCGCTCTTACAACGCGAAATTTGCCCGATATATGAAGATGGAGAAGCACCCTGCTTATTCATAATATGTGTGTTTGCTCTAAGCTGTGTATTATTTCAGAATTTTGCGGGTTTTTTTTTTTAGGAAGAATTCAAGATTGCACAATAATATACGTTCGAAATGGACGAGATTGAATGACACGCGTCTGTTGACGTGCAATCAAGAAGAACATGATCGGAGGGAGCGTTTCTATTATTCGCTTTTCCCTTTTTTTCTCGTTCAACGTAGTCGCACAGGAAAAACTAACGAGTTCTTTTTGTAATGCTCATCCCTTTAAACTGGCCGAAACGTCCAACTGTGCGCAGCTCCTCGCCCTACGGTGACACGGTCCAACAATGCGGGGATAGACGGCCCGCCGCCGGATTCAGACACCGACTGTCACACGCCGACGATGACTTTTTTTTCTTCTTTTGCCAGCCGGTTTCTTTCGCGCTCAACTGCGCCGCGGAGTAGGCGCGCGCTCGTAACGCGGTCAGGTAAGCCGGCCTGCCGACCCAACAACGTGCATCGACCACCCGTACAGGGTGTCCCATAAGGTTTTCACCGCCCCAGGAACCTATTTCACGGTAAATCTCGAGCAAAGTCATTCCTTGCGGAAATACAGACGCTAGGTCTGTATAATTTATAGATTTCTCTTTTCTCTTTCCTTTTAAACATTTTTTCATAAAATGCATGGAACACGCGGCACAAAGCTCGGCGACCTGTTTCGTAGATAGAAACGTCGCTTTGCGCGATGTTTCGTTTTATAAAAAATTTTTTCGTGATATTTTCTCTTTACTTGTACTAGATAAATTTCTAATGTAGATGACGTTTCATTCGAAGTCGCGATAGTATTAAATTTGAAAACACATTTCCGCCGATGTATTACATGTACGGTACAAAGTTTTAGCTTCCCAGCTTTTACTTCAATCCTACTTCAATTCTAGCGACGAATGAAAATTTTATAGCACGTGAATAGATGAGTTTCGTTAAATAACGATGGAAAGTAACGGATTTTAGTTAACACCTCAATAATTATACTTCTATTATTTATATTCCGTTGCCTGCACGTCATCATATTTTATCATTATTCTAAAAAGAAAAATTGAGAAAGAATGTTCAGTATTCGCGATTCTCGCATGCCATAAATTTATTCACGAACACGTTTCTACAATTTAAGATGCAAACCGTACGAAACACCCAGTACGTTCTACAAGCTCCAGGAGCCGTTCGGCGAAGAGATCAAACAGCAAATCTATCGTCCCTTTGTAGCAGTGGGTTCTGTCCGACTCGGGACAATAAATATCCCCATCGATGGTAGGAGAGAGAGACGGGGGAGAGAAGACATCGTGTCGGATAACGAGATATTGTTACTTGTTAGAGGCCGTATTTGAAAATAGGCGGGGAAACGGGAGACCTAACACATTTCGGGGAATTATGTAAATGGAATCTTGTAAAACCTAACTCTCCACGGGTTTCTCACCTCGCCTTCCCTCTCGCCCCTTCCGGCGGATAAAGTTCGGCGTTAACGTCGCGGAAGCTCGCGGAAGTGGAGCGCGGATTCGTCCGAGGTGCGTCAACTTTCATCCGAACTTAGTTTTCGCGTGGAATCCGCGAAATTATAATTCCACGGAGTGTTTGTTCCAAACGGAATTTTCCCCGTTTCTCCACTTCTCGGGGAAAGCGTGAGACAGATTTGTTGCCGGCGCGTCGCGCGCCCGCCCGCCCCCGCGACATCTTGTTTTCACTTGAGCAATTTTTCATCGCCGTCAATTTTTCATCGTCGTCCGTTTTTTAACCGCGCCCTCCCCTTTTCCTCCCCTCCCCCCCGCCGCGCTTTCGTGTCGCACGATCAAAGGGACAAATCTGAAACTTGGAGCACTCTTCGGAAGGGTGCCCTAAAGCGTCGCCTTATCTGCATTATCGTTCTCCGTAGGTACTTGAACAAAGTAATATAACGAGGAACGTAAGAGGCGGCATTCGTATTTCTCATCATTCTTATACACGTTCCCGCGTCTAAATAAGATCGCTTACGCGCGCACTTTCTTTTTGCCATTTCCGCGAAACGCGTGATGGCCCGTTTTGTACTGACGTATGCAAACGCGCATCGGAATTTCTCCGTCTTCGAGACCATTTCCACGGCGATTCAGATATGAAAATTGGAAACGCGAATTGGAATTGAATATACGACAATTTTATTTATTAAAATTCTCGCTGAAGCTGAACGTATCGCCCGCTGCCGATGGCACGGCACAGCAAGTGTCAGAAGTCACAGACGAATGCGTTCAATTAGATTTAATATTAATTTTATTAACTTTTAATTAATAATAATTAAATTAAATATTTCCATCTTTTTGTATTGAACCTTTGAATCATTGCTTTTTAATCGAAATGTAATCGCACTTGGCGAGCGCGATTTTATGTAAATGGTATTTAGCAAATTTGCAGATGTCATTAAATAATATAAAAAATGTGTGTATTACTGTTTGCGGCAGCTGTTTGCTCCAGGAGATACACGTCGGATATCGCCGGGCTATCGCTATGATATTCGTAAATTTGCGAATATCATACGTGCTGTTTCAACTGACGGCTTCGGTGATCGATATCGCGAGTCACGATAAAAACCGCTGTCGTAGAAGTGACCTAAGCGTCACTCCACTATCGATGAAAATTTTCTGAGTCACTTCTGAGTCGACTCAGGGGACCAAGAGAGAAGGGTACAGAGAGTGAGAAAGAGAGAGAGAGAGAAAGAGAGAGGGGTTTACGACACAAGGGACAAGGGACAGGCGAAGGGGCGCCCGAAGGGACGACGAAACAAGGCGGTACGGGCATCGATGGGGGATACCCTTCGGAGGGGATACTTTCGCCTCTCGGTCGGGTTGATGTCGTGACAAAAAAAAAGAGAGAGAAAAAAGAAAAAGAGGAGGAAGAAGAAGAAGAAGAGACAGGCTCTCTGGGTCCCGCTCCGATTTCCCGGTCACCATCCTCGTCTTCTCCGTTGTCGTCGTAGTCGTCGTCATCGTTCGATTCGACGAAATGTATCTTTCTCTCGTGGGCCGCGTGCGTGCGTGTGCGTACGTGTGTGCGTTCACGTATTTGCGCGCGCACGAAACACCATTCGGAAACATACACAACGTACATACGCGAAATGTGTACTCTATAGACAACGACGTAGCTAGGAGAAGGATTTATCAAATTTGTTCAATTTATATGGGACACTTAAAAACCCACTGGGTCAAATTTTTTCTTTTTACTAAGCATTTATTTCGCTCGCACTCGCGACAGCAAGGACGTGTGCGTTCGTTAATTTGCTATAGCTTCAGTTTTGATTAATAACGCTAATTTTCTTTGCCGATGCTACCGTAATTACGGCGTGCTCAGATTTTAATATTGTGAAAATGATTTTGTGACAATAAAAATAGCGAGGCTCGTCTAATAAGGCTTCTTGTACCATGTAGAGAATAAATATATTTGTTTAATTAAGTCGCATCGACGAGAGCGCCTGCTCCGAGAAGGGTTGCTTGGACGAAGGGACGCGTGCTTAATGACGCGAGCGTTAGACGGGTGTGCTCCCGCATAGTTACGCCACTGCGTACAATCATACTACGTACGAACGTACGTTTCGAGTTCACCTCGCACGGGAACGCTCCGCTCCGCTTTGCGCGTCCGGACAGCCGGCGCGCCACGCCGACAGGCGTAGCTTTTCTCGGAGGTTAGATGCGCGTGATAATGCGATCCACGGCACATCGGTATCCTCGCAGAAGGCTCGCGCGCGCGGAGCGGAGCAGAGAGTGGTAGGAGCCTGGATGTACGCGAGAGAGGGAGAGAGAAGGAAAATGAGACGTAGTAGTAGTAGTAGGGTAGAGAGCGAGTCGCGGCAGAAGGAAAAGCAGGAGAACGACCGGGAGAAGGAGGAGGATGAGGTCGCGCGGCGTAGGCAACATACCGGCGGAAAAGAGAAAGAGAGAGAGAGTGAGGAAGGGGATGGAGGAGGGAGGAGGGTAGCTCGTGGGTATACACCCTACGATGGAGTAGGTATGCGGGAGTCCGCTCTCGGTCGACTACGGCTAGAATGGCGGGTGTGGTACGTGACTATGCGCGCGCGATAGAAAGAGAGGGTCGAAAAGATGGGAGCAAACGGGGATAGCGGGGGCGAACGGGGCGGGGGACCAGAGTGCGGGGAGAGGGGAGCGGGAAAGGGTGGTATAGAGCAAGAAGAGGGCTACCGGAGGCCGCGAGAGGATGCGTCGGTTCCGTTATCGACCTGCAGCAGGGCGTGTCTCTCGCGCGCGCTCTCTCGCTCTCTCTTTCTCTTTCTCTCTTTCTCTCCCCTCTGCTTCTCTCTTCCTCCCTCCCACCCTCTGTCTTTCTCGCGTGCGCACGCGATCGGATCTTTCGCCTTTCTCGTCGATTCTTTCTCTCTCTCTCTCTCTCTACCTTCTCCCTCCCATTGACCCTCTCACGTGGGTTCTCTCGCTCGCTCCCTTCGTTCCTCCCTCTTTCTCTATCTTTCTCTCCATCTTGTTCTCGCAATCAGCTTCGGTGAGCACGATCGTGCGCGCCCTACTCCCTTTTCGTCTCTCTCTGTCTTTCTCTCTCTCTCTCTCTCTTTCTCCCCTTCGTTAATTCGCTTGCGGCGATTTCGCCTGCCGTCCTCGTCGCGCAGGAGCGAGTCGAACCGATTATGAGTCCCCGAGCTCCGTGGCTCGAACTCTTCGACCCAATCCCGGCCGCCGGCGTGCCGCGCCTCTTGACTTCTCGGCCGCGCGGCACGCTCTCGGGTCCTCGGTTATTGGCATTATTATTATTTGCACCTTGCCGCGCGCGTATATCCAACGCGCACGTTACAATGATCGACCGACCGACCGGCCGACCGACCAACCGACCAACCGGCCGGCCGGCCGGCCGACCGACCGACCGGCCTCGTCGTTTGACGAGAGATCGTGCACAGTCGAGGGAAAGGGGAGGCGAAACTCGTGGCGCTCGTTTGCTCTGTAATGAGTTTAACGAGTTTAAAGAAGTGAGTCACCACCGCCGGTTGTCTCGCATCGTCCCTTGCGAGTCTTCCTCGCAGACATCCCGCTGAATAAAAACGTGCGCCGCCGCGACTGTCCTCGTCGCGGTGCGGCGCGGCGCGGTGACACGATTCACGCGAATGAGATCCGATCCAACGAGGACGTTTCAGAAAGGCGCATCCGTCGTGAAAGGATTTTGAATAGAATCATTGAGAGAGAGAGAGAGAGAGAGGGAGAGGGAGAGAAAAAGAGCGAGCTGCCGCGATTACGGCGATGGACAATCGCAGGAAGACACGTAACGCGTACTTTTCGTGCCATTGTCGTCCCCGTGGAAGACGAGAAAGTGAAACCGGAGGAGAGCCGGTTGTATTGTCGCATGGGACGGAGCACGGGAAGCTGGGATCTTTCTCAAGCGAGAGGGTAATTGGTTGCGCTGTAATGCACTTGGGAATAATTCATACACCGCGCGTGCACCGACCTCCCAAGTCCTCTCGAGTCCATCAAACATTAATATGTATAGTACCTCTGAGACACCTTGTTACCATTATTGCCACGGCCGATTAGATCGGGTAAAAAATAGATAAGTGGGAATTCCCGTTGCACCGAGGATTGCCCGCTCGAATTAGCCAGATTAGTAACAATTTGCCTTCCCTTTACCTTGCTCTTGCGCCAGTTGTGCACCGAAATTCGCCAACTCTTATCGCACCTCGCGTATACTCCGCTGAGTTTGTGATTCTCCACGGTTTCAGAGTTTCCTCAATCTTGCCTGAGTTTAGGCTCTGCGACACGCAGCGTTCTCCGCTTTATTTCCAACTTTTCGAATACGCGCGCGGGCTGAAATATACAGGGTGGTGCATCGAGTGTAACAGTATCGGGGGGAGGGGGGAGGCGCCGGATTTGATTTCGAGAATGAGAATGTAATGGAATCGTTGATAACACGTTAGGTATAGGGGGAGGGAGAGGGATGAGGGAGCGAGCAAACGGACGCCTTGTACTCGTCCCGGCGACGAAAAGCTATCGTACTCGAAGACGTACCGTTCACGAATGGCGAATGCTACTCTCGCGGATAAGACGATCCGTCTTCTCTTTCCTGGGACATTATCGATCAACGGAAACGTATATTGTTCCCCCGAGGGGACGGGAAGTCGGGCCCGGCGGTGGCGAAGTTACTGTTCCATTAGTCCGCAGCATCTTGCACGATACCCGAGCCTTATTGCGTTTCCGCGAGTTCTTCAGCCATTAGCGTGTATCGCTGCCCCGATATTGTGCAACCCGCGCGATCTTGTTTGTCCCTCCGCTTCCCCCCATCCTTCTCCTATCCTCTTTCGCTGCCACCCCGTCCGTCTGTCCATCCACCCGCCCGCCCGCCCCACTGCACCGTAGTAACGACTTCTGCATCTCGCGATCGATCCGCGCTCCGTCACTCGATAACGGTTCGCCTAATTCGTCGTCGGAAATGAGCAATTAACCTTCAAGTTCCGTCGTCCTATTGTCGGTGACTCTCGCTCGGTCGCTCTTTGTAATATCGCGATTGGTTTATCAAATAACGATGAGGGAGAAACGATATCTTTATAAGTGCCAGTAAGGAGTCCGAAGCGATACGGTTGTCGCGAAAAAAAGCGTGAATAATACAATTTTATTTATTTCGAGGAGTAATTTATACGAGAATAATACGTCGCGAATAATTAAGAAAAAAAACTTGCAAAGAATAGGTCAAATAATATAGGTAATAATTTATGAGATATTTCTAAATGCAGATTTGATACGTTGTCCAGACATATCTAGGATTTTCCGAATTTAGACGTTATTCACAATTTAAACTCATTCTCCATTTAATTATCTTATTTTCTCAGAAACTATTTATATTTTAATATTTCTATAAATATCAAAGATATTGTAATACTTTACAATATTTTATCAAGTCCAATTAATTTATTTATGCCCATATATTTTGTATATAATTATTAATTATACTACTATATTATTCGCGTGTGATTGTGTGTGGCGCTTAATATTTCATCGAGCAAAGGAAAAATACTAAAAAATGAACGAATATTCGAAGAAGTTGCATGCACAAGTACTTTACCTAAGTTTAAAAAATGAAAAATATAAGCACGATGAAATTGAAATTGCGTCTAACTGCGATAGATTCGATCGAATTTATAAACGATGACAGAACATAATTTCAGAGTTTGACATTTTCTGCAAAGTCACACGTATACAAATATGATGATTGTATTATACTCGGCTTATTAACAAACACCCACAAACGCCAGCAGTGAATGTTAGCCAAGTTCAGAATGAGGGTGGTAATACGTAACGAGTTAACAGTTCTCCGCACTTGGTTTCTCGCTCGTTGGCTGCAGGAATACACACTGTATGCAGCACTTGATTTTCCACGGCATATTTTATGATGGCTTCGCCTTGGATATGTGTATAGCAGCAATACGGCGAATGAAAGAGGGAGAGAGAGAGAGAGAGATATGAAAGTTTGAATGGTGTGAACATTTCCCACATTTACCGTGCTATGAACCACCGACGCCGCTAACTGTTCGCGGCGCGGCCAACTTGTCGCTAATAATTCATTCAGCGTGCGACGTTCAGCTGCGTGACATAAATAAATACACGTATAAACCGGCGCGTAAACTTTAATCAGCGACGAGCCGTTTCTGCGGTTTTACATTGTCGCGCGTCGGTAAACGAAGCGTGTAAACCGGAGTAACGATATGCCCAACTGTATAAAACAACTGAAAAATGCTATAAATCATAGACGGATTTAGAACGGAAGGGCGGGCGGCGGTGACGACGGTGCTTGGAGAGAGGCTAAGCCTTGTCATAAACATGTCAATAAATAAAAGATATACAAGCTTTAGCACAATTTTTTCGGTTTACTTTTCACGTGAGATTTCTCGATGCTAGTTCTTAAAATTGTGAGGAAAATTTCTGCTTACGCTACAAGTTAAGAGAAGAACTTTTTTTTACTTTCTTAAATTTATATTGTGAGAAAGGTGCAACATTTTTTTTTTTCTTTCTATTGTAAATACCAAGTACCGATCTCGCGGAATTTTCTCTCCGAAGAGATACGAAAGATACCTCAAGCTTCAAGCTCCTCGGGCGTAATTTGCTAAAACGTGTACCGGAAAGAACGGTATATTATTAAACAAAAATGCTCGCTTATCATTCTTTTCTCACGAACGAAAGTATTCGCGTATAACGATTTAATGTAACGCAACCGATTCGAAGGGTAACGATTCGTCGCGACCTATCACGGAAACTTTTGTCTTATTAAAGCGATTTATTTTCAATCATTCCTAGAATAGACGAGGTGCTTCGAACTCCGATAGGACGGAAGTTATTGGCGTAAAGAAATACGGCTCGCCGGGTCATGAAATATTTTTAGGTTCGTCCCGGCTTGCGGAAAATCGGCACGTTGCAGGGACGGGGCACGGTTAGGCAACGAGAAAGAGAAGGAAGGAATGAGGTGAGGCTCGGGTGTCCATCCCTTCGAGCCCCTTTAACGACCGTCCGTCCTCCTTGAGACACTCGTACGAACGCGGGAGTCGTTTTCAGCTTCCACGCAATTACCGTGCCTCGCATACCGGCGGACGGCACATTTCTGTGCCGGCCGCGCGTCCACCAATGCGACACCGGGGTTACAAGAGCGGTACAATCGTGGAAAGAGAGACGCGGCAGGGCTAATCGATAAGTACACGTCCCCGAAACGCGAAACTAAGAAGAATGCGGACGTCGACGATCGTGCCAGGCGACGTACGCTCGGCGACCGGCCGAGATACGATTGGACGAAATTTTCTCTTTGTTCTTTTCTGAGAGTCTGTCGAGATGGTTTCTTAATCTTCTACGAACCGAGTGGAAAAGATCAACATGGCGAATCATGTGGGACATCTCATGCCCCAACGCTACCCGGTGCTGCACGGACAAAATGATTTTCCTGAAGTATCTAAAAATTCAACTAGATACAGATTTAAAAATAATTTTGTTGGACTATATAAATAATTATGTATTGAGTTCCCTATATATAATTATTTTGATGTAACAAAATTATTTTCAGATATTCGTATGCAACTAAACTTTTAAATATAGGTACTTCAGCAAAACTGTTCTCTAGATACTTCAATAAAACTGTTCGTGTATACTTCACCATAAATAGGTATAGCAACTTAGCGCAACAATCATAACATCGCTTCTTGTCCACTTAAAGTATAAAAATAAAACAAAATAATAAAAAAGGGAAAAACTACTCTTTTAAAATAAGGAAACGAAAAAAAGAAAAAAATTATGGTATTTAAATCTTGCTGGGATATATGTCGCACCCCCCGTAGTTCACCGAAGATTAATCTCTCATGTATTTTTCCAAACGCAAAGAAGTGATAAATATCGTTAGATCGAATATAACAAACTATGTACGGAATCTGCTTCACTTATTAGACAAGAAAATTTACTACTTTTTTTTCTGAGTATGATGATCCTGAAATCTCAAAGGTGATTTTTGCATTTCTATTAAAATAGACTATCTTGTATATTTTTCCACGGTAAAGAAAAAATTGCGAGCATCCCATAGCATCCCATCTCGTTTCACAATTAAGCTCGACAAATTGTAAAGATTTAAAAAGAAAGATAAAAAAAGATTTGCGTAACAAAGGTTGCGTAAAAAAAGATTTACCGTTTAATTATAAAAAGAACTTGTCACATCTCAAAAAAAAAAAAGTTTCCTTGTGGTTCAAAAAGTAATAATTGTTATTAAAATAAAATGTCCCCTGCAAATAAAAAGGAGATCGGTATAGGGTTGATTCTTGGCTCGTTGGCATGACCGCTTCTCGCAGCCGCTTAAGAAATGTTAATTAAGGGCGGATCTAGTGTTAGTGACCGCTTACTTGCCTTGTTGAATACTGACACGTACGATGGTTATCCGCCGGTAAGATTAATCACCCTGTTTGAATATTAATGTTTTTCGAGCGACTTTCCTCAAGTGGTGGATTAACCGGTCTAGTGGGATTCTGGTGCATGAAGTCAAATGTACGTGCTGGCGGACCAATTTAATTAAATTAATGTGTCCTTTGCGATTAATACTTTTCGTTGGCCATAACTCGAGGCAATCCAAAAATCCTTTTTTTTCGCCAGTTATTTTACTTATCACAGGGGATGCGGGATACGTTAACATGAATTTTACATAATCGAGACCGGCCGAGCTCCCCGCAAATCTGACGGATACGATCTCGCGTCATAAACAGAATCGCAGAGGAACACCGTACCCCATTATACAGGTCTGTACATTCGTATACGTGAAACACGACGCGTATATTGTTAAACGGCGCATCGTTATCCCGATAATGGATAACCGCATTAAATTGTACGCATAATCTATATACATGCCAAACGTATAAACGCCCGTGTAGCTAATCGATAGGCATGATCCCGCGCCTCGACCCCAAATGGTATCGTCGTTGACGAGCGATCTGTGCGTGCTTTTTCCAACCGTAAAAAAGGGGAGGAATAAATCAAGAAGAGGGATATAATCACGGGTGCACTCTGTGCACTAGAAATTGTCCGCATGCGAATTGCTCTATCCAAATTGTTCAATGTACACTTTATAGAAGCAATATAATGATTTTTTCTGAAAATATCTTTAAAAATACAATCTCTGTCACATCTAGATATTTTTTTATATTTATTTATTATATCAGCTTTTTATTATATTATAGTTGTATCCTGTAATTACATACAGTACTTTGTTATTGCAATATTTTACAGTATATACATTAAATGTTCTGATATTGCGATTTTTAATCCACTTTACGTCTAATTTTTATTAAACGTATTTATAAAATAAATTACGTTACATTATTATTACTTATACAAGTAATAATACGATATGCACAGAATTTGTTGCAATGAATTAAAAAATACCGGTATTTTTATCAATTTTTTGTAATTAGACGGTAAAAATTCAAGATTATTCAATTTTATTCTTTCTACACGAGAAATATTAAATTTGAGTGAATTGAATTAAGACAAATCGGATTTGATCAATTCATGTGTAAAAAAGTAATTATAAAATAATATAAAGAAAGTTATTTTTCTATTTGTTATTGAAGATCGTGACCTAAAAAGTTTGTCATTTTCATGCATCTTCTATATTAGGGTTATAAATATATTTATCGAAGAAAATTTGTATTCTCATTTGCCCGATAAATTGCAATTTTGATTAATCTAGATATAAAATTTAAAAGAATATTACGTATCTATAATCTGATTGAAAAAGATACATAAATTTATCAAGGGAAACTTTTGCTTTCTATTTATACTTTACAAATGGCAATCCGATTTTATTTAATCCAGATACAAAATATGGACGCGGAGGAACGAAACCCGGCAATTATTTTTCCGTGCGTTGAAAGGATGTCTGAAGAGCAGCTGAAGTTTTTTCATGTTCGCTTCATACCAAGATCATAAATAAATTTATCAAAGGTGATTCTTGTTTTCCCATTTGCCCCAGCAAATGCACTACCCTATGGTGTGTTATTAGATTAGACTTACACTGTGTACGGAAGGACAGCCGGCGTAGGATTGAATAATGGCGACCACGTGAACCGGCCGCGGTGGTGTTCGCTTCTCGATTGTGCAGATTGTATCTATTGAGTCCCGTGAATGGCTCGGCTGCCGTTGTTATAAAGCGTGAACTGATCTCTCTGTTTCTCATTGCCGCGCGCGCTATGTATACCTGCCATCAATGATACGTATGTACATCTTTCCTCTCTCTCGCTCTCTCTTCATCCTCCCCCCCCCCCGCTCCCTCTTCCTTTCTCCCTTCGTGTGTGTGCCATAGAAGCGTGCTAACGAATTCCGGCAGGCCGCAATTAAAAGTAATTTGTCGAAAACCGTTGCCGACAATGAAAATGTACGTCGGCTATTCATTTCCCGGAAATAAAACGAACGTTGTCTCGCGGCGCGAAATATAGTCGGGTCGTTTTGCAGAGCTGCAATCTCTGAAGCGTGGAATACACATATAATATTCTTGCTCACAGCAGGCTTCCGGGGCAGTGTCGAAGAAACGTCTTTTAGGTCTAACGCAGCTGTGTTCAGTTATCGCTGAAAGTGTGTATTGGACGACTTGTACGACAAATGTTTTGGGACATCTTATCGGAACACGTACTCGATGCCGATGTCCTTTCTCTTGAATTCTTGGTAATCTTTTACTACCACGTGTCACGCGTGTACAAAATCGGAAAAATTTTATAGTATAATAATTCATTCGCGATAGCGTAACACGACAATGGGAAAGTTAAACAATGGCGGAGAGTTTCATTCTATTTTAGAAATTGGTAACACACAACTATAGAAAATTTACTTCGGGCTAGAAATAACATGTATAAACGAAAGATAATTCTCTATTCGTGCTTTCGCGGCAGAAATTACAAATTGAAAAATCAAACATATTTTCGAAACAGAAGGCGCGAATAATAAGATAACGATGAAAAATCGGCGAAAAATGATACGACACGATTTGCGCACGCAGCGGACGTACAGATTGCTCCTATTGAAGTCCATTAATAGCCCGACATTGTTGTAAAGCGCGAAGCGATCCTTGTCTCTTAATGACTGCCTATATATGTACGCGCGAAGCCATTGACGTGTAATACCTATTTGCTCCTCTGGTTCTCGCTTCTCGAGGTACGTTGCGGCGGCGGCCCGATTGATTTATACAATATATTGTGCAACAAAGTGGCAGAAATGAGCAGACGATCTCGAGGTAAGAAATAAGCTTAGGAACTAAACGAGGATACCAATTATAATTAAAAATGAATTTAGTACAGATTTTTTGATTTTCGGATTGTTTTAATTGAAATTACATTTCGTAAAATATTATATCTCGTTGTCAATTATTCGGTAAGCTTAAGCTTCTTTCTGTTACATATGTATCGCTGAATGAATTATAGTGTGAGATGCCATTTCACATTGCGTGGGCATTATTAATGTTCGCTTTGGGGCTTTGAAGTGTTAACACGTTGTATGTCACATTGTAGTCATCGATGACTGGCACTATGCTATCAATGCGTCTCATTGATTTACGTACAAAATACAACCAATCATACTCAAGAAGTTATATATGTATACGTATAAACAATGACTAAATAGGCTAATCATTTTATTTTATGTTTAAATATTAAATATATATGTATATATACATGGAAAGGACAATTTTGTTGTTGAAATACAGATCTGAAAATAATTATGTTATAAATCATTAAAAAATTTATATTGTATGTTTAAACAAACTGACCGCTAGACTGTCAAAACTTTTTGCATCAATATCATCATGATTGAACTTCTCACATAATTATTTTTAGTCCAGCGTAAAATTATTTTTTGATCTGTATCTAGTTAAAGTTTTAGATATTACAGGAAAATTGTTCTTTCCGTGTATATATTGAAAGTTTTATTATTATGATATTATTAGATATATGATTCTTTTCATTTATTATTAAGAAAATTGATGTATTGGTTTCATAATTAATTATGGCGATCAATTTTTACATTGAGATTGCCTGTTTTTTTTTCCTATTGAATATTTATTAGATAAGTGCAAAAGTTTTGATAGGTTTTCTATAGATTATAAACCAACATTTTCGTATTACATTATTGACAGACATGTTAATAATACATTGCACGTCACTAAAAAGGCAACACTGTCAGCCGTCGTTTAACAAAGAAATTTGTTAAACTCAAGTAAGTTAAGGTGCTTTTAATAAAAATGAAAATGAGCAGGAAAATGTTTCATGTACGTGTCATAATGATGTATGAATTTTGAGGAGGGACAAATATTCGAAATAGCGTGAAAAATAACCGGCGGAAGTTGGTTCATCAAATTTAAACGAAGTAATTTCAACCTCAAAGACAAACTACGGTCTTCCGATATTGATGATGACAACATGCGCGATTTAATAGACACAAACTTATGAATTTCAACTGAAGTTACCGATATGTAAATTAAACATTGAAATTAATTACATTAAAAAAACATTGGTTACAATACCTATGGAAAACTCATCAAAATTTTTGCACTCAATTAATTTAACTGTTCAACTCTGTGTTATTTTTAATTTAATTCTCGGAAAGTTATAGATAAAGCGAAACGTGTAAAGCGCGATATGTGTTATGTAATATGGAAATTTTTATCAAGAATCAGAATATATATGTTCGGGTTTGAGTCGTTTGTGTTAAATGTGATGTAAGTCCACTTCTTGTAAAAAATCAATTTTACTATATTATACGATTATAAATATTTCTCTAATCACAGTCGTGTATTTTTAAAAATAATTAACTCATATAAAATATATATATTAAGATACACTTATACAAAATTTATAACATGTAATAGTCTAAACCGAATTTTCTATTTGAAAATCTCATTAATTATTGTCTCAAGTGGACTTTAGTACATTTTGTGAATGCGAGTTAGAAGATCAAATTTACAGATCTCTCGATGAAAGGGCAACCAGAGGTAAAAAAAGTCAAACACATCTTCAGAAAGCGGGATATTTGTCGTTTCTAAGTGAATAATTGATTAAAATGAATAATTGCCCGAGAGTGTACAACGAAGATTGCGATGGGAGAGAAATACGAGCGCACAATTTAAATAATTACGTGAATACTGATGATCGGAACGTCCCGTTACCTAATGCAAATTCGCTGGGTTTCACATTTGAATTGATCACGTATGCAACGCCAACCGCCATTACCTCGTACTTGCTCTCATTTCTTTAATTCGATCTTCGAATTTCCGGGCTCTAGTAATATTTCTAAATGATCGAGATAATATGTATCTCGATGGTGTGTAAGCACGCATCAATTGGATCGCTTCTCAGGGGAGCGTGGCTAGTGATGGGTTTAAGATACATCAAATTATTTCGATTATATTCGACGCTTTGAAAGTCACTTTGCATACGCAAGACAAAAATGTTTTAAATTGTAAAAGTCTCAAGTTGAAAATTCTGAATATTTTCAACACATATGTTTTCTTCGTAACTCTTCAGCATCTCAATCGGCAGATATGAATTTGATTTTTGTAAGTTATAAACTTCTCTCTAAATCTGAATCAGAGAAATCTTACTGACTTACAATGCTATACTTATAATTGTGATCATCAGTGACTGTTCACTAGTTTTCTGTAATTCTGATTAAGAAAAGGATATTCTCATTGAGAGACCGGAATTGGTATATTATCACTGAAGTGTATATATCATCCACATAGCATCAGAAATCAGACTATTCACTCTTTTTTTTTATAATACACTGACTGATTTAGAGAGTTCATATGCTTCTGAACATCTTCAGAGAACGATTTTTCTTTTTAAATATTTGCGACTTTTGAACAAAGTCTCGGGACAAAGTCTCGGAGGTTTTTCAGGACTTTCAAGAATCTCCGACTGATATTCGAAACTTTACGCGATCGAATTGTTTGAAAACTTTGAAAAGAAGTATTCGAATACACGCCCATCGCTACGTGGCGGTTCGTAGCCGGTGTGCTCGTAAAGCGCGAACCGGTCCCCAAGCGTGGATCCAGCCGGTGTCACATCGCGGTCCGATCACGCCAAGTACGATATAATCGTTCGACATATGCCGCCGCGATCGCGCGCGGGAAACCGATCTGACTCACCGATCCGTATCGGTGGAAACTTAGGCGATTCCGGTTTCAGTTGAATATATTGCGGACAGAGTAAATTTCTCCTTAAGTGCACGGCCTGTTATAGCCTCGCGCGTTTGTAACGCGCGAATGCGTTAGAAAGAATCGTAATTACTAATGGAAGTTCTGCACACTTTTCCCCGATACGTCATCGGATTAAAAAGAGCTACGCGACCGGTTTCCTGCTTGTTCTCAAAACTATGAAATGTGGTAGGATGAAATGTGGTAGGAAGTATATACGCTCTTCGAGACTAGGAAAGTGTTATTATTCGTACGTATGCAGTGAAATATGAATCTAAAGTATTTTTTTATTTTTTTATTTTTTTTTTATAACAAACGTAGCAATAGTTATATGATAGTGTCAAAAAACTGTAATTACTCATTTAACAAATATCAGAATGTTTGCGTTTAATTACTTCAATGTTGCAATTACTCCGATCACCCTTGTGCTTAAAGAAATTGGCTTTTGTCGGGGAAGGAGTAAGGTGGCAAGATAAAGACAGTAACACGAGCGAACGTTTCTGTTCAAATTGAAATAACAACGGATCTGGTGACTAATTGCGGCTAGGGTTGCAATCTCTCGCTATATCACATTAAGGGTTTTAAATACGGGCGTGCGCCGCGTGAAAAAGTCGGAATCGCCAGGTGTCGCGGGTATATAACGGGTCGCATAAAATATCTCGAGTTGAAAACGCCGGGAATAATGGCCGCGTAGTAATATAAGCGGCGACACAATGAAAATGACCGAATAATGGCCGGGCGCCCCGGGGACTCTCTATGGATCTCTCTCTCCTAGAATATAATAAATTCCAAATTAAAAATCGACCGAGACGCGATGACGTGCGTTGCGTTGCGTTGCGTTGCGTACGCACGCACGCACGCATCGCGCGTACCCACCGCCATGCGCGCACGCCGCGTAATGAAATCTGAGCATAATGAACGAACGAATAATACATCGCGTGGAGTCGGCGCTTAGGCGCAATAAATTCAAAATCGGCCAGGGAGGTCGATAGGCGGGAGGGAGGAAAAGAGAAAGAGAGAGAGAGAAGAGAATGGGGAGGAGGTAATGAAATACAATGAAGCGATACAATAAAAAGTGCGAGTACAACGATTCGCGACGCCGAGAGAGCGTAATGCCCCGACCACGTGGGCGAATTCGAAAATGGATCGCTCCGCGAATGTATAAATCGCATCGTTGCCGGTTCTCGCACAACGTTCGACATCGTCATAAAACCCGAACCGGTCCCGGTTTCGATGCTCGCGAGCGCGCCCGCACATACGACTGTATTAATATGTATTATCAGCCTCTCTCTCCATCCTTCTCGGTCTCTCTCTCTCTTTGCTTCCTCTCTTTCTCTCTTTCTTCCTCTTTTTCTTCTTCTCCCTCTCTTTCTCTCTCTCTTTCTTGCTCGCTCACACGCTTCGCGAATGGACCGGCAATTCTGAGCGTATAACGCGTTATCCTTCTAGGATCGCGCACTTGTCCGGTGGGAAAATACGGCGTGTCTCGTAAAATTTGCGTGAGCAAACCTCAGCGAGATAAACGAATGAGAAAAGTTAATTTTTTCGGTAATTTGGAGCGAAACACGATATCCGTTCGTTGTGGAATAACACTTTGCATAAGTAACAGTTCGATTCAAATTGTTGCAAAGATATCGATTCGAGATTCTCACTTTATTCGCAGCTGTGAAACGTTCAATGAGGAATATCTTTAACAATTAGGTTTCAAGTTTATATTAAGCACGCTTCTCAAACTATTTAAGCAATAAACTTCCGTTATCCGTTTATTAATTTCTAATGTTAAATGACTCGATAATCTCCGTTTAAGTATTCACGCAACCCCGACGATCTGTTCCAAATTCTTACTTTCTTCAGCTTTTAAATTTTCAACGCGATAACTTGAAATTGAGACCCGAAGTCTTCTTATCTTACATTTCATTTTTTTTTTTTACACCCAATTCATCACGGGCGTTAATTATGCACGATGCTAATAACTTCTCGGTTATAATGACTTTTGAACTTGTACGGATGAAAAAGATCGAAATCGTCGGTGAGGATGATATTTCTATGCAAAGTTCTAGCAAGTCAGGACGGTGCAGTCTCGGAAGAGAGGTGCGCGATGCAAAGCAACGAAACGGAACAGCAGATCTTATAGCTCCGTTACAACCGGCTAGCTGACCGATCCCAACGAGTACGACCGGTGGTACCACACCCGCTCGAGTATTTCGAGCGGAATGATGGAGAGATAAGCGAACTCGCTAACTCGCTCGCTCGCTCGTTCGCTCGCCCGTGAGACGCTCGCTCTGGTAACGAGCCTCGGAGTCGCGCTCGTAGACGACGCGCCCTCGAGCCAGATGCCTGTTCTCTCGCACCGCGATTCGGCGCGACGACACGCGCCGGTCCGATATTTAGCTCGGCAGCCGCGGCAGGTGGTGATTTTCTGGCCGGCCGACCGACCGACCGGCGCGCGACCCGATAAATGAATCGCTCGCAGTTAAAAGCGCGCAATTTCACACACGAAACAGTGTTTTCGGAGAACGTGAGGCGGAAAAAACCAGGACGGCTTTTTCTCACTCGCAGAAACGGAGGCTTTCTTTCGTAAAATCAAATTTTCACGGAGACTCGAGGAAGAAATAAGAATCTCTTCTTGTTCACAGAGACGGAGACTGGATCAAGTTTTTGGGAAATAAGAAAAACGGTTTTTTTTTTATTTAGAATTAACGTTTCTTCTCACGAAAAAAACACTGCAGTTTTTTGCGATAAGTACGTTACGAATATTCTAGCGAAAATTGCCTCAATCAAATTGCTTTATTCTTAAATCTTTTCAAAACGACTAATAGCGTTTCGTTGAATGGTTACAATTTTAAACAGAACTATGGATTTAAAAAATCTCTGACTACATCCAACTCACATTGTTAATCATATTTATAGAAGCGTATTCAGAAAAAAAAAAAAAATGAGTGTTCGAAAGAAAACGTCGACTGATATTGATTTGGTTCGAATATTGATTTTGGTTAAATTTCTCGTACATGCAGCAAGGAGCCACAGAGCACAAATAATTTCTAATACTTAAAACAGCTTCGCCATCTGCTTCGTTTTAAAGTAATTCTTTTCAATAAGTAACAACCTGGGTAACGACTATTGACAAAAGTGCCAGCGTCATTAATAGTTGCTAACGATTTAAGAAAAATTTTACTTCGGGAATGTAACACGGGAATATCAACGAACTAATGGATATCTTGTCTTGTTAAACAGAGCAAGTTGAAATTAGAACAGATTATTCTGCGATACGAATGTACTGTGTTACTGTTATTTCAAGAGATGCATATAATAATTGTGCACTATAATGCAAATTACAATCGTAGACGTTAATTTTAAATGGAATACACATTATGCATATATGTTGTTAAGAAAATCTACGATATGATATGCATTAAGAATGTATGCAAAGTAAAAAATAAAATGTCTCAGAAAGTCCACTCTAAATTTTAAGTTAAAATAACTCAAAAGTTAAGTTAAAATAACTCTTATTTTAATTTATTTTAACTTAACTTTTGAGTTATTTTAACTTAAAATTTAAAGTGGATTTTCTGGGACATGCAAAAATTTTAAAATTATATTTTATTTTTCACTGTGTGTGTCGTGTCTTGAAACATTACCAAAAATATAAAAATTTCATTGATTGTCCTATTATTACGGTTGAGTGACTATGTAAAATTTAAGCACGATTCTCTTATTGGTTTAAAAGTTATTTAATTTTCGGTTACTCTTAATTCTTATACAAAATCACGTTTTGTACTTATTTAAAATTTAATGAAGGAGCAGCATTACGAATTAAATAAAAATATTTACAAATTGCTAATAAAATCTAATAAGTATTTGTGTAATTTATTTAGGCTACTAACTCGTTTATTTATTTAAAACTGCAACAAAATATAGTCATTTTTGCTTCAAAAATCATTATAAATTAAATTTTTTGTTATTGATTAGGAAAAAAAAAGAATAAATCTAAGAGCCTTCAGTTTTTAAATTTTGATAACTTTTAGCTCGTATGATAAGTATAGCCCAAACATTCTTAAATGGAAGGAAAAGGATCTAATGGCGCAGAAAAGATATTGACCTGCCGGAAATAGAAATGATTTCCGATTCTAGCCCTAATATAATTCATACTCGCTTCTGTGCTATGATATGCAGCGGTGTGAAAGACTATCTTGCTCTAATTTTCCTCCAGCATATCTACAAAAGACGTGTTCTAAATATTTCCCTGCCATAAATATCCTCTCCTGTCCGAAAATATAATATCTTTCTTCGCACGGTTTTGCTTGGGTGCTGTTCGTCATTAGCTGAACCATATCTCGACGAGAATGTTCCATTTAAATGTATAATTAAAATCACGAAGTTTAATCTTGTTCCGCGTGTCACAAAGCGTATCAAGCGGCGCTTTAAATATTACATGACGCCGGATGGGCGCAGATGTTCCGTTGTACATACGTATTCAGTTCGAGAAGTCCTATATGCTTATACGGAAATACATGGCGTATACATACAAGAAATCGATCTATCGACGGCTCGCGGTTCTTCGGCCGTTTTAATGCCTTTTGCCCTCGAGAGAAGCATGCCCCGGAATCGGCGCGGCGTCGTCGACAAAGGCGACGATGTGTTACAGCGATCTTAATTACCGTTTGAGTAACGAACAGCGGAGTGTGTGTACACTCCGTTTGATAGAATATACCGGAAGCAATTAGAGCCGCCGCGAAAACGATCTTTATTCCCGTGCGATAGCTTCGGCGGCGGAAATAATGAACCGACAACCTGGGAATGCGCTAAGGAGTAAACGAATCGCCGGTAAATCTTCCGTAAAGGCCTGAGCCTGAGTAAGAGGATACTGGCTTAATTCCAATGGAGATGCGGAGGAAGGCGCAGTGAAATATAGATAAGCAAATGGATGCGCGCGCGCTCGCGCTATCGTTCGCGCAAGTAAATTGGTACACAGATCGGTAGACACGCGATCTTCGCTATCTCGCGACGCATTTTTTCCAGAGCGATTATTCTCTTAGTACTTTTCGTACGTTAACCTCTTAATAGAGCACGTACGAAAGTAACTTAATGAACCATGCACGAAGCATGGGGTAATTGGTCTCAGTGCTCCCCGAACGTTGCGTGAAGTACGGTTGTGCGTGTTAGAAGTTACTTTCGTAATTACACATGCAAAAGGTGAGAATAAGCGGATATTTTTACGTATTATTACGATAATCACGATATCAGCCGCGATCTTAACAAACAAATTTCAGATCACGCTCAATGAACGCAAATTTATTGCTCAAGTTTTTGCTTTTCGTTTCATGGTGCGTCGATTTTGTCCAAGAAAAGTTTCGAAAATCGATATTCAAGTCTGCAACTTATTGGGTGGCAATAATTCGTGAATAAAACAACGTCCGTCGTGCGGGATCGATGTTTTTCTTCGTCTTCTTCTCAATATCATTGATTTCCGTCCTCTTTTTCACGGAGATCAACGTTAATGCGCGAAATGTGAACGTCGAGCGTTAAGTCGCGTTCAAACCAGTCGCGGTTTTCGATGCCCGATGCTTGCCGGAGGTCACGTGACGTCCTCTCGTTCGAGCCGCGTCGCTCCTTGCGTATTACCCTTACTGCTTTTTTCTCCGGACGCCGATATATTCGCCGTGCAAGAGTTTCGTCGAATCTAATCGAGTCCAACGCGAACAAAGAAGAAGAGCACAATTAAAAATAAACGCGTTAATATCGAAATGCGTTAAATTGTAAAAAATTTAATACGAAATAGTCGCGCGCTAAGATTTTCGATAATATCGCCACTGTAGATATCGATTTTTTAATTTTTTGTAATTGATTCTATAATTTTACAAGCGTTCTTCAAGATCAATTTAATTTTCCAAGTCACGGAGAGAGAGAAAGTTGCGGAAGAGAAACGTTACCTACCGATTGCCGCGTTTCCATTGAGACGAAGCGCAGAGAGACGCGACGTCAATTTTCACGGTAGAGCATTATATTCCGAGATGAATCACCGCGGCTCGAGTCTCGGTGAATTTCGGACGAGCGAATTTTGAAGGTCGTGGCTGTGCCGAGCGATGAATCGAGTGGAGCTCGAGTAGCAGAGCTCGGTGAAGGCCATGACGGTGCGCCGAGCGTGCGCGAGCGCGCGTTTCAACGGCGTAGCCCGCCTTAGTAGCCCAGGCTCTCTGTTTGACAAGTACGCGCGTATTTTGCGAGCGCGGCCGAGCGCAGTCGATGACGGCCGACTTCGGCCGAACAGCCAGCGGCCCCGGTGTCCGTGTCGTGCGTTTACTCACTGTGTGTGTGCGCGCGCGCGTATATCGGACGGAGAGCGTACGTCGGTGTTAATAGTGTATATGCGAGAGAGTCGGTGCGCCTCTCGGCCGTGGGCACAAATCGCGAGTAAAATGGAAGCGGAATTTCGCTGCGAGGTTGAGGTCCGTCGTTGAAAACAGGTGAACATGGGAAGGTCCAAGTTTCCCGGGAAGCCGCCGAAGACGGCCACCAGGAAACGGATCAAGGTGCTGGGCCAGCCTGAGGCAACGCAGAATGATCCGGTAACTGTCGCCGAGAACATCTACTACGGACTTTCCCTGTTCAACGAAACATTCGGCGACAACGAGAAGGTGAGGGGGGAAAAAAAGCTGTCGCGCCAAGGCGTTCGTCGTTGCCGTCGCCGTTACCGTCGCCGTTACCGTCGCCATCGCCGTCGCAGTCGCCGTCCCCGTCGTCGTCATTGTCGTCGCGGCCGCTACCGCCGCTGCCGCCGCCGTCGCCGTCGCCGTCGCCGTCGCCGTTGGGCCTCTGGCCGCCGAGGTCGCACGAGCTCGACGAGCGTCGTGTCGCGCGACGCACCGCGTCTCGCCGTGAACCGCTGGCGTAATATTGTCACGAGGACACGCACTCGCTGGACTCGCGATTCTACCGCGGCCTGATGTAGCTTTGGCGCGGCGTAGCGCGCTGGTTAACCTATCGCGCGGCGATCGTGGAACGGCAGGTGCGCCGCGATGCTTTCTACTTGCCGTTCGACGATTCGTTTCTCGCTTTAGCATTACCTCCCCTTCCGTATGTCGGTCGAGTAATAGCAATTTATATATATATTTTCTCCTGGTTGCTTTTGGTACGGAGTATGTCACAGAGATGTACCTGCCTTCTGCGATTCTTACTCCGTAACTTGTTAGTAGCCAGAACAGACTAACAACTGTCAGTTGTGAATGAGAGTTTGTAGTAAACAAAAGTTATCATGTAGAGAAAGTAAATTTTGTGTACTTGGCCACTTGCGCTTGTTTACTTTTGTAACTTGACCATTAGTTTGTTTATTGTATGCTTAGGTATTGCAATAGCTTACTGTAAGATGATATTTATAATTGGTGGATGTGTTTTGTTGATTCTAATATTTATATAAATGATCTTTCCTTAGGAACATCCACCATTCCACGGATTTAGCACTAAAGAGGCTAATCTTTCTGCATCTTATATAAAAACACAGCAACACGATGCAGAGAAGACCAGCGATAAATTGCCATGTGTCACAGTCGAAAATCTTGCACCACAATCCAGCACGAAGAAGGACATTACTGTTATTAAAAATTCTCCTACAAACATCGAAAATAGCACAGAGAAGTTTACCGAGGCAAATCCAAAACCAGTCAAAAATATTACAATACCAGTTACAAATCAGAATACTAAACATATTCCAAAGATTCACAGAGCTAAAAATCGTAAGAATTGTAAAAACATTAAATTTTCGAATTATTTGAAAAACCCAGTGCTAAAATCAGTGAACAACATCTTGGATCAGCATCAAAGAACCAGACAATTGCGTAACAGTACTGCAAAAAGATTGCTTCAAAGGGCAAAATCTAATGGAAGTAATACACGTAATTTGGTGGTGCAATCTGGAGAGAAGCCTAGCACAGTGAGAAAATTTGTTTTGCCCGTTCGTAGTGTGCATTCGTCGAGGGTTATAAAACCAAACAAAAGGTTTATCGAGGAATTGGAAGAAATTTCTGGTACGGAGCATAGCGAGAATGAAATTGGTACACATGTCAAAAAGACTAAATTAAATTCAGATAAGCTTAGCAACTTGGAATCAAAATTAAAAGAGGATGCAGGTAATAGGTCGTGTACAAAATTTAAAGATAAAGATACGAGAAACAAGCCAAAAAGAATGATTCAGAATGTAGACTCCAATGTCGAGATTATAACTCAACCAATAAAAAATATGGAAAAATCAGCGAATTCTGTACAAAACGCACAAATATCAAAACTCACTCCTAGAGAAGTAAAGAAATCTCATATTATATCGTGTAAAAATAAACTATCAAACAGCACATTCGACAACTCTAATAATAATCAAGAATGCTCACAAAATTTGAGCAGGACGGCACAAACTGTGAAATCAACTATTCTCAGAAATCAGAAACAGATTTCTATTCCTACAAAAGTTCTTCCCGATTCCAATGTTCCACACTTCGAGTCTTCCAGAGTTCAGACAAGATCAGGAACTCAAAATGAAATAGCGAGCGATTTAAATAATCAGGCGAGCTTTGAGAGTGGTGCAGGATTAACGGAAAGTGGCTGTGCAGAAACCGAGGATCAAGCACCTGAAAATGGTAATAAGACTGTGGTTAGTACATTGAACAATTTTGAGACGGAAAACAATTTATCTGAAAGCGAAAGCGAGCACAGTAATCACTCGGAAAATGAGCAATCCGAATTTAGTGGAATGAAACTCAATGGTGGGAAAGTTATATTAAGGAAAGCAAGATTAAAATTGGATAACAAGTGTTTAGCTGGAACAGAAGGACCATTTTCAACGACTAGCACCAGTAATGCTATGGGAGGAAGCACTATAGGTATATATTTTGCATTTTATGATAATCTTAGAATTGTGTTTATTATACTTATATCTTTAATGTGTAAGACTATATTTTATTCTTTAATTATGATTATTTATTATTTCAGGATTAACAGGAACTATAAAATGCGGTGTTTGTGGCGCAGTGAGATTTTATCGATTCGTGAAACAGGCTCGCAAATTTGGCATTCACAGTTGCGAATCTTGCCGAAAATTTATAAGCAAAATGATCAAACATCAAGCTTGCGCTAAATCTTCAAACAATGTTCTTCCTATTCTCCAGTGTCATAAAGGCGACGGTCTGTGTTTAGTTCCGCCCGTTGTAAGAAGTCAACAATGGAATCTCATGAGATGCGTTTATAGAGCCAGATGCCCGGCGTGTTGGTTGAAAATGTGTTTGAAATGCTACAACATTCCACCCGCCTTGAGGACAGGTTTAAACGCGTTGTTACCACCATTAATGAGAGACCCTTTAAGTATTTCTCTGCCCCTCGGTCAAGATGAGGATGGACAGGGACAAAAGTTGGGCTCGTCTAAACTCAGTTGGCCCGCAGAAGATAGTTCGGAAAGAAATTTGTTTAAGTCTGCCATGAGTTGGAAAAATTTTGAAATGGGTCAGAAGACAAGTTATCAGGGTACGGGAGGCTTTCTCTACACAAAAATAGACAAATGTAAGATAAATTATTTTATAACAGTTTTATTTTGGGATTGCATTGCTATTTATTTTGTATTTACGACATGATTTTGTTGCAGTCGATTCTTCGATGAGTATATCGCCTAACAAAAAACGGAGGAAAAATAACAGGATTAAAGTGAGAAAGAAAATTAATAAAAGTCCAGTGTTAATCTCTTCTACCGATAATCAACATTCGCAGCCTCTCAGACAAAGGCTTGAGTTGAAAGGGCCAAGAGTTAAGCACGTTTGTCGAAGTGCCAGTGTCGCGCTTGGGCAGCCGATTGCAACTTTTCCTACTGCAGACGCGAAAGAAGACAACGAACATGGCAAAAACATTCCAAAGACGGTGAAAGAAACTGAGAGAGCAGAGAAGAGGGACGATGTTACGAAAGAGAAAGAAATGCAGAAGCATAATGAAGATAATAATTTAAATCTTAGCGTTAACATGACACAACAGTCTCATTCGAGAAGAGGAAAACCGCAACAGGGTGTGTCAACGTCGCATTTTCCAGTGGTAAGATATCTTGTAGACACAATCGAAGGAAGTGATCTCAATGTATGCTATATTTATTGTGTCAGTGGCACGCTGATTGAGCTTATGTTATTTTATTTTTGCTGTATAACATTTATACATTTATACATGTTATTTTTTTGTACATATGTGAATTAACATTTTGATTAAATGTAAAACAAATATATCATACATTTGAATTCAGTGAAAGTAAATAATGTAAAATATTTAGATGAAAAAGTACTAAAAAGATATAATTATAATTCAGTAGCAGCGTACGTATGAGAAGGAGAAAGGCTACATTTGAGTTCTGGCTAGAGAGTCGATATTTTTTTTCATGTTAATAATAATAATGTATTTATTGCAGGTGTCTAAGGTAGCTATGGATACTGCATATACAGTTTCCATAGATTTCTGGGAGCAATACGATCCTTCTGAAGTTGGAGCGAAGGGTTTTGCTCTTATTGGTTCTGAGTTATTTTACATACCTGCTATTTGCTATTTGTGCGGAAGCGCTGGTAAAGAGCCGGTAAGTAAACATCATAATCGTAAAATATAGGTGGATGAAATAAATGGACATGTAATAGTATCATGTTATGTCTCTTTGAGAACTATCAACATAACGATCGTTCTTTGCAGCTGATCCACTGTCAATGCTGTTGCGAGCCATACCATGCCTTCTGTTTGGAACCCAGTGAATGGAATGCTTGTGCACAGCCAAACTGGTGTTGTCCTCGGTGTACGATATGTCAGTCCTGCCATCTCAGATCCGGTCCGAAATTATCCTGCATTCGTTGTCGACAGTCGTTTCATCATTCATGTTTGTCAAAGTCCGGTATTAGCTCCAGATTGTACAGTCCCGATCGACCCTATGTTTGTCAAAGTTGTATTAGATGTAAAAGCTGCGGTAGCGAGGGCGTTAATGTTCACGTTGGTAATTTACCTCTCTGCTCTATGTGCTTTAAGTTAAGGCAACAAGGCAACTATTGTCCTTTGTGTCAGAGGTGTTTGTGTCAGAGGTGTTACAACGAAAATGATTTCGACACGAAGGTGAGTATATATGCGTCTCGATATAGAGTAATTTATATTAGTAAAATTGATCTTGTATCTGCAACTTATTGTTATGTTTACATGTGTTTTTTTAGATGATGGAATGTAGCGAGTGTTCCTGCTGGGTACATGCCCGTTGTGAAGGCCTTTCCGATGAGCGTTACCAGATACTTAGTTACCTGCCCGATTCGATTGAATTCACATGCAGTCAGTGCTCTTCCAATTCGAATTCCTCTATCTGGAGAAATGCCATAGAAGCGGAACTGAAGGCGGGTTTCATCTCCGTAATTAAATCTCTGAGTAAAAACCGCAAGATTTGTACGGCTCTCAAGTGGAGTCCCAGGAAGGAGTGTCTCTGCAGGCCACTTGCAAGCGTGAGGAAACTCGAGTTTCCCGAGGACAAGAACGAAACGAACAGTACGAAAGAGAATGAGGAATTAGAAGAGTACAATGGTGATAAGTCTGTGGATACCGACTCGAATTCGGGTGTCAATTACAGGGATGGTATAAATAAGCCAGATTTAGAAGAACATTTAACCGATGGTACCGGTAAGAAAGGTCTGCGACGACTACGACAAAAATTTCATCTAAGAGAATGCTCGGTTAGAGTGAAGAACTGTGTTCCGAAAGACTCTCAAGACAACGAGAGAAAAGACTGGACGAATCAGGACTCGTTAGTTTCTTCGAATGACGTCACGGAATGTAACTGTTCCGAACAACAAATTATCGTGAGGCCTTCGCCTACTTTAATGTCTGTGAAGCGTAAGGTGAATGGTAACGAGTACAAATCGTTATCGCAATTTCATTGTGATATGGAGCACGTAATCAATCGTGTCGGTTCGACGAATCTATTAGAAACGTATCACGATATTTTGCAAGAGGTCTTTCCATGGTTTATTCCGAAGGATTTCAAGAATAGCGACGATAACGACGAAATATTAACGCCTACTAAAGATGTTGGTAAAGACACCACTCTAACGACAAAGTTTGATGATTCTATCTTGGAAGCGTGGAAAGAGGAGGTGATGAAAGCGCCAAAAGCAATTGCAGCGAAAACGGCGAATCTGTACAATATTCACGTCGAGGACAGCAGATCGTGTTGTTTATGCAAGGGCTTGGGCGATGGGCATGAGACAAAAGAGGGCAGGTTGCTGTATTGTGGACAGAACGAATGGGTACACGCGAATTGTGCGTTATGGTCAAACGAGGTGTTTGAGGAAATCGACGGTTCACTACAGAATGTTCACAGTGCCATTTCAAGAGGTCGTTTAATCCGCTGCTCCGAATGTGGCAAGAAGGGTGCGAGCATTGGATGTTGCGCGAAAAACTGCAGCAATACCTTTCACTTTCCATGCGCGAGGAATGTTGGGCTTGCTTTCAATGATGACAAAACGGTATTTTGTGTCTCTCATTCCGACAGTCACGCCTGTAAATCTCTGCAAAATGAGAACGAATTCAGTTTGAAGCGACCAGTATACGTGGAGTTGGATCGTAAGAAAAAGAAGTTTGCCGAACCCAACAAAGTCAAGCTGATGATAGGCTCTTTAATGGTTGATTGTCTTGGTACCATCATTCCGGAATTCTCTGATACTGCTGAGAAAATAATACCATGCGATTACAAATGCTCTAGATTCTACTGGTCCACAGTGAATCCTTACAAGATCGTGAGATATTACATTAGGACTTATGTGCAGGTATATATGCCAGATATTTCATCTGACATGGAGAATAATATCACTATCGATCACAGCAAGGAGGAGGAAAAGGAAGAAGTGCCGACAGATGCTCAGAGAATCGACTATTTGGCCGTTAAACAGACCTTAGATACGCTCATCGATATGGTGTGTAACAAAGAGGTCGATGAGAATTTAGTGGAGCAGAATAACACAGATCTTTTACCGCCAGAACTAAAGGAAGCTATATTTGAAGATTTGCCACATGACCTGTTAGATGGAATCTCAATGCAAGACATTTTTCCAAAGATGTCGTACGAAGATTTTTTAACCATGGATTTAAAGAATGATAGTTCTTTTAGTACGGATTTGTTTAAAGATGATATGTTGTCGTCGGAAGTCGAAGACGTGATAAAACCGTCGGAAAATAAGATCTCCAAAATGGATTCATCTCTGCTGGAACTGGGAACGCATAATGATCTCTGGGTGCGATTGGACACAAAGACCGCGGTGCAGGATCTCATGGATGACTTATTTAATTCGAAGAATCAGAAACGCGGCGGCAGGGAACTGAAAAGATCCAAATCCGAAGTGATGTCAAATAATCCGCTGATTGTCGGCGGTCAAAGGCATCATCAACGCTCCTGTAGCCTTACCTGGAGTTGCAAATTAGATAACACTTATGGTTCTAATATAAAGAGGCGGAAATTGCCCCGAAATCCATCGAGCACAAAGTCCAGTGAGACCGGTCTCATTGTTCTTGATACTCAAAACGAACGCACGTCGATGTTTCATGAATTGAGAATCCCAGAGATTATGGTTACCGTAGGAAGAGGGAACACGTCTAATATACTATCCGATTCTGTGCGCGAATTCAAGTACTGCATTGAGGATTCCGCGGGACTGAATCGCCGCGCGTTACCAGCCAGGGACGATGCGAAAGAGCATAAGAGGCTGTTCTGGCATCCGAGACAGCAGCAACCGCGAATAGTGCAAGTTGACGGGTCGGCTGACGCTAATAGCGCCAGTGAGTGCAGTTCACCAGAGTACAACGCCGAGGAGAAAAATTCGAGCCTTCAAACGTCCAAATCATTATCGATCCCTCAATTGGACGGGATTAACGACGAACATTCTTGTGACACTAGCGAGCCGAGCATGGAGAAGGAACTTGGCTCGTACGCGCGGCCTTCGAATCTTTTGCATTCAAAGTGTATCTTTGATTTTATCAGATCGCATGTATCCAGTAACTGTGACAAGTCGCAGAAGATGAAAAATGGTAGTGGTAATTCCATAGCTTCACCAATCGCCAGATGCACTTTACACAAGACGGGAGTCTTGTTCAAAGAGAAGAATCTCAAGATGAATTTGCAGATCCCGCAGGTGGATGGTGCAGGTGATATCTCGAGCGACGATGAGTGCGTTTCATCAGAACATTTAATGACACATGAAAGACTGATTCATACTTCGTACGAGTCGTCATTCGAACACATTGATGTCACTTGTAAGAGGTGTCGCAGTACGTACCGCACTGAGGAGAGCTACAATCGTCACTTAGCTAACTGCGATACTATGATTACCAGCGATAGCGATTCGGAGACCATGGACAACAAATTGACATCGCCAGAGTCAGGATTTTCGCCACATATGCGTTCAGGATCTCCGCAGTTCATTACACTTTCGCCGTCCGAAGGCCACACCCTGACGACTGATTACACGGATATCCAGGCAACTTCACCCATCGAGGCATCCGTAGCGTCACCTCACCCAAGTATCCAGATTGAACCAATCGCCCAGGCGATCATCACGCCGCAGATCCATGCGACACACGCTACCGTCGAGACTGTACACCAGACAGTATTAACGTCCAACGATGTGATTGTACAGACTCAGTACACCCGCAGGACCACCACCTTGCCGAACCCAACAGTATTACCTCCTCAGGAAAGTACGGTGCAGATAACAGAGATTACAGATTCGCCGTCCGTCTCCAGCGATTCTAACGTTACTGCGCATAACATGGTGAACACGCCAATGAATTCGCCGGACAGCACGAGTTCGCAGACCGTCCCAAGCCCGGAAATATCGCCCAATTTCTCGTCCACGGGTGTACCAAACGCGCACGAATCTGCGCAGATGAACGCACAGATCTCCCGAGTCTCATCCAAGTCGAAGAATTTACGGGTGGCCAAACCTAAGACCAAGAGCGTCAAGTCACAACAACATATTCTGAAAAACGTAATGCAAACGCCGCACAATGCCACGCACAATACCAGATTCCAACAGACGGCGATGACGAACGGTCCACCAGTAATCCAGTTACATCAGACCACCCAGAGACCACCACCTACGGTGATCCTTCAGCAAGTAGCATCGCCAGGCATTGTATCTGCTTACGTGGAGGCACTACAGCAGCAATCCGGCCAAAATTTACAATATATCACGACGATAGGCGGGCAGCATGAGACCGGCTTCAAGCCGCAGCTGATCGCCGCGAATCCCTTGATGCCGGGCACATACATACAGACACCGTCCCCCGACAATCTATTAACGTTACAGAATGGTGGTATATCCATATTACCGAGCGTACAGATCGCGCAAGCGCAGCCTACAGTATTGGGCACTATCATACAGCAACAACCCAGTGCGATCCAATGTGGCGTCATATCATCGGAACAGTTGCTGTTGAGCTCCACGCCTACCCTAGAAATGTTCACCGATCCAACTGGCGGTATGTTCGTGTCAAATCAACCGATGTATTACGGCCTGGAGACGATTGTCAGCAACACTGTAATGTCGTCAAGCCAGTTCATGGCGGGTACCGTTCCCCAAGTGTTGGCCAGCAGCTATCAGACAACCACACAGGTGTTTCAAGCGTCTAAGTTGATGGAGCCCATCGTTGATGTACAGGCTGTACCGGGTGTACCTACTGTAACGGCTATGCAGAATGTATCTAATATGCCGAACATGTCTGGGGTACCCAACATAGCCGGCGTGCCTAATATAGCGAGTGTACAGAGTGTAGGTGGCATGTCCAACGTGCCTGGAGTGCCTTATGTTGTGGTGAATCAATCGGCACCACCGCTGCCACCAACAGCTGCTCCGGCACCGCCACCAACACCAGCATTGGCGTCAGCGTCGATGCCAGCACCTGCATTAGCATCAGCGTCGATGCATGCACCAGCATTAGCATCGGCGTCGATGTCAGCATCAGCTTTAGCATCGGCGTCGATGCCAGCACCAGCATTGGCATCGGTATCGATGCCAGTACCAACATCAATATCAGCACCAACGCTAATGGAACCAATCGCCACACCAACGCAGATCAACATTTCTGCCATGTCCCAAGAACAAGTTTACGGTAGCGTCGCGTGTAATGCCGTGTCACCGATACCGTGTCAGAATACGACTATGGAACATCCAATGATGTCGATTCAGATGGCAGACATATGCTCGTCAAACGCGACAACGGCGAGCGTGGTGACGCCAACGAGGCTATCACCGCCGGCACCACCCCCGCCGCCGCCGCCAGCACTACCACCGCAACCACCTCCGCCCCCGCCACCTCATGCGATACCGACGATACCTCGCGTTGCTGTGAGACCCAGTCCGGTTACGCATTCGGTTCAGGCGAATCACGGAGCCGCCTGGAAGGTGACCGAGCCATTGTTTGGCTCAGAGCAACCGATGAGCAATAGCGTGCGGCCATATTTCGACTCGAAGCACGTATCGGAGAACACTAGCATGATCAAGTCTAGCATATCATCATCCAAGATACCGCCTCTATCGAATCATTATGTCACGCAAAGGAATCTAGGAGTTGTAAATAATAAGTCGAACCATGATGTAAATAATATACAAAAGAGCTACAGCGGCAGTACCGCATTAAATTCCAATTCGGCGAACACAAGCGTTAACAGTAATAGCCTGATTGTCGTCTCCAATTCCAATTCCGTGCAGAACAAAATCACGATGCCCACGAGTAATATGCCGACTAGTAGACCGATGAACAGGGTGCTGCCGATGCAGGCGGTGACGCTCAAGCAGGATCCGGTAAAGAAAGACGATTTGGTGATTGAAGAACCAACAAAGCCAGTAATCAAGCCAGCCGAACCGGAAATTGTGGAATCGAAAAAAGAAATCACTGAGCAAATCGTACAGATAAAAAAACCTGAAACCACGCTCAACAATATCAGTGATAATATTAAGCTGAATACAGAGACCATAGAAAAGGTAAAGGAGAATCTTAAACTGGAACTTGATAAGGAAAAGCTGCAGAACACGTCGTTGAAGATAGTTTTGCAGAAGCAGCTACAGGATGGGTCTTACAAGATCACGCGCAACATGAAGGCGGTCACCCAGACCAAAAAGTCCCCGCAAGTGACATCTGTAGAGATTTTGCCGTCGAAGCAAGTGCCTCAGATTGCGTCGTTACAACTGCTGCCGATTAAAACGTTCACCCTCAAGGCAAACAAACTTGAAGACAAGATGAAATCTGTGGATTCGAAGATAAACGTACTCAAAGCGAAAGCGCCGCCTGTAGCTGTCAAGAAACCGAGAATAATAACGAAATCGATCAGACCGCAGCAAAATCCGCCGCAAATGCAGAAAAACTGCTCAAAGGGACCGATCCTGATGTACGAAATAAAGTCACAGGATGGCTTCACCCACACCGCCTCATCTATGTCCGAGGTCTGGGAGACTGTGTACCAGGCAGTGCAGAATGCACGCAAGGCTCATAATCTGCCCCCTTTACCTCACAACCCTTTGTCCGAAAGTCTTGGTTTGGAGAACAATGCGGCCATTTACCTGATCGAACAATTACCGGGCGTCAATAGATGCAGCAAGTATAAGCCCAAATTCCATACTCTGACGCCGCCGAAACCCGATGAGATGGAAAATGAATTGCCGGCGGCGTGCATCAATGGAGCGGCACGAGCGGAGCCCTTCAAGGGTAGGAAAGTCCACGACATGTTCAGCTGGTTGGCGTCACAGCACAGACCGCATCCTAACATAATTGCTATATCGGAAAC
Organism: Solenopsis invicta; assembly: GCF_016802725.1. Taxonomy (NCBI): domain Eukaryota; kingdom Metazoa; phylum Arthropoda; class Insecta; order Hymenoptera; family Formicidae; genus Solenopsis; species Solenopsis invicta. The sequence continues at coordinate 15,329,697 of NC_052673.1, forward strand.
GGAATCTAGGTAAAATTCATTGCATGTGTACAGGCAAAATTTCATGCTGTTTTATTATTTCTCAAAAATTAATTTATAATTTTTTAATTAATTTCTGATATATTTGATTATTAATAAGAGTTTTAACGTTTTTGCGTATTATGCATTATTAATGTGATGCCTTTGCATTTTTATATTAATAATCGCATCTTTTGATACACGTTATATATTGAATGTAAATTGTACTTATGATCTCTGAGTTAAAAATAAGATCTGTAATATCTCTAGTTGAAAAAGTAAGTGCCGTTAATGATTTGTTTATTCAATGTAGCGTTATGAATACTGTGTTTCAGACGAGCCGCGAGTACCAATTTGCCTATGGCAATGCGCTTTAGAATACTTAAGGAAACTTCAAAAGCATCTGTTGGTGTGTATTATTCCCGCATACATGGTAGAGGACTGTTTTGTTTAAGAGATATTGAGCCTGGTGAAATGGTCATTGAATACGCCGGTGAAGTAAGTAGCAATCAATTATTTATACGTGTTGAAAGGTCACGTCGCGATACTTATAATCAATATTGCTATTATTATTACTATTGAAATTATTAATTATTATTAGGTCATTCGATCTTCCTTGACTGACAAAAGAGAAAAGTATTATGATAGCAAGAACATAGGCTGTTACATGTTTAAAATTGACGATCATCTAGTTGTTGATGCTACTATGAAAGGAAATGCAGCTAGATTTATCAATCATTCGTGCGAGGTATGAGATTTTTTTCTTTTTACTTTTTTCAAGAATTCATCTATAAATATGCATTGACAAAAACTTTTATGATTCAATAATATTTTCTATTTGTATTGATGTTTTTAAATGTATAAAAAATAATTATTTTTAATTGCATTATAATTTATGATATATAATCAAATATAAGTTAAGTTTCTGCTGTAAATTCTGCTATTATTTGAAAATATAACGTATGTTACAGCCAAACTGCTACTCGCGAGTGGTGGACATTTTAGGTAAGAAACACATACTGATTTTTGCTCTTCGTCGCATCATTCAAGGGGAGGAGTTGACGTATGACTACAAATTCCCATTCGAGGATATCAAGATCCCGTGTACTTGCGGTTCTCGCAAATGTCGCAAATACCTCAACTGAGACTGCGTATATACAGCTTATCCTAAGCAGCCGACCGATGACAAAGAAGTAAATTATGTGCTATAATTGCGCGCGCGCTTTCGAATAGGATTCGTTTTATTGAATGTTATTCATTTTACTCATCATCAAACTATTTTCAGAGATTGCAGCTTTTTATTACTATGAGAACATAGATTATACATTTTAAATATTAGAAGGCCAGACGTAATACGCGAAGCACGGCGATTACGATGATGTTACTTTAGACAGCTACGTTCCTGTAGTTGATTTAACGGGGGGCGGGGGAAGGAGGTATATGTGCACGTATACCTATAGCAATAAACCATTCGAGTATGTCCCGCTTTCGTATCCGACAAAGTCGTGCGTTTTACTAATGCGCTTCAGACTTTTGAAAGTGTTACTTTATTCACGCCTGTGCTTTCTCGCACGACTTTTAGACTCTACCCATTATCTACTATTGAGGCTTAAGTGTACAAGTTATCTTACACTTTACACTAAATGCGAGTGCTCCTTAGTTTGCATAATTCCTATGAATCTTTCATAGATATCTCTCGATGCTTTGATCGGGTTTGAAAACAAACTCTTCCTCTTAGATGTACGCATCATAAGGATGAAAATGGAAAATCGGTACAAGTACTATGAGAAAGCAGCGGGTTTTCGCCGATAATCGCAGCTTTCAAGAAATCACTTATGTTTCTTTCGAGTGTCCCAAGATAAAATTAATATAAGCGTCATGTACAAATGATCTTATGAAGCGTATGAACCTAAAACACGCGATAAGTGTATATTTAAATTTGTGTAAATTTTAAATTTAGTGTACAGTGTATGACTAACTTTGTGACATTTCATGTCTGCTGTAGGGCCAGATTTCAAATGTTTTTGTAAAATATGTAATTGTTAGACTAGATATATCGTCTTTGATGTAAGTACAGCAAACCAGTTTTAAGTTAGGAATGTAGGCATTAAGGAGAGAGATAGAGAATGGCAAGCAAGAACAGTCTCCTGTAGCAGGATATTGTTCGAAGGTGTACCTACTTTGGCAGACATTGATACAAGTTTGTTTTATTATTTACGTGGCATCATTGACGAGAGAATTTGTTTTCGAAATCACTTATTCGTATTCGTGAAAATGAATAATGCAAGTTCAACATGATTTTTTTGTATATTTTTTTTAGATATCGCGTATATATTTGTGCTTCCATCTTGCCAAAATCATATTCACATCAAGTTTATTATCCGAATTTTATTGTCTGAATGATACGTGAGATTTATTTGACGAATATTTCATAAAAATGCTAATGATTTAATAATTCTTTTAAAAGAGTTTCTATTGAAAAATTATTTGTTCGTTCAAATCGACGAAGATTTATGCATTGTTTGAGATAAACGTCTCCGGACACATTCCCGGTGAACGTTTGTGATATTTTCCCATAATGGGAAATATATTAGAAATGCTTTTATAGGAATATATATTTTACATTTTACGGATATATATACATATATATCATGTATTCCGTACCAATATCCTTCTGTGAAGTCCAGTTTTGCCTTACTTTTACATGTACCTACGCTTTTACCCGGTGATAGATTTAGATATATATTTACGCAAATGATATTTTATATTTGGAACTAACACATAATCGCAACGGCGTGGCACGGCGCCCTCCGATACAACTACGACAATGTATTTTAGCGCAATTAATCAATTTCTGCCGAGGTGGTAGTCCCTTAAACTTTGGTGCTCCATGGACACCGTTAAGTGCACTTTTCATGAAAAAATGGCCTAGAGTAAGAGATAGTAAAGTTGCAGTGCGGAAGTGTTTGATAATAATAAGAAATGCGTTATACGAAGAATATTGATCGTGAATTATTTAAAGAGGTAATATAAAGAGGTGAAATGATGGCAGGTGCACATTATTTGAGCACGCAAATAATGTCAGACGTGCTGCGATTTTAATCGGCCTGGTTTGGTACAAAGCGCGTACGCTGAGTTGTAAAAAGTTATAAAAACGAGGGAAACTTGTTCTGGTCACGTGAAATTGCCATTTTTTAGATATTTTGTGAATCTTTTTTTTTAAATATTATAATTACCGATAATTAATAATTATTATATTCGAGGATGAATATTGTTAATATAATGATAATTAATTTTAATCTGTACATGAAAAATAATACGACTAGTAAGGATGGTAACTTACTTGAAAATATAACAATGTTAGATATTTTATTGATATTTATTGATTATGAACGAGACGGTATTAGGGTTGACGAAAAAAATACTAACGTAAACTGAACGATTTAGAACCGGTGCACATATATGGTAGTCGCATTGATTGACGCGGATATACAAGGATCAGATCCTTTCTTTTTTTTCTAACAGGCGAGTAAATGTGTATTTTTAATTCGCTTCCTCATCGTTACGCTACGGATGTCAGAATTAATTTGGACTTAACAAAATGTATACTCTGTAGGCATGCATACCATGTAATCCGATTTTTACATCGCTATATATTATGATTATAGACTTGTAGGCTATCTATCATTGATTTCATTGCTACACTCGTGAATAGACTTAAATTCTCAATACATCGTTTTTTTCTTATATTATTTGTATCACTGACGACTTCTGTAAAGTACCCACACGAGTACTTCGGCAAAAAAGTATGGAACAGTTTGAGCGTGTACTTGTAACGGGACAAAGTGTGAGAAGAGAGAAAGAGAGAGAGAGAAAGAAAGAAAGAAAGAAAGATTTTTACTTGTCTCTTGATAATCTTTGCCTGATTAATACGGATGAATATCGGGTGCTTTCTGGAACATACTCTGTGTCTTTTTCAACTCTTTAAACTGCGTGGAAAGGGCGTATGACCCTCCTTAGTATTACGCATACAGCTTTCATTATTATTATTATTATCGCTATTAATTATAATCTATACACACATAAAAAAAGGAGAAAGAGAAAAACATAATACATCACTACTCAAGTCACTCGTATATTTGGGCACATTAAGCACCGTTTGTTTACTACACCCATCAGCACCTTTCAAAAATAATGCTGCGTGTAAAAAAAAACGAAGGACATCCGATGAACGGTACGATGAATAAACGTGTAGTTTAACAATAATTAAAGAAAAAAAATGATACTAATGTATAGATGTAATAAGTAGATCGTTTCTCTCCGACTTTTACGCATGTTTTACCTCTCGACAGGCAAACTCGCTTCGAACGGCGATTCAAACGTAACGTTTAAAATTACGTGATTAATTCGCGGAAACGATGAGTATTACCGCGTTCTCGCGACACGACGCGACGCAGTTTCGGCATATCGTCACGTTACGTGCGATCTCTCACAACCGGGAATTTTGTCTCTCATTGCACTATTTAGATCCTTTCATTTCGAGATATAAGGATAAGCTGAGAAAATTAAAATATTCTTACGATTTAAGGAATTAGAAAAAAGGGGAGAAAAAAATTGAAATATAAAACGCTTCTTAAGACGTGTATAAAATTACTATTCTAACGTTTAAACAGAGTGTAGAATTTTGAAATATTGTACTTGTTTAAAAGAAAAGTGAGAGGAAAGATAAATAACAATTACTGACAAACTCGACGACGGTATGAAAGGGAAAAAGAAAAATTGAAAAAATTGTCTGTGATTATCAGTCATAATAATCTTTAGGTCGACATATTTTTTAGAGAATATTTTTTAGGAAATTACAAAATTTATGATATATCCCTATTATTGATATGATATTGGATCAGACACGCGCTATACGCATAATAATATTAAAAGTGAATTTGAGGAAAAAAAAAGAAAGAATGATGAATTGTAAAAGTTGCAAACTGTTTAAATAGAGTTACAAATAGTTGAGATTCGATGGCTGTTGTAAAATATTCAGTGTTTGGACAAATAATTATTAAAAAAAACTATTTATAACTAATATCGAAGTACGGTAATATTATATCATATATTACAGTAGCGTTTTTATCCCTTCTTGCGTTTGCATATTTATGACGGACATAGGTTGTAGAGAGAAAGAGAATTTTCGGTAAATGAGGCCCGACCGAGCAAAACTGGTGATTAAATGAATGCGATTAATCGAACGAACGAAAAACGGAGTCGAAACGAATTGGAAGGGTGGAAAGGGGGAGGAACAGGGGGCATTTGCCACACGTTTTTTGCGTGTAAATTGTCGTTATCAATCCATCTACTTATCGTAGAGAACTTATGAAGTTTAATCGTAATATCTACATTAACCAGAAAAAGGTACGCGTACCGCATAGAAAAAAAAAAAACACATAGCCGCTTTCATCACAAAATACATAAATATACATACACACACGTACATGCATATACACACACGTGAAACGAACAGATATGCCCATGTTTTGTAATTAAATGTTTTGTTAGTATATATTATACCAGAAAATTAACAAAATAAAAACACAAGTGGAAATATGAGAGAAACATGTGCGTGTACATTTTGCCATGCGCGATGTATTCCTCTCTTTTGTGTAATTTGTTTGTTCCAATGTCGTGACGAACGGCATCATGATTACAGATTGATGCCTTTGATATCGGTCTCAAATACTGGGTTCGCACAAATTAAAATCACATCAGAGTACCTGCGCCATGTGAAATGTCAATTTCCTTTTAACGTGGGTTTTGATTTAGTTCTAAGAATTCAACATAAATTGAGGAAAAATATTATTAAAGTCATTCAATTTTTAATTTAATGTATTGAGGTAACATAAAATTATATATATTGATGTTACAATATTTATCACATATTAGAAAATTAATAACGCAATATTATTATAAAATGCAATTATAATATTATACTATTCATTATAGATAGAAATATGCTATCAACACTTTTTTTGGTTTTCTTGGGTGTGTGTGGCACTAGATTCGTGTCTCAATAGTAAGTATAAGACAATAATCGGTTAGAAAAATAATTTCGGAAAAGTGGATCGAATGTTTTGAAAATTTTGGAGAAGTATATTTAAGAAAAAGAAAGGTGAGTATTTCAGTATCCATTTTCTTCCCCAATGATATACAAAAATTATATTTTTTTATACTTTGGAACTAAATAGTAAAAAATAAAATTTATATAAAATGAAAAATTGAAAAAAATTCTTACTAAAAACTAGATATAAAGGAAAAATAATACTTATTGTATTTGCCTTTCGATTTTTTCAAATCGTACGCTGTATGTTTCAAGTAACGTGCTCATCTCGTTAAAGTAATGTGTAATTTCATTATTTAAGTTACGGCCCATATCGAGAACGATCTGGAGCAAATTATTGTACATCTCAACATAGACGTTATATATTTCAAAGACAACAGACTTTTCATGAGAGATTTGTATATCGTTTGTCGATTATTTTCTACATGACGCTTGACTTTTACAAATAAGTTGCAGTAGCGCACAAGGGCACACAACAATGAATAAAACATCTTTAGGAAAGATATGTGTAAACTTTAAGACGAGCAGAATTGTCTCGGTGGTAATGATATATTTTTGTACGCCACTAGTTCGTTGGCTCAACCAAAGGACGAGAACTTTTCCGTCATCTCCTTAGCAAAAAATACGTACTCTTCTATAGAGGCATGCAATATTATATGACGTATTATGTGTTTTGGATAAACAAATTTGATAGAGTGCACGATGGAATGATCGAGCATTTTGGACTCGGATGTTGGATTATCAGGTAATACTTGACAAGGGCGAGAGCATTGTGCATTCTGGTTGTCGATCACATCATGCATGTAATTGGATGTCTTCGTATAACTCAGATGTATATTTCAAAAATATTTTATCAATAGGATTTATGTCATTATTAATTTTTAAGATCTCGTTACGATCACTCATTGTCAGTAGATTGGGCGCAGCGAATAGAAAGCGTAATATAGATGTTCCACAATCCAACAAACGGTTCACATTAAGTTTAGAGTAGTAGGGTTTGGATTTTCTGAGCATTGATATTCTCTTGATTAATAATGAGATTAGCGATACGTAATTTGTTTTGTCCGTTGTTGATTCAACATAATTCACTCTTTCCAAACGTTCTATTTTTTTTCTCAGAACACAGCTCATGTGCATCATCACACAGAGCAGATTGGAGCAATTCAACATATTACTAGTCAAGCAAGGAATATAAAAATTGTTTAATAACTCGTCTGGATTTATTATCTGTGGAAAAGAAATGTGAAAATGAAAAATAAAAAGAGTAAAGTTTCAAAATAAATAAAAATAAAAACCAAGAAAAAATAAAAATAAAAATTACTATTATACAAATAATGAATGTATTTAAATCATTACTAACGGTAAATTTTGATAATTTTATTTAGATAGTTTATTTCTCCCCTCGGGTTTATACATACAGTCCGCTCTTACAATATCTGTGACTTAATCTAACGCAACGCACGCCGCTCCATCCAACGCACCCTCTCGCAAGTTACGCACTCCAGTTATCTCACGCCTTTTCTTTTGCCGTATCTCGCCTCCTAATCTCTCGCAATTTTCGCTTCTATCACTACGCAACTTTTCGCTTCCTTTCTCTAATAGCGAATTCGGTCGGATGCACTAGTGTGCACTAGTGCATATTAAAGCTGTTTGTACATTGATCTAGTATAAAAATAAACTGCAAATATCTCGACTGAAGAAATTTTAAATACTTGTATTTTATCAAATAACATAAAAGAGTACTGAAGATTTCATAATTTAATCTGTTTATATATTTATACTGAACACACATCTTACATCAATTCATGTACGTTGACTTTAATGTGCACCAGTGCACACTGGTGCAGTCCAACCGAATTCGGTATAACGCATCGCATCTCCACGCAGCTCTGAACATTGCCCATCAATCTCCTCACAATCTTCACTCTCCATTCTCGTCTCCTCACAAATAATTTTACTTAAATATACTAACAAAATATTGACTAAACAGATTAGCTATAAAGTAATAATAAATACAAAACATAAATTGTTATAAATAAATGTCACTAAAAAGAGTTTAATGAAAGAAAATTGCTTAATGTTTCATAATTAAAACAAATATACGTGCTAAATTTTTAATATCATTATTGCATGCATGTGTTTCAACTGCAAAACTTTAGAAAGCTGAATAATTTTGCCACGAAATTCATCTTTTCGAAAACAGTTTACTATATAGATCTACTCTAACATAAAAAAGAAAGAAAAAAATTAGAATTGATATATATTTTAACGCATAAAGAATTTTAAAAAATAACATAAATTTTTATTTAAACGATAAAGTTGATAAAAATTAGCTATTATGTTTATCTCATTTACCTCACTCTGAAGTATGTCATTCATAAAAATTTCAAATTGCACGTTGTTCCATGTAGAGTGATTACAATTCCAAGCGTCATTCATAAAATACGTCAGCATGTTATATTGATTATTTAATTGTGACATAAAAAATGAACGTAAATAATGGAACTCAAGATTTTTTAACACGACATTTTTATATTTCATCTGAGTACTACTTATTTGGTCTCTCACCAAAATGCTTAATACCTTCTTCGGGTGCAATAGAACATAGTTTAAAATAGTATAATAATTTTTTATGTTTTTATCGTCTTCTATAAAGCTCTTGAATTTTTCATTTTCGAACATACATTTTAAAAGATTGTCGTTAAAATGACGTAATGTATACCATAGTACAATATAGAACAGATCTGATAGCTTTTGCTCTTTTAACACATACGATATTAACGTATACGCTTCCTTTTTATCTTCGTAATCCGGCAGTGCAAGTTTATATTGAAGATATTCTAGTAGAATACCAATGTTATCCCTATTTATTATTTTTGTTTTTCTATAAACAAATTTTAATGTGGATAGGTGCCAGCTCTTATAGTGTCTTATTAATTTTTACTCATTTTTCTTAATATTGTATAGTGAAATCTATTATGGCAAAACTGGATCAGGCATTAGTTACCTTACTTCTCAATGAAATCAAGAAGATTGATTATTTCGAGGCTTGGACGGAGGTCACTGATGAGAAGGTCAATGATGAGGAGATTATTCCGATTTCGCTACAGCACGCCTTCATCACCGAATGCCATTTCCTTTATGGAGTTTATGAAATAGGATTGCTAGATACGGTCATCTCCATATATATTCCTCTTAAATCATCTATTCAAGAAAAATACGTGCAGCATGGTATTTTCCTAAAAAAGATGTTTCGTTGTATCAAAAACGTGCATGCATTATAAGATTGAGAGTTTGCCATACGACTACCCATTGAAAAAATATTTCAAGATCACGTATGACGATTCCGACGATACAAAATACCTTAAAATGTTTTTTATCGATGAACCAATTTTAATGTGGATAGGTCCTAGTGAATATTTATGTACAAACGAGCATTTGCTTCAATGCCTGCAGCAATTTATAGGTCCACAAGACACATAGTCCATTTTATCTGTTCAAGAACTCACCAGAGTTGGATTCGCCAAATCAAGTAAAGTTTTCAAAGCAAATGCAAAGACTTTTATGTGAAAAAGAGCAGGAATATGGACACCAATTAAAGAATATTTCTTTTCGAACTACAGAGACTTCGTATTTTATCAACCAGCTATTAAAAGCCATTGAAAATATTACAAGACAATCAACTTGTACGAGATTACGTTATTCTTTGACGAAGATACTTCTAAACCAAGCAACTGCATTACAAAGGACATTATTAAGAGTTACAATTATATTCTGTTGAATACTAACTTTTTTTCGCGGCTCTTTGTCATGCGGAATATGGAAAATAGTCATATAGGTAATTCGTGGCCTACTCTATCACCATATCTCTTCATACAGGTAATTCTTGTATTACTAATAATAGTAGTTTATTGATTTTGCTATAGATATAGTGAATATTGACGTTCTATTGCAATTGTTTATAATATAGATAATATGGCATATAAAATGCGAGGATCTAATGATTGAATCACTCATGCACTTACCATTATATCTATGCATGGAAGTGCTCATAATAACGATCAGATGTATAAACGAGTTGGAGATATCTCGGGCAAAACGTCTTATTTTTCTTTTGATCTCTAAGATATATTATAAATGTCAGTGTCTGCATTTAGATACGTTGTCATATAAAGATATAACGAAATATTCACAGCAACTACTAGAATATGTTCAAGCATTGCTAGATACAGTCATCTCCATATATATTCCTCTTAAATCATCTATTCAAGAAAAATACGTCCAGCATGGTATTTTTCTAAAAAAGATGTTTCGTTGTATCAAAACGTGCATGCATTATAAGATTGAGAGTTTGCCATACGACTATCCATTGAAAAAATATTTCAAGATCACGTATGACGATTCCGACGATACAAAATACCTTAAAATGTTTTTTATCGATGAACAAATTTTAATGTGGATAGGCTTAGTGAATATTTATGTACAAACGAGCATTTGCTTCAATGCCTGCAGCAATTTATAGGTCCACAAGACACATAGTCCATTTTATCTGTTCAAGAACTCACCAGAGTTCTCGAACAGATAAAATGGACTGTTTGTCTTGTGGATCTATAAATTGCTGCAGGCATTGAAGCAAATGCTCGTTTGTACATAAATATTCACTAGGTCCTATCCACATTAAAATTTGTTCATCGATAAAAAACATTTTAAGGTATTTTGTATCGTCGGAATCGTCATACGTGATCTTGAAATATTTTTTCAATGGGTAGTCGTATGGCAAACTCTCAATCTTATAATGCATGCACGTTTTGATACAACGAAACATCTTTTTTAGAAAAATACCATGCTGGACGTATTTTTCTTGAATAGATGATTTAAGAGGAATATATATGGAGATGACCGTATCTAGCAATGCTTGAACATATTCTAGTAGTTGCTGTGAATATTTCGTTATATCTTTATATGACAATGTATCTAAATGCAGACACTGACATTTATAATATATCTTAGAGATCAAAAGAAAAATAAGACGTTTTGCCCGAGATATCTCCAACTCATTTATACATCTGATCGTTATTTTGAGCACTTCCATGCATAGATACAATGGTAAGTGCATGAGTGATTCAATCATTAGATCCTCGCATTTTATATGCCATATTATCTATATTATAAACAATTGCAATAGAACGTCAATATTCACTACATCTATAGCAAAATCAATAAACTACTATTATTAGTAATACAAGAATTACCTGTATGAAGAGATATGGTGATAGAGTAGGCCACGAATTACCTATATGACTATTTTCCATATTCCGCATGACAAAGAGCCGCGAAAAAAAGTTAGTATTCAACAGAATATAATTGTAACTCTTAATAATGTCCTTTGTAATGCAGTTCCTTGGTTTAGAAGTATCTTCGTCAAAGAATAACGAAATCTCGTACAAGTTGATTGTCTTGTTAATATTTTCAATAGCTTTTAATAGCTGGTTGATAAAATACGAGGTCTTTGTAGTTCGAAAAGAAATATTCTTCAGTTGGTGTCCATATTCTCGCTCTTTTTCACATAAAAGTCTTTGCATTTGCTTTGAAAACTTTACTTGATTTGGCGAATCCATTTTAATAAAAACCTGGAAGTTGAAAAAATAATTTTAGTGCATAATTTAAAAATAATAAAATATATAAAATACTGGGGTGTTTCATTTATGTATTTCAAGCTACATTTAATGTATTTCAAGTTATTTAATTTAACATTAATTGTTTAGCTCATCTTTGAGGAGAGAGGAGATCTGTTTAACACACCTAGTATATTGTTTTACGATAACAAAGATATTGATATCATGTTATTAAATTATATAATATAATTGCTATATTAGTGCATTTATTTGTGTATACCTAAGGACAATAAAATAAATAAAATAAAGAAAAATCTATAATATAATATAAGCATGTAACAACATATAATCATAAATGTAACTGTTGTATTTTCTACGAAGGGTATTTTAAATCATAAAATCATTAGAAAAAAAAAATTAAAAGAACAAAAATTATGTGATATATAAACTATAAATCATATGAAATTAAAATCACATATATAAGTTGTCTTATTTTTTAGAAGATTTAGAAATACAGATATACGTTCCATGTTAACGTAAGTAAAGACTACGTTCCGTGTCACGCATGATGCGCATGATGTATCATGTTGTTTTGGTTTAACATTTGGGGAATTAGGATATGCCACGCGCATTATGCGTGACACGGAATCCGACACGTAGCCTAGAATCTAGTTAAAACAGAATAATATAGAAACAAACAATAAACCGTAAAACAAAGTCAAAGCAGATTCTTTTTCTTCTTCTAAAAAATATTCGAGGTCTCCTCTGTAGCCTGAGAAGAAATAAATTTCAGTTAGCCATATTCTTGCCTTTTTTTTTAAATTAAAGTTTCTGCATTTGCTTGGAAAAGTCTACTTGAGCTAGTATATCCATTTTAAACAAAAACCTGATAAATAAAGTTGCAAAAATTATTTTAGTGCATAATTTAAAAATAATAAAATATATAAAATACTGGGGTGCTTTATTTATGTATTTCAAGCTACATTTAATGTATTTCAAGTTATTTAATTTAACATTATTTTGTTTAGCTCATCTTTAAGAGGAGAGGGGATCTGTTTAACGCACCCAGTATAGTGTTTTACAATAACAAAGATATTAATATCATAATATTAAATTATATAATATAGTTGCTATATTAGTGCATTTATGTGTGTATGTGTGTCTACGTACAATAAAATAAATTTAATTAAAAAAAAAATTTAATAATTGTTCATAAGTCAAAAAAAAAAAGCGCGAAGCACTTTCTTTTCTCTGGCGTAAACGAGAATGCCAGATCCGTTCCACGAGAGCGCGAGGGATGGAACACGGCAACGTTAAGGGTACTATTACACGTGTCATACGCAAAATTTTTTGAGCGCGTTAATTGGTTGCAGGATAGAAAATTTCTAGAGACTCGAAAAATTTTCTATTCTTCAGTCAATCAACATGTTCAAAAAATTTGTCGTACGACACGTGTAATAGCACCCTAATGTGGCGAGAAGCAGTCGGAAGATAGAGAGAGAAAGTCGATAGAAGCGCGAGCGAGAGCAAAACGTTAGTGACGGAGTGAGTGCACTGTTACTCCGGAGCGCGGGAATGAGACCGGGCAACAAAATAAAATAAGGCAGCGTTAATGTTCATGAACACACAACTATCAATTTACTAATTGTCGAAGTGATCGTACACACAGGCGTCTCCGAGTAAAACTCCGCGTCTCACAGAATATTAACGTACCTGGGAGGTTCATGATCGTTGCGCAGGCACAATTTACCGCAATTTCTTCCTGCTCTCGATCACGATGCACTGCGGAGCTCTTGGTTCAAAAATATATAAATTTAACATTGAGTCAATTAAGTTCCAGATCACTGAATTCTTAGATAAGTTTCTGGTTCGGCGGCTCCCGTACGAATGTCACGAAAAATGCGGGATTTGGCTCGTGTTCCCTACTTTTCCAGTAAGAAGGGGAAGTGGTGATCACGGATCATTCGAGTGATCCGTGTCTTACAAGCTTGAAGCAGCGAAATTTAACGTGATACAACAAGTGCCCCTTGTTGTTCTTGACGGCTAAGTTTGACCCGAACGAACCGAGCGAGAACTTTCGCAGGTATTTTTAAATGTTGAATGCGCACAGAACGAGAAAAATAAAGAAATAATCTAGACTTTTAACGATACAATACAGGAATTAAATTTATGACTAACTAAATTTTGCGCGTATGACTCGAATAAATTGATTACGCGAACAGTCTTTAACAATAATATAATATAAACATGTAACAATATATAATCATAAATGTAACTTTCGTATTTTCTAGGAAGGGTATTTTAAATCATAGAATCATTAAAAAAAAATTAAAAAAACAAAAATTATGTGATATATAAACTATAAATCATATAAAATTAACGAAAACAATGGGTTGACCAGTAATATATGTCATTGTGATAGCTGATAGATATAATAAATATATTTATTATACATATGTGATGTTATATGTAAAATACAATATTTTATATTTTAAGGAAGTATTCTCGTATGGGCTTTAAAAAAAATCAATTTAACATTTTTCAATAATTTGAATCTTAAAAAAGAGATAAGAGAGAGAGAGAGAGAGAAATTTTTCCCCAAAAAATCCTCAAGAAAAAAATATAAATATGATATTGAAAACGAGACTATTCTCTTAAGATAAATAATATTTAAACAGAATATTATTAAATTGGCAAATCAAACTGTCATGGTAAGAAAGCTTTCAAAAAAAAAGTTATGAAAATATTTGCCATTTTTTATTCTAGGGAATAGTTTATCTTACCTTATCGTCGATTCAAATTTCGTCAACACAATATCATTGATAATATGAGGATTGGCGGATTGACTGTAGTCAGCCAAACCCTGATTGAATTTCGCCAGCTGATCCACAGCCTCATTGTCAACAAGAGCTTCTCCAACAAATAACACCAAGTCCGGCTCGTTTACTTTAATCAGCTTTGCCAGAGCTCGCATTAGCGGTTCATTATCCTGCATTTTACTAGCAGGACAACATCGATTCTGGAATCCTTCGCGAAGCGTATCATTTCCATGGCGATGCCCGCGGCATCCTTACCGTAACTCTTCTTTTACAGTTGCATCGATTGATTTCCGTGCTGGTGGATGTAGAGCATTCAAATGTCTCAATTGTTCAATAGCTCTGAATCATAAAATTATTATTATTATAGGTTATCGATTGTTCAAGTATATATTAACTTGTTAGAATTTATATTGTATAAGATGAGGCACATTAAAAAGTCTTAAAAAATTAAATATTAATGTGTTTATAAAACTTTTGTTATTAGCGTAAAATAGCCTTTTGTCTTTCCCATTTTTTTGAGAACTTTAATTGTATAAAAAATTCAGAATCTTTACTATAAAGCTAATTTAAAAAATGTCTAATAAAAACATCAGTAAATTTCATCTTTGAAGAAAAAAAAATATAAAAGAGAGTCTATTGTTTCAATAGACATGTTTGTGATAATATTCATTTACCGGAATGTATCATATGCGGCTATCACATGCGAAAATTATTTTCTATTAACCAGAAACAGATTTTTGCCAGATTCGTTGACTTGCCGACCCCATTAACGCCACAGGTCATCACATAAGGCTTGCTACTCTTCTTCGCTGCTAAAGCGTCTCGTAGAATATCGATTCTTCTCTTAGATGACAGTACCTGTACCAGAGCGTCCGTTAGGATGGCCTTTATGGTGTTTGCCATGCTGTCGAAAGTGCAGAGTATTTTTCCTTTCAGCTTAGTGCTGACAGAATCGTATAACTTCTGCACGATATTCTCAGTGATTAAATGGTCCTTCAGCTTCTCCAAAATCGGCAACATGTCATCCTGTTTTAGAGATTTGCTACCAACCAGACTCTTGAACTTAGAGAACATACTCGTCTTCTTTTGCACTTGTTGTTTGGATTGCTCTATCTTTTCTTGATCAGAACTGTCTTCAGATTCGCTGTTCACTTCGAGGTCGCGTATTTTTTGTCTTTTCTCCACCTTTTATCTGTCCAACTAGCTACAGAAAGTAATGAAAATATAAATAAGAAATATAAATAATAAAAATATAAATAAATCATAATTTTATCAACTGAGAATCAGTTGGTTCAATGTATTCTTTCTCTTTTATGTATTTTTTTTTCTATTTTATTTCAATGTTTATATTTTTTTATCCTTTATAAGAAGAATTAACTCATTCTATATTTACTTTTATATTATATATTTTTTTAAATTTAATGTCGCAAAAATAAAAAAATAAAAAACAGACTTTATTATTAGTTGGAGGAAAAATATCATTAAAATCACTCAATTTTTAATTTATTGTATTGAGGTAGATTTTTTGCTATGTGTGTTTCTTATACTGTTTATGTATATATATCGGAATATATATTAAAAAAATTTGTTTGCACAAATTTTACTTAAATTGGAATTTTTTAAATTAAAAATTGTGAGATTGTTAAAAAAGTGTATCATTCAAAATTTTTGCTGATGCAGGTAAATTTCTAGATGTTATAACAAAATTTTTTCGCTATTTTTTGTATCTGCCAAAATATTATTTGTCACATATAAAATGTATTAAGTAGCAATATTTTAGTAATCCTAGAAAATTTAGGTGTAATTGCCAATTATGTAGTCAAACATTTTATAAGAAGCATAATTGGCCTTAACATGAGTAAGTGCCACAGAAAAATTTTTTTCTAAATTTCACAAATCGTTTAGATATCAATTCTGTCTGTTATTTAGATTAGTTGAGTACCAAACATATACGATACACAGTCAAAAAATTGTGACTATATTTGCAAGACCATTTTTTAAAATAATTTGAATTTAATATATTAGAATTTGAATTAAATAGTTGTAACGAGAAAAGTCATTGATCCGAGAAAAGTCTTGTGTCGCAAAAGCAAGCGATAAGAAAATCATCTGCCAATATTTATATTAGAAAATGAATCAGGACTGATGCTTTTTTTCTGCAGCAAAACTCGCGGCAAGACGAGTAATGATAAAAACGTGGTACTACAACACGCCTAATTACGGGGACGTGTAAAATTCGCGAATCATCATCTTCCGATCATCCTCTGCGATTATTGCAACGAAGCAACGAAGTTGCATGTATGTAGCCGGGAGGGAACTCGAGGTCGCCAGTCCCCGTGTGTAGTATCTCGTTAGTTTCAAATATCGCTGGTGCGCGCAATTAGTCGCGAGGCGCACAAAGCGGCCAATCTTATCTCGCTTTGTCTCGTTCTCACGAACGAGAGGCGATGAGCGGCGCGCGGACCAGTGTCTCGGATCGACAGCGCGTCGCAACGTCCCGTTGTGAGTTGCGCTTTTCATGCGGTTGAGAATTTTTCGCCTACACGTCCGTATGTAGGTGCAATTACGTACACACGTGCGTGCGTGCGTACGATCGAGTCACGCGCGACCGGCCACGGCGATGCGTCACGGGCGACGCAACGCGGCCGGCTGCGCCTCTCCGAGGAAATGCACGGCGCATCGTCGTTGCGCGCGGGCTTATTCACCGAGCGAACAAATAAATGCATACGATCAAACATGGGACATTCCGCGCGACTTGACGCATTCGACATGGTGCATCAAAAAAAAAAAAGAACCGCCATCCGGGACGCTCTGTCGAAAGCAAGAATTCGCACTTTCATACGATGTAATTTCCATCGCGCAGCATCTAGCGATGATGTAGCCGGACGTAGGTGAAAATTCTCTGTTTTAAGAAAAAGATGCATGTACAAGACATTGGATGCATATTCCAAACAACTTACGTAGTTTACAATGCAAAAATGTAGTAATTCAATGTTGAAGTAATTATATTTATTTTAACATCATTTCGTTGATTTAAATGAATATTAGCTAATATAAAGTGATTCATTTTTAAACTTGGGAAATATTTTTTTTAATCAAGGAAATGATGTTAAAATAAATATATTTACTTGCTCACAAAACATTTTTTTCAGTAACATTTTTCGTTATGATGCTGATGATGAGTTCATGAATGTGTTATATTTAAAAATGAAAGAAATATTTGCTACAGATCAAAGTATCAGTCCTCGTGAAGGGTTAATTCATGAAATTTAAATTATACTCGATTGCTATTTTGATTAATTCTCTTCTTTTGTCCAACAACGCGCGCAAGTAATTACGCGTTGTTTCGATCTTCCGACAATGCGCGTGATCGGCAGAGCGTTTTGGCGAATGGCGGCGCATGATGAAACGTTCTGCATTTGTTTACACGCAAATTACTTGCTTTGCTTACCGCGCGGTCGACATAACTCACCGTAACGATTCAATGGAACCGTCGGTTAAAACAGATGCAGTTTTGATGCATTCAGCGCGTTCGGCGGGATGTTCTGTATTCTGGTATTCAGGTCTGATTTACCCTAAAGATCGTACGCGCTTTTACGCATCTCGACGCGAAGCAGATCAGAAATAACCGAGGCAACACTGATACACACGCACACAAAGAACGACGGGGGAATTATATTTGATCGAAAGAAGTTCTTTCTTTCAGTGTTATTATTTCAGCTCGAAAGTTACCATTACCGTTGTGAAAAATTGTAATGCCATTACCAAATTGTTATTATAAGAAAAAAAAGCAACGGTGACTCGTTAAATGTAACACGTTCTCACTTCCTTCTCATCGATATACAATTTAATAAACATCAGGTCATATCGAAAGACATCGCGCGTTGGAACAAAAAACTAACTTCAATTTTTCTTTATCATAATAGTATGAGAATAAAGCTTAAGCGAATTTATATTCACGCACCGACATTTTTCCTTTTTTCGCGTTTTCTAGATTTATCTCCGGAAGCATCGATGAACAAGGAACGCGTAAGGGTAAGAATCATTCTGCACAATCGTATCTCTGCGTGACAGTTGTTTGTTCGTTCAATCGAGCCTTCTCAAAGTCTTATACGCACGAATTTTTTTATCTTAAATTTTTTTCCGTCGTACACCTCCTAAATTAAATTCACGCGCAACCCAATCCGTCTATAAATCAGCAGATTCATGGATTTGCGGATTTTTGTTACGCCCGTATTTCGCCGCATTCCTCGATCTCTCTTTTCTCTCTCTCTCTCTCTCTTTCTGGTTTTGGCGACCAACAGCCGGAACCGTCCAAATTACGCGACGACTAGTGCGCCAAGAAACGCGCGCGCCCGCAACGTACGTGTACATTCACCGCGTCCCGCGTCTCCCTCGTTTTTGCCACGCGATCGCCTAGTCTTACGTCACGATTGTTCCCTTAGCGCTTCGCGCGCAAGCGGACCTCGCTCGAAACGAAAGCGCGGCTGCCGCGTCGCGCGTTCGTAAACGCATGCATGTGCACGCGCGCATGCATTTGTTTCCGCGGAACAGTGAATAACCTCTCCCGACAGTTCGTTCTCACATCTCGCGCGCGCGCGCGCGCCTGCGTATGTACGCACATATACGTATAAAGCGTTCGGGAACCAGACTGTCCCTCCCTTTTCGTCTGTGCCGTCGTTCCCGCCACTCGTCCTCTCGCCGCCCCCGTCGTCGCGCCGCACTGCTCGTTTTCTCCGGCGATTTCAAGAAAGCTATACGGCTCCTTTCTGCCTTCGGCTATCCCTACCTTCCCACCGTCATCCTCCTCCCTCCTCCTCGTCGTCTTCCTCCTCCTCCTTCTCCTCCTCCTCCGGAGCCTGGCTCCGCTTGACGCGGTTTGAACTCCAACTTCATCGTCGGCCGCGCGTCGCGTGGTTCGCCGTTCGCCTCGGCAACGAGAGTCCGCGTGTTCTCCCCTCCTCGCGGCGAGTATCGCCCGCTCGCCTCTCCTTCGTTTCTCCTGTTCACTCACCCTTCCGCGCTCTCCCCGACAATGCATTCGTACGTTCAGGAACGTGACTGCGTAAACGCTCGCCCTCGAGAGAAGGAATCGAGCCAATTTGGGATACGTTTCAAAATTCTATTCATCGGGTAGAGTAACTTTGAGTAACCAATCAGGATGAAGAAATCTTATGAGATCTCTTCATCCTGATTGGTCACTCAAAGTTACTCTACCCGACGAGTAGAATTTTGGAACGCACTCTTGTATTCGCGAATCTCGAGAACCGCGCGGCTCGACAGGGTTGAAAAGGATAACAACGTTGCGGTTTGTTGTTGAAGATGTAAGGGCAAGGTCGTAAACTCGCCTTTACTCCGCTCCGCGTTGATATTGTCCAGTTTCATTTGGTTCATTTGAAAGTTGTTTACGAGACGTTTTCTTCCCTCTCGTCACTGCAAAGGAAAGATGTTTACGTACGAGAGAGTAGTACCCTCAATACGATAGGCGCGAAAACAACACGATCGTAACGATATCGTACAAAGGATAAAAGTACGCGATAGGTAACAAGTTGTGAAAACTGTCGTGTCCACCTGTCCTCTCTCTCGCCGCGTGAGTTTACATACGTCGGTAATGAAAACATGTGCGTCTGGTAATACGAAACGGCGCGGCGTCCGCGAAGCGTCGTGGCCTACATACGTCACTGTTCTCACGAGCAGCGGGCGACGAGGTGTTAGTCACCTCAAGGACGTTCGTTGTAATTGGGATAGGTCGGACGGAACCGTCGGTGCAACGAGGAAAGAGCGCTACGCGCGACGTGAGGAGTGAGCGAGCGAGCGAGAAAGAGAGACGATTGTGCACTTCAAGGTACAGTACAACGCATATCGTTGGAAGAGCGCGTGGAAAAGAGAAAGAGGGGGTGGCATCGGGTGAGGGACACGGAGCGGAGAGAAGAAACGAGCGCACGCGCGAGAGAAAGATAAAGAGAGAGAAAGACGATTAAATTCGGTTTCGACATGGAGGAGAAACACAAGTGCGAGAAAAGGAGATGCAACGATGACGCGAGGATAACGAGCGAGGAATGAAGAGCGTGAACGATAAAGACAGAGAGCGAGGAGAGGCTGAGCGTAGCGCGGAGCAAGGGAGAGAATGAGAAACGGGACGAGGAGAGAAAGGGAGAGGCAAGACTCGAATGAACGCGGTAGGGGGGAGTCACTGGCGAGCGTGGTGGGGGAAAGCGACGAGACGGGGAGCTCGCGCGCGCCGGTGCTGCGAGTATCTGTAAATGGCGCCTAGCCGCGAGCGTCGGCACGTCACGGACTTCTTTCACTCCACCCCGTCTTTCTCTCTCTCTCTCTCCATCGTTCTCGGTGGTCTAGTCCAGTGTGAGAGCAGCGGGCTTTCTGTGCGCATAGTCCGCGGTGGAACAACGTAAACGCGCGGCCGCTTCTACTTCAGTACGAAATCGTAACATCGGGGAACCCGTGGCCGTGGTGTAGTGCAACGCGCGATCGCGAGTGCGTGTGCATCGTCGTGTACGACGATCCGTCTCTCTCTCTCTCTCTCTCTCTCTCCCCATCTCTTTTTCTCTCCTTACCCCCCCCCAGTCTCCTCTCGATTCCTCCGTAACCCATCGTCGTCCGCTACCTGCCTCATTCCACCCATCCACCCACCCTCTCCCATCCCCCTCCTCTTTCTCTTCCTCTCTATCCGTGTCTCTTTTACTCGCCGCCAACGACGTGACCCGTGTGCGTTCGCTTGTGTTTCCTCCGCGATTCGGAGTAATCGTGGGCTACTCTTTCTGGTGTGTGCGCGTCAATGCTCAGTGGCGCCCTTCGTAGAATTCGCGTGCAGGCAACATGGAGGAAGGTGCGGTGGTGCTACGATAGTGGTTTCCAGGCGAGGAGAGTGCTACGCGACGACAGCAGCGCCGTCGCGGTGCCTGGAACGACGAGTGTATCAACTCCTATCGTCTGCTGCTTACTCCTTCGCGACCTCCTCCTCCGCTTCCTTGCCCGTCGTTTCCTCCGCTTCTTCCTTCTCCTCCTCCACCTCCTCCTCCTCCTTCTCCGTCACCTCCTTGGCCGCCTCTCGTGCCTCCTTCTTCCTCTTCCTCTGCTTCTTCCTCCTTCCCTGGCGACTACAACGACGACGACGGCGGCAGCGGGCAGCAGCAGCAGCAGCAGCAGTGGCGGCGATTGCAACAGCAACGACCAGTCAAAGCACCGGTTTCCTCGCCTTTGTTCGGGCCGGCGATCACGTCGCCGCGGAGCCTACAGGTAAAGAACATACTCTCGAGATTTTGCTATCCTTGCCCTCCCCCATCCCCCCCCGTCTCCGTAAATACGAAACGCTCGCATCTTACTTCCTCCTCTTCCTCCTCCACTGCTCCCTCCCTTCGCCCCTTCCCTCCCCCGTTCCGCCGCCTCGTTACAGGACTCGACCATTCCAGATCGGAGTGGTGATGGAAATGTTTATGCTCGCGATGAGGGAGTTCGAGGAGTCGACTCCGACTACCCTCCTTGCCATTGAGTCGAGCGCGAGAGAAAGGCGTCTTTAACATATTTCTTTTTACATTGATTATTATGAATGTCGAGGAACGGACATGCGACGAGCGATCTTCTCTTTGTCCTTCACCTCGTGCTAGGTGAGTCTTTCCGTCTCTCCGGAGGACTCGTCTGTTTATCTGAGTGAAAAGCCGAGGTTATTGTTCGCGAGGACGATCCTGTGCGGCCGATCGTTTCGCGCTTAATTAAATAGAGCTGCTCCTGTCGCGAGACACTAGCGTGTTTTTAAATGTAGAAGAAAAAGGAAGAAAGAGAGAGAGAGAGAGCACATGATTTTGGATACGTATCCGCTTCTTACGGGGTATTTGTCTCGCAACTTGTTTGACTGGCGCGTATTCAAAAATAGGTCACTATGGCACCTAACGACATGTAGTAACACATATTCGAGATTAATAACGGCAAACAGATATGTCACGTTACCTCAAAGTTAGATTCGTTAGAGGATTGAGACGGATGGAAAAACATTTGCAAAGCAAATGGACAAAAGGATATTTCACCGGTGTTAAACGTTAGTACCAAGAGAAATAAATGTCGAACGAGACTGCCGTGAGTGAGCAGCGTGCGTCTACAACTGGGAGACGACGCGAAAATTTTCCGAATCAAAATCTATTGATTTTACGTCTCTCGGAAGAACGAATCGATTCTCGCTTCTTTACTCGGTGCCACACTTTTACACGCTTCCGTATTTACGCGTTTGATTCAAATAGAGATTCCTAGAACCCTTTCGCGTTACGACTTCGCACGACGAAGCAGGGGAGTCTTGCGGGAAGGCAGGAAGAAAAAAACAGCGGATTTCCTTCTCGCGCGTGCGATGCACCGGCTCTCGTTTCGCGCGCGCGAGTTCATCCCTCGGGAATCGCGCGCGGCACGGCGAGGCGACGCGTCTCTGCGAATCGATACGCCGCTTCGGCCAGTTGCACGCTGCCTCGCCGGCTCTTTAATGTGTGCTGCATCGATAAGAGGCCCCCGGAGGCGTTATTATCGCGTGAATACCCGCGGCTGCCGCGAGTCGTCTCGTGTGCCGTAATATATTTCGCGACCCGGCATCTTCGTGGTGGTGTTCCGTCGTCCAGGGTGAAATTTCCTCTAGGAACGGGATGGAGGGAAGAGAAAGAGAAGAGGGGAAATTCGAAATTCGATTGTGTGTAAATATACTATTTTTCTTTCTTTTTTTTACTTAAGCTCGCGACACTTTCCGGTGTGTTCCATCTTTTGTATTTATTTTTTTAATTGAATCGTTGGAAGAGAAAGGAGGAGAATTTCCAAATGCTCTTATCGTGTTACACTCAAAGAAATGATCTTGTGAGTACAGCCACAATTTGTTGGCTGCAAAAAATTACCTAAGGTAGATAAATGATGTGCAAATATTGTGATATCGCATATGTTTGGTACTTAACCAATCTAAATGACAGAGACAGAATTTATATCTGTATACTGTTTGTGAAATTTAGAAAGAAAAAATTTTTCTGTGGCGCCTGTTCATGCTAAGGTCACTCATGCTTGTTACGAAATTTGACTGTACAACTGATAATGTGATCTAAATTTTCTTGAATTGCTAAAATGTTACTGCTATGAATTCTATATATATATGACAAATAATATTTTAGCAGATATAAAAAAAATAGCGATAAATTTTGTTATGACATCGAGAAATCTATCTACATCGGCAAAATATATATATTTTTTTTATGTACAGCGAAATAATCATTATTAAATTTCTTAATAACATATTTAACATAATTTAACACTTATGAGCTAACGTCCAGAATTAAATACACATTCACGTACAACCAAGTAAGATCGTAACAAGGAACGAAGTCAGGGTCGTTGCGTGTTGTCAGCCAAGAGTTCTTTGTTTAGGAGGGACCAGCAGACGATGATCCCCACGGCCGAGTTACGACAATCAGGTGAATCGCTCGGTTACTGCGCTCGTCTTATCGTTTACTCATCGGTCGGTCGGCCGATCGGTTTGTCGGGGGCTCGACGATCCGTGAGACGATGACGACGACGACGAACACATGTGTTCCGCTCGTCCGTTGAATCGCGGATAAGGTCGAGAGAGAAAGGGAAGCGCGCGTTACGATCGCGTTGCACGCGTCGTGAGCGTCGGCCGATTCCCTCTTTACGTATGAAGAGTTGCGTGCGAGAGTCACTTTCGCGTAACACAATGGGAAAAGTTTACTCTTGCGGATCGCATCTCGTTGCGTCGTCGGTCGGGCGTATTGTACGCGTCGTTACTGATAAGGCGGCGCGCAACGAATAAAAATGTAATGTTGAAAAAAAATGATGTCTTACGACATGCATGAATTTTATTACGTCGCAAGGTTGACATTTATACTTAATTATCTTTGTTCTTCTGGAACGTGCCGCTGATCGATATGTGGTGGAAACATGGTCTATTATCGCTTACTATTTATCCTACTATTTGTATTAGAAGACAAATTTTTTTATACCTAGAAAAAAATTGTGTTGAAATCGATGAAATTGTTTTTCTTTGATTTAGTTTTTCTTTTTAAATTGAAGTCAAAATATATTTGTGGATAATTGAGAATAATTTAAGGATAATAAAAAACTTATGTGATTTCAAGAAATAATTAATTATCAATCTTTTTTAAAGAAATTAAATTATTTGTTTAAATTTATTTGTGTAATTTAAACCAATAATTTTTTTAATTCAAGAAAAGCACCGAGAAATGTAAGAAATAATTCAGCCTCGTGTTAAAAATATCTCTTTCATTTAAAAAAAGATTTGCGTTGCACAGTCAAACTATTTTTTTAATTCTAATAAAAGAAATAACCAAAAAAATTTCTTTGGATGAAAGAAGCTTTTCTCTGATAATTCGATGGATTCAAGGTATAGATAGATTCATATGTAAAAACATCACAAAGAGGAGTTTTAATAAATGAGGGATTATTTTTTGTATAATTGGTACTTATGTATTATGTAATTTCTCTAGGTAATTACGTGTGCAGTATAAAAAAATAATACCGCAACTTTGAGTGAAAGGTAAAACAATTTTACACACATAATCTTGAATTTTTTTGAAGCGTGAAAACTCTGATTTATAACATTAAGACTATTATAGACTTCTATAAAAAAAGTTTAGAAAACTGTAAACAAAAATTATAAATATAAAATAAGTAATTTGGAAGAAGATATAAAAGCTTATTTATTTTAAATTTGAGATGAGACGTTTCGAAAACTTTCCGTTTCGTTATAAATAAATTTTTATTTATATATTTATTCATATAGATTATATTTAATATGATATATATTTTATTTATATATTACATAAAAGTTTTTTATACAACATTTAGTACAGCATTTATTTCATACAATAAAAAAAAATTATCAGGACAGATTCAGAATAGGTTCACGCTCGGCACGACCATGCGAATAACTTCCTTTTCTTTCGATCTTTTCGAAGCGCACTGGCTGCTCGATTTCATCACACTTACGGCGAGGTGAGAGAAGGGGAAAGGGGATAGATAGGAAAAGGGAAAATTGTTAGAAACGATCGTTCGTCGGTTGAAGGCGTAGGTGAAAATGCAATTAGGTTCCGTGTTACGCGCGGCTGACGCGAAACCGCACGCGTAACGTGACGCGGCGTGCGTGCGTGCGTGCGTGCGTGCGTGCGTGCGTGTGTGCGTGCGTGTGTGAACTGTAAATTCGAAATGTAAATTTGTCGACCACGCGAGTTATACGGAATCTACTTGGAAATAGACATCGCAGGAGGGGCAAGCAGGTAGACGACCGTCGGAATCGTTTTAATCAACCGGCGACGTAAATACTCGCGGATCGTTATTCGTCTCTGCGTTTCGCGGCTCGCCTCGTATCGCCGTCCAACTTAACGTCGCCCGCTAATTGCGCGTAAACGCCGCGGATTAGATTACTTTGAGACTTTCGCTTCTGGACCAGGCGAAAAGATTTCACTACATTTTAACGCGCCGCAACCGTAATACCGCAGACAAACCCACCGATTTGAACATCTCGATTTATTCTCGCGAATAATTCATGTTCTTAATATTGATAATTTAATTTTCTAAAATTTGTAATTATGCATTGATGGAGAGAAGTGACCAATCAATTGTGTACTAACGAAGAATTGAATTTTCCAACGCATTCATCTTTAATACCTCTCTTTGCCTTATTTTTAATCGAATTATATATTATAAAGTTTTATTATCGTATTAACGACTTAATCGTATTTTAACATTTCACTATAATCGGGTTAATTGAATTAGAGTAATTTGACGAATCGATCATCTTCATTATTAAGAAGTGTGGCTCGTAGTGTGGCAGCGGGCGAAAAATAGAGCCGTCGGTGTCTATTTACGAATACCTATACAATATGCACCACCCGTTTATCCGTGTGCGCGCGCGCGCGCACGTGTGCGACCCCCGTAGAAACCTGTTTCTTCGTGACAAGTTATTTGGATCGCGGACGATTCTCGTCGCAGGTTTAATTTCTGCACCGAGCGTGCCGGCGGGCGCATGCGTCACGACACAGCTCCTCTCCTATTCTCACCGAATAATTTACGGCACGTGAGCTCCACGGGATCGAACGCGTTTATGAGAGCCCGGCCCCGGCATCGCGGATGAATCAGACAGGGAGAGAGAGAGAGAGAGAGAGAGAGAGAGAAAAAGAAAGACGGAGAGAAAGGGTGACGTGCGCGGAGTGTGCGCCTAGCACGACAATCAAGCCCGTACTCTTTTTATCTAAACGTTATCGGTTATGTACTATCAAGTATTTTGTTTATACCGTACATAAACAAAAGTTTACATTTGTCACATAGTTGCCGAGAGTTTACTGAAAAATGAATTTTTTACTAGCCCAATATTTTATATAAACATAAAGATTATTTAATTTTGTGTTAAATTTAATTTTTCTCTGTTTAATTTCACGGAGAAAAGGAAAAATATATTATTAATTTTTTATATAATTTCTAATTATATGTTACATTACACAACGTGCCAGAAGAAGTGACTTTTTGCTTTAGTAAAATTGCGTCTGAACAGTACTTAAATGAAAGTAATTTAAAGCTTATGAACGAGTTGCTTTAGGTGAATCGCATGAAGAATTAGAAACGACACGCTTAAAGATGAATGTGCATATTTTATTTTATTATTTTGCTAAAGACTTTATAATAATTATGTGTGATATTTAATTATCACTGTTTTGAATATAACATAATAAGAGAACATTTTCTAACGGTGATATTATTGAAGCAATAGCTGAAAGTAAAATAAGGAGATTAGATAACACGTGAATAACTTTGATACAAATTGCTATTTTAACATTCTAAAAAAGTTCGAAATCTTGGCATAACAAATTTTGAATTCAAATTATTCACAAATTATCTAATTTATTTTAATTTCAGTAATTTTTTGGTAATATTAGCTGAAAAATGTTCTCTTATTACATAAATTATATCAAAAATAGATAACATGCATTTTTAGCAAAATAAAATAATGCGCTTGTATAGTATGTATAAGAGAAATTTGCAACAACATTGCAAATGTTACAACGTAATATATTGCAGTGCAATGTTGCAGTAATGTTTAAAAAAATCATGTGAAAAATAATGTCCTATTCCGAGCATCACGAACGATATGATGCATTAACAACATCAAATAACGTTATTTTATTTCTCATAATCAAAATTTACATAATATACAATAGAGAAAAAAGCGTGCAGTATTATGAGATTTTTCACTTATATTTTAATAAAGTGATTCGTTGAAAGGTCGAATCCTGAAAATTGAATTTAAAAATGAAAATAAATGAAATGTACTTTGATAATATACCCAGAGAAAAGTTACGTTTACTTTGATGAAATTGTTTCTTTAAATTGGTTTAAGTTGAAGTGAAAATACTCTTGAGAAAAATAAAAAAATTTGATTTCAAAAAATGTTGTTAGCCTTTTTTAAAGTAAATAACTTTTTTATTTAAATGATTTGTTTAATTTAAACAAATAATTTTTTTAATTAAAAGTAAATATTGATAGAAACGTAAGAATACTAAATAAATATATTAGTTCTTCTGGTTTTAAAAATATATTTCTTTCACTTAGGTACAAAAGATTAGCATTTCACAACCAAACTATTTTTTTAATTATAATAAAAGGAATAACCAAAAAATTTCTTCAAAAAAATTTTTTAACAATAAATTTTGTAATATACTTTTTTTATGCAAACAAATATTTTTTTAGTCGAAGAAACTTTTCTCTGGATGTAAAATTTTTTATTCTTCTGTGTAAAAATTAATTCAGAAGCGTACAATATTCCAGGACGTACATACCAGAATGTATTAATGTAATGGAAACTGAAATATTAGAAACACACTAAACATATTATGTAGTAATATTACTTTCTAATATTTCTAAAGACATTTTATCAAGATTGTAATCTAGAATGTTCGTTCGTTAGTTTTAAATTGTTCTCTTTAAAAAGCACAACTGAGATGCAATTTTGCAAAAAAAAAAAAAATGGTTTCTTCTGTCATAGACAATTACACTATGCATTCCGTGTCTGCAAATTTTAGGACGCCCTGTATTATCATGTATTTATTGTTTTATTTTATATTTTTTTAATGAGAATAGCTTTTATTAAAACTACTTCATTTTTTCTATTGTTTTTTTAAAGCATCGTTAACAATTACAGTAAAATCTTATTCTGATAGAGAATTCTTTCGCTTTAAAGAATTGTGAAATTTTTATATAAACTGTAGTCTATCTTTTATTAATAGATATCTATTATTATGCTTTACATCGCGCATGTAGTGTTCGCTATATGATGACAATGAATAGATGATGATTCTGTTCTACGCACAAGCATTAAGCGAATATTATGTACGCAATACTTACATTAGGCGCATCGCCCTTATGTAGAGCGTTTCGCAAATGCGAATCGCGTAAGCGCATGGGATCTTGATTCATCGGCGAACAAAAGAACTTTCGCTGTGCACGGGTCACCGGTGCAACACGCACGAGCGACGAACTAGGTGGTCGCAATGCCCCCAACATACGATAATACGTTGACGCATCGACGTGTATCTTTTTATTCTATAGAATCTTCGCGAGATCGAACTGAATCTGCACGAGACGGTGTGTTCGCCACTTGTTCCGATATTGTCCCGAATCTTGACACAAGATGCGTCTCTCGGTTTCCCGGAAAACGTTATACCTGCAGTATTGAGCTAAAACAATCAATGTCATTTTGCGCTTTAGAGATAAATGAACGAATGTTTTACACCTGAATACCTGACACTTGTAGGTGATACGATAAAATGAAGAATTGACTAAAAATAAATGAGAATTTTTAAATCGAAAAACATTTCTTGCTGGGAAAGAGAATTGTATTTGAAGTGTAATTTATACATCACTCTAATTGTATATTTATTAATTTAATTTTATTGGATATCACGTGTTACAATAGCCTCTTGATTTATTTATATAATTCTATTAGATATATATATTCAGATATATGTTTACATTGCATCATTCTTTCATAACGAAAAATATTAATTATTTAGTGAAGAGAGATAAAAATTGTTTGAATAATGAAAACAGCTGTAAGATCCTACTTTAATTAAGAAATGAAATCGACTATAAATATCGACCCCAAATAAAGAATTAACTAAAGTTGAGATGTGATATATTTTTTTTATAAAATAAAACTTTCTTAATTTAATTTTTTTTCCTTCTCATAAGTCACCTCATATTAATTTATTATTGTATTAATAAATATTTACTATTTAATAATTACATTTACAAGATCGAAAAAAATATTTACACACACATTACATTTTCTATTTGCAATTGTCGATAAATTGTGTCTTACATTCTTTAATACGAAAATAAAGGGGCATGCGAAATGTAACATTACGTATTTCGTGAAAGACAAGTTTCTCCTTCCTCATACTCTTAATGATCGACTTGCGAGACATCGTTTCGTAAGCGAAAGAAGATTATTAAATGTCAAGCGATGCGCTCACGCCCGCACTCTTCGTTCCATATTCCGGTTAGAATCCGAAAGAATGTGTCGCTCAGAGTATCTTCGTTCGTAGTAAAGCGAGTAGGAGAACTCTTTCTTTCCCTCTCATTTTCCTTTCTCTAGGCCACGGGGTGCCCGGGGTCCTTCTCATTCGATGGCTCGTCCGATCCTGGTGAAATCTGTTGCTAACCGGGCGGGCGACGACGCTTCACAAAGGCCACGAGGAAGCGCGTCGAGACGCCCGCGAACACGCAACCGCCGTGGCTCGCGCACACATGTGCACGCACGCGCAAGCGCGTACCACACACGTATATAACGACATACACATACACACGCTTACGTCGCGCGTCGTACGGATGGTGGGTCGCAAGCGCACGGCAGGTACGTGTAATCGCAAGATTGCGGCCGAGCACTCTTTTAATAGACGATAGACCAGTCTTATAGACGCGTGCTAGACGTCGTCGTCCACGGTCAATGCTTGGCACATGCTGCACATACGGTGCATTGAATGAAATATTTTCAGAACGAGCGTATGTCCGTTCGTGTTGCAAATACGTGAATATCGTCCGCGTGTCAAGGCGGACCCGAACCGTAGGCTAACAAGGACGAGTGATCACGAGCGAACGTACACGAACGAACGTTCACGAACGAACGTTCACGAACGAACGTGTAACGAATACAGCGAGCGCTTTTCCTTTGAAACTGTGACTCCACCGACAGGGAGAGAGAGAAGTATATTCGTTGATGTGAATTTGAACTCGTTTGTATTCGCAACGTTATTATCCATATTCATTGAAATAAGTTAGTTCGCTCGTGTCCGTTCACGTCTTTGTTTGGTCTGGCCAATCATAAGTGAGATAGCACAATTATGATTCAGTTATGATTAAGATATTGAAATTGAAAAAAAAGAACATGTAAATGATTTGTTTCGAAAGATCAAGAAATTCGAACTTTATGTGTGTGAACAGTGAACTTTTGTCAGTTATGATTAAGCAAAATCGATAAAAAATCAAATAATCTGTTTTGTTTTTTAAATCTTGTCTGCAATTGCACTAATTGATGAAACAAAATTGGCGTAATGCGAATCTGCAATTGTCTTTATGTATTTCATCTAAAGTATCTTTTTTTTATTACGAACAATTTTTAGCACAGATGTTATAAATTAATAAAGTTATTCGCTATTAGGATTGTATTATTTGTGATGCTGTCCTAAACTGGATTTTTGTTTTACGAAGTTAGACATATCAAAAAATCTTGGAATGCGATGCCAAGCGCAAATTTGTGCCAAACTTTTAATGCTCCGTTTACCGACAGACTTCGCGGTATTTTCAGTGTAAATATACTACCATGAATTAAATTTGTATGACAATATTCTTATCAATGGATGATTTGCGTAGTGAGGGGAATGGAAATTCCGTAGTAGGTAGTCACGACACGTTGCTATACCTAACTCTTTATGACTCACGTTTTATTACTATTCGTAAAAAAAAACTACGATAGAACGTTCGTCGTACTCGAGAACGTTTAAATGATGTGTCAATAATTGTGAGCGTCTACGTCAGCAAATGTGACGTGCATTGCATAATTACGCTTTTCACTCGGAGTTAAATTTTTCTTAATCACCATATTTTTCGGCTGGAAAACTTTGAACAGATGACTGTACGTTCTCGTGAAACGAGATTTATCGCGCTTGATCTATTATTTCGAGTGAAATGTCACACTTAAAAATACCATCTACTGTAGACGGAATATCGTTTAATCTTGTCCACTGCTTTCGTTCCACTGCACTTCTATCTGGACTAGTTCGTGGATATAGTTTTCCGAAGTCGATAAAACGACGGTGAGTTTTTTCACTCCGCGGTGATAAACGATACGTCAATAATCAATTTACGCCATCACGCAAAAAGATATCAACAAAAATTGAATTTAATTGTGACAGTGATGATATCATGTGCCTGTAATTTTCTGGAAACTAATTAAGGATGTATTATACTTATTTTAAATGTATTCTAACAGACATGAATATGTGAAGGTATAGCGACAAAACTCTGAATAAAATTTTTTCACATAAGTGCTTTAAGTTAACCAAGATGATTTGTTTTTTTAAGTACTGAATTTTTCTGTACTGTGATAATTAACTAAATTAAATAACTGAATTAAATAACTGAATTAAATGATCTGTAATAATTCAGAAATACAGATTAATGAAAGCATTTAAATGGTTTCTGATAAACGTTGATTCACAGAAACGAAGAACACAGCGATTGATGAAAGCTTAAATGATAAAGTTAAATGATTTGTTTCATTCAATTCACGAGTCACTTATGTCGCAGTTCGTAGATTTTCATATGTAGAGATTGCGTATGTGGACAAAAAAACGTAATAATTTCTATTATTTGAATCTTCATTAAGCATTTGAAAATTTTACTATTTGAACGTTTTATTCTAAATGCAGAAGCTGCACGCGGATTCTTCATAATAGAGAGGTATATTTTTATATGTTCACACACACATACACGCGCGCACACAAGAAATAGGAACGTTTCGAGTAATATTTAATAAAGATGGACATATGAGTCTTCTCGTTTAAAAGCTCACTCACTCGCTTAATCCGTACTATGATGAAATGAGCAGTGAAAATAGTTTTTCCTCGGTGTTGTACACCTCGAACGTCATACTACACGCTTCGATTACGCGTTTCAATTGAAGTGTGTCGCCATATATATATATATATATATATATATCTCCTCCTCTCTCGATGGGTGATTAAACAAATGACATGCTGCGTTGGCCGTTCCCTCGAAAAAGGCCCTCTATTATGGCACGAGTCCATGCGTGAGTATAGTATTTTTACGCGAACAAAATGGCGAAAAAAAAGTATTAATGAACTAATACTCACTTAAGAATGATATTCATTAACGTCTCGATTGATAGTTTACCCACTATTTGACTCTTTGACCTTTGTTTGAAAAGCAATCTGCATTAAACGAAGCGATTAGAATCACTTAAAACTGTCATTAATATACTAGAGTTTAGTAATCAATTAAAAGATTAGCAATTAATTTTTAATAACCGGATGTTACCGTACAGAAAAATCGTGGCAATCGACTTTGAAACACGCGTCTGAAGCTCCATATAAATATAAAAAGGATCAGATTTTACCGTAAAAAAAATAATTAATTTCGAATAACGTGGCTCCTGTGTAGAAGATGCCGTTTCAAACACGATTTGAGATTGTGCAGCGATCTCGCTTTTTTGTAGCTTTCTGCCAATTTAATTTCAATAACGTAGTGTTCATTCGTCGGAAGCGACGACAATTTGGCTTCATAACATGTTTGCAATATTCGTTGCTTTCGTAAAGGTTTTATCTTCAGTTGTCTTCAGTTCGCCTGTTAGTTATATCTTCTTCGTGCCATGAGCTTGCCCACGTTCGCTCGCGAAGTAATTCTGGCAAGTATTCGGAAGAAGCAAAACGAGCGTGCAATGAAATGTAAAGAGCAAAGTCCTACCAGCGCAGTTTAAATATCTTAGCTTATACGCTTGAAGCTCACTACTTGGAGTCTAATGGCTCCTAGTGTGTGACTCTAGAGCTAATGAAGTTGTCCTTTGAATACGCAAACTGTAACTTTTACGATTATGGCCTCATGTTGTCTATACGTTACTTTTTACTCAGTTTTTGAAATAACGTTCATTGTAACTTTCATTGTTGGCACAAAAACCGAATCTTCTCCATGTTTACAAATATCTATATACAAAAGCGAAGGTTGAGGAGTCTAGAGGAAAGGTATTTAACCGGAGAATTGGTGTGAACGACCTATCTTTGTTAATTTAGAGAACTTCAATACGCGAGAAAGTCCGTGAGAAAGCTACATTTTTTCGAAATAAGAAATCAGTTTTTCGATTCCACTACACCGGAAAAAGAGTTTGGTAATAGCTATATCAAATATTAAGTAAAATAACGCCAATTAAATATTTTGTTAATGTAACCAGAAATATTTTTACTTTTCTGAATATTTAGCAAATTGTCAAAATCAAAAGTAATTTTTACAAAATATTTAGAAAAGTAGAATTATTTTTTGTTATATTACCCAAATATTTAATTGGCATTATTTCACTTAACAGTTGGTAGCTATCGCCAAACTTTTGTTCCAATGTATACAGTAAGCGTATTCAACTCGGACAACTTGGAAGTTGCGAAGTGCTCGGGAATTATACGAACGTGTTAATCGGCGCGGGTATAAGTAGAGTAATACGTGAAAATGGGGGAGATACGCGGATGACGCAAGTGTATACGGCAACTTTGGATTGATTCTGCGTCGGTTATAATAATAGCGTGTGAGATGGGGTGGTGGTACCGCTGCCGGGCAGTCTGGGCTTCCGTGCGATTGATTACGGGGTGCGGAGGCTATATCGCAGCAAGACGATCGACTGTCGTCCACCAATCGCTCGTCGGCCAGCACCACGATCGCTACTTCGAAGATACCTTCTCAAGTAGTACTTTTATCGCGTCGCTCTCTGTCCCCCCTCTCTCTCTCTCTCTCTCTCTCTCTCTCTGTCTCATTCTCTCTCACAGAATGCAAATAGCGATGTAAAACTGTAATCAACATGCCTCAGTTAACGGCAACGAGACCTGTGTCAATGACGATTATGATTTCAATTCTCATAGTCATCTCGCGAGAAATAAATGCGGAAATATTATTATCGTTCCGTTACCGGGACATCACGCGATGTAAAAGAAGTCGCATTAAAGACCCTGACCGAGAACACCGTCTTCCTCGCGATATCGAGATAAAGGCGAGCGTAATCTAGTGCTCTCGCGCGTCTTTACCACCGTTAAGATAAGTTAACGGAGTCCGCGTGAGACCCGCCATAAACACCACTCGAAAAGACGGTGACCGTAAACATCGGTTATTGTCATATCTTTCTCTCTCTTTCTCTCTTTCTCTTTTTCTAGATCTCATTTTTTTCCTTGTTTTTTCTGCGTTTGTCATCGCAGCACGTGAGCACGTTAGTTTAAAGTGGCACTCGGAATGTCTGTTGCCGTTAGCGACACATTTGCATTTGCGACATCATTCGTTCTCTCTCTCTCTCTCTCTCTCTCTCTCTCTCTCTCTCTCTCTATCTATCTATCTATCTATCTCTCTAGTTCTTCTTTTTCTTTTACTCCCGGAAAGGATCTCAACAGACTTGAAAATTATTCAAATTCGAAACAGACGTGATTTATTAGATTCAATCCGGACAAAAAATTCAAGCTCGTCTTACAACATTCAGACAGAGTGTGAGCTCATAATTTCTTCAGGATTTATTTAATCACGATATTATCTACTTAAAACGGGATTTACTGATTCTGAATTTATCTTATTCGCAAGCGAGAGATATATACAAATATAAATCATATTTATTCGGATTATTTTTTCATAATTTTTTGCATTATATATCTGAAGTGGCTTTTGCTCCGAACTATTCGAGAGGTGATATTTTTCGCGATCAATTTCCAGATAATAATGGAATGTTTACTGAATGCTTGTTATCGATATCATAATAATAAATTTATTATTAATATCAATTTAATCACACAAGAAGATGGTTTGGCTTTAATAGATAATCACGTTTAAAGACTGTGAGTAATAACTCACCAATGACTCTCTTTCTTTTCCTTTTCGGAGTCCTGTTTACATTTCCTTTTGAAATACAGCAGTAGTGTTTATAACTCGTAAATATTAATATCAGACTGACAGATGATTGAAAATGTCCAATTTATATTTTTTATTCTGTAATTTAATTTTTTTTTGCTCGTCTCTCTCTCTCTCTTTAATATTTATTTTTATCTATCATTTCGCGTTCGATGAAGAAAAAAACCGATGCTATCGGCAACGATCGCACGCTGCGTTGCCACGCCATTCAATCTTCCTTCCCTACTCTCTCTCTTTCTCTCTCCTTTTCTCACTCGCTTTGTCTCTCGCTATTTGCGACTTTTCATTCATCCATCGCTGTTGCAACGACAGCGACGGACAAGCACTCGACGATTACGCGCTTTCAACGTGTCGGCGGCTTCTTAACGATCCGATATGACGACTCCGGGATCCTTTTGCGACCCGCCGCCACGACTGGTTATTTGCGCGACTTAAATAGCGATCGATACGCGCGCGCCCGCGGTGTGCAATGAGCAATGAAAGAAAAAAAAGAGGGGAAGAGGGAGCGGAAGGGGAAAAGAGAACCGGCACGTCACGGACACTCGTAATCGTCCTACGCACGCATGTACGGAATAAGCGAGGCGCGTGCGACGTTATATAATTTACTATTGGCCGCTCGCGCGTCCGCTTCGTAATCTTCGGTAAGCCGATCGTGACTTTGCAAATCGTCTCGAATCCATCCTGATAGATCCCGCGGGAGGTACGACGCTCGCGCGAATAACCCGGGACGGTAATCGACTTTCGACTGTATGCGTTTTGTTTCCAGAGGTGCACTCGATTTCTGAAATTTTCGATAGAGTACCGTCTTACACGGTCAATAATACCGTCAGCATCAACAAATACTGACAATATTATTGATCGCGTATGATTAATTTTGATGGATTGATGTAGAATATTGACAGTGATCCAAGTTTCTTGATTCCATACAGTCAAATTTTATAACAAATACTGACAATATTATTGATCGCGTATGATTAATGTTGATGGATTGATGTAGAATATTGACAGTGATTCAAATTTCTTGACTATCAAGCATTAGTATCGCTGCGTGATACTCTCTGAATCTCATAGAGTCAAACGCGTTAGTATTTTCATCAGCACAGTTCTACAGTCATCATGGATAACAAAATCGCAAATATAATTTTAGGCTGTAATAATATTGATGCACACTGTCAGTATTACTATACTTAAAAAAAAAGAGTTTAATAGCTATAATAATTTTATTTTTCTGAATATTTAGCAAGTATTATCAAATTTAATAATATTAAAAAATATTTAGAAAATAAAATTATTTTTGGTTATATTAACTAAACATTTAATTGGCATTATTTCACTCAACATTTATTATAATAGCTACTACCGAACTCTTTTTCCAGTATATTATTGTCTCTAAAAGTTTTCTACAAGTTAACATAGTCACGCAAAAACGGACATTAGCTTGCATCGTAAAATTTAATGTAAAATTATGTCACAAGTAAATATCGTCTGTGACGGAAAAAAAAAAAATATTTTTGTTCGTTAAAAGTCATATAAAGTTTTGCAGTTGTTTACATGTAATTTTATATACTTTTCTCATTGTTGTATGAACAGTAATTCCCATATATAAAACTCATAAAGTAACTCCCTTGTAAAGAGGGAGTATTAGGGTTTAAAAGGCCACGTGCTATTTGCGGACAATCTTTCTCGCGCGTTCTCATGGTGTCGTAAAAGTGATTTGCGGCTCCTCGCGTTTACCCTTTACCCATCTTGCCGTAGTAAAGGTGAATTCAGACGAACGATCACGGATGAATGCGAACAATTTCTGTTCCTTTGACACATTGACGAGAACGCGGGATTTGGTAATGTAAATTTGATTTCGTTCGCATTCGCGGTGCCGCATTCGCGTTCATTGGGGCTCGTTTGTTCGCGTTCGTTCGCGCTCCTCTTCCCGGTCTGTGAATTCACCTTAACGCGTTCAGGTGCTCGTGTGTACACCTTCGCGGTGACTGTGTAGAACGGGCTTGTCATATCGGTGGCGGCGACGGCGGTCGCGCGCAGCCGAGGCATGCGTGTGCAAATTATACGCGGACCAGTTGCGAGGGGAGAATGAATGTCTAGCAGTGTGCACGTGACCCGAGACCAGCCAATAGGCCGCGGCCCATTCAACAGCATCTCACCGACCAGTGCCGTACCCGAGTATGGCCAGTGATGTTACGTTTGTCGTTCGACAATTTTTTTTTAATCGTGTCGATTGATTACAGAATAGAAAAATTATCTAAAAATTTTCTGTCCTTCAGTCAACCTGAAGGAAGTTCACACACCTGAAAAATCTATCATATGACAAATTTAACATGTTATTACCTTATATAGCACGTCGCCCGTTCTGATTTATCTAGTTTGTCTTCGTGATCTCTAATAATTCGTTCTCTTTCTAAGAGATAGCGTTATTTTTTTTTACGTTCGTTCAACTTTATTCCGGAATTCATCTGGCGGAATCTTATTCATTTTTAATCAATCGTAAGCGTGTTCTCGTGAGACTCGCACAGTTCTCTTACGAGACACGTTACAGATTTGACAAATTGGCCACGGTTTCTCCCAAAATAATCTCGCGGAAGAGGAGATGCACTTCTCCCAGCGAGTTTGGCACAATGGCACAATCGCGACTCTATGTTTATCTACTACTTCAATATCTGTTTGCATTTTGATACCGTCAGTGAGTATCGGTGCGCGATAATTCCCGGACCGACGTCGAAAATTCTCAGAATCCGCTTGACAATACGCGCACATTGCTGTGCGTTGGCATACGCGATGCTAGTTGTTGATTATACACACACGTACATATCCCTTTTCTCTCTCTCTCTCTCTCTCTTTCTCCTCGCCTTCTCTCTTTTTCCGTTTCTTATTCCAATTGCGTACGCGTGTGTACGGCAGCAGGGCCGCACGTGGCCTCGATCATTTGGTCAAGCAAAAAGAAGGATATAATTATCCTCCGCGAGAAGTATACACAACTTGGAAAGATTGTCCCTCAGTTTATAAACGAATATTTTACAGAGGCTTTATTATTGAATTGGTGACGAACGAAATAAAAATGCAAATGAAAAAAAATTCATTCTCTATTATAGATCTAATTATAAATCTCATTTCTCTCTAATTTTATTCTTCGAAATTGTTTAATTATATTTCGTTTTAATTATTACGTATTCGATAAGTTTGATCATTTCCCAATAATCTATTTCTAAGTAATTCTGGAAATGAGAAGTCTTACTATTACGTTTATCTTTCCTCGAGATATATCTTCTGTAAAATTAATGCAATTATTACAATTTTATATCAATTTTATTATTAGATTTCTCGAGATATATCTTCTCCTATAAAATTAATACAATTGTTACAATTTTATTTTTTGAAATTGTTTAGTTACGTGCCTCATGTTAATTATCACATTATCTTTGTTTCCCATTTTTTAATACAATTCTATTTCTGTATAATTACGTGTATCACTTCCTCCTCCCTCCCCCCGTTATACATTCTTTATTGTGAAATTAATTCACTTCTTCGTGCGTTTGTTGTTGCATCTATTACGGCACTCTATTTGTTCTCGCGTGTAACGACCGCCTCTGCTCATGGCTATCCAGATAGCAAGCATGTGTACATACACATGCAAGTGTGCGTCATGCGCACGAATCATCCCGCGAGCGTTTACGCACAGCGTACGAGAGGCCACTGTTACGCCAGATGCGTCTACTTTGTCTATGAGCCTCTTTGCTCGTCGATCTTAATGTCGCGATCCCGCGACACTTGACGACGAACAAAAACACAGATTTCTCCCTACGAAGAAGCGCTTTAAAGAGAGATTTCCGATACCCTTCTCAGTAACGAATTCACGGAGCTGCACATTTTCCGCTACCTGAAAAATGTTTCAGAATCGAAACTTGACGAAAGAATAAATAATTCAAAATTACGTCAACTTTTTGACAAAATACATTTATTGAAATAAATCCACGAGATTTCGATCTCAGAGTTCAGGTCCTTTTCAAGTTGAGTCGAAGGAATGTGACAAAACGGAGAGAATAGATATAGCGCTCGATAAGAGACAAAACCCGTGATTACGTGAATGATTTACGCATAGTTCGTGCGAAGCGTGATTTGTTCACCGAGAAAACGGTTCTCTCAATATTCGTGGAATAATAAACCAGGAAGATGCTTTTTCTCTTATGCAAAACGTTTCGAGATCTGAAAGATAGATAGAATTTATGCTGTTTTGAAAATCAAATTTTCTACACAATGAAACGACAGATAAGAAAGAAGGAATAGGGAGCGTAGAAAGTTTAAGTGATATAAACTACGGAGAAATAATAAAAATGCAAAAAGCTAAAAAGTCGAAGTGTGGCATGTCGCACAATAAGATTTTACGTTACAAAGAATTGAGGCGGAATGTGTGTCAATGTACTGATCCCTTGAACATAACGGCAATGATAATAAATGGAATCAAGGAATAGATCCAAGAAATTGGATTCGTTTTTGTTTATATTTATTTTTTAACTATTCGGAAGCAACTCCGAAATAGCATATGACCTGGTCTACCGGCGTGATTCATAATGTGTCGCGATCCAACTAGCAGTTAGTTGCCGATGCGAAGCTATCAGCTGTGTGTAATCAGCTCGCGAGTAGAAGAGAAAGAGACAAGAGCAGAGACAAAGAGAAAAGATAGCGAGATTCGTAATCGTCTCGCTAAAAATATATGCATAACGTAACGCAGGCTGTAAGAAGTTGCCCGTTGTTTTATCCGTAATCTATTATAATGATAATTATTGATACAATAATGAATCAGTCAAACAGTAAAATATTTTGCAATTATTTTTTTCAAAATCTATTAATAATAACTAATTAAATTTATATGTAAAACTAATTGGACAAAGAATGTTTTATTTCTACTTTGTTTCCTTACGTAACAGTCTTAATGTAGGCGATACTGTGGATTTAATAACGTAATCTGTGTTTAGTATAACTCTTTACAATAACTTTACATATACTTTGTTTAACATGTAGTCAAAATTTTTGATTGAATGCTGTATTTTTTTGTACTTTTTGTGTCATTTTAAATATCTTGATAGTCACATTTTGAAATTCTTTGTCTCTCTCTTTCTCTCTCAAATTTCAAGAAAAATTTGTTTAGAATTAATTGAGCAAGATATTTTATTATCAACTTCTGAAATGTATACTAAGAAAAAGATACTTAAAAATTTGTTTAATATAAATTTATTTCATTGAAATAAATCTTTATTTAAATACGGCGAAATACAATAACATTTTATAACATTTTCTAGCAAATCTTTTAATAAAAACAAATGAAATATATTTTACAGAAATGTATATTTTACCATTAAAATTAAATTTGTTTATGATTAATAAAAATCCAAGAAAATGTCACAAGTAATATTTGCTTTTGAATATATTTTGACTTTTTTTCTCAGTGTATAATTTGTCAAATCTTCCAGTAGACTTTCCAATCCTTGAAAAAACTACTCGTGTCTCGACATTTTTGTTGCGGAAATATTATTTCCATTTCTAATAATACGAACGTTGCTGCGTATACCATTAAGCTCTTTACTAAAGTTGATATCTACAATTTTCGTTCAATATTGATTTAAAAAATTTCTGTATAATAACGGCTCCCGTAGAGATTTGAGAGAAAATTAATTTAAATGTTCCCGATTTTTATATCAATTTTTAAGTTCTTAAAAAAGTTCGCAGATTATGAGTTTTTAAAAATAAATTGGCCCAATTTGTTTCTTCAACTAACATTAAATAAAACCAATTAAACTCCTTCCAGTTGCCGAGAAAGCTAATCAATATTATCTTGAAAAAATTAAAAATTAACCGAACTTAAGGATGTATAGGACACTTTTCAAAACATTAAGAAAATTACGAAAAAGTTATATATTGTTTTATATTGCATTTGACAGTAGTAGAAAATAATTGGCAGTGATTTTCTATCTGGATAAATAGTTATTTTAATAAGTAGACATGTGCTCTAATAAAAATATAATTATATTTAATGAAATTGATTTATTTACAAAATAACTAAACAGGTATCACAATAAAACTTTGTATAAATCATTTTGAATACTCAAAGTATTTACAAAAAAAAATTAAGATTTTTCTTAATTTAAGAAATTATTTAATTTTTAATAACAAGTGGAGTAAATAAATTATAAAAATATTAAACAAAAATATTTTATACCACAATCATACGTACATAGTTTATTTTAAAGTGTTAAAACATTTAACGAAATGAGTTTCAACGAAAGTAATAAATATATATTTAATAACTGGAAAAAAATTCAATTTATACCTAATTCATTTCAACAGTAATTTAATATTTCAAATGTTGGAAATTGAAAAGATCGTGGTGCGAGTTTCGTGATTTATCGATTATTTATTAGGGACGAAAAAAAAGTGAAGATTAGGTCGGGGTAGCAGCGTACAGTGCGGGCGGACTACGTTCCTGGAAGGCTCGCAAGTCCGTCGTGGCGACGACGGACGGACCGCCGCTGGTGGTGGTTGGCCGTGTGTGCGTAGGTGTGCGCGCCGCGCGCCGGGTTAGAGGCTCTCCGGCGTGCACACGCACGTATGTACGGTAACGTACGCGCGCGTGTCAACGACGACGACGTAGTCGTCGCTGCGCGCGGAACGCGCACAAGTGCATCCGTCCGTGTGAGCGTGCACCGCCGGGGACCGTACGTACGTGCGTGGAGGCAGACGCATGCGCGCGGGCACGCAGGCACGCACGTATGCACGCACACGTATACGTATATACGCACGCGGTCGAGATATAGCAACTGTCAGTGGGAGCAGCGTGTCTCCCCCTCTCTCTCTCTCTCTCTCTCTCTCTCTCTCGGTCTCTCAGCTGCGTGTGCATATGTGCGCGCGTGTGAGTGAATACGTGAATGTAGGGACTGTCAGAGAGAAACGAGCATGTCGTTTTGGCTCGTCCGAGTGACTCGGTGAAGCGTATGCGTGCACGTCCATCGAGATACACGAGCGTAGAAGTGGAATCATAGAAGGAGGCAGCGGTCGGAAAAGGTGAAGGTGAAGGAGGAGGCGCAGGAAAAGAGGTGGGGGAAGAGGGGGAGACGCACAGCGGGGCGCCGATAGTAGTAGTGGTGGTGCCTCGAACGTACACGATGTATGCCAATCTCTCTTTCTCTCTCTCCCTCTCTCTTTCTCTCTACGTGTGCATACGTGTGTAGTGCATGCGCGCGCGTGATCGGCAGCCTCGGTTATACGACTCCGGCTCGTCGCAGGCGGTTCAGTTGAGCAATCGAATTCGGAGAGTAACCGGTGCACGCGCGCGAGCGAGGGAGATCATCGACAGTGATACACGGGCGGTCGAGGGGAAGGGAGGTGCGTCCACGAAAAGATTCATCACGACGCATTGCATTCTCTAAACGCGTACGCGGCAACGGCGATGTCAATAATTCGGTGTCGCCGGCTCGACCCTCGCTCGCGTCCCCGAGCAACAGCAACAGCAACAGCAACAGCAACAGCAGCAGCAGCAGCAGCAGTAGCAGCAGCGACGACGACGTCGTTGCCGTTGCCGTCGTCGTCGTCGCCGTTGTCTCAGCTGCGCTGCTCTCCCGGTCGGTAAAGACTATCACCGCGTAGCGGCGAACGTACTTGGTGACGCGTGA
The DNA here is from genome assembly GCF_016802725.1 of Solenopsis invicta. NCBI lineage: Eukaryota > Metazoa > Arthropoda > Insecta > Hymenoptera > Formicidae > Solenopsis > Solenopsis invicta. The sequence continues at coordinate 15,373,147 of NC_052673.1, forward strand.
CGTGACGTGCGCCGCTGGTGCACGCGGACGCGCTTCGAGAGGCGCTCTCCCGAGCGGCCGTCGCGCTGGAAACACGGACGGGAGTTACGGGAGGGCAGGTAGGTAAAAAAAAACGCGCTGTGCGGCTCCCAAGCCGTTCATCGACGACGACGACGACGACGGATCTCTACTCGTTTCGACGTGCGATGTACGCGCGCGATTCCGTACGACGGTGACGTCTCCTCCTCCTCCTCCTCCTCCTTCTCCTTCTCCTTTTCCTCCTCCACCTCTCCCTCATTCATTCGTCTGCCGTGTATTGCGAGTATGGAAGTGAAAACGCGGGTGGCTCGGCGACAGGAATCTGAATACAGAGTGCGTAAAACGACTGCGAAACGGCGCAGGAAGCAAGGAACGTTTTGAGAGTCATGTGCGCGGCTAATATTCATTATATCATGGTATTCACGCGAATGCACGAGTGAACTCGGACGCGCTATGATGGTATCGCGCGTCGATGGTGTGTGTGTGTGTGTGTGTGTGTGTGTGTGTGTGTGTGTGTGTGAGTGAGTGAGTGAGTGAGTGAGTGAGTGTGTGTGAATGTGTGTGTGTGTGAATGTGTGTATCGTCTACTCTCGCGCCCTTGGCTTCGTGTGCGTGCGTGCGTGCGCGAGTGCGTGTTTGCGCGCGTATCGGTAACTCCCGATGTTGGTGCTCACGCTAGGTGGGAAGCGAGTAAGCGCGCGCGTGGAGTAGTCGCATGTTACGACGAGGCAGGCAGGCAGGCATCCACACACTACCTGCCCTAGGAGTCCGTACTATACGATGCCTATATCGCCTCTCTCGTCTATTTATACGACGACTATATACACGCCTCGTACTCTCTTCCCTCCCTCTCTCCCTTGTTCCCCTCCCCCCCCCGTCTTTCTCCCTGCCCCTCCTTTGGCATGCATTAATTCCTTCCCCACCAAACGTCCCTCTCTGGCATATCGGCTCCTTTTCTTTTTCCCTCGCCCCTTCGTTTGCTACTTACCTCCCACCTTACTCCCACACACACATACACATGCATATACACTCTCGTTCTCGCTCTTGCCCCTTTTCTCTTCGAGGGAGGGAGAGAGAGAGAGAGAGAGGCACATCTTTCTCTTTCTTCTCCACCTTTTCCGTCTCTTCCTTCGCCCCGTAACGACATCCGCGAACGCGAACTAGTCGAGTCCGAGCCTGCCTCGACACTCGCGGGGACTCTCTTTTCCTTTCTTTCTTCCTCTTTCTCTCTCTCTCTCTCTCTATCCGTCCCACTCGCTCATTCACTCCTTGTCTCTCTTCTCTTCTGCTCTTCTCTCGTACTCTTACATACACGCGGAATGCGCCGCCAGGAATTCTCCCTCACAATGGATTTATTGTGTTAGTGAGAGCGCTTCGTGAGCGCGCGCGCGTTTCCCCGGCACGCTCTCGCAAGAGAGTGAGAGCGGACGGACATACCAATGAACGAGAGCGAGTGAGCGAGCGGCACACGGCTCGGAGTATGCGCGCGTGTGTTTGTTGTGCGTTGCGTGTGCGAGCGCGCGCGCGCGCGCGCAGGCAAGAGGCAGAGAGGGAGTGAGAGAGGAACTGACTCCGAGAGCGCTGTGCGACCGCCGCCGCCACCACCACCACCACCACCACCACCACCACCGCCGCCGCCGCCGCCGCCGCCGCCGCCGCCGCCGCCGCCGCCGCCGCCGCCGCCGCCGCCGCCGCGGACTTGAGCGAGTCAAGATGGAGCTGCTAGACGCGTCGGGACCGCACGAGTTCCACGGAGATCCTCCGGCGTTGCGTTCCTCCGCGGATCCCAGCCTCGGCCGTCAGCCGTTTGTTCTCGCCGCGTGAGAGAGAAAAGTGGTCTCTTTCTATTTTTCCCCGTTTTTTCCGCCGTCGCAGTGAAACAAGGCGCCGTAACTTTCGGACAGTAACAATCGCCCTCTTCCGCGATCTCCCGGTTTCTCCTCTTCGCTATCTTTACGCCGAAATCTGCGTAAGTGTCGTGCTCCTCAGAAGTGCGTGTGCGTGAGCGTGTCCGTGTGCGTCTGGTGTCTCGCGTTCGCAGTTTTCGTTTAACCGTACGTTTTCCGCAGACCGACGATTGCTGCAATGTGAACTCGGAGTGCTCTCTTTATCTTTTTCTTTTTCTCCTTCGTCTCCTTTTTTTACTCGTCTATCTCTCGTGACGACTACTCGCCGTAGCGTAGCACAGGACTCTCGATATCGCGCTGCAAATTGCCGAAAATTCGTCGATGCGTTTCGCACGAGACGCTCGAGGCGCGTTCTTCGTAACGCGATAGTATCGCGCGATATTATTCTCGCACATACCGTGTAGTAGTTTCCTCTCCGTTTCTCTTTTTTTCCCCTTTTCCTTCCTCTGCCCCTCTCCCTTCTCTCTCCCTCCATCTTTCTCTTTCTCTCCACCTTCGTAACGAGATTACGCTCGCCTCTTCGCACAGTGCATCTTCGTAGCTTGGGACACGGCGTGTGACGACTCTTCCTCCATCTCTCTTTCTCTCTTTCTCTCTTTCTTTGCCGTTCTTACGTGCGGATGGATATGTGCAACGAGTGCAATAACGCCTTTGCACAGTGCGATTGATTACGCTACGTCGTCGTCACTTGAATGGAAAGTGCACTCTCGGTGCGCCGGACGCGATTCAACGACGAAATGGTGGTGATCCTCTTTCCTCACGTCACCGCCGTCGTCAGTTGTGGGCGGATTTACCGATCTGGGACTGCCGTTGATCCTTGAGGCTACCCAAACCGAGTAAGTTCTCGACACCTTGGCCACCTTAGCGCAAAGCGTCTCGAGCCTTAAATCGCCGTTGCACATTCCCCGCTCGACATCTATCTCGCTGATCTCGTCGAGCTTCGCGAAATACAGTCGGCAACGGGATGACGACTGCATTCCTGCGTTACGACACAATTGTATGTACGTTATCCCCCGGTGATCATTTTCTCGGCGGTCCGAGATGTATTAAAAAGGCTTCTCTATTACACCTTGTAACATTACGAGAGATTAAAAGTCACACTGTTACATGGCTTCGCTCAGTGTGATTTGAGTATAATATCGTAATTTAACCGCACGATTCTCTCTCTCTCTCTCTCTCTCTCCCTTTCGAGCGTTATCTTCATCGAACATCTAATCGCGCGGCTATAGGTTTCGAGCGATGTTGATGAAACCGATGATTAATCGTTTTTGTTTGCCGTTTCCTCGACGGTGATCTCAATCGAAAGGAAATCGGAAAAATGTTCCTTCGGGATTTGCGAAAATACCACAGACCCCGTGTTATTCGCGTTACCTCTGAATCGAACCGTGCCACCTCGATGGCCGAATAATCCGCGGGTATATTTTCGTCCGACGGCCGATGGAAAGTTCAAAGTTGAATCACTCACGATCGACGATAAGATTATGATGCCGCACGCGCGCGCGCGCGCATCATGCATATCCACTCCGGCTCGTCTCTCTTCCGCTCTTCCTTGTCTTCCTCTCCGGCGAATGGCGCGATCACCGAATATTCATAGTCGGGTTCATTGATCCGCTTGATCAGGGTTTATCGAATACAGTTTTAATATTTTGACCAAGGCGGCTACGCTCTAAATCCAAGTGTACACTTTTTACACATTTAAGTGTGTAAAACGTAATATATAGTCACTTTTTACATATTTTTATACGTGTAATTTTACACGCTTAGACGTGTCTAAACTATCAATGTTAAATTAAACGTGTAAAAAGTACAAAAATTACCCGCATAGGGATGTGTAAAATGTGATTACACGTTTTACACACTCAAATGTGTAAAGATTATGTACATTTGAATTTGGAGTGAAACTCATGTATAAAAAAATCTAAATGTGTAAAGTTATTTTTTATGCATGTACTTTTACACATTTAAATTATTTAGACGTACACGTATCCACATTAAATACGTATTATTATTATTGCACACGACGTGATAAACTAGACGTTTAAACGTGTAAAATTACTTTTTTATGCGGTATAGTATAGTATTTTTATACGGAAAACTGAATTCTGCATATAAATGTGTAATTTTACACACGTAAGTGCGTACTTATTACATATTTGGATTTGCGGTGTATTTATTCGCTCAAGTACATACTCAGCTGTCAGTCTTTATGCGAAAAGCTACAGCTCTGGACGAATGAAATGGAAAATTAACAAAAACGCAATGAGACGTTCTTATGAATGATGGTCTTTAGAACAAGCAAGCAAGCTCAACTGGCTAAAGTTGGCTGCTCGAAGTTCTTCAAAGAAATGTGTAAATTAACTCAAACCGGAGTATAAATATTCACGGTATCTCTATTTTCAATTCTCGTTTATCGTATTTTGCTACGATATATATATATATAAAATGTACGTTGCAACCATACGTATATATACGTACAAAGAGAGAGATTTGATATTCCGCAGATTATTCAATTCGGAGAAGATGTGCGACGATTTCGTAGGAATGATCGGCGAAGACAGCAGTCGTTATGCGCGCGTAGAAAACGTTTATCGGTTGTTACGCGTACCGATACAGATTTATGAGCGAACTGCGTTATCTGCTCCGATTGTTAAGCAGTAAGCCGGCCGTTGTGTAATCCAAGAAGCGAGTCGATCGCGATCTACGATCTGGGACTGCGACACGATCGCGATGAGTGCCAATATTGAAACACATGGTATCGCGTGAGAAACGTGCGCCGCTTTCCGATAGCATAATCTCGCAGCGCAGAATGATTCCACATGGATTTAATTGCGTATAGGATGTTGTCTCGTAAGATGCGTAATCTCTCGCCCAGTAGCGTAATCGCGGATTCGGGATTCTTAATTCTGACTTTAAATGGAAAGTTACTCGGAATCGCTCGTTAAATTCAATTTTCATTAGCAGGGAAATTGACATACCCCCGGTATTTGCCCGTATAAATTTTGCAATGACGCATGAGAGGTAATCAATAAATCCTCTACCCCCCGAGTTTAATAACGTCAATTTACGTTAGCGAAAGCTAAAATAATGAAATGTTAAAAATACGAACTGCATAAAATTGTTTCGCGTTTTGTGTCAATTCGAACGAATTACTCCGCTCTTCTTCGTACAGTCGCGCGTTTCGATCGATGGAACAATCTGTGTCTCTCGTAACGTGTAATAATACGTTTCGGAGTAATGCAAAATTAATACCAATTTCTTTTATAGATCCATTATACTTTTGCAAATTTATAAGATTACGGCGCGTCTCGAAACGGAAGGCGACGCGGCGACGGACGGGGGAACGGCAGGCGGCTCGGCGATCCTGACGATCCGCCGAAAAATGAGCGTTCTTCGCCGTAGGCGTACGGGTCACGATAAGACGGGTTTCTTTTTCGTTCTTTTTGAACGACGCTTCGAGGCGCGAGTCCGCGCTTATTATTTCATTGCGTTATCACGCGCGAGTCTAGAATATATACTTGTGTCTCTGCTCCGTGCACGGACGTATCTTTACGGCACACATTACTCACGCTCGCAGGGCAGGAAAGTCTTGGAGATGCGCCTCATTGAAACGTCATAAATTGTATAAAAGCTGTTTCATCATTATCATTCATTATCATTCATTATCATTAGCGCTCTTGCTGCCAATCGTCACGAAACTGAGAATCGCTTTACGACGAAACGTTTACGACGGTCTTTCTTTATTATCTCGATAAATTTATATCAATGTTTCTTCGTTCCTATTTGATCAGTGTTTCCTTTTCTTTAAAAGACAGAATTCTTTTTATGGAATTATCACTGACAATAAGAAAATTACCGTACTTTTTAAATGGCCAGAACTATTTGTTTAACCTGCCAACAATTGGCAAAAAGCACAGCCACAATTTCTCAGTAGTTTCCGCTAAACTCACTGATATCAAAAATTTTCCTCCCTCCTTGCCTCCTTTCCGCTCTCCCTCCGTCACCTCTCATTCTGTTGTTTCTATGCGGGAATCAGTGGTTTGCAAAGGTTCATATGTACGTACATGATAATCGTTATTGATTCGCGTTGCGCATCATTATCAGTGATTGGCAAACGTATGTAACGAGCGCACGTTACTCCTTCCGGAAAGTAGATTCTGAATACGTATCTCTCCGATTGATTATGTTCGATTAACACTGTCGAAATTAATTATCAGCGTGTTTGTACGAGTGGCGAGATTAATAGTAATCGGGAAGATCCGAGATCTGCGCCCGAGATTTCGGCGCATGTTGACGACGACACACTTACACAACTAATTTGCAATGTAGTTAACCTTTCTTTTTTTTTATTGCCGATATGCTCGTCTCGGACTCAGGGACTTGATCTTCTTTGGAATCTCTCTAATCGTCCATGAGAGTTTTCTTACGCCAGTAAGATTGTCGCGTGTATTGTGTAAGAAAGTGTTGCGTTATTAATTATATATACATGAACGATACATATATAAATAATGCTGGAATAAGATAATGAAGTATAGTAGTTTTACATAATTGCACAATCTATCAATAATAATGTAGAAAAGGCTTTAAAAAAAAAAACGTAAAAAGAAATTGCTTAAATGTCACTAGCGTTTGTGACAAATGTAACAAAACGTTGCATCTTTCATCGTACTTACGTGATTAAATTTTTTTAGTTCAAATATTTATGTATCTAATTCAGATACATAAAATACTTGAATGAAGAAATTTAATCAAATTAAAAGTTTATAGATAGTCGAGTTAACAACTTTTTTCTCGGTGTATGTAATTAGAACATATATTCTATATAATGCATTAAATATGGTTAAACGTATATAAAATATATGTAAGGAATTTCATTTAATACATGGTATTTTATTTCTTAAAGATAGCTATTGCATCACGACTTATTACACGAATTCAGTATAAATTAGTGGTATAGTGTGATTTACAGAAATCTTTGATTGCACTTTTGCTCTATCCTCCTTTTTTTTGTCTTGAATCTCTGTACATACAGTATCGTTTATGAGATAAGCCCCTTCAGGCATATTCGTTCATATTTCTGAAAGCCCTTTTAATTTGAAAGCTATTCATTGATTAGAAAATAGATAAATACAATTACCTTAAAATTCTAAAACAGATAATCATTATCGCCTGAAAGAGACATTTTCTGGATGAATAAATATTCATTTTATTTTAATAGCCGATGAGAAAGCCTTCGTAAATGCAGCTGAAACGAGTAGACGCATAAAAACGATCCTCTTACGACTAGAATGAGTATTTATGTGAGATTTTTTATTTCTCTTTTACTTTTTTACCTTGGAAAAGAAGAGCGATTTCGCGTGTAGTATTCAGTTATTTTCTCGAGCAGCTTTCATCATCTAGCTTCGCGACTTCCGGCGACATCATAATATTGACTCCGCGAACATGATTCTCTTCTCTCGCTTCTTCTTCTTCTTTTCTTTCTACGATCGGCGTACACGTGCGCACTCATGTGCACACTGCACGCGTTTGCTCATTGGTCGTGATATGTTGCATCGCGACGTTGCGTACGATGCGGAGTTACGTGCGTATTGCGTACGTGTTGCGGCACACGTGGTCACGAGGCTGAAGCGGTGGCGTCGTCGACGCAAACCCGCGATGATTGGTTCGCGGACTCACACTTAAAGCTAAATAAGTTTGATAGACAACTTTTGAGCGTTAATTATTTTAATTTATTTTTGCAATGTAGTTAAACTTAAAATCACGCAACTAGAAATACTGGCACAGTAATGTTATGAAGCTGATAAACGTTGCTGCATTACAGAGTTATAAGTTTGGCTTGCACATCCAAGGATCTGCTCGAAAGACCGTCTATGACATAATTTGTGTGACAATAAGTAGTATTTTCGTCAATACTATTTATATCACTATTATCTTACCTCTCTAATCATATTCATTATAATTATGATAAACATTATTATGCTTCTTTAATTTGTATTAATTTTTTTTTACCATAACTTATTAATTTTTTTTATCATAACTTTATAATGCATAGTTGCGTAAAATGTTCTTTCAACTTTTTACAATTCTTTTTCTGAGTGTACAAAAAAGATTGTAATCGGAATTAGCGCATAACGAAGCATCTTTGACATCGGAGGCGTCTCGTTATTACACATTTTTTAAACGTTTAACAAGATCTTTTTGTATATTTTTTAGCGAATCAGAAACTATTTTTTTTTACTTTTTCGTGACTTAGAGAGTTATGCTCCGGACAACGTAAACGTTACCGTTGGATGCATCCGCGATTACGCAAGTTACATGTGAACTTTATTTCTTCATAGCACGTTATTATCCCAGGCGCTAAACTTGCGTCCAATATATTTTGCTGTTTTGAAATCTGTTACACGCGATCTTTTATATGTTCTATCGCTCGTACGTGCGTGTATTGCAAGTGTGTGAGCACGTCTGTTTCCCCGTGCAGCACGATAAACCTCGCGAAGATTAGGACAGCGCTATTATTCGTCTTCGAGAACAATCTTGCAACGCGTCTAAAAGTTCCCTCGCTTCGTCGTTAATTCGCTCGTAATTTTAACATAGATTTGTCCAGCGAGATAACCGCGAATAAAGGGAAATAAATTTTCTTGCGCCGTGAGGACGTGAGGGAGGGAATTACGCTCGTTTTGATGATTCTTCGTGGCTCAACTGGGTACTTGAAGACTCAAGTGAATTTTCAATTTTGAATTATTCTGCTTCAAATTCAAACACGTACTTAAAAAAAAAAGTCTGGTCAAGCAATGAAATCGTATTTCGCAATATTGTAAGAGTGTACCAGAATTTTTTTTCAGATTTTTTTTGAAACCGTCGAAAACTTTCAAAAACACTTTCAGGCACTAATGACCCAGTTGGACTAGAAAAGTAGTGGAAAAAATATTGGACGACGAAAGGTTAATGTCCGTCGAACTCGAAATTTTCGAGTCGACTTTATCACATGTTTTACGATTTTTTCGAGAAAAGGCAGGACAAGTAGTCGGTATTAAAAATATTTCTAGTTTATAGTTTGAGATACCAGTCGTAATTTGATATTTGAGAAATATATTTTAACAGACACCCGGTATGCTACATGGAGAAACACATATCATAGCCGCAACACGCGACACACCAACGTATAACGTTCGGTCGATGTTTCACGTTTTCTCTCCTTCTCTCTCTCTCTCTCTCTCTCTCTCTCCCTCCCTTTAGTTTTGCTATGGAATATGACGTCATAACGGTGCGAGCGTGTGCTGGGCGTCGGTCAATCTGTTTATGGAAGAGACTCGCGTGTAACTCGATTGCGATTTGTGTGCTGCGAAGCGGCCCTTAAGAGCCTCCGCTTTTACGTAGACGTAAGCGCGCGTGTGCGTGTATACGCGCGTATAAGCGTGAATAATTTGCGGCCACCTCGCATGCAACCGCGGCTCGAGTGCACTCTCCTCTTCCGAGTAATGACTATTATCACCGGGAGACGGTCGCTTTCGTTTTCAGCCACCCAATGCTGCCAAGATCGGCAATGAATGGCGCGCACGTGCGATTTATAAGTATCGAGTCGTCGTCGTCGTCGTCGTCGTCGTCGTTGAAGTTTGCGTCGCGCTCGATTCCAGCGTGTTTCAAGGTACTGGAACTAGTTTCCTGTCACCGTTGTGCGCGTTTCTTTTCTTTTTTTATATATAATGACTCGATTAAAATCCGTAGCAGATGTTATAAACTTCTGGTGCTATAGAGTTGATATCGATTCCATTTGCAAGAAATTTATTGAATGATTTATGAGGGAAAGATTTCAGCCATATACAGTATCACCTTATCTAAAACATCGCTTTCTTTTTGATTTGCATCTTACTACTAATTATAGTTATTATTCCTTTATGCTATCACAGACTTGGAAAAATTCCATGATACATGCGTCGTATGTAAAAAAATCATTTAGAAACGCCTGAATATTTGCTATATAATAAAAAAAAATATATATACATATGTATACATATACATACACATACATACATATATATATATATATATATATATATATATATATATATATATTTCTTCTTTGTCTCGACACGTGAAGATTTACATGACGTCGTACAACACGAATGCACGCGCGCACATTCGTGCACACGTGCATACACGCGAGGATACAATGTGTGAATCGTGTGTGTACGTGACGATGGAACGTTAAAGGGCAATGTCACGCCGTAATGAGTCTGGAAATTCATCGATGCCTCGCTCAAATCGCTATAAATGTCACTTAATGCGCCTAACACGTCACTTTCCCTGTCGCGACACCCCATCAAAGTGCCCTTATTCTGCGGGGAAAGTATAAAATGTATACGAAGGAAGAGACGTGCTACGGAGAGAAAGAGAGTGTGGTGGTACGTAACTTGACTCTTCAAGAAACTTAAGAGTCGCGATTTAAGATAAGATCGCGGACGTTTCATCTCCGGTCTCCTCCGTATCTTGTTTTACTTTTAATATGCGGGATAACTCCGGTATGTACGCCGCACCGCGATCGAAAACTTGATTTATCAAATATTATTTATTACATTTAGGGAAATGAATTGTACCAATAAAAACTTTATACCGTTTACTACTCTGAAAAAAATTAGAAATACGAAATATTTATGTTTTTTATATTTGGAAAAAAAAACTTTGAGAAATCCTTACATTTTTTCTGTATGTCACAAGTGGTGGGATTTATGGCCACTCATGAATAGGACAATCAAATTGGAGATAGAATACAAGAGCTAAGCACTTCGTGTACCCCATGCTTTACTGCCTACACTTACGTACTATGAAATAATCAAACCTTTTATAATTTGAATCTCTCGTTTTTTCAAAATTTGCAGTAGATTTTTGCCGAGGGGTAGTTTATACTAATTAAAAAGTGTACTCTTTCTCCTCGCGTCTTCGTAATTTATCGGAAATTAAATTGTTTTCGAAATGGAAAATTGGCGGAAAGTGGCATTCGACCGCGAACTAAATTTCCATCAAGGGGGAACGCGAAACATAAAACCATGTTGGATGTCGGGATTTGTACGGTCGGTGCGCGTTCCTCTTGGTCTGTATTGCGCGAGCAGATAAAGCGACGAGAAATCTTGCCAGTAATTGAATGCGAGGCGACGTTGTGCGTGTCACGGGGAACGGTGTCTGTAATTTTTTTTAACGAGACGTGCATTCCGGCGATACCATTATCTATGGTACACGCCGGAAGTCGCACCGTCGTCGTGTGTTTATGTAGACGCGAGCGTTGTTCGCGCATGGCGGCAACGGCGGTCGTATACGAAAACTCACGCGCCGGTCTCTCGCGGCAGTACACCAGCGTATTATGTATACGGCGCGCGTCGCCGGCAAAGTTGCGGCTTGATTCACGGAATCGTACGTGCGCCGCGGCGTTTTGCGTCCTCATCGCACATTTATCACTGAACGTATTGTTCGTATCGCTCTCGCGTATGTAGATAGGCGAACGAATGAAATGTGATATAGATAGACACATAACATTTGTTTGTGATGGCGCGCGCGCGCGCACACACACACACACACACACACACACAAACGTGCGCGCATTCTAAGCGTGGATTAAAACTTTAAAAATTATATAGCGATTGATGTATATTTATGTATATTTACACATAATTTTCTCAGTTTAAAATACGAGATCTTTTTTTTGGTACAAAATTGTTAATGATATTAAATGCGTTTGCCATGAAAATAAGTATACGATGCTGCAAGATGAAACATGTAGAAAATGTACGGTCATTTAAAATAATCGTATTTTAATTGAGACGATCTAGTTGGTTTACGATTTATAATTAACTTGATTAGAAGGAAATGTACAGTAATCATTATATTTACATATTGACCGCTTTGTGTATTACTTTTCGTATTAAATTAAGAAAGTTTTTTTAGAAACTCTTGCAGTTGTGTGTACGTACGTATATGTGTTAATCACATACATACACATACACATGTACACGTACAGTACCGGCCAAAATTGTATTATCTTTCGATTTTTGGAGCATAACTTTTCGAAGTGTATCGAATTTTATAATAAATACTTGATGAAAGGTATACATAAAGTATAATGAGATTTGACAACATATACCATGATCTTCGAATTTTTTATTAATTTTTTCATAGTTGCACTTTTGTGCTTTCTTTGCTTTTGTGTCGCAATCATTGTTTTCACCTAGTTTTAGCAGTTAGATTTAATATTTCACATTATTTATACTTGTTATGACTCAAAATTAATTATGATTAAAATTTTATATATTTTGGAAATTTCAAATAAAAAAAATTTTTCACAAATTGCTGTTTTCATTATTTAATAAAAAGTTATTATTTACATAAGTTGTATTATCATCAAAATATTATTTAATAGAAATTCGTGCCTTTTAAAACAAGTTATGCTCAAAAAAAAAAAAAAAAATCGAAAGGGGATATAATTTTGGCTGGTACTGTATGTGTATGTACAAATTTTCCAAAACTTATTTCAAAAATTATTAAACTTATATATTTTATGTAATAAAAGTTAATTTAAAATGATAAAACTATCTAAAACGCGAAAGTTTATGTACTATTTAAAAAAATAAAAAAGAATGTCCTGCTTTCTTCTGCCGGATTCTGTAATAGTATTCATGTTACATAAAAGGTCTCGAAAGCATAAAATACAAACGAAGCTTTTTGTTATATATAATTTCCGGAAAAACAGCTTCTTATACATTTTACACAAGACATCCTGGTATACATGCCGTTTTCCTGTTTTGTTTAGAGCTGCAATGTATCATAAAATATTGAAATTTACTGAGAATCTCCTAAGGTCGACTTTTTCTTAATATGCTAACAGTTTCCATATTTTTATTCATTATTTTATAAGGTTTCGGAAGGATTAGTATACAGCCATTGTGCATTCTTTTATAGTTTCTGCCTACTGAGCACCGTAGGAATTAACGTGATTTATACATTTACCATTTTACTTTCCTGAAAATCATAAATGCATAATTCCTTACACATTGTGTAAAATATTGGATTCCATCCAACTTTTACTATACAGTATAAAAATATCTATTTACTATCACAGTATAATATGTGAAAATCAGAAATATTAATAATTTGTAGTAAATAATAAATTTTCATGATACACGAAATTTTTTTTATGTAAAAGGGACACAGATCAGTACATAAAATGAACGACGATGAGAAAAATGAGTTGTGAACACTGTTTACCGTAAAATGTTACGAAATGTAGAATCATACTCTGTCGAAATTGATGCTTGTTTATAAATAAAGAAGTATTATATACATTGTTATATAACGATTATATAATGATATAATATGTTAAATTCCATCAATTTCATAATATCTCTAACTTTATATATATAGAAGTTATGTAGAAGCAATCTTTGGAACGTTGTATTTCAGAGATGCAAATGGGTAGCGATATTTCACTTAATTTTAAGCGAAACTTTCTAAAGAAATACACGGAAATATCAATTTTATTCCAGTTCTTTCAAATTTTAATTTATGAGAATCAGACAGTTTTTCTAAATAATTTATATGGACAGTTTTTATAAGATAATTTAGATGGAATATTAAGAAATTATGAAAGAAGAAACAAAATATATTTAGTCGAACAAATTTACTAGCGAAAACTGACTCGATTCAATTTTAATGCGATTGGATAGCCTCTTGTGTCGCCAATAGAAAAATTACCAAAGGTATTAGGAATTTAGCGTTTTTTCTTCTCGAGATGCCGCAGGTATAAGATCTCTCGAAACGACACAATGACAGTACTCGAAGACGAGAATTGTTACGGTCACAAAATCCGCCCTTCTACCTGGCGGTCTATGGTAGCATTGTAGAAATACCGCGTCAAACACCAGCGCCGGCAGGTGTCTGATTTACGCTTCTGGCCAAGCACCGTATCGTCGGGGCTCCTAATAATCGGATTTATTCCGTTATTACGGGGTGTTTTCTTGACACGAAGTACATTCCATTTCGGTTAGTAGGTGGACGAAAAAACCAAGCATAGGTTACAAGTTGCGAAGAATTTTCATTAAAATAAGAGAAATTCTTTGAAATTTTCATTCACAATGAACAATAGAACTGTAGGTGGTACGATGTCATTGAGCATTTCTTTTTCTACCGTATACTTTACTATGCTAACTGACGCCACTCCAATGTCTCTATGTGTTCATTTAGTATATATATATCTGTTTGATAAAAAAAAAAAACTTCCAGCGACAGAACAGCTTAAGGGATAATACACAGTTTTATTAAATAACAATTTGTATGAGGACCGGCATCATAATAATCTTCCCAGGATTATATTTTTAATGAATATATAATCAAATATTTTAGTAAAAGCGATGCGATAAGAATATCATTTTCGAGCAACGAGACGTTTTCTTGAACCAAGGCTAAAACTTTCCCATTTTTTTTTATGTCTACTCTGCATAAAAGGGGAGTTCTTTTTAAATATTGAAATTTTTTCCAGGAATATTTTAGAACTCTGCCGACATAATACGGGAGCTTAATATATCTTTCGTAATGTTTTTATAAAATCGACGATAATGAACTTGTAAAAAAGATACTTGTTATTAGCAGAAAAGTTTCATCAGTTTATTACGAATGATTAGATAAAGATTGCTTCGATCTACTTCTATAATTATAATATTTTGATAGATGTGAACACTGAGCGTGTTGTGTCACACGTTGTGTTAATTATTTTATTGCGTTTCTCGGTAACGTATGTAAAATTTAGGCTGACAATATTATTAGCATAATTAATAGCGATATTATGTGATTAGGTTAATGGTAACTACATGAAATGTGTACATTAATAATAACTCCGAGGTGTGAAATATTAAATTAATGTCACGATCGTGTATAATATGAAATAAAATTCATGAATTTCATAATAAATACTATGGAAAATACAGAATTTTAAACAATAATTTTGATTATAAAACCTGACTTGTAAATTATAAAATATATAAAATTAATGTGTATGACTTCATTAATGTGTACAATTATCGTGTATGATGCAACGGAAGCTATAAAATTAACGGTGATTGTAGTACGTAATACAACTGAGAAGCTTGTCGACAATTGTTTTTTTTTTTTATCTATATTCTATTACTCACAGATTAGAGGATGCGATTAGTATCTTAAACGATAATTTCCCGTTAAATTTCTCGAAGTTTGGCATTTTAAGCAGTCATCCTTGCAAGCGTCTGCACTCGCGAGGAAATGCGAAGAAAGGGTGCGTGGCCAGGGCTCGAGAGACGCGGGAAAGGGATAGCAGAAACGAACGAACGAACGAACGAACGAACAAACATGATACACAATGGCAGATTCTCTCTCCTGGGTATAGGCGGGTGAGTCGAACGAGTCGTGAGTCAGACTCAAGGGAGGGAGTAACAAGCTTGATGCATTCTCTCTTCCACACTATCGGAGTAAACGTGAGAAAGAGAGGAAGAGAGAGAGTGCTCGGTTAACATACGATATTAAGAATTGAGAAGCTGCTTTTTGGACTAATAATAGATTTTTTGTGTTTCTAGTATAAAGACTAATCGAAACTAATAACAACTACCTTTGATCAATATATGATATATGTCGAATATATTACAATTGTTCTGCTTCTCTTTTTAAATTTTCCGAGAGTCGCAAAGTCATAATTGTTGAAAAGTATAAATTATTACGAGATAGAATATTCTTTCATAATTCATAAATTTCTTCAATATGTATAATTGATATCTTCCGTTTTCTAATATAAATATTTTCCTTTTTCATAATAATCTTTTTCAAAGGAATAAATCGAAGTCACTGATTATTGACAAAGAGAATTTTTTTAGTTGATCATCTCGCTAGAATTCTTCAACGTCCTATGTATCCGAATTTGCATTTGCCGACGTTTGACAGTTTTTGTGCGATCGAACTTTCGAATTATCGAAGTCGTCGAAAGTAATAACAAAGTTAAAGATGCCTCGAGTTTTACTCGAGTAATATTTATCTAGCCGTCGAGCAGAGCAATCGCACGTTGTGACGTAGTAATCGAAAAGAGACATGCGTAACCGCAGTTACGCGTGATTTCCGATTGACGCGGGGTCGGCCTTGTCTCACTTCGTCTCGGATCTTTCTACGCTTCTTCATTTATCTTTATTGTTGCGTATTGTCTTGTTGCGATTCGCAACGGCTTTCAAATAATCCGTTCGCACTCGATTTATGTCGACCACTTAATTTACCATTTTAGTGCAGTCGTTCATTCCTTCTGTACTACAATGGAATCGCTGGTTACTATCCTTTTCCCTTTTATTTCGAGAATACTCGCGTATTGAAAGAAATACCGTTACTTTGTTAACTTTTTCCACGTTTTATTCGTGTCTCTTCTTCCGCATATGTTCTTCTCTTCTTCCAATAATTACGAAGGCCACGTAAATGCGCTTATACCTGTTCGAACTTGTTCAAGGCCGAAAACGTACGAAAAAACTTGAATAGTAAACGAATCGACCAATCGCAATCGAGCTCGTTCCCTCAAAGATACGCCCAGAAAAAGATTGGAGAAAACCATCGACTGCGATTGGTAGATTCGTTTGCTGTTGGCGGTTAAATTTCTTCTTGCCTTCCACGGTCTAATCGTGGGTTTCTCAAATTTATGCGAAATGCGACTTAGTTTTTAAAATGACAACCATCTGCGACCTATCTAGTTTTAGGGATTGCAAAAAAAGCGGAGTGAAATGAATTTATTATTTATTTATTACACTGCTGTATTTCTTCTACTTTTTAATTTTTTATCAAATATAATTTTATAAACCTATTAAAATAGATGTGGTGTGAAGATTTGAAGAATGCACTTTTTCTCTTTCTATCAATAATATTAACATTTTGCACGTCGCATTGAAGCGTATCATTTTCATGTTCAATAATTGATGTTTATTTCGAAATTTTATGATTTTATTATTTTAATTTTTTGATCTTGATTTCTACCACGGCCGAAAAAATCGGTTTACGACCCACTGGTGGGTCATGATTCATCCTTTGAGAATTCCAGGTCTAATCAGTTTACACAACTATACATGAACGGTTACGTGGTTATACATCAAAATAATAATTGTAATAAAGCTGTTTAAAACAATGAAAAAAAATATTTTTCTAATTTTACCAGCGTGCACGATATTGTATTAATTTTTCCATTGAAATTAGTTTATCCTACGGATACGTTACTTTGAAATTAAAAAAAATTAATCAAAAAAGTAGTTGTAATCTATCCGAGCAATCATTCTTTTAAATTCATAGAAGTTAAAATAGCCTAGCTACATGAAAATCGTATCATGCGTAGTTATCGAAAATTTCTCGAAAAGAAATTACGACTACGGGATCTCGGGGTTGAGAAGGGTAGAAGGAAAAGTGACAGGTCGGCTGTTGCCAAGTCCGATGGTCGAGCTTGAGGCTATAGTGTCTTTCTTTTTTTTTTACAGAGTATTCAGTGGAGACGCGAAACAATTAAAGAGGAGACGACGAGTGTCCGCCTAAAAAGAGAATTTTCGGAGGAGGATGCTTGGCAGTTGGGGCTGGGAAGAAGAATTGGAGTTGGGAGAGGGTACGACAGCCCCGTCGCGAGAGAGACAAAGACGAGAGAGCCCAGACTCGACGCATCCTGTCCCCGACAGTCGGGTGCTGAGGTATGCACCCAGCCGGTGTCACCACCCTCCCAGCTACAGCTCGCCACATTTCAGCACGCAGCTTCCTCTCGACTGTACGGACTGTGAGTATCGTATCAGGGGTTTATCGTATAACGCACGCGCGTGCTGGCCCAACGATAGATACGAGCGATAGATAGTGCATCCATCGGAATGCTATCCGATCCGGTAGTACCATGGGAAACATTGGCCCTAGCCGATTTTGCCATCGTTTTCTGTTATTCGAATTATCCCCGAGGAAGCAGGGCAATTGATTTGTAAAAGTTGTTTTTTTATACAAAGATCAGTTAATTCTTAGAAGATATGTACCATATAATTATAAATATTTTTGAATTCATAGATTACTCACTGTCAATTTCTCAAACTCAACCGGGTATTTTTTACATAATTTTACTGAAAACGTTTTTCAACAAACTCTTTTTCCAAGAAACTGTCAGACATCGTAGAATATGGCTCATATTTAGAACGTCCCGACCGGAGCAATATGCTAACATATAAAGTTAGCGCACTATTACGTTATTTTATTTTTATCGTTTATTAGACTTAAAACAAGTATAAATTGACAAAAACAGGTGCGATAATGTTATTACAAGCACACGTTCTAAACGCAGGTCTATAAATGTAAAATTAAAATTCACGTAAACTAATTAAGTTGCAAAATATAACATTTCTAATTGCGACATAAACAAGGTGTTCCAAAATTTGTCAATTAAAATAATACAGCGAGAAAATTTTTGAAAAATGCAGTAAAATAATTATTTATAGGTTATTTGTAGGTTTTTTTATTTCCAGAAGTAGTTTTTGAAATATAAGGAATTAAAGCTGACCAATCACAAACTACGTTTAACAGTCACATGTCCGTGAGTCATCAAACTACTACTCGCGCGGTAGTATATCAGTCCAGCGGCCGCATGGCAGGCAATCGTCAAGTAATGTCTGATTGACCAGTTTAAAACCTTTATACCTCAAAAACTTTCTGAAACAAAAATTTACAAATAACTTTTTTTTAATTAGTTTTTTTGAGAACTTTTTTGTTGTAGTATTTTGATTCGCGAATCTCGGAACACTTTGTATACATATGGGTACACTCTTTTCAAGTAAGGTTTTTTTTTTTCTAAGCGTGTATGAATGTGTGTATTTATATATATGTATAAAATATATACTTCTTCTGTGGTGTTAAAGACTTAATTGATATAGTCGTAAGAATCAACAACTTGAAATTTTCAGTGAATCTCATAAATCCGTGTGCATAATTGTAGGATTAAATGAAACGAGGATAAATGTGTGTAGTCTGATAATTAAAACACAGAATGTGGAAATAGGTTTCCAATTTAAGTACGCGAACATTTGCGAAATTCAAGTCGAGGTCGAATCTGATTATTCTTGTCGAGTTCGATTCGTGTTCGGGTAATCGATAACTTCGGCTAACTTGAACGTTTGCGATTACCCTGTATCATGTATTCCCAATACAAGTATCTGGCACACATTAGGTCTATAAGAAAAGTTCACAGAAAGAAACAATTCGAAAAATATCACCGCATTATTTTATGTTATTTTCTGTATTCATTTTGCATATATAATACATATTATTTTTTTAAATAAATATTATTTAAATAAACATTTAAAATTTTTAAAATGTTTAATACTATTAAAATATTCAAAGTCGTATTTGTTGTGATATTATTCGATATTACTCTTCCGTGAAAAAAAGAGTATTTTATTTAACGGAAGATTTATTTTTTGAATGAATATTAACGATAGTTAACGTAAATCTTCAGAGCAGCGTGAGGTGGCTAAAATGCTGACTGCTCACCCTGAGATGCACGAGAAGCGGGATGGCCTCGGTAGCGGGCAATATGGGGCAGGCGGGGGTGGTGGTACTTCGATTGAGGAGAAACCTATTCCGGAACAACCACCCCCGCCTCCTGCACCGCCGCAACGAGACCTGTCGGATCCTACTATCAGCGCTAAAAAGCTTCCAAAAAAACGAAAATTTGATCCATCCGAGCTTGAGGAGATGGACAAGACCAGCAATGTCACCAGCAATATCAACAATATGGTTCATATTCGCGCGCCAGCTATACCGCTTGGCGGTCAGCCGGTTTTAGGACAACAATCCAACTTACCAACTACCACCAGCCGGCAATCGCCGCAACAACAGGAGTCTGATTGTTATCAGGTACGTTGATAATTAGACTAGTCAAAATTTAATATTACAGCAATGCTAGCAGCAATTTTGGTAGATATTTGAATGTTATGAAAAAATTTATTACATGAAATCAATTTTATATATATATATATATATATATAAAAGAGAATATATTTGTATATTGTGTAGCGACCTAAACAGAGAATATTGGATTTGACAAAATAGAATCTTGATTTATATTTTTACAAGCCAATCTTGTATGATGACAAAATTGAGAATGTTGATATTTCTTATAAGGAGAGCTGTAATTCTACATCGTATAAAAAAATATTTTTTATATTTTTAAATCTATGTAATCATTTATGTAAAAAGATGTAATTATAATATTTGATTTTAAATTATTTTTTCTTGGAAAGAGTTGCGTTATATATGAATTTTTTTTCTTTGTTTCAGGTACCCCCAGCTCATTCGGTAGTAGTGTTACCTCCTCAAAGTACAGCGGTGGATTACTCTCTCCGCGAGGAACCCTCTCGTTCTCGTCCTCGGCTTGCTATTGATCTCAGTGAGTGGTGCGATCATAGAGTGTTAGCTTTAAGGGATTCATTTTATTTCCCGGGTGTTATACGTAACGTTGTTCACGGTGAGATTTTAATTGAATTCGATGGCGAAAGGAAGCTAGTGCGTTATAGTGACGTTTTGGGTGCGAGACGGTACGACGTGATAGGAGATGCAAGCCCTTCTCTACAACAAGTAACTTTGGATACGAAGGTGTGCATCAGATGTCCGCCTACGAACAGTCATGTGGACACGTCAAAAGTATTTGTAAAGGGGACAGTGTGCAAGATATTAACGAAGCCTTATCGTTTTGTTGTGAAAATACCGCGAGAAGACGATCAAAGTGATAATTATGTTGTGAAACGCGCGGACTTGCGGTTAGTACAGCCTCCATGGGCGGACGAGTTGGAGGAGGGGCTGGAAGAATGCGATCCTGCAAGAGTCGAAAACATTGGTAACAAATTATTTATATAATCAATAATATCAATTGTTTTTTGACTGGATAATTTATAGCGTGGTAACGTTTGTCTTTTTGAAATTTACCAGAACATGGGTATCGCAATACCACGGAAGCTCCGACAGCAGTGCCAATTTTGCAAATCCATCATACTTCTCATCATACATCGCATATATCGAGTCATAATGACACCAGTTATTATAGAACGACCGGTACCAGTCCTCTCATGACTGTAGGCACTCCTGCGCATTCTGCCACGGCGTTAAGTAATGGCAGTCGGCCGTATGACGATTTAGAAAGCGAAGATGACTTAGACAGAGAAGATATTACATTTCCCTCAGACGCAGGTTGGATATAGCATCAAGTTTTTACTATCATATCACTGCGATTCAAATATATCGGTTATATTGTTACATGCGTACGCGCAAACGTGAGACATACGTAAATGTTTATTTATATTTTAATAACAAATTATTAAAATATTGTTCGACATTTTTCTGAAATGTATTTCTTATATTGTAAGAAAAGCTAAGGCTTTTTTTAACGAGAGCAATTTAGTCAAAACAATAGTATAGTAATTCAAGTATATTCAACTGACAGATGCAAAATTGTCAGGAAGCAGCAAAAGAAGCAGCATGCAGAGCCGGGGAAGTACCAGTAGCCTAGTTGAACAACGTAGTATAACGCCTCGTTCTCAGGCAGCCACACCTCGGTATTAATTTTATCATTAATTTTATCAGTAGCCTTCTATAAGATAAACTGATTAAAGCGTATAATAACGAAACTTTTAATTAATAATTATATACGAGTCTACTTTCTTTTTGTTAAACAGATCTCAGGCGGCAACGCCACATAGATATAAAAAGGGTGACATAGTGGTTACACCAAGTGGAATAAGAAAAAAATACAATGGGAAACAATGGCGTAGACTTTGTAGTAAAAAGGACTGTAACAAGGAAAGCCAACGAAGAGGATATTGTTCTCGTCATCTTAGCTTAAAAGGGTCTGGTCTCAGAGGTCCAACAAACACATTTCCTGGGTATGAACATCCGCTTAGATGTGACAGACTTGTGTCCGCGATTACTTTTTATTACAGTAGTACTTTGTTTATCCAAATATATTAGAGAACAAGATAGTTCCAGTAATCGAAGTTTGGATAATAGCGGTTTATAATCTCTGCCAGTATTTATTAATTTTGAAGCTAATATTTGGAAAATTTAAGTCGAGTATGTCAAGTTCTTATTATTCAAACTATCCAAATAGCCGCGTACGAATTTGTTTATATAAATACAGAGAGGATAAACGGAGTTTTACTAAGTTTGGATTTTTGTCCTTTAGTGGACACAATATTACGGTTTATTATTTATACAGTCATCTTGAAATCTGTTTTAGTTTTTATTTTTGTAACACGTGTTACAATATTATTATTTTATATTTTATGTAATATATTTTTTTACTTAAAATTTTTTATCATATATAAAGTGACAAAAAAAACTGGTCCTTTTGTTTGATAAGCTATTACTTTATTACTAAACTATCTAGTGTCTCGACAATCACTTGAAATATATGATGTAAATTTCTTTATCACGATTTTTTTATTTACAGTAGTAAAATGGATGGCGAAGAAACATCAAGAGATTCTGATACCTCGCCAAATTACGTTGACAGAAGAATAGCAGGTAGATTCGATCAAGACGAAACTGAAGCTGCTAATATGCTCGGTATATTCTTTATATATTCAATAAAAAATAAGAATCGTTAATATCAGAAAAGATTAGAACTTTATTGTAGATTATCTTGAATAAAAAAATATTTATCATATATATTGTATTTAACTGTCGATAATTTGTTTACTTTCTAGATTACTTTCTAGATAGATTAAATTTGTATTTTCGTTATTACAGTGTCTTTGGGGAGTTCTAGATCGGCTACGCCAGCTTTTTCGTCACCGACAGGCCAGTCTTCTATTTCTCCATGTATAAACCAGTCACCGGTGCCACCGGTGGGGTTCAATCAGAATAATGTTTTTATGCCTATCTCAAGCCCCGCTCACCATGCGACTCCACTGATCTCGCCTGGCGCAAAATGGAAGCACTCACCTACACAATCTAACTTTTTGGTTCAGTATCCGCAGCAAGTAATAAAGCCCGAGCCGAATCGGGTAGATAGAAATCGACCGATCCCGATAACTGGTGCAATCCCTACCAGTTTAGGGACAAGTGTGATAAGAATCTCCCCGGTGAGCCGTAGCATGCAACCCGGACAGAATCCGACTTTGTCGTGGTCGGAGCAGAGTCCGCCATCAACGAGACATCCTTCGGTTGTGACGTCGATCGCTCAGCAACAGCAAAATATAATTTTGCAACATGCGTTAACATCGAGCAACGATTTTCCCAATCAGGCTGAGATATCTGAACAGAGTTCTCAAATGATAAAACCGCCGCACTCGCCTCACATACCTCTGCCCACTATCCCGGTGCCGCAGAATCTGACGCTTGTACACAAATCATTGGAACAACCAGTTGACTACGCGCAGTCGCCTCAATCCCAGGGCCAACCGATCTATGTAATGCAGCATGAAAAAAAGTATCTTGTGATAAAGAATAGCATGGACATGTCGGCGCCATCAGGCGCGCATATAAGCAACCAAGACGACAAGTATCGGCAAGGACTAATCAATCATCCGGGCCAACTGCCAATATCAACGTTGCATCAAGTTCAGTGTCAACAAGCACCTCAATCACCCGCGGTTTCATCCGTCCACATTGACAAACTGTCTGTTTTGCAACCTGTAAGTTGATACGATATACAAGGGTGTTGCATGTCTATACTTTAGGAGGTAAATCTATACATTAAAATAAGTAAACGTTATATAAACACGTGTTTTACGTATCTTGGTTTTCAAGTTATTGATGATTAAAGAATTTCAAGCAGTCGCTTTAAATAAGTTGATCATCTTATTGCTAGGTGAATAAAATGAATACACACACAACCGTGCATATGGATATGCAGAGGAATCAGCCGCCGCCACCTACGAGTGCTGTAATGACATCTACTACAGAGGCATCCAGTCCGTCTACTCCGACAAGTGTCTTCCAGCACGTAATTGTTCAACCAGGACATTTGGTGCAAATTCCAAAAACCCAACCTCTTAGAGAAGAGAATACAAAAAACAACGGTATTCTTTGTAAGTTTTATATTCAAATATGAATTATTTAGACGTAAACAACCTTTATATATTTTGTATCCCCAATATAAATCTTTATTTATGTTTATAATAATTAATTTTTATTAAATGTTAAATGTTCTAAATGATTAAGTTTAAAAGTTCAAACGCTATATTATTTCGCTTTTTTTGGAATTTCTTTTGGAAGTTACAAAAGAACTCTTTAGATCTAGGTGACGTCTAGGGACTGATAGTCTCATCGGCTTCCATTACTTATCTCATTTTGCTGTCTCATAATTTTTTACAATGTAAAATCTTAATGTTGTAATACGTTGAACCGATGATACAAACAAATTTGACTAAACAATAAGGCTTTCACAGATGGCAGCCACGAAGTTCTTCCTGCATACCAGCCCCATCCCCCATCATTACCGAATAATGCAGGGCGCAGCTGGAAAAAAGGTTTGAGTTCTGACTGCCAACTGAAATATATCAAGCCTTTGAAATTGCTGTAGGTTGCAGTTTGTCAATGGTACATAATAAAATAACATTTGTTATATCCAAATGTTATAAACATGAATGCTTAATTATGTTGTAAATCTTTACGTTGTCGTTACTTTCCTTTTTCTTTTCTTTTTTTTTTTTAGATCTTTACACCATTTATTTTGTGTGGTTTAGTGTAATAACGTACGTTTTTATATTAATAAACTAATATTAGACAAAGTATTTCATGCCTTTAAATAAATAAACTCAGAAAATTATTATTATTCTGTGTCCCCTCTCTTTCACATACACGCGCGCAGTTCATAATTTATTGCAGATATCTTTTTTAATATGAGATATTTTTATTAATTTTGCAATTTTTTCCTGTGTACCATTGCCAATCTTGTAGCAGACGCAATTAATTAAACTTTATCATCCCTTAACTTTCATTTCATTTAACATATAAATTTAGAAAAGCATTTATCTACGAAAACTTTAATGCTGGGGAAGGCTATTCACTATCGTTTGATTTTCTGAACAGTTTGTGTAAATTTCTAAAATACAGAAATAATTCTATGTATAAATAATGATTTTATCATATTATATATTGTGATTTTTTTATTTTTTATTATCTCATGTGATTTGAAGATCTCATTTCAGCAATTTATGTTACACGATACATTGTTCCAATAGCATCTATTGATAATTGACACAAACTTTTCGGGCAAACCAATATTTATGTTAGCTTTGTGTTATGACTATTTAACACGTACTATTTAACACGTAGTTGCCTTTTTTACAAATGCTAATACATTAAATGAATAATCTTCAGAATAGTAACGTTGGCTTTTCATTATTTATCATTGATCAATAATCAATTTAATATTAACACCTCAATTTTTTTTATTAATTTATTCTTTTATCTAATCTATCTATCCACTAATCCATTGTTTTTCTTGAATATATCAGGGAAAACGCCTATAAAGTTCTTAATATTACTTTATCTGCTATTCCCATATCATTACTAACCACACTCATTGCAACTAACCCACTAACTTCATTACAGCTTTTTCCTGGCAGACGACAGTTCCGGAATCAGAAGTAAGCCCTCCTCCTTCTACTCTGAGTCCACCCCTGAGTGCCCCACCTGAGTACCAACCTCCCGGTAAAGGTTCTGCTGAAGAAGGCCTTGGTACTGGTTCAGATCCCATTACACCTGCTGAAGAAGAGGATGATGATGTTTTTGAACCAGAACCAACCCCACCCGCAGAAGTAGAAGCTAATGCTAATAAAAGACGCAGTCACTCGCTCAGTTCTTTGCAACCGCAGACTCCATTGAAAGTAAGTTCAATTATTATGCGCTTGCAACTATTGATATTAAGTATGATAGAACAAGTTAAATACATTTAATAATATTAACAGTATGGAGTTGTATATAATGATATTAATATTCAATAAGAATACGTTTAATAATATTTGTATTGTGTGTATGTATATATTTATTTTTTCACATTAATTGCAGGCTAAAGATAGAATACGTCGACCCATGAACGCATTCATGATTTTTTCAAAACGCCATCGTGCCGTTGTGCATCAACGTCATCCGAATCAGGATAATCGTACAGTATCTAAAATATTAGGAGAATGGTGGTATGCTTTGGGACCAGAGGAGAAACAAAAATATCACGAACTTGCCTCGGAAGTGAAAGAAGCGCACTTTAAAGCGCATCCGGATTGGAAGTGGTGCAGTAAGGACAGACGAAAATCTTCAACGACCAGTTTTAAGGGAAGCGAACCGGGAAGGACGAAGTTGAACAGCACGGGAGAAGAAACGGATGCTCTGCAAGGTTCTTCGTCGGAGGATCCATTAACAATTACATCTGCTGATGAAGTATCTGCTCCAATCACTACCACATATAATGAAACTTCTACTAACATTGAAGTAAGAAATTTTGCGATAATATAAACGTAGAGTAGATGCGTTTCGGGTTAATTTTAATTTATAAGTAAAAATATAATAAACAACTAATTTTGTTATTAAGTTTGATTATAAATTCTTAATCTTTACATCTTTGGCTTATTTTAAACATTTGCTAAGAAAAGATATTTGGTTCACTGACGAAATTTTATCAGCAGATTATGAATCAATCACACACGCAACATCGGATTGCGGAGATTCCTTTGCAAATTGAAAACGCCGAGGTCGATATCAAGCAGGACGACGACGCGAATGGGTCAGATGATGATCAGATGGTTATTTGTGAAGATCCCCAACCGGAAATAGATCTGAAGTGTAAAGATAAATTGACAGACAGTGATAACGATGTGCAAGACGAAGATACAGAGAAGAAATGTTACAACCAATCACAGTTTTCGGCAATGAGCGGTCAAAAGAGGGAAGCGATGAATGTTAAACAGGAAATAACATGCAGGCCTAAACCAATAAAAGGTATTTGTCTTGAGACACAAACGAGTGTAACGTTTGTACGTTACATAAATGCATTTTAACAATATGAATCTTGATGTTTATTTAGCACGGATACCCTCAACAGGTATAGAATCTACAACAAAATATCACCATTCTTCCATGGATAAAGGGAGTACTGTATCAGTTTTGTCAAGTACGTATCCTTATCACAGTCCTGTCAATCCAACAGGAGTGTCAGGATTTCAACCTACCGGTGGCGCTTTCATAACTATGCCGATATCGCCGAAAGTTATTAAGCCGGAACCGGTAAAGGGCGAGCAGCAGTACAGCACGCAGTATAGTGTAAATAATCTCGTGAACATGCACACTGAAAATGGACGGAACATGCCTAAATTTACAGCAGCTCCGGTGTTACACACTGTAAGTATTAGACGGATAGATACTTTAACATACATTTCTTGCAATTCGCTTAGAAATACTCACCGTAAATATCATATGAATGAATATCGTATCCGAATCATTGAGAATATGATCTATCATTGATGAATGATGGTGCCAACAAACCCATGTTTCTCTGTGATGATGTCCAAGTTACTTCATCACAATCATGATTTGATTAAAAAAGTAGTGCACACGTTTCTTCCGATAGTTTCGAATAAAAAATTTTTAGACGAATTCGAAGACTAAGTAACAAGTTTAACGATACTAACAGATTGGATCGAAACCTATGATGGCGCTGTTAAAACAACAGCAGCCGTTGCAGTCTTTAGGCACTACTCTTCGCCCCTTTACTTCAACTGTCCCTTATCAACCACCGCTCACTCTAACATTGCTCGATAACGATTTGGTGGCTGTTTCCAAACCGCAGCAGGGATCGCAGTACCTTAATCCGACGCCGCCGCATTCCAGAATGTACGGTGGATTCCAGATACCTGTCACTGGTGAGTGTATTTTTATTGTATTAATATCTTTATATGCTTTATACTATTATTAGATTATTTTATTATTAATATTATTATTATTATTTCTGATGCTCTTTTTTCAAGCACATATAACATAACGTAAATAATGAATCTGTGATTTGTACACAGACGCTGGCGCTGGTAGCCGCAACAATTCGGTACCTATGCAGAATTTGGTTTCGAATAACAAGACGGAAATCCAAAGCGTGATCGTGAGCAAACCTTATTCTACAGCGTTATCGACAATCTCCACTACGTCGACTTACCGAGGAATTGGCCATTCCATTGCTCGTCTCGCAGAATCCGAGAATAATGACAATCAATTGGCTACGAATCATACACAATTCTACGGTAATCTTTTTGCAGATTCATTAGTTCACTGCGTAATATGCGTAATGCTCTTATTCACCTTCCGCTTTTGTCTATTACAGTCGGTAATATAAAAACGGAAGACAGAAAGGGTACTGTAAATATTGCTCTTCCCGCAACAAATGAGATACATAAGCAACCATCGACGCCTCATACTCCGCATACACCTCAGAATAACCATGGAAATGGTGATCTATCGTCGAATAAATCATATGCATTTGATGAAAATCAAAGTAATGACGTAGGTCCAAGTAAGGGTCCGTTCATGCTTGCTCCGACTCCGGCACAGCTTGGTCGAGCGCCACTACAAAGGAGACAATCAATGGGTACATAATAATATTGAATTATATAATTTGTTATTTCGCCATTTATGCAAAAGCAATATTACTATGATACATTAAATAACTTAAAACTATAGGATTTAACATAAATTTTTCCTTAATAGAAACGTTTAGAGAGGTTGTTACTTATTGTAATTTTTCTATTTTTTTGTAATGTAAATCTTTCTACTTTTGGTACTCGGACACTTTATTGAGCAAATATCGATTTTAAATGAATCAAAATTTACAGTTAAAGATATATGTGGTAATTTTTACATACATGATAGTTTCACATCATTTGTTTTTATGAATTTTTATGAACCAATTTGATAAGTATTTTATTTTGTTTTCTTTTTTTTTCTCTTATGATTTTTCTTTAACTGCTTTTATTTAACAGCAATGCCTCCCGCACCAACTGCAGGAGATCATGGGCCAATAGCAACACCTCAACATTGTGATAATCGACCACAAACAAGTATATCTCAAATGACAGAGCAAACACAACAACAAAATTATACGGAATCTCATACTTCTCCCTCTCCCTCTACTAAAAAGGGCTCCTTCTTCAAGAAAAATGTGGAGGATGGTATGGACAGGTACTATCAATATTTTCTATCGCTTTATCATAATTTAACTTATATTGAGAGATTTTGTAAATATATCAGATTAAACTTGATCGAATAATTACAGAGTTCTTGAACAAGTAAACTTCCAAGAAAAATTCTCATCGTTGCCGGAATTCAAACCGGAGGATATACAAAGCCCGAGTGCGATCAGTATAAACACTCCGGGTTCATCTAGCCATAGTAGTGCAGCTTCTATATTACACCCGCAAACACCTATGCAGATACGAACTTACAGTCGAAAGACATCAGCACAAGGACCTCATAGGCCCACAAGTAATTATACTAAATAATTTATGTATATAGTTTTAATTAAGCTTATGCAATTACGTTTGTGATGTTATACATATATATATATTTTTTTTTTTTTTTTTTTTTACAGTGAATGAGGATGAGATCGACTCGGACACACCAATATCAGCTACTCCAAAATCTACTTCGAGTGTTAAGCTGACAGGTACAACGTTCTTTGGCCCAGATTTCAACGTTGATGCTTATAGAACCAACAACGATCTAATGGATGTCGATGCCAGTTCTCCACGTACGCCGAAAACCCCTGGGAGCAGTGCTGGGAATACCGTGCTGGGAATTGGTAGAAGTGACAACGAGCGTGGCCACAGAAAGATGCTGGAGCAACGGAGACAATTGGTCATGCAGTTATTTCAGGAGCATGGTTATTTCCCATCTGCGCAAGCGACTACTACATTTCAACTTAATCATGCGGATATATTTCCTACCAAGACTAGTTTGCAATTGAAGATTCGAGAGGTGAGACAAAAATTGAAAGCCAATTCGACGCCGAGTGCTAACAGCCTCGTTAGTCCATTGCCAGTCTCCGAATCTTCTCCTGTTGTAACTGGTAAGTATAAAAAATATTATTGCTATATTCGTATTATAAATGATTTCTAAATATTTCTATAGGTTCAGCTGCTCCTCCAACATCGATAGGAGCTCCACATTCACTGCCTGTAAGCAGTAGTGGTAGCTAGCACCCACGTGCCAACTGTGATACTATGCATCCCCTTACTCCGCAACACGAATACATCATTATCCTTTGAAGAGCGAAGTGTTTATTAGAAAAGTCATTAGTGCACACTCTCTTTGGGATTTGTAAAGTATTGCGAAAGGCTTTAGTGCAATGTTAAATTACGATAAAGTCTGGTGCGGATGATTTTAGGGGCATATTGAGACATGTTGATATATAAATGTTAACGATGATTTGTATATAATATTACAGTTTTTAATTGTTTGAAGATATCAGTTCTCTTGGAGTTTGTGCTGCAAGAGATTTTTGTATTCGATCGTCGTTGAACAATAAACGACGAAAATTGCAAATATTAAATACGTGTGTCACTATTGCGGCAGTTTAGTATTTTTGCATGCAAGACGTTACATATGAATTCAATTGTACTATGCTACATAGTAATGAAAGAACGCAGTAATAAAAAAATATAATGAGCAGTATAAACATGATGAATGTTGAAATGTATCACGACTTTTTTTTCTTTGAAATAAAAAGACAATACTGCATTCAAAGATGATTGAAAAAGAAAATGATTATAATAAATATGATATTTTATCACATTTTGAAATTATAAATCGCATTTTGCTGTGCATTCTTAGTTGTGTAATTGACATTTGTACATCAACACGTCTTGCGTGATTCATAAAAGGCCTAAGCCATTGTTAAATATTGTTGAAAATATGAAGAGAGTAAAATTCATAGAGAAACAGAGAGACTAGCAGAGAAGGGAGAACGAGAGAGAGAGAGAGAGAGAGAGAGAATCGTAATTGAAAACATAGAATTAACAAAACATTATGAAATTAAATCAGAGTTTATATATATATATAAATATATACTTTAGTTATACTTTATATATATATATATATATATATATATATATATATATATATATATATATATATCATATATAAGTCGAAATAAAACTGTAGTATGAAAATGCGATAATCTGCACAAAAATGTATGTAATACACTGATCAGAAATGTTTATTTCGCATGTAAATATTATGGAATAATCTTAAGACAAAGAATATCTGAAAAGTTGAAATGTCTGCAATTCTTTATCTGAAGAGTTGTAAAAATATCGTATTCTCGACTTATAGAGTACGATATCACACATAAAAATCGTGCCATTGTGCGGCGACAAAGTAAAGGGAATATGCATGCGCTATAATTCCCATACTAGTGGAAGAATAATTGTTAGATAACTCCTGATATAGGTAATATGTAATATGTTTCTCTGACATTATTGAAAGTACTTATTCTACTGTTTTTAGAGCTTTGCTAAAATTCAATGCAGTGATCTATTTTATAAGTATTTTAAAAACGGTCCATCTTTTTTTCATTTAATTTTTTGTTTATTTTATATTTTTTCTTTTTCTGGCCTTAGATTTAAGCGCTTTTATGAAGGTCATTATTTTTTTCTTTTTTTTTTTTGGCCGTGACAAATACACATTTTATTATCTTTATTGCATGTATAAGTACTTAATATGTACGTACTACATAAATGAAGAGGCAAGAACAAAATCTAATCGTTGTTGGTGTTCAAATGCTGACATCCATTTTTAATTACGGTAATTACCATACATCATTAATAGTAGCAACGTTGAAAGTAAAATCGCGTACACTTTTATCAAAGTTTAAACGTATATATTGTATACAATAAATTTGTATAATATGTTATATAGGATCAGTGTTGTGTTATATATCTATATATATCGTGTATTTTATTAAGTTTATTCTTTATTATACAAGAGAAAAGATACACAATGTATCGCATGTGTTTTAACATCCTCTTTTACTGATCCAACGTTCTCCCCTTTTTACGTTGTTAAAGTTCTTACAGAATTATTGCATCGAATTTTAGCAAAGATTGTTAAATTTGGCTGTAATATAGATAATGTAATTAGTGATTTGTTTATAAAAAAAGCGCACCTCGACAGGTTAAAGTCTCGCGCCACGGCACGTATATCGTAGTTAGGATATGAAACAGTGTCTATTCTACATATTTTGTAAATAGAAACTAATTAAAAAATATATATACATATATATATATGTAAAAAATATAAACATATATATAGATATATATACCTATATATATATTTATATGTATATATATATATATATTTATATAATGGAGATGGTAGACTATATGATATTGTAATTTGTAGAACTATAATTACACGAGGAAAAATGCAGACAGGATTAAGTTTAGAATAATTGCAGATTGCGGGCCTTCATCTGTAGTGGACTCTTGTGCTTGGGAGTCTCGGGACGGTCCTCCCACCCTTCTCCAAAGTTAATCCTTTCCTAAAGCGTTAGGATACTATATTGTTTGTATATAATATAATTATATTATCGTCCTATTATCTCTTGATTTATTATTTTTTATTGAATGTTAAGCGCACTAGTGGCAAATAGTAACATAGGAAGAGGGAAACTTAAAGCCTGGATTGATCCTGTAATATTTTCGTATTGTCAACATTACTTAATATCTGCCGATGAAAATTTATTTCAGATTTACATTATAAGCTATTTTAATACGTTTTAAAACGATTTTTATGGTTACGTTTCATGTAAACAATCTAAATTCGAAAAGTATCATGTAATTATAAGAATATTCTGGAGTTGCATACATACGTTTGTGTCGTTAAGTATGCAAGTTTGTTTTTATTTAATTCGGCTAAATTCTAATAAAATATCTCATCTAATATAAGAGATTCTCTCGTAAAATTTTTTAAAGAAAATATTTTATTATAAAATATTTTAGATACAAATGCTCAGTCTTACTGTATATTTATGCTGCATGCCCGCAAGATCTATATAGTACGAATTTGTGAAATATATTTGTGTCTTTATATTATTCAACAATAATGGAAAAAAAATCGTCCATTAAGAAATTGCTTATATATTAAGCACCATCTCTTTTTTAAATCTGTACGCACATTTTTCGTAAAAGTCTTTTTAAAAACATGTTAAAGAGATACATTCTTAGATCTAAATGACACAGGATCTTAACAGGGTTTGAATATCTCTCACATTCTAGCCCATCTCTCAAAGAATTAATACAAAAAAAATAAATACTATATATATTTTGTACTTGCGTAAACTAGCGAACTACTTTCCAGTATTTATAAGATTCTTGAAAAATCCTTTTATATATATATATATATATATATATATATATATATATATATATATATATATATATATATATATATATATGCATATCCTTTTCCCTCCCTTATTTCATATGGTGATGAAATACGTTCCGTGATTTAGCAGCCATGAATGTGACTGTGATCTAGGAAAACAGAAGTAAAGTAAAAGTGGCAGCTATTTTACTGACTGTTTCTTCACCACTAAACTTTCTTCCTATGTGTGTTCCCTTCCTCTTTGTATCTCTTCCTCAATGTATAAATGAATATGCACTAAATCGAGCGCTTCTTCACACCACGTATCATTATTCTTTTTTTATTATTTGCGTTAAATATATTTTTACTGTGCTTAGCCGCTACATGATTTATCGTAATATTCATTATTCTATTATTTCTTGTTTAATTTTGAAATATTTTTAAAACTGTTATGTAATTATATATTATCAGTCAAGATTAATGTTATGAAAATATATGAAGCATACAAAAGTAAATACCATATATAGAAGTCGTGGACAGTGACTCTATATGTATCCATGCAGTAAAAACACTTCACGTTGAACATTGATATTTTGTATGCGATGTACGTGCATATACATGCGTGGGGACAAAAAATAAAATATAAATTATATATATATATTAATATACATATGTATAAAACAAATTATTAAACGCAGTCGCATATGTATGACATCATGGCATATATTATATGTAGGAAAGATAATTATATATTTGGCTGAGGCATTAAAATCTGCACCAATCCAATGAGACAGTCCGCTTTGTACCCTGAGACGTGATCAACTAATACACACCTTTTACGATCCATTTCAATGTCGTTAAGCAATATCTCTGGAGCGCGTTCTTAAATGTAAATTGTATTGGCATTCTTGTGCATGAACTCTGTGGAATTACTCCGTTGGAAAAAAAAGAAGAAAGCGATATATATGCGTGTATATTTTTCTTAATCGTCTCTAATCGGCACGAGATGTAGAGGTATTAGGTATGGGAGAAACAAGGAAAGACGGGGAAAGAGAGAGAAAGATTCCTTTTTACATTTGTCTGTTATCATAACGTTCGTTTGCCGAGTTTACCATTGTGCCTGTATCAATATCTCGGGACTCACAAGTCATCGTTTCAAGCACGTTTTGCGGATAAATGAGCTAATGGCGATTGGCAGATTTTAACACTGACGCCCTTAAAACGAGTACCAGTTGTTGGACCAAATTGCCGGGTACACAAACACACGGCCATTTCGAAATGCGTTTACTTTTTCTAAGGAGCGATTGAAGGATGAGAGCAAGAACGTGAGATGAGAAAAAAAATAATTCGAACGGCATTTGTCGCATTTTTTATGTTTACTGGAATCCCCTGATCACGCAAAATCGATGTTTTCATCTATAATTGTATATACATTGGCATACAATTAAGTATACACGTTTTTTCTTCGATTCACGCATGTTTGCTAGGTTTATAATCTTCGATGAAAACTTGGAACAGTTTGAAAGCTCGATGCTGTTTCTATTACTTTTCTATTGAAAGATTCGACTTGGCGATTTCTCCAGTCGATCGTACAATATCTCACTGTCGGTCTTTCTGCCGAATATTTCCATATCTCGCATCCTGCAATTTCATCGAAGTTAAGTTATTCTGCTCAGTAATAAATTGTAGTGTTACGACTGTGAATAATAATAATAATAATAATAATAATAATAATAATAATAATAGTAATAATAATAATGTGGAATTAGAATTTTAACATTATTTCGGCGAGGCACGTTGTTGCGAATGATGAGGATTTACTATGTATGTGAAGTGTATTATATGAAAATTTATTCGTAACAATGTAAAATCTATATTTTATTATAAGGTGGAAAGAGCAGTATGGTGAATTATCTTATGCCTGGCCAAAGTATTATTACATCGACATTAGCATACGTAACAATCAGTTTTAATGGAGATCGGCTTGCGCTTTTCTTCCAGTAAATATAATCATCGCAGAGAGACCATAGCTTGTTGGCGAAGTGCCGTAAAAAAATTTTTTTCTTTTTCTTTCATGATATATATCCTGAAGTGCATTGTTCTGGGGGAGACATTTTAATGGCCTCTTGTATGTATATTAGTATTAACAATACTGATAACTGTAAAAATAAAAAGAAGGATTCTTAGCACATTACGGAGATATTACGAGTTTTCATGAAGCAGATAAATATGGAATATTATATACGAAAAATATTCTTCATCAAATGTATATTACAAAATCATATATATTATATACCGATGTCTGATTATAAAAATATTGAACAAGTGTTATCAAATAAAATGTTGTAATCTGTGTTGACAATCGGCGATTGTTCTAAGCTTGACATGATCGTTTAACGGATACATGCCTTCTTGAGTAATAAAAGCAATAAATCTCGCTTTTTGAGGATGTTTTATATCCAAATAATTTTTGTTTCTGTATATACAAAATACTTGGAGGAAACGTTTTCTTGCGAGTTAAAAAGTTCGCAACTTCTGAGTTAAGGAAAGAGGTATTAATGGAAGGTACATGAAAAATTGTTGGTATTGGGAAACCGAAAACACTTGTGTATTTTCTTAAATAGTTATTACACAGCTCTGCGTGACCCAGTTAGATCATAATGGAATATCAAAAAAGTAATGCAATTAAAAAATGCAATAAATAAAATGTATAATTCACTTGATTCATTGCCGTATTCACGTAACCGTGCTACTTAGATACGTTTTCTTTTTGCTTTTTCTGTTTCTTCGTTTCAATCTCGTCAATCGGTGCAACTTTCACAAATGGAATCTCGTTTTCATATTCGGAAGGCATGTAATCCGCAAGAATTTTTGGCACTTTGATGCCAGTTTCTGTTTGATGTACTTCCAAAATTGCGCATATTACGCGCGTCACGGCGCACATTGTCGCGTTCAACATGTGAACGTAATCCGTCGTAGTGTTCATTTTCTTTGTTTGACCATATCTGCAGATTAGAGTTTCGTTAGATTATGGTAAGTTTTAGCAACAATGTTTACATAAACTAACCTGACTAGCAGCCTTCTCGCTTGATAATCTAAACAATTGCTACACGAAACGAGTTCGCGAAATGCACCCGAGCCAGGAAACCAGGCTTCCAAATCCAACTTTTTGGAAGCTGCATGATTCAATGCACCAGATACAATATTTACTATACGATAAGGAATATCTAAGGCTTGATAAAATTCTTCCGCATTGGAAATCATTTCTTCCATCATCTCCCAGGATTTGTTGTCATGCGGTGAGGTAAGACAGAATTGTTCTACCTATAAATAAAATACATATGAAATTTACTATTTTGTTTAACGAATGATTAATTCTCATTTGGGATGCCGTATGATTTCATGTGGGAGTGGCAATCTTTTAAACAATAGGTCTCGGATTTAATTCTCTTCACCTATTACTTGAATTTTTAAAATCTGTAGAAGAGTAGATTTTGAAATCTTTCCCAGTTAGAGACTGTGCATGTAATTGATAATTATATCACATTAAGTACTTATTGTTGCAAATGTTCATAAACAGGAAGACCTTTTCAGGCCAAAATCCACCTAGATTTGAAAGCTAATGTCAATTGATTGATGATTCTTATTTAACTTGAGATACCTTTTCGAACTGATGCACTCTAAAAATACCCCTAGTATCTCGTCCATGAGAGCCAACTTCTTGTCTAAAACAAGTAGAGATTCCAGCATATTTTATTGGTAAAGTGTTTTCAGCTAGCCATTCGCCTCTATGAAAAGCTGCTATTGGTTGCTCGGAGGTGGCAATAAGGTATTTCTCTTCCATCTCCTTATCTTCGTTACGTTCACTACCTTTACCAATCACCTAATAGGATATAAAATAATTACAATAAAATTAATATGTTGTAATTAAATTCCATAAAAAATGTTACTTGTTAGATACCTTGTACAATTCCTCATCAAATTGAGAAAGTTGTGCCACTTCTTGCATAGCATCTTTCCGCATGGTAAAGGGAGTATAAAGAGGCTTGTAGCCTTTCTTAAATAATTTCCTCAATGCTAATTGTATTAAGGCTTGTTGGAGCAGCACCGCTGGTCCAGTAAGGAAATAGCCTCGTCCACCGGATACTCCTGTTCCACGCTCTCCATCCATTCCATCAATCATGTGGATCAGATCAACATGAGAGTACTTTTTTTTAAAAGAGCAGTCTCCCCACGTTCTTTCCACCTAAAACAATAAACATTTGATAAATAAAGGGCAACTGAGGACAATTAAAAATAATAAGCATGTAGAATCTCATTGAAGACATCAATCAAACATACTTTATTTTCTTCTTCGTCTTCGCTAACAGGAACAGATTCATGCAAATGATTCCCCACCTCCCTGAGAGCATTATTCCTCTCTAATTCAGTGGCTTTTAAATTCTCATCATTTTTCTGTATAGCTTCGTCGATGAGGGTACGTATTCTCTTAATCTGCGTCACCGTCAACATTTTCAGACTCTCGGAGGTCAAGTTGTCCAAATCGTCAGTGATCGCTTGGGGCACGGTGTCATCGTCGCCGAGCGGCTCTTTCTTCTTCATCTTTTCACCGATTTCCTTGCTGCATAGGTTCTTCAACTTGTTGAAATTGTCGGCACGATGACGCAATTGTCGCCAATATTTGTCCTTCTCGATCACAGTATCTACCAGCTGCACATCCTTGAAACGCTTCTTCTGGTTATCTCGGATCTTCTCCGGGTCGAAACCCTTATCTTTACGGAAGAAATCCAAATCGAGTACCATAGTTCCGATTTTATACTCGGCACCGAAAGATGTATCCCGTGCAGAAATATCCGCACACACGTGACACTTTAACCAGCTGTGACGGAATAGACGAACGATTTAGTATTTCCAGCGACGATATTATATCGAAATTTGCATTTTCTCTTTGGGATATTTACTTAGTTTTAGTATAACTACGTATTTTTACCTGTTCGAGTGGCAATGATCAACGATTGTCAACAACGGTAATAGCTGTCACAGGCTGCCACGAGAGAGTTTTGCCCGGAACGTTTGGGAACGTTCAGGTCAGAGGTTATGAAGTAAAATCATAGATATAACACGAATACAGATGGAATAACTTGTATGTTGAGCCCAGGCTTCGCTGATAAAATTGATATCGACGATACCGATCGTGCAACAGCGACAGTTGGCGAATACCGACCGAGTATTCTCGCGGAAGAGTGGGACTAGTGTCGCGCACGACGGGAGATGGCAGCACGCGTGCGCTGACCGGAGACGCGCGCACGCGCGGTCGCACCCGATAAAGCGGACCGGTGGAATCGAACCCGGCGCGGTCCGACGGCGAGGAACGCGACCGCGACTCCGCTCGCAATATGGCGAGTGTGCGATGAGGGGCTGTCGCATCGCGCGTGCCTCGTCTCGTCTCGCGCGCAGTGGTGACGTTCGTTGATCGTGTTGTTCGGTCGTGAAATATGCTGACGGTAGCGCGAGTTCGTGGCCGCCCGTCGTGAATCGGCGCGCGTCTCTCTCTCTCTCTCTCGCGCGCGCGATTGTGCCGACGGTGAACGTCGACGGCGACGGCGACGGCGACGGCGACGACGTCGACCCGCCTCCCCGAGACGTCAGGGTGAGAGACAGCGTCCGCGCGGCGAACGCGAACTCGGGGAGCGCGAGTAGCGAAGGTAAACAAACGGCATGAGTGCGATACTCGGCAGCAGCAGCAGCAGCAGCGTCGGCGGCGGCGGCGGCGGCAGCGGCGAGACGACGCCGGCGGGCGCCCTCCTGGACGTCCCGGACGTCGAGGGCCTCATCGAGGAGAAGAACCAGCTCATCAGCCGCCAATACGCCGAGATCGAGAGGCTGCAGCGCGAGCTCGCCGAGGTCGTCGGCGAGCGGGACGCCCTACTCTGCGAGGTGTCGAAATTCAAGTTCGAGCGCGAGATGACCGACCTCAAGCGGCTGCACGATGACAGGTACGCGCGCCCGTTTTTCTCTTTCTTTACTCTTGCCCCTCTCGCTCGCACCTCCTCCTACACTCGCAGTCGTCGCAGTCGTCGCACTCGAGAAAGAAGGTGGAAACGAGAAATCGCGCGATTCCTCGAGTGCACTTGTTCCTTTTTTCCTCTGCGATTCCTCCTGCCTCCTGATCTTTTTTTCCCTTTCGCGACGCCTCGTTTCAGTTTAAAGCGCGGAAAGTGTAACGCCCGACACAGCCCGAGAGGAACGGGGGGCCTGACCGCAGTAAAAATTCATTTTTACCGGCGTGAAAGTGCTCTCCTTTTCTACGTCTTGTACATTTTCATCATGTTAGTAATCATCGCGGCTCCGGCCCATCTCCGGCCCGCCTCTCTTTTGCGTCTCAACGGCGCAAAAACAGCGCGCGGGTTTGGAACGGGACAAAAAGTACAAAAAATAGAGACGTGGAAAAACTCGCGGAAGAGGGGAATCTATGCTTTCCAAACGCATTTTTCGCGTTTAAAGTTGGATGAGGCTGTGCAGCGAGTACAGCCAAATACCACGGATACCCATATTTTTTTTTAAAATGAAATAATGGAGGATACACAAACAAAAAATTGCGGCGCGATAGCTTCCTCGACGTACGTTATCGTTTATTCGCGGCAAGAACGATGAGAGGAGCAGGCGAGGCGCGGAAACCAAAAAAGGGCGTATCCGCCTTTTTCCCGCGCATTTGGCCCGCGTTTTGTTTCCTTTTTTTCTTCCGGGCCGATTTATTCTCCGACAGCGTCCCGCCCCTCGTTTTATTTCCCAATTTTCGCGCGAACCGCCGTAGAAAAGGCAGCGTGAATCGCGTTATCGGGGATGGCAGCGCCGCGAGTCGCGCGTACGTCGACTTGCCCCCCTTCCCTCTTCTCGTCCTTCTCCTCCTCTCGCCCTCCAGAAAAAGCCATCGGATGTCAATCATCGTAAAATTGATGTTGCACCGGCGAACGCGCGAACGCGCGATCGCGGGGCGCTCTCTCGCGAATTTTCTTTTTTTTTTTTTCGACGGATATCGCGATATAAATGCACGCTGGGGGAGAGAAAACTCGCGCGACTCGCGCGCGGATATAACGCGCACGGGGAACGAGAGATACCGTTTTCTCGTTGGATTATAACCCTTTGTTGTCTCCCGACTTTGTCGTTGTTTCCGCTTATTATGATCGGACGCCGCGCCGGCCGACGACGACGTTGCTGCACACGCGTCGCGAGCTCTCGTCGGTGGTCTTTTCTTCCCCCTTGGTTCAACAAGTAGCCGAGTATAGATCAGTCGAAAGAGTTGAAACGGGCGAAACGTGACTGTTACCGCGTTTTCTCCGCGTATTTCTCTGGTTGTTCCAGCTAGGAAATTAGAGCTCGCCGTAGGATATTTTTCTTTTCAGCTCGCGTTCTATTCCTGCCGAATGGAGGGTTAATTTGTGCGTCGCGAGCTTTTTATAATAATACGTAAGATCGATGCGCTCCATGCAACATTTCCTTCGATCAATTGCGTAATAATTTTTTTTTCTCTTCCTCGAAGTATCGAAGAGGATTATCGCGCCGTTTCAATTTTTGTTGTTGTATATCTTCGCAAATAAGATTTGTGCTCATTTCCGCCAATGATCAACTTTGATCTCGGTTTAACTTTTTTCTAATTCTTATGCCCATT
Organism: Solenopsis invicta; assembly: GCF_016802725.1. Lineage (NCBI taxonomy): Eukaryota > Metazoa > Arthropoda > Insecta > Hymenoptera > Formicidae > Solenopsis > Solenopsis invicta. Next base: position 15,414,133 of record NC_052673.1, read on the forward strand.
TCCGTCAATGTAGATTAACTTTGATCTCAGTTCAACTTGCTCTTTATCTTTTTCGAATTCTTGGAACTAAAGAAGGATAAAGAGTAAGTTAAACTGAGATCAAAATTAATCTGCGTTGGTGGAAATATGCATTGGAGCTAGAGGAAGATGAAGAGTAAATTAAACCGAGATAAACACTGAAAGAAGAATCTCGTTGCTTTAATTGGAAATCTGATAGATTCAACCATATGTCTGTTAAAAAAAAAACGAACGAATTAGAAATCTTGCAGGAAATATACCGGATGATAGTAAAATCTATCAAACATTCCAGTTATGAAATCTCGAGTCTTATTATAATAACCAGAAATGCTGCTTGATTTCACCAAACTCACTTAATCACATACGTCTCGTTGATATAATCAAATCATTTTTCTCACAATCAGTGAAAGTTAATTTACATTGGTGGAAGTGGGACTAATGTGATATTTCAGCAAATCAAAATTTGAAAGTAAAGTAGTATTTTTATATTCAATTTTTTTTCTACCTTACTCTCGATCGTTTATCATCTGGGAATTGCGAATGTTCTCGGATATGTATATCGTTAATTAAGAAAAAGATCGATCCGAAATGCCAAAGATTCTCTACACTGAAAAAAAGGTAATAGCTACGCTAAGAGAAAAAATATCTCAAAACAAAAATATTTTACTTGATACAAAAGAAATTATTTACTCGCTCGGTCCTATATATAATTTATTTATTTGCTAAGTTCAAAATTTCTCAATTGAAACATTTATATTATTATTAAATAACATGAAATAATTTTTAATCAATATTTACTGTTACGTTATTTTTATATTCAAGATAATTTGATTTTTTAATCTGTGAAAACAATCTAGTTAATTTAATAATATTATTAGCTTATTTATAAAATCATTTAAATGTAAAAAATTTAAAAACTATAATATTTATAATATTTAAAGTAATATGTCTGTTTACTTCAAAAATTATTTTTACTTATTCTTAGAGTAAACAAAAAACGCATTAAAATGTATGGTTTTAAGAAAATATTTTTCATTGAAAAAAAAAATTGTTTCTCTCAATGACATTACTTCACCCGACATTTGGTAAATATTACCAAACGTTTTTTTCAACGCGTATGTAGCGAAACGAATGCCTGAGAGTTTTTTCAAGCAGTCGCTATTCGCTTATGTCACACAATGAAAATATCCATGACTAGACATGATGATTCGTCGTTGTGTTTAGCTGAGCGTTTCGTTTCATTGACACGTTAAATCGACGTTTCCCAGAGGATGTTCAATACGTTGTCGCGCGTATGAAAACCGTGACAATAACGTTATTAAATGCGGACGCAAAATAGAAGATCCCGCGCGCTATCGCTTGTTCGCCGCTATCAATGTGCAAGCGCGTGCCCAGATAAATTGATAATCTACGACGTGGCGGAGGGCAGGGGGCACAGAGCACCTCGCATCGTGTCGGGCCATCGAATTGTAGATAGAGATGCTGCGCCAACCGCCTAGTCGCTAATGCGATACGCATTCATTCGATGCGGACACGAAATGTCGTGGAATATGATTATCCGGCACGCGCGGTTTATATTCTCGTTCCCTTTCTCACCTTGTAAAACGCAAAGAAAGAGAGAGAGAGACAGAAATTTCGTCTGCGAGGTCGAACGATAGTTCGGGAACCAGTATCGCCGGAGCGAAACGTTTAATTAACACATCAATTAGCAGTCGGGTGAAAATAAACTACCTCTCGAGCTGCATTTTCCTATATAATCGTCTCGATTCTAAGAAAAACGGATGGCAGGGAACAGAGATATATTTACTAATAATTGTGACATAGACGATGAGATTTTTTTTCAATGGTTCGATTTTCACTAGAACATACACTCTGAGAAAAGTTTCTTCAAATAAAAAAATGTTTGTTTCAATCGAAGAAATTTGTATATTGTTATACGGTTAAATTTGATTTTTCAAGAAATTTTTTGGTTGTACTTTTTACTAGAATTTAAAAAATAGTTTAATTGTACAAATCTCTTTTTCTAAATGAAAAAAATGTTTTTAAAACCAAAACGGGTAATAAATTATTTCTTACATTTCTGTCAGAACGTTCTTTGGATGAAAAAATTATTTGTTTAAATTAAACAAATAATTCGAACAAATAATTTATTCACTTTAAAAAAGGCTAATAATGTCGTTTTTTTTTAAATCAAATTTTTATTTTCTTCAAAGATATCTTCACTTTGACTTATAAAAGAGCCAAGTTAAAGAAACGATTTCATAAATTTAAACGTAACTTTTCTCCGTAACGTCAGTTGTAACACTTGTTAATGAGAACTAATTCTGCACACGTCAATTATTACTTTTTTTTATCACAGTGAGTTAAATACATTGCACTATTTTCGACTTACGAAATTCGAATCGCGCAATAGACGATATTCTTCTTCCTCAAACATTTATTGTACACGTTATTACTTGACCATAATAATATTCATATTATTTTAGTTTCTTTTAATAATTAATTGAAAATAAATTTTGTTTTTAAAAAAAGGAAATCTTTTTGCTCGTTATCGGCTTTTATTATTTCGATGATTGTCTAGGAAAAAGTATTTCCAGCACAAAAAAACTCGCCGTGGGATTCACTTGTCGCGAGCATTAGGGATCAATTTGATACTACATTGTTCCACATAATGCTTCCTAGTATAATGGAATTAATGCAAAAATTCCGTTCGGCCGCTGACAGCCGTGCGATACGTTTGTCCCTTTCTGCGGATACGCGGCGTTTAATTAAAAGCGTAGCAAGTACGCTCTCGTCAGAAGGAAACGGACCGCGTTGCGAGACCACATCATACCTTAATAAGGACAACTCGAATGCGTACGCTGCATTCATAAGCGTGTACTCCCCTAACGCATTGTCGTGAGAGTAACGCGCGTAGGGAGTAGTAGACGCAACGACCTGGCGGAGCAGGCACGCATATCGTCCATCTGGAAAAGAATGGCGCGCACAACGCGTAAGACGTTCCCACAAGATAGACCCGTAGGGATACACAAACGCGATAGGCGTGTGTTGTTACCCGCTGCACGCTATAATGATAATAATTGATAATTGCATATCGGGCACCTTGTAATTCCCCGCGCTTTCCCGCTCGTCCTCGATCTTCATCGCGACAGATACGTAATCTTTCCCTTCCGATGATGCACCGTTTACGAGGAATCGGGGGGAGGGGGGGGGGCTGCTGCTGCTGCTACTGCCTTCTTCCGATACTTTACGTAATATTCTACATTCTCTTTCGCGTTTAACCCTCGCGGTACGGAGCAGCGCAATAAAGAAGCACTCTGCGTACCAGGGACGAAAATAGTAATTCTTATTATGCGCTCACAAGTGAGCTTCTTTTCCTGAGCGTCACATACGCGCCAGCGGTTAACTCAAAGGGTTAACGCGATACCTATGATATTTTTCAAAAGCAGATGCTAAACGACCGTTGCTCTCTCCGCTGGCTGACGAGGAGATCGGTTCGCGAAACTTTAAACGGGGAGAAAAATCACGGGCCCGCAAGTATAGGCGCCTCCAGCGATCGCGGCGGCAGAAAGAGTTCCCGAAAGAGGTGGTGACCTTGAGGCATCCTATTGACCTGCTGGGGATCTCGCTTTTGAAGCCGTCTAACTTTACTAAGCTCGTGATTTAATACATCTGGGCTGCAGAACCGGTCCGCCCTGAACTTCGGAAACTTCACCCGTGTCTCGCGCGAGCTCTTTATCTCGCGTCCGCGCGCACGCCCAATTGTGAGCGGTATCGCGCGGGGACATGCGTGGAAACTACCGTCTTGCTCTCTCGCAAAATGCTAATCGAGCAAACACGCGCGTGACGCGAACGACGTGGCCGACTGCCGATCTTATTCCTTTCTCCGTCCGAAAACGTTTCTTGTCAAAGAAAAAGAGAGAGAATGGCCACTTGGTAACGTTTATCGCAATAACCGATGATGTGTTCATTTCACATCGTTGGTTATTGCGATAAATATTATCGAGTGCCTCGGTGGTCAAATTGGTTAATGTTCATTTTCATCAATGTGAATTAATATTGATCTCGGTTTGACTTACTCTTAATCTTTTTCCAATTTTTAGAATTAGAAAAGATGAAAAAAGGTAAATTAAATCGAATCAAATTTCAAAGTTAATCTACATTGGTGAAAATGAATATGTGAAAACCGCACGGAATGCTGGGATTTTTTGGGATTCAAACCCTGGTCGAGGTAATATTTTTCGCAATAAATTTTTCAGTTTTTCGGGACAATAGAAGGGAAATAGTAGAGATGTTTGCGGACATTGAAATTATTAAACGGATTAGCAATTTAATTTTCGTGATACTACATTCTGGGTTCTTCTTAAAAAGCTTTCAAGTTTGGCACGCAGTTTGGGGAAATTTTGTAAATGTTTGTAAATTCACTTAGAGAATTATCGAGCACGAAGATCTGCTTTCGAGAGCGGTATAGCCTTTCTCGTTACTTAAAAAAAGAAAGAGCCTCTCTCGCGCAACACTTGATTCGCCTTTGTCCGTAGAAAGACATCGCGCGCATTCGATTACAACGTTACGACGACGCGAGGTCGACCGCGCGGTCACGCCAAATATATCCCGCACATAATTGGTTCTCTGCCTCCGTGCGATCGGGACGTCGGAAGATATTTGACACAGATTCGCCGTTGCACGCGATGCACCCGGCGTGACCATTGTCTCCAAGAAATTTATTGCGTCCGCGGTGTCGCGGGGATTGGACTTTCACGCGCGTTTTTCCATACGCGAGGGGGAAAAAAAGAATCCCTCCTGAATTCGATAAAGTAATTAATTTTCTAACGTCATTGTGCTCTTTCAACGCGTTTTATTCTCAACCTCCTCATCAGCTGTGCAAACAGTTTGCGTCGAATGTCTCACTTGAGTGAGACCTCCCTTTCGCGTTTGACGTCAATTCTTATCAAGGTTGAAATTACGTAAAATGAAAAGATATGTGATTTCAACAGTATCCGCTATTATGTATAAAAGGAAGGGAAAAAAAAGAAATAAATTATAATTATGATTATTCTGCTGCATAAGGAAGATCTTGATTAATACTTGACGGGTAGACAGACACTTGTAAATATTATCGATTTACGGCTCGAGTTGCTTAATTAATTTTACGATGTTTATGCGGATGTGAATTTTTCACGACAAAGGAATTATTCAAGTGGAGATGCGACGGTTTCTCCGCGTTCATTTCGGGTTTGCGGCGAGAAAGCTGCTCGCTCTTAAAGATTAAATGCCTCTTCGGCGGTTTTTCGTATTCTTTGACGCGCGATTGCGGTCGCACAGCCATACGTTTCCTCATCTGCGGGCGAAAAAAAAATCGACTCGGTCACGGCTCGGAAAAACGTAACGTACGGCCGAAAAGAGATTTATGTTTCCAAGAAGCGGCGGCGAACGTTCTATCCTGACGCGCTCCTCTTGTGTCCTCTCTTACATCTGGCACGAACATGTTAAAGCTATGCTCTCGACATCCACGACGCTTACCCTCTCGAGCCTTACTAAACGGTAACAAGCTTTTTTTCCTACATCTATTCTCGTGATATTTCCTGAAGGCGCTCGTAGATTTTCCTGAAGTCAAACATATCTCTCCCTTCGCTACCGACAAATTGTTCCCGCGAACTTTTTAGATGCCTTAAATTTTTTACGCTTTAATTTCTCCAGTTATTTTATTATTACTCCAAACTACTTTAGAGAGCAACGTTCAGTTTATGATTACTTAAAACGAACGCTTTGAGAACGCGCAACGTAAGATTGCATCTAAAAGTCATACGATTCTTCGTTGCGCAGTCCTTCAATGCTGATTGCATCCTACGAGAGTAGCCGCGCTACTCTTTTTGCTTTCATTGAGCAACATTTATGCGCCGATTGACTCTGGATCACCTTTAGCGGATGTGAGCAAGGTTTTCATGGCGGTTCCAAAGTTCGATTTCGAGTTTCCAACAGCCCCATTAGCCGCGACTAATTGGCCCCGTTTAGCATCCGATGATGCAAAACCGCTAATCATTAATGCAATGCATACGCGTAGGAAAAATATCGAAAGAGAATGCCAATGTTTTTGTTGTCATCGCCTGGAGGGAGGATCACTCTTCTCTTTTCTCTGTTTTTCTTTCTCTCTCTCTCTTTCTCTTTCTCTTTCTCACTTTGACGACGAAAATAGTTTATTTCCCTGGACCACTGCAAGGAGGACTTTGGACTTTTAATCCCACTACGCACTGCCGCACGCGATCAAGTGTTGCACTCTACTTGGTTGAATTTCGCTATTTGCGGAATAAATATATATATATATATATATAGCTTCAATTGCAGCATTATTGATCGTCGTCTCTCTTTAAGATTTTTTGATCTTAACAAACTTTTACATTAACAAACTTTTTTCCATTTTTCACGCACTCGGTAATAAATGAATGTAATCGTAATTTCCTCGTTTTCGGTTCTACGAATTTTGTACGCATCTTTCTACGTCCAGAAAATCAATTTCTCTGTCGCGAAAGGTTCAACTCTGCTCAAAGCTCTATGTAACTTTAATTTATCTCCGAGACTTGCCGATAAGTAGACAAAGGATCTGCAAGAATTACTAATGTAGCGTCGAAGGCTAAAATTACTGTAATTCCGATGTTCAAGAATACTATCCGGCGATGAGCAGACTAAGCCAGTTTTCAGGGTGGAAAAAGATCGACTTAACGAGAAATTGGACATTCTTAACAAGCTTTGGCACGACAGGCGCGGTATAAATCGCATTACCAGATAAACAGGTTCGACATTTCGGCCAAGGTTGTCGCTCGCGACGATGGAGCGTCACTGCCGTTACTGTCACTACCGCATCATCGCATCGTTCGCGTGTGAAACGGCGCGTGTCGCGCATCTCGCGCGTATGTGTATACGTGAAATCGTCGCCTTGGAGTTGTTCAGTGACTCTCAGTCAGGCCGCGTAAGAAAAGAATTGCGCGAGTTAAACGTGCCGCGTGAAGCGAATCGAGAGTTCAAGGGAAGCCCGTTCTCATTTTGCAAAAGTTTCCCCGCATTCGGTATTGCTATTTATATCTGAGGAATAGGATCGAATGTCCTCCGGAGATTGGAGCTCCACGTGCTCTCGCGCTCTCTCTGTCTTTCTCTCTCTCTCTCTCTCTCTCTCTCTTTATGGACTCCGTAAATGATCCACTTATGCGTTTCTATAGTTAGCCGGTATAGACCACACGGAATGGAGTCTAAATCTAAAGCTTCCCTGTGACTACTTTTAAACTCTCCTAGGGCCCTTCGTAGTCGCGAGGAGCCAAGCGTATGACGATGACCCTTCGGCGTGTCCGCGTTCGACGGACAAAGCGTGCGCGTGCCGATCGAAATCCGTCGTGGTATCCCGCCGAATGACGGTCGATAAACGGAAGCGGGCTGCGAGAATCGATGCATGAAGAACTAAAAATGCGAATTGTGCGCGGGACGCGGAACCGACGACGTTACTCCGACACGTAGGGAATTCCACGTCACCGTCTGCGTCCTCCGCGTAATCCGCGGTGCGGCACAGCGCAGCGCAATGTGGTTATCATCGTGCAATATCGCTGCGAGAGGCACGGGGGGAAAATGACGACTGACAACCGATAGAATGGGCCGCTTTATATGATTTCCCGGCTGCCGCGTGACAAGATGTTTCGACGCGTCTCGCCGAGTGTTTGAGATAGACGGCGATTTAAATATGGAAATGGGGCACGGGATTCGTTGCTCTTCGATCCTCTTTCCTGATTAAATTTCATGCACGCGCACACAGTCGTATGCATAATACGTCAGTTTTCTAATAACGTCAGATCCTCGGCGGAAAGAATAATTTTACTGAAATACAGATCCGAAAAAAATTATGTTTAACCATTTGGAAAATTGTATGTAATTGTATTTAACTTGGTTACTAGAATGTCAGAATTGTTTGGAGCAACGTTACAATGCTTGGGCGGTGAACAATTATTTTAATCGTTCAACAGAAAATTATTTTCCGATCTGCATCTAGCTAAATTTTTGGGCGCTGCAATAAAATTGTTCCTTTCGCGCGATGACAAAATATGAATTTCCGTGAAATATATTTCATATTTTTTTTTTATTAACTGATTTATTTGCTACAGAAATACAATTTTATTTTGCCGTATTTAAACAATGAAATAAATTTATATCTCGCGGATTTTTTAAATATCTTTCTCAACGTACATTTATTGCACTTATATAGTTTGTTGCGTCATACGGAATCTATTACTTGCAATTTATGCGGCTTTTGAATTGAAATATTTGATACGCGGGAGCATCAATTAAACATTTTATAAATATAAATGCCACTCTCTATTTTCCGTCTAACCGCTTCTTTTTTACCTTCACAATTGTCGGTACTCGCTTTTGAAAAATGTATTTCGCGAGTCTCATCACTGCGGTGAGATTCTTGGGTCTCGTCACGAGACGCTCGCCCGACATTAATTAAATTTTTCCTCGCGCGCAGAGAATCACGGTCAAGCACAGTGAGCTTAACCGCGTTACTCTTATTTCGTAGTAGTACATTGGATGGGTGTATCCAGGGTGGATTCTCTCGTGCTATATAGAGGCGGTTACATGGGGCGGTTAACAGCCCGGTGTGTTATAGATACGCGCGCGCGCGCGTCTGGACTAAATGGATCGCAGTATCAAAGCGGCCGTTTGCCGCTTGGCCGAAATATTGCATCGTAGCTACCCGCTATCGATTACTGTTTGAAAGTATTTTGACTCGGTTAGGTACAAAGAGTGAGACGGATAGCACGCGAATCTGGGACGTTTTAACCGTGTACGGTAGTGGGCACTTCAAGACGACCGGTTGATAAGCACTTATAAGGACACGGCGTATCTCTCTCGCCAATCGCTCCTAATGCAATCGGCATCGAACGCACGAAATCGCACGGCAAGTATGTCAACTGTTCGATAGACGGTTCGCGTTCAATAAACATGCAATGACTGTTCTCCGATATGAAAAACTTGCACAATGTACACGGGGAACGTGAACGGTTCTGTTAAAGAATCTAAAAATTAAGCCGGGCACAGATCTGAAAATATTTTTGTTAGATTGCTATCAAAACAATTGTGTGAGGTGCTCAAACTGGTTGCTAGAATGTCCAAAATTTTTGGCAGCATTGCTCATCATGCTTGAACTTCCTTTATAATTATTTTCATGGTCCACAAAATTATTTTTCAATCTGTATATCTGGTTAAATTTTTAGAAATAAGTTATGTTAAAATTGATTAAATGATTTCTTTACTTTCTGGGGGGGTTTTTTTAAGTTGAGGTGAGAGTACCTTTTAGAAAAATAAAAACTTATTTGATTTCAAAAAATGATTTTCTTATCCTTTTTAGAATTAAATAAATTATTTGTTTAAATTATGTGTTTATTTTAAACAAATAACTTTTTAATTCAAAGAAAATATTGATAGAAATGTAAGAAATAGTTGAGTTGCGGATTTTAAAAATATATTTCTTTTATTTAAAAAAAGATTTGCGTTGCACCAAATGCAATCAAATTATTTCTTTAATTATAATAAAAGGAACAACCAAAAATTTCTTGAAATTAAGGAAATTTTTTTTTAACCGTATAGCACAAATTTTCTTGATTCGAACGAATATTTTTTCATTCGAAGAAAACTTTTCCCTGAATGTGGCAAAATTATTCTTTCCGTGTACATTTTGCTTCGAAGTAAATCTTGTAACCACGGTTTCGTCATTACGGTTACTTTGCTAATTATCTCTGCTTTGGTGCTGTCAAAGTCCATTTAAATAGTCGGTCAAGAAAAAAAATTTTGCTTTACTTATCTATGAAAAGCGATTCGCCGAAAAGCACGTTTCTTTTATTACTTCGCGGAAATATTTGCCGTCGCGATACCTCTTTATAAAGAGGGATTGTCACGATTTGTGACAAGAAGTATCGTCACGTACACCAACCACGCCTATCGCTGGCGAGAACCCTGTAATTTATGACGCGTCAAACTCGGGAACTATTGACACGGAATGGTAGCGCGATACACGAAACTAAGAGACAAGTGTGATAAATCACCAGATTCTCCGCTGGCTATTGCCGTCGTATTACGCGTCGGCGGCTGGTTTATTGTTATAACACGCCGGTGTTATTCTGCAAGGAGAGACTTGCACGCGCGTACCGTTTATTCAATGCGCGCGGGACTAAGGCGTTGAAAGATTTCTATCTGCAGCCAGATAGGGCGCGTTGGGCAAAGTTGCTGAATAGAACGTGTGAAACATTCTTGCAGTTTCATTGACATACCGCAAAATCGATATTTCCTTATGTGATCTTCGTCAACAACAGCATCATAATGCTGCAGTAAGAAAAAAAACATCGAAATATCCAAAAACAAATGTAGGGACGTTTTCTTTTGATATTTATTAGTTGCAAAAACATTTGATTGCACCCAGAGAAAAAGTTTCTTTGATTTCAAGGAATTTCTTGGTTCCTTTTATTGGAGTTAAAGAAATTTGTACACGCAAACCTTTTTTTTTTTTAAATGAAAGAAATATATTTTGAAAACAATTAAAATTACTTCTTACATTAAACTAAACAATTAATTTATTTACTTAAAAAAAACAAAGAACATTATTTTTTGAAATCAAATAAAAGCATTTTCCTCGAAGGTACTTTTATTTCAACTTAAAAAAAAATTAAGTTAGAGAAACGATTTCTTCAATTTAAACATAACTTTTATCTATGTGTGTGATGACGAAGTATACATTTCTGTAAAATGTATCTCGTCTCTGTAAAATATATCTCATTTCTCTTATTAATTGGTTATTTGATGCAGGGAATAAAATTTTACCTCGTCGCGTACTTAACTATTTATTTCAGTGAAATAAATTTATATTTCACAAATAAATTTTTAAGTGTTTTTTCTCAGAGTTTACACGTGAGAAAAAAACACTTAAAAATTTATTTATGCCGTGCATGCAACATCCGTGCATAGTTTATTATATATACAATAATTATATATAATATAAAAATAATAATCCAATATTAATATTTTATAATTTCATCTATTTTATTAATAAAATTTGATTTATAAGAAATCTATTTATACACATACATCTCCATTTTCTTGTTACTTGAAAATTTAACTTCATTGTTCAAATCAACTTCGGTATGATCAAACAACTGTTCTTTTTCTTTCGCTCCCGATATTGTGCTTTGTGTTATCTTTATTTTCCGTTTACGTCAGCTTTGCGTTTCTCGGTGCATTCATCTCCTGTAGCAGCAACTAACAATTCATTTACCTTTGTTCAACGTGGACAGAAATTACTGTAGTTGCAGCAGAAATGACGCGGTTGCTTTTGAATTTGAGAATTGTACAGGGTTGAAACGGACGAGGGAGAAAAAGGTCGTGAGAAGGGTAGAGTGTCCTCTCCGTAGCGACGTTGCAATTACGCGAGTACTTTAATGTCTTTGGTCACGCGAATGCCGAGGATTGTCGATCTCTCTTTCTCTCTCATGGAAATGCTGCGGACAAAATTCTAAAAAATTTGCATAGCTCCGTAAAGAATACGCGCGTTATGCAAAATTTTTATATGTATAACGCACGATTACATTTTTTATCTCTGCGACCAGCGTTGTTCTCTCACTTGCCTCGGTTGCACTTTTCGTATTCGTCGTTGTGTTTTCCATCAATGTGGCGTCGAGGGTTCCGGATTCATCGAGACTACGTGCCTTTCTTTTGCTTTTGTACTCGACGAACACCGCGATTGGTTCTACAATCGGTCCCGATAGGATCGTCTAGCCGGCAATTAATGCACCCGGCAGCAGCCTTTCCGGGGCGACGACGCGCCTCACGGAGGCGGGCGCGGAGAGGTGGTGGTCTACCGTTTTCATCTCGAGCAAGAGGCGTAGCTCTCTTCGTACGAAAGAGAGCAACAGAGCGACGCGGACGTCGGCGTCGCGACGTGAGAAAGACTGCGAGCGTCGCTTGCAAGGAAGAGAAGAGAGAGAAAGAGAGAAAGAGCGAGAGGAGGAGAGAGGAAGAGCTAGGTGAGAGGATTCGTGGGGACAAAGGGACGTCGTCGTGACGGCGCAGACTCAGCGAAGGCCGGGCGTCCCGACGCCTTCTCGCGTCCCTTTTATATCGCGTCGCCGCCAGTACATCTCTGACGATTCACGTTGCACTTTTCCCATTCACGCGCATCGCGGAAAAACAGCGCCGGCGACGCATCGCCACCCCTTCGCCCGCTACCCTCTCCGTCTCCTCCTCCTCTTCCTCCTCCTCCTCGTCGTCGTTTTTGTGAAGGCGAAATTTGTCCTTTGACTCTGCCCGGCCGATTGTTCCGCACGAATGTTCATACGCGGTTGTACACGCGACACGCGCGTGCTCACCGTCGTACCTCGTACGCGTGTGTGACATAACGACGAGTGCAACGATTGTGCGTCATAATCCCTTCCACGACGATAGACTTCGGTCTTGCGATCGAAAGTTGCTCCGGCGCTTCCGAGTGACGGTGTACCCCGCCACAGGTAGATATACCCGTAAGAGTTTAACGTAATAGTATAACATTAACAATCCCCTGCACTCACAGTGCTGCTTACGAGCCATCCCTTAATCTCTGATATTTTCGCCATTCATTACTGTCGCTCGTCGAGCGATTTATTCACGCTCGATTTTCCGCGAGCTGCATGTTGATGTTAATCGTTGCGTTAGCGATACGCATATCTGTGAAGATAAATAGTCATTCAGGCTGAACGCACCCTCGGTCGCCCACGCACGCACGCACGCACGCACGCACGCTCCGCGGGAGTCAGCGGGAGTGCACCGTGCGGCGGCTGCAGATGCAGATGCAGATTTGCCCGACAACGTCCCGAGCGGTTTGTGAATGGTGGTGCGACCTTGCGGTTGGAATGTAAAGTGCTGAACCAGCGGAGGATCGTGCAACCGACGGATAAACCGACGTAAACGCGAACCGACCGCCACGTGCACGGTGCATGTTGCAATTACGCGACGTGCATGTAACACGGTGACCCTCTTTCGCAAATGACAATCTTGCATTTTTCAGACAGTTTATATCGCCTTCCCTCTTTCAAACTTTTCTGCAACGAATCGAAGGCTTATTCCTTTCGTGGCTCGCCGAGAGACGCCGCGCCGGCGTTTTATTGTACACTCGTTCCGTATTCGCTCGATATTCGTCGAAACATTCGGGAATTGGAATTAATCTTGATTGCTTTTTTTTCCCCCCCCATCTCGTAAAAGGCCATCTGCGGAAGAGCAGATAGAGATGATTTATTGTACGCGCGCGCCTCGACAGAGAGATTTATCGCGGATTACGGACGAACGCGGCACACACGAGCGCGTTAAAATCACTGTCGATACACCGTGGGGTATATTGCACGAGACCTCTTCGCTCAAGTGGGCGTCCCGCGAGGAGATAGTCGAGTACTTTCTACGCGTGTTTCCATCGCTAGAAACCGTATATCCCATTTGCTGGAGGACGACTCGTTAATTATACACGCTTCTTTCTTTTTTTTTCTTGTTACGCGCGCTCATTCTAAAGGTGGATTACATTATGGTTTAATGACATTATTTACGCCTACGCATTTACGAGCACGTGGGTAAAATCAGCATTGAGGGAACGGCCGATCAAGGCAAGCCTCTACGTGGGTCGGGCGTGAACCACAAATGGTCACGCGACCGTTCGCTGTCGCCATATTGCCAAATTGTCCGTGCATCCGCGGGCGTTTCTGCTACTTGATTTCATTTATCGCGTATTTTCTTCTGTCGTCCATCGTGTATTTGCGTAATTAACTCTTCGGGACGGCCAGCACCGCCGCACGTGGCTCCACATTCGTTTCGCTCTCTGCCTTAAAATGAATATTAAAAGAAAGAATTCGTTTAAATATAAAGCGAACGAGGTCCTTGCCGCCGCCGGAAGAAGAGAGGTCCCCAAGCGTGAAGAAATAAAATCGACCATAATTCACTCGAGCCGGTGCTCGTTTTAACGAAATCTAAGTGACAAATCTCTCGTAAGAGCCTCTCTGCGGAACTTGCGCGCCGAGTGAAACTTGAGTTCGTGCCAGTTCTCCGGGCTCCCCGGAGCTCCAGCACGGTATGATAAAATAATTGGATTGTCGTGAAAAAGGGCCAATGTCAATAAGTACCTACGGATTTTCTACGGAACAGGGCCGCGCATGCCTGCGCATTTCGCGATAGAATCTCGGCTCTTTGTTATCCCGGGCTCTCGAGGGAATTAAGCTGCAGCAGTGGAGATGCGTCTAGGGAGTAAACTGCTCGATGGTAAAGCGCGATCCAATCCTCGGAGTACCTCGCCGTTTCGTCTGTCGGCGGAAGTAATACACGGGCGCAGAAATTAAGGTGGCGGAAGGCCTCGGCGTTGTTTCGGTTACTGCGCTATTGATTTTTGCTGTTTGTTTCGTCGACCCCTACGCACCCTACGAGAGTCCTACCCTTCTGAATCATTCACCATTACCTCCGATGGCGGCGGCGGCGGCCCTCCTTAATAGCGACCCGACCCGACGCTACTTGACGGTATCGCGTGCCTCGTTCGCCCGCGTCACGTTTTGCTAATTTCGATCGAAATGAGTGATGACTCATCGGGAACTAATGACGGCAACGCAGTCTAGTCATTTGTCGCTTATCGCGCCCGGGGTTTCGCGATTTGGCAAAACTTGACGTAGGTATCCCACGCACGCGGTCGCGCGTGGCATACCTCCGATCATCCGAATCCCCGAATTTCCGGCGGGAAATTTGCGGGAATAAATCAGACGGACGACGGGTGTCGCCCGTGACCGGCCGCAAACGTACGCACGTCGAATATTCAAACGGCGTCGTCGAGTTTTCGATCCGCGGCACGCGAAATGGAACGTGCGCACGTCGAGAAAATTTATCGCCGCTGATACTCGCGTCGATACTCGCGTCGCGCTCTCGCTTGACGACGTTCTCCTCTTTTCTTTCTTTTTTTCCCCTTTTATTTTTCCACCGTATTTTTTCCCTTTCGTATCGCTTACATTCGCGCGGGCTAAAAGACAGCGGGTACGCGAGGCGCTTTATGGGTGCGCTTTCGGAGCGTATCGATCGCTTTGGACTTTATGGCTCCGACGAGGAGGATATACACCCCCATGTGGTCGCCATACGTCACGCACGTCGTCACGCTCCGCACGCATGACACGGTGTTCGTACAGGAAGATCTGCTGTTGATTGCCCGCTCCGTTGCCACCGCAGAATGGCCGATAACGGTCCGGTGACAAAGAGTTAAAAATAAACGGAGTCACGCTATTTTGCTTTGGGGAAAGTATTGTTCCGCGGGAATCTTCATTCGCGCGCGATAACGACTTGGATTGCGTCAAACAGTGGGAGGAAACCTGTGGGCGTAATCGACTGAAAACATTGTGCCTGTACTATCAACCTATCGCTATCAACCGACAGCCTGCCACAATCTAAATTTCCATTTTCTGAGAATGACGTTGAAAACATATACATGTATATACAGGACGTTTCAGAAATAGTGGACCAAACTAAGAACATGTGAAAGCAGGTCCAAAAACGCTTTTTTTTAAGCTTTAATAAATTAACAATTTGCTCAATTTTTTGTTTCGTAAAAATTCAATAATTAATAATTAATTATATTAATGTCGCTCGATGGTAAATAAAAGCTAGTTACATTGTAACCTGCACGTTCTCTCGATTTAAATCCCTTGAATTTTTATTTATAAAGACATCGTAAGGCCTCCTGCGTATAGAGGAATTATATTAATTATTAGGAATAGGAATTGGGAATTTTTGTTTTAAACCAATGATACGGAATGGCCAAACGCACAATGAAAGAATTAAAAATGAAACCAAATATTCAAAATAAAATATTATTTATACAGAGGTCAACAAGGCTGATTAGCTATGCGAATACATTAAATATGAAAAAAAACGATATCTGGAAATTGCGAGAAAAATAAAAATGTCAGTAAATATAATAAAGATGACGAATTATTAATTGATTTAATAAGATTATTTGTTAAAACTCCACATTTATGAAATAAAAAAACATAAAGATTACAAAGATACAAATAAATATAAATTCTTGACATGAAGAGGAGGAGAGAGAGCGCAAGACTTTTATCAAATGATAAAAAAATTTATCAATATTTATATGTTGTTATCCAAATTCCATGAATTTCCAGGCCATGTTCATATGACTTTTCTGTCATTCTTACAAGTAAATAGATTAATGGTCTTAACGTTTGGCCATCTATTTTTAAAACATTCTGTATATAACGGATATGCAACGAAAGAAATGCCCCCCCCCCCGTAAATAGCGTCGATGTTATTTATATCTTTTTTGTTTTTAATATAAATATTTGTATCAAGGAAGATTAATGTTACGAACGATATAATGATAACAAGAGATACGTCGGTTCTATAGATAAATATGATATTGCTTCCCCACTTTTCGTTCTATTGATTAATCGAGTTCGTATAAATGATCAGCCGAAAAACCCATTCGGTCGCCGAGGCGGCTTTTTTTTTTACATATACGATTGTATCGTAATGATACAAGAGATAAGATAATGGTATGCAACTTCGCTTCGCGAAGTATCTATTGTTCACGACTATCACTGCTGTATAACACGCGCGAACATTTAGCACATTTCGACTGTACGCTTAGCGTTTGGTGTAATCGATGTGTTTTCTAATCGTGTGTTTTAGGAGGGCTCATTACAGGTATAAACTTTTACATATTTAGCGTTCAAGTACGTTTAGATACGCGCGAGTGAGTGTGAAATGTGAAGTGAAAGCAAAATTGATAGCAGCCATATTGGAATCTTTTAATTAGTAAACGTATCGTATGTATAATATAATACTTGAGTATAATATAATACTTGATTACATAAAAATATATATTGCAGATTGCTGTTGAATTCTTTAATCAAAATTGATATAATCACAAATGCTTCATCACGCACATTAGAAAAAGAAGTGCTCAATTTTGAAATATTAAAATGTTTTGTTTCTGTCTCCCTTTTTTAAATACTTGAAATGTTTTAATTTAATAAAAGGCGTTTTTTTTAGATTTAAGATATTTAAAACTAAAACGTTTTTAAAATATTTAACAAAGAGAGGTAGACATAAAATATTTTATTATCTTAAAATTAAACGTTTTTTTTTTTTTTTAAGTATAGTTGTTGCTCAAAGCGTCGTGATTCACCGCAGATATCAAAGTTTTTATGTTTTCAAGCTCGCATAAATTCATTTACGGCAGGAAGTCAGTGGATAACTCGATAATTAGAAGTTATTGTGGGGCAACTTAACAATTAGAAGTTATCGTGACGGGCGCGTATGTTGTTGACACTGTTTTCATATTCCCGCGAAATCGTCTATTCGCCATTCTGATTGTTGGGAATTAGCCTCGATCGGCGTAATTACTCGAAAGTTTCTTGACGTTCTCGCCGATCTACGTGAATTCGAGTTGGCCGACGACGAATCTGTTGTCATAGATATAGTATCGCGTCGGGAGTGCGACCGAGGCAATACTGCTAACGGATGTTGCGTATTCCATGATACTATCTATGTGCAACAATTCCAGGGCGGAGATCTTCTCGGCGGCGATCGTAAGCGCGCCTTAAGGCACAAATATAAGTAACTGCATCGGTGAATGGTACGCTCAGACTAGGTCAGCCCATAACTATCGCACTATTATAGACAAGGTCGTTCCTCCCTCCCTTCCATCTGCCCGTTTCTCGAATGTACGGCAGTGCGTCGTAATATTACATTATTGTATAGTTTAACGTAGCGGCAAAAAAAATGTAAAAAAAAGTGAGACGACCCGCCTGGAGGAATCTCGCGCTTTCGAAAAATCGGTGTCTCGTAACTGCACAGACATTACTGTATAATATGAACAGTCGCGGCGTTGAAACGGTCCGCGTCAAAGGATACTGGAATTACTGGAAATACCGGATTATTTTATACGTGTCAGAGCATTGCGCGGTCCGATAGAATCGAAAAATCAACGATCGAATCGACGGCAGCGGCGACTCCTTGGCACTCCGTGTCGAGAATCGACTGCTATATCTCAAGGAGAGAATCAGTTATCATAGTTATCAATAAGAAAATTCTACGTTTAAATACGCGCAGTAGATCCACGTGTAAAGCATTAATTATTGATAGACGTAAATCAACCATTAAAAAATTTTAATTTTTCTTTATCTTGGAAAAAGAAAATTAAAAGTTCATTTTGATAAAATCAGGGAAGAATTGTTGATTGAGTATACCGTATAGATTGTCTAAATTGTACGGTAATATTTTATATTTTTACTTATACTG
This sequence comes from Solenopsis invicta, assembly GCF_016802725.1. Classification (NCBI taxonomy): domain Eukaryota; kingdom Metazoa; phylum Arthropoda; class Insecta; order Hymenoptera; family Formicidae; genus Solenopsis; species Solenopsis invicta. Next base: position 15,432,493 of record NC_052673.1, read on the forward strand.
TTAAAAATCAGCAGCAGAATTTAATATAATGTAACGGAAGCAAATTTCAAAGAGTTATACATTAAAAACATTTAATGTAAATTTAATGTTACAATTGTACTAAATTTTATGCAGATGCTTTTGAATTATAGATATATTAAATTTAACAAAAATATGAAATAAATGAAAAATGAATGTTATTATAAAGATTAAATCGAGAAATTTTATAAAATTTATCAAGTTTCCTAAATCATTTGACCACAAATTTTATTACAATAAATGATATCAATAAGACTGATAAGTAATAGTATAGATAATGGATTGTAATAGATAAGTGATAATAGTAAACCTTGATATGAATAAAAATATGTCAATTGCACAAATAATTTTATTTCGATTTTTTCTTTTCTATTATTTATTAATTATTAAATATCTTGTCTTTTTTTGACAAATTATTAATAAAATAAGAATTAGTTAATGGTTCCTTATATTTTTAATTACTTTAATTCATAAATTCGATACTTTTAAAGATAATATGATTTAAGAACTCACACGAACCATTTAAGTTATTAAAGGATTATAATAAATTAATGAGCTAAAGGATTATAATACATTAATTTCTTATTGGTGAAAGATTTTAAGCATTATAGTTGAATATTCTAATAATGTACTGAGAAAAAAGTTATTAATATTTAACAATAAGTTAAATTAAATTTCTTCAGTTTAAATTTTTATGTATTTAACTTAAATACATAAATACTTGAATTATAGATATTTAATCAAATTAACATTTTTTTTCAGTGTAGGTACCTAAAATTTCAAGCTACAATTTCCAACGTTCATTTATATAAAAATTAATATCACAAGTGGAAAGTATTATAAGAAATAACTTATAAAAATAGTATGCATTTGACTATTCTCCCCTTTTTCTTGAGAAGACTCGTAAATTCAATGTTAAAATAATTATATGTAATTCGATCGGTGCGCGATACTTCATAAACGACATTACGCGTATTTAAAGGACTTCCGAGCATAGTAACGAGAAATATTAAACGCCATGGGAATCGCACTTTATACCCGGGCTCATCGTAACCGCCATTGTGCCGGTAGGAAGTGCATAATAGAGCAGAAAGTGAGACAGTCCTCTTCCTGAAAAAGCGATACTACTTGTAATCCGCCGAGAACAATGCTCGCGGCAAATCGCGAGACGGAAGATCTTACGGCTTTTCGTCGTGTTACGAGTGCACTTGTATGTTTCCCGCGTTAAATTTTTTTTAGAAGTGGAACACAACAGTTCTACTCAGATATCCCACCGGATACGCCTAGCGCGTCTGTGTGTGGATAGACTATGCATAATCTATTCGTTAATGTTGATGCGCTTGCAGAGGCGCATATGATGAAGACGCATCTGAATACGTTCGTGGTTCGCAAGTTAAGTGGATCGCGTAAAAAAGCGAGGCGTTAGCGGCACAAAAACGTACTTGAGAAAACCTCATTACCCTTTATAAGACGCTTTTTCCCCGATGCTCATGCTGAACGTTTGCGCAGGTTCGTTTCGTGCTCGCATAACTATTTTTCATTATCGTACACACTAATTACGTATAATAAAAACAGTCATAATTTTCGACTGAGAAATGAGAAAAGATTCGAAGCCTACGAAATCGAATTCATGTGCTGTCGTATAATTTAACGAATTATTATTATTAATATTATTTAATTACTTCGCGCGGAGTAACGATGCGCGTACAACAGCAGTGAGTGGTCTATTTCAATATCAAAAGAGAAAATGCTGAGCGGGTCGGCTGGAAAGAGCTAAAAGCGTCGTTGACTTGGAGCCAGCTTGAGAATATTTTCACATCAGACAGAAGTATGCGAAGGCGACGAGCGCCACTTTCCGTGGTTCGATGCTCCGCGGGGAGGAGAATAATTACACGCTTATCGTAATTAACGTTGACATTTTCATGATGTACATCGCGAAAAAATGAGAAAATTCGAAGCCCCTGTTTATAACTCCGATAACGCTTTTACACGTCGTAAACAGACGGTATATTAGAAGAAAGTTGATAATTCACTTCGCTCGAGCGTGTGTTTAACGAGAAAAATAATAAAAATTGCACAACCTAACTAACATCCCGGATGTGGTTGGTTGAGCGGCGAATGAAATCAATAGGTACGCAAAAACGACGGAAGAAATTTGTGTTATCATAACTTTCACCTACTCGAACGGGTTTGTGTGCACGTGAGATTTGTGATGCCTTGTCGGGTGATAGGGCAACGATCTGTATTAGATTTCATTCAATCCTCACGCGAGTCTGTGAGACCCAGCGAAAATTTCGCGTCTTCGAGTTACCCCTTTATTTAAACGTTCGTATTTTGCAATTCAGCATATTTAAATTTGGATTTCATAATCGTATTGTGTGCCTTGTACTCTTATGCTCACTTTCATCACTTCTAGATAACTTTATCTATGAGCCATCTCCCAGAGCATGCGGTAATTTCTAGTAAAATTCTACTACATTTTGTGTCGAAAGTTAAACTGAAAGAAAATTTACTAAATTTTAATAAATACTTATTCAATTGAAATATTCACCAAATATAAATGTATATTTATTTAGTACAAGAATTATCAATTTAAGTATCATTTTTTTCTTTTAGAGTAAATTATTTACGTGCCGTAAGTAAATATTTCATTAATACTATTCGGCAATATTTATGATGTTTCTCCATTCAGCAAATGAAGAATCTCTTCATTACATAAGAAACTTTGACATATAAAGGCAAACTAGCAAGTAACTGCACAACATACACTTATACGCTTCTAAATAGATCAGACTATCGAGAACAATTAACAAAAATGCGCAGGTCTACTAAATTGTTTAAATTATATAACGAGTTATTGCAGAAACAAGGGAAGGAAGCCTCGGTCGGGGCTGTAAATTTTTTTAGAACATCATTGTAGGCTTCTAAATAAATCCCGACTAGCAAGAAAAATTAAAAAAAATGCGCACGCCTACGAAAAATTATTTAAACAATATAAAGTTTATTGCAAAAACAGGAAAACGAAGTCGCGGTCGGGGCTGCAAATTTTTTTAGAACATCATTATAACCTTCTAAATCAATCCCGACTAGCAAGAAAAATTAAAAAAAATGCGCACGCCTACGAAAAATTATTTAAACAATATAAAGTTTATTGCAAAAACAGGAAAACGAAGTCGCGGTCGGGGCTGCAAATTTTTTTAGAACATCATTGTAGGCTTCTAAATAAATCCCGACTAGCAAGAAAAATTAAAAAAAATGCGCACGCCTACGAAAAATTATTTAAACAATATAAAGTTTATTGCAAAAACAGGAAAACGAAGTCGCGGTCGGGGCTGCAAATTTTTTTAGAACATTATTGTAAGCTTCTAAATCAATCCCGACTAGCAAGAAAAATTAAAAAAAATGCGCACGCCTACAAAAAATTATTTAAACAATATAAAGTTTATTGCAAAAACAGGAAAACGAAGTCGCGGTCGGGGCTGCAAATTTTTTTAGAACATCATTATAACCTTCTAAATCAATCCCGACTAGCAAGAAAAATTAAAAAAAATGCGCACGCCTACGAAAAATTATTTAAACAATATAAAGTTTATTGCAAAAACAGGAAAACGAAGTCGCGGTCGGGGCTGCAAATTTTTTTAGAACATCATTATAACCTTCTAAATCAATCCCGACTAGCAAGAAAAATTAAAAAAAATGCGCACGCCTACGAAAAATTATTTAAACAATATAAAGTTTATTGCAAAAACAGGAAAACGAAGTCGCGGTCGGGGCTGCAAATTTTTTTAGAACATCATTATAACCTTCTAAATCAATCCCGACTAGCAAGAAAAATTAAAAAAAATGCGCACGCCTACGAAAAATTATTTAAACAATATAAAGTTTATTGCAAAAACAGGGAAACGAAGTCGCGGTCGGGGCTGCAAATTTTTTTAGAACATTATTGTAGGCTTCTAAATCAATCCCGACTAGTAAGAAAAATTTAAAAAAATGCGCACGGCAATGAAAAATTATTTAAACAATATAAAATTTATTGCAAAAACTAAAAAATAAAAAAATTCTAATACCAAAAACGCAAATAAATTTTAATATAAAAAAGTAAAAAAAATTTTAACATTCACAAACAGTAAGAACATAACAAAAAAAGAGACCATATTCTCGCCACCTCCTCGTTGGTTGGTCTTGGGTAGCGCAAAGAGAGAGAACAATATGTATGTTTAGCAGTCAAATTATATTTCTGATCTATAATTTACATCAAAGTAGAAAATTGGGAAATCATACTATTTCTTTTCTATAATGACAATATTATTCCTATACGGCGCAAGCAGCCAACCTTAATATGATTGCTAATAAATTTCCAGCGCCGACCAAGCCCTTGTTTCTGCAATAACTCGTTATATAATTAAAACAATTTAGTAGCCGTGCGCATTTTTTTTAATTTTTCTTGCTAGTCGGGATTTATTTAGAAGCCTACAATGATGTTCTAAAAAAATTTGCAGCCCCGACCGCGACTTCGTTTTCCTGTTTTTGCAATAAACTTTACATTGTTTAAATAATTTTTTGTAGGCGTGCGCATTTTTTTTAATTTTTCTTGCTAGTCGGGATTGATTTAGAAGCCTACAATAATGTTCTAAAAAAATTTGCAGCCCCGACCGCGACTTCGTTTTCCTGTTTTTGCAATAAACTTTATATTGTTTAAATAATTTTTCGTAGGCGTGCGCATTTTTTTTAATTTTTCTTGCTAGTCGGGATTGATTTAGAAGGTTATAATGATGTTCTAAAAAAATTTGCAGCCCCGACCGCGACTTCGTTTTCCTGTTTTTGCAATAAACTTTATATTGTTTAAATAATTTTTCGTAGGCGTGCGCATTTTTTTTAATTTTTCTTGCTAGTCGGGATTGATTTAGAAGCTTACAATAATGTTCTAAAAAAATTTGCAGCCCCGACCGCGACTTCGTTTTCCTGTTTTTGCAATAAACTTTATATTGTTTAAATAATTTTTCGTAGGCGTGCGCATTTTTTTTAATTTTTCTTGCTAGTTGGGATTTATTTAGAAGCCTACAATGATGTTCTAAAAAAATTTGCAGCCCCGACCGCGACTTCGTTTTCCTGTTTTTGCAATAAACTTTATATTGTTTAAATAATTTTTCGTAGGCGTGCGCATTTTTTTTAATTTTTCTTGCTAGTCGGGATTGATTTAGAAGGTTATAATGATGTTCTAAAAAAATTTGCAGCCCCGACCGCGACTTCGTTTTCCTGTTTTTGCAATAAACTTTATATTGTTTAAATAATTTTTCGTAGGCGTGCGCATTTTTTTTAATTTTTCTTGCTAGTCGGGATTGATTTAGAAGGTTATAATGATGTTCTAAAAAAATTTGCAGCCCCGACCGCGACTTCGTTTTCCTGTTTTTGCAATAAACTTTATATTGTTTAAATAATTTTTCGTAGGCGTGCGCATTTTTTTTAATTTTTCTTGCTAGTCGGAATTGATTTAGAAGGTTATAATGATGTTCTAAAAAAATTTGCAGCCCCGACCGCGACTTCGTTTTCCTGTTTTTGCAATAAACTTTATATTGTTTAAATAATTTTTTGTAGGCGTGCGCATTTTTTTCAATTTTTCTTGCTAGTCGGGATTGATTTAGAAGCCTACAATAATGTTCTAAAAAAATTTGCAGCCCCGACCGCGACTTCGTTTTCCTGTTTTTGCAATAAACTTTATATTGTTTAAATAATTTTTTGTAGGCGTGCGCATTTTTTTTAATTTTTCTTGCTAGTCGGGATTGATTTAGAAGCTTACAATAATGTTCTAAAAAAATTTGCAGCCCCGACCGCGACTTCGTTTTCCTGTTTTTGCAATAAACTTTATATTGTTTAAATAATTTTTCGTAGGCGTGCGCATTTTTTTTAATTTTTCTTGCTAGTCGGGATTTATTTAGAAGCCTACAATGATGTTCTAAAAAAATTTACAGCCCCGACCGAGGCTTCCTTCCCTTGTTTCTGCAATAACTCGTTATATAATTTAAACAATTTAGTAGACCTGCGCATTTTTGTTAATTGTTCTCGATAGTCTGATCTATTTAGAAGCGTATAAGTGTATGTTGTGCAGTTACTTGCTAGTTTGCCTTTATATGTCAAAGTTTCTTATGTATTTTATTTTGAATGAGAATCCCTGCTTTGACGAATCTGCTGCTGCGAATCCGCTGCTAGCTTCAACATCATTTTTTTCTTTTAGAGTAAATTATTTACGTGCCGTAAGTAAATATTTCATTAATACTATTCGGACAAATATTTATTGATTTTTTCTCTCTCAGTGTAGCAATATGAAGAATGGCTCTTCGTTATTTTAGTTATTCGTATATCTTTATTTGGAAAATAGTTATCGGGAGGTATGTAGAAATCGAGCATTAGGTAATTTTTTTTAAAATTTCTGTCATAAGTTAAAAATATTTGATCGGTTAAGTATGAAAGACCAGGTGCGCGGTCCGTTTATACAGAAATATAGCGTGTAGGGTTAAATCTCTCCTGCCTTTGGGCCGATAAATTTCTTCGCTACCGTGGACGAGCCAGTTGCTTTAGGCGAATGATGTATTTTCTGCCTCGAGTCTGCCTCGTACGTAGTAGCAGTAGTCGACCTCGATTTTCATTCCATCTATACCGGTACTTGAACTTCCTACGTTTATTTGATCGTGCATTACAGAGGAAATTGATTATCTGCACACTGTGGGGCTGCGATGAATAAAACCGTTTCTGTGATTTGATTAATAACGCCTTATTTTCACAATTTGTACTGTCTGTGCGAGCACAGATTGAATGCAACGGAATATTACCTTGAGCGTGGGCAACCTAGCACATGAATCACGCATACGTGACGGACATTATTTTTATAAACGATTTCCATTACGATTATTTCCCACCTGGACAACCTGTCGAACGTGTAAGCCTTTACATTACCGGTCTTATAACAAAAGTATCCTTATAAAAAAATATATCCAGCTAGGCGTTTGCCTCAAGTTGGAGATTTATTTGAGAATTAACACTCAATTTGAATGTCATTTCGGACCACCAACGCCTAGTTGGGTGTATTTTTTTTTTTTTATATAAGCGTAAGGGGTAAATGATATGGGATGTTGATAAGAAGTTTCTCCATCTAAATTATCGTAACGCATAAAGAAGCTTGGAAGCAGATGGTACGTGCTAGACGTTAAAATCATTTCTTCGGATCGTCGTTCGCGCTATATTAAAATGTAGAGTTACGACGTACGATGTTTACGTTCATCATGATCACGAGGTCGGCAGACGAAAACCGATTCTCGCTGGACCGGTTAAGTGATCGTATTAAGCCGGAGAGTCCACGGTGGCGCGAGATCGACGACGAGGGAGAGGTGTTACTTCGGTGAGAGTAGTTCCCCGCGCCATAGTCCTAAATACTGATTTCGTGCGGCAAGTTCGCCGGCAGAGAGCAACCCGCAAATTTACGATCGTTAAACCCGAGAAATTACCTTCTTATCTCGACGCATCTCAATTTATGGCAATGACTTGTTTGCCATAATTTAATGCGCGTCGTTCAATTAATCCTACCTACATTGTTGTGTCAATTGCGATGCATGTTTTGATCGCTCAAACCCCGCGATAACAATGTGTCGAAGGTTTGCGGGAATTGAAAGAGAGACGCGAGGGAGAAAAAATGATTTCGAGAAAAAGTTAGATCTCAGATTATGTGGCGCGGAGAAGCAGATTAAGTGGAAAAGAGAAAAAAAGGGTTACATTAATAATTTATATCAATGTAATTAATTTAATTTATAATTAATAACATTGTAGCTATATATAATTGCGAAGATGTTAAATAACTTAATTTTTTTTTATAATTAATGGTATATTTTAATAAATAAAGCGTGATAAAAACTGCGCGGGGTTTCAATGCACCGTCATCTGATGCATTTTTTCCCAGGTTTCTTCTTCACGCTTCTTCGCAATAATGGATGCACCGCATCGTGTCGGCGTGCACTTAATCCTCTCGTTTCAACGCAGCGTATATTAGCGTTTTGAGCAAGTTACCCGAGCATAAATGCAATTCAGACACGGCCATATCCTGCTGATCGCGCCGGCGACCGACGGACGCCGAGCGTGCGGCTCCCGTCACGTTGAAGACACTCAGGTCTAAAGCGAAAGTCGAACGCGATCTCTTTCGTTCCCGGCCTCTCCTCACCTTCGTCCGACCTCCCTCGAGCCTTCTTCGTATGTACAGAGCTGGCCCGTCTGCCGTCTTTGCTCCTCCGTTTTCCGGAATATCCCCCGATATCTCTCTTCTCTCTCTCTCTCTCTCGCTCTCTCTGTCTTCTCCCTCCCTCCCTCTCTCTCTTTCCCTCTTGTGTAATGACAGACCGTCTCCGCCTGGTACGAGCTAATCGGTACTCGTTATATAAAGCGACGACCGCGCGCGACACTATGTCAAGAACTCCTCGCTCGGGAGGCAGAGAGAAATAAGTCCGAAGTGTCATTGCTTCTGATAAGAGACGACAGAAGCAGCAGGTCCCATCATTTTTGTGATTTAAAAGGAGAAAGGAAATGTTTTCGTAACAGTGCTAAAAAAAAAAAAGAAAACAATCGTAGTTGTTTACGTTTTAATGAATAATGCAATGAGTTTTATATTACATTAAAAAAAGTTACTAAAAGTTATACTGTAATTTTTTGTGTAAACAACTTGTTTTTAAAACAGAAGGGAGACGAAATATAAAATTGAAAAAAATTACAAATCAATCTCATTCTAAAAAAACTCGAGTTTTGATTAAATTTATTATATGTTCATTTATTTAGTTTTTACTTTGAACACATATGAGCATTTCTCAATTTTTGATTTTTTGTAAGCATTTGCGAGAGAATGGATTTCTGAACTCTTTACATTCTTCTTACGGATGTGTAAGCGTTTGTTTGCACGAAATCTTACGTCTCACACAAGTATAATATAGCTCGGAGCGTGACATAAACCATTCGCACTTAGCAAAACGTCTCTTAATGTTTTAAAATGGGCAACGTGCGTCGGGGCAAGCTGTTTATGATACAACGATGAGGAAATGATGAGTGTTCTACCGTTTCTTCGAATCGCACGAGAAAGAGAGCGTTCGATTATATTAAAGCGAGATTTCATTAAATTTTTTGTCGCATTACTGATTTCGCAGTAGCCGTAATACGATCGGATCAATATAAAATAAAATAAAGTTATATCGCATCATGATGAAGAAATAGAAAAATTATATCGTATCCTGATGAAGTTCTCATTGTATTAGATTCAGAATTTAATGTGTATGAGAAAAATATTGAACGAATGAATAACATCGTACGTAACATCATAAAATTATAACAATCAATGACTAAAGCAAATATAGGTGATACCAGCGATAATCTCAAGATAAGAAATGCAGGATCTCTTTTATCTCATTGAAACTGTTATCATATTAAGTAATGATTATATAATAAAAAGGATTCTTCCAGTAATAGATAAAATCGCTAATAATATCAGCCAATATTCTTTTTACTTACATGTGTTTATATGAATCTGGCATAAAATTATTTAAAAATTAGTTGTTTCTTTTTATATTAATTATTTCTATAATGTAACTTTCTTTAATAGAGTGTAATTATTTGCAAAGATAATTGTTACAAAAAATCAATAAAAATCCGACAGTTTTATATTTCGCGTAAAATATCATCACATTTTACGTTACAAGTACATTGTAACTAAAACCATTAAACCATTAAACCATTGAAAATATTTTACATCCCAACATTCTTTAATAAATAAAAATTCTGTGGTAAGGTATACAAAGTGAGAAGTCGTTTATTGGTATTTTCGTCCAATAACATCGCGATATCTACGCCGGAACAATTATGGGAGAATGAACAACCGCGTCGCAAGTGTTGCAGCAAAACAGCAGCATATCTGTCTAGATCGGGCAGGCAAATTAGCGAATTCCGGTCGCGAGATAATTTATAATTTCCGTTGCTTGCAAATGAATTTTTATTTGTTGCACAATTAAAGGTACGCCATTTCTTCCGTGGTCTTTGAACTTATGATAAATGTTCCAGTCGCTGCACATTACGAAATCGATTGACGACAATAGTCGAAATCGTAGTTGGATAGCATCGAAACGCGATCGCGAATCGATACGCGAAGCGTAACGTTAGTAACAATGAGTGAAAGTCTCCCGGCTGGCCATCTCGACGAGAAAGCTAATGAGAAAACATCGCTGTGTTTTGTAAGTTAAAATATTGGGTCGCGTCAGTAGAAATGAAACCTGTCGTGTCATAAATTATAATTCGGTTTGCGACTAAATTAGCAAATCAAATTATATTCTCAAATTAAACTGAATTCGATACAGCGGATTTGCTAATATGGGAAAAAACATCTTAAAGATGTATATCGAGGAAAATAAAAAAGTAAAGACAAAATACGTTTAATGGCTTTAATAGAATTAACTGTGAGTAATTGATCATATCCAGCTTTTCCACGTTCTCCATAATAGTCTATTCCAATTATCACGTAATTTAAAAAATGTCATTAAAATTTTTTTCGTATGTTTTTTTTTTTTTTTTTTTTTTAATTCTTTCCGCACAGAACAGAGAGGGAGATATTAAAGGATAAAAGTTTAAATTGCTAAATACACGGATTTCGTGATCTAATTCCGATGTACGTGCCCGAGGATCTTATTTCTGGCCGAAGGTCGTTCCGTTCCGTTCGTCGCCAGAATTCGTCATGCAAGAATATCATCGATCAGCGAGCCATTTCCTTGATCAAATAGAGTCGTAAGCGAAACATCGTCGTCCGGCGGGTTCTAGTCGCGATCGTGCACGAGAAACGAACCCGTCATCGTCGTCGTCGTCGTCGTCGTCGTCGTCGTCGTCGTCGTCGTCACGTCATGTCGCGTCTATCGACGGCGGCGGAGGCCGAGCGCGAGGTGGGGTATCACCATTCGACGATGTGAACATCCAGCCCGCCGCCGACTGGCTGGCTCAGTCAAGCTGAAACCGCGAAAGACCGCGATAGAGCGAGGCGAGCGAGCGGGCACGCGCGCGTGCCTTACTACGGGGGCCTCTCACGAACGTTTCACCGTTTCTCCGATGCCGCTCGTTCGCCGCCGACCGCGCGGGAGGCAGTGATTCTATAACGTGCGCGGTGATCTGTCAAATCGACGACGACGCTCGAGGACGACGAAGTGATCCTCCCGCGCGCGATAACGCCTGATAACGACGCGATGGCCCGGGAGTGCGGCGAGTGCGGTGCGATATAACGCGCGGATTTTTTTTTCTTTCTTTTCTTTTCTTTTTTTTTCGTTCGCGCGGACTTTGCGCGCGACAGCGCAGCGGCTCGAGGCGGAGTAACAACAGGGCGAATCCTCGCGATTCCGCACGGCCGCCGCAGCGATGCTCTCTCGTCGCAGTCGTTTACGGCTAACCAGGCGGAACTCGCTTACGGGATATGATGTCAGTGAAATAAACGAAGGACGTGTACGCCGTGTGCGCCTTACCGGTAGTTACCGTATCGGTGCGCCTTAAAAAGCGCGCTGAATCATCGCACGGTAAAATTCATCGACGGTGCGGTGCGTCGTTTACGCGAAGCGAGGTGTTGCTGCGGAATTGCACAATAAGCTGTACAATAAGCGAGGAGGAAAAAAAGAAAAGACAAGAAAAGAAACAGCCGCGCGCGCTCCGCGGCGCCGGGAGTGTCTTCTGCCGCGAAAGTCGCGGCGCACCGCGCCGACCGTGATTACCGCGGCATTTAAAGAAGGTCATCGTTCAACGAGGCAGAGATCACGGGATCGAAAGCATCCATTAACCCAGCTCTGCTCTCTTCCTCGCGTTTATTATACACGACGGAAAATCATGACGGAAGGGGGGAGGACGGGCAGCAGCTTGTGAGTAGTCTCAGTCGGTCGGTCGCTTACGGCTCGCCACGGCTTTCACGACGGTATTTACACTCGACTGCATTCTGAAAATCGCACGCTGTCACTGCGCGACGATGAAAAAGAGGAAAGAGTTTCGTTTAAAACGCCGATTAAGAACACTAGATAAGAATGCTAAGGCCGTGAGAAAAGTATAAACGCGGAAAGAATTTCATGCTCGTTTAAAATAATCTTCTGTTGTTCACGAAACAACGATATAAGTCACGAATAATGATACGAATATCAAATCAAGTCGTAAGAAAACGAACAAAGGAGAACATGTATACGTACATATTGAGAGAATAAAATTATATATATTTTTTTTCGTCGTCCTTAGCTCATTATCATATATTTTTATTTAGATTTTTCTGCTCTAAATATAAATTAGATTTTTAATGCGCCGTGTATTAAGGAAATATTTTTTTTCATAATAAGCTCTTCTTAAATGCTGCTTTAAAATTAATATCTTCTCAATTATATTATCACATATATAGATAGATTTAAAATTTTTACATAATGTAATCTTTGAAGACTCTAAATGAGACTTAATAATGAGCTAAAAATACAATAATTAAAATTGTAATAGTATTAAACAAGAAAAACAGGATACATTCTTAAGAACGTAATTTAAAATGTTTTTATGTATTGAATCTTAAATTGAAACTCTCCGAAGGAATATTAAAAGATATTTAAAATAAATAATTTAAAATAAATTTAAAATAAATAGAGACGAAATAAAAAATATTTCTCAATTTTCTATTTCGAATCTCTAAGGATCTCATTTAATGTATTAAATGTGTTAAAAATATCTGGATTCTGGTAATTAAATAGGAAATAATTATTAGGCACAAATAATATAATAATCTATAAAAAATGATGACAAGGGAAAGTTTTCTTGATCAATAAATAAAAATTGAATAAAAGAGTGAAAATACACGATAACAACGATCTCGCGAGAATTTGCCTACCTGTAGTCTACATAAATATTTACGAATTACTATTGAATGGCTACTTTAACATATTTCTCCATCAAGATAAAGCAGTCGCTATCGATTTGAATAATAAATATTTCGTCTGTCTCCGGGTTTTCTGTTCTTTCTTGAAAAATGTGAGCCGCTCTCCATCGGCGATCTTCCCGACTTTTAAAGGTATTGCGAATTCGCGGACGTGGCGGGCGAGACGAAAGCGCCAGCAAAAGCGGAAAGCTATATCGTCAAAGCCTACGTCGCGGCGGTCACGTATGTGCACATTATACGGCCGTCAATATAACGCTACGATAATGATACGTATTAAATTCACACAGTGTGCGTCACGAAACGGCGCGGCGCCTGTCGCCGACGTCGTCGCACGCTCCGTTTCGGCATTGAAAGCAATTTGGGCAGTAACCCATTTGGGTGCGCGCGCGAGTGTGCGAAACGCGTGCGTGTACGTACGTACGTGACGTTTCTCGTGGCGGTTGTCCGTTTAAATCAATCGCGAGTGCATCGACATGCATGCGCGGCGGGCGCCGTCAGACAACGGCGCGCACTGTTGCGCGTTAATGGAAAAGTGTCCGCGCGTTTCATTATTGAATAGTACAATACGTAGGAGACATAACGTAGAAATAGATACAATTCATCCCGGCGATAGAGTATCGCGGCTCGGAACTAACAAATGGCGCGCACATAGTGTTTTTCACGTGTCTGCCACGTAAGCACGATAAGATACGAGTAATTTAGAGTTGTGTACATATGACTCGAGCGGCACATAAAACTCGGCAGTTTCAATTTATCTCAAGATTATTGCTCGGCGGGTCGATTTATTTTTTGTTGCGTTAAAAGAAAAACAGTATATTTTTATTTTCTTATTCCAATGAAGTGACTGCGGAGAAAATGAGAAAATTGGCACGCGATTGTATTGAAAGCTTTGTAATGGCGAACACGTCGTTTCATCGTAATATCTGAGTAACATTAATGGAACGTTAATGACGGCGATCGTAAATGGAATTAATACCGTTAAATTTTGCATTACATATTTTTTTTTTTGTTTACTGTTATTATTGTTTCGCGCATTGTCCTCTCTTTATTGGGACGCTCGCTCGATTCCACGTGGAGAAAAACAAATTTGAAAAACTAAAATATTTAATCCGATACGTTCAACTAAACATTGGCTTGATTCAACGATTTGTTACACAACATTTATTACACAAGAAAGGATGTAATTTATTCATGTCACCCATTGACATTATTTATTCAAGAACTAAGCCAGTTCAGTATTTAATTGAACGTCAGAGATAAAATATTTTACTTTTTCAACCAATTTTTTTTTTTTTCACCGTGATGTCGGCGAAGTGTCCTTTCGGTGATCGTAATCGGAGAATTATGCACCTCTGACGCGGAGCTGACCTTCCTTCGTTCGCTCTGACGTCGCCTCAAGCAAGCGGCTGTCCAATATAATGGCCGATTGGCAATATCGCGTGCGCGCCTGGATATAAGCGGGCTTAGAACGATATCGGTTTCGAAGCTGCGGATACGTTCGCGGCGACATCGGCATGTATATCATTGTGAGGAACTGTTAGCGCGACGTACGAGCGCGATAACTATGTTAACAGCGTCCCATGTGCACACACGCATCGAGCACGTGGAGCACAGGCACGTAGCGCGGAATAGTATTGCCGGTACCGTTAATACCATTCGCGCGATATCTAGTCGCTCAAGAGAGTGCACGCGGGCATGCGGAATCGCCGCCGCCGCTGCTGTGCGCGTGTGGGAGCGCAAGTGACGCCATTTCCCGCCCTCTCCTCCCCCTCCGTCCCTCCCTTTTTCGCGTGAGAACAAAACTCGGATACAATGATATCGGGATAATCGAGCCCGGCGCGCTTTCGGCTACGCCATCCTACGCAAGCGAGTTCGCTAACTGTGCTTGAAAAGTGCCAGGAAACTCCCTACTGCCGGGAGAGGAAGCGTGCGAGTCATACTCGCAATACTTCCACGGAATTTCGCACTCGACTTTCGGTTGCTCGTATTTTTCGTTGCTGCTCGTTTCTTTCCGCTGAAATCTAAATGTACATCTTTACTTTTATTGTATTTTAGTGTGTGTACATGACGAAAGAGCAGCTGAAAACGGAACGGATCAGTCGGAATAATTGAAAAATTAAATATCTGTTAAATATCGTTGAAAACAAAATTGTGTTTAATTTTAAAATATTGAAATGTTTTACTTCCATCTCCATTTGTCAAATACTTAAAGCTGTTTTAATTTTAAATGTTTAAATTGAAAACACTGAAACGTTCAAGTTGTAAAAAATTCCAATTTTAAACGCTTTAGTGTTTTTAAATCTGAATTCCGTTTAGAACGAAAATATTTTCAAGTATTTAAAAATCAGAGAAATAAACAGAAATAAAGCATGTTGAAATTAAAAAACGCTTCTTTTCATTTTTTGAAATTAATTGTTGGGTAAATGCCGTAGTTAATCGAATAAATTGAACAGCTCACATTAAATTAATTGCTAATAGTGAAGCGACGTTCGACGAGTCTAAAACTTGGGAAGATACCTCTATCGCAATTTAGAGCACGATCTTTAGTGCTCTTCAACCGCGAGGAAAAGTCTTTCCAGAAATCGATCCAGCTCGTTCACCACCCGTTTTATTATTCACTCGAACGTCTCGGCACATTTCCTCGAGGGTATCCGATCCACACGTTTTCTCCGGATTTCGAAGATAAATTTATCCTTCAAACGATACCAAATGAAAACCGCACGACCGTGTATTTTCTACGTTGTATTTTACGGACCGTTATCCAGAACCGGACATTTTCGCTCGCGTTTAGTCAACCGAGAATTCGCGTGCGCGCGAATTGTGTGTGTGTGTGTGTGCGTGTGTGGGTGTGTATGTGTGGAAAAATACAATTTGTCGACTATACACACTGTACGTGCGAAGGGATATATGAGAAAAAGTTTTTCTAGCGAGTGTGTTCGAAAATTTCGAGAGAGAGAGAGAGAGAGAGAGAGATTCTCGTTGATTGACGTTCGGCACTGTATAAAATTTTCGTTCAATTTAGGAAGATAAAAATACTTCGGTTAGCAGGATAAAAATATTTCGCGTGGCAACGCTTCTATTAGAAATTTAATATTAAATAAATTTTTGGTTAGATCGTGTTCGTGTCAAACTCCATTGTTACGTAGTCCCGATAATATCTTCGTACGATTTGAATTCGAGGTTAATGTATTTAAAACGCATAATTCCAAGGCGGAGAGAGGATGCGGGATATCTGTGTTCCACCGTACATAACACTTTTGTTCGTTAATAGTGAGCAAATTTCACAAGTAGACGCCAGGTAGAAATCTGCTCGCGGTTTCCACACGCGTCGTACGTCGGTACTTTACTCCCGCTATTCTTCATTGCACATTAGGCCGGGAATACCGTCACTGTGTTATTAGGGAACGTGAAAAGCGGATAATAAAGGAATGTGGAAAAGAATCGCGGCTTTCTTGACTCGCGTGCGCGCAACTTATTATCCTATACGTGTGTACCCCCGATAGTATGCCGACGTGAACTTATTATTAGAGTGTGACGTTTCGCCGAAGCGTACTTGAACACGCCGCTACTAGGGCTCCCCGTTACAACTGTTAAAGTCGAGGAAAACGCTCGCGGGACCGAAGAGTCTAGCGACTCATTCCGTCAGCGAGTGCCACTTTTGGAACTCGGCAATCGACGAGAAAAGAAAAAAAAATAAGAAGAAGAAGAGTCCTTTTCGTTTGTCGGATTCCTTTCGCGCAACTTACTCTCGATTCCTCTTTCCCGGCGAGGAACTCGCTCGTGGGTTCTGCTTCCCGCAGAAATCACTCGTAACCTTTGCCACTTGCAATTCGTGCGCCTAGACCAGTCCCACAGTCGCTCGCGTCTAGCCGCAGAGAGCCATACGGCTCGACCGGAGCTTTCTCCCGATCGCTAACTTTTACTTTTGCCACAGGCAAATTGAGGATCTCGACGTGTCCGCGCTCTTGTACGTATACGCGCCGCTCGCGTATGACGTGCTGCCGCGAAACTAGTATCCGATTCGCGAAGGGAAGGCGAATAAGTCAGACCCGGGCCGCGTGTGAAAATTGGTATTTGCTCTTCGTGCGTTCGCAACGTGCAAAGAAATCCTGTAAATTGCATCGTCAAGGAGGACTGCTACAGAAAATTGAATGTTCGACGATCGGCTGTTCGACGATCGGCCGACGGTTTTGTTAAAGCAATTCTGTTGAAGCATCTTCGCGAATGCATTCGTTGAATATACTTATTGCGGCCGTGTGAAGTGAAAATGCGACTTTAATCATATTTAATCGTTTCCACGTGAGAAACTCAATGTGTTGTCGAACGATTGAGAAGCGGTAGCTTATCGCGCCAGATCTCAAAATTGCCATCCATCGTTTTCCAGAGGATAATTGCTCGGGAAAAATAATGATTCATATTCTTAGATTATTGTATGAAAAGTTGAAAATAGAATCGGACTTGTGTATATATAAATTTAGCTGTACAAAATCTCGCATATACCTGACGATCACCCTCAGGAAAAAAAAGCTACGTTTGCAACCGCAGGAATTCCCATTTTGATATTGCGCGGAGTGTATTTCGCTTGCGTGCTCTTCAACAGACCGGAGGTTTGAAAAAGAAAAAAAAATCAACATCCCGCACACAGACGATGCGAAATTAAAACTGGAACACGCGCGCTCGTTGAAACTGTCGCCGTATTGACGCGAAAGCCCTATCGTGCCGACATTAACATACGTGAAAGTACAGTCGGTACGCGGATATACCTGTTGTCCGCTATTATTTTTCTATTTACAGTTCAGCTGGCGGGTACGGGCGCGCGGGTGCTGCTCAAAGAGGGATAAATCTATCGTCAACCATGTGTAGAGATACACATGGCGGTTACAAATAAAATCACGCGAGAAACGCGGACGCGACCGTGTTTCGCGTCTCGTTTCCTTCCGCAGGCCTCTACCTTTTGTTATTCTTCCGATTCTCTCGATCGATGTGTCGAGCGTCGTAATTAAGGATGTATCGAACGTACGATCCCTGCGAGGTAAATAAAATTTAGAAATATGTTGATAATAACACCTTAAATAAACTGTGTACATACGAAAGTAGTGTGAGCAAGATTATATTTTTATAATTTGTTTACTCTGTTGTTAAAAATGAAATTATTTTTTACAACATTAGGAAAATTTTTAATTTTTTTTGTCTAAGTACTTTATTCATTTATTTAGAAATAAATAAATAAATGTTTTCTTTACACAAATCATCTTGAATATTTAAAGTACTTAAATAAAAAAAAATTCAGATTTTTTTTCATTATTTATTATATTTTCATTAGAGCACTCGTCTACTTCTTATTTGAATAACTTTTTCTGCAAATAGAAAATTCTGCCAATTTTTTTTTCACTACTTTTAAACGCAATATAAAATAATTTTTTTATAATTTTTTTACTGTTTTGAGAAATGTCCTTAGTCATTCTTAACGCCGACACGAAAATTCGAAGGACACGTTCGCGAGAAGTTTCAATTTTTTCTTCGGCGTTTTTTACACGTATCCCGGAACATCTCTCGAGTCGTTTTTATTGCCGTTCCGGTCCTCGGTACAAATCGAAAATTCTATCCCGCGGAAGAGGTATAAAGAATTAACTCGGATCAATCGGCGCGAGCGCAATTGAGATCGCGATTGGAAATCGTTTGTGCGCCATAAATCGATCGGGCTTCTTTCCCGCCACGCGTTAAAGTGGATCTCCCCCTCGTGGGTGCAACGACCTCTCGTCCCGTTCTCGTCTCGGCGCTTAAAACTCTCCTTTTTTTAACGTAGATTCAGAAATATATATATATATCTACACGTGCGACGATCGCGCACGGCCAGAGTGAATTGACCTGTATTTCCGAGCGGTAGCAGCATCGAGACGAGCGTAACAATGTATATGCGCGCGGCCGCCGTTGAAATCGCCGCCGGTGGGAGGCCGCCGCCCCACCTTTCATTCGACTTTGACAGTTCCATTATGGTATCGAAGCTAACGGCAAACAGAACGGGTGTAGTTGACGATTGTGAATCAACGTGCTCGCCGGTCCGACAAGGTATTTTTGTTGTCCCTTTTTTTTTACCGTTTCGTTACCGAGGCACGATCGCTCGACGTGGAAAATGGGCGTCGTACTCCCGCGTTGTGCTCCGTTTCCTCGTAGCCCAGTGTCGTAGGTGTGAAATTGAATCGCGATAAATGGGAAAAGTGTATTTCTCGGCGGCTCTCGAATGGAAATCCCGAATTGATTCGATTGGACGCATTCAACGAGCCGCGCGCCGCTTCGCATCGCGTTGCGCCGCGCTCATGCCTCCTTGGATCAATTCGACGAGCGCATCCGGTGGAGTTCCGCCATTGTCGTCGTTGGATTAATTTGATCAATCTCGTCGCGTTCGTCTACTGGCAACCCCTCCTGGGCTCGAGGAGGTCGAGACAAGTTTTCGCCGCACGAAAGAGAGCAAAGTGGATCGTATTAACGAGCTGCGCGACGAGTATGCACGGCGCGCGAAGTTTCGGCATGTAAAAGGACTTATTTCGTTGTATATGTCACACCACGTTCACGTGCGGTCTCGTTTGCACGAAGGATTTCTGTGCTCATTATTATTCGCCGCCTTTGACTTTTTCGTACGTGCGTCCCCGATACGAGCCAACCGAAGACGAACAGTAAACGGTATTTCACCGGCCCGCACGCCGTATTGTATCGGTCGTAAACTAATTACGCGTTAATTCCGCGAAAATTTCAGTTTGTCTCGATTGCGCGAGTCTCATTCCGAGTCGAATCCGATTTATGCCAAACAATAAATATTATTTATGACGATCGATCGTGCGACTGCTAAATAAATTATATTGTTGTGGAGAATTATGTTAAGCACGTAGTTGAAACATCGTTGCAGTTTTCAATTTCCCTCCTCTTACTGTAATATGCATTATTACAAAATTGAGATTTGAAAAATTCAAATAAAATTTAATCGGAGAAAGATTCTTAACAATTTTTTAAAAAATTGATTAAAGACGTTTCGATTGCTAGGAACGAAGTAGTTTAATCTTCGTTGGGAATGCTCGATTTCACTTTTGTTGTACTCAAGGTTGGATTATTCAGTCCGCACACGGAAAAGACAATTTTGTTGAGATACAGATCTGAAAATAATTTATGTTGAACCATTAAACAATTTATATTGGATGTTTAAGTTGATTACTAAAATGTCAACGATTTTTGCAGTAGTATCATCATGCTTGAACGTCTTATATAAATTATTTTTATAGTCCGACATAAAATTATTTTCGATCTGTATTTAGCTAAATTTTTAGATACTACAATAAAATTGATCTTTCCGCGCAAGCGTCGAACAAAGCACCACCCTCTGTGGGGAACAAAAGTATAGAAAAAAAATTTATATAATTACACATACATAATTATATATATTTTTATATATATTTTTATATTTCTTTGTTTCCATATGCATACAAAATTCGAGGCTTCCCACATAAATATACGTATACATACTTTCATTAAAAAGAGATCATTGATAAATACACATCGCACGTAGATATCGTACTGTGATACACTTACTGTTACGCATATTAACCAAGTATCGTTAGAAAGTTTTAACGATTGCTCGTGAATCAACCGGAAAAGGCGGACGAGTGAAAACGACACTATTGATCGCTGCCGAGAGTAGCTCGGTAATAGTTAACCCAATTACTTAGTGTCAAGCGTCGAAGCTCAAATCCAAATGAAATTCAAGGTGGTCTCCGTGTTTAAGAGCTAAATTAGGATTTCGAGAATTATTATCTATTAATAAAGACCGAAATCCGATGTGCTTTGATGAATTATTAACTCACTGACCTAAATTTCTGCAACGATTATAACGACGTAACTGAATAAACTAATTTTAATTCATTACCAGAAATTATCCGCTACTTATAATCACGGCAACTCTGATTTTATTTCACGTCCGTAATAAGTTACAATAATTATCGCAAGACAGGATATTACGTTAACACTGGAAATCTTTTTCTTAATTTGCGTTACAACCGACCGAGATATAACGGGTTTCTGCTTTAATCGGATTTAGGTCCGTTGGATATCGAGTGTAACTTCTCTAACGTGTTGCCTTCTGCCAGTTAACCAAAGAATACTGTGGTAAAAAAAATTCGCGAATATTATCTACGAATCGAATTGAAACGTAAAGCTGTGCGAAGAACGCGACGATGGGTTCGAATCGAAGCGAGACTCTTACCTCGGAACGGTGAACACTTTCGCGACGAACAGTGACCATGACCACGTATACAATGATCGAACCACGCAACGACAGGGTGACGGTCTGCTCGCCCCAGACTCAACACCAGTGCTATCAAGTGATACGAACCACCAGAGTGCATCAAAGTTCGCGAAGCTCGAGAATGGTGACCGTTCAAGAGAAGGTCGTCAGATCGCGTCTTCAGTTGGGTTACTCCACGCCGACGTCGTTCATCAATCGGTACTTATTTATTATTTCTATTTCATCAAAATCACGACCTGTCGATGCAACGATGACGGATGACCATTATGATCCACTATTTGTAATTGTACGACAGTGTCGATATATTATTCCATTAAAACTTATATCTACATCTTCAACGCTACTCGTAAAAGTATTATCGAAAATCTTCGAAAATTGTCTTAAACACATATTTTTTTTAAATATAATTGGGTTTTTATATATTATATTTAATTTTTTAATGCAAGTATCACGCTTGAAAAAAAATCACAGCTCTTCGATTATAATTTACTATTTATATTTTCGGAAACGAATTTATGTCTTTGGTTTAACTCGTTTGTTTCGTATAAAATGTACAAATTTATCCTAATTTGTTAAGTGTTTCTGTGAATCTTTACTTCTGAAATATTTATGTAAATAGACGGAAGGAAATAAAATGAATTCTATTGAAGAAAAGGAAACTCTGCATCAGCGATGGTAACATCCTACCTGCGCTATCTCGACGAGATTCGCACGAATGTAATTATCATTGTCGGGGAAACGTAATCTCTCTAAAGCGGCATCATCTCCTCGCCTCTTCCTCTCTAATACATGAACAGACCATCGCAAATACACGCACGCGCTCGCGCGAGCGGTAGAGAGCAAAATTATTTCAGGTAGAAGGTAGGATCGCTCGATGCTCGCGCAAGCGTGCGCGCTCGCGCACCCACGCCGGTAATGGCAATCAACGGTTGTTAATTGCTCGATGATAATTAGTCCACGATGGCGCGCGAGCCGCGAGCAGCGGCTACAATAATGGAGCACGTTTTAATAATTTCCGTAATGAATTCGAGACTGTGTACACAGACTTTTTCTCGTACGGTTTGCTCGTACCGATTCACAGCACACTTACTTGACCACTACAACGTCCTTCGGTGTCAAAAATGTTACGTGCCGAAAGTCGCCGAAAAGCAATTAGACGTACAGCTATAATGACGTACCATTAAATTTTATTAACGGAAGGCAATGGAGAGAACCCTGCAAGTCCAAGTGTGTGAGCCTTGTAGTAGTCACTTTTTTACGTATTTGCATTTCTTACGCATTGAATTAATTTTATTCGTGTAAAGAGTCACTATATGATTTTACACACAATACATAATTGCAGTGTAAAGTTGAATTTTTCTGAAAAATGTATCCTTTCATTTATATATTGGTCAGGTTCGCATATGTTTCTTATACTTATTTTTTTATATCTGTCTTTTAATCTACTTCCTGAAAATTATTATCGCAGAGCATCCCGTAAAAGGCACCGTAATGTCGGAATGTATTTACGTATCAAGAGAATGTTTGTTATATTTTGATGCCCCGTCAAGTCGTATGAATGGGATTAAGAACTTCTCGAAGCGATTTTTGCGTGAGTCTGCGCCACGGAGTTTATTAGTATCACTCCGATAAAATGTGCCGTAACTGCGTGCCGTGAATAAGCGACGTTAGGCGTAATTGACAGGAGCGATGGACACTTGCGCAAATCCTCTATATGCATCTGCATCTGCCGAGGCGTCGCGTAAGTAGAGCAATGACGTCCTTAAACGCGCCTCTCTGAGAGTCTTCGTGGAAATGAGCTGTCAGGTGATTTCCACATCGTAATTGATCGCGAGAAAGCCGGCGCTTTTATCAAACTGTCATCACTTATGCTTAAAAGCTCTCTGATTGAATAATTTACAATACCAAACATTTTCATTTCACATACATGTTTGTATTGCTTTTACATACGTGTCTAATATATTGTATTTTCTACATGTATAAACTGAGAGGAAAATTTCCTAAATTTTAATGAATATTTATTCGGATAGTATACTAATGAAGTTTACTTAATGAATATTTACTCTTACGGTACGTATAAATATTTACTCTATAAGAAAAAAAATGACACTTAAATTGCTAATTCTTGTACTAAATAAATACATTTAGTAAATCTGTCATTGGTATTATTCGAATAAATATTTATAAAAATTTAATAATTTTTCCTTTAGTGTGTGTATTAGGTAATCCTTATTTATAGGATTTTTTTTTTAATTAAAGTAATAAGAACCTTCATTTCTCTTGTATTACATAAAGAGAGTACCCGTAAAGTTTTAGATCGATTGAGTATTAATTCATGTTCCTATTGAATTCAAATTTGAAAAAAAGAAACTTTTTTTTTAGCTCATCAATATCTAAAAATTATGTAACGATTATAAATATCAAAGTTGCGTAATATAGAACCTGTTTATTTACTTTAGTATATAGTAGTATATTTTATTATTTAGCTAATATAGTTTGAAAGATTTATATATATAATAAATAATTATAAAATCTTAAATCAATAAATATTAAATTTTGCATTTATAAAATAAATGAACAGGTTTTATGTTACACAATTTTGGTATTTATAATTTTTTGTTACATAATTTTTAGAAACTGATTAATAAAAAAAAATAAAAAGTTTTTTTCCCCAAATTTTACCTCGATGCGGCAATATTTCAACTGATTAATATTTACTAAGTGATCCCAAATATAGGGAATCGTTACTTAAATAAACGAACAAATTGAGGCTGTCCTCCTGCATAAAAATATGTCCTGTTCGAAAATAAGGACCACTCTTATATACATATACATATATATATGTATATATTTTTGGTGCGCGTGTACACGTATGCATTGCGTAATTAACTCAATGACTTCGTAAAGCGAATGTGATATGACAAATGTGTCATCTGCTCAGGGAGTTTGCAATATGCAAATGGCTTATATTGTGCCCATTTAGGCCAATGATAATGAATGTAAGCTATCACTACATGGTAATTCAATTCTCTCTTCTCCGTGAACAAAGGACGTTTGCATGTACTTCGAGGATATATCACGTTACATGTTTAGAAGTTAACGAGATACTACGCGTCTGCTGCTTTTACTTGTGAAACTTGGCTAAATTGTAAGTGCGTTGTATCCCCTTATCGTCACGTCACGTTATCATCATGATGCATCGATAATCCTTAATTTACACACGCGTGCGCGATGCGCATTATGGATACTGTGACATTCTCTCGTGCAACTGCATTTATGGGGATACTGCGGCATTGTCTCGTGCTACTGCATTTATAGATTTAACGAGTTAAACATTACGAATATGAGATAACGTTGTAACAGGATAATCATTAGCACTATTATTGAAAATTTTAAAACCAAATGTTATAGTATTACTCTGAAATATATGAAACATGAGTAAAACGTGATTAAATATACTTGTAATGAAAACGTAATTTCGTCTTTATTTAATTTCGGATTGGTGTCCGTATAGTGGTTCTCACTCAATCCTATCGTATTTTCGTAATGTTGTTAAACGCTTGCTGCATATCTTTTATTTAAAATCACATTTCGAAAATATTTTATTAAAAGCACAGCAATCACGTTAAATAAATTTGACTCATTTATTTTTTCCGCATTTCTAATTTCAAGTCGATTGAAAACTTTGCCTTTTTTCTCATTTTACATAAAAGTGATAAAGAGGAAAAATATGTGTAAACAAGTTTTTTTTTTAATAATCCAATATTTTCTTAAGACGCGACTTTCTTTCGGTGGATTAAAGTGAGGTAAAAGCTATAAGGAGATATAGACCGCCAAGAAGCACCTCTTGAAAAAAAGGGAGGCAGGAAGAAGCCAACCATGCATTTGGCTGCCCGTAGTATCTTCCCCAAAGAAAAAACATCGAGCCAGGTGCGTGTCGGGGCACCATCGGCACGGCAGGCAGGCGGCAGGGTCCCGTGCCACTTCTACGAAGCCGTGTCGGGGCGGCTCCGGATAGCACGCGCGCGTGGCACGCGAGTCACAGGCAGCCGACGATGGAGCAGATGTTCCTCCACCTCCTCCTCCTCCTCCTTCTCCTCCTCTGGGGAAGCTCTAATACTACGCTGTCCCTCGCGTTTATTTTCCTTTATGCGCAGGATATCTCGACTCGCGTCTTCGGCGACGTATCTGCTTCTGCGGAGCTCGCCGATGTTCTCCCCGAAGAGTTCGAATCGATTCGTGAAAGTAGGATTAATAAAAAATATCGGTTTACTTTAGTCGCAACTTTACTCCAGGCGACGTCCGGGACATGTTTCCTTTGCTCGGGAGGTTTTAACGTTACGTCCGTCGTGTTACCTCTTCTTCCGGAAGCAGATGTTTCCGGAACTTTCCAGTGTTTCCATTTAAGTTTCACAACTGATTTTGTAAAAGGCTGATATGTAAATAAAATTTATTCTTTTAGCAGCAATGGCGAATATATTCCTCCTGCTGAAAAGTTATGCTGATACGCTTTCTGAATTTATCTTCCTTCGTGTGTCCAGAAAGGTACAACTTCTACTCTCACGCGGAACGCGTAATGTTTTCATTGAGCTTCAAGCTGAGACTTTCAGGAATACCATCTATTATGAAAATACGTGCAATTCGATGCTAATGAAGAGAATGACTCGTAATTATGATTCGTAATTATGACGTTGGACGTCCCGTTTCTAAGTTTCGATTTTACGCTTTAAGACCCACCAATTTGGACATTGCTCTTACATATGCGATTACGTGTTGTCGTTTGCGCGTTGTCCGTCGCATTTATATTGTTAAGACGCCACACTTTGTATTGTTCAACCGCATTATCGTATAACATTTAATGGTACACGCACTGATTACGGCAGGGAAATACGGCTCAGTTTACGAGAGCGATACGTTTTACAGCGGAGCGGTACTACCATCGATTTCTCGACCACGCTCCAATTTTAATTGTCTAGTAATACGATTCTTGCCAGACTTACACAAATACGTTTCATCATTTATTTCTTCACGTATTACCGCAACATTTTCTTATTCTGTTCGTTCGTCTGACGAGGGGGAGGGGGGGAGGGGGTCTGCGCTCTTGCGAAATTTGAAAATCGAGCGAATCGTGAATCGCCTCTCGTAACTCGCGGTCGCGAATTGCATTCGTCATTCGGCGGCATATGCATCTGTCATACGTTGCACGCTCATTTGCTTAAGTTATGTCTTTACGTAAGTCATTTAATTGACGCTCATTGCGTAAGAAACGTTCTCCTCCGTGGAAGGTTGAGTGTCACGGTCAAATATTACCGTCGCCGATGCTCGCTATCGCCGCGTGCACCTGCCAGATGCACACCGGCGAGAGGATACGTCGGAGATATACGGGCGTATATAATACGCACCTTTGTGACGTCCCGGGGAAGGGAGGACTCTCGCGTACCCCTCGTCCTCAATCTACGATCCCTTCAGGGATTTCTTGTCCCGATGATCCGAAAAAGCGGGCCTTGAAAGCGCCAGCTGCTCCTCTACCACCGCCAGTTCGTGTTCGGTGTCCGAGGTGGTCGACACGCGAGACGCGTGCCCCGTTTCTTCGCGAGAGAAGAAACAGTTTTGTGGTGCAATCGCGTGGTATAATTGCGCGCAAGAGCGCGCCGTACATCGAGGACGATCGTGGCTAGGCACGCAACCACGCCGCATCATAGACGAAGATAGATCGTGCAATTTGATACACGTGGAAAGTCGTCCGAGTCCACGAAAGCAACATGATCATTTGCGTTTATCATTTCAGGGGGTGCGTCCTCTTTATTTTTACGTTCCGCATTATACTTCGCCTATATGCGCATTTATCTAGTAATTAAAGACACCTGGCGTTGGTACGAGGCGATACGGTGTCGTTTATCTGATTTCAATTATCCCCGCACGCTCCCGCTCGCGCACAGTGTTTCTCTTGTACAAGTTGTCTTATAAATTGGTGGTGCCGTTGAAAAGATGATGAAAAACTAAATTGAAAATGTAGAGATAAAATCTCGTATATGAAGAGGTTCCATTTTTGATAGAAGGATGACTGCGAAATTGAAAAATTGATATGAAATTTTTTCGGTTGATAGTGTTTCTTCGATTTTTTTTTATCCTCCGCGATTTTTATCAGAAGAGTACTTTGCAATTGAGGAATGCAGAAGTCGTTAATAACTTAAGTTTAGGACGCAATGTCTCACGGACGTGATGCCCCGGACAAAAACTAATTACACACATGTCTGTTTCTCGCGCAGCTTTCCGACGAAGGTCGAGAGACCTTTGGCGTCGCATAGTAGCACGACCGCCAACCAGATCCACGGCAACAGCATGCACGGCGCGTACTCGTCCGGCAGCCAGACGTCCCTGTCGACGACGTCGTACATCACCGGCCAGTCCTACATGCAGAACCAGAATTACGCGCACGGGCCCCCGTATCCTGCCTCGAATGTGCAGGTATACTCGCACAATGCGACAGGCTACTCGCAGCCGCAGAGCTACGGCACCATGGTGCAGGGATTCGGTGGGCAACCGCAGTCCGCCGGATATCAGCAGAGTCACCTTAAGAAGGGCTCGGTCCGCAACGGCGACGTGCTCAAGCGGTGTCGGCTGCAGACCGCGTAAGTCGTAATCTTATATGTTCCTTTTTGCGACCGCGAACAAACAGCGGACACGCGGTAACCCGGTAACGGTTCGCGTGCGGATGAAAAATCGTATCGAGGCTTCGCAACCTAGGTCGGAAGTTAAAAAAAAATTGCGTGATCTTGTTCCATACAGATACGAGTTGTCGCAGGATCTGCTCGACAAGCAGATCGAGATGCTGGAGCGAAAATACGGCGGGGTGAAAGCGCGAAACGCGGCGCTGACGATCCAACGTGCCTTTCGGAGGTACACGTTGCTGAAGAAGTTCGCGGCGATCACGGCGATGGCCAAGGCGGAGAAGCGTTTGAGCAGGAAACTTCAGGAGACGACGACGGATCGCAACCTCAACGATCACGAGAGAATGGTTTATCACAGTCAAATATACATTCAGCAGACACAGTCCGCCAACAGGTAAATCAAGCCTCTTTTACCACGAGCGTATTTTTCCTCGTGTTACGTAAAGCTCATCGCGCTAAACTGGCTGCGAATCTAACAGACCGATGCCGATCCGAAGCATGTCTCTCAGGGAAAGGCGGCACGTGGACAACTCGCAATCGCCTATACCGAGGAGTCAGAGCGGTAGATGCGAGGTTCAAGTCAGCGGCCATCAACACACGAATCACAATTTGCATCAGAGCGGTAGGCATACACCCTCATTGGCGCCCAGCCCGTGCAACCGACATCAGCAATTACCACCAAGTCCCTGCTGGGAATCGAGCTCCCAGGAGAGCGGTAGTATCCATTACTACAATCCACAGGTGAGTGTCGACGAGCGTAACGGCACGTTAAACGGCAATGAAATACTCGAACAGTTCGATCGATTATTTCATAAAATAAACCAAGTATCTCGTTAATTTGATAGAAAAACGCAATTTCTCTATTTAATGTAGGAAGCTTTATGCGGCCTGAGACAAGAGACACCGCCAAGAGATCTGCTGCGGACACCATGTACGTCGCCGTCGACGCCGCACAATCTGCAGACGACGATATCGCAAAATTGGAACAACGCCAACCAGCTTGGTCCTGGCAGAACGAGAGGTTCCGCCAGCAAGAAGGTTCCGCCGGAGGTGCCAAAGAGAACGTCCTCCATCACTTCGAGATCTATGGAGCCGCGACACAATGGTCTCAGTAAAAGTGTGGAGAACGGAAGTCTAAGTTCGGTGCAGAGTTCCGGCAGCGATTCCACCAATTGCGAGAGCTCCGAGGGCGATGCTCAGAGAGGGTCGCCCGTTTGGAAGCACAAAGGGATTGTGAGTATAGCTGATTTTCTTCTTTCTCTCATTATATTCACACGTTGCTCGCTCGCATAGCGCAAGTAACGGCAATTTCTTGAAGACGTAAGCGAAAATTGTTAACGGAATCATTCTGATTGTGAAATCAGTCGAGTTCGCCGGAACATCAGGAATGTGCGAGTCATACCGCGGACGCGGCGGCGATGGCCGCTAACGTGAAAGAGCTCGGCCACTCACATGCCAGCTCCGGCTACCAACTTCCCCTAATGGACCATACGGAGAGTCTGCCGACTCAAACAAGCTATAAGGTATCCGAAACGGTGAGGAAGCGGCAGTATAGAGTTGGCCTAAACCTTTTTAATAAGAAACCGGAAAGAGGGATTAGTTACCTCATCAGACGTGGATTTTTGGAGAACAGTCCACAAGGGGTCGCCAGATTCTTGATCAGTCGAAAGGGATTGTCCAAACAAATGATAGGAGAATACCTTGGAAATTTGCAGAACACTTTCAATATGGCAGTGCTTGAGTGAGTGACTCAATGTGTTTAGTATTTTTGAATTAATATCGAAAATAAAGAAACAAATCTCTGTTAGTAAAAAAGATGCTCATAATTAGTTATATATTTTTGAAATATATGTTTAAATATATTTTTAAAATAATACTTTCGTAATATATTTAAAAAGATATATTTTATTATTATAAAAATTATTATCTGTATCTATAATTTAATTATAATTTGCAGATGTTTTTCTCAAGAATTGGACCTCTCTGGAATGCAAGTAGACGTCGCTTTACGAAAGTTTCAAGCCTACTTCAGAATGCCTGGCGAGGCACAAAAGATCGAGCGGTTAATGGAAGTCTTCAGTCAACGTTACTGCCAATGTAATCATGACGTAATATCGAGGCTGCGGTCGGCAGATACCGTTTTTGTCTTAGCCTTTGCTATTATCATGCTTAATACGGATTTGCACACACCTAATCTAAAGCCCGAACGTAGAATGAGACTTGAGGATTTTATAAAGAATCTCCGAGGGATAGATGATTGCGGCGATATAGACCGGGATATTCTAGTTGGCATTTACGAACGGGTGAAAGATAACGAATTCAAGCCAGGCTCCGACCACGTGTCGCAAGTAATGAAGGTCCAAGCGACTATTGTTGGAAAGAAGCCAAACATGGCGTTGCCGCATAGAAGATTGGTGTGTTACTGCAGACTCTATGAGATACCCGACATCCACAAAAAAGAGAGACCCGGCGTTCATCAGAGAGAAGTTTTCCTTTTTAACGACCTGCTCGTCGTTACGAAGATTCTAAGCAAGAAGAAGAACAGTGTAACTTACACTTTCAGACAGAGTTTTACACTTTGCGGCATGGTGGTTACTCTATTCGACGTTCCCCGTAAGTTTCTGCAATGTAAAAAGTTTACGCAAAGATATCTTAAATATTAACTTATTAATTCTTGGTTGCTGTCTTGCAGATTATCCATACGGCATAAGACTCTCTCAGCGTGTCGACGGAAAAGTTCTAGTCACATTTAACGCTCGAAATGAGCATGACAGGTGTAAATTTGTAGAAGACCTTAGGGAATCCATTAGCGAAATGGATGAGATGGAAACTTTGCGTATCGAAACTGAATTGGAGAGACAAAAGAGCAGTAGAGGCGCGCGAGGCGGGGCGGAAAATAGAGACTCCGGCGTCGCCGATGTGGAAATCTGTCCTTGCCCCGGGACTTGTTCCGACAGAGCAGAAACAGTTGATGTCGACACACAATTGAAACGTTCCGCACTTAGTAATTCTCTTTTGGACATACACGAGCAATGTAAGTAGAAAGAAGTATATACTTATATTTTCTTATGTACTTGAAAAGTTAACGATATGTCAATGTATATATTTAGTTGCCGGTGAGAAGCCACAGCGTCGTGGAAGTGTGGGCTCTCTGGATAGCGGTATGTCTATTTCATTTCAATCTACTTCTGCCAGCTCGATGAGCCAAGGCATTAAACATCCTGGACAAGTTCATCCTATGCATCCAGGGGTTACGATCCCTGGTGCCGGTGGTAAGGGACTGGCTCAGCAGCCATCTTTTTTAGGAGGCCTCTTCGCCAAACGAGAGCGAAAATTATCGCAATCTGAAGAGTCCAGCCCTTACAGTCGTACCACGGAAGTATAATGTACTCTTCCAGTTTCGTAAGCGAGGTACACTTTTTGTATACCGATTTTCTTCTAGTACGCTTCGTGTTTTTAAGATAATGTCTCTCGATGATGAGAATTTTTAATAGCAATAATTATTCACTAATTTATTCGTATTAATAAAATTACAATTGTCATTTCTTTTAGAGCTTCTCGGCATACAGTTTTGTCTTCGAAAAAAAGAAAGTGATTTATAAGCAGCAAGACTGCCGCGAAATGTTCTATTACTAAGTATTGTCATTTTATACGTATACCACGAAGCGTGTTAAAAGATTAGACAGATAATGCTAATGAGAACGTAAATCTGACGGATTGGGCAGGATCCAATCGAGATCACCTCTGGCGCATTTAAAAAGAAAAAGAAAATTTTAAGATATTCACCTATTCTCTCCTCCCGAAACTGTATAGTATTTATTAATCTAAAACAAAAAAAAACTGATGGACACATTTTTCATACTGTATTTATAATTTACGAGGACGCGATATTGAATGATAGAATTGTGTGTAGATAATATTATTACATTTTTGCTTAGTTTTACATTATAGACAGGCGTTAACGAGTAGAATTTAATAAAGAGAGAATCGTAAGTCACAAGAGTTGTAAGAATACGAGATACCTTATCGAGAGTTTCTAATAGTAATCTATCGTGCTATCAGCAAGTATTATCATTACATCACTGATTCGAGAATTTGTAAATAATAGACGTATAACGAGTTGTCATGTTCGAAACGAGTTGTAACAAAAAAAAAGAGTTAGCGTAAGGGAAATGATAAGCAATCTCTATCGATGTTAGGTGCATGTTGATGTCTAACGATTTTTATTATCGGAAACGTGAAGTTTGAATGTAGCAATGAAATAAGACTTAACGTAAGATGTAAGACGTGTTTGTCATTATAACGACCTATTGATAATCATTCACGAGAAGTAGATTTTGCTTATGTATGTTGAAATTTTGACTCGAAGTTGTTCGCATTTTCACTAAAAGGAAGAAAAAGAGAAAAGAAAAAAAATCAGCATGTTAAAAATATCCACGATTAATTCGTTTCTCGTCTTCCGCGGCGAGAGTAGATTTAAAACGTCGATAATACCGTCGCAAGAGTATAAACACGTAAGCTAAGAAACATACGCGGAACAAAGAGGAAAAAAAAGAAAAGAACGCGCATGCCTTATATACTGCCATGATAAAAATCTCGCGCGACCGAGAAACGAACTAATGAAATCACAATCGTAGAAAAGGTCGGAAAATTTTTTCCAAGAGCTGTGGAATTGTATGACAAACTAATCATGTACATAGCGCTGATCGCAACATCAGCTGGCTGTAAACAAGCAAACGGCGTTTCATTAATTTAACGATAATCTCCTGTTAAAATAATGCATCTACATAGGAGGAGTGTTTAATATAATTCTACATTAGATTTTATCTCTTTCTTTGACCTGCGCTCTAATCTTTTTCTAGTATCGAAAGTATCAGACATGTTTAACTAAAGGATTTTAATAACATTACGGAGGCGAGAGAGAGAGAGAGAGAGAGAAATATGCTTTTGGCTGCATTTTTCACTCAGCGATAAAGTTTGTAATTATCGTTAACTTAAGATTAAAATCCGTTGAAGGGAACGAAATTTTGCTCTGTCAAAGATATTATGTAAAAAAGGTTCTCGTGTGTGTGTAAGCATCGGAATTACGCGCGAGTGAGAATCTCTCACGCGCAAAAAGAAAAACGGTATCTAGAGATAAGTTACATCGCGCGCTGACATTTTTATACGTATGATGATCGTCTAATTTTGCGCTTGTCTCACGTCTGCTAATAACTAGGATTACCAAATGTCCTACTTTAGGAGGACATGTCTTAACAATTTGGCTCTCCGTTCTACCACATTTGAATCAAAATAGTAAATATTCTATTTTTATAGTTTTGAATTTTAATCTTCAGTTTCATATGAAGTGGAACACATTGTCTGTTCATGATGTTCACAATGAAGCAGAAAGTTGATTAAAACTATGAAAAGTTTAATAAAATTCAACTTACGCGATAAAAATTGCATGCAATTTTGTACAGAATTTTGTTAAGAGATCCTAAGTTAACAAGCAATTGCTTAAGAAAATTGATATTGAAAAATGTTATTGTATAAAAAAAAGATTAAACATTAACTCTCGTTAATATGTTAACAATTTAATTTGTTTTGTTATAAAGTTAAAAGTAAAGTTAAAAGTAGATTAATAAAACATTTTATAGAAATAAAATATAGAAAAGAAATAAAAAGGACACATGATATTAATTGTGCTAACAAAGTGATTTACATGATTAAAATTTTAGATAGAGATTTTTTAAAAAATTTACATTTTTTTTTACTCATTTCCCCTTTGTTAATATTTTTTTACAGAATTTGTCCTCCTTTCGCTACTGTGATATTTGGTAACCCTACTAGTAACTGTTATCGATTGACTCTTGATACGAAAACAATAACTGCTAATGTACTTTATAAACGTTGTAAACGATCGAATGTTGAACACTCCGTTCTATTTATGATTCTAATAAAGAGAAACGAGAAAAGAAGCAGAAGATGTAATTGTTGAAATTGTCGAGGGACAATTTACATATTCGTGGTGGCTTGCCGACAATACATTTTGTTTACAGAAAGAGAGAAGAGAGATAAACGGAGGGACATTTCTTGTACTACTGCGTATCTTTTTTTTAATATTGAACAAGCTGCTCGCACGCATCACCAATATCGATTCTAGTCTTTCTCATCGACATGATGTACACGCGGTACGATCTCGTACGAAAAAGTACGGGATTAATTTGCAAAGGTAATCCTTCAAATTGTACAGATACACACAATCGACTTATATCCACTTTCACCAATGTGAATTGGCTTTAATTTCGATTTAACTTAATTTTTATCCTTCTTTAATTTGTAGAATTGGGAAAAGATAAAGAATAAGTTAAATCGAGAGATCACCGTTAATCTACATTGATAGAAATAAATATTAGACGCAGCGTTAACGTCACACGTATGCTAAGTTCCATGAGGTCGCGTCAATTCTTCTCACTGGCCACTCACTTAAATAATCTGAATTCTGTGATAATCTCGCGCGAGGACAGGAAAAAAAGACTGATTAGGATGACCCCAAATTTTATTACGACATATAGTCTTTTTGTTGTCATTTTTTCCTTCCCTCACAAAAAAAGAAGCACTTTATTGAACAATGAGAAAGATGAACTCGAGCATCTTCTACCCCTCACTCTTCTACCTGTCGAATTTGATACCTATTGTCACTGTCGTCGTCAATCACGTGAAAGTAGAAAAATACGTATTCTTGTTTGGCGGAAAAATATCAGGGAAGAATGGATTGCACCAGATTGGCGCGATCAAAGTTTGACGCCCGATTGAGCGGCTGTTATTCGGCTTGATCTGCAAGAAAGTCTTGCTGGTGAGAAAGCGCGTATAATCAAGATCGATCCTCCCCCCCTCGCTCCCTCCCCTTCCTCTCAATGCCAAATTATTAGTAAATTTCTCCCTCGTTAGTCTAGTGAATGCTGTAAGTATACTGTGTTAATAAATAACTCTGAATCCGAAATACGTGTATTTTCATTGTCATCGTATTCCTGACGCTCAAGACACGAGTTTTTTCAGTAGTAGCTTCAG
The DNA here is from genome assembly GCF_016802725.1 of Solenopsis invicta. Lineage (NCBI taxonomy): Eukaryota > Metazoa > Arthropoda > Insecta > Hymenoptera > Formicidae > Solenopsis > Solenopsis invicta. The sequence goes on from NC_052673.1 coordinate 15,467,480, forward strand.
CTAACTTCCGATTAAACGTAATTAATTTATCAAATAATATACGTGCCGTTTCGTTAACACGAAACTATCGATTTTCTATTGCTTGTGGAAGGAGATTTGCATTGGAACCGCACATTTTTGTACACTGCCGACAATGCTTATTGTTAGTCAATGCCTACAATGCCGTCAATCCTATATTAAAATTAAGGCAATGCCATGCAATTATGAACACTATCGCGTGCCCATTATCATACGCCAATGCCTGCACAAGAATTCTAAAGCTTTCCCGAAGTATTCAAAAATTTTTGTGCTCAACCCCATGATCGAAAAACCGACTCTGAAGTGAGCTCACCACTCCCCAACCACTGACGACAATGCCGTCAATATTATAGATCACTGCTTAATCCGATACGTGTATTTTCATTGTCATCGTATTCCTGACGCTCAAGACACGAGTTTTTTCAGTAGTAGCTTCAGCTAACTTCCGATTAAACGTAATTAATTTATCAAATAATATACGTGCCGTTTCGTTAACACGAAACTATCGATTTTCTATTGCTTGTGGAAGGAGAGTATTAGATTAGGAACGGCAAATAGAAATTTTGCCGTGCGTAATTCTACTGGTTTAATTCGAATATTAAGTTAATCGGAGTTTGCCCGAGGTTGCAATAACATATCGAATGTAACGCTTTGACAACGAATAAATTAATTATTTGTTGGTTTGCTTGATGCACAGAAGGAAAAATTGAATTAAGGACGTATTGAATTATACGAATAGAAATTTTGTCGTAAGCAATTCTATCGCTCGATTAACTTAATTCAAAGTTTGACTTTAAATCGCTCGAGAATAGAATGCTTGAGAAAAAATAATTTCAAATCATCGCTGTACAATTTTGAGGCATGAGATAAAATTTCGCGTAACAAATGAGCGATTTATTACTTTAAAAATTTTTAAGAAGCATCTTTGATATTTAAACGATTTTTATCAGGGTTGAGGAAGCTAATGTTTTTTTTTTAATTAAATTAAGTTGAATTAATGGTTTTTGAAATTTATGTAAAAAATATGAAAAAAATTAACTAGTAAAAGTTACGTTAAGATTAAATTTAAGTTAAAGTAGAAATTAATTTTGAAAATCATTATTCGTATTAAATGAGAAATTCGCAAGTTTTTCAAGTTGTATTACTCAAATCAATTATAATACAAACCATCAAATCATTTTATTTGTAAATTAAATTTATATGAAATATAAGAAATATTTTTTTAACGGAAATGTTTTACTTCTTTTGTAACTTCCTTTTATATAAATGTTTAACTTAGAAACAAAGTTAATAAATTAAAATTAAAAATTAACGTACATGTATTTTAAAAATAACTAGTTAAAATTAAAAATTAAATTATTAAAATTAACTAAGTTAAATTGATTCATTTTATAATTTATTATTTAAATTTTGACTACCCAACCTTGATTTTTATTGATTCTTATTTCTAATAGAGCAAAAACTTCAGCAGATTTGGTTGTTCATTAGCGTTTCAAATCGAGATGGATTATTATTTTACAACAGAAAGAAGCCTGAAAGTGGTGGACATATAGGTTAGATCTCGGAAAGTTTTTTTTTTATTAGGGAAATAAGGAAGGCCTGGCAGAGCCATCTAGAGATATAGATTTCGGAAAGCTCGTCGCTTGAATGTTGGCGACACCTGGCGAAGGGATCGCTAAGCGCGCGTTCACCAACTTCAAATTTTTCCCACCCTAACAGCTTTCGCGCGCAATTCATTGAATCGCCTTTCGCCTTGTCGCGATTTATACAAGCGCAGTCGAAATGAGGCACAAATACTAAAACTTGGGGGCGAATAAACAATAGATACAAATAAATTGACTCACCATTCGTCGCTCCATCCAGCTCCGTCTCGGTCGCAGCTCTCGCACATTCGAGATCCAATTAAGATTCTCCTCACGATGATTCGTCTTGATTCACACTTGATATGAACGCGCGACTCTCGGTTTCATTTTCGGCACTCCCGGTATTCACGCGCGTCAGAAACTCGAGATACGAGGCAATAGAGAAGATGCGAAACATGATTGAACGCGACCATGCATCGTATCCGACACGACGGATGTTAGCACGAACGCCCAACATTTCACTTTACTGTCGACACTCTACTGTCGGCATTCTCGGAACACTCATTCGCATCAAAAACTCGTACAGGAAGACGAGGATGCGAGTTGAAATGCGCCACGATCTTCAGCCTGCTCCCTAACCGACCGACCAAAAGTGACATCGCGACCGAATACGGGCATTTGCTTTCCACGTTGGCACATCATTAGTCCTGCTTCGCAGTTGGCACGAGAACGCGCGACACTTCACTTTCGGCACTGCCCGACACTCGCTCGCGTCAAAAACTCGTACGAAGCGACGAAATGCGAGTGAAATGCGTCGCGACGCATTACGACTTCGCGCCGTCCCGTCCAACCGATCGTAGTATAGTAGCGACACGTAGCGACATTACTCAGCGGCGTGAAGCCCAATATGGCCGCTGCGCAGGTGCATGTTTTCCGAATTTTGCGATGAGGAATGTTTTTAACTTTGAGATGACGCGTTTCTAACCTCCAAACATGACGCGAAAACAGTTCTATGTGATTTGACAGGAATATCCACACTTGCGTTCGGTTAATCCGATTACGAACAAAGTAGGTATCATAAAACTAAACTGGTACATTCACGGTATATCGCGCACGTTTCTCGTACACCTCGAAATTCATGTTTTGACAGCTATGGATGGACAAATCCATTCGGAATTAATTATGAAGGAGGAGCAGGACGAGGATGAGATAAAGGAGGGCCGGTGCTCCGCTGAGAGCGAGAAGAGCGTCACCCCGGACGGGTCGGCGATCGGGATACGGCCGAAGCCTCTGATCTGCAAGCCGGAGAACGTGAGCTGCAAGTCCGAGCCGATCGAGACGAAATGGGCACCAGGACACTTTGCGCTAGGAGCGTGGCAAGATGCGACCAGGACCAGCGCGTTTCAACCGTACAAGGTACTCCTCCCGCAGTCTTCCCCCTGAACTCCATGGGACGTCGGTACCAACCTCAACATTCGAGGGATTCGTCCGTTGCAAATTGACCGCGTAATTCACTGGAATACTATCGTCCGTACGTCATGAAAATGTTTGTATTTTACAGAGCTGAATATAAGATCTTGTCTCTTTACAGCCACCCACCCTGCTCACGAATCTGCAAAGAGGTAACACTCAGACGCAGATACATCAACTTTACATCGGCAATGATATCACGTTTCATACCTTGGCAGGTCAGGGGGAACTTACGTCTGATCACATACATTCAAGTAAATCACTACTTGTACATATTTTCTACATTGCCCATAGATATTGTTGTGAAATAACTCTATGCTGCGCAGGTTCAGTGGATAAGACTGATGAAAATGGTCTAACAGGATTGATGTGGGCCAGTGCTTACGGACAATTAGGTAGTGCTAGACAATTGCTCAAAAGGGGCGCCAGTATAAATCGTTGCGGATCAAAATTACAAACTAGTCTACACTTGGCGGCTGCTTATGGTCATCACGATGTTGTCAAATTGTTGTTGAGTCATGGTGCTGACCCTAATGCACGTGACAAGGCGTGTTGCATCTTCTTTATCTAAGTAAAAATTTAATGTTTAGTATCACGTCATATAATTACATTTCTGTTCTTATAGGATGGTAATACTCCATTAATATATGGAGCACAATGCGATCATCCACATGTGTGCTATGAATTGTTAACAAAGGGTGCAGAAGTAACGCTTAAAAATTCTTCAAATATAAGTGCATATAAAGCAGCAATCATGAATAATTCAATGAATGGTAAGTTTTTCTTTTAAAATTATATAAAAGTATTTATACACACATATACACACACTCACTCACAAATAATTCAATTTTTATTAATTTACAGCTAAGGCAGTTATTGAAAATTATTTAATATCACGAATTATAATAACTTAATGTATGAATTATAGCGATATTTGTACATAATTAAATATTTATTAATTTACAGCTAAAGCAGTTATTGAAAATCATTTGATACCACAAATTATAAATAACATAATGGATGAATTATAACGATATTTGTACATTAAATTGTAACAATATTTGTATATTGTATAAATTCTTAAATTGTAAATAAATAATAAAAACAGCAGTTGTATATTTTCGTTATTTGACTGTAAGAGAAAAATTAAGCATTAATTTTCAATAAAAATTAATAAGAAAAAAGATGGCAATGCAAAGCGTAAAATATTTTTGTGAGATAAGGTATATAAACTTACGAACGGGTAACAAAATTTGATATATATATATTTGGTAATAATACAATCCTTTGCAGGAGCTATACTAAAATAAATGTAAGAAAGCAAAAAGGATAAATTTGTGTATGCATCGTAATCAATTTTGTCCAATTAAAATATATCTTCCTTTTTTTTACAAATGTATATAAGTATTCGGCACGGGACAGTTATTAAAGAGCATGTTAAATTGATACATGCACATAAATATAGTAAATGACATATATCAATGTAAGGAATGACGGTATGGCAATAAAATAAAAATTCAAATAATCAATCTTGATTGTTGACCGTAACATTATGCCTCCCCACTGAACTGTGCCTATTTTTATATTCTTATATGCGCAAATATTTTATCTATGCGTTATGTCTTATACAACTTCATAATTATCAGTAAAAAACACAGTTTGTACCGAATATTTAACTGGGCTCTCATCTTCTACGAGCCAAACTTCATTTACCTGAAAAATAAAAATAATTATTTTTAAATTGTGTAATATAGGTTTTTTTGCGCAACACACAGAAATTCAAGTAAATTCTATACCTTAATTTTGGCATACGGCGTTTTAGATGTAAATGAAACATGAAGTGGGAAAAAATCTGCAGGTGTAGAAGAGGGGGCTGAAAATTCCATAGAGCCTGATTTCGTTGAAGCATCGATCACTGGCAAGGACCAAATTAACGTGTTTCGTCTTGCCTCATTTGTGTACTGCCCGTCGCATTCACTGATGACAGGATTACATCCGATAGGTAGGGGAATGTTTATTTGAACATCACTCAACTCGAGATCGGCCTGTTCCAATTCGTACTCGATATTTACGTCGCAGCCGCCTTCTCCGTTTTCAGAAGGCCAGCAATTTACTGAGCAATTAATTAAATGTTTATATCCATAAAAATTTTAGATTTATAAAAGTAAAAATTTAAGTAAAATTGCATGCAAAAACTATTATTGTCTTACTTGAAATTGGTAATGCTGTTTCATCTTGCGTTTGGAAACGCCATTTCAACACACCGACATCAGTGTTCAATGGAAATGGTTTTGTAGGTACTTTTAGACCTATCTGTCCATGCGCTCTAAACAATTCCTTATCCACATTTGGATGAGTTTGTAACTGTATTCCTCTTGTGTCGCTGTTCTCGACTTGCACACGGATGCGTCCCCATTTCTCGTCAGAGATATGTAAAGTCACCAAGCCATGCAACTCGAAGTACTGTAAACCTCCATCCCGACCGACACGTACCTTAAGTTGCTCTTCTTGCCTCAAATGAACCCTTTTGATGAAAATGCATTTAAGTGATTTGTTTGGGAATAATTTTGAAACTTCTCTATATCATCAATATAATAACATACAATTCTGTATTAATTAGTGGAACATTGGTTTGTGTTGTTTTTGGAGCAGCGAGGGGTCCTGATACGACATTTTCTCCTTCCTCCTTTAATTGATCAACAAATGAGTCTACGTCGCGGGACTTGCCACCTAATTTCATTGCACCTGGTCCAGCGTTTACTGGTTTCCTAATAAAAATATTATTTACAGCAAAAACGTCTACAAAACAACACAATTGCAATTTAGATTAAAATTGATCATACTGTTTGGGTTTGTAAGGTCTAATCGGTTCAGGCACAAAGTTAGCTGTATCACCAACAGCTGGAGTAGCCGGGGTGCTACCACTTCCATATCCTCCGCCAAATCCAGGACTTTTAATTCCCCCTTTTTTGTTAGCTTCCATCATCCTCTGCCTCTGCAATTCCTTGGCTTTTTCACGCATTTTATTCTTAGCTTCACGCTCTTGTGTCATTCGGACTGCTTGATAGACCTTCTCCTCATGCGAATCCATCTCCACAAAGGTTCTAATTTGTGCTAAAGTGACATTCTCCCTATATCCTAATGCAACTATCTCATCAAATGCAAATATCAAATTGAACGCATTTTCTGCTATTTCAAGCTCATCCATTGAGTTGCAATATTCTGGAATCTGTAAGATTCAGGTATTATTGTGTATACATTCAATACACATATGACAATACATTTTGACAAGTATACATAGGAATACCAATATATCTACTTACCACTTTCGCAAAGAGCCTCAAAGTTTCCAAGTCCTCCAAAATATTGCTGGCCTTAGTTGTGATAAGCAGCATGTACACTTTCTCAAGAGGCTGATAAACATACCTAACCGATTCCGTTTCCACGAATGTATGCTGTTTACCCGAGCTCATCAGTTTTGGGAACGCAGCGAGTAGGCCTTCTATTCTCGCCTTCGTCATTTCGACAAACTGTCGAGAGATTATGGCTGGAAGAATCATGCAAACCACAATGATGACGCAGTCGTAGCAAATGATATTTTTCAAATTATTCAATTCTATCGGTAAGAGGATTTGAGAAAGCAGAAAATTACGCGACTTTCTTACAACCGACCGGCTGACACTCATGCCTCAACAAATAAAAACGCAGTGTGGATTACAAGGTAAGGAATATCATATGATCAGCTTAGTGCAGCCGGGCGACACTATCAAATCGAGACACGCATACGGCAGCGGCGTAACACAAGGACGTTTTGCGAACTCACTTTTCCCGGCCTTGGTGCATACCGCGGCGGCGATGAGTACCTGGAAGAAAAAGGAAGAGCGAACGATGCAGCATACATTTAGACTGACAATACTTGCGAGATTAAATGCCTGGCGATCGTACGCCGCTAAATGGATGACATCTGCGGACGATGTCACGAGCTCGCGGCTCCGCCACTCCGAGGCTCTCGTTTCCAGAAGCGATATTTCGACATAGCGACTCACAATCGCGAGAGACGATCACTTACCATCTTGGCGAGCGATTCCGCAACGGGCTCCGTGTACGCCCCGCGAATTTAGTCTAAACGTGCTTCTTGTCACACACGTTCCGATCCGCTTTCCACATCACACATATACAAATACATGGAGAAGGGTAGCAGAGGGCGCACTGTGCTGACGTGTGCCATGATGAAATACGTTCCGCCACGAATTACGATAATTGTGTAGTCGGAAGTCACCGAGCGGCACTCACAGATCACGTGGACTCGCGACAACGCAGTCCTGACAAACGTTAGCCAATCACGATGCCGGAAGAATAGTATGTGCGTAGCAGAGAGAAGCCAGAGTGGCCCAAGCCACTCGATCGAGACGCTGCGTGCGCCGCGCGCATGCGCCGCGGCCGTCCTGTTCACGCCGCTACGCAGTGGCATGGAGACGGTCGGTGAGCCGGCGAGCCGGTCGGTCAAGTAGGACGGCGCGTAGTTGTCTCGCGTCGCGGCGCATTTCAACCTGTATCTTCGTCGTCTCGTGCGAGTGTTTGACGCGAGCGAGTGTATCGAGAGTGCCGTGGAGTGTCGAGAGCGAAGGTGAAGTGTCGGCCGTTCGTGTCAACATTCGTCGTGTCGGTTACGATGTATGGTGGGAAGTCGTGTGGCGTTCAATCGTGTTTTGCATCCTCTCCGTTGTCTCGTATCTCGAATTTTCGACGGGCGTGAGTACCGGGAGGGTCGAAAACGAAGAGTTATGCGTTCGTACCAAGTGTGAATCGATCTTGGATCCCCCGTGCCGCTCAGACGACAACTGTGTCGGTTGGTCGGGACGGAGCGAGGTCGCTCGTGTGTTCAATCTCGTCTTCTCGGTTGCCCCGTATTCCGCATCTCGAGTATTCGACGGGCGTGAGTACCGAGAGGGTCGAAAACGAAGAGTCGTGCGTTTCGTGCAAAGTGTGAATCGAGACGAATCGCCGTGAGGAGAATCTTGGACTTCGAACATTCGAGAGCTGCGGCCGAAACGGAGCTGGACGGAGCGACCAGCGGCGAACGGTGAGTCAATATTCATTTGTAGCTACTGTTTATTCGCCCTCTCGTTCCTATTGCGTTCGCATAAATCGTGACAAGACGAATCAGTGAATCGCGCGAAAACTGTTAGGCTAGGCATAAGAAAAATTCGAAATTTGTTTACGCTCGCTCGGCGCTCTTTTCGTCAGGTGTGCCAACATTTTGACGATGTGCTTTCCGCGGTCTAATCTGTGTTCATTGGCAACGTAGTGCATGTTCACGTTGTAGAGATGGCGTTTCGAAAAATTCGTATCGAATCGTGGGCATGGCCACTCTCAACTTCTCTCTGTTCGTAATTCGCAGTGTTTGGAATGAAACAGACTGTTTGGATGGTTTTTAGACAGTGAAAAAAGAAAAAAAAAGAGAAATAACGCATAGAAAGTGTGAAGGATCCTCGCTATATATTTTTTTTATTTGATTAATACGAACTTATCATTGATTTGTACAGATCAATTTCATCAATTTTACATCGGTATTAAATTACATGTCTTTGACCAAATTCCGATTCTCGATCGCAATTGATTCAATTATTTATAGAAAATTTTTTAATTTTATAATGCGTCTTCTTTAATTTGTCTAATTTTTTCTTACATATCCAACAATAAATTAATAATTCTATCCGTGTCAATGGTATATTATAGTTATTATTTAATCAGTTAATCACAGATTAAATTAAACGGAGTTGTCTTAAATAGAAATTTAAATTGCAAGTGTTTTCTGTCGTATTTCATTTATATCTAAATAATTTATAAAGAATGCATTATTCCGAAAGCTATGATTAAAATATATGTCAGACATAATCGTTCAAATCTGCAATATCCGAAACTGAACATGGTTTCGAAAATACACGCTAGAGGACACCATCGAACAGAATAGACGCTGTTTATTCTGTGGAATGGCGGGCGCAATTTCACATCGGTGAAAGGATTATGATTACGCTATTCGTGCAAAGAGCATTAAAAGGTAAATGTGATATACGTGTAATTATACTGTTGTGAGCTTGTCAGAAGTTGAAGTGATCAACTCCACTTCATGTGAATCTCTTAATTTAGTATCGATTTGCACGATTAGTTAGAACTTTATCAATTTTCTCTACGGTCTATTTTACGGAGTCGATCAATTGACAAGCTTCTGAGAAGTTCATAAACTCTCATATAATATGTTGCACAACTGACAGAGAAATGTTTAGAAAATAGTGGCGATTTTGAAAAGCAGTGTTTCCGTTCACTGAAACAGAAAATTATCGTGGCAGACTATTTCCTGTCTGACTCGTTATACTGAGAAAAAGAAGTCTAAATATTTAGAAGCAAATGTTACTTATGATGTTTTTTTTCAATATTCATGAATTATAAATAAATTTAACTGCAACGAAATATATATATGTTTCTGTGAAATGTCTCATTTTTCTTATTAAATGGTTTATTTGCTAGGAAGACAATTTTATTGCCGTATTTAACCATTCTTTTATCGAAAGTGTACCCGAATATCCATTTTTATGTTAAATAATTTTTTTTATATTCTACAGTAGCCTTAGCGTTTGGTAATTTTACAAGTAAACATTTTTTATCTAATTTAATTTTTTATCAAAAAATACTTTTTTGAGATGAACAATCAAGTTTTATTTTTAAATTAGTTGGATCTTTAGTAAAATAAGGCTTAAACAAGTATTTATTTCAGTGAATTCTAAATATTTAAAGAAAAATTTTATCTTACAAAAAAATTTTTAAGTATCTTTTTCTCAATGTACATTTTTTTCAAATTTTTTTTGTCAAATCATCAACGTATCGTTATGATTATTTGAAGGCGAGGAAGGTAGGTTATATATATTTTTGTAACTCTTCTAAAATATTGAATAATTTTTCTGATTGATGCAAAACATATATACAGTCACGAAGTTGTTTCAACGCAAGTTAAATAAAAATTTATTTTATATTATATATTCATTAAATATTAGAATTTTTTAAAGAAAACACGACTGATAGTGAAAGCTATTGCCAACGATGCATTTCCATTAACAGTACACTTTTGATTTGTAGCATAAAATACTTCTAATATCTTGTGTCCGGACAATTAATTTAGACTGTACATAAGTTTATCTTGTTTATTTAATATTATTTTGTTACAATTTTATCATTTTTTTACACACATTTTCAGACGTGAGTAAAAAGAAGTAAAAATAGTAGAGAAAAAAATCGATGCTTTGTTGCATTTTTATTTAAATACATATTTCAATCTTTTGTTAATAATAGATCAATGAATTTTTTCAGTTTGAATATAAATTTGTTTCTGATGGAAATGGACGAGTTTTTTAATTCATCGATTGACTTTGTTTTGTAAAAGTTGCATTTGCGCATAATGCGAATCAATCGACGAATTAAAAAATTCGCTTAGAGAAAGGTTTCTTTAAGTCAAAAAATATTTATTTGATTCAAAGAAATTGGTGAATTACTATACGGTTAAGGAAAGCTTTTTTAATTTGACGAAATGTTTTGGTTATTTTATTTAATTAAAATTAAAGAAATTTGGTTGTGCACAACGCAAATCTTTCTTTAAACGAAAGATGTATTTTTGAAACTAGAACTAAATTATTTCTTACATTTCTGTCATTTACTTTTTTTTGAATTAAATAATTATTTGTTTAATTTAAACAAATGGTTTGAGCAAATAATTTATTCACTTTTAAAAAGGCTCTCTAATAATCGTTTCTTCAAATCAAATAAATTTTTATTTTTTGCAAAGATATTTTTATTTCAACTTAAAAAAAACCAAGTGAAAGAAATCGATTTCATTAATTTAAACGTAATTTTTCTCTGGATTTGTATATTACTGAATTTTTATTTTACGAGAGTTTCTAATTGAGTTTTCCCTATAAAATTACGATATTTGATGAATTCGAGCACATCAAATAATCCCCCCGATAACCCCCATCTCCCAATATTCTGTGTCCGGGCAATTAGTTTCGTGACTGTACATATATACAATTTGATCGCGCGCCATTCGAGCTAATGACCGCGCCATTTCTTAATGCGCCAACTTCAGGTCGCACTCATCGCGACGCAGCTCCCCCCACTCCCCCCTCCCAGTTTCCCTCGAACTTCCGTACTTGATGCAACGTTTCCGAACGTGACAAGGGAAATCGCTCGTTATTCTCATTAATCCGATCGCTCGTGGTCAATCGATCGTCGATTCGTCACGCCGGCAACGAGTAGATCGGTGACGAGTAGAGGAAATCGACGCCGAAGACGCTACGTTGGACGCGAAACGTCCTCGTCAGGTACACACACCGGCGCGCCGTGCCGCTAATTTAGTGGCGGCCATTATCGCGACGTGTATGTACATACATACACATTCGCCGGCATTTGCTTCGCGTCCTGTCGCGTTTCAACGGCTAGCCGCCGCGGAAGATGAACGGCGCGTATCGTTATTACGCCCTGGAGGGATCCGCGTTTCCACCGCGTTGCCCTGCATGCGCCTGCCGCGGACCGACTCGTGCCTTCGCGGGTAAAAATGGCGGGAAAAAGAATGTCGCGCAACGACGATCGTTTGTGGCAGATTGGCAAGAGAACGGAATTTGCTTCCTTTCCTTTCCTTCTCTCGGTCGGATCGATCATCGAATTCGAGAGAATTCATTCCAAGGGGGGTAACGGATCTACGCGGAATTAACGAGTATTGGAGCGACGTGAACGAGGGGCGAGAAGCGAGGAGTCGGCCGCCGTCTCGTCGAAGGCTTTTCGGTTCTCACGAGCCTCCACGAGGCGGCGATCGTTGTAATTAATTTACGACGCTGCTCCTTTCCCGTGTTTCACGGCGCGGCGTCGCCGTTATTACTACATAACCGCTGTCGGCAACAGAAGCGGCGCGGCCGACGAGTGGCTTTTAGAGGGAAATTAAGCCCCGGGCGTAAGCGGTTAACAAAGAAATTAATGCGCGTATATCGCACTTGTACCGCCATCAAGCGTCGTCCAGTGAGGGACGTGGGGAGGGGGAGAGGGGACGCGCAGGGAAGGAGGGAGAGCCAGAGGGCCGAAGGCGGTACCGCCGGTTCACCCAATTAGCTAGCGAGCTAATTGGACCTACGTGCCTTAATACGGCACTCTTTTGCGAACGTGAGCGAGTCACCATCTTGGTAACAAGAGGGGACTAACCCCTGTTCTTTTTTCAGGTCATGCGGCGCGGATTAAGGAAACACGCTGACGTCGGGTGCCCACCCTTGGTTTTCCGTTCTTGTAGGAGCAGAACCTCGGAGTCGACATCGTGGAACGAAACGCCGGCCGATCGTCGCGTTAACCGGGGATACGGCGCCGGGGACAGCCGATCGGTGAGTGAGCTTTACGATATTTGCACGAGTTACCATTTTCTCGTCCGCACACGTGAAAGGGAGATGAGTGAGATCAGAGCCGGGACCGAGGATGAGGCAAAACGAGACATTTTTCTTTTGTCAAAAATTTTAAAAGGAGCAAATAGGGTAATTTAAATTTTGTATATATAATACATATTTTAATTTATTTAAAACATTTAAAATCATTACTAAATCAAGGAAAGTTACTTATTGTTAGACAAAGAAAAAAGTTGTTAACTTGATTAAATTTTTCAACTTGATTGAATTTCTTTGGTATTTATGTATTATATTGAAGTCAAATACATAAATAATTAAACTGAAAATGTTTAATCGAGTTGAAAAATTGAGACAAATTAATTTTTTTCTCAGTGTATATGAGAATATAAGGAATATTATTTAAAATCATTGCTAAGATTGGTATTCATAATTGAATCTTGTTTCAAGACCGTCTTGAGTAATATCTTAAGTCTTAAGATATTAATACAGGCTTATGATTAGTTGATGACATCTTAAGACAATACTTGAGACAGTCTTAAATATAAAAATCGCTTAAGTTAGGAAAAATTATTTATGTATAAGAATATGAAAATTCTTTCAATTAAAAGTAAAATTAGAAAACACGAAGAGAATTATTTTAAGCGAAAAAATACATTTTCTCAGTATGAATATTTACAAGAATTAATGTTATATGAATATGAAATCTATATAAATATGAAATGTACATAAATATAAAAATTTAAATATAAAATGTATATTGTACATGAATACTCTGATTTTATACTGTGATTTCAGGAATTATTTCGTTCGTTTGTAACATACAGAATTTCATACAGATACTCGTAATCTGTATGTTGGTATTATATACACGCGTGATTATATGTTCCTATTAAATTAATATTAAAATAAAATAAAATATGTTAAATATTACTAATTAATATTGTTTCTTGTTATATCTTACATAGCGTAAAAGAAAAATTATTGTTACTAAAGAGCATGTTTTTGTCTCTTTTGCTTCGGATTACCGAAATGTCTAGTCCCGGCTCTGGTAAGATAAAGTAAATGTTCCAGTGACCAAACACATCTCTATATCCAAATATTTACACAAAAACTCATTATTAGTTCATCTTAAATGTGTTTTTTCATAACATTAAGATTTAATTGCAATTTTGGAATATTTTAAGAATATTTATAAGATGTTATTTTAAATATTATAAAAATTAATGCTATAACAAAAATTAATTTGCTATAGAACTAAATTAGAGTTCATATTTTGATAATGTTCTTAAAATTTTTTAACAAACGTTATGCATTTGTTAAGATAACATTTTTTGTATTAATTTTAAACGGTACAGAGAAATTCACACATTTTCAGACATTAAAGACAAGCATTTTAGATCATCCGGATATTGCTTTATTCAGTTAGTTTACAAATTTTTTATATTTTCTACGTTAACAATTATACCTCAGTTAATTGTATAATTAAATCGCTTTATATCATGAATTCATACAAAAATTCAACAATCTCGACTCTTTCTCATTACGTGTCCGATTACTAGAACATTTACCTTATCCGACTGCTTGGAATCTTATTGCACCTCGCCAAGTATATCTCCCTGGATTCTCGAATTTCCGTATAACCGCGTTTGAGATATTTAAATGATATTAAAACACAGTTTTATCCGCGTTATTCGCGAAGATTAATATCTCCTGCCTTTTCTTCGAGCGAAAGGAAGAGAGTTTCCTCCTTTCTTTCCCCTTTTTTTAAACTCTAAATTTATAAATTTTCCGACGCTGCGAGAGAAGCGTCGTTGCTGATACATCTCCCTGAAGGATGAAAAGAATAGGGTTTATATTTTATGACGACGGAATTTTTTTCTAAATGTCACATTTGATATTCGTATAAAAATGAGACGCGTGTGCTTCGCACGGCGGATCTTCATTTCGCGTTATTACGGTGACACGTATCAAGAGAGAACAAATTCCGATATCAAAGGGATTCGAATAATTCCGTTTCGAAGTAAGCGTCACGTCTACCTCGCAAACGTTGTATTTTATCGCTCCTTTGGCGAGAGCCCCCGAGCGTGCATTTATCCCGATAAGTTGGAAACTCCGCGAGTTCGTTATCGCGATTTTTTTCCGCGTTAGATTGTGGCGGCCGGGCGTTTTTGTGCGTACGGTTTTTAGAGAATGCACCAACGGTATTAGCGTAATGTCAACGTGAAAAAGAACGAGATAATACGAGAGTACACAGTGTGAACTCAGCTGTTCCTATCGGAAATATAAGCCGGGGAATTTCGACGGAAATTCGTTTGACGCTTGTAAAAATTAACGGAAGCAGTCTCGACCCATTTTACGTTTACGTTCGAGTTACGAGCTTCTTTTGGCTTAACCAACCACGCGTTATCGTCCCTTTGTGCAAGAGAATTACCATTTCCGGTATACCATTTTTCCTCGACCGGAATCTCACGTTCCTCCTCTCGGAAGAGTCGCACGTACGCGCCGTTGCAACCGCGACGAGGATAAATTTCGATAAGAAAACCCGGCGTTATCGCGATAATTCCCGGGGCGTTCGGAGAGACTGTTAGGGAGGACGTACAGAATCGCCAAAGATAAACGGCACCGTGCGTCATACGACGGTCGGATATGATCGCGAAATCCGCGCTTTCAAATGCAAATGTAACGGACCACCGCCACCGCAGCGAGAACAATCGCGAGCGCGCGCGACCAAGATTTACTACTGTTTACCGCAATTTATTTTTGCGCAAAACACAGAGTTTTCCGCCGCGGCGCGCGGCCGGGTTCCATCAGAAACGAGATTAATACGCGGAGAGATCTGCATCGCCACATCCACGCTGCTGTTCCATCATTATTCTCGTATTATTTACGCGCCCTTTTTTTTACGTTTTGAACTCAAAATTATCATTTAATTTCTAGGATACGGGGTGTCCCGAAATTCGCGAATCGAAATATTATAAGAATATTCTCGAAAAACTAGGTAAAATAGTTATTTGTAAATTTTTATTTCGAACAGTAATTTTTGAGATACAAAGGCTTGATACTTTCTTGCACACAATTTTTTCTATTGAATATTTTGCTGAATTTTAGGATATGGAGGCTTTTGGAGTCACTTATTACAAATCTAAAGTCAAAATTAATTTAATTTGTCTTGATAATTATTTTGGCTGCCATTTTGAATCTATCATTAAAAATTTGTCAATTATAAATTTAAATTTGAAATCAGTAACATCGAAAACATTAATATAAAGCTTTGAAGATACGTTTATTATCATTTTCATTTCAGAATGAATTTTTTATTTAAACAATGCTAATTTTGATTGATTTTTTTGTTTCTAACTTATAATTAATATAAAATAATTACATATATTCATGTATATACACAAGTCTTAGAAATGTAACTATACGAAATGCGTACTCTCTAAATCTCGTAGAGTGAATAAAAATTGTTCGAAAAATTGCACAGGAAAAATTGCAGTTTTTAATCTTTCAGAGTGATGTTTCACTTTGCAAGATTTCGAGAGTAATATAAATCAATTACCAAATACGTAAAAACATACAAAAAATGCAGCAAGAAAGTCCTTTGTAGAGAACACATTATACGACAAAGGATTAAACTAGTCAGTCCAGTGATTAAATTTAGACGGTCACCAAACCATCTACCGCATGTGTAACTCACGAACAAGCGACTGTCTAAATGTAGGTAATTTGTGGTTGACCAACTTTATATTCTTACATCTCAAAAATTACTGTTTAAAGTAAAAATTTATACAACTATTTTATTTAACTTGTCGAGAAGTTCCTTGCTATAGAATTTTAATTCGTGGATTTTCGAACACTATATCGTTAACTTTGCATGGGCAACATACTCTTTTATTAAAAACACTCTGCTCGTGTTTCGCAATTAAATTCCTTCGTGTAGATCCAATCGTAGAAAACGTCTGCCCTTGTCGCCGTATCGTCATCGCGGTAATTGCTGCATTAATATAATAACCGTCTATCTTCTCGCTATTGCATTTCATCACGAAATTTCTCATTTAAGTTTGATATCATGTAAAAAATGTAATTACTCACAACGCATTTCTGCTTCAACCATTTCCATAAGCGACGTAGGTACACGATATTATTATTACAAACATTACGGAGTCAAGAGATCAGACGTAATTACTGCAGTCGCTAATACTAACGTTGCTCGCGTGTAATCGACGCGAATTAATTGTTAATTGTCTGGAAATGTGCAGCAACTGTTCCTAATTAGACGTCTTGACAATTTCTTATCAACATACTCCTCACAATCTAGACACCGAGAGAAATAATTATCAAACGTTTAGTTAAATAGCGATCAAATGAATTTTGTAGTTACTGATACCAAAAACTTAGTTACATTTAACGAAACATTTGGTCACAACTTGTGTGAAATGTTGTTTGATTAAGGCCACATATCGTTTGGTCAAAACAATTACACATTTAATAATTATAACTATGAAATTTATTTGTTCACTATTTATTAAACGTTTGGTTTATTTCACCAGATATTTCTCTCAGTGTAAATAATCGAACCAAGTACTGACGCAAATTATTCATGCAAGTCGAGCGAAATATACTTTTGCGATTTATATTTAGATTTGTTATATTTAGTTTTTTGTATGCGTGCTTAAGGGAGTTTCTTTTTATGATTTATTTCAAACGATCTTTTAATTCGATTAAATTTGAATTTAATTTATTTACATACGTTTTATCTAATTTAATTTAATCCGCGGTAAAGTATCGGTACGGTTTTAGAGTAGAGTTTTATTTTGTATTTTCAGTTCAAACGTTCTCGCGAATTTACTTAGAGCTTTATAAGATCTATAAACGAAGTCGCTGAGAGATATTCCAGTGACACAAGCGAAGTTGGTACGTAATCTTATTAAACGGATGGGAGTTTACTGTTGAATACACGAGATGTAGGTCAGTGGTTTTGACAAGGCCGGCGAGCCCGAATTCGAGGGTGAAACTGGTCGCATAAACCCGCGCGCAACCGCTACCGAGGTTTGCGGTTGAAGTTGATCAGTTTTACCGTAATGAAAAGACTTAATGCCCCGCCGATATCTTGAGCGCGTCCCATGGCGATCGTTAAGTTGAGGCCTCGCTCGCGCGCAGAAACGTTTTTCCTAATGGCGCTCTCGGAGCTCCGGATAAATTAATCTCCCCGCGAACGATCGTTCAGTTATTAATGTCTCTTTCTCTCTCTCTTTCTTTTTTCTCTATTTTTTCCCCTCCTAAAGAGAACTAAGATGCGTAGGATTTCCTGTCAGAGCGGGCAGGATAAATCCCTTCTCTATCTTCTCTCGGTAGTCCCTTCAGATCGTCCCGTTCGGATCTGATTAATTGAGGATCGCGCGAAACGATCAATCGCTTCGAAGGGACAATGGCAAGTGCGTGAGCTCACATTGACTGATGATCGACAGGAAGTCTGACCGAGTTTGTGCCAATTCCAAGTTCCGAACTTGGTACGCAAATTTCATCGTCGGGACACGTTAGTTCCCGGCTTTATAGCCTTCTCCCCGATGACGAACAATGAATAGCTTTTTGTGATTAACGAGCGGCATTTAACGAAGACGCGTCGCACCGTTCTAGCCGTGGCTCTGTCTCTCAAGCTTCCTTCTCTCAAGCTTCTTGTCTCACTTGATTAGAGTCGTATAATCAGATTGTCGGTATGAAATTGTATCTGGCGGCCATAATACAACAATATTTCATGCAAAAGTTCGCAATGGTTATGACACTTAATTTAGCAGGGAATTACATTTAGATTTTTAATTAAATGTGAAATACTAGCATAAATCAAATCAATTACCTTTGCTAATGAGCTTTTTAAATTCAATTATTCGTTTAATTCTCTCTCCCTCTCTCTCTTTCTCTCTTTCTCCTTTTTTGTAAACATTTTTAATCAAATATAATTTATCGCCACAAGCGTTGCGATTTCGATTCATTTGGACAACACCCAATTTGGGTCCTTAATTAAACGCAGTTACTCGATTTCTTTTCGCACATCACCCTATTTTCATCGCGCTGTGATACATATTTTCTACTGAAAAAGGACTTCATAATTCTTTTCTCATTCTCGGCTATTTTATTCTCGGTGTCGCTCTCGATTTATGAGAGCCCTCCTTCCGCGTGCTTTCCGACCTCCTTTTCCTCGTACGAGAATTCCCGTCGCGATATCGTGGTCAGTGATGGGGCGCCTCTTTCAGCCGGGCACGAGTTCTTCCACTTTGCTAAGCGAGGGTTCGCGCCACCATTTGTCGGGCCGTCCATTCATCTGTCCGTCGGTGGTCGGTCGGTCGGTCGGTCGGTGGGTTCTACGCCAACGTAGGTAGAGGCGAGGTGGCGGACCAGAGCGGGATGCAACTCGCAACAGCGCGCGCTTTCTCCATCGTCGAGGGAGAGGACAGTGTGTGTGTGTGTGTGTGTGTGTGTGTGTGTTTGTGTGTTGTGTGTGTGTGTGTGTGAGAGAGAGAGAGAGAAAGAGTGAGTTAGAGCGCTGGAGAGGGAAGAGGGAAACGGAGGGATCCCGGGAGCTCTATCGACCGACTTCTCTCTCATCCAGCATCCCAGCTACGGAGCCGTAGGTAGTAGTTGCAGCTGAAATCTCCTCCTCCTCCTCCCCCTCGTGCTACTACTACCACTCTCTATGATTCTCTCTCTTGCTTCTTCTTCTCTCCTACTCCATCCCGTTATCCCGATTCTCCCTACCGTCCCGTATCTCTCTGTCGGTCTTCCTCGCGTTCAGGAAGAACGCCTCTCTCACTTCGGCCAAAGCGAACTCTTGACATTTCGCCGTGCCAGTGCACCAGTTCTCTATCCCAGCGAAAGCCCAGATGTCCTCCAAGGTTTGTTAATGTGCGCTGATTGCCAACGTCGATCCCGCCACGCTATTCTCACCGAGCGTGAAGGAATATGAGGGGAGAAGGCCTAGGTGAAAAAAAAAGTCGAGAGGGATGAGTTTAATGAAAAAGATAGAAACGCGTTGATTATACGGGACGTTGAGGGGCACGTGGTGGAACTGGGGATCATTTATCTAAGGATAGGGATCGCTTAATAACGTACGTAAATCCTGCCGACACTTTTCTACGTATGCATTATAATTTTTAAACTAAAATATTTTCAGCAGCATTTGTAGAAATAGAATTCTTTATCTTGTCGAGATTTCAAGCTCAACCCTCGCCCTTTCGCCCCGTTTTCATCTTCTACTTCCGCCCGAACGACAATCTCTGACCCAGAAACTTTACGCGCCGTAAAGATTCTTCGTCCGGAGAATTGGAAAACGATTTAAGACGGCGACTTTTCCTTTGGCCCGATAAGACGATGCTCTTCCAATCGTAGAACGATACATCAAAGCGGTGAGTTTACGAGAGGAACAGGCCCGTGTAGCCTACGAGTTGTAATGGCGGCAGCGTCGGCGGCGGTGGCGGCGAAGGGATGGTCGATGGTAATGTTTCCGTGCCGGAAGTTACATTATTTTATTCATGCGGTGCCACGTCGGGATTGGCGCAAACATCGTGTGCCGAGTACGGCCAATTTCCATATGCAAAACGTCGCTCTGACGTCGAACAAAGTGGTATCGCGCGAATTCGCCGTGTGGTTCGGTTCGGCCGCTACGATTTAGCCGCGGAACGACCGCGGAACGCATACGCTTTCAATAATGTTAGGAGACAGAATCGCTCTATTGATTTCTCTTCTCCGCAACAATAAAACTTACTAATCGTAATAATGACACAATCCGGACCAATATATGAAAACAAAACGAATTAGTTGAGCCTTAACGATGTTATTTTTTGCAACAAATTCTTTACAGGTTTTTTTTTATTTTTAAATAAAGAAAAAGAGTTTTTTTATTGGCATCATTGCCATATCAGATGTCTGATAGCATTATTATTATTGAATTGATTATGAATCTAATATTGCGATATTAATTTTTTTGTTCAATATATAACTATATTTCAAGACTGTAAATTTATTCGGCGCGCAGGTTGATAAACTTGTATCAAAATGTATATAAAATCGCACAACAAAATATCAGCACTGAAATTTGGCTATGGCTTTTCAATTAATTTGTTGTAAATTAAAATTATATCTTTCCTTTATTATTATATAAAATATCGTTACATATTTTAATTTATAATTAATTACAATTTACAATCTATTAATTATTATAGAAAGCGTAAATGCTTGAAACTATTTAATTTCGTTAGGCGTACGGTCGGTTTCACTTCAACGTTGTTCAACTTTAACATTAAATCATTTTTCTTTTCCGTTCTGAATTTTTATTTTATGAAAAAATAGACGATTGATTAAACTGACTTTCGTGTGATCGAAGTAACGAACTGTACGCAAAAAAGAAATTAGTATCAAATCAGCGATTTATTGTTTCGTATATAAGCAAGAATATAAATTTTATTTAGAAAGAATTTATAATTTCAAACAGACATAATTTGCTAACATAAAGAAAACTTTATTGTAGTAAAGTTTCTGCGTACGATTATTTTATTATGTATTTATTGCATTAAATTTACTTAAATACAAGTCATATGAACAATTTGTTCTGCGTGATTTCAATATCACGTTATGCAATGGTCATCGCGTAATAGAGCAGGCGATAGTCTGATGAGAACGCGAAGACGGCAATCGATGCGAAACGAGAAGCGTTTCTAGGACATTCCGCGCGAAATCGCCGGAACATCGGCTCTTTTTCCGCAATTTCATCAGTTCCCTTCACGTGCGAACGACGCCGCGGAGCAGCAATTTCCATTGCATATTCAGGGGGCCTAAACGCTCTGTCGTTGCCAGCAGTCGCAAAGTTATTACAGCCGACATTCTCCGCGCGAACAAGGGAGGTAGAGACGTGAGAGAAACGTGCGAGCGGTAAGAGAAAAGAGAAAAGTCCGTGCGGCGGATTAATTTTCTCTCGCTTTTCACTGTCTTTTACGCGCTTTTTGCTCGACTCAATGAATTATACCACACTAGCTTGCGAAGAAAGAAGAGAAAAAAAAAGAAGAGAAGAAAATTAGCTGTCTGTCAAATAACGAACCGTAGATGTGTCGTTATCCAAATTAGTCGTTTGCTCGTAAACTTCAAAGATACCCAGAGATATCCACGTGCTTCGTAAAATCCTGTTATATCGCACGTATCTTTACATAACAGTGCGCCCGACACGCGTCAACGTTGTCGCGGTGAGCGAACTCAGTGTAACGTGTTGCCAAAAACAGTCCGAACTCCCGCGTGTAATGATAATACGAGATAATTCCGCGGGACAGCGTTACCGAATTTCTCAGCGCGAGCTGAGACTCGCGAGACGGGATCGGAACGAAAGTGGGTCGCGAGTTCCGACTGGAATGCCTTGTTATAAATTCTCACGTGGCCCGCCGGATTCCGCCTCATCACGTAAGGCGATATTACATTATCCTCGGACACGCTCGGTGCTGTGTTCCGTAACGATCGGGGAAATTCTGTAATGGTAGCACACGATCCGTATGCATAACATTCGACGACGCCCCGACTATGTACTTTGTAGATGGAATATATGTAATCTTCCTCTCATAGGGCCCGATGCTCTGGGTAATCCGATGATCGTCTACGCTATACAATTCAGGCTCGTCTACGATTTGCCGGTATCGATCGCCGGCTATATACACGTAACGGACAGACGTTATGGAACTAACGCATCATTACACCCTACTTCAGAATATATCTTCTTACCCCTGGTGAACGCGAGTTAGGTCCCCTGGTTAATAATACATTGCTACAAAAGAGGGAACAAATATGCATACGTGCAAAGACTGAAGAAAATCTCATGTCGTCCGATGTCTTCGGTAAAGTTCCCACTTGAGACTGTCGGCAAAATTGTGAGGATAAATATTACATTTAGTACTGGGAAATAACTGCGGAACACGAATGACTTTTATTCTTTATGCTGACGCTAGAAATCCCGTATGCACCTCGTGGAAGTTTATGTACATGCAACGTGCATCTTTCGTTGCGAACGCTATTGTTAAGCTTTTAGCTGTGAACACTTGTTTTAAAATCAACGCGCGCATGACAGAACTACATTATATTTACTAGACAATCCAATAAAATAAGTTTCAAAATGATGGAAATATTTTTTTTGTTTTTGGTTCGCCATATTAATTCTACCATCTTGATTAAAAAAAAATTTGAAAATTCTTTTATCTCAGACTAAAATTCAGAGATCCAAAAACATTCAGAACACTATTAAGAGATATTTATTTGAATTTATATTAGAAAATATTGATTTTTCCATATTTTTTAAAGATTATTAATTTATAATAAAAAACAATATAACGAAAGAAATCTAAAAGAATTCTGAAAAATACTTCTGAAAAATACTTTTATCCTAAATAAGTGCCTAAATTGCTAATCCAATTTATTGATGGAATGATATTTCAATGTTAAAATAATTATTACTTTTAATTAGCATTATACACTGAGAAAAAAATTGTTAATTTGATTAAATTTTTCAATTTGATTAAATTTGTATATTTTTAAGTATTTCTTCCAAGTTAAATGTATAAATACTTAAATTGAAGAAATTTAATCAAGTTAAAAAACTTAGTCGGGTCATCAATCAATTTTGTCAAATTAACAATTTTTTTTCTCAGTGCAGATTGCAGATGCAGTTTGATACAATCATCATCCGAGCACTCCGAGCACACTATTTGCTCTAGTTTGTCAAGCGAGATTTGACCGTTCGATTAGCAGCAACGATTTAACGTAAATATAATTTTTGCGGTAGGGCTTTCGTGCCATTTATAAACGGCAACAGTCCCCGTCGCGTAAATTCGCCAACACGAACGGCGACTCATTAGCATTCTTCAGCAGCGTCGAGTCGGGGGTTCTAGGCGGGGCACCGAATAAATTCACCGCTTCAGGTACTTCGCTTCGATTCTACCTCCCTTTTGTCACTGCCAGAACGCCCGGAACGCGGTCGGGGGAAGGGCTATAACGGGGGTGTAACGCGCGTTCGCGATGGCGCCTCGCTTTTGTTGCGCCCGCAGAGTTCGAATTCCATCAACCGGAATTACACAACGTCTCGCGTTATTCTTCGTCTTATTGTGGATTTCAGGACGCATAAACTACCGCCCCGGATAAAATCCTATTAATCCGCGAGCATTTATTTCGCCA
Organism: Solenopsis invicta; assembly: GCF_016802725.1. NCBI lineage: Eukaryota > Metazoa > Arthropoda > Insecta > Hymenoptera > Formicidae > Solenopsis > Solenopsis invicta. Next base: position 15,491,184 of record NC_052673.1, read on the forward strand.
TTTGAATTGTATCACGCGTCATCGCGTTGTACGCCGCGATTATTGAAGCTGACAGTGATTTATTACGCTTTATCGTCGTGCGAAATTTAATTCCGGCAGAGATCTCCAACGGGTATAATTATTACGTTACAACATTGCGCCGTGAAAGATCTCATCGCAATTACTTTTATTTAATTATCAATAGCGTCCATAAACAACTGTAAAGAAGTATAGAAACATTACAAACCTCGGTCCGTTTATTTTACGGTTAAACAATGAAATATGCTCTTATTTAACTTGTATTCCGTATCGAGTTTTGCAAACCTCTCCTCGAGCGAGCTTCGTTAGTTAGTTTTCTCTTGCTCTCCCCTTGGTTTTGCTTTTGTTCCCTTAATCGCTGTTCTTCCTCTCGTCGGGAGAACTTTTATTAGCGATCCTGAGGTGAATGACGGAATTCGTTTTAAAGATAAGCACGAAAGAGTAATTAGATAATGCGCTTTATTACTTTATCCGCTAAACTTCCGCATTTCCGATGTGTTAACACTCGGATTAATCAGAGATCCACGTGGTGGATCTTGCGCTCCACTACCAACGAAGCGACATATCGCTACTGAATAATAATTATTTTGCAAAACAAGACACAAGAGCGATTTCGCCAGGACCCACGTGATAAATTTGCATTTCGATTGTTATCGCTGAACAATAACAACCTGACCATTATTAATTCGGTTCGCTCGATAACGGGGAATTAAATTTGGCCCGCGCTTCGCGCTCCATTTTGTGATCGTGCGTTTTGTTCGCTTGCTCGTGTCCTCGATTTCATTTGCATGAAACACGCCATCGCATCCGGACCGGTGGTTGGTGTACGCCCGAGCGCGCCATACCAGGTGCCGCCGACATTCCGCGAAATTACAATTTAAAAAATTACATATTTAACACAGCGACCCCAACGCCGTGTTTGCGCGGAAAATCGCGAAAACCTCGGAATTGTCCTTTGGAAACAAAATGCTATGATACAGCTCGACTTAAACGCGGCTCTCTCTGCGCTGTCAGGGAATTAGATATCTTCACCCTGTACAGCTCGAACAAAAGAATTAGTATGGATTCTCTCTTTTTCTTCTTTCCTGAGAAAGCTTCGTAATAAAATTTTTCATTAAGTATAATAAAGAAAGCTATTCTCTTTAATTCTCGATAAAAAGGATTAAACTCGAAGACATAGAGCTCTCTTTAGAAAGCGTTGTTTGAAAAGATACCTCACAATGAGATCGATTCTCTTCGTCATCTGTAACTGAAAACCGAATCCCTTCGGGCGTATCTTTAGCAATATCGTTACCGCACCTCGACGTAATGATTATCTGTAGAAATATTAAAATATACCATGGAGATAATCATACCTCTTCTAATCATCGTGACGGTTATTACTGATTGCGAGATAGCTATGACGATCTAAGACAAAACGTTGAATCAGCAGATAGCGTCGCGTGTAACGGAAAAAGGGTTTCCGCCACCCCGCTAACCCAGCGGGATTTTGATACGATGGCTGTAAATTGTAACAGTCACGCTTCCGCGATTCCATTCAAGGTCTCGGTAGCGTAAACGATTAGAACCCCGCTCGCGTTGGTGTGACGATGGTACTACAGCTTTGTAAACTTTCAGAAGGGTAGATGGAGAAGAGGGAAGGGGGAGGGGAAGGATGGCACAGTGAAAGGAGGGGCTGAGAGTCAGGCTACTGAATGCACGGCGACGTGCGTGCGTGCATGTAGAGTTTCGTAGATAGTGTGCGAGGGTGCGAGAGACTTCGTGCAGGGACGACGAAGGTGGAAACGGGAGGAAATGGAGGTAACAGGGGTGTGGAGGAGAATGCAAGTGGGGATGAAAGGCAACCGGTACCGCTGTTACCTTCCTGTCGGGAATGGGGAACGGTGGCTGGCAGGGGGCGGGAGGGAGGGGGGGAAGAGAGAGAGCTAGGTCAGGGCAAAACAACGTTAAATCCGCACTGCCAGCCCCGGGGCGCAATTTCCGCCAACCAGGACTCGAAGTAGGAAGGCGACGACGACACCCGCCAGTTCTTTGGATCATCTATCTTCGTTCCCAGAAATAATCTACGCGATATTATCGGCACTCGGTGTATCTCTCATTGATCTGCCTTTATGTAAGTGATGTGGACTCGAGTCTATATAAACGAACGTGTACATCGATGCTATTATAGAGATGTCTGGTAAAAATTCTTTACAATTCCTTTACGACCTCTTTGACATCGATTCGTTTAACCGTAATCTTCACTTGGCCACAATTATGCGAGAAACGTCCAATCTATAAAATTATAATTCTTAAAAATGATTGTAATCAGTGGATAGTCCGTACACTTTTCTACATCAAACAAAAATAGATCCAAGCCTAATGTGTGTTTAAAATTAATAAGAAAAAAGTTTTTACAATTTTTTAAAATTGCATCAAATATTATTTGAATTTTTCTTAAAACGGACTTCATGTGGATTGAACGTTTCTTGCAGAACTACGAAAGAAGAATCGCGATTAAAATTAATCAATAGCGAAGCGCACAATCAGCTAAAGTAACAATGTTACTTGCAATTATTGCCGTTATTTCATTCTTTCTAAGACGTTCATTGTTGTTAAAGAATTCCTCGTCATCTTAAAGGTCGCCTTTAAAGAAAATTATTGTACCGCGTTGCTGAGTGCGCTTCTTTGTGAGTAAAACAGCGGTAACATTCGCGAGTATTGCTGTAAATTGCGCCGCGTACGGTACTAGAATTTTTACGGCTGTGAAGAAATTACGAGCGGTGTGCATGAAAAGGATATTCATCTAACTTCGCGCCTGTGCCGTGTGACTTTTTTTCTTCGCAGCTAACGGCCGAACCGTTTTCCATTCCTCTCGGCGAGCACTCTCTCTTTCCTCTCTCCCTCGCAATATTGATCTTCTCGTGTTCATGAAATTGGTAGGTGGTACGGCGCGTCATACAGGACGCGTTTACAGGACGCGGTTCGTATCGCGACAGAAATCCGAGCAAACGCGTCGGCGATTATCGAACGCTGCGTTCCGCCAAACGCGAGAGCACAGATTGACTCTCTTCCATCCTCGATGGTTTAACCTTAATGATATTCCAGACAGATTCCGTCACGTTCAAGTACCGCTTCACGATTTTTGGGCTGCGTGAGAAAGAGAAAGATCGTCAAATATTCCGTTAATGTTAGGGAAAAAAAATACTGCTCTCGTCGTGCATCGAATTTCATCGATTACGATTTGACGGATTATGTCGATCTGGATCGTGGCGTCTACTTTGCCATTCCGCTCGTTACAATCGCTGACGCAGATCGGTAATTGAGACGGTCGGAGTAATTGCATTTACTCTGCCGCCATGGCGTCGGACACGTACCGAGCGTCTCCTTCGTGGAATACCAATAAACGTGTTCTTGTTACCGAAGGAATATATGCATCGAACGGATCGGCACGAAAGCGAGCGAGCAAGAGAACCGGCCCGATGTTGCCGACAACGCAACGTCCGCGTCCTTATCTATTCAAAAATCGATAGCACGCTCGTGAACGTGTTCATTCCAACGAAGAATTTCATGTTACTTATTGTCTGAATCTATCGGGAAATTGTAGCAGCGTTTTCACATTCGAAACTATAAAGGATGTATATAAAAATACATGAGCAATACAGTCTGCTATGGACGTTTACAAATCTTTTTACTTGTAATTACTTAAAATTATGGAACGTTGTAACAAATATTTGTCGCGCATGCAGAAAGTATAATCGTCGTGAATATATACGTTGCTTAACGCCAATGATCAGTGATACGTGCTAATTGGATGTGCCAATTAAAATTTTTTTCTCTATCGCTATATATTTTCCGATAAACCGTGTTTATTTGTTCATACATTTGTATCTTTGTGTTGTGATTTATCGTAGCTGAAAATGAAAGAAGTTGAATAAAAATTATTAAAAAAAATCTTTTAAATTAGTATATCGTAAATCGAATTATCGAATTATCGAATTCGATATCATGATCATGATATTGTAATTTCTCGAAAGTTAGTTTGGTCTATAAAGTAGGACTCGTTGCTAATCAGTAGTCTAGTCACTCGATATTTAACGATCTTCCAACTTTGAAGAGCCGCAGCTTCCCGTTAAATCCTTCTTTACCAAAATCTACTCGTTACGGGACAACAGAGATAAAACTTGATCACGCGAACTTGAGAGGTTGGCTCCATGAAATAAAAAGTAGCGGTATCATCAGAAATTCGGTTTACCGAGTTGGGATTACGAGCAGACTTCAGAGAGAAAGCAGCTTCTCTTACAGATTAGGGAACTACCGATTTATTCTTTCTTCTTTTCTCCGAACTGTTCCATATTTTGTTACGTAATTTTGAAGAGTACGCGTTAACATTATTTAATGGATAAAATATAAATAATAATAACAATCGAAATGTTGCTTCTGTTGATTTTCGGTGATGCAAAATGGGGGCGATATGGTTTCTTCGGTACTTTCAATTTACATCTAACAAATTTTACAAACTTTAATCCGCGACATTTCTCAATAGTACGGCGTATTGCATGACAGTTACTATCTACAGCGGCATTTACATTTACTATTAATTCGTACGATGGAGTTCTCAGGCTCTCGAGCCTCAACGTGGCGCTTCTACTTAGACTATCTCTCGTAAAGAGGAAGCGTTCCGTCATAGTTGGAATAACAGTCGCATTGTGAAGAGATGACGAGGTGCTTGATCTTGTTATAAAATTAATTCATGCACATACAATGGAAACGCATCCGATTTTCTGCAACTGCATAATTAAGCGTATAATACCTGCGTTACACCATTTATCCTGGATTTTCCAAGTTTGTATGTGGCACACATATGTACATCATACATATTTAGCTATTAATAATTATAACTACTAATATAATTTGAGTTCTTGAGAATTTTGATTATAAATTTATGTAATGATAATGTGTGATGATTGTACACACTCAATGAATGATCGTCGTCGTTCATTCAAATGTTTGATTCTGTCATTGATTGTCTCTTTGTTCCTCTAGTCTCTCTCTCTCTCTCTCTCTCTCTCTCTCTCTCTCTCTCTCCTCCCCCCCCCAGATTGGCTTTAATTGGGTCTTCGCAATTACCGCCAAAGGGGTTCCCATTCCATCTCTACCGTCTCCTCGTTAGTACGCATCGATAAACGATGTCACCTTGCAACGATTAACGAAACACTACAGCGCCTCTGCATATCTCGATCTGCATCTGTTCAACCCACCCATTCGCATTTATCGAGCACATTTAGCCATCTTTTAATAAATCGATTCTTAAACGACTCTTACTTATATCGAAATTTTATTGACTAATTAAGATAGATAAATATTAATTTATCTATAGATAAATAAATGTTTATTTATTATTAAAATAAATATTTATTATTCATTAGAAAAAAGAAAATAAAACATGTGATGTTAGTATATCGGTCAACCTACAATGCCGTAGTAAATCATTAATTTTCTTTTTTAATTTAAAAAAAGTTTTTAGTTTTAATTTGAAAATTTATAAGTGATACTCGATCCGCATGTTGAAATGTTAAAATGTAATAATTGTTTATTATGAATATAAATTGTGATAAATCAATTATCACATTTATATTTATAATAATACGTATTATTGTGATTATACATCATAATAATCATACACGAATAACATTTGTATTTTCTTGAATGTCATGGCATATTTGAATACCATTGCAGGTCTAATTTTTCATTTAACTTTATTATTTATATATCTAATAAAATATGTAAATTGTGAATGCGATTTAAAGAAAAGATAAAAATTATTATTAATTATGTGTAAATATTTGCAATCAAGAAAATACAGATATATTATGAGATATTGATCTGAATCTCAATAAAATTCAGAATTAAAATTGTGGCAATTTGAATGCACGCAATAATATGCAGATTAGATTTAGATTTGGCCAAGTTATTATTATCGAACATAGCGACTTTCTCCTCTTTTCGTCTAAATATTAGATTTGATGAGACAACAGAGTGTATGAAGTTAGCATCTCAAGTGTGAGCATCTCACGATTAAACTGCGTATTAATTAGCATCCAGCATAGTTGCATAGTTCTTGATAAGTTTTAACAACAGTTTTGTCAAATTTACTACAAAAATCGCGGTTTTATGAAATAAGATGCTAACTTCCGACAATGTCAAATAGCATCTAATCGTATCTTGAATCTTTAACGGTGGGAGAGTAAAAACCGTGGAGTTTTGAAGTCTGGATAGTTCAGTGACTAGTTCTGACAATTAAAATCTAATACTTATAAGTAATTATTATAAGAAATGTACAATAGTTAGATGCTACAGTTCAGGCACGGTTTTGGGTTGTACAAAAGTTTTAAATGACGAATTTTGTTCCCACACACAAGCTCGTAAAGAGTTGTGACAGCTAGCGCACTTCTAATAATTATAAATAATTATTATGCATAAAAAACCCACACGATAGGGAGATGCTGTGACACTGTCGCGAGTTTTGGGCCTCAAAAATATTTTAAATCATGCATTGTGTCGCTACACACTAGTTCGTGAAGAGTTGCGGCATCTGACCCGCTTCTGATAATAATAACTAATTATTATTAATAAAAAATTCACACGATAATGAGATACTGTGACACTGCCGCGAGACGCTGGTCTTTTTCAAAGAGTTCTGTGTACGAAAAAATATTTTTTCTACAGTTCTCAACATATTAAAGCACTTTTCAAAGAGTCCTGGTCGATTCCGTTATTAATCAATTAACAAAAAATTACTAACTTCTGAAAAAACTTAAATACGTTCAGAACTAGACAAAAATATTTTTTTGTACACAGAACTTTTGAATATAGACCAGCGTCTCACCAATATAGACGAAAATACGTCTTTTGCAAAGATAACAATTTTTTTTTAATTAATAAATAATTGAATCAACTGGAACTCTTTGGAAGATGCTTTATTATGTTGAGAACTATAGAAAAGATATTTTTTTGTACATAAAACTCTTTGAAAAATATCAGCATCTCACCCATATGTAGGAAAAATCGGTTTTTTCGGGAGTTATTAATTTTTGTAGATTAACTAACATCGGAATCGACCGACACTCTTTGGAAGGCGCTTTAATATGTTGATAATTTTAGGAAAAATATTTTTTTGTACTTAGAACTTTTCGAAAAAGACCAGCGTCTCGCGGCAGTATCACAGCATTTCATTATCGTGTGAATTTTTTTATTAATAATAATTAGTGAATATTATCAGAAGCGGGTCAGGTGCCGCAACTCTTCATGAACTAGTGTGTAGCGACACAATGCATAATTTAAAATATTTTTGGGGCCCAAAATTCGCGACAGTGTCATAGCATCTCCTTATCGTGTGGGTTTTTTATTCATAATAATTATTTATAATTATTAGAAGTGCGCTAGCTGTCACAACTTTTCACGAGTTTGTGTGTGGGGACGTAATTCGTCATTTAAAACTTTTGTACAGCCCAAAACTTGTGCCAGAACTGTAGCATCTCACTATTGTATATTTCTTATAATAATTACTTATAAGTTTTGGATTTTAATTGTCAGAACTTTGCACTGAACCTATCCACACTTCAAAACTCCACGGATTTTTACTCTTCCACCGTTAAAGATTTAAGATACGGTGAGATGCTGTTTGACATTGTCGGAAGTTAGCATCTCATTTCTTAAAATCGCGATTTTTATAGTAAATTTGACAAAACTGTTGTTAAAACTTATCTAGAACTATGCAACTATGTTGGATGCTAATTAATACGCAGTTTAATCGTGAAATGCTTACACTTGAAATGCTAACTTCACACACTCGAGATGACACTCAAAATAAGAAATGCCGTTTTATTAGTTATTTGATTATTTATAGATTATTTGTTGTTAGCTGTAGTGCTGCAATTTCTCAACCGCAGTCACGATTACCAATGCTATTCTCTCTGTCGCCCTCTTCGTCTCTTTTGCATCTCCTATTGTTGAATCTAAGACTGAATAACGAGAGGCTGTCGAGTAGCCCAATACGCTATTCTGATTCTTTCACAGATGTATCGTTGGCACTTGAACAGATTGTAACCTGTAACCGAATAAGTACGTGAAATTCAATTCGTCGCAGCCATCTCCGTGAAGCGATTCAAACGTTCGCAGTTTGATCAGTGATTAACAATCCCGTTAATTACGGATGATATCAAACATTTATACTGATTCGACTGTGTTTAGAGGATCTAGGTAAAAGCGTTTCCTGAGTTAAAATGATGTAATGTAGTTAACTCACGGAGTGTATGCAGCTGCAATCGCAGAGCGCTACGAAATGTAATCAACTCCGGAAATGCAAGCGAGGATTAACGGAATTAAATCGAGGCACTTTGTATTTCCCCTTTTCCCCGCCTTGCTTTATCATCTAACTTTTTTCATAGTTCGCTGTTCCTTATTCTTCTTCTATCGCATCGATTCTTTCTCGCTCTCTCATACACCCGTTTCTCGTCCGTGGCTTTTGCAATAACATTTTTATAATTGCAAGCGCAGAAAATATAGGATCCGCGTGCGATGCTGGAAAACGTGAAAGCTTTTAAGGCCAGGGAGTTAAGAGAGAAATAAAGGAAATCGTATAAAACAGCTGCCCAAAGGAAAACGGAAGGGCCGAAAATAAAATACATAGAAACATCCGTTTCGAAACATTACTCACACGAGCTCTTAAACTCACGAGAGGGAAATAGGAATATAAACGATTTGATTTTACATAATAGTATATCATTACCGCGCAGGTTTTCATTTTGCGGATGAAAAAGATTAAAAAACTAAATATTATCTCAGCTATATCCGCATTTGCAGCTTTCAGAAAGACATTACGACACGTGTGTGCAATTTTATTCATTTCGCATTTGACACGTTACTCTGTAAACGGAGAGTTTTTATTGCTTTCGTACTAAAAGGCTTTCGGTAAAGAAAACGTATAAAAATATGTATTGTTGTTACATCGCGTGTTCATTATTGTCTTCGTATTTACCATACTTTTGCTCCATTTAAATTATCGTAAGGAAATTGCTTTACTACTCGATTCAGAATTTATAGCTGAAAGATTTGCATTATCTGACCTGTGTTTATCTCAAATCACAACAGTTCACAATTCTAGTTGCGCGGTACAAAAACTAATTAAGAAAACCAGGAAGCCCGTTCCTTACCATTTCCTTTTTCTGCGCTCAGCAAAACTTCCTTGAGACACGAACTTGAGTTTCGTGGCTTCATCACCTTTGAAACAGAAAGGCAGCAACTCGTCTTGGGTTGGCCAAGGAGACTAGTACGTACTAATGAGTGAGATTCAACGAGGTAGTAGTCGAGCAGAGGGCAACGTTACTACTAATTAAGGATTCACGATGTGCCACCAACTTCAAGATCTTAATTAAGAGAAAGCCGTTAAGAAAATTCCTTGTTTCCCTTCTTTTCTCACTTTCCTTTCCTCCGCTTCTCTCTCTCTCTCTCTCTCTCTCCCCCCCCCTCTTTCTTCAAAAAGGAGCTTTCTTGTGGCTCTTGATCGTGAAAGGAGCTTCTTGTGGTTCTTGATCGTGGAAGTTAAATCGAGCAACTGGGACCGATAACAATCTGCTCCGTCCTTAAACGCTCGCCCGAGAATCTTTCTGCTGTTGCTTGAAAAACATTCTCGTGTTACATAACTCTTTTTAAGGCTCTTTTGTTATATAACTCTTTATAATAGTGGATATTCCCATATGAAGTCTCTCTCTATAAATGTTTACCGCGGTTTACCAGCGTGTATGTACCTTAACAAATCACGCGATACACACACTTCGGCGCTACCCTAATTTTATTATCTCTAAAAGCGTTGCACACGCGTGTACACGCACACACGCACGTACCTACACGCAAGTGCGTCGCGGTATCTCTTAGGTTGGGGAGATGTTAACGTTAACTAAATTACACATTAACCCGCATGCTGATATACATCCGGATGCATCCGAACATAACGTGTATCTTTGATGTTCGTCTGTTTCAATGTAATATAAATGAGTTATCCAATTCATCGACTGATCAGTCAGTTTTAATGAATTAAAAAAGTTCGCTTTAATGCGAGTATCGGAATTTTGCCAACGGGATTTTGTATAGTATTATTGAATGAGATAAATATGAAAAGAGGAATAATACAAATGAATCTGGTAATAAATCTAAATCTTGCGAAGATTCGTAGCATTCTTGGCGCGGCGCCATCGGTGATTCAATTTTGGGCTACAACCCCAGGGTTAACAACCGTCGAATATACCCCCTCCCCCCTCCCCCCGACTATATAGTAGGCTATTGCTAATAACACGATTTTCTTCTGTACACTGTTTTCTGGCGATGAAATTTCGTATGCTTCAACGATTGCATTTATGAATAAATTCTTTGTACGTCAAAACATTTTCTCCTATTATCGAAGTTAAGTGAATTGTCGCGCGACTCCCGCTCAAAATGTTAACAATATATGAAAACTGAACAGAAGTGAACAAAATGATCGATGCTTTGTTCATTTTACAAGATTGACTCTCTTTTTCTTTTAAACTTCCGTTTTGAATAAAAGGCCAAAAAAAAAGAGGTATGCCGCGATATAAACGGCCATATAATCAAACTGCGTTTGTCACCTGTACGCGACACAAGCGAGGATCAAACAGCACATGCATTTCCCCCACCTCGCGTCGTCCTCCCTCCTCCCCCTTTTCTTCCTTTCCCCGTTCGTCGTCGTCGTGACGTCACGACGCAATCCCGTTCCCGGGAGTTTGCTGCAACGCAGTGAAGGGAGATCGACGGTGCGAAGGGTGGTTCGGGGAGACGGATCCACAAACTGGGGCGACGACAGAGAAGGACGCGCAACACCATCGTGAAATGGTGGGGAACGATGTGGGTGTACGTGCAAGGGGGGTAGGTTTAGCTCGCACTGCGCCCGGGCATGGGCCCTCACTCTCACCCACGAAGGGCACCCGCGGTCGCGTGTACGTGCAGCTTCCAGGTTTCAGCGTGCCCGTGCTGGGATTTCAGCCGCGGTTGCTAGGAAACCGTACAGTGACGTCACGGACTGACGTCACGACTGTGTAGCACCGCACGCGCTATCCCGGACCAATCGTCGATCCGAGGATAGGGCTGCGCTCACCCTCCGCCGTCGGGCGTGCACTCGTGCCGAGATGTTGATTTCGAAAATCGCCCACCTCGGTCATGTCGAAACGATAACGCGGATTAAAGTGGAATTGCGCAGGAACGATATTATATTAACTTTCTGTTGCGTCGGCTTCTCTCGAAATTTCTCTCTGAACGTTTCTAATCGTCCGAACGCGTTAACTATAATCAGAGTTACGGAAAATACAATTTCTTCAATCTCTTAGTGATTTATTTTAGATCTAGATGGTATTTTTGTGCATTGTACATGTCGATTATGAAAGAAGAAAAGGACGGGAGAAAAAGAGAGTAAAGTGGGTCAAGTAGTTAAATATACGCAACAGGAGAGTTGAATTTCACGTTTCACGTTAATCAATTTTATTACATTCGCGTGTCATCGGCTGTGCATGGTTACAGTTTATAAATTCCGCGGCAGCTAGAGAGCAAAATTCAAAAGCGCGCTTGCCCAACCTCGCCAATGTTTTATTTCCCGTTTTTATTTTCTTAAAAAAAAAAAAAAAACGAGAAAGGGATAGTATTGTAAAACGAGACGTAAAGCGAGAGTTTTTAACAGTTTGATTCGCGAGCCGGGAATCGATGCGGGCAATAATACGCCACTCGTGCGTATTCGTTTTAGAAGGCGCGTAAAAATTTATACAACGCCCCTATACGAATCCGACACCGTATGTTCACACATACCATATGCGCAAGTGTCTTCATGCTACCCTTTTAATTTCGACGGGCAACGCGCGCGGCGCGGCGGTTTCGACCTGTGACCTTTTCGCGAATAGTGATAAAGCGCATCGATTATAGCAAATCGATGAACGCATCACGCCAAAGCCTAGCCTGGTGAGATCGCCCGTTAATTTACATGTAATTTTGGATCGGAGCGCCGGAGCAGTATACACGGACCCGATAGCGTCATTCTGGCGCTTCATTTTATACTTTTATTTCAGTGTCCTATTTCCCGCTTAATGGCTCGCTTTCGTTCCAACGAATATTCGACGGTTTATTTCAAGCCGGTTAACTTGAATGAGCATTTCCCTCGGAATAAGCAAAAAAAAAAAAAATCTCCACTAAAAGATCGTAATCTGCGAGGTGCAGCGCTGGCTAATTACGCGTACGAGATCGCTAATGTCTTGAGAGAATCGGTAGTTTCCATTGCCAAAAAATATCTTCTCGTCGAGCAGATCTTCATCGGACGAAAATATCGGAAATTACGATGTCGATGCAAAAAGAAAAAAAAACCAAGAAAAATCTTATTCTTGCTTTGTTGCGTAAAGAAAAAGTTATTCTACAACACAAAATCCGTAGTTTCAAGTTCTTCGAGGCTCTTTAAACTTTCGAAAGTTTTTCATTTTACACGCAATTATTAAATAAACAAATCTCGTGCCGTGCGTGCCCGGATCAGGCTGTATGTCGTCAGGCCATCTACTCAGGCGACGCGTTTGCAAGGTATTTTGTACGAGGGAGCATCGCGGTTAATCCGGCTTTGTGGCGATGCCAGTTACGAGCACCGGGCCCAACAACCGGATCCGGGAATGTTTCGACCCCTCGTTTTGACCTCTTTCGCCGATACCGGCGTAAATACTGTATATGTGGGTTATCACGCGCCCCGCAACTATTCCCAATCTAGGTTATTGCCGTTGCAATCGGCGCGACTGTTGTGGCTTGCCAATTATTGGGAGGAGAGCCGGCAATCCTCTCTCGCGTCTTCTCGGCTTTCTCTGCTCTCCCTCGGATGCTCTTGCCATCACTTCGACGAGCGACCGCAAGGTTTCTCGTCCTCCCCCTCGTCCCGTCCTCGCAAAGGCACGATTTTCCTATGTTCTTGGTATAATGCCCGAGAGGCAACTGCAAACCATGATCGGCGATAATTACAAAGGATGCTGCGCTCTTGAATGCGGATTAACGGAAGTTTGCGCGCGCGGATAAACGAGATAACGCGCAAGAAAACGCATAAAAATAGTTTTCGCCCGGATTCTTGCGGCGGTCTAAACAACTTTGTAATACCGTTCTAAGCCGCTTAGATTGTTTATAAACTCCAAATGTATAATAACGATATGTGCTACAATGATTCGTGTTACGTTAAAAAACTTTTCTTTTGTAAAGTTCGCTTATTTCATAGAATTCTTGTATATATTAATACACTTTTTATCTCGACTTTTTATCTCTAAAACGTAACGTAAAGCAACATTCTCTATGAAACTTTTAATATTAGAGTAACTGTATTCTATATGGCTTACCTAAGCTTTGCGATTTTTTTCTATTTTTTTTGCCGAATCTAAAATAAAAAAAAAACTGATGATCAGATTCAAAGTAAAAAAACATTTCTGAACATTTAATTTAAAATATGGGACAATTTCAAATATTTACGTGCGTGCAGTGAAGATTTATTAGAAAAAAGTATTATTTAGATCGTATTGAGCACAAATGTAAATATATAATGCATAACAAAATACCTCAATATGAATAATAATTCAATGTTGTATTTAGAAATTTATAATATTTATAAGTTTATAATATCAATATATTGTTTATTTGATGTTTTTTCAAATTCAACCACTTGGAAATTAGGCCATGTAGAATACAGTTACCTTAGTATTATTGCAAAAAAATTTATTAATGCAGAAATAGATTAATCAAATACTTTTTTTCACATATATGCATTCATGATATTTGATATTTAATATAGTAATTGTAGTATCGATTATATCTTGCACTACTACTAACTGACATTAATTTATAATATTTTTTTAGTATTGAAATATTAATTGAAAAGCTACCTTTTTCTTATTCTTTGAGACAAGCTTAGCTTCTCGAGAAGAATAAGATATCTTTGTTTTTTTCTTTAATGAAAAGTTGAAAGAGTTTCATTAATAATTCAATCATATAATTTATCAACAACAATTATCTATAATTAATTATATATATATGAGTATTAATTATTTGCGAAATATGAGCAGTTGCAATTGAATTCGACAATTCTCATTTTATATTGCAGTTAATAATAGATGCATATTACAAAAGGTGTGTACAACTGTCAATAACACGTGTATAATAACAGAAAGATGGAACTTTCTGTTATTAGCATAAGCCGTTTATGAAACTGATTACTAACAGTCAGCGAAATGTTGCGTGTTCCATATTGCGGCTCTCCATCAAACATGCATGTTACAAAAGATGAATACATCTAATAATGACATACCTAACATGAAATTACTAGAACTTGATACTGTAAACATAAAGTATTTATGAAATGCAGCCGGTTATGCCGCGGCTAACAAAACGTTGCACGTACTGTATACAATGAAGCTTAATGTATTATGTAATTACACATTGCACACAATTGCACATGGATACGGATTTGGCATTTCGCGGACCCGCATCTGTTGTTGAAGTTATAATCTGTTTCCTACAGAATCGTCTAATCAGCAGTCTGTAAATAATACCATGTAACAATAATCTATGACATTTTGTCGACGTTTTAATCGTCGTCAAATTTAAAAGACCCATGTTAGATCCTTGAGAGACTTTAGTAAATCTAACATCTCTCTCTTTCTCTCTCATAAGTAAACCATTTCAATATATTTATTCGATATTTCTTCGACAACTTTGCAGACATCGCGATGAACTGTTAGCTCAAGTATTCGCGCAGAATGGTATTCTCATCGCATTGACCGTTCGAATTTGGTATTAATCCGTGATATTTACGAGCATGCTTCAGGAATAATCGCGGATCGATAGGAGTGAATCCTATGGAACGGCGCTTCGCGCAATTCCGCGTGATGCACGGCGTTCGCGCGCGCAGCGACGACCTTTCCTACGAACTAACCCGGTGCAGACACGTGCAGTAGCTAACTAACTCGCCGGCTACAACCCATTCGGTTGTTCGGCAAAGCCCAACTCCCTCGCATTTACATATCGCACGTCGGCGATCGATTCGGTGGCGGCGGCGGCGGCGGTAGCCGGAATACATACGGGAGCGCGAGAGAGTTTCTGTAACCCGTTATGTAACCCGCGAACGAAATTTCTCGCCGGAGAATTCGCGAAGATTCCGAGCGATATTGAGCCCGATAGCTCGATGCATGCAGCCGTGCGTTTCGTATTCCGGATTCGGATGCGCGACGCACACGCGCGTATACAACAACACAGACGGGAGCGCATCCGCGTGCGGCGCGCATCACGTACGCTAGAACAAGGTAGCATTCGTTATTCCGCGTTTCATAACTCACGCCGCGCATCGGGAGACCGGGGCACGAGTCGGTAGGATTATTTATGTCCGGCCGATATGATGAACGAGACGTCCCTTCCGGCGCTATTGTTATGCGGCAGCACAAAGGTCCATCCACTGTCCGGTCGTGCGCGATGTCGCGGACTTGGATTTTAGCCGGGCATTTCTTCCAATTTGAAAGGCGGGAGAAGAGGGGAAAATGGTCTTTTCCGGAAGACAAATGGAATCTACGCGCGAATCCAAATGCAAACGGAGATACATCGGAGTCGCGATCGCTGGGCTTGCGAAAGCTCAGATCGTTTTTCATTCTTTTCGGGGTGAGTCGGGAAAATCAAGTGCTTAAAGCGCGGACCCCGCGCAACTTGATCGGATCAGCTTTACCCTCGATTTCCGACGAAATTAGGGCAATTAGTCGCGAGTTCACTTTCATCGATCGGGATTAACGGGATACTTAACGCGACATAATTCGCTCCTTGAGTGACACGTGTCATTACGTTCTGAAGCTTTTTAACTAGCATGAATGAACGCGAATAAATCTCTATTATTGTATTCAGCTGTCTCTATGCCGGGGCCGAAATTAAAAGAAGGAATATTTCATAGCAACGTAACAGCTGCGCTGCGCTTGTCGATTCTGATTATCTATCGTGCGTCCGCATGAATGGAATTATCGTTCGTTTTAATGTCGATGCCATGTTTAATCGTTGGCAAGCAGTTTTGCATAAAATGCCGTGACATCGCTGACGCATCACTCGCAAAACTGATTTAACGCGCAAAGCGCATCGGCGCGTACTTTTACGACTGAATATTGACAATGTGTCTCTATAAAAGTATCGCGCGTACGTGTATATGTCCTTGATTTATAAGCTATCTACCTCCGATATAACTGATCATTCGATAGATATTTGAAAATGATGATCATTACGTTCTCGCGCAGTCCCTTCTTTCAGTTTATCGTTCGATGTGGAAAATTTGCTGCGCGATTAATGTACATAACAGAACAATCCCATAAATTCCGAACGGCGCTTCTACAATTTGAACATGACAAGATATCTTCGATGTTCGCAATGCGGAACTGTGGAACTATTCAAGATGTAACAGGCTGCTCCTGATGATGAAATGCATCTGACATTGACGCACGATTCAATTACAGAAGGTTTGCGAATTGCCTCGACGTTTTCAGCAAAATGATATATATATATATATATATATATATATATATATATATATTAATATATATATTTATATAACATATAAAATGATTAAAGAATTATGAGATAATTTATGCAATTGTTCTCTATTACGTAACTGATTTGAACTCGGTCAACCTATTTTGATAAAACGAGAACAAATCCCATTTAGTACTCAACAGAGAAAATGTCTGTATAAATAATAGTCATATAAATATTTGAATAACTTTATAAATTATTATGGAATTTATATAAATTATATAAAATAATATAATTAATATATAATGATTTTATGATTTATTAAAATACTTCTAAAATACTAAAATGGTTCCAATAATATTAATGATTTGGTGTGCTGTCGCTTTTTCGACGACACGGAGTACATTTGACGCTGTCGAAATTGAGAATTATGAGTATTCTTCGAACTGATATCAAACTGTAGCACAGAAAGTTGCAGCCAACAGAATATCACTGATACGTACGAAGCAACCGCGAGAAGATTCCTAGGAATGAGTTTCGCCCGCCAGGAAAGTTTCGATGTCGGCAGGTAATCGGAAACTTTCGGATTGCATTAGTTCCCGACATGGGAAAGGAACAGCCACGAATTCATTCGGAAGGGTCGAGAGTGTGTTCGACGTCGATGCGTTCGATAAAGTGTGTACTTGGCGCGTCGTCAATAGAAAGTAACGATACGATGTCTGATACCGAGATTCAAATGACAGTGCAAGATTCAGACAGTGTAAGATTCTGAAATGGCAAGTGAAGTACTTGGCACGGATTTTTTTCTTCTTCGCCGCAAAACTTTCTATTCTTAACGATTTGATATCGGTTCGACTTGCATATTGCAAGCGTGGAGAGGCATCGCCACTGAAATTCAACATGCTCCGGGCACGTACTTGGAATGTATTTCCCAGAAATCGTCTGTAGAAAATGTTGTAACTGACGTGTTTCATGAGCACTCAGCGTGGCTTGACAGCTCGGTAATAATGCGACCGTGCCCATGAGAAGAATGACGATGCACACGATTTTACCGGAGATCCGCCTTCCATTTAGGAACTGTCACACGCAGATGCAATTGCTTTGTATTAATTCATACAAGACAAATGATAGATGAGGACAAATATGAGTCTGTCTCATTGAAGATCTCGCACTTCGTTGGTCGAAAAAATGTTTGAAGTATATAAAAAAATACCTCGCTTCAATCTCACCTTAAAGATTTTCAAATCTCTCTTGTACTATAATGTGCGTTTCAAAATAAATATCGTGATTCTTTTCGGAAAGAATCCCTTGGAAGGTACATCTGGTAAATTAAATTAAAGCGTCTACGAGCGTCTGGTGCAGATAGATATCGAAGTGGATAAAAAGAAACGAGATGTTCAATGAAGCAACGAAAGTACTGCTTTTTGTTACTCGCGCATTCCCTCGATGCTCTTCCTTATACTCGGAATCGCGTCAACTTTAATGTAGCCGGACCCTCTCTCATGACAATTTCCATCGAAATCGAACGTGGCTTTTATGGGCTGACTCTCGCCTCAGCCTCGTTTTCTACGAGTTATCGTCACGCGACATTCCCAATCGTAGTGGCGGTACTAGTCGGTTTTTCTGTCCTTCGATCGGATTCACCAGTGTGTGGGGAAATTGCGAAGACGACGTGAGGATTTCGATTTAGCCGGAACTGGGGCCGCTTATCGCCTTGTCCTATTCGCTTTTATTCGCATCTCGCCCCTACGTGGACGAACGCAAGCTTGCGCGCACGTAAGGGTGAGTTTATATTTCACGAAGAGTATAAATTTCAACGGAATTCGTGATTCCGGTCTTGTGTGCGGACCGCCATTCGAAACGTGGCACGTATAATAATCGCGGAAGTGGGGCCGAATGGGGCTTAACAATGGATAATCGAATGTGAAAAAAACTTGAGAAAAGGTCTTAATTTCATTTCTTTAGTTCTTATCGAAAATGTGCGCGGAATGTGGAAAATCTTGCAAAGAGATATAGATACATTTTTTTTACTTGTCGAATAAGGCAAGATATTCAATTTTGAATTTAGAATAATTTATTGAATTTAAGCTATTGTTGTTTTTGTATTATTGCAAGAAACGCGAATTTTCAATTTAACTCTAAAACATTATCGTTATTGAATAACAGTTATTTATATATTAATAAAGTTCATATGTGTATATTAATTATATATTATCAATTTAATATTTTAATGAATGAATGAATTAATATGTATTTAGAAATTATTTATAAAATATTTATAAATAATTAAACTAGATCCTCATAAACACAAATAATTTAATCATTAACTTAAAAGGAAAGATAAAATAAAAAAAGCACCTAATCAAAATCAACTTCAATCTGCGGGCTGCATAGCTTTACGTACGATAATTAATGCACCGAATATTTCTTAGCATTTATACAACAATTTAATAACCAATTTTGAAGATAATCAGAAATAATATGAAAATATTGAGTTTGCTTTTTGAATTATGTACAATCAAAATGGATCATATTGCGCTCAAATTCGCAAATACATGCGCTTATTAATAATCGGTTATCGAATTTTCAGTTAAGATAATATTGATTTTAATATTCAGCTCATTTCAATAAATTGGTTTTAACTTGTTTGTTATACTATAATGTAAATTATCTGCTATACGTTCTATTTATTATACATTACATAAATATTATATAGAAAAACTTTTTCTTTCTCTTTCTACATTTTTTAATTGAATTTCACGTAAATAACATAATTATCTTTAATCTCTTTGATTTATTTTAACTCCGTTTTATGTAATATAAAATCAGCTCGCCTGAATTTAAATGTAATTTTCATCGGACTTTACATTTTTCGTCGGACTGAACGCAATTTGTTTAACGTTCTCTTGGAATGAAAGCGCGACATAACACGCGGACTCGGCGTATCGAGTAATTCAATGGAATGGAAAGCCGCGTGTTATGTATACCACTTGTTTAGAATTAAGTAATTTGAGATATAGGGAATAACGGGATTCTCTCTGTGCGTATTTTATTGTGCGTCGGAGCAATGTAAACAGGCACGCGGTAACATTCGCTCGTTCGGCGCTCGCTCGTTTTGTCTGTTTACACAAGGTCGCCGCACTATCATTCATACGACTACGTTCGAACAAGCAGGTAGTGACGCGAGGCCGCTCCGTGTGTGTACGTGCGGTCGTATTACCTCTCGAAACGCGATCACAAGTAGGGGATGTCAAACGCGATCTGTCCCTACAATTAACGCACGTCTAATTAACTCTCGCTAATCACCAACTTGTAAGCATGTCGGTGTATTTGTTGAAGTAAATACTTTGCGCGATTTATTTATTTTAGAAATTGAAGCGATACACACATTGTAAATGATATTTTTTTACTAGAATATTTATGACGATGCTCGATTCTTTAATATTTTAATGAATATCACGTTTTTAAGTTTTTCGTCAATTTAATCCTGCAATTTGCTCATCGGTTCTGAATTGAAAATACGAAAAAACGTACGAAAAATAAATTATTTACACGGAAAGAACAATTTTATATTGCAGCATCTAAAAATTTAACTAGATACAGATCAAAAAATAATTTTACGTTGAGCGATCAAAATAATTATGTAGGATGCCCGCAAGCATGATAATGTTGCTGCAAATAATTTTGACGTTTTAGCAACCAAGTTAAACATCTGATATAATCTTTTAAATGATTCAAAAAACATAATTATGTTTTTCGGCAGAAAACAATTTCGCCGAAATTATGTTGAACATAATTATGTTCAACATATTTATTTTCAGATCTGTATTTCGACAAAATTGTTTTTTCCATGTAGAAAACAGCTATGATTATCGCAGTTAGATACGAGAATACAAAGTTCGTGAGTGAATAATAAAAAAAAAATCACAATGCGAGTCACAAGAAAGGAGAAGAAGATCTGTATTTTCCGCTCTCCACACGGTAAGAACACACTTTTGCTGAAAAGCAGATCTGAAAATAATTACGTTGAATTATTAAAAAATTTATATTCGACATTTAAGCTGATTATCAGAATGTTAAAACTTTTTTGACAGTAGTATCATCATGCTTGAATATTTTACATAATAATTTTGATAGTTCAACAGTGATAGTCCAAAATGATATTTCCTTGCATAATTTAAATATATTTGTATATATTTGTAGTTCAACGTGGTAGCCGCGACTCTATAATACTATTGCATTGTATCGGTGAGTGTCGAATTATTTTATATTTTAAAGTTAAATAATAGATTTATAAAAACTCTATCAGACATATGTTAGGCAAGAAGATGTACGCGCGTGATTATAAAAATACAAAAACGCTTTATATTTATGTAACTTATATAATTTATATTTAATGCATTTGATTTTCACGCACGTACACAGCTTCGTAAAATACATATATTTTCCTCTTTATCAGAAAGATTTTGCGCGGACAAAACTGTAAAGTAAGTGGAATATATTCCGGTTAGTAGTGAAAGAAATTTCGGCTCTTACGATCATAAATAATTCGAAGAAAAGAGGAAGAGGCATGAGAAAAATCGCAATTTTCCGCATGGCATACGGATTCAAGCGAATTTTCATACCGTTGTAACTGTGTACCCGGTCTACATAGCCGCATTAGATCGATATAATGGAACGTAACGAACCGCCCATCGATCAAGTTTCCTCCCATGCTCGCCGGATTTTTTGCCACTTAACGCGTTCTATCCCTGGGCGAGGGTTATAATAAGGGACGATGTAATAATGCGAACGAGCATTGGTCTCTGCCATAACTCGTGTAAAAACATCCATCTCGATCTTTTTGCGATGCGCGTACCTTCTGCAAAATCGAACGTCCCGCTCTTTCTATTATCACGATTATGATGTCACCTAAATCACATTTTCAATAAATGAGAGCAGCCAACGGAACGACAGCGTTCACAGGTGTTTGGACGGCGGATGTTTAACGAGTGTGCGAGAATATCGCGCGAATCACGGGCTTGCAGAGATGCGCGCGGGATAAGATTGCGAAGTATGAAAAGACGGGTGAATGAGAGTATGGCGATTTCGTGACGGGAGAGAACGAACTCTGTTGCCGTCATATTTGATCGCGCTTCGCTCATGAATTTCATCGCGCGGAGATGAGCACGAGGAGAGATTCCGAACACGATCGGGATACACATCCCAATCTACTGTATCCTGTCGCCATGACGATGTCCCCGGCGAAGTCTGACGAGCGGTAACTACCCTCTCTCTATCTCTCGCAGCCCGCAGTTGAATTTATATGATCGGCCGAGCTATCGACCCGATATCGAAAGAGTCAGGAGCGGGTCAGCTCCTTTTTCGTGTCTCTCACGATAGTTGCCGAGGTGCTGACAACCGGTGAGACAGATGGCCGGCGCGTGCCGCCTGCGACGACAAGCCGACCAATATCGGACTACGTTTCGGTTCGAACCTCCGCGATTTTATATTTTAGTTCCTTACCTACCTTCCCTACCTTTTCTCTTCTCCTCCTGCATATTATTATCATCGTAGTTGCGCCACTGCGAGCTTTCGAGCTAACGTATAGCTGGAATTATAATTTTCAGCTTCTCTATTAATCTCGAAGCGTGTGGAGTGTCCGCTGCGATTTTATATGGAAAAAAAAAATTCTGCTTTGACAGAGAAAATTTTAATTTCGATTTAATATGCGTGATCACAGAGGTATTCGTGTATCTAGTGATAGAGACTTTTGGGAGATGCATCACCCCAGTTAAACGGGACCAAAGAGCGCTTGTATCGGGAACGTTCTCGATTATGCAGTTTCAGGGTTGAACCGATGCCCATCTTGTTAGCCACATGCTCGTTCACTTTGTACTATGCATTGCTAATTTTAACCTTAATGTTACGTCGCCCGACCATCGAAGCGGAAAGAAAATCGTAAATCATTGATCGCATTAGCATGACAATTTCTTCTCCTTCGATTCCTTCGATACGCATCTTCCGAGTGTATTGTGAATAAGTTGACGCCTCGGGCTTTAATGTCGACTGTCTTTCGTGTTTGAAAAGCGTATTTGAAGTCGCTACGTTAAGTCCATTTAAATTTTTCTTTGTACGCGTTATAATCTTTTAAAGTAAAGGCTGTTTTGTGAGATACATCTGCGTATAATCAATGTTAAATTCAAATTTCCGATATAGGATATGATGATCGTATCGTCGAGGTCAAGGTAGTCGTTTTGTACTTTTAAATTGTGCATTCGTTTCAATTTTTAGAAACGGTGAGCACGACAAAACTGACAGTAAAACATGTTCGAGGAATCTTATTATACCTTGGGTGGAGAGGAGAGGAGGGGTAAAGATCTTTAACCTTTTCCAATAACATCGAGGAAAAGATATCCGCGTTTGATGCACAGTAAAATAACCGGAAAGATAGATTCTTATCGTTGTAGGAATGTTTTTTAAGAATTTGTTTTCTTTTATCAGTCGTCGTATCAAGTGTGTTTGTTGGGAATCATCCCAAGCTCACGCACGTGACACATCGTTATCACGTGTGAAAGTTCAAAGAACTTTGAGCCGAATAAGGCCTACTTAATTTAATTTAATTTTATTTAATTTTGTTAATCTTACTTATGGGGACATTAAAATAAGTGAGAATAAAATACTTTAATTACTCATAAAGATAAAATGTCTTCCGTACAGAATATTTGTAAACAAAAAAAATATATAATATGTTAACAAATCATAAAATAATGTATACTTAGTCAATTTTGCAGCAAATATTTTATAAAAATGACTCACACATTTACTTCGTCACAAGTTTTTGTCGCATTAAACAGCGTGGCTGCCGGTTTTAATTTCTCGGCCCTTCCTCACTTGCTTCCTATGATACAAAGCATGAAGCGCGTTTTTAAATGATTTAAAAGCAGGCTTTATTCGTGCCTCAGGTACCTTACATTATTTAATTTCTTTTCGTATTATTTTACAAAATAATTTATTAATCATAACAGTCGCGCGATGATAATAACGATGCAGCTGTTCTCTTTGAAAAATTAATCCGTCAAAGTTATTCACTGTTAGCGACAAAGTTTTGATATACAAATTGCAGTTACTGTATCTTCCATTGATGTGACAGAATGCGAAAATAATTGTGGCGCGTTTGGCTGACAATGAGTCTTCTAACGGTGAATAACGAGAGAAGGAAAGGAGTCCACGTGTCAAAGGGAATAATAATAGCACTCTCTTTAGCGAGCAACTGCGCTAAACGCCATGCACTTCGTTGAAGCTCGAGTGCTCATTGTTCTTTTCAAGTATCGCGCTTTACTTACAACGAAAAGCCCTTTTTTTCGCGTTACACAGACTTTCATTCAGCGCCGACCTTGCAAATGCCAAGAGTCGCGAAAACGTTTACCGGGCATGAATAGAAACCCTAGGTACCCGTTTCGTTTATCAATGCATCGAGGCATCCTTCTCTCCCTCAAGGATCCTTTCCTTTGGCGTGATGAGAAATTGGTTCAAGATGAATTTACAACATAAAATATCTATCCCGAACTTGCCGCAACGGTCTTGAAAATTTCTCAACAAGTTTCACACAGAAACTTACTTTTATCATCTTTCTTAAAACTAGGCCGCAAATGTAAAAATATGTAGATATTATTATAATATTTTGATTTAAAAAAATATATAATATAAAACATTTTGAAACTTATATTAAATGAAAAGAAATTAAATAAATAATACGGAAGCTGAAAACTACACTCTTGCTAAATACATTTTTTATCGGTACGGTGACAATTGAGTTTTGTTATCGCGAATTTAATTGCTCTTATGAAATAGCGCCGGTTAAAACTGGATTGCCGCATTTAAGTGTATTCTTATCAGATAGCAATTTACGTGTGCATACGTTAGTCTAAATTCGCTTCTTTGATGGCTCACATATTTTCTTTCGGCGTCGAAATGCCGTTACATTTATTAACTTTAATCAGAGCGTGACGATAACATGTGTCGTATAAAAGAAAGAATAACGTTTAAAAAAATCTTTCAGTATGCATTTTGAACGAATAATATAATAATATTTGTTAATCGCTTTCCTCTTCTCAGCAAACGTGATAGTGGAACGGAGACTCTATATCTTCAGGATATGAAAAGCGAATATCGATCATAGAAATTGAAATTAAGATAATATGGCTTAAGAATTAGAATGGAGAGACTAAGTTATTATATTTAAGAAAAAAATATGCTATTTTTTCTTAAACCCCTCAGTAAGTGAATTATAGGGAATTCATAAAGTATGAAATATATTTAACCAATATATCTCACGTGCGACTGATAGTCTTTACTGTCTGAACGTCGTAAAGTAAGAAATCACTTGAAAAGTTACACAAGCTTAATTTTCACTCGGTAGAAATAAATTTTTATTTTTATTAGAGTGACGAATCATTCAACATTGCAAAGGCTCAATTTTCACTCTTTTAGACTGACGTTTCACTCTACGAGATTTAGAGAGTATCTAAGAATACACCTTTCATTCCTCGTAAGCATCTGTGCAAGATATAAGTAGGCAGTTATGCAAGATTAATACCAGGCATATCTCTAAGAGAATTATATGCAGGTTATCATCTGTACGTTCATATCTTCATGTGTGCCTAAGATAAGTGACACTCTATTTTTAGATCATGCCTCGTTTCGTATGAAAAGAACAAATACATTTTAGAGCTGTAAAGTAACGTCACTTGTAGAACATTGCAAAAAGGAGCTATTTTAATACTGGAATGAACATTCATTAATCTCGTGTATCGTCTCTTTATAGTTTCTTAGAATATCGATAATTGAATCAGATTTTAAAGTATTTTCGTTATCGTTATCATTACCAGAAATGCCGGATCAGTTGAAGGTGCGTCAGCGTAACAGTGCAGTGATATGATTCACTTGGGGATTTAAGAAAAATAGAATATTTTTTCAATATAATAACTTATTCCCTCCATTCTAATTCTTAAGCCATGTTACCTTAATTTCCATTTCTATGATCGACATTCGCTCTTCGTATCCTGAAGATATAGAGTCTCCGTTCCATTAACTATCACGTTTGCTGAGAAGGGGGAAGCGATTTGTGGCCGGAGCAAGATAAGCTCTTCGGGGAATTTCAAGTAGATGTTTCGTGAGTGTGACAGATCGCCGGGATCGAGAAGAGTCCCTCGTCTTTCCTCGATTTTGGGGAATAACCTGCGATTGGGAAAGAGAGAAAGAGCGAGGAATGGCTTCGAGGAGATCATACTGTTCCCATCCCCGGCGCGCCGGCGGTCGGATTTACAGGAGAGAAGGATGCGGTTCGCGAATTCAATTCGGTACGATCGTTTGCATCGTGGAAGCCATTCGCACGTGTCCCTAAGCCACGGTTGAGACTATATCGTATGACGATCCACGTGCACGGAAACCACCCCAGGGACCTGTTCATGAAAATAGGGAGAGTCGTCGTTGTTTCTCTTTCCCTCTCTCTCTTTCGCTCTCTTGTTCTCTTCTGCTATATCACATTCTTTTCACATCCCGTGGGATATCCTCTGCATTCACGCACGATACTCGCTGCGGAAATAGGAGTTCGTCGACGACTTCCGAAAACTTTTTTTCCATGCAATCTTGCGTGTCGTGTTCGTACCAAAGCCGCAGTTTACCTTTTCGTAGTCGGCGTTTGACGT
The DNA here is from genome assembly GCF_016802725.1 of Solenopsis invicta. Lineage (NCBI taxonomy): Eukaryota > Metazoa > Arthropoda > Insecta > Hymenoptera > Formicidae > Solenopsis > Solenopsis invicta. The sequence goes on from NC_052673.1 coordinate 15,517,442, forward strand.
CCGGATTTGCTGAAACGTTTCCCGCGGCATATTGCATCCTACTGGTCAACTTTTAGAAATTCCTGTTATCAAGGATTTTGAAAACGTGCTATTAACAATAATATTATATTAATAACGTTAGGCGCGTTATTTATTAATTACGTACCGAAAGGATCGTTGAAAAAACGTTAGTAATTTGCAACGTGATTAACATTCAGCCGATTACTCGGCGCTTCATCGCAATGCCTTTTAACAAAGGAAGAACGACTTTTAACGAAACTGAGGGCGAAGTTGTGAGATGGTTTGCAATAACCGCGTGCTTAAAAATATGCGAGGGATATTATGTCTCGCATGCTAATGCGCACACTCTGATACTCCGGCGTTGAATTACAATGACTAACGCGATGCCTGAATATTCTCCCGAAATATTCTCCGCTATTTAGTACTGTGAAACGTTCATCCACACCGTGCACATATTTCAAGGCTTTAAGCGGCGCTAGAATAAAATTTTCGTATACGAGGCTCGAAGGGGGCGTAGCTCCGGCTTGATAAACGCGCGCGAAGATAGCGGACGCATACGCTTTTTTCCATATATTTATGCAGAGGTGGCTTAATTATAATCGCGAAACTTCGGTGGGGTTTTCCCGCCCGCGGTACGGCATTCGTCATCCGGTAGTACATCCACGGCGAGCATTCGGTACGAAGTAGGAGTACCCGGAACTTTCAAATGCCCCCGGCGACTTTCTCTCTCTTCCTCGCGCCTCCTCGCCGGCAGAAATGTTCTTCCCGGCTTCGATCCACCTATGCGACGGGAGATGACAGAGGGTCTGAAAGGTCGTGAGGTGACTTCGAAAGTGGGTAATAAAAGTTGTAGAAGAAACCGCTGCAGAAAAAAAGTGTTTGATAGAGAGAGAGAGAGAGGGAGACGGTGTGTGGAGGTGGAGAATGTGGAAAAAGCGGGAGGAGACTGAATCTCGCTTGGAGGTAAAATCGGTGTATAACGAATAATAAATCATACATGACACATCCTTGTTTTTCCGATCTTCCGAACTTCTCTCGCGCGGTTCTCCAGTTTATGGCTTCATTTTGGTGACAGGATCATATTTTCTGAAAAACAAACGGACGCCACTAGATAAACGCGGAAAACGGTGTAATTAAGATATTATACGTCGATCAAAGGATATTCAATTGTTATAACGAAGGGGTTTGCGTTCTCTTTTTAATTTTGATGATCTCTATTAATAAAATCAGACCTTCTAATAGAGTCTGTTTTAATATCAGACTTCTATCGAGTTAATTATAAAAGTAATGTGACATTAACGATATTACTACCTTATACGTCTACACGCTATAATTATTGCGCGTAATGGCAATATTATTACAATAGCGCCAAGGTTATTTAGAACGTCAGTTTTTTTTTTTTTTTTTTTTTAGATAAATTTTTCCTCTTATCATCGGTACAACAGCGTCGCGATGCTAAATTGATAAAATGAAATACGCATGCGTTATTTTAGAGTTCGTAATATCAAGTTGAGCGTTTTTAACTCGGAGCAGAGGAGAGATCTTAGTCAAAGAGATCGGGCGAGAACTCTTTTCTGAACTCGTACTTCAAATCTACATTGAGTTTCGACCCAAATAAAGAATAAAGAATAGCTCTGTGTATGCTGCGAACCGGCGTTAAGTATTCATTTATGCCCCTTTTATGCACAGCTTCCTGGTTTACGAGGGTCGGAATGCAAAGTACTCGACGAACTCCTTCGGCCGTCTGTCACATTCTCTTTTGTACGTTTTTATAATGCAGCTAATGTAACGGCGATTCTCATTCTCTTTCTCCCGCCGCGGTGACTCGGAACGAGCGGGAGGGGACAAATAATTTCGTGCCGCTAGTTGAGAGTACCGCTAATTCAAATTGTCGTAACGTGACTTGGGCCCTCGGTAATTTCTATTCTGTTATATTCTTACAGACAAATATCTAACCGCAAGTCGTCATAAAACTCTCGTTGTTTACCTAAATTCAGAAATATAGAAAATGCTTTCGTTGTATTAAACTGTATTTATATCCAAGAACTAAGATCTTACTTCAACATTTAGTTTTTCTTTATTATCTCTGTAAGATAAAATCTCATTACATATATCGTACGTTTCAGCGTAAGCGGACTTTTTTTTATTAGCGTCGTAAGACCGCGGCGACTCGTACAGCATTTCTGTAAAACGTCGCGAGCCGCGTCCCGAATTTGTCTCCCGGTTTTATCGTGTTTGTAATATTAAGGCGCCTTTTGTCATTCGTTGAGGATCGCATTGGGACACCGGCTGCAAGTGCAGCCCACAATGCACCGGGCACAGATCAACATTCCTGTAGCAGAAGCACCGTGACAAGTTCACAACAATCACGTTCAATGCGAGACGCGCGAGGTCATGCTTTACGATGCTATTTTCATAAACGCCAGACGACAACGATATAATTTTCGTGTCCGTTCCCGTGGGAGCGGAGAGTAGAGACCACCGCGTGGTTGATATCGACCGGGACTCCGCCCTGTTCCCCGTTCCCCCGTACGCTCTTTCTCTGCCTCCGCCGGTGTTCCGTTTACGAAAAATATCACCCGCAAAACGCGATATGATATCTTTCGCTGACGTTGCACAACTTTCGGCCGCTTCATTTAATAAGAATTATAGCGTGTCTTTTTATGACGACGGGATAAAGTAATCGTTGACTCTCTCCTTCGAAAGAATCCTGAACTATCCGCAAAACTGATGCTGATCAGCGTGAAGAAAGGATTCTGAATTTGTTGATTATCCTCTAACATAATTCCGCAAGATATGCAAATACTATTTTGCAAGTTAAATCTGTGCGTGAATTCGCCGGTTTGCTACTGTGCAATTATTATTATTATGTATTATTGAAAGTCGTTGCCGACAATGTAGCCCTTTGACATTACGAGACTTGCGGGTATATTTATCGAAGATAATGTCACCGTCTGAAATAAAAATTCAAGTCGTGTTATATTTCAACGTTATTTTTGCGGCTTTCCGAGAAATGTAATTATTGGGCTTTCCCTGTCATCGTTCGTTCTCCAATTTGGACGCGTTCGCGTACCAGAATAAAGCGCTGTGCCGGCGGTATGTATCGCGCGACACAACTATTTCGGTAGGCCGCTTTTCTAAGATATTTCTGGTTACAGCTGACCCTTGACTTACGGCAGGCGTCACGTTCCGCGTGCCCGTTTTACGCAATTCAGAAATTTCAGGAAAGTTACACAGCCGCGAAATTTTTCTCTCGCCGCCCTTGAGAAATATCAATACGCGTCTTATCTGCCTTGTGCTTTGAATCTCCGGGGAAATTAAGAAAGTGTAACAAACGGAAATTTGCGTTCTGATAGAGCTGTGATACGAAGCGACGCTTTACCATTTTCCCGTTTCTTTTTATTCTGGAGACGTTTGTTTACCTGTTACAAAAACGGGATATAAAAAGATTGTATTTTATCACATAAAGATAAAATTTCCATTAAGCTGAACTCTCAATCATCGTAAATTAAATCTACACCTTCTAAAAAAAAATTTAGTGCTATTTGTGTGTTAATTTATTGCTCTATTCCGAATTTTATTATCTAAATTGGTCGTAGAAAATCGAATTAAAAATGGAAGGCACTTGCCATTAAGCAATTATAGGTCCATTCTGTTCTATTTTATTTCGGTTTTGAAGTTACATTCGAATTGTCTCAGAAAAATACATTTGGCATTAAGCTGGCGCTCCGACTCCCATTTTGAACGTAATTTCCTGCTAAACAGTTCGAACAACGAAATAGCATTAAGTTTTTTAGTATGTGCGGACATCAAGTTCGCAAGCGGTGGTGAGAGATTCAGCTTAATAAGAGTAAATATAAAACCTCGATTAAAACTTTCTAAACGAATGCCATTGCTTTGATTTGCTTTGATTTTTAAACTGATAAACTAAAATTGATTACGGAAACAAGTTTCCACGAGGAATGTGAGTCCTCCAAAAGGAGAGGATATTGGGACAATAGGATCAACAGGTTTAGGCGGGGTTCAGCCCTTAAATGCACGCTTCATCGCTACCAAACAATTCGGTTCGAAATCAATGTGGTAATGAAAATTTGAATAAAAAGTTTTTATTCGATTCTTTCGAATTATCTTCGCGAAAGGAAGGATCAACGTACACTGAGAAAAAAGGGTCGAAATATTACTTGTGCAAATATTACTTGTGACGTTTTATTTATTGGTTATAAAAAATTTGATTGCCATGACGAAATATACGTTTCCGCGAAATGTGTTTCATTCCTTTTATTAATTGGCTTATTTATTAGAAATAAAATTTTATTTTGTCGCATTTAAATATTTATTTGAATGAAATAAATTTACATTTCTCAAATAAATCTTCAAGTATCTTTTTTCTTAGTGTACGTGATAATTGCTACTTTATAAGTTCTAATATCGTGAAAAGATCTGAACCGTGCTCGAATCTCAAATATAATACGATTGCATTAATTATAATAACAGTAATCAAGATACATATCCTATTTAATTTTTAAGATTATATACATTTACGGAATTGTTTTTCTTTAAATTAGTTAGTAATTTAATCTTGAACTTTCTACAATTTTCTCACATTTTTCAAAACTTTACTCTTTTTCTCATTTTTGATTGATCTATTTTTCCCAATAGATGAAATTGTAACTAGTCAATCATTTTTCGGCGTAGAAACATAATTTGCTTCGCGAAAAAAGACGGCTTTCATAAATCGATACACGCGTTTTCGTCGTCCTGGGCGCGGAAAAGGGTGCATGGAAATTCTGAAAGTGTCAGTGATCGAGTAGCGGCGACGATCATGGTCGGGAAGCAAGAGGAGAGGAGTCGAAGATGCAAGTGGAGGGATGAAGACGAATGGAAGGGAGGTGAGGGTGGTTTGTTGAGGTAGGGAGATCGAAGGAAAACGAAGGGGGCGATGGAAGGACGAAGTTGGTGGGGAGACCCATCGAGGGTGGGTCAGATTGAATTGCGAGAGGGTAGAGCAGTCGGGTCTACATGTTGTCGGACGTCTTGCTGATCGATAACCAACCTATTAACCCAGTGGCGTGGCGCGCTTGCGCCAACTCGCGTTCGTAGGCGTCACGGCTACACTCCCGTGACGTCACGGGACTCGTCGCAATATCGATTGAAAAATCCGGGAAATGTCCCAGGACGTCGACGCGCTCCGTTCTGGGATTCTGGGCCGAGATCCGGGCGACAATGCAGAAAGAGAGAGAGAGAGAGAGAGAAAGAAAAAAGAGAAGGGGCTGTTTGAGAGAGAAAGAAAGAGACCAGGACTCGACCGCGTAAATGTCAAGGGGTGTTTTTCGCTACGCGTTTTACCCTCCAAATACAAACGTGCGTTTTTCCCCAGGGAAAAATTGTCGGCGTTTATCATACATTTACATACTGCGCGCGCGCGCGCGTTGTGTGTGTGTGTGTATGTGTACATATGTATGTATATGTACTATAAATTTTTATTTATATCTCTCAGAAAAGAAAACAACAATTACACAGATTACATAATCAGAGCTAATGCATTTGATAAAATGGTGGAAACGTCTCTTTCAATTACGGAGTGATAGGTAAATTTCGAAAATTTTATATTTATTTATTTAACAAACTCCACATTAATTGCAGTAAATAGCTGCAATAAATCGGCATGATCCTGTTTCAATTGGTCAAAATACAATTCGTCTTTATTTAATTTAAAATACATTCACGTAATATCTCTCTCTCTCATTATCCCCCCATCCTCCCTTGATATCGCATTTTTGGAATTTCGTGCAATTTGTACAATTTCCACAACAATGCGTTTTATTTACTTTCAAATCAGGTTCTGAAATTAATTTATAATAATATCCCAAAATTCGATTAATGTAACTGTTAAAATGGCGTAATTTCTCCATATATTAAATTACGTTCTTTTACGAAGATTTTCGGCTAGACAAGAATTGTGGGGACATTGCAGGGGGGATATAACTTTGCAATTGTATTCCATGAAATATTAAAGGAAGATCTCTCTGTGCGAGAGATATTTAAGCGCTTCGCACTTTGGCAGAGTTTCAGACAGTAACACTATCTCTCGGCAATGTTATGTGCAATTGCAAAGTGGTCGTATTTTATCAAACTCATATCTTTTAAACCTTACATTCTATAAAATTGTCATGTTTATCAAGCACATAGAAAAAAAAAACTTGTTATATTTTATCAATTATTTCGCGAAGCTGCAGAGTACACTCATATAACGTTCCGTAAAACTATCTGAAATTATTGATATTGCTTCATCATAGCTGGCTCATTATTTTCTAATTATCTTTGGCATCAATATCACTTTTAAAATTAACTAGCGAAAGGTGTATGCCCTAAATGCATTTATTGTCAGTTTTTTTTATAAACGAACATCGCTCTTGAATAATTTCTTTCGTTGAAAAAATTACAGATATTATTCAAAGTTATTCTAAAAATATGAGAATTAACTCGAAATTACAGATATATCTATAAGCGTCCACAATAATAAAATTGTAAATGCAGGTAAACATGATAAATTTCATCTTCGATGAGGCGAAGAAAAAAGGGTGGGAAGGATCGGATCGTGAAGTAGCCACGGTCGCTCTTAAAAATTACAAAATAGGTGATCAGGCGGCTACAGCACCCGCAGACTTGTAAACGTAAACGCGCGTGCGTGTCGATCGCTTATTTACTGTATACCGTAACGATCGCGGCATGAATTATGTATGATCGTTTGCGCGTAGAAACATTCGCGCGCACAACACGGCACGCGCATAAAACATATTACGCATACGCCGTCTTTCTTTCCCTGGGCGCGCTGCTGCGCACGCGATGCACGATTCTGCATTCGCTTTACGTTCGCTTAAACTAATCAACTACATCGCGTCTGCTCACGGATACCGAAATCTCACTCCCATTAACTCTATCGATTGATGCGGGATACACGAATGTTTATCGCCCGTTCATCATTAATTTCTCAGCCGGTGCTGCAACATGTGAATCGTGCAAGTTTGAGAGTGCTCGATAAAATCATGTATTTTATTATTATATTTTACTTATTACATTTGTTTCCTGATGGATTTCTCGATTAGCAAAATGCTCATGTAGATTTGAACGAAGCGATATTACTATTTATTTTCCTCGACGCGCAGAGATTTGACTAGACCTCTTGATTTTTTTTATCAATTAAAAAGAATTAAATCATTCGAGACAAGGTATGAAAAATAATTGGCCACTTATTGTATTATAAAAATAAGAAGCAATGAAACAATTCGTAAACGCAGTTTTACAATCTATTGACAGGAAATAAGATTTGACTCGGTTCCTTTTAATATTCCACATTCGATTGATCCAAAAATACATTGTGCGGCATCTATTCTTACATTTAAACGTGCTATCTCCCGAAAAGATTTCCAATAATGTTCTACCGGTTGACGCTGGCGTCGCTGTAACTTTCGACCGGAAATAAGAGTCGTCGCACAGCCATTGTGCGCGCACTTACAGTTTTATTTAGACCAGAATAATGGAAGAGCGAGTTTCTTCGGTCAAGCTGTCGTAAACAGATCATTGTTAACATTATCACGTAGCGCATTACCGGATCATGTACTTGTGTACTTTCAATTGGGATATCTGAAGACGTTACGAACGTCGTTAACTTTATTTGTAGCGGTGGTTCATTAAAACCCTTGGCGAGCGTCCGAGGTACCTTAATAGTTGGCTGGTTAACCTAATCCTCGTCGGTTGGCACAGTTTCACGGTCGACGTTCTGCGGTGGTATTTTATGACGGTGACAGTAAAACCGCACAATTCCGGTCCTTACCGCCGTAGTGCAATCGATAACATGATTTGATTTGATGGCCGTGTTTCGTGGTGACACGATTGCGGGGAAACGAAAACTCGTCGTAACAAAAAATTTCACTGCAAGAAACAATTGATTATTAACATAACGAGATGTCGTTATAATAAATCAGGCGGCTATGAGTAGGTTTACTTAAAAACTCTCCCGAAGAATTATTTCTAATTATTAAAAATATTTCTGTAATTACAGAAATTGTCTCGTCCAGTCGAATCGAAGGACAATAAAATAGACTTGATTAAAAATTCTTCAAAACTTAGGAGAAGGTGGTATTATGGTGTAGGTACTATGAGCACCATTATCTCCGTTATCAGGTGACGAATTGCTAATAATTACTTATATGAATCATTTGTTAGTAGCCTGCTGTTACGTATGGCGCTAATGTACCAATAGCTAACAAGTCAAGTTTTAATATAAAATATTAATTATTAACAAAGGTATTGAATAAAATAGAAATGAGTCCATAATACTATCTTCTCCTATTTCTGGTCATCATTAAAAATATACATTAATTTTTCACAATGTGTGAATAAGATATTGTATAACATATATGTAAACATTAAGAAAGAACTTCTCTCTCTAAGTTATTCTCCAATAAATAGTTTCTCTTAACATTTATTCTCACGCCGGAGAATGCTCGGCGTCGAGTACACACAGAATGCACACTGCAGGGCGCTGATTCCGTTCCCGTGTCAAATATTTGTGTTTACGACGTGGGTCATCGTATTTCCGAACGTTGGTGGCGCGCCAAGGGAAGACGGCGCGCGGAGCGGCCGTGCTCTCTCCGCGCGCGCGTTCAGAAAATTAATTCAATTAGACGCTAATGAAAATGTACGTCGGCGCGGGTGACCACGTTGCGGCTGCAGACCGGCAATTTTGCATGCTCGAACGTGCGTGCGCTACGCCACGGGAATGCAGTAGGACACTCCGTAATAATTACTATAACGCCGTAGATCGGGATTGCGCGCGGAGAAGAGGCTGTGCGCGCGCGCGCGCGCGCGCGAGTGCGAGTGCGAGTGCACGGTAATTGCACGTGCTTTAATGGCGTGTATGCACTTGGCGTTACGCCGGTACACCGTGCACGGTAATTCAGGATAAAGACTCGCGACACCTGCGGTATGGCCTGTCAAACCGTTTTCACATGCCGACACCGTCACCACGCGAGACGTATAAGACGAACGAATGGGAACGATAGAAATCGAGTTATTCTCGAGAAAAATGTCAAATAACGCGCGTTGTACTAATTTGCGAATCTTCGTTTCCAAATACAGATTATTAGAATCGTCGACGCGCGTGGAGAATGTAATGAATTTCCAATGGAAAATTAATAGACATTATTTTTAACGAGTATTCATTTTTCCATTGGAAAATCATTATCGTTCCATTTGTTCGACAATTCCCATTATTCCAACTCGTTCTCGTTTAATTCATTCTTACGCGTGCAGCGAATTGAATTACAGATGCGATGCAGCTCCTCTGGCACTTATTCGCAATTACGCAATCTCCGGCGATATCTCGACTTCGGAAAAGCGTAGAGAGAGAGAGAGAGAGAGAGAGAGAGAGAGAGATTTATCGATATTTGGTACTCCCTGACGTTCTGCTAATGGTCAAAAAAATTCGTGATGTTCCCGTTCTGCCAAAAAGTTTGCTTATCGATGGCGATCGTCCATTTCTGGATCAGTATTAGCGCGAGCTTCCGCGGATATTTTCGGATGCCACCGAAAAGGCAAGGGCGGCGTGCCGAATCGCTATTGGCTTCGCCAACCGCGCCGGGATGCCTCGTGTTTGCGATCGGGTTAAGAAGGATTGCCGCAAGAGCTTTCGGAGGCTGCTGCCAAAGCGCATTCGAAAGCTCAGGAGTGTAGGTGTATCGCCCCCCGGGGTGTATTTTCGGCGAACGCTTCGACTATTCTGTCTTTCTCTCTTAGACAGGCAGCCTACGTACGTTTCGCTTACAATGTAGTTAATTACAAATTAGATCGTGGCAAAGTGTCGCGCACGGACAAACGAACGGCGCCATTAATCATCTCGGGAAAGTTAGTTCGTCGCTGCAAAAGCGCGCCTCTCGGAATAAAGTCTAAAACGACAGTCCGTGAACGTCGTCGAGCCGCAGTTGCACGCGCGGAAAATTTCAACAGTTTCTCAAGTGCTAGCTGCCGTCGCAGGTGAGCACGTGCTCGATGTGTACCGTCCGTGTACCGGAGCACCGATTGTGCCAACCGTTACGCAATTAGCGAGAGCACACACAGATTGCGGCAGCGCCGGTTGGCCGGTCATCAAATCCCCAACTGCTGTTCTTCGCGATTCCGACAATGTTCCAGCTTATGGTGACGCTTCGCAAATAGGGACAGCGCACAGCCATACGTCAAACGTGGCGATGATGCCACTTTATCTTACGGTTGATTCGTGATTCTCGCTTCACTCCACCTGGTGCGCCGATTAACGTCGGATCGTCCGGCGCAATATTTGCGATTAGAAATCTTAAGGTCTCTATGAGATAACGTTTCTCGCCTTTTGTAAAAAGGTGAAGAAATTTGCAAATAGAAAGCTTCGATAGAAAATTTTTTATACGCCGCAAACTTTATATCGTATAAAAATATTTTTGTTTATTATTTACATATTTATTATTTTTTCATTCGTTATGTGTACTTGTTTTTGTTTTCACGATTGATTACTGCTTTGCAAGGAAATTCGTATTATTCACTTGTATTTTCGTACAAATTCTCTTCGAAGTATATTTTCAAAATTCGTATGTTACGTTAATCGTTCGTTCAATCAAGTGGCACTAAGTTATACGTGTTTGAAGTAATGTATATATACGTCAACTCGATTCCCGCATGCGGGCCGAAAACAATAACGTATACGTACACTTATTTCGCCGAGTGAATAGCAAACGGTCGAACGACGGCGTGTCGGAGTTGATCGTATGTGGCTGCGGTTGCGCAAGATTTACGGACATTTTGACCGCGCCAGGTTTACAAGGATTTTGCCATGAATTGCGTAAGCGCCGTGTGACAGGCTTTATCGACGTTTTTCGTGGCACAAGCTCTGTGACAGTTTCGTCACGCTTTGCGTAAACGAGACCCGGTTTCCGACATGGAATTGAGTAACAGAAATTTCTATCTAGGAACTGCAGAATTTTAGGAAAAGATTCTGTTTACGTTTCCGCATTACACTGAATCAAAAATTTACAAAACTACGGCACTCAAAGTTTCACTCGCGAATGAGAGTGGATTTTATCCGTGAAATCAGGTAATTCCTGACTATTATTGAATTTTCCGAATGATGCGATTCAGCAGCCATCAGCGATATATCAACAGAAACTAGAGAAATTCAAGGGGAATCGAAAAATACACTCAAACTTAATTTCGGTAAAAAGAAGGCGGAATGCTCCGACGGATAAGTGATACCGGTCTGCGCCAAGTCCGCAGCGTACTACCAATGACAAAATATTTGCTGCTACCGAGAAGAAAGGAGGGATTCACGTAACCGTTTCTGATGGGACCAAACAACTTCGTTTAAACACCAACGTCTACGTGACACCGATGAGAGACGGATCAATCTGGGTACTGAAAAAGATTTAAGTACCTCACATTTATTTTTTGTAGAAACAAATTCTTTTAAACTCTTGCGCGATAACAGAAATACCTGAATTTATAACGTTACGTAAATATAAAAAAATGTAATTAATAACCCAAAAATTGACTTTATACTGCAATGAAAAATTATTACTAACGTCATCATCAATTAAACTAATTTTTATTATAAACTAATTACTAGTTAATAACTAATTTTTAATCTAAACGAGGCTGTAATAATAATGACTATTTATTGCCGTAATCAGTTATAAACATTAGTAATCCGAATTGACGTAACGATTCAAAGGATTTGTGTAATTAGTGAGTATAATAAAGCATTACGGAAACGGGAAGGATACGGTGCCAACCGACCCTATTGTCTCTTACATTTCCTCGTCCACGCTCGGTCTTCGTAGCAAATTATCAATGTCACGTTGCGCGGTTGAGTACTCGGCTAAATCCATTTAGCACACGCCGCTTGTTGCACGGAGATTTCCCTTTTACCCGATGTCCTCTGCGAGGAAACAAGAGGGCTGTTCAAAGCGAGTTGTCGATATTCCTTGTAACTATAAATGATAACCAGGGGTTCCTTAGTGCGCTAAATGATAGCGAAACGCTCAATACCGAATAACGAACTCTAATACGGAATAATAATTCAATTATTGAGTTTTTTAATAATAAAAATTATATACTTGGAAAGTACTTTTATTTAAAAAAATTTGTATTGCACTTTCTTTTATAAAAAACATGATGACAATATGTACAAATTATTTTATGTAGGTTGTCAAAATTTACATTATTTGATTCAAATGCTTTAGAATAGATGGAAAATAGTTTTTTCATATAAAAAGCCCTTTTTCTATTATCTGCATTTGAATGCGAAATTTCTCGGTCTCTCGTCGGAACTCTGCACGGATTTTACGCGGCAGTTTAAACGCGAGTTTGGAAAGATTTAATTTTGCGGCGGAATGCAAATGTCGTAGGAAGAAAGACGGATGGGATTTCGCAGTAGCGAGATATTGCGACAAAGATCGGGAGGGCGGTCCAATAGTTCTGCGCGCAAGAGGCTTTCGCAAAATCAGCGCTCTCACTGGAGTTACTACACCCGTCACTTTATTGTCAGCATTGCTGAACAGTCATCGTCACTGTTCTTGTCATCTTCGCTTTCGTTGTCGTTGTCATCGCCGTCTTCGCCGTTGGTATATTTAAATCGCTTCTCTTTTGCAAAAATAGTATTTGTAAAGGCAACACTTTGTAGCATCTTAATTTTAATTTTTAATTTTTACAAGTTTATCGGATATACAATTACTTCTTTGTGATTCGTCTTTTTTTTATGATAGACGAGAGGCAAAGAAATAAGTATTTTAAGTGAGTTTTAGTTCCTGTTGGAAACGCTTCTCACTTAGCGTTTTATTATTATATTGAAATAAGAGAGTAGAAATTAACTTTATTAATCTGTTTTATTATTCCGACAACATAAAGGAAAAAAAATAGAAACGCGGATGTGACACTCGCGAAACAAGAAATAAGACCTCGAAATATAACCTCGATAAATTTAAGCTAAAATTAGGTAGCCTTCGATGTGTTTTATGCATCATTAATTATGTTATTTCCATTTATAAAATCGCTATGCGAAATGGCAATAGATTTCAATTAAATTATTCGATATTAAAGGTTTTCTTTCTAGGTTTCAAAGCAGCGTGCAGTTAGCGTGGTGTTTCGGAGTTAAGTCCAATATTAAAAAAAAAGTAAATAAATAAAAGTCAGCATCTCATTAAAATACTGCAAAGCGTCGCCATTACGTAATATCCATTCGGGACCGGTCTTTTTACGCGCGACGTCGTCATAATTTCAGAGAAACGTTGCAATTACTCGCCAGGGAGCTCGGACCGAGCATTCCCAGTCCGATCAATCATTTCAAGATACTCCATAATTTTGAAATTTTAATATACTGATTGCAAATTTATCTTTGCAAACTCGACCAATTTTTCGATTCGGACGATCCGCTAATTACACCCAGAACGTCAGAGCTTAATCGTATGAATGTTGATTATCGCACACGTAAATACGCAGTTTTCATTTACATAATTACACAACAGCATGCTCGATCGGATTTCTCTGTCGACAAATAAATCTTTACAAATATAGAAGCAAAGCGCATAAATCGAGCATTATTTCGAGTTGAACGTGAAAATCGGGCCGAGAGCCTGAATAACGCAATACGCGCGTAATAAATATTTTATAAGCGCGGGTCGCTTTTCGTTTATTCGCCGCACGCGTAACGCCAGACGATAATTAGACCACCATGACCTAGTCTCAATTTTTATCATCAGCCGACTATACCTGGCTGGTGGAGGCTGGGCCGTGCATGACTATGCTGCAAATCAGGCTAGTAGTGTGTCAAGGCGAACACACGTGTCCTCCTGGCACCCGCGCGTGCGTGTTTGTACGATTGATAAGAAAAAGAGGCCCAATAGTCTCATACGTGCTCGTCGTGCAAACAATTCGTCCGGGGAAGAGTCGCGCGATGATGATGTCTTACAGAAGTTATATTCGAGGAAAAAAATATATCGCACTTCGGAACAGAGATGTGTGCGAGCGATATTTGACGGAGACAAATTAATCTACGAAATTAATACGCAGAAAGAGCTAACTGGGTCGGGAACTCGAAGACTGCATTCGAAATATAATTTATTTGAAGCAGTTACAGCACAGAATAGCAAAATATTTCATATACAGAACATTTCAGCAATATTAATACAATATTATACAGGGTGAATCTGAATGATTATCTGAACGTTATAGGATGACTTACCAACTACAATTTTAAAATTGCATATATGTATACATGTACACACATTCAGGATGAATATTATAGTTGCTGTTGGTGAGTCATCTCTTATAGTAAAACGTTGGGACAATCTTTAAAATTTATCCTGTATATGTTGCTGCAACATTACGTATCATTATTTCCGAAGCAAATATTTTGCCATTGCTGCAATGTTGCTGAAACATTTCAACAATATTTTGCAAAGCGTTTTTCTGTACTTTGTTGTGTACACAGAAAAAAAATTAGTATCAAATCAACAATTCATTATTTCATATATAAACAAGAATATAAAATCTTGGAAGAATTTATAATTTTAAACAGACATAATTTGTTTACATGAAGAAAATTTTTTATTATGTCTGTTTAAGATTATAAATTCTTCCAAGAAGATTTTACAGTCTTGCTTATATATGAAACAATAAATTGTTGATTTGATACCAATTTTCTTTTCTGTGTATAGAATCCCGACGATTCGACTGATTCTTGTTTGTTGCGATAAGTGGCGCATGCGTACCTACACATGTATATACGTTTTACATGTACATTCGTGTACAGCGAGCAATGCTGCCGTTGTTGCACGTGATTTCTTTTGTAAACAAAATTTTGCACTCTAAGCGTTCGCGAGAAGCGCCAGCGGCCTTGGCCGAACGCCGCGCCTACCTTCTCCTTTTACCGGTTGCATTCGCAATTAAGCAAAAACCGCTGGAAATTGAATTCGTGCGAAAAGTAAAGAAAGGCGACCGCCTTCTTGGCCCCGCTCTCCCGTTCCCGCGTCACCTTCACTCTTCACTCCTCTCTTTCTCGTCTATCCTCATCGGGGCTCTCACCGCCGCGTACTTCCGCCTTCCGCTTCTTATCCGCCGCGGGCTTTTCAACAAGCGAAGGACGGGACGCGCACTCGAGAACCAATTTACTGAGTAATAGAAACGCGCGAGAGGTACGGGAGAGAAGATCGAGATGCGGGTACAGATTTGAACGGGGAGGTTTCCAGGACCTCGTCGTAGAAGGAAAATGCGATATCAAACGAGTCGCGAGGAAAACGTTTGAGCCGGGGAAACACAGTTCGTAAAGAGATGGAGGTGGTGGTGAAGGAGGAGGAGGAAAAGTCGGAAGGAAGGTAGAAGACCACCTGAGCGATTCCGGCGATTTTGCGTCTTCTACGTACACGTTCCAACGGGATTTCAATTTCCCTTTGAGTGAATTTCGAACGTAAACGCGACTCACCGGTCTCGTGGTCTGATGACAGTTACCTTACGGTTTACGGAATTTCAGTTCTCACAGATACGACAGGGACCATCTCGTTCGAGCGAGCGAACGACAAACTGATCCTCTCGCGTGTGCTTTAGCGGCTCTCGAAAGATTCGCAGTTTCGCCTTCGTTCGGGCGCGTTAACTCGATACGCCAATATAGGGTACCGCCTCGCGAGCGCGTTGCGGTTTGCAATAATTGCGAATGCACGCATGCCATTGCCATTTGCGCCAGTTCGTGCAAATAACGCCTAATAAATAACATTGACGGGAGCGACGAAGGTGGACTGCGTATTGACGCTCGTTCGGCTGGCGCCCCCTCTTCGTTTCGTTACCTGATTTCATGACGTCCACCGCGGTTACGAATTAGCACGAGAGAGTCCCGGTAAAATTGTTGCTCGTTGTCGCTGGCGCGCAAATATTTGCGGGAGCAACCGCGTCGAGCCGGCTTGTACGGGATATATCGCGTGTATCTTCTTCTTTTTGTTTTTAAATTGCGCACATTCTCGGCGATAGCTACATTTGTATCCTGCGATATGCGTTTCTCTCTCTCTCTCGACTCTCGTTTCAATCTTCATGAATATTCATTCGGAAAATAACGAAATAGTCATACCACTCAATTACATGTCTCTCAATGAATAAATTTGAATATTATCGCTTGAAATTTTTCTTTACTCCAGAAAGAAACTGTTAAGACGTTGAATCAGAAAAAAATTTAATTAAAATTGTATCCTTAAGCAAACAATAATAAGAAAGAGCTCTCGGTAAAAGGAAAATGATTATAATATTTAATCTTTATCTCTAACCAAATGTAATTAATTTTACATAGTTTTTTTTTACATTATGTTCTCTCTCTCTCTTTCTTTCTCTCAACTTTGAATTAATCTTATATGTAGATATTTATGTTCTCTTAATTTTCTATTAACTTATTAACTATTTAACTATTACTTTTATTTTTATTTATTTTTTATTTTTGTGCTCTTTTTGTTTTTATTTTATTTTATTTTATTTTTGTTTTGTATTTTCTCACACGATATTTTTTAAGTCAATGTTCTTAGAGGGCCTGCCTTAGAACATTAGTGCTTTGTCCAAAAAATCCTAGACTATTCTTTTCTGAGTTTAAATTTCGCAATATGCATCGAAAATCGATCGAGCGATGCGACGGAAATACAGCTGCGTAATATTTTGCATAACCCAGCTCAATCATGCGAAACGTATATGCGCAACTGGCTTCGTTAATTAACGACAAGTCCCACGCGCGAGAGATAACCGTGCATCTTGGTCGACAAAATAATTAGTTGTCATCGTGACATCAATGCAATTAATTCACTCGACGCATCGGGCAAGAACCGCCGTCGCGGTGTCGCGATACAGCCGCTGCACGGCACACAAAAGAAGTCATATATTTTATTTCTGGCATTAATAACGGTCCGCTCCCCGTCCCGCGTCCCGCGTCCTTCCTCTCGTCGCTCACGAAAGGAGATTTGCAGGCGGCATCGTTATCGCGGCAAATATGTTTCCATTTCTTCTTGCCGCTCGTTGTGCTTCCGCGAAGGCGTAACGGCCACCTTTAAAGCGCACTAATGAGTTTGCACTCGGAGCGATAATTGCCAGCGGTGCCGCCGCGCGCCGCGCTGCGCCGCGTCGCGCTGCGCCGACTGTTCTGCTTCTTTTCCCTCATTGTTGCGACCGGTCGATAGCAAAACCCAAACAAACGAATGTCCGGGTGCAAAATAACGAGACAACTTTGTTATACTGTAACGAAGTTGCCTTGTTCATCGTGCCGTGCCGTGCCGATTTACCGCGAAATCGAAGGCGCTACTTACGATCCGGGTCCACGATCGCGAACTTCTCGAAGAAATTTTGCCGATCTCGCGAAACTACGTGACAAATTCGCAGAGTACGAAGAAGTGGCCACAAGTCTGAGAAATACCGTTTTTATTTACAATACCTAATAATTAATTGCTGTCGTAAATTATTTGCTTTTATATATATATATATATATATATATATAGGTTTTTATCATCCTAAAGTCATTTATTTTTATTCATAAATTTTTTTTATTTATGAAGATTTTGATATTTTTGTTGAAAAATTTCTTCAAACTTCAACTTTCCATTTCATGAAATTTTTACAACAGAAAAATATAGTTTTACCTAAATTACAGATTGTATATACATTAGCAGTAAATATAATTTAATGATGCGTGCAGCGAGTTAAAACCGGCTTTTTCATGTATTCAATGCTTTAAGACATAGCTATAATGTCTTATTGTCAATACGGATGAAAAAGTTGTGAAAGATGGATCGTAAAGGAAGAAAGTTGGCAGATACGCGCTGTATTTACAGCTGGTAGGCGTATTTATGGTTCCTCGATCGTTTACATGGGTAATTATGTTTAATTTGAATTAATGCGTTGCCTCGACTGTCTCTCTCTCTTTTTCTCTCACTCTCATTTTCTCTCCCTCTCGTCGCCGCCACTCCGTAAGAAGTTATCGGTTTGCGTACAGGCAAACAGCTTCTTAAGCGACTCCACGAGGCGGAAGGAAGCCAGGCACGGTTCGTTAATCTGCGTACACACCGCGCGATCTACTCCGTTCTATTCGGTAAGCGAGAGTGAACGTTTTAAGAGGACCGGCGAACTCCGTGGCCACATCCGGGATCAACCGAGGTCTTAAGTCGAATAGTTTTATCTTGTCAGACGTATTTTAATTTTACAAAAGATTTTAGATATTGACTCAAAAATTTTACACGATCCTAAAACTGTAAACTGTCGCGTTACTCCATCAATTAACGTGTCGAAAATCTCGTGATCGTTCACACGTACTGTAATTATTTTTGCGTTTAAAAATATTAACTCAATTGTCTTGGAAATATTTGAAATGTGAATCTCATTATTCGAAAAACTGCATTTTTTTCACGCCGAGATAAAATATGAAATCTGGACAAAGTAAATTGCTAATTTAGTACATTTCGCTATTGCACTTTTAAATTGCAGTCTAAAATTTGTCCGTACCACGTTTGTGCAGTATGGAGTAGAATTGTGTAAATTGATTAAATTTACATAATTAGCGATTACTAATTTACTAATTTAATTAATTAATTCAGTTTTGTAAAGTACAAGGAAATTCAGGAAATCTTATCGGTCGCCGCGTGAACGAAGTCTTGTTCAATTATTTCTTGTCACCTCGCGTATCGTGCGGATTATCGGAAACTCATGTCCATTATCAAAGGAGGTCAGGTTGGCTCTTTCGGATTACCACCGCGCGCACTTTCTAGCATCGGCGGATGTGGTCGCTGAGTGGTCGCTTGGATATCATAATTTAGCGAGCCGGGGTCACCGGTAACAGCGAATAAATTTGTGAAATGTATGCGCACGTATTCACTATTTATCGATAATTATACATTGAAATATGAGATTCGCTAATAATTTCCGCAGCGTTATGCGAAACGAACTAGTTTATCGAATAATGAGTAACGTAATAATTATAAGGGACGTATCTCATTAACCTTTAGCTACAGCACGTCAAATCACATTTTTTTCTGCTTAGCAAGGCAAAAATGCAGTTACATGTAGCCAAGTAAAACTATTTTTATTCAATTCAATAGTTGAAAAATCTCTTTCAATTAATCTCTTAAAATATTTCTTCTTTATTGTAAAATGATTCAATATAAATGAACTGAATGCTCGTCAAAGCACGTCTGATTTTTTGACGCGAAATACAGCGCTGATATATCAATTAATCTTTTATTTGTGTCGAAAGATAAGCGCGAAACAACGGTATGAAATTCTTTATCGAAAGCGTAAACGATTTATTAATGAAAATAACACGAGTTCGTGTGACGCGAATCGTCTTTCTTCGTGATTCTGTTTTGCTAAGCGTGTGAACTTTTCACCGGAGGTGACATTAAAATTCGAAAACGTCATCCGAAACGGAAGTACTAGGACAAGCGAGCAAAGCAGGTCGCTACGGATCACATTCTAATGAGATGGCGCGACCGGGTGGGTTTGTTTCTTTTTATCATCGCGCCCCGGACATACTCCCCAAATAATTAGCATTTTAATGTATGTATCTGCTTATCTAAACGATGAGGCGGTTAGTGAGTGTAGTTTTGCATGTTAATCTCTATGGGAAATTACACGCGCCATCGCACGACCGCTCAGAGAGGTGAAATAACTTGGACAAAGTCTCAAATTACGATCGCTTTAAAAAATTCAGTTTAATCTCTTTGCGTGACGATTTAAAACAGTGTATTTTTATAATCTTGCTAAAAAAGAATGACACATTGCGAATACGTTATGTAAAAATATTTTTACATATATTCAACAAATTGTTTTTAATTTATCTTTTTCAAATTATAAAAAATTATTTTTTCTACGTATCTCAACA
The DNA here is from genome assembly GCF_016802725.1 of Solenopsis invicta. NCBI lineage: Eukaryota > Metazoa > Arthropoda > Insecta > Hymenoptera > Formicidae > Solenopsis > Solenopsis invicta. The sequence goes on from NC_052673.1 coordinate 15,537,357, forward strand.
TTTAAATTTTCGTGTAGTTTGCGGGAATTGATTTCAGAGGAAAGCTACTGACAATGAGAAGACACTCGTTTAAAATCATTTTGCCTTCATTGAGGGGAAAAAAAATCATTATGCGCGATGAATAATTTTTAAATTGAAGATTATATTAATTGCTCGAGTCGTAAAATTCCCTTTACTCGCCTAAAGGATCCTTTGAGCGAGCGTTTACCCGCGTTTACTCATCTCGATAAAATAATATTTTCTCATCTCTTCGCGAGCTTCTCGCGGCTTCTTGCCGCGGAATTACTCATTCGCCTTTATGTACACAAAATCCGCATTGCAGCCTTTGCATATTCAACCTCCATGGAATGCTGCAATTATTACTTTTGGAGACTCCTGACGATGCCTGCTTAATGACGGTCGCCGATGGCAGCGTTGATTACAGACTTCGGCGAAGTAACTATTATAACTCGGTCCGAGGCTGATTAGAGAGCTCGCCGACGCGGCAACGACGTGATAACGACTATTAATGATTTTTGCGCTATTCTTGTTGCGCGCTATTCGTTCCGAGAGAAAGAGAGACCTTTTTTTTTACGGTGATTCCCGCGTACTTTTCCATCTCCGCCGGATGGTTGTTCGGCAATTATTTTTTGGCCAACACAAAATACCGATGACGCGCGACAACGTGAATCCGCGGCACCGCGACGAAATAATTTCCGATCGCGGAATATTTCTCGCGATGATGCACGCATGGGAAACGACGTTTTCGCGCAAACGCTCGAGAGATTGCGGCGATGTGTATGCAAATAAAAGGAGACGAGGACGAATTCACGGCATCCGGGGAAATTCGAGTGGAGGCCAATAAGCGCGCAGGCAGAGGCGGAGCTGGATGTTGCCAGTCACCGCCGCTCCAGTTGCATATTTACGAATTTGATTCCGAGACGTGACGTCGAGGTTTGAAGAAGAATGAAATATCACGAGGCAATATTTTTTTTCTTCCTTTCGAAACATATAAACAACAATGACACACTCACACGCATGCGGAATTGCTACATCTTCACTGTAAATTTTCCGCGAAATCAGGGAGTTTACTACCGAGAGGACGAAAGAAATTCTGGTATTTTTAGGGAATTTATTTTTTATCCTCGAATATTCCTGGAACTTCATGGGATTTTGTTGGTGCTCAGGGAAATTTTTGGAAAGTTTTACTTTTAAATTTTAATTTCATCTCTCTTTTTCTGGTAAAAAGTTGTTTCTTTGATCTTGATGATGCAAAATTGATTAGCAATAAATATGCACATACATATCCACGTACCTGGTCCCTTGTGATGGGACTATTTTTTTTACAAAAAAATTAGTGACTATAGAGAACAATACATCGTTATAAATTGACGTTGTGTGTTAAATCACTTTTCGAATTCTTTACTTCTAGTGAGTTAGATTCATGTGTTGCCGACGGATCGTTACATGTCATATTTAGTTTATATCGTTTCTTTTATACCTTCCCAAATTTAATATTCAAAACTCAAGTAGCTTCTCTGTCGTCGTATAATTAAACAACATTAGAGGGTATAATAGAATAAATTAATTTTAGAGCTATTAAAAATTCCCTAATTTCTACTTGGAATTTTCGATAAAAATCTTCAAGAAAATTTTCAAGGAATTTAAAAAAAAAAATTGAGCACCCTGTAAACGTAGTCGCTTACTTCTATCTTTTTCCAAACGACATATTCACACATCCGCGAATAACATTCCGAATTTAGCAGTCTCACTCGGCGCTAAACGTGTGCAACGAGATTACGCAGGTCTAAAAGATGTTATACGTAAAAGTTCTCGAGACGCTGCGTAAGAAGACAAGCGTAAAAAGTACACGCCATTCGTCAGCGGATCGTGAAATGAGATATGACGACCGCGACATATGTCACAGAGAGAATACACTGCCCGTATCAAGGATAAGAAGACGCGAAGAAACGGGGTTACGTAAATGTTACCGCGTTCGCGCGTTTAACTGTCGCGCGAGTGTTTATTCTCGTTGCGCGTTCGCGCTCCTGGCGATCGCGTACTCGCGATCGAACATCCGAGTAGCGATCGCGGGGATCGCTTTATTAGCCTCGAGCGGTGCAGAAGCGTGTGTCGGTGGCGGCGCGGCGGTGGCGGAATTTTGGGCTACATTAGGAAGCGAAAATGCGCCCGCGGGGAGCCTTAGAACGTCCGAACGTGAAAAAAATATTAGACGTCGAGTATACACACCGGTTAACCGGCGATAAATCAACGTCAAGCCGGCCCGTACCTTCTTACTGTACTCCGCCGATTATTGCCGAGCTAGAGGCCGTTTCGGACGATATTTCACTGTTACATGACAAGCACTTACCTCCGCGATTTCTGCTACGTATCTTTCTGTCGGAACGAGATCACTGCGGGAGGCGATAAATCCAATTAGACCGCGCGCATTCGCGTGGTCTCTCTAACGTTCTCCTGTTTCTCCATAAAGTTGCACTTTTATTCGCATTTTCGATGAATCACGAAATCGACCTGCGTGTCGTATTCGTGCACCTGCTACACTCGCCGAACGAGCGAAATGTTCGTCGCGATAAAGGTCAAGTCACTCGCATTTCCGTAGGAATGGCTGTTTGCCGTAGGACGCACGAGCAACGAGAATTAATGATAAGTTGCTAATTACGTCAAACGACGTAATACCATGACGTCTCGCTGTCGACTCGCTTTCACGAGAGCGAACGAGAGGAGTCATTGAGCAACGTCTTCTCCAAACAACCAGATATACTGCGGTATACTCGCTCGATTTGTGGCTTGGGATACGTTAATATCGCGCTACTCACGTTATATATATGTGTATACTTAGTACTTACCCTCGAGTTGAAAATGACTACGTGATTAAATTAATTACGAGACAACGAGCGAAACTATCGTAGTTACTTAACGTTATGAGAGAGATCGAAGGCTTCTTAGGAAACATTAATCCTAATCGAGGATAGCATCTGTTGTGGCACTAGAGATGAAACTTAGAATATCGTATCAAATACAGCACGTTAAATGATTAGGAATAAGATTGTTATTTCAATAACGTAAAATTATTCAGAACGTTGAAGATCTTGGTGAAACATCGATAATAATTAAACCGAATTAATATTATCTTCTACGAAATTTGATTATCCTGTAATTATAAATAGTTAAAATGTAATTAATCATTTTGTACCTGACTTTTTTCTAAAAATAATTAGCATCTAATTCACATCTAGAGGTTTTTAGGATCGATTGTGAATCTGTAATCAAAAATTCAAAATTCAATAAAATTTAGTGTTTTTATCTGCTACATTGAATTTTAAAAGTGTGATTACAGATATATAATCAGTGACCTCTTAACATAGGAGTTTCATTTCAATCTAAGAAAATTTTATATTTTGGTTCGCTCTATTAGATACGCCATTTTAAAATTAAATAGCGATTTTTTATCAACAACTTTTATATTAACTTTTAAAATCTAGAAAGAGCTCGTTATTTTAATTTTTGTGGAATATACAATTATTTTTCACTTTTACCTTATTTTACAAATTTTTGATAAGGTATGCGGATAAAGGAAAAATTCCTTGATTTTTTTTACGAAGAATCCTATCTTTTATCTTTAAAATGAACCCAGGAAGAAGTTGTTATTTTTATTTCTGTGGAAGTTACGAATTTTCGAAGGTTTGACATTTATGTGCCACCAGGTACGAAAGGGTAAAGGGGCTCTGACTGATAAAACGTCGAAAGTATACAATGTATAAAATTTTATTTCTCAATTTTGATCAATCACCTACGTGCGAAATAGAGTCGGAACAATTCCGTTAGAGGAACGACACATGCAACCGTGCGGAATTTCTCGCATTCAGAATAATTCGCTCATTATAAACGCGTGTTGAGGCGCATAACGCGAACGTGCAGGTGCAACGTGCGCTTTTGCTCTTCGGCATATCGGTCGGAAACGGCATCACGTGCGCCCAGATGACTCCCGGCATTTCTGAAATTATGCTAATCGGTAGCCGCGGCGCAGCAACGATGGCTTATCGGCGGCGACTGATACGGCGTGCCACAATTTGTACGTCCATAACTACGAAAGTACAATTTGCTGCCACCCGCGTGTACGCGGCTGGTACCCGTCGAATCGATAATCGCGCTTCGGCATCGCTAGGCGATCAAACAATCGACTGTAACGTTTTTGCTAATTTACTTTTGCTATGTACGTTTAAAAATCTCGTACGAACATATACTTGCATATATTTTCTTTTCTTTTTTTTTTTTGCTTTTTTTATAGCGGGCGTTTCATTTCACGCATGATATACGAGTACATCGTTTATCCTTGTTTACTATTTAATAAACAATAAGTGATGCATCATATGCATCATGCGTGAAACGGAACGCATTTATAATCCGTCGTACGTGCATGTCCTCTATATTTATAAGTTTTATACTCAATTTTACAGATTTATCCGAGATTTCGATTTAATATGAATTTTATATATTATTAGACAATTATTTGTATCTTGAACGCAATAATTCGCTTTAGCGCGAGATAAACGCTACTTTTGGTATTACTACTACTACTAGAGTATCACCGAGTATGCGACTAGCTGCGCTAGTCGTGCCTCTTGACAGTTAACGGTCGAAATCTCGTTTCGGGCAACGGTGGTGCGCTCGCTCGCCGCGTCTAAATAAATTGTAGAACCTTCGCAGTCGCGGAAGGCAATCGGCCGCGCGATCTGTCATTGTGCCGCGTGCGGTGAATACCAGCGCGACGAGTACAAGTACGGATACGGTTACAGGTACGGATCGACCGGGATAATGTTGGATAATGAGCGCTCGCACGGGAGCAGATCGAATCGAAACCGCCGTAACCCAATTTTCCGTGCCACGAACTCTGTCCACGCGTCCACGTTTCTCTCTCTCTCTCTCTCTTCTTCCCTCCCCCCTCTCGCCGTCTCTCTCGCTTCATCGCGAATTGGCGCAATTAAGCGCATCGGGCGAATCCCGCGAAGAATTTCATTTCCGGCTTCCAATTAGCATTCAGTGCGGAGGGAAAATTGTATTTTCCGTCTGTCGAAAAAGACTGAACGCGCGTAATTACGGACGATTCAGCCCGTACTTTCCCAGCACGGAATTAGGCTGCTTCGTATTACGGGGGGTGTTTTTTGAGGAGAAAAAAAATGTATGGCGCGACGATAATGACGGATGAGAAAACACGCGTGTCTCGCACGAGAAACACCGTCGTATGAGGTTTAAAGCGCGTGTGTAAAACGAAGCGGGCAAGTCGCAAGTCCGTTTTCTTCTCAAGCGCGACATCCGATTCTCGGTCCGCGTACGTGCTTTGCGGATTTATTGAACGTAAAAGTGGTCACAATTGGGCATTCATAACGAATCAATCACGTGGCGTAATGAGATTTTCGCGGCGGCATTTCGCGGTGTTAATAACAACGCCCGCGAGCCGCGCGATGGAATCTCTGCGAGAGGAGCGTTTATTTTACGCGTTTATAAACGCCGATGTTTAAACGCGTCGTAAAAGTGTTCCGTCGTCCGACAGTAAACGATTGAACAATGTCGGCGTAGTTTTCCGTAATACGCCATTTATGTAATATGTGGAAGCCTCGCGGTAATGAAAGGCGGCGAGATGACGAAAAAAAAAAGAAGGAGAAGCAGTCGATGCTTTCTTTATGTAACACCTCGGGCGGGTACAGTGTATTTCTCGGCGCGCACGTGCAGATAATTATACAATTGTAAAATCGCAATAAACGTTGGACGAGCGCGTGTTTAGTTATTATTATCAAACGTCACTCGCTTGCGATATACATATGTGCGAGGCGTCACGAGAATGAGGACCGTTGGAAGCAACGCCGTGAAATTCAATCCTGGATTTGCAGTTGCTAACGTAGAATGCTAATTTTCATTCGCTCTGATGTCCGTGAAGGACGCGTAAAAAGACGCTCGAAGGAAGCGGTTGCTAAGAGAGACAGAGTCTGCCGTTCTTACATATTTATAATAATAACTATTATTATTATTTCTGCGCTCTAATAGAAAGAGAAACACGTAATCGTGTCTCTACGGACGAAGCTCGGAAGAACACCTTTCACCCGCGGGTCAACCAGTCGTTGACCATGGTGGGTTGATTTACGTCATTCGATACTTCATATCGCGTATCCGTTTTATGGCTAATTCCGTACACACACGCGCACACGCATACGTGTATATGTACTTTTGTTTCATTTGTCTATTCTTTCCCTCGTGCCGTATTTTCTCGCGACGGGCACGTTTTGTCGCGCCGCTTGTTCCTCCATCTCGGGGTCTCGCGAAACTTCCACGCGAGGCAAACTTCCGCGACGTCCTCGCATCGCGCGTTGTACATGTCGCACCGTCGCTTACATATTCTCACGCGCGTCGCGATGCAAAACATTTTATCGCCGCGTAATCACATTTCGCGGCGTGTAGCGACTCTTCTGCCGTTTACTACGGCGAGGATTTACAGTCTACTTTGCGTACGCGTCTGTGATACGATTCTACTACGGCATTTGCGTCTCTCGTCGGTCGCGTCGTACTCACGGACAACATCGAGTTGTTGAGAGGAGCTTTTATCGCGAGAACCGGACATTTCTCTTTCTGGATTAAAACAAAAAAAAAATGTTTCCGAAGCTTTTACAAAATTGAATCGGATTGCCACGATTCAATTCTTTTTCGAATTACCCTGAAAGACACCGAGGTTGAAAGTATAAAAATTCAAATATATACAATATGCATTGCAGGGTTTATAACATATCTAGTCTATCTAACCAATGGATATTGTATGTTACAGATATTCCTGGAGATGGAAAGCGACGAGAAGAGGACAACACCCATCGTCGCCGACTTACAATAAAATAAACGAACCGCAGCCGGTTCGTCGCGTCGCGCGTTTTTTTCCGGGAGTGCCGTTCAAGTATTGGACTAATGAACTTTTCATAACTCCCATTCGATAGAATCCTAATTCGAGGGCCGGGAATCGCACCCCCGCTGCTTGGCAGTGAATATTCTTACTGGGGCGTTGCGTATGGTGGGCGTGCGCGCCGCACCGCGACGTTCCATGCCGAGTGCCCGTGCACGAGGTAATGCCGGGCCGGATGTACGACATGTTCGTGTGCATGTTGCGCGGCTGTCTGGTTGTGTGAGTTTACACGCTCTGTCTTCGGCGATCGGTTCGGTCCTAAGCGGTTAGAGTTCGGATCGGTTGCCTTGGATTCGCGCGTTTCTCTTGCTCTCGTCCGCCATCCTAAGGCTTTCTTAGATCCTTGATACCCTTTTCGGATTCTTTGGATTTGGGGTTCGAGCCAGTGAATCACGTTTAATCTGACTTGGTCAGAACTTGGCCTTGTAGGTTAAGCTTGTGACGAGAGGCTGGCTCTCATTTCCTGATTCGTCTAAAATGCCAGACGTCGGCAATGAGTACCTTCTTCTCTCGTCCTGCCGGAGTGTCTTGTCGACGCCGCTTGGATATAGGATCCAGTGGGACTGATCTCGATGATCCGTTGGCTGGGCGTATGAACGAGTCAATTTTAGACGTGACTTTGTGAGACAAGGGGCGTCGGATTCAATGCCATCGATTTCGTTTTCTTCCGCGTGGGGCTTACCCTTGTTCGGGGGCGGGTACGCGTGCGTTCTACTCGTCGACTCGGGGTGCTGAATCCACGGGAATCCCTATGAATGGGAACTCATATCATGGGTTTTATAAACCCGAAGTGCCGCAGTATCGCGCGAAAAACTTTATAAATAATTAGTCCACGCGCGCAAATTTAGTATATTGTTCGCGAGTGTTTTGCATATGCAACGAGAAGAAGAGGCTTAACTACCTGGAGGACTGAGAGGAGGAGGAGGCCTGGGAGAGGCATCGGGCCCCAGCGGAGCAACCTTGGGGTAAATATAATTTTTTATTTATATCAATTTAATAATCATTTTCTCTTTTATTCTATCTCATTGCAACAAATTAAAAAAAAAGATACTTAAAGTTAGAAATATATATATAAACACAATTTTATATACACCCAGAGAAGAGTTATGTTTAAATTGATGAAATCGTCTTGATTTGTTTAAGTTGAAGTAAAAATACCTTTAAAGAAAATAAAAATTTATTTGATTTGAAGAAATAACGTTATCTTTCTCAAAGTAAATAAATTATTTGTTCAATTTATTTGTTTAGTTTAAACAATTAATGTAATTCAAACAATGTACAGGTAGAAATGTAAGAAATAATTTAGTTGCTCTAGTTTTTAAAAATATATTTCTTTCATTAAAAAAAAATATTTGCATTGTACAATTAAATATTTCTTTGATTTTAATAAAAGGAACAATTAAAAAATTTTCTCACATCAAAGAAATTTTTTTTAACCGTATAACAATTCAAATTTCTTTGAGTAAAACAAATATTTTTTTACTTAAAGCAACCTTTTTCTGGATGTATAAGAATTAATTTTTGAAATCTTGGTTATTTTGAGCGCAGTTTAATTTTTAAATCTTGTGTCTGTGTGTTACAGTAATCATCGCAGCTTCGTGGCTGATCGACTCCGCTCGTTGCGCATCGAGTCGGTGAGTCAAATCAATTTTCTTATTACATTTTAATGCTTTACAAATGTCGTGCGCAAGATCAAAAGAAAGTGTACAACGGAAAGAAATAGTTTTGATTAAAATTTTTATAAAAATTTCTGAAAAATCTTGGAATTTTTAGGAAATGGATTTACTTTTAACACTCTGATTATGTTTTTTTAAAGTAAATAAATTGTTTGTTCAAATTATTTGTTTAATTTAAACAAATAGTATTTTAATTTCAAAAATGTACTGACAGAAATGTAAAAAATAATTTAATTCTGATTTTTTTAAATATATTTTTTTTATTAAAAAAAAAGACGTGTTGCATAATCAAACTATTTCTTTAATTCCAACAAAAGGAACAAGCAAAAAATTTCTTCAAATTAAAGAAACTTTTCTTTAACCGTTTGCACACATTTTTTGATTCAAACAAATTTTTTTCACTCGAAGAAACTTTTCTCTCCGTGAAATTTCTGAGAATTTTGAATGAAGTGCATCGCATCATTCAAAGTTGATTATTTTACATATATTATATTTGCGACTGAATATCTACATTTTCGATTAACTTGAAATAGCTAATGACTGATTATTATAAAAATAGTAGCTGTTCGAAATAGATAACGAGTTATTTAAAACCAACTGTAGGATATGATTGAAGCATTATCGTCAACATGTTTTCTCGTAGCAAAATTATTTCTTTGTCTTCAGGACTGAGCAGCGCGTTTCTTACTTAAATCCTCATATCGGTTATTGATCCGTGATCAATATTTTAAAATTTATTTCGAAATAATTCTTTGCCTCCTTTTCCCTTAACATACGCGAGGCGATATCGTCGTGTTACGCAAGAAAGTTGTATCGCTGCACAATTCACATCGCGTACGCTGTATGTAGCTTACTTGCACAGGGTGACACGGAGCAAACATGTGACGACAGCCATGTATACGCTTAACGTCGTATTTTATCAATTTTAAAGTCCGCTCGTGAAGATACGTGCGCGCAGTAGTGTGGAAAGGAGGAGAGACGTCTCGAAGGTGCAATGCCACGTCGCGATAGCTCATTCGATTTGTATTCACCGACCGTCATGCGTTTACTGTTATTCAAGGCGGTATGCCGCAACGGATCGTGCGCCTTTACATCGTGCAAATTCGATATTTCAGAACGAATTTCTTATCCTACCTGCGTAAATACGTTGAGAATTAATCGATGCCTTAAAATCACCTTTTTAAACTTTAAAGGCTGTTGTTTACGATGAATCTGCGGGAAGAGAAATTTTTTTTCCCGCATTTGTTGCTCACAGGTGTAAAAAGCACTTTGTATATTTTGCATAATTGCACAATTGACGTACGATATAACTAATGTTTGGTTTATTATCACACTCTGTGAGGCACATTTGTAATTTAAATAAACATTCGCATCATCACTTGTTGACAATGCAGCCATAATGAATGGCCATTTATATAATCAACGAAGATATTCGAATGACGCGAAGTTTCGCGAACGAAACTTGATCGCAAATACGAGAAGGAGGATGCTCATAACTCGTGATTAGGCGGTTAATTACACTCGAAGGACGTGTTATGAATTACAGTGCGCCGACGCTGGTTGACGGTGTTAAGAAGGAGAAGGAGACAATAGTTTCGCGAGGAGAGGAGCAAATTCCCTTGGAACTTCCAGCGATTAATTATGTTTCGGCCATTGTCGCGCCGGAGAAATTGATTACGCGCTGATGACTGGTGACTCTACTAATACACGTACATTTCGAAATTTACCTGCGCCGCGCGGGGCATAGACACTTCAGTAGTAATCGTTAACGATTCCACAGCGGCGCGGAGCATTAATTGTTCTCCGGAGAACAATTGGAATCGCGGCGAGCGGCGAGCGGCGTGGAAAAAAAAGCGCGAATTTCGAGAGTGCTACGATCCGTTTAATTGCGAATTTGCGGGACGGAGACGCATCGAGAGCGAAATCGAACATTACCGAACATAAAATCATTAAAACGTTCGTGTTTCAAATTTATGATGTTACGATATCGAAATATAATGCATCACAAATGGAAATGAATGAAAAGAAATCTCGCATGGATAATTCTTCAATTATAAACTCGAACTTTTTTATAAATCTGACAAAATTGCCGAAAGAAATTATTTACCATCCGTACACTGAGAGAAAAATTTAATTAGATACTTGTAGTAAAATATTTACGGTTTATAATATTTATTCAATAAAAAAATTATAGTTCAATTATATTAGCGATTTTTGTACTGAACAAATATTAATTTACATTTAGCAAATGTATTCGTTGCAAGTATTCAAACAAATGTTTATAAAAATTTAATAATTTTTCCCTTTCAGTGTGCATATCAATTTAGAATTAAAATAAAATATTTTCCATCATGTACTACAACTTAGAACACGATTTACGGTAATGTTTCGCGGCGCTATACGGTAAACACATGTGCCTGTGAGCAGTAAACGGTTTTTTTTACGAATATCCTCATGAATTCTGCATGAAAATTTTCTTCAGGCGCCGCGGGAAACGCCCGAAAAGCCCATGCACAGAGATTACGCCACTATTGCGTATCGATAGTGCGCACTCCCGTTTCTCGGGAAATATTTCTCCCGGCGGTGATCGGCGACAAAATACAGAGGACGGGGATAAAAGCGCGCGCGCGGAAACGCAGACAGTTTTGCCGTATGTGCGATATATATTTGCGATGCTGCACGCGAACCTGACGAGCGCGTACGTCGACCCGCGTCGTTAGTTCACACGGCTAACTTTCCGAGCGGAATCCACATCAAGTGCACCGGTTTTCCATGTTAGAACGCAAGAAAGAACGGCCTAATTAGAGTGCAACGAGATAAATAACAGATAATAATCCGGCGGGTGTGTTTGCCGATTTTACGCGACAAATGGAGAATACGAGCGAGATAGATCACTTTGTCGTGTTATTTTTGCGAAATAGAGCTCGCGATAGTCTTCAGGACGGACGGATTTTTCTATCTTCTATTTTATATCAAGGGAGAATATTAGAATTTTAAGGCTCGCAAAATTACCCTCGTTATTTTCCCCTTAGTTCTTGCACAGTATTAATATGCTGCGAGGTAATAATAATAATTCTATAAAATAAGCGATGCATCTGAAATTCCTTTCTAGAGCACAAGCGCGCCACACCAAGGATGTAATTACGATGTAAATCGCATCATCACTACAATAGTTTATAGCGGATTAAATTTAACTTTAGGTGAATGAAATTCCCCGTTGAAAGTAGAGGAATTTTCGGCTTCCTGTAACGACGTACTTTCACCACGATATACCTGCGCTATGTCGTCGAGCGATGAAACACGTAAACTTGATTTAACGCGTCTTACATTACGAGCGATAAGAGAGCTCCTCTTTCCCGTAAAGTGCACGTCGAACGTTGGGCGTGGCAGAGATTCCAGATTCAACCGAGCGCTCGCGCATAATTGCGAATTATAATTAGGCGGATCACTCGCGGCGCGCAATCGCGCGCTTTTGTGTAACTCGAAGCGAAGTTCGGGAGGGCGGAGAGGAAAGGAGGACCCCGGGGGACGGAAATTATTTGTCGACGCGACCGTTTGTGGACTGTGTGCGCCGAGCGAGAGCGAGCGAGCGAGCGAGACTTACGCGTATTTGCTAATTACACGCGTTGCGCTTTCATCATTCGTCACGTAGCCGACCGATTGAATTATTTTTGATACGTACATATACGCGGTTGATCGTGCTTATCCAGTTTGTTGCGCTCGTGCCGCAAACACACCATCGTTTAGCGTCACATTATAAATCGAGCAACGTCCCGCTCTCCACCACTCTCTCTCTCCTCTCTCTCTCTCTCTTCCTTTTTTTTCTTTCAACGCAATGTCACAAGTCCTAAGTTTGCCGCATCGCTGAGCGTCTCTAATTAAGTTTAATGCTGCTCTTAAGTGCCTTTGATGTCACGTGCTTATAATTGACGACAGTTTTAATACTTCTTACAGTTTTACCTTTTATCTGGGAATTGAAGGGAAAATGTCACAGAACGAAATGGAAAGGCTAACGGTGAATGTAAATATAAGGGCTCGGCTCCGCGAATCGATTCGTTATATTTTCAATTAGCATCGAGGATTCCTTTCGAGAAGCTATTTCCATCTGCAGAAACTCTGGTTATTTCTCGGAGGTGAATAAGAACTGCCGAGTATTTGCGTAACGCGAAAATCTATTTAAAGGCAACCGCACTGTAGTTTACGTTTTTCATGCACAGAGTCAACATTAGCAAAGTGCTGCCGGTTGCGAGTGACATGCGTTATCGCCGAATGCATAATGGCATTTCGTGCGTACGCATTTGCGTAAATGGCGCACGGATGTGCGAGACATCCAGTCGCCGGATTTGCGTCCGCAGTAACGTCACGTTGGTGTTCGCGACATTACATTAATTTTCATTCCAACCTTTCGTGTCGCTTTATTCAGTCGTTACAGCACGCGTGGAAAAATCGCCCGGTATAAACGTCAAAGGGTCGGCGAAAAGCTGATTTAGATCATCACATTTGCGTATTTAAGCGTACGCAAATATCCTCAAGCGGATATTTCCTAGAGCATTGTAAAGGCATACGGGTAAATCCACAGAGAGAACTTTTCCTCCTTTTGTTTTGCACAGTCAGAGCGGTGCTGAAAAACGGCTTTTATTAGGTCATTGTACATATGAAACGCTGACTTTATATTAACAATTTCCTAGTAATTTCTGGGGAAGCAGAGCATACGTATAATTGAAAGAAAAAAATAAAATAAAAACTGCAGTGTGGTTTTTTTTCACATTTTTCAGACGAGAACTCACTTCTACAATCTCATTTTAAGCGTAGAAGCTTCATCCGACTTTAAAATCAGGAGTAACCTTATGCGATTTTCTCAATTTTTTAAGTTTCCGCACATTTACTATAACTTGAAGAATATTTCACAAAACTAAAACGTACTTTTGTGTAGATATTGCATTTGCTTTAAAATGCAATATTTGAGATTATCAGAGGATAATGAAATATTTGAAATATATCACAGAATAATCAAAATATAATATTTGATTATATTGGATAACATTTATATATTTTATATAAGTAAAATAAAACGTCTTAAGCTTAATATGATGGACTGAATGATAGAGTGACTTGAATAAACGCGATTAAAATTTAAATGACGTTAAAGGAATTTAACACACAGTGAGAATAAGAGGTATTCTTCTCTGACACAATTATACCGAAATCTTTCACTTTTTGAATTAAGACTTTCGGAATCTGACATATATTAATTCAATCATAATAAAGATGATAAATTATATGTTTCTATAATAATTCAATTTTATTTTAAACATTTTATTAAATCGAAAAACGATCTTCAAAACGGTGTTCAAACAAATAAATTTGGTAATCATCGGAGAAATAATTGAAGAATTTCTTACAAAACTAAATAAGTCCACAAAATCAAATTTTCGGGAAACAAAAAACATTTCATTATTAAATAGTTCATAAATATAATTCTCCGGACGTATAATAAGTATAAAAATAAAACTTTAATTAATATTTTCAGGATTAATTCAAAATAAATAAATGAATAAATTTTTGTACTTGTTTGATTTCTTATTGTTTTAGATTTATCCTTTTTATAATATTAATAATGATAAAGATAAGTGAAGAAGAAAATATAATTGAAAATATAAAGCAATAATTTTTTATTTATAAAATTTTACGAATTGCTCTTAACAAAAACATTCTTTTGTACTTCTCTTTGTATAAATACAGTACTTTTTTCCTGGCATTACACATAATAGATATGAAAACAAAGAGTTTTATGTTTTGATTAATATTTCGAAGGTTCATTTAAAAGAAAAGTAGAAAAACCTCTGGATTTGTGTTTCGTTTTTGCGTTTTATATTTGCTTGTTTATATTCATATTTCTCGTTTTTTGTTTGGTTCTTGTCGGAACAAAATAGTTCGCAATGTAACGTTAATTATATAAAATGATTTTACGCCGTAACCCAGATTTAACAAAAAAAATAAACTTGTTTAGTTTTTTATAGGAAACCCTTCAATTATTGTTGCTATGCGGAATGGGAAGTCTGGTGTTTGTAGCCGTTGGCATATAACACTTGCGAAATCGTGAAAAACATTTCTATCGATTTGCATCCTCGTGGGCTGAAACGTCTAGTTATGACTCTCACTTAAACGCTTCCTTTAATAGTTAGTCAAAGGTCAGAACTTATATGCACGTCAGGAATCGTCTTTTAATCGACGGATCACGCGACTCGCAAATGCTGCACGCGATTTCGTGATCTTTCCGTAAACACTTCAATATATAGAAAGAGGGGAAGAGGGAAACAGCAGGACTTCCGCCGTTTTATTAATAAAAAAAAACAATAAATATTTAAATTAAAATATTTCACATAAAAATTATTTCAGCAAAGCTCTTCTCTGTATTATTTGAAAGCTTCGGTAATTTTATTTTTTTTGATGATTAATGCGCGAACAGAAACAGATGTGAAATCGCAAATAATAAATCCATATGAATTAAAGATTGTTTACGCTTGCGTGTGCCACACTCGACATAAATTTTTTTATCATTAATCGTACTACCAAACGAGGGTCGAGAATACATTATGATTTTTAAAATCGACCAGGGAAAGCAGCTTAGTGAAGAGTTTCTTTGACAAGGGTACAATTGCCACGGCAAGATGCATCTGATCTGCAGAATCGCGCGCCTATTCAGTCCAAATTCACGTTGAATTATCGAGCGCGCCATTTGACGAGGGGTTAAACGTCGCGAATAATTAATTATGATATGCGGCGCGAATGTTGCGCAAAACGCGACGCGTTCCTTCGGATTCTCTTGTAGCTGGATTTATATGCCTGTCTGAATTAGCGGGAATCGGGGGAATGCGGCGTGTAAGATTCTGATGCGCGGGTCGGTTAGCTATTTGCGACGGAGATATATTCCCGTGAAAGGTGCACGCTCCGCGCGAGTGCACCGCGAGATGCATCAAAAGGGTCGATTCTTTCAAGCCAATAAATCCTCGTCGCGGATGAAAGCGTCTTTCTCTCACTCCCTCGCTTGTACGGCGAAACGCCGCCGCCACCGCGTCGCTCGGTTTACGCGCAGAGAGATCTCTCGCGAGACGCGAGCGCAACAAAGCGAAATAAGAGAGATGCGTGCAAGAAAAATGGCCGCTTATTATCTAGCCGGTAGGACGCTGCGCCGATCCGCAGGTCCGACTCCTGTTCCTTTTGTTAATGCGAACGCTTACGCATGTAACTCGATGAGAATGTGGTGTTTATCGTAGAATTTATACTCGCCTGAGCAAATTGATTTATAAAATATATTCTAAACGGAGCGCAAGTGAGAATGAATGACAAAAATTAGGTACCTGAAATATTATATCGTTACTAAAATTAATGGCTTTAAAAATTCGTTTTAGACGAGTTAGTCACGGTTAGTCTCTCGCGCTTACACAATGCATCCGGGGTTGATGAATATTAATGCGATTCTGTAAGGATAACTTGATTTTCGCCATCGCGAAAACTTTTACTCTGTTCACAAAGTTATATTTAATTGCATCTAGGAGCGATACAAATAGCATTTTGCGATAGAAATTCAACCGCCGCGCCGCGACGCCGTCGCCGCCGCCGCCGTTCTCGCAGAAGAGCCATTCCGTTCGCACAAAAGAGTGGATTACAATCCAATTCTAACACAAAGCGTATGCACCGAAATTTAGATCGCGCGATATTATATATATTGCCGTGTTATCGCATATCCCATTTGTTTGCTTCTCAACGGTACAGTCGAGTCTCCTCTGCGCATCGTCGCCCGGTGAAAAGTGCAGAATCCGCACGAATTTGCACGAATTACATTTTCTAATGGTGTACGACGAACGACCGTTACTTCCTAAACAAAAACGACATTTCATACAGAGCGGGAAATGCATCTGCATTGTATTTGACGCACAGATCACACGAATTTACACTTCCGTTATTTTCACTTTTTATTGTATCCCCCTTTTTCGCGTGAGAAAACCCATTTAAGGCGTACAATTAGACCGTAACCGCATCCGACACGTTTACACGCTCGTGCACGCGAGAGTAATTTTTAATGGAACGCGCGAAAGAAATTTCACTTAATTGCGTTGCAAGGTCGTGAAATATGCGTTATACCACGCGGCGCGTAGCTCCGAAAGTGGCAACGCCTATTGTTATCTCACATGCGGTTGACACGGCAGCGGCAGCAGAGGTAAATGCCGATTAAACGTTAGTTTTAGCAGTCCGTTCGTGGATCAATGCCAACTTTCCAAGAATGCGCAATATCTTTTATTGAAAATGCTTCAAACGATTCCACCGACCTCTCGCGTTCCAGAGACTATCGAAGAAAGTTGCATCTCGCGGCACATTCCACGACTTGCTCTATATACAGTCTCAATTATGTAGTTGCTGTTACGCGCGCAGTGTTTTTCGCAGAAAACCTTATTAGAGCGAAAGTAGAAAAACTTGATTATCCTGCGCGGATCTCTTCATACATGAGATAAATACCTTTTTAATGAGATTTTACGCTCATGTCGCAAACATTCGGTTTTTTCCATTTTTGGTAAAAATATAAAAATTTTAGAAGTATATGACGAATCTGTACATGCACAAGTGTATAAAAATTTCAAGTTCTTCGTATTTTTTTCTCATATCTAATTTCAACGTTCACTCTTTTTCTTCGGTCATAATTTTTAATTATCAAAAGTCCAAGTATCTCTTCTTAATATTTACGATTACATTGAGAACAATGTTTTGATCTTAGTAAATATATTTACTTTAGTATTGATGCCTATATTTAAATAAATTATAGCAAGTATAAAATAATTTCTTTATAAATCAAGGAAAAATGATGTTAAAAATAAATTATATTTACTCAATAATCAAAAGAAATATTTTTAGCGTAGGAGTGCAAATGGAATTTTAATGAAAACGCACGACCGTTTGCATCTCGAACCTGGAAAACTCTCTTGCCGATCTCTAAGTATCTTTTAAGCGAGTCCGTAGTCACGTTCCTAATAAACGCAGTACGGGCGGGCGCGCGGAAAAAAAATATGTTCGTGGATGAAAAATCGGCAGCCGCCTCCGCTGTATATACAATCAGCGAGATATTCGCAGATAGTAGAAATGAAAGAAGGTAGCGACAGCTGGGAACGAGAAAGCAGCGGGCTCGAGAGTAGAGAACGATGTTATCAGCGTGATGAAGGGACCAGGCGTAGCTTAAGAATAATTGAAAGTTATGATTGCCTTTTCCGCGCATCTGTGATCCGCGACTGCAGCTCCCGTCGGACTCGGTGCAGCGTCATCTTATGTACGTACGTATCAGCTGATCGCTCCTTCATTCTGCGAATCGTCAAGACGACGATATTACGACTGGAAGCCAGTCTTTCCTCGTGCGTACCACTAATTTCTAGTCATTTTTTCCTCCTGGATTATTTCTCGATGGATTCGCCGCATCTTATTATAAGGATAATAAATCGCGCCTGTCTATGAGAAACGTTACCTAGATTTATCAAAAATATGTAAAAACTTTTACGTAGAAAGGAAGTGTTAGAGTAGCTTCGGTATAATGCACATTTTTTTCGCTATTACGCCACGGAGTTTTGTTCTAAAATAACGAAAGCTGCATTATCTCAAATTTTTGAATTTTTTTACTTTCATAAAACCAAAAGTATTAGAGTGGAGAGTTGAGTACGCACACTGAAAACAGTTTCTTTCGATCAAATCATTTTCTTTGATTTAAATAAATATTACTTTGTTAAAATAATTATTTTTTAAAGCTAGGAAATATTTGTTTAATCGAGGAAATGATATTGAAAATATGTTTATTTTATATTAATTAAAAAAAATTGTATTCAATGTATGGACATTTTTCATTATTACTCCCAGTCTTATCGAAACATCATTTCAAATTGTTCAATTTCTTTGTTTCCATCAAATAATTTTACCTTTAAAAAAAAGTAATCAAGTTAATTACATTTCGGTTACACTTTCTACATTGCAGAACGTTATACATATATTTTGATAAGTTTGTTTTTATAGGTACGCTTTCTGCTCTTATGGAACGAATTAATCTGCCGTAATTTCACTGATTACTATTGCTCAGTCGAAGATTTTCGATTTACTCACATGAGGCTAAAATTACACGTCGACAAAAGACAGAGAGCAATGATGATTCCTCATAGCCCGTCGTGGTGCAACGATCTCGCCGATCCCGCCGATGCACACGTGTGTAATAATCCCGAGAATATTTATCGTATGTAAAAAGCCGACGAAGACGGTCTGTCGACAACTCAGAGTCGTTAGTTTGTAAAGAGAAGAAGCAACGTGACGCCACCTGTTAATCAATGTTACCGCACGGCAGTCTGCATCTGGTTAAATTAAGAGACGTAGATGTATCTGTCCTCCTCGCGCAATCTTCGGAACATGAACTTCCCAACGAGACGTCGCGCGTTACGTTTCGCTCCTATGCGCTTTCCATCGCGCTTTTAATTAGAAACTCTTACGCGCGAATTATGGCGCATTGCTACTTTGGACTCGTCCAGGGTGACGTAAATGACGAATACAACAATGGCGACGAAATATTTTATCACGTAGAAATGAGACTGTTTAGTCAGCGTCACCATGACGCGTCAGGTGCTATTATTAACTACAGAGACAACCACACGTACTGATAATAGTCTCATGACGCTCGATACCCTCATGATTTTCAAATCAGTCGCGAACGACGTCAATGTAATATATGATACCATTAAGCGAGGCAGGCTCTGTATATTTGGGAGTTCACTGTCCCTCTGTCACTGTGCGTCACGAGTTCAGTTAACCCTTTGTTATGTCGTCTAACTACGCAGCTTTACGTGGATCACCGTTTCTCCAAACGAACAAAGAGACGTTACCGATTCAATTAAGTACTTACTAAATCCTTGCATTGATTTCACTTGTATCTTCTATTTTTATATACCTAACTGTGCTGAAAAGTTCATTTGCAAGAAACTTTGCGTCATCTCTCTACGACGAACTATCGATAAATAAGAAAAAAAAATGAAATAGCTTTGAAATCTCGGTAGGTCTGATTTCGAGGAAAATTTGTGTCGATCATAAAATTTTCGTTTCTTCAAGAGAAGCGGTTCGACATATTTTATTGCACCAAAAAAATATATAGAGCAGTCATGGTAAGAAAGGTACCTTGTACTTGCGAATCTCATTTCGCGGTTCCGTTTCAGATCGTGATATCGAGAATCAAGATGCCAAACGCTTTTGGCCGAGCGATCATCCGTATGGAACGTTCGCGTATCCCATTTGCAGCTCGTGTGCTTCGGTCCGGCGACGTATATCCGCGCATATTTAAGAAACGAGCGTCTCTCTGCGACGGACAGGCGGTAAGCGAGAGATTCGTTTTGTTTGCCGATCATATCGATTCGCGTGCACGGGTCCCAGCTTAAACGAGGACGCGAAGCCCGCTGACGTCAATCTCTTCGGCATTCCCGGCAGATATGCGTTCGACAATCTCTCTCTCGCTTTCTCTCTCTCTCTATCTCTATCTCTCCTCCCGGCATGCCGATCCGGCGACACTCGCCGGGAAAAGCTGATTACCGCGCACAGTAATCCGGGAGATTCACTCTCGTCGTCCTCCTCCATCAGCGACATCTCTTACGGGCTCTCTCTCTCTCTCTCTCTCTTTCTCTCTTGGTTTCACCCTCTCCCTCCCCGTCTACGAGCCACGCTTTCTGCGGAAGGTTAACGAGGTCTTTCGCGAAACAAGCCACTCGTCCTCACCTTCTTCCCTTCTCGGGGTACAACCCGAACTCGGCTACCATCTTTTCGCTCTCATGCATATTTAAATTGGCCGCCCCTGGAAATTTGTAGGGAGTTACAGACTGCACGCGCTTATCCCGCCGTCTTTGTCGGCGACCTCGTCTCTTTTCCGTCCTCCACCTTTCCTACCGCCTCTTGTATTTGTTTCCGCTTCTTCGACGTACTCGGGATTACGTCTCGGCGATTGGCTTTGAATATCGAGTCCTTTCTATTTCTCTCATCGAGACCATTTATTCCCGCCGATAGCTGGCAAAACCCTCTTATCGTAATTAGCATTTCACTTCAAGCGGAATTTTAGAACGGAATTCCGTTTTGAATTTTTCAAGATGTGACAGGCTTAAGTATAAAATGAAAAGTAGCCTGGAAAAGTAACGTGTGTACAGATCGAAATGGAAACGAGATTTACAGACATTTCGAGGCAACGCGCGAAATAGATTTTTTTTTCCCGTCGTTGCTATATTTTCTTTTCACGGAAAAAAAATAGCGAAGAGCGAAAGAAAAGAAAAGAATTCATTTCGCCTCGTCATTCGACTTCGACGTCCAATTTGTGTCCGCAAGCGGGGATGAAAAAGCAGCCTTCTCTTTCTCTCGTTGCCTCGAAACAGCGCGGAATATCGGTACTAGCGTTGCTTCAAGAGCTTCCGTCGATTCACGCTTCGATGCGTCGGGCGAGCAATCCCTGAATTCTTTTCGAGAGATTGCTACTTCGACGTCACTTTTCGCATTTTTCTTTACCTTTTTTTGCATGATTCAACGTATTTCAAGCGCTGGTACCGCAATCAGCGCAGCAAAAGATTTTCGTTGAATACATACTCCCGATTTAGTCGTGCTTTTACAACTAGAAACTCTTAATCTTGAAAGTTCAATATCGCAATCATGCCATAATTAATTTTGCACTACTTGCCGACGTGAAAAGATAGTTGGATCGTAATCGGGGGATATTTGATTCGAGCATTCTTCGAAAACACAATTTGTCTCAAGCCAAAAAGGAGCGTGTTCTTGACTCAATATCGGTTGATTGACCGCGAAACAATGAAAGAGATAAGAAAGAAAATCCTAGTTTGCTAAGGTTTGCCAAACGTCTTTCTTACTTTCGTTCGAAGTTGCGGTATAACAACGATTAGTGGCGCAGCTGGGATCCTTAAGTGCGGATTGGGGAAACCGGTTAGGACAGCGAGAAGCACGAGAAGCGCGGCCAAACGCATGCAGGGAGATTAAATGGCACCCCTGGCAAAAAGCTTTAATTCCACTTTTTTCCGAGGATTTAATCAACGTCCGCTTTCCTCGTGTAATCTCACCGGAGGATATGTGCTGTTAGCGAGAGCTTTTGCCGAAACTGCCCGATCAGATCCATTACACGTATGTAGGTCCACGTGCCCCAATTGGCGAACCAATATGTGTCGAAAGAAAGGGGGGGAAAAAACCGATCGACCGACCGGCTTCATCTTGGTTACGAATTTTTTCTTTGACCGCGTCATCCCCTTTGTTCTATGATTCGATTTTCAGTATCCCCGTAAAAAAGATGGCGCGCCCCATTTCGTGAAAAAGTTTGTATTAAATAGTCGAAGAGACGATGAGAAGTAATTGTTCTTCTTTTTTTTTTTCTAAAATAATGAACGAGCGAGTGATATTGCCTCGCGCGCGCCGTTGTGACCAACTTAACTAATAAAAGTCAGAAGGTAACTCAAAGGACACCGCGCAGAAATGGTACAGCGTCTTTTATCTGCGCCTCGCAAGAGAGCCGCGCCCTCGGAACTCGTAATTATTCCTAAGTTTCGCCGTGCTCGCTAAGTTTCTTAGGTTGATATACGCGAATGCCGAAAAGTTTCGTCGGAAACGCCATGTCGACAGATTAAAGTTTCCGCCTGACCGTTTTTCTGCATATGATTCGTTATTAATCGCGCCATACTTCGCGTACACGTGTATCGCATTTATTTTGACTTATTCGAAAAAATCGTGAAGCTTGTTTACTCGATGCAAACATTTGACGCGAGAGAGAGAGACAAAGCGGGAGGAAACTTTTATTTTTGGGAAGAAATGAGATTGCGAGGATTTTATTTTTAAAGGGAAACAAAAGGGTACAAATGTAATTGTGTTAAAAGAATTCTCAAGATTAAAATAATAAACGTAATAGAGTTAAAGGCTAATGGGATCGAGTGTGTTAAGTAAAATTTGCTCTCGTTAACCTTTAATTCTTTTATTTTTAATGACGTAAGGATGTTTTATCCTCTCATTTCGAAATAAACAAGTGATGAAAAGAAAATTCTGAAACTTTCTCGCGACTTTCGACGTCATGGTCCCCGATATAGCTCGCGGTGATGGATCCGCAGTTTCGGCTTTCCTTGACGAAGAAGTCACGCGGAGGCGGCAAACTCGGTTGACAAAGGTCATCGTTTCACAAAATGCATTCGGCTTAATTTTGGAGCAACGCACGGTATTAAATCGCCATCCGAGACATCGAAAAGAAAGGAATTTTCTCATTTCCAGCGGGTACACGCGTACACACGGCCTTCGCCCCGGCACTAAGTTGGCGAATGTACGACGCTCCTCTCTCGCGAGCGCTCTCGTTTCTTTTTTTTCTTCCTTTCTTTCTCTCTCTCGGCAGCAGGCAGGCGCGCGTAAACTTTTTAGTTTAACTGCTGTAGCACTTGATTTTATATGCGCGAACTTGAGGGCCGCGTCGAGGGTGACGTTGCCGGGGTTCGCACGTCCGGGTCGATAACCCCTCTCTGCGGTTTTGTTTACACGAGGCGAAGTAGCGTGCGCGTTTAAGGTGCACTCCGACCTCCCAAGTTTTAATTTGTTTTAGAGTGACGAGAGCGGCGTAGCTATGCGCTTGCAAGCCGTTAGCAAGTTCGCGAAGCGCGCACCTCGCAAATAAGACGAGTTTGGCGAAGAAAGAGGAGGGGCGCCGGAAGAAAGCTTTGCTACCTTTAATTTTTCTCAGAGTCGGCGGGAGAGGACACTGTGTAACTTCAATCATATGGAATATCTATTCCAGCTTTTCATTTTATTAAAATTTCGATACACTTCGAGGACCATATTCCACGTAATTGGTGGAATCTGTATAATTGGTAAAAGCTTAATTGGATTTCCGTTCGAAAATCCACGAATGAGGCGTGGATGAACAGTTTATCGATATAATTGGTGCTCTTGCAGATGATAGGCGATTTTCGATGATATCGAAAACGGGAGTAGATAATCACATTTCGATGAACTTTGACCTACCGCCGATTGGCTTTATTCTCATCTCCCATCGACAATTACTCGGAAAAGATACGTTGGAGTAGCCTTTTGATTTTCCAGCACGATCTCCGATCTGGTCCTGCTCGTCGTTACTTCAAAGATACAACGTTGAATTAAAGCGAGCATTAAATCATCATATTTTCATTTCCGTAATATTATTAATCCATCGGAATTAGCGATGGGGATTCCTTTCACGATGCATTCCGTAATAGTTTGCGAATCGTAAATTATTTCTCCGTGCAGGTGGCAGGAATGAATTTAACTACCGGTTTTTACGACTCCTTTAGAGGAACGTGGATTTCACAGAAGTTTTAAAACCTTTCAAGCGACGTTTAAAGCCCTTTTCAGGGGTAGATAGTGTATGAAATGTAACGCGGGAAAGAGTAATTCAGCGCGTACTTTGAGGAGTCAGCGAAAAGTTCAATTGCACAAGAAAATGCGATCGTCTTTAAAAAACTCGACGAATGAGAAGAAACTGGAGAGGATACATCTTGTTGACAGTTATATTAACAGATATCTTGATACCATGTATCGATAGTGTATCTTAATGATTCACACAAAAAAAATGAATTCTTAATTTATGTATATTTTTATTAAATCTTTTGCAACTTCCATACAATTTCACAATGTATTAATGTAAGGTTTATACAATGTTTCCTTGATTTTTCAATGCTGTGAGTTATGATTAAATCATTTAAAATTAACTGGGTTCAGTTAAAAGTTATTAACTTTATTACTTGATTTTTAATTTTTTAATTACCAACCCTGCAAATGAGTTACGAGAATTTGTAACGCGATGCGATAAAATAATTCTAATACAAGCATATTTAATGATAAACGGGTGCAATTCTGTTTTTTAAAGAAATTAAAATTTGTATTTAATTAAGATTATCTTTTTGCTTTGTTTTAAGAAGAATTATTCTTAATCAAAGCTTATTTATTCTTGGCGCTATTCTAAGCATAAAATATTCTTAGATTATGCATTTCTTTAAGAATTTAGTTTTTTGTGTGTTATTGTATCATTGAGTTAATAAGTTCGAGTTGCGGCCTTAGATTTTTCATCCGCTCTTTACGATATATCGAATAAGATAGATGCTCTAAAAGAGGATCCTGTCGACCATCAGGGCGCGCGGGTAGGACATTTTTAAAAAAAAGAAGGTCTCCAGTGCGTAATGACGCGATTTGTTGCTCATCCCACGATACATTTTCCAGACCTCGTGTTTTATTAATCCTTTGCTTTTCTCTGAATAACGTAGCTCGTAACGTGTAAATATTTGAAAAATAAGTGTCGCAAGTGTCGATATCTACGATTTCATATTTAACATTAATCTCAATCTCGCTGCTTTCTTGCTACATTGAAAAAAAGACTGGTAATAACTATCAAATGTATAGTGAAATAGTATGAAATAGTAAAACAATTTTACTTTTCTAAATATTTAGTAACTTATACCAGATTTAACCATTACTAAACATTTAGAAAAATAAAATTATTTTTGGTTATATTGACAAGATATTTCATTAATACTACTTCGTTATACATTTGATACAATTATAATTAGACTTTTTTTCAGCATACAAGCGTCTCATGTTCAAATTCATTTCGCGTTCTTCGAGCGATCGGAAACAGAAACCTCGTAGTTAATCGATTCGAAGCTGCATCCGAAACTCGGTCCTGAGCGAAACTAGGCCGTAGAACAGATTTTACGATCGGTGCGGCGCGACGTGCCACCCTCCTCTTTTACGCGCGGCTATAAAATCAATTCGGGCGTTATGCGCTATCGTTATCCGACCGCGTTGGGTTTTCCTGCTTTATCTCGGTTCTACTCTATATCTTCCGAAGCGCTCCTCCACCTACAGGCCATAAAGCCCGCCCCGTTTCTACCTGGCCGATCGCGCGAACACGACCCACTTCCGGCCCCGTGTTCTTCCGGTGTTCTCCTAATTTACGGCGTGCTCGCCTGTATCGGGACACTTGTAATACTTGTACACGATACCGCAGATACCCCGTGCGAGAAAGGTACATATTTCGAATTGCGATAAAATCGTGGATTATAGGGCAATGTAACACGTGCCACGTAAATAAGAGACGAGATAATACTGCTCGATGATACGCACTTTCTCGAGAAATCGATGAGCACTTTAATTGAGTGTTTCACGTAGAATAAAATCGCTCTTGTCAACCACGTCTAAAAATAGCGTGATAGCCAGCTACTACGTCAAAGAACAATTCGCAATTAAATTAAACATGTCGATCGGAAGTCCGATTTGATGGATAACATAATCGATCACATTTTTGTTTCACTATGGAACCGTGTAATTTTATCGTAACGCATTCTCTGATAGTATAATATCAATACAATACAAATTACAAACGCAGAAATGATAAATTACATACGAAAGTTGAGTGAATGGATCAATCTTCATAGTCGATAACGGGAAAAGGTATGGAAACGAAATTTACATCATTATTTGCGTGATTCGTGAAATTACCTGTCCATTTTTCTTCGTATTTCAATTCATGCCATATAGGTTTGAATTGATTAAATTATACGAATTATACTGCACGTGGGAGGTAAATGGAATGTATTGGAACGGATCGTCGTAATCGTGGTAAATATTCAAGGATCGCGGCGTCATATAGGGCAGCAATCAAAGCGGAGATACGCAATTGAATCGAGAAGGCAATTATCATCTCCGGATCGTCATGTTTTATTTATGACTTTAATAGTAGGCCTCCTCTCCCTCCCCCCGAATGGTAATTCAACAACGCAGGCGTGCGCGATAACGGCCATAATTTACGTGCGCGATTACATCTGGCGCTTGTAATTTTATTGAATTACCCGCGCAACGGCAAATTATTTCGCTACCGTATGAAATGTAGGTCTACCTCCGCGTGCGTGCACCGTTTAGCTCCTACCACTTGGACATCGGCCGGCTATTTTTAAACCGATAACCACGTTATCACGTCGTTTCTCGCGCTGTCCGCGCGCTATTAAGGATTCCCCGTCGATGCGAACTTGGCGATCGCTAATTGCGCCTCGGGCTCAAGGCGAAAAGTGTCACGGGACATGACGAAACGGTTTACGTTTGACGCGCGACATCGACACGCGGATATTTGCTTCGTACGAAATATTTTGATAAATACACGTACGAAGGAAATGTGTACGGGACGCGCGTCGGCCGGAATAACAAACAGTTTTGACACGCGTGATCGTCAAATTGCGCAACGCGCGAGGGCGAGGCTCCGCTATTCTCGAAATACGTCGCCGTCGTCGTCGTCGTCGTCGTCGTCGTCGTCGTCGTCGTCGTCGTCGTCGCTGATGTGAAAAAGAAAAGCACGTGATGCTATTTTGTTTTCTTTTCGCGCGCGAAGAATAAATAGAAAATCTTTTCAGGCTCGCCGAGAGAGAGAGAGAGAGAGTAAGAGAACGGAATTGAATTCTGACGACGCCTACGGATGCCTGATTGATTTGATACAAATTACGCAACTTCATAAGGTGATAACGTCTCTCCGTTGGATACCCTCTGGTGGAAACGCAAAACGAATTGCGCGCGTGGTGACCTGCTCTTAAATTGCATATTATTTCCCAATTGTAATTCCCGGCTGCTCCAGAGGGTACAACTGCGAAATTATTGATTCCCATACGCGCAATTAAGCGTGATTAGTGATTGGTAGTTTAACAGTTATGAGATAGTCATTTGATGCCGCGTGTACGCTTTCGAAAATTATCGTCTAATGCGGGATAGGGTCCGATTAGTCCGGAATATTGGAATGATGAACGGTAATTAGTCCTCTCGCGTGCACCTCGTCATCCGCGATCTATATACGAACGCGTGACGTCGCACGCGTGTGATGGCCGCGCGTATCGTACCAAATAACCGCGGCATAATACAATACAACACCGACGACGGTGTTTTATCGGAAATAATAAATCGCGAATGCGAGCCGAGTAATTACGCGGACGGGAATGATAAATTGCTTTATTCCGGGATCGGAGACGAGGGAGAAAATAACAATCGCGCTTCTTGTAAACAATTCCTTTTGTAAAGAAGATTAAAAAGAATGCGTTTCGAGGGGTGTTACCTCGCAGAGAGGTGTCACCAATGAGAGAGGCTGTTATTTATTAAAATTCTGACTGCCACGCGCGCAAATGACGCCTAGGGGTTTGCTTAAGAGTCAGGGTGCGATCGGCGATACGACTTCATTTCGCGTTTAATTTATAACTTTATTCTTTACTCGTGCATGTACTCGGTAATGTGAATTAGACGAAGAAGAAGACCGTTGAGTGTGCGAGTGTACGGGAAATTGGCGCAACGTGTGTACGATCGCTACAACAATAGGAGAATTAATATCAATAGATAACTGATGATTGATTCGAGAGCGAGCGGAGAGGAAGAAAGAGAAAGAAAGAGGCAAGAATGGTAGCTTCGGGTGATTCATTGTTTTCGCGAGATGTACGTAGAGAGGCGGTCACGAGATAATCGCCGACGTATCTATTCCTGGCGTTTCCTATCCGTCTTCTTTACGAGCTCGTCCGTCACCGGTCATTCATCGGTTTGGTCGTGGCGCCGCTTTCGGTACGACATGGCCATACAGCACGGAAGTTTACCACAACACTGTTGCACGGATTTTTTTCTAATGTTATTTCGGCAGCGTTTCAAAAATGATGTCTTATGCTTCATCCGCTAGCAGGATGCGCCACCGCTACCAGACGTAAGTTCTACCTTTCGTACTTAAAAAATAAACACAAGAATAAAGTAAAAGACACAATATAAGATGTTTCACCCATATTCTAATGATTCCTTGAAGAGATAGGGAGAAGAGAGGGTGAGTCTCCACTCTTTTTTTGTAAAATTAATTCAGGGACATATAATATTCTTGGAAATTATACGTGCCCAAATACATTATTACAATGACACTTGAAATATTATCAGAAACATCAAAATATATTATATTGCTGCAATATCGCGTTGCGATATTTTTAAAGGTGAATATTTTGCCAATGGCAAAATATTCACCTTTGCAATATTGCAACAACATTTTGCAACGCTTTTGCAATACTGCAGTTTTGCAATGAAATCTTTCTGTGTAATGTTTCTGTAATTTTTTTGCGCTTTACGGTCGTGTAACGTCTCGAAACATTTCGAGAAATATTCTCGTTCCCGTGGATGCGCACGTGGAAAATGCTGGGCGCACGCCGAAAAACCATCACGGCGCGGCGCTTTCCACGTCCGTACCGGAGAGAATTTCGCGCAATAACATAATTAATGTAAAGGGCAACGGGGTATGTTCGAGCAGTTATTTTAAGCAGAAAGACTTGCTTCCTCGCTATCAAATTATATAGGGATGTTTATCTTTTATTGTAATGGAATTATCATAGCAGATGGAAATATCACAATTTTATTGTTTCACATTAATTACTTTGCAATAAGTCTTTCAGTACAACGTTTTTCTCAAGTGTAGTATTTAAATGTACATACAGCCGATACGAAT
The DNA here is from genome assembly GCF_016802725.1 of Solenopsis invicta. Taxonomy (NCBI): domain Eukaryota; kingdom Metazoa; phylum Arthropoda; class Insecta; order Hymenoptera; family Formicidae; genus Solenopsis; species Solenopsis invicta. The sequence continues at coordinate 15,566,539 of NC_052673.1, forward strand.
TTCGAAAAGAGCAATTGTGGCAATTTCACGCTAGAATCACGTTGCGATAAAAGTCGTCAATTTTAGCGCGCTGAATCTCTTTTAAAAGCGTACATTGGCCGCACGGCTAGTAACCACAATGAACCGGAAAAAGAAAAGTACGAAAGATACACTCGGTAACATGAAGGGGCGAGTGGTTAATGGCTAGCCGGTGGTCAAGAGTTCCCTCCAATCAAACGGCCGTGAAAAGGGGGTCCAGATGGAGAGAGCAAGGCAAAGCGAAGAGAGAGAGAGAGAGGGGGGGGGCAGTAAGCGCAAAAGTTAATCGTCCACGAGGTGACATTTGAAGAGGAAAGCGAGGCGCAAGTCGAGAGAAATAGATGGAGAAGGGGCGAATCACGTAAAATGGAAGTGCACGAGCGACGGTGGTCACGGGGTAGCGAACGCGAGGGTGGAAGAGAAGACGGGGGTGGCCCGGCGGCGGGGTGAACAGAGCGAGAGGACCAGGAATGGTACGAAGCGAGAGGGAACGAAAGAGGGGCGAGAGCTGCATTGCAGTACCCGACCCTGGATAACGGCAAGCACCATCTCTCGGTCCGCCCGTGCGATTCCGTTCGTGCGATCGTCCAGCGTCCAAGTAATTGGTTCTTTTTCGGAAGAAAGGAACGGTACGTGCACGCTTTAGATCGCTCACTTCAGGAGCGTAGACGTTGGACGGACGTCCGCGTGAAATCGCGCTCGACAAAACGACAAGTTCCGAGAAATATCCGTGAGAGTATACGGCTAATCCATTAACGAACTATAGTATACGTTTCAATTTGGATTACCGTAAACTATCTCTTGGATCCTGCGAGGTCTATTTTCAAAAATTAATACTGCATTTCTCTCTCGTTGATACGTTGTGTGTTTTATTGCCACGGTACACCTTTATGGAATTGAATTTTCTCTAATTCTCATATGAAAAATGAACGATGCAATTTTCAAATAAATATGAAAACTCGTTGTAGTCTAGCGAAACATCAATCATGTTTTTCCTCGATCTCAGGATCGTTGAGACGTCCGTGTTGAAAATAAAAAATTTTCATCCGGCGTCGAATACTTTCATCAAAGGTCCTTCGACCTTACGGTGGTCGTTCAGTCTCTCAGCATCCGAATCACATCTGTCCTTGGCGTGTCTTTCAGAAGATTAGAACGAAGCCGACTCTTTATCCTTCTCCCCTCAGGATATATCACTCAGTATCTCGTCGCGATCGGGTAAATGAATAAATTTCTCTAGAAAAGAGTAACACGGGGATCACATAGACCGGCTTAGGTCGCGCATTGGACGGCCTTCGAGCGTAGGGAGATCCGTCTGGAGGGATCTGTTGGCAGAAATTATTCTCAGTAATTGAATCTAAGAGAGCTCGGATAAGCAATGTAAGAAACTCTACGAGACTTTAGTCCGAAAAAGATACTTTGCCCCTCGAAGAGCCCAAAGTTCGTAGCCCTCGTTCTCGACTCCGGCCGGATATAATACCGGCAAAATGTTTGCGACCACTCTTTATCTGCTGCACCATGGGGGTCTTATCCTTGATGCCAGACGACAGTAATTCTCCGTGTTCGTGGGATCATCTCCTGGCTCTTAATAAAGTTAATTCTGGTCTCTCGTGGCTGACTTAAGACCACTCTCGGATGAATTTTAACGAGCAGACAGTAAGGGGAGGAATTGTAAGCGGAGGACACGGGTCAAGGCAAAAATTAACGGAGATAATGCGTAGATAAAATTGCAACGAGGATTGGACAGAATCACTAGTTATTGGACGATTTGTGTAAAAGTAGAGGGTTGATCTATAAATCATGGTACGAGATATGATACGCTCTCTCGAATATCTCTTGTGTTCTATTTGGGAAATATATTTGCCGTGCATTTTTGCTATTTTCATGAAATCTTTTCCTCGCTAATACGAGATCTGTCATCGATTAAATAAAGCCAAAGTAGCTCTAGTAGAAATGAGATTGCTCCAATTCGCGTGTTTAGATGAGAAAATAATCTGATCTTTTATTTAACTCGTTAATCAAAATCTTGTTTGTGCATAATTATTTTGTTAGAGGAATGATATTTGAAAAACAGAAAGAATTTATATGCAAAAGATAAATATTATTGTTATATAGTTTACTTATATTGAAAGTTATCATTTTTATGCAAAGTTTCCAACTTGTTTTTGAGATACCGAGTCTTTGCGACAAATCAGACCAAGAAGTGCACGGTGGATTTTCGTATTCTCGTAGTCGCGGAATTCCTCGAAATCCCTTGCGCAACTTATAAAATCATTTGTTTCAAGGAGGCTTCCTTCGTCATATCTCTTTCTCGTTTTTAGCTTTCGGTGGCATGTGCGCCAAGACGAGGAAAACAATTTTGAGTGAGCAGTTGCGGTTAGAAACAGAAAAGATGTAACGCAGATGGAGCGAATCGATAACGACCAGATATACAAACACTCTCTCTCTCGATACTTATTAGCGTAATTTTTTTGCCCCGGACATCATTAGACTCTTCGTATTAAAAACGATAGTTATTGTAGCGCTCGATTTCCGCTAAGAAAGCGCCGTTTATTAATTGGTCCATTAGACTTATTATTACCGTTGATATGGCTAATTATAATAAAATAAGATGAGACAACAGGGAAATGCCGGGGCCAATTATAATATTTAATTTTATTATCTTTCGTTAGAAGTAAAACTTGGGAGCAAATAATAGCGCGTGTAATACTCTTTTACCAGCGTGCGAATTTAGTCGAAAGTGCAAGAGGTATTTATAGTCGAGCGGAAGTAATATCCATGTAACACGATCTTCGCTGTTAGAATGTGCTGGTAGTAACGGTTGAGATATCTCATGGCGAAGTAAAGTGGGAAACGGTAATGAATGAGTATCGACAAAGCATTACTAAGTTCATTTTTTAACGCGAGAAACGTATTGCGCCATAACACGAGAACAATCGTTGGTACTTAAAAAAAATTACCGCAACGTCCGGTTGCAAAAAAAGGGCCGAGGGAATTTTCCCGGGAATTTTTCCTACGGTAGGTTCCCCGTGAGGCTGCGCCCGGCGCCGCTCCTAGCTGCGTCAATTCGATTTTCGATTTACCAACGAATCGGGCAACCCCGTGCAGCAAACCCCTGGTTTAAAATATATTCCTCGATCGAATCTCGTAGAAAAAGTTCGAACGTGTCGAGAAATTTGCAGAAGAACCGAGAATGAGGTATTCTTCGCGAGAAGAGTTTCCTCGCACGCGCCGGGAGGAAGGATCTCCCGACTCGTCAGACCTCGAGCTCGCTCGTTCGCTCGCTCTGTTCGATAAAATACAACACGAATATCTTATACATGACAAAAAGATATTCTAGAGAAATGTATTTTTGCCACGAGTAAATAAATAATAGCGCGAATATTTACGCGACGCCTCTCAATATAACTCTTTGTCCGTATACGCGTTCCTTCACGTCTGTCCCCTTTGCAAAGTGATGAGTATTCATTCTCTCCTAACGTGCCTGGGCGACGGAAGGGTAAAGGTAAGGGGGCGCGCCGGTATCCTTCACCCCTTTTCCATCCAACGCGTATCTCAGCTCGCTTATCTTTAGCAATCCCTATTTCGTATTATTCAACACATTCCGCGCTATTAAACGTGCCATGATGAGGCGCGATACCGGAGATGGTGGTAACTTCTGGATGCTTCTCGTAGATGCGCCTCTCGTCCCGAAGCCAGAACGAGAGAGAGAGAGAGAGAGAGAGGAGAGGGAGAAGACGTGGAACATGCGAAAGGTCATGAAGATAATAAAACCGGGTGGTTTCAGGGCGAGAGAGAACGAGCGGCACCCACGCATGCTCCCTACGCGTTCTGCACTCCGCCTGCTCTCTTTGTAGCTCCGCTCTCGCATTGATTGCGCGGCGCCTCGATACACGAACGGGCGCGAGGTGTCACATGGAAGTCGTCCAAATACATTACCGTACCCCGTGCGGGAGATCGATACGAATGGCAACACACAGCCGCCGCCGCGGGGACTTTTTGAGAGAGCGAAGAAGAGAGAGAGAGAGAGAAAGAGATGGGGAAGGGGGCGCGGCGTGCAACTGGGTCACCAGAGATAACGCCCGTTATCATTTATCGTCCCGCGCTCCTGCAACGTGTCGCCTTTTAACGAGCAAAGTTTTCGTGAACGGAATGAAGAAACGTAAGGGGGAGAGGGCGAAACCCTTCAAGCAGAGAGTTCCGCACCCTTTGCTCGCCATTATCAATTATTGGGAGTTTAACCGGTGCCACGTACCGTTTTTCTCGTACGTGTTTATATTTGAATCTGTTGCTGCTGCTGCTGCTCGCATGGGAAAGCACGAATAAGGTTGAGAGCGCGGGTTATTTTATGCGAGTAATTTCCTTTCGAGAACTACCCTCTTGGAGATTGTATTCAGCAATCGCGAGAGAAAGAAGATTCTTAAAACAGCGTTTTTTTTTCAACGATGTCTAACGGAACATTTTGTCTCTAATTTGCTGGTACAATTTCCTGCGTACGTCGCGACACGACAATCGTTGCAGCAGGAAAGTCGACGCGTTTCAACGTGACGCAAAAGCGTGTGTACTTTCCAGATAAGAACGACACGTTTTATCGCGCGACTGAGATAACGTCAAATTACTCGTTATCACGTCGCACGCCGCGGCTGGACCGTTTTGTGCTTATGTCATACCTAAAAATTTTACGAAGTGCCATATCGATCGTAGGAGAGAGTAGGTCAAAGGATATAATTCAACCGGAATACAACGTGGTTATTCGGATGACAGAAAAAGAGTGGCTAAATCGAATCATCGGTTTTTTTTTACGAGATCTTGGCGAAAGATCTTTGTAACCAGCGCGATAGTTGTACAACGTGTTCTCGATTTAAACGATCAAACTGCGGCAATGTTTATTTTAAAACACATTCTGACTGGAGAAAGAGAAGTCACGCGAATTCTAAATCACGTTGTTAAAAGATTGCGAAGAAGAGAGAAATACTATAATAGAGTCAAATGTTTTTAAAAGAGAAAATTAAACGAAATTATCCTACCACTTTTTTTTGTAAGTTTTTATTAACTCGTTTTCTTGCGTTTGCAATACTCTATTTTTTTGTTTCTCGCAAAGTGTGCGCCGCAGTGCGATTGTTCAATATGAGAACTAGTACGGTGCACATATTACGCTAATTCGGTCGGAACGGTCTCGCGACGACCGCAGAAACGTGCCTGCCGACCAGAAACGGTACGCTCGGGATATGTTCCGGCAACGAGGAGACGCTTAAATGGAGCTTGGCTTAAGTTTTCGAGACCGATATCGCCGATCCGGAACTGGATATCGCCAAGTTCATTCGCGGGTTTCACTAGCGGCGCCCGACGCACGCCCGCACACCGAATAATTCCCGCGAGGATTAACGCGGGAGCTCTTAATCCGCCACTGAGATAATGCTACCATTGTACGTGAACAAAACTCGCATCGTCCGTCTCGCCTGCCGAGAGGGCGTCGCGCACGGAAAATGTTCATCTTAGCCCCCGTTCTCTTATCACGTCAATGGTGTAAATTGTTAAATCGATAGTTCGATCAAATTCAAATTTAAAATTCATTCTTTTATTATTTTTAAAATAACTGCATGCGTACATGTATATACACACACGGAAACAAATTGGTATCAAATCAATATTGTTTCATATATAAGCAAGAATATAAAACAGACATAATTTGCGTACATAAAATTTCTTCGCGTTAGCAAATTATGTCTGTTTAAGATTATAAATTTTTTCAAGAATATTTGATATCCTTGCTTACGTATGAAACAATGAATTGATTTGATACTAAATTTTTTTTGCGCACGTGATGTCAAATATATCGAATGTAAATAAGCATATGACCACCATTAAACCTTTATTATTATATATTATAAATTTTAAAGATACCATTATTTGACGTAGTTTGTTTTTAAATTTACATAAAATTCGCAAATTGTAGAAGACATTATAAAGAGTACAACACGTTAGAAAATTAGAAAGCAGTGACATATATGTATAACACGTCGGTCATTATTCTCCCTTATTCGCGTAATGAACCGTAATTAATTGCAGTTAATTATATCTTACGATCGAAGAAGTGATTAAAGTACTCCAATTAAATATTTCCCGGGTACGGCCGCAATTAGACTCGGGGATGGCGCTTTGTCATCTAAGAAAGTAGTAGCGCATTCTAGCTTCTTCTTCCGCATCGGCGACTATCAGTTTCTATAGCAGAAACTTGAATTTAATTACTCGAGCATAGTGATCAAGTATGGCGGGCGAGTTGTCGATTAAATTCCAGGTGCGCGAAAATCGCTCATCAGCGGTTGAATGAAAATGGCCATCGTAAAATGCGTCTATCAAAATCCTTTCGCGAATCATCACGTCCACGTTGAAAGCCCTAATCAGACAGACAAAGGGAGAAAGAGCGAGGAAGGGAGGGAAGAAAGTGCGGAGAGCACTCTCTATTTGTAATCGGAAAGTTCTTAATGGCGACGCGCAATTGGGCAAAATCCCGTAAATTCTATTACGATCAATAAAATGTTTTCTACAGTAAAAGGGAAAGGATTAAATATACATAGGAAATATATATAAGAAGTAGAGAAAGGGGACAAAAATAGCTTCCGCATAAAGGAGTTTCCGTATAGTAAAAAATCTATTTATAAAAAAAAACGGGGACGGAATAGCATAGCGCGAAACTTGAGTCCACGTTACCTGGATACAATTTTGCGATAACTGCGTTAAAATAGAAGAGGCATCCTTTTAATAAATTTCCGTAGCGCGCTTTAAACAAGCAACTATTTTTCCCCCGACGATAAAATCGATAACCCGATCGTATTGACTGAAGAACCGGTCGGAGTCTTACCGCTGTATATAAACGCTGATGCTCTCGCCGTAGGCTCTATACGGGAGAAAGCGGGAAGGGTGGGAAAGATGGTATAGGGCAGGACCTTCGAGAGCAACTCGATGTGAAGTAATTTAGATCTACCGGGCCCGGAACTCGCTGAGTAGTGGGACTTGGAAGTTTCCGGCTCTGACAAGGCCGAGGGACACGGCTCTCTGGTATTCAGCTCGACATTAATTTATCTTCCTGATGATGAATTCGCTTGAATCGAAGGTAACACCAAGAATAAATTTACCGTAAGCTTACTGTCTTAAATGAACTCCGCGGTGTCTCTCAAAAATAATTATGAGCTCGTTTTCGCTCGTTTTGAACACGTTTTCGATTTGGTAGTTGTTTATTCCGGTTTGCTCCGATACTTTAATAATATTAGAAGGCGTCGCGCTATGTGATTGATGCTTTAGGCAAAGTGAATAACTGTATACGAACTTCAACGATCCGCTTTTTAACGATCCGCTTTTTAATCCTATTCGCCCATTTCTACGGCAGAAAATAATTTTTTTTCCCTATTTAAATGTTTAACAGTAATTAAAATATAAACATTGTTTTAATCCAAAGAGCAGCATTGTTTTAAATACTTCATATTTGGAATTATGTGTAATATATGAAAAGGCGTATCTCGCACAAATGAAATGTAGGAATATTATGCGGATACTCTGAAAGATGCCGATGAGATGAAAGAAAAGGAAATGCCAGCGAGAAAGATGCCAGTCGATATGATCGAGGCTTTCGTAGGAGCGATTTCTGCGAGCTTTCGAGCTCGAAAAATTGCTCCATTCTTCATCAGGGCGCTGTCGGGACCGCGATGTATGACTCTATCTCGAAGTACGGGTTATATCGATATTTCTCTCCCGTGGTTTGCGTTCAAGGAAGAAGAATCAAGAGCAACAATTTTCATATCTGATACGCATGTAGAATTTCCACTGTCGCTCTCATATGTTTCTGTAATACTTTCGTTATTCTGCAATTTTATTACATTGTTCATTCGACGAGAAAAAATAACGGCGGTCTTGACGATCATTGTTAATAATAATAGGACGTCGCTACTATTCGCGGTGCCATGAAATATTGCGCCGTCATATTAATATTTTTCTTTCCCTTTTTCCATTGTGTTATTTTTCTTCGCCGCCACAGGACATTTCCAAAATCGGAGGAGCGAATCGAATCACAACCTTTCGGCCGTGTTTGATCGCTACGAGAGAGTAGCAGGTGTCCGTGAGCGATGGATCTCGCACCCTCAGGACTCAGGGATTAAACGGAAGTGGCTGCGGACTTCTATCCCCGAGCGATGTCAGAACCGTGTCGGAAACGTTACCCGTATCGTTGTCCAACCGAGATAAAATTACGCGGGAACTGGACGAGAGAAAGCGGTCACGAGAGAAAAGACGTCGACCGAAATGTAATGTCGTCGATTCGCTTTTCTCTCTCTCTCTCTCTCTCTCTCTCTCTCTCTCTCTCTCTCTCTCTCGTCCTTCGCCATCTCCCTGCGCTTCGAAGCGACGAAACGATCGATGTGACAAATCGACGTGGATAAACGATGAGCCCGAAAGGATCCCCGATGGATGTTCGCAAAACTGTGTCAGTGGTTCCATTGTCATGAGCTGGCTATTACCGGGTTCGAGCGTTCTTAAAGTGTTCGTAAAACGCGGCCTCGTCGTCGACGTCGACGTCGCCGTTGTCGGCGAAGTGCCGCGTTGACGTAGTGCGCCGTTATTGACGAGGCGCTGTGACCCGTATTTGGTAACTGCGCGCTCGTCTACCTCCGGCATTTCTCTCTGTAGCTCTCTCTCTCTCTCTCTCTCTTGGTCCGCCCTACCATCATCATCATCCATCGTTCGTCTTGGCATCGTAATTCATGATTGACAGCGATTTATCACCGTCTTAATCTCGTGTCCGATAATATGAAATTGAAATTGGGCGATACCTGAATCCAATCTGCTACGAATTTGCATATGAGCTTGAGCAAACTGTAGCTCCTTGCTGCAGCTTTGCTCGAGGAGATGGAAACCTTTTTCCGAAAACAGGGCTCTTCATAAATAATGCATTTTCGATTTAAATATCTCGGATCTTTTTACTATTATCTGGCGAAACAAGGACATGAGAGAGATCTCTCATGATCGGGTCGCGACATATTTGAATCTGCTGCCTGCATACGAGGGTGCAAATTTATCGATCTGCGACCGTACGCTTTCGCGGAGCCTTGACCTGCGAGTATTCGCATTCAGTCGAGCGGAAGTGAGACATCTCGAAATTCCGATTGCGAACGCGCGCATATAATGCGAAATGTCATCCGCATGCTATAGAACAGAGACGTCACAATTGGTATTCGCTCGGTAAATCTCACACGATGTGCGCGGGTATGTCACGAAAACGTCCGTCAGAATGGATGAAACGCGCGAAGAGCTAAATCGGACCTGGGCCACCCCTCGTTTTCTCTGTATCTCGGGATGATGGCTCGATTTTGCACGTAAACCTGTGACGTGAGCCCCCGAGATTAGGGGTCGGCCTATACGCGGTACTGACCGTACGCATGGCCATGTTCGCGTCCCTCCGTGTACAGAACGAATGACAGAGAGAGAGGGAGAGAAGGAAGAGGGTTTGCTGCTCTCCCTTGGAAGCGCGACCTCTAAAAAGCGTTGTGAGCCGGCTACATCGCTTTCGCATTAACCAAAATCGGGATACTCGGCTGCTGGACGGCTAGTGTTTTCTCACTTATGCAAAACTAGGCGTTTTTGTAGGCGCCGATGTGGATGGATACATTGTAGCGAGGTAAGAGACGATGAAGAAGAGAGAGAGAGAGAGAAAGAGATCGTGGCTGCGGAGACAGCGAGAAAGACAGACGGAAAGGACGGAATGCGGCTGAGGGGGGAGGGGGAGGGGGAAAGAAGGGTGGTAGGCAGGGGATGAAAAAGCAGAGTGGTAGCTGTGCAGGATCACGTGGGCGTGCACCTACGTATCGTCAGCCATCTTGGCAGTTTAAAGGCTTCCCAGGAGACCGAACAAGGATAACTAAACGTCTCATTTATATTGCACTTGATAGTGATGGGGATGACAACACTCCCACGAGCAATCTAAGTATAGGCGGTCGCGCGAACGAATTAGCTGTTTTTTTTTTTTTTTTTTTACAAGAAAATTCGCTTAAAATTTTTCCCTAAGTAAATTCTCAAACTTTTGATACGAACAGCAATTATAATATTACACAAAAAGAACGGCTAAAATATCTAAAACTTCATCAGACACAAATCTGAAAATAATTATGTATAATAGGATTCATAAATTGGCTGCCAGAATGTGGAAACTTTTTGCAGCATTGTTCATCGTGTGTTTAAAGAATCCCACATAATTGTTTTAATGATCCGGCAAAATTCTTTTCAGATTTGCATCCAATTAAATTTTTAGATGCTTCAGCAAAACTGTTACTTCCGCGTATAATTAAAATTAATCATACGCAATACATTACATATTAATATATGATATTATAGAAATTAGCGGAATAATGATAATTATCTTTTAATAACGAGTATTATGCTTAGCATCGTGAAAGTCAGATCAATCCTCTAAAGAAGTCGATTGAATCTTCACGACGCTTCGGTGTAACGTGATTACGAGCGATATACTTCGTAAAATGAAACATAATGGGCATCGTAAAAGCGACCAACTTTTATATAATAACACGGGTATCAAACGATCCGAACGATCTTGGCACGGTAATCGTCATCGTATCTTAGAAATGATGTGAAAATTGATGGCTATAAAAGAGCGGGAGCGGAAGTTATAAGGGCGAAGGGACCGAGGCTCGCCGCAAATGAGACGAATCGACGCAAATTCGTCGAACGATTCGCACGAAATTAAACGTGATAAAAAATATCTTTCTTGGTTAACCGCACTGCCATTTTTTTCGCGCTCTAAGACCACTACGATGCTCGACAGTCGCAATACCTGCTCCACCATTTGTTCACGTTCACGTTCTCTTTCTCTTTTTCTTTCTCTCTTTCTCGTCCGCTCCATCTCTCACATACCTTGGGAAACGTCGAGACTATCCAGATGACGTTCGTTGGCTTGCTCATCGCAATTTTGTATTTTCTAGCGTTTAAGATATTCCAGTCCTCGTGCAATCTCGCTTTTTACTACTGACCCAGTTTCTTCCTCTTATATTTGCTCAAACCACCAATTTTTTATTTTTTTTATTTTTTTCATTTTGCGTCTAAATTGCTCCTCTAAGATTTAATATAAATTATAAACTCCAGAACACGCTCAAAGCAGCTCTCGCGTTCATGAAGGAATAAATGTGACGGAAACTTTAATTTCCATTTATAAATGTTTAAAAAGGAATAGACGCGCGCGAGAAATTAAATATCTCCCGACAGTAATATTCTCCTACGCAAGTAATACGACGCTGTGTTTTAACAAGGAGAAGAAAAGGTGGGGGCGCGCGTGATACAATTAAACCTACATCCACCACGGCCACATATGTGCCGTCGTGCGATCTTATCTCCGTGATTCTCATCAAGGTTATATCGTTGCCCTCCCATCTTTTCTTTCCTTACAGCTCATGATCGATTACGAAACGATCGTCGCGCAGAGCGGCCAGCACGAGAAGAACCATCGTCCAGAATTGTGCCAAGTAATAAACCGCCATTGTATCTGCCATCCTGTGTCGGTCGATTTCTCCCGACCGACCCTCCCCTATTCCCCTCCCGATTCTTCGGTACATAATCCGAAAGACTCGGGGGTTTGCTCGTGCAGGAAATAGCTCGACCTTGACCTTTAACCGCCCGTCCCACGATCTCTCGCTTAAGAGTGTTCCGAGGTGGCAGCAGCGCCGGGTATACGGTGGCTCCAACCCCTTTATCGATTTCTCCGCTCTCTCTCCGAGGAGGACCTCTCGGAAAACTGCGAAAGACGCAGTTTTTAATGGTTTCCGCGACGAGGGTCGAAAGCGTTATGAAACTATAAACCTTCTTTTCCCTCTTCATCCTTCTGCCCGTAGCTCGGGCGGTCGAAAAAGAGGTAAAAAGGCAATCGGAATAACAAAGTTAATCCTCTGCCCCCGATGTTCTTGGAGTCGTTTCAAGTGTTGTAAAGTAATACGAAGTTGCCTTCATAATGCAGATTTGCATCTCCTCTTTTCTCCGAGGGAAAAAGGATCTTTTCACTAAGAAGTGAGAAACGGGCGGACAGTATCTGATTTAAAATCATAGATGCGACTAATATCTTTAAGTAAACGATTCTTTTCGATTGAAAACAGGAGCAACGAGTCTACTTATTTACTTGTTGTAATCGTTTCAACGAAGCAAAAAAGAATTATAAAATACAGCGTGCAAAATTGGCAGAATGGTTAATTGATTCAAGAGAATCAAGAAATCATTTTGCGGTGAAGTATACATAAATAAGATAAGGTTGCCGAAATCGCACCACTTTTGACATAAAGGCTTAAAACTGAGTAATTATGAGGAATATTTTTAATTTTCTTACATCATAATAAAGTACAACATTTCTCTTTTCATGTTTTATTTTTTTTTCAGAATTTTATAAATTTCATAAATTTTTAAATGATGATTTTTAAAAAGCCTTTAAATAGTGCGATTTAGGCAATTAATCTCCTAAATCGCACCACGGGTTAATATTACTCTGCCTAAAATAAAACGACACTTTTTCCGCTAGATTCTTTCTTCTCGAGCTAAAATGCGTTAAATAAGCATAATTTTATTAATTTTGGAGATAAATAAACTAAATATAATTTCCGGCACTTGCATTTTAGTATACTCCACCCTATTGCTATCCCCCTACACTTTTGTATCACGAAATACTAAGCCTTTTACATTCTCTGCGGAAGCAGTAACCATTACGTAAATTGTAATACATCGCTGCGTTACTCGCAACATTGACAAATTGATTCAACTCACGATAGTTTCGTTAACAGTAAAAAATTTAAGTTACTCGATACTAATACGAAAGCATGTAACAAAGTGATTATAAGCAAATTACCTTCACCCCTTCTATTTTTTTTTTATTTTTACCACTGCGGCATAAATACCGGAATCACCAAATCGCGAAAGATCGATAAAACGCGTGCTTTTCCATGCAAATAATTCCTCATTTTTCGCGAGACAACACGGTGAATTTCGCGGATGACGGTGATATGACTTTTGTGTTAGCGATTTGCCTTTTATATATTATACAATGGCCGTGTCAGTCGCATTCAAATGCTGTCGACAGCTTTATGCGATCACCGACGCGAACAGTGTATTTTTACGGGGGTACATTTCACGTGGCTTTACAGTTTCGTAACTCGTAATTTCTACTTTATAGCATATCCATTACGCGTTAAGAGAGATATCGTCGACTAGGGATCAAAGTGTCATTCAACGCAATGCGTTTTATCCAGGTCGGAGGTCCTGCCTCTCATGAATGTATGCATGAAAAGTGTCACGGGCTGCTGACAATCGGAAAATGGAAATTTCTATTTGTTGTTACACACAATTATTGGCACAATTATCATTTTTATTCATAAATTTTTTCGGAATCTTGAAATGTAATTTTCCGGACGATGACATTACGGGAATCGTGTGTATAAGCAATCGCAAAATTGGAGTTTACACGTGTATTTTCGATGCTGAAATATCGAGCGGTAACGATCGATAAAAGGCAGGTCGGGCCTTAATCGTGGTGGTTTCCTCGTCGATTATTTCGTTCATTTATAACGTTTCTTTGTTTTTGTTTTTTTTCGCCACGGCCATTGCGAACTTTCCCGCGATTCAAGATATCGCAGTTACGCGACGTCCTTGACTCTCGATTGCGATAATAACGTATAATAATGTACGACACGCTCGAATATCTCGCCTTTCCGCGTGTCGAAGAATTACTGACGCAATAACTCGGATCGCGAGTACGAAAATTTAGCTTGGCACGCTCGAAATATCTCGTCTCGGCAGGTCGGGCCTTCAATATTTTATCAGTCCCAACGGCGTGCGGCGCTCGTTGAACAGTCACCACTTAATTTGCACACGGGAACTATGCGGTGCATCTGTTATGCGCATAACTAAACCGTTCGCACTTGCATCTGGTGACGATGGTGGCGGGCCGAAGTGCTATCCCGGAAAGTTTGCCAATTAATCCGCGCCGTCCGCCCGAACGTAATGCAGCATGCGAGGATCACCAATAACATTATCCCAGCGTAAATGCCGGCGACAATGCCCGATATCCACGATCTCGCACGTATATCTCGTTGGTGTTATTTATAGTTAATCGGTCCAATTCGCTCTTGTCTCGGAGAAATCAAGATCATTAGCATCGACTTAATTCTACGGTAATCGAGATAAGCGAAATCCGATTAAGTCAAAGTGAATCTTGGTGCCTAATAATATTCTTAATTTTACAATTTTCAATTCATACGATTGTTTGTCAGTTTTAAAACACAGTCCGAATCTGAAGCGGGAATGCTTTAACGCATTCTCTGAATCGGAATCAGTGAAATCTTTACTAATTTTCAGTACTATAATATTATGATCATCAATGCCTATTCTCTGTCTTCGGTGATTCCAAGTAAGAGGGAGGTACTCTCACTGATCAAAATCAATGTACGATCATTGAAAGACATTGCATGTATCAATGATTGATATAATTATAAGTATGGCACTCAAATCAGACTATTCACCGCCTTTTATTGTTTTTCAATGGTTCCGGTTGAGAAAGAGGGAGGGTGTACTCTCATTGACCGGAATCAGTGTATTATCATTGAAAGACAATGCATGTGTCATTGATATAATAATAAGTGTAGCATTGAAATCAGACCATTCACTGTCTTTCAATGAATATAATGCACTAATTTCTATTTAGTGAGTTCACTTACATGTATGTGTTATTCTCATAGCGCGGTTGATTTCCATTTATTGTTGTCGAATAATCAAAATGCTTGTTGCTACAGGATTCTCAATCGACTGTACTACGTTCATCTAAAATTTATATAAGGCCCGCGCAGTTGTAGTACATAATAATAAGTTCTGTGTTTCCAGTCAGTTGTACAAACTTGATCATGCGGGACCAGTCTTGCATAATTTGTCGCAGAAAATAGAACCGAGTAGTAAGAACATTATTGTATGTCGATGTAACCGCGCGTTGATGGTCTGTTACAAGGGTCTCTTTAAAAAGAAAGCATGTGAAGAAAGGAGGAAGCGATGACAAAAGAGAGGAAGGGCTGATGGTGGAACCGCAAACACGATCGCTACGCGATAATGGATCTCGCGCTCGCTGTGATAATAATTGTAAATGCAAAACTACGCCACCACGTTGCCGACGTCGCCGCCATCGCTGAGTTTCTTTATGGTAATACGAGTATTGTTGAGAAGATTGTCGGCTTGGCCTGTGACTTCCTCATTGGGAAGCTGTCCACGTCCGACAGTGAATCCTCAGCATGCCCACAATCTCATCGTAAATAAGCGGGCGTTATGCGTCTCGCGATGACGACGTCCACGACGCGTTTCATCGGGCGAAACGTTCTTTGTCGTGTTTTTTAGTAATTGAAAGTTATTATCTAATTTAATTTATGGATATTAATCTGTTCGAGGTATTCGTTTTATAACAAACGAAAAAATGCAAATTAAATGTCTTCTGAAATTCTTACGTTATTTGCTAAATTTTTATTTCTTTGAAATTATGTTTACGCAACAGGAAATAATATATAAATTGCGTCAGCCGAGACATTCTTCACGATGTTTTCCAGCGATGGAAAATTATTATCAAACTACATTAATTACAATAATTAATATTAGAATCAAGACCGTGATTTTTATATAATACAATTATTAAAAACGAGAAAAATTTAATATACGATCATAACAAGATCTTATACTGAGAGAGAACCATTTTTTTAAATAAAAAAAAAAAATTTCTCTTAAAATTATATATTTTGATACAAGCATTTGTTTGTTTTGTTTAAGTAAAATATTTACTTTTAAGTAAATAGACATATTATCTCGAGTATTGTATATAATTTTGTATTTTGATATCTTTTACATTTAAATAATGATTTCACATATAAACTATTAATATTATTAAGCTTAATTAAATTGTTTTCTTAGATTAAAAAATCTGATTTTGAATATCTAAAAATAATCTAACAGTAAATATTTTCTAGAACTGCGAAAAAAATTATTTGATTAAAAATTTTAATTTTACGTATATTTTTTCTCTCAGTGTAATGCTAAAATAATGTTTCTTGTGTGATTTTATATACAATTTCTAATTCTTTCGAACTGTGCGCCATTATTTTTCGTTTCAAATACAACTTTTAAATTGAATCAGATTGAATATAATTAAATTATATTGAATTCCGGATATATTAATCGAGATTTTGTGAGCTTTATATAAAAAAAAGATGAGATTTATATAAAAAAAAAATTTATATAAAAAAAAAGATTCTTCACGTTAAATCTTTTATCTCTTTTACTATTTTTCGAATGTTTGCATCCGTGTAAGATGTACTTGCACATCGGAAAACACTATATAAACATCAACCAGTTAGTTTTCTGAAAAATATTTGCGACAGAGCAGAGGGAATGCCGCTCTGAAATCGATGTTCTCCCTCGCTACTACTTGGCATCGTACTCCCCGCCCTTCTCTCGTTTCTTTTTCCCCGATATTTTCTGTCTCAGATATACTCACTGATGACCCAATTCGCGTTGGTAGGCAGGCCGCCATACCATACATCGCATAACTATCGCCCGTGGCGATGCGATACGATGCGATGCGATGCGAAAAGAGTGATCGTGTGCCGTCTCTTCTACGGGGGCGTTTCCTACGTTCCCCCGCGAGAAAGAGAGGAAAGGTTGCTCAATGGCATGATCCGTAGACCGGACTAGGATGGAGCAGGATGGTCTTGTATTAAGGGTAATCCCTTTTGTGAAAAAGATAGAACGAAACGGCTCCTTGCGGATTAATATCCAAGAACGTATTTATAAGCGGTCGCGTTCTTCCTGAAAGAAGGGGAAAAAGCTGCGGAGATTAAGCTCTTGTTGCAGAGCGCGATTCTTTTCTACCGTGTCTCTCGCTCGGATTACCGCCGCCGGTTGTTAGATCGAGGTGGAGAATGTTAGGATTGAGATGAGCCTGAAGAGTAATCTGGAACGTTACGTAATTTCTATGAATCGCGACGATAAAGGTTTCCATAGAAAGCCCGCTATTTCGCTCCATAATGCGAGCGAATCATTGGCCTTAATCTTCTTGATCTCTTAAAATCGGATGAAATAACGTTACCACTCTTAGTTTACTATAATATCTTAATTTCATCTAGAAATATCTCGTATGCGTTCATCAGTTTCCTCTTTTAGATTTTTTTGTCGTCGAAAAAACCAAATTTCATCTTCATTTTATTTAAAACACACTGTATACTTTTCGTTTTCATCGAACGTGATTCTGAAATAAGTTGATCGAATTGCGCGCCCCCGCAACAGCCACCCGTGATATAATTTTCCCCGTTAAACTGGGTCAAAAATGAGAAATTCTATCAGATCGGAACAAGACGTTGGAAGGAATTTATTACGATCAGCTTCCCCTCGATGCGGACTATACATATCTCCAGGGTTTAATAAAGGTAAAGATGCCATTTATACCGGCTATACCATTAAATGCGATGGCGCCGATTGATTTATCGGCGAAAGAAGGTTGTTAAAGGACTCGCGTTACTTACACTGTGGCACCTCTATCTTTACGACGTCCCATTTGCCATTATATTCGGAATGCGACCGAATTATTGATTTGCCGTTAAAACCCGATAGCTGAAACGTCCATGGTTAAACGACATGATTAAATCGATCTACAGGAAGCAATAATAATTGACCTCGTATATTAGTTCGCGCGCGGGAACTAAATACATACAGAATCTTATGCAATAGTAATGTATAATGATTCATTGCAGAACTAGATTAATTAAATTGCACGCTACGCACGTTGCGCGACACATTACATCACAACGGTGAATGCGTTGCCTATTAAATATCAATTTCATTGATTTGTTAATTAATTCATTCAATGATTGAGTCATATTCAATAGCGCGTCACGATAAAATATATTCATAAATGTTACCTTACGTTATTCAAAATACGTTTGAAATAAGTTTCGTAACATCGCTATTTAAGCACGTGCAAGAATTACTAATTTAGTGGTAGATTGCTAGAAATAATTGAGGCGGCTCGTGCGCACAATGACGATGATGGTCGCATGACTATCTCGTTTAATTAATCCAATAATTAAATGCATTTAGCGAGTGGCGAAGTGGAGCCGTCTTGATGTGGTCGCTATAATCGGTATCGACTTATATTTATTCGCAAATTTCTCAGAGAGTAACAAGTGCATTTGGAATTGGGTCAGCTTTTTAATTCAACGTGAACAAATCTCTACGCAGAAAAAAAAATTAGTAGCAAATCAACAATTCATTGTTTCGTATATAAGAATATAAAATCTTCTTGAAAAAATTTATAATCCTAAACAGAATTTTTATTTCTTCATGTAAGCAAATTTGTCTATTTAAGATTATCAAAATTTTATTTTATTCTTGATTATGCGAAACAATGAATTGTTGATTTTGTACTATTTTTTTTCTGTGTAGGTTTCATATCTGTACCATGCTCTTCTTTTCTCGTAAAATTGTTGCTTTCGCGCGGACAAAGTAGATTTCCATTTTGTGGAAAATAAAATTAGTTCCATTAAAGTTTCGTAAAGTAAACGCTTTTGTATAAGGTAAACTGTTAAATTTCTAATGTCAAATTATACCCAATTTGAGTTATATTTTAATCATTCCTACGTCGCCACTTGCTCCACTCAATACGACATTAATTTAACTAAAACAATAAAGTTAAATAATTTAACTCGGAAATCATATTAAATTTGACTCAAATTTAGTTTGTTATTTACCAGATGCATATATTAATATGAAACTGCTTACTTTGAAGCTAACAATAAATTGCAACACCTAATCTAACCTAACCACAGAAAATAGGTTGATTAGTTAAAGTTTTCCTTAACTACATGTTTTGCGTTAAAATAATAAATTTCAACATAGATGAAACTTCAAAATAACAAGATGTTATTAAATTCAAGGGTTGGTTTAAATTTTAAATGCTGATCTTTTAACATTTAACAATAAAGCGTGACGTCTGCGGTTTTTTTTTAGTCACCGTTTAATTGTTCCTGTAATAAATTGGGATAATTTCGAGTATGAATAAATCTCGATAACAATTTAAAGTTATCGACATTTTTGTATCCTCGATAAAAATTGAAAAACTTTTTATTGCAACATATACATGCGTTTATTTCCATTTTGCTCTAGGCTATAGAGTTTCGTTGTTCTCTTATTCGTGCGTATTTTGTTCGAAACACGTAATGCAATATTTCGTTCTGAACTGTAAGGAAGACTAGGTAACCGTCGCATGAAATTCGACGTGTAAAATCAAATCCTAGATCGAACGCGGCGGAAAAGCAAGGTAAAATTGAACAGACCTGAATTAAATAACTCTCGCGAAACGAAGTAGTTTCACGATGTTTTTTTTAAATCGTACGTCCCAGAAATTTGTGAATAAAAACGCGGACATGCGAAGCGAAAGGGAAGAAGCCACAAGATGATATGTATATACATATATATATATATATATATGTCGTGTGTGTGTGTATGTACGTATATATAGTTAACGGGTGAAAAATTTTATCGTGTTTTGACGTATAACGTTCGTTAAAATTCCCCTCGAGTTTTCATTGTGACGAGCATCGTGATATTGCATCAAGACCCCTCTAGATTGTCCCATAACACGTTTATTGAATCATATATTAAGAGAACGGGGAAGGAAAGGATAAGCTCGCGAGAACACGTGTTGCAGCTCTTTCTGTCCTTATATTGAATTTATATTATATTGATTTCGGTGTGTACGTCTCCATCTGCTAATTATCGATTTACACGTATAAAAACAGTTATTATTTTACAATACTGTTAGTGAAATTTCGTGCTACACTCGTGAAAAACGACATCTTTGAAAGCGTTGACGCCATCGCATCATCGCGACATTAATTTTGTTTCTACGAAAGAGAAGCTGGCTTTTCGTTTTATAAATCATCGAAATAATCGTTGTACGGTGTTTTACATTTTGATTTCTAAACGGCATTAATTTTGTAATATTAATGGCCTTTATTGCGATGCGTCAGGCGACCGCAATTTTTCCTCTGCTGCTATTATCAATTAACGAGTGTGCACGAAACTTTTGACCTTTCGACGACGCTAGGCGTTATACACGCGCAATTACACGGGCCGCGATTTATCAAGTCGCAAGGAATGAGAACGAAATCACGCGGAGAGAGGGGGGACGTCGTTTACGGCGGCCGATCGCGGGTGCCGGGCGAGAAATTAATTTCGAGACGCCGTAAATCGAAGCAGCGAGCCCGACTGCTGCGTTTCTGCCACCCGCGCATCCCGGGATTAATTGCCGTCGCCGTGGTGATTAGGGAAACCGTTTCGCGTCGGCGCGCCCGCCAAATCCGCCGTTATGGAGCATAGTGTGTCTCGTTAGTGTGTGCGCGACGGTATGCGTCGTGCGACATCCGGGTGCGACGGTATATAAACACTTGTAGAACAGAGAATATGCGCGTGGCACGCGTGCGACGGAGGCATTCCTGCGCGCGAGAGGCCGCACAATCGGCTGCAAAATTCCCGACGGCAACGTCCTCCTGCCTCCGAATGCTGTGCGAATTTCTCTCGGTCGTATCATTCCGAGCCGCCGAGAAAATTGCAAAAATCGTGTAGCCTGATATGGTTATTACAGCATGAATACCTCGCTCGAATAGTGTGCCACACTACTTACTTGCGCAGAAATGTCAAGATGTCTCGTTAACGGAAACTATGTCAATTTAATTATCTTCGGGTTATAAATAATGTGTAGAGGAGAGGGAGATGATATGGCATCTATTTCCATTTCATTGAAAAACTTTGTTATTCAACAAAATCAAAATTTTATGTTGAAATTTTATGTTGAACGATTATACGTGTCAAAGTGTTATTTATTAAAGTCTAGACTCAAAGTTACGAAGTATTTATTAGTTAGGACGCAAGTTACAAAAATATGACGAAAAAGAAAGCGAGTTGATAGTATGGCCACACTAAATAAATTTAAAAAACTGATTAAAAAAACATAATTGTGGTTACAAAATTATACGTTTTTCATTTTTCATTGTTTAGAATTTTTCTGCGTTCAGAAATATTAAAGATATCATTAGAGATATTATTTTATCGTTGCTTAACATTAAACAACAAGGATAAAACGATATGTCTGTCCGTGAACGTGACTCTTTAGAATTACAATCGACTTATCGGAAAAATATTTCGCTTAAAAAATTATATTAATAAAATGTTATACCATTGAATAATTTTGCATAACTCGAAATGCGTAAAAGCTGAATAAAAAGTTGAATAAAAAAAAACGCTCGAGCATATACATATACATTGATAATACGATCAAGTTTAAAAACACTGGGGAAATATATGTGTAATTAAATATTGAAGTGTACCTTTGAAAAAGTGTTTCGAATGCTCAAAAATAAAAATGCTTTATAAACAATTATTGGCTATTGTATATTGGCATATTAGCGCCATATAATAGCAGGCTACTAAACAAATGATTCCGTAAGCAATCGTTGGCGATAATACTTTCTTCTCCTCTATTTTTTGGTAAATTACTTTTATTATTATTATTATCTTAAATTAGTCATGTGTTTTTACTTGTCCATTTTTAGCGATCGCGACAAGAATACAGTGATTTATGAGCCCCGAATTTGCTTTTTGATAGAACAATTTCGTCGAATTGCGATATCGATTTTCCGGCAAACACGAACGAATCTAACTAAATGCGCGAGAACATTACCTCCGAGGTCCTCGAATCACTTCGAAACACGGGATACTATGTCGATTTCCTGGCTCGTTGCTTGCCCCATACTTGAGGCTTTACCTAGGGTGGCCCCTTCACGAGTCCCGTCAAGCAGATGCTACTCCACCGTGCCGAGTTTCGAAACTCATCATCGTACGTCGACGAATTCTGCTTCCATTGCTGAGCAATCGAACGACGGACCGACATAGCTTTACAACCTATCTCGGTCTCAAAATCGATGAAATTCATTTCATGTTCGATGCACGACAGCAGTTACGCGAGCTTAGTCGCGTGATGGAAAACAAACTTTACTCGATGCTTGGAGCAAATTATTTTTAGTAATGTTTGGTTAGATGTAATGAAGATACAAAGCTATAAAAAAACAATTCAATAAACGCGTGATGGAACTTTCTAATTACGATCTTCCGTATTTTTTTATGTACCCTTTTTCTTGACAAACGAAAAATTAATAATTTAACCCTTAAACGTCCCACAGGGTCTGGGGGATTCTGTACGAAATTTCGATTGTGTGAAGGGGGAACGAGATAGACGATTAGGGGAAGAAAAAGTTAGGAGTCTACCCTCTCGATCACCACGTCGACCAGCTTCAGCTCAACTAAAATTCAAACGGCGCACAAAATTTTTTGTCATCATATTCTCCTTGTTACATAATTATCTCTTTTAAAAAAAATGACAATGTCATAATTTTTTCTTCAAAGTATCACTCTTTAGCTTTAAAACGCCGTATTATGAAATCTTTAAAAGTTGTTTGTTAGTGTTACTAATAATAATAATTTCACAGTAGATCATTTTTGGACAATGTTATTTATTTATTTAGTCACATTTTTGCGACTTTGGACTTTTATTAAAAAAAAAAAAATTTGTTGAAAAATATTGATTGAAACCAAAGTTATGACTTCTCAAAGTTGCACGGATCTCCCAGACTCTCTCTTGTGCTGTGTTGGCGCCGGATGTTAAAGGTTAAGGCAATTTTAAACTCTTTAAGTTTGCTAAAGATATCCCGATGCAAACTTATATTATCATCTATATTGAATCTGTCACTCGAAAAATAATGAAATAGCATTTAGTTTAGCTTCGGACACAATTCTCGTAAAACATCACAATCATGGCTCCGCTGATTATTCTGCAATGAATATTATTTCAATCGTGTGAACACGTCTCGCGTCAGCTTTACGCCGTGCTGAGTCCGGCTATGTTTGGCTTCGCAGTGTCGCGCTTTTGACACTTCACACCTGTGAGACGCATACGAGCGCGGCATCCGCACTAATACGGTCCGACACGACGAAGGTTAGCGTGATGCTTAATCGAGTTGGATGTCGCACCTATATATCCACGTATTGACTCAACCTGTCTCGTTCCGTGCGCGCATGATGTTAAAATTGATACAACGTGGAAATAACTGCCGGTTCGATCGTTTTACATCGCGGCAACAAGCTGTTCTGATGCTGCGCGAATGAACCGCCAACATCGATGTCGAGGAAGCACGATATGCAATTCTGCAACAAGGAAACAGCGGTGCCGCGTGACAATTCCGCAGGAAGCTCATTGGGATTAATGATAATAATCGTCGAGCATAAACAATAATCGATTCATTATCTTCAGCACATAAGTTTTTATACTTACATTTTTTTGTGCAAGTACACAATAAATAAAGTAAATACTACACGGAAAAAACGATTTTGCTCACAGGCAGATCTGAAAATAATTATGTTGATCCATGTAAAAAATTGAATGGGACATTTAATTTGATCGCTGGAATGTCAAAACTATTTGTAGCAACATTATCATTATGCTAGGAGTCCTACATAATTATTTTGAGATTTGACTTAAAATTATTTTCTGATCTGTATCTAACTAAATTTTTAAATGCTGTAGTTATTCTTTCCGTATAAGAAAAAAAAAAAGAACGGAGAAAGAAAAGGAGATGATGAAATTCTACTTAAATAGATTATATGCAGATATAGCTTTACAAGAGAAAAATATTTTTACTATCTCGTACGAACGAAACTCATGTCGTTCGCGTGCTCGCGAAACTTTTATTCTTCGAAGAGAAGAGGCGAATACAGATTTCCAAAGGGATTGTCAGACTGCGATCTTGCGGTGCAAGTTAGCACGGCGATGTTTCCCCCGCAATGGGTTAGCTCCGCGAGCGAGCGGAGCTCCGGGCTCCCGCCCGGCTATAATCCCAAATGTCAGAGTTCAGTATAGCGTTGATCAATATTGCCTCTTCGGGCAACTTTGAAGGATACGTTTCTTTTATGTATCGTACCGGTATAACGGCCGATTGTGGCTCGCCTGTGGTTCACCGTGGTGGTCGCGCGGCTGAATTTCCCACACGGCGTGGATCGCGATGATACGTCGTACGAATCCGCAGGAAATAATCGCCGCCATTACGGGACGTAAATCAAAGCACAAAGGATCTGCGGAAATTAAGGAAGTTTCGTAATTACGTCGCAGGCTGTTCGCTGGTAAATTTATACACGAAAACCGCTACGCTGCTATGAATACGATCCCACGCGGAAATAAATTTGTAATTTTCACTTAGCAGCGGCTCTCCATCGCAAATTGTTGGCAGAAAAGTGCACAAAAAATTTCAAGGCGCACGTACATTTTCACGTTTAGAAATTTGTATCGTCGTCGGAATACTTTGAAAGATCAGAGATAGTTGTCGAGATTACATAAGTAAGGCAATATATTGTTTGTTATTAAAGAAAACTACCTTGGAAATTGAAAATGTCTTCTTTAATTTATAGCACAAGGTAACTAAACTGAATTAACACACAATTAATGATCTACGTGACAGTTTCTGACTGAAACTGCAAGCCAGACATTAAGACTGTAATTGAGTAGTTAGAATCGTCTACTTTAAGTTCCGAAAGTTTTGCTCTTCGAATCTCCCAAAATTCCGTCAATCGGAAAATGAAGACACACAAGATTATAAGATCAATAGAAAGTTTATTTGAGTTCGCTTCGTTTTGTGATCGGTAATTTATATAATGTTACGAACAATTGTGCATTCTACCTAATAGAGATAATTATGTATTCCAATTATGTAATGACGTGATTTTTCAATTTCATTAATTAACATCAAGATAAAGATGGTTACTAAATTTTGGAATTGCTCAATACTCTGTTCGGAGTAGGTAAATATACGGGGCGAATCAATGCAATTGTATTTCTGTCAACAGACGAATAATTAATGACCATACGCGACGGCATTTACGCGCCCGTATTTATTGCAAATACATTGATCCGCTATGTTGTAACCGAGCTCGGCAAGGAAATCAGATTATATCAACACGTATAGCGAATATTATAAATTCATTCTACAACCTTCGGTATTTTGAAGTGATCGATTGACTCGTTACACAGTTCCATTAAGTGCAACACCGTGCATTATCACCCAAACTAAATCATTCTATCATCTCGAATTTCAAGAGACATCTAAAGAGAGAAGCACTTAAATTTTCCACTATGAAAGAAATAGAAAGATAGATAGATAAAGAGAGAGGGAGAGGAAAAGAGAGAAACGCGCACGAGCGTGGTTCATTTCGCGTACGCGCCGATGCGAAATCGCTGACCGCGGAAAGAGAACGTCCGCGATCTTGTCCCGGCAAGGACGAGGTCGCGAGCGCGACCTAATCTCACCCTCTCTCTCTCTCTCTCTCTCTCACACTCACTCCCCCTACTCGAGCCTCCTAGCCGACCGCGTACACGCGAGCTACCCCTAACGGGGCTCGCTCCCGCCGGCGGAAAGTTCTATATATGTATAGTAGGTATACACGGGGAGCTGTAGAGTGCAGGTGTACCCCCGGGCTGCGTTGCACTCCAAGGATGGATGTATCGTGCTCGCATCCCCGAAACAGAAAGAGACGCACAGACGGGGCGGTCGGGTGGCTCTCTGGTGGTTCTCGGTCCCGTGGTGGGAGGAAAGGTAGCGCGGGGGAGAAAAGAGAGAAGGGCAGGAGGAATGGGGTACGGCGAAGGTTGAGCACGGGAGGGTACCATAGAGAATTCGCTTCCGTGTCCCAGTAGCACTAATGACCGCCATCCTACCCCCTCTCGCTCCTCTCACGCTATCGTGCCCCACCATCGCGCCCTTGCCCTCTTCCCACCATCGGGGATTGCATCCCCCACTGCGCGGCGACGCCCCTTACCCCTTTCTCGCTCGCGCGCGCGCGCGCGCTCTTTCTCTCTTGCTCTCTCCCTCTCTCTCGCTCTCCATCCTTCTCCTTCTCAACCCTCTACGCAATATACATCCAGGATGACTCGAATTACGTCACAACGTCGAGAGCGTGCGACCTGCTCTCCTACTTCCCCTTCCCTCTCTTCTCTCGCTCCCTCCCGGAAAGGTACCATCGTTTTACCTCCACGGATCCGACTCCCCCGCGATTCCCCTCCTATCCCGCGGCGGGGTACACCGTGTACACACGATATATGTGATGCTCTATATATCTATTCCGTTATAGCGGCCGGCACTCGATGAGACCGAGGGGAAGCCGCCAGTCTCCGCTGGTACACCGAGCTGCGTGCTTGCTCTTTCCCCGTTCACCACGTACGCGCTCTCGTCGCGCAGGCTGAGAGAAGGAAAACCGAAACAAGGCGAAAAAGATTCGAGAAACGAGAGAGAGAGAGAGAGAGAGAGAGAGAGAGAGAAAGAGGAGAGAGGAAGCTCCGCTCTTCTCGCATTCTCTCGACCGTCTGATACGCGCGCGCGCGATCGCGGCACATATGCGTACACGCGTGTCACGGAATTACGGGATCACCGGGATACGTCTATAGTAGTGTAACGCAGGGACGGCGGGACGTGTGTGTGGGTGCTTTAACCAGCGGCTTCGAGGAGTAACACCCGCAGGTGTGTATGCATCGCACGATAGAGCGCACGTGTACGCGCTCGTGACTATTAAAGCGCTCGTTCTACACACCGCTGCGTATGTCGCATGCGTATGTGTCCGAGAGAGAGAAAGAGAGAGAGAGAGAGAGAAATGGGAGAAAAGGGATGGAAAGTGTTCAGATATTCCTCTGACAATGAGATAAATAAAATCGTTTCTTTCGCACCTTCCTGCCTGCTGAAGCTTTTTTTTCTTATCGTGTTTCCAATGGCCTCTCCTTAACTGTTCCTTTAATCGTACGCAGGTATCGATTGTCACATGCAGCCTGATTGACGTCCTGGTTACCTCAATCGATACCGCCGTCGTCTGCGAACGTCACTCTTCTTTCTGTCGTCGTCTTAATGAATTATTAATGTCATTAAACTTTAATAGTATCTTAATTACGTTTGAAGTCATTAGACGGTGAAACGAAGCGACGAGTCTCAACACACCTGTCTCATCCCTTGTACAAACTCAACGTCTGTCGCGATGCATCTCACCGACGAATTCCATTCCGTTCCATTCGCCGTGTCGCATTAGTTTGATCAAATCCATCTTCGATTGGCCTGTGTTTAAATTCACCTGTGTTTATTTTGTCACGGGAGCTTATTCATCACGAACCGTTCGATTGTTAACTCCGAACTCTTCAATGGATTAATGTTTGTTAAATTCGTCTACCGATATTGTTTACAGTTCTTGCGGTCTTATTCGCATCAGTCAAACAATCGATGTCACCTCCATCCAGTTAATTAAACGACGATCTGACATCTTTTAATAACATCAAAGAAAGTCGACGTTCAAGATTATGCTTTGCATCAATATTTTTCGTGTAGTGTGGTCCAGGTGACATATAGATCCCTTTAAGATCAGCTTCAAGGATAACTGCGCGGTCAAAGGTTACGATAACCGCGTTAGGTGACCGCGAATTGACCTAACCTAAGGTTGACCCCAAGGTGTGCGAAATCGTCGCCAAGTGTCAGTTGATTATGCTGGACTCGCGTGTTCTCGCCGATCCTCGGCGGGCCTAACCGCGCGTAGTGAGTGTGCCTCTTTAAAGACGTGGATAGCGTGTTTCCCCGCATCTTAACCTTGCCGTAATGAATCCATCATTATGACATTTATTTCATTAAATCCCTCCCAATGGCTCTTTTACCCGCGACACTTCTGTAAATGTGTTCAGAAAATGTGTTATTCAGCCATTAATGTCAGTAGTATATTTCAAAGTACGCAGCTCGTATTACGAGATATTATCTAAATAATTAACAATTAGAACGGTATGATAATTAAATAATTTTATTTATTTATTTATATATTTTATCTATTCATTTTTATCATCGTTCTCTTTAGCAATATCAATGTATCAAGGACATATTAATAAAACAATTTAAATGAATACAAACGTCACGTTAGCTATTGAAAAATGTAAAAATGTAAAAGTAAGAATAAAAGAGAAGTAATAGCTTAGCATAATAATAATGGTACAATAGCTTAGTATAATATATGTAAACGATTTGAACAGTAAATAACTAATTTTTTATGAAGTTTTTGTGAAGTTTAAAAGTTTAAAATTACAACACATAAATTTTTCATACGACTTTTCGTTTTTGAGCAAAAAAAAAAATAATTACAGAAACCAACTCATTATGCATGCGCAATTTTTTCCAAGTGCTCGTAGACTTTTACACCTTATTAGTTGATTATTTATTTCAAACGATTTGTCGACTTTTCGAGTTACTCCGTCAGTCAATCAGTAGCGCCTCTACTAGTTAAGCACACGTTACATCGTAAAACTGTAATCAATTTCTTCTGGCACCCTTTTGCACTTTCTGGTGCCCTTTTGCTTTCATTTACTTTGACCTCACTCGAGCAGGTCCTACGTAAAGCTCGCCGATGAGCGCGAGCGCGCCTTACCCTTTCTGCATTAAATGTCTCGTAAATATTGACTTACAGTCGAGTAGGCGTGAGGATCGGATCGTCATTTGCGCTTTACGAGTGTTCAGCCGTCAACGGTTGTAATTTGTACTCGCTCGCAGTTCACATTCGTATTACACGCATGTCTCATCGTCCTGCCCGCGTAATCCGAAGTCACGATTGGCGATACCCGCAGAGAGATAATGAAGTACAATGTATATTCGTTACATAAAATCGTATCTAGCGTTACAGCACATTGCATCGAAGCATCATAAATCGTCATAAACCATTTGTCTCTTATGAAACACAAAAAAATCGTAAAAAAGTTTAATATTGGATCGAGTATATTTTGTAGTAATACTCTTCCTAATATTTTTATATACATTCTTAGTAAGAGAGAGTTGCTGAATGCGTTCCGGTCTTCTAAATCGTGCATCTTCAATATTTTACATTTTTATTTAATACGAGCCACATTTAGTAACGAAAATCGAGTAAATGAGAAAAGAATAATGTAGATAAAAATTCAATTAATTACATCATATTTTGTGCATGTTAACACTTTATAAAATCAAATATAATTGATGTTAATTATTGATCAATTTTTACAGTTAATGACAATATAATTTTATACTGAATTTTCATATTGAATTTTCATAAAAGAAAATTTATTTATTATAGAATATTTTATATTCATTGTATACAATCATTGTAACGATTCAATCGTTATTTTTTAATTAAAATAAAAATAATTTATTAATAATTTATTAATATAAGCGATAATGGTAAAACAAATAATTGATGTAAATAAAAATATGTCAATTATAAAAATAAATTTAAGCAAATTGTATTTCAATATTCTCGTTTTTTTATTATTATTATTCATTATTAAATATTTGGTTTATTTTCGTAAATTAATTATTAATGAAATAAATGTTAATGTGTGTGTGTGCGTGTGATTTATATTTTTAATTATTTTTAATTATAAATTTGAAATTTTTAATGGCGATACGATTTAACAGATCGGTTGCTTAAATTGTACTTTCTACAAAAGCCTGATAATAAATTAATTTGTTATTAATGAATGACATCGTTGTAACAGAAACAAGTTATAATTTCCAACGTTTATTTATATACGAATCAGTAGCAAATAGGAAATATAATAAAAGGTAGCTTAAGTAGTACGCATTCGGCAACTTCTCTCTCTCTCTCTCTCTCTCCTATTTTATTTTTTACGAACGCAGCATCGCGTCCAAAGATTCATGAATTTCATGATGATACAATCGACGCGTATGAATAGTGCCAACAAAATTGGTTTAAGCCACGAAATGACCGGATGACTCAACGCACCCCGATTAATCCATCACACTTTCGCTCGTGATTCGTTTCTACCTCGAGACGCGATCTCCCGGTCGCGTTCGTAAACGGCGGATTTAAATTTGGCATCGGCACGCCGCCGATTGAGATTCATCGTCCTCGTCGGACTCTCGTCCCGTGTCAAAGATTGCGCCTCGCCGTATTGCCCGTCAGGTGTTGTAACTGGCCCAGATTCCGGGTAATTTACCAATGGACTGTCTCTCGCGCGCAAATATATCTCGCGGCAGCTGCGGACCGATTTCGCAAGCCCGACGAAACCGCCATGGCTTCTACTAGCCGTGGATCGGTATCGATATCTAGATTGACGATATCAGATCCCGATTTCGCCGACAATCGAGCGGGAAAGGAGAGCGCGACTCGATTGTCCGAGATTGATTCGCTTGACGTTTGACATTTTTCTCGAATTAATAAAACTTAACTTTCTCCTTCCAATTGTGCAAACTCGCGAATTCAATTAATAGGATTTCGAGCGATTTGTTCGGCAAATCAAGCTAGTGGTTAGTGGGAAGAGAAGAGGGGAAGGAATTTTCAACGAAATAATATATCGCTCTCATCGAATCTTCCAGCAATAATTGCGTTACGAAAGTGGGACATCGCTGGATTATACCGCGTCTCGATCTTTTCGCGATCGTTTTTCCTGCTCCAAAGTTGTTTTCTGTCATCGCTAATGTTACGTCACGCGGTGACGCTATTATGAGGATTCTCCTCTGTTCAAAGTCGGCTGCACGTACATACACGCTGCATTTTCCCGCGTTTGAATACAAGGAAGATGCAAAAGAATGAAACCATCCAGGAAAACGCCGAGGCAACGCAATTAATTGTCGGCTAAGTAATTGCAATTATGCAGTCTCACCGAGATCGTGTTTGCACGCTGGCGTCTCTCTTTGCGGAACAAAGGGAATTGAGCAACGGCACATTCGATGAACGCGCGCCTGTCACGTCGCGAATCGACTTTTTAAACAGACTGTCAGATTGTTGCTCGTGGTACATTAAAACATACGATATTATTGAAAACTACTTGCATTTTTTTGAGAGAATAAAAAATTTTATTTATAAAAATATCTTCAAGGCTCTTACGCTGTTTAAATCACACTATCAGTCTTTGTTTTGTATTTACTTATTTTTATTCATATTTACCTTATTTTTATTATTTTTATTCCCAGTTGACCTGACACGGTTCGCATCACGATTTAAGTTATTCGATCGGCGAATGAAAAACAATCCGAATAATCTCTTGCAAATATACGAGTTGCTGACGTGGATTACTACAAGTATGATAATTCCTATCACGTACCGGCATAAAAGTCGCTGCAAAATACTCGCAGGGATTTTTCTGTATTCTTCCTCTTTTTGTTTATTTGCACTTTTTTGCTTCCACATACGCGTACACACACACACACACATACACACACACATGCACACACTTACGCTTATGCACACTCCGTGGATTTTGCATACCAAAGGCTCGTCTGCTCGCGGAATGTCGCTCGACCAGAGACACGATCGTTTGAACTTGGCTTTAGCCAATTATACACCCGAGACACACTGTTCCTCGTTGCCCACCGCCTCTTCTCTCCCTTTTCCCCGTTGCCGTTCCTCGTCTTATTTCTCTCATTCTCTCTTTTGTATCATTTGCACGCACAAATCCGTACAATCGAACTGGCGACGCGGGGGCATTTACAAATTGCGCGCACAACTCGCGCACTTGCGATCACCGATGCGCACGGAATACACCGTCTTTTTACACGCGCGAATTTAACTACAAACGTTGAGAACTTACGGTAATTAACGTTATAAAATTGCGGTGTCTCTCCAAGGTCGGTGAACAGCGAAATATAGCGAAATATAATATAGATAATTTAGTAATTAATATTTCATTTATATATATAATTCATATATATACGTTAAACGTTAATGGAACGTGCTTAGATTCCTTTTTACGTATCCTGTGGAAACAGTGTCAAATATTGATCCTATGAATTTTCGACGATATTCGCAGAGTCTCAGAATTCTTATATAAGCGTAGACATTCTATTTTTAGAAGCTGATTGATCCGCGATTGATGTACAAAAATATCACGTGTCGCAATTTACATAAATGTACAATACCTTTATCCTTCGAAAAAGAAAAAAGTTTAGCGCGCATTGAATGAATTTGTGCGAGCGTCGAGAAAAAAAAAAGAGAAACGCTTTACGCTTCCCTCAAAAGTTCCCATTGAGAAGGGACTTTATCTTATATTTAAGGACCACGAGTAAACTTTATCGGAGTCGTTGGTCTCGATACGTTTTCCCTTCCGTCTTGCGCGCACGGACATTATTTATACTTTCGCCCCGCTTCTTCGAGGTCTGCTGCTGCATTTAACATGAAAGCTAGCGATATTCAGGCATGGTAATGCATCTATCGATCGGCGCCGACGGCACGAGCCCTCCCCGCCTCGGCCGTAGCCGGGCAGCACGCGTATTTGACACGTGAAAAATTGCACGGAGGAGCAGCGCGGCGCGGCGTGGCGCGGCGCGGCGCGGCGCGACGCGGCGTGCGATCGCGCGTCGACTCTCGGCTTCTCGGCTATCGGCAGTCTCTCTCGCAAGTCTCGCGGCAAGATCGGGGAATAAACGGAATAATCGATTTACCGTCGCGTGGATATGACGGTGACGTTGATTACGTAACGCTATCTTGGCGCCGTTATTGCAAACGGACTAAGTTACGGAGCGGCGCGGCGTCTCGCTCGTCGTCGTCGTCGTCGTCGCCGATCGATATATCACCGCGCACTTAATTGGAAAACGTATTAGTTTTTTCTTTATAGCGAGAACATAATGGCACTAGGCGACGGCGCAAGGCGAATTCGCTTCGCGCACCTTTCTGCTGATGACTGCGCTGTAATTACACAACAACGCGGCGCGGCACGTGGCGTTTGTTCATCCAAGGTTTCCTCGCGACTTACCGTGTTACAGCGAAAGAAATTATCCAATTGCTCGCCATGTCGGATTCTTAGATTAGTCATCTTTCCAAAAGCTCTTGGATCTATTTTAAAATACGGTAATATTCAATGAAAGACCAACAATAAATCCTAGCGAGCGCACATTTCGAAAGAGACGGCGACGCATTTACGTATTCTCGCGTGCTTAAATCATTTGGCTCTCAGGCGAGACACCCATTTGCGATTACAACGGAAAATTGAGTTTAATATGAAATCCGAGAGAAACGTAGGGAAAATTGTAGACAATTAAATGTAAAGATTAAAATAAAAATAATTTTCGTCAAGTTCTGAAAGAAGAGGATTAGTCTGCTGCTGTCCTGCCGCTGACCTTTGGTGTTCGCCAAATCTGTTTGTATCTCACGCGGAACGGAACTGAAATTTGTGCGTTTCAAAAACAGAGATGAACAAAAGAGGAAAAATTATGCTCGGATGATACGAACGAGAGGAGAAACACGGTCGAGAATAGGAGGCAAGGAAATCACGGGACGTTTCCCGTGAAAAGTGGAGCGGCGAGTTTCCAAGACGGGACGAACACCGTTACGTGAGCAACACAATCGATCGGCGACCTAATCGATTTGATACCCATTCGAACCGGTTGGTGTTTCGTACACGGCTCACACACACGAGATCCCAGGCGATTGGTCACTCGGGACACTTCGTTCTCGTTTCGGCGTCATCCATCGTCTTTTCCGGCGAGCCATAATTTTCGAGCGCGTTTAGAGCAGCCGCTCCCCATCGTCGATGGAGCTTGGCGAGGTGACAAGAGAAGAGGAGAGGAGAGGAGAGCCGGGTGGGCGATATCCGCGCAAATTTACGGGCGACCGATATTTTGCATTGCCCGCACGAAATCGGCGGGCGTGCACGGTGCATGCACCATGTGCATCGAACAAAACGCGCGGCGCGGCGCGCGGCCGACCGCTGATCGTTCTCTCGCTATTTATTCTCGTGCGATATTCTCGCGCTGTACGTTCGTTGTACCAGCGCTCGCGATACCACGCCGTCAATACCGGATACGCGACCGAGTGTTTCTTTAAAATCGACGCCGCTTCTGCGGATGAAGAGCAACGAATGCGTGTAACACACAATAGGCAATCGTGAAAGGTACAATAGGAATATTCTTAACGATTGCCCGCTCGTTTTTTCGCGAAGAAGATATTCTCTTTCGTTAGATATTTTACGCTGAGAGAGAAAATTTCTAAATTTTAATAAATATTTATTCGAGTGGTACTAATGAATGTTTACTTACGGTACATTACGTAAATATTTACTCTATGAGAAAAAATTATGCTGGAATTCTTAGTGGTTCTTGCACTAAATAAATATATAGTTAAATGTAGTAAATATTTTATTAGTACCATGTTCAAATAAATATTTATTAAAATTTAGAAATTATTCTCTTAGTGTACATACACAGCTAGTTTCTAACTTGATACCGATATTTATTATTGTCTTATTTGATTCTCGATACGTTTAATGAACATGGCCGCTGATAAATAAAATTACAATATTGAAATCTGGCTGATTATGTACATACAGGATGTTTATCTCAATCACTTTCTGGGCTTCTTTAAATTCATTTTTTACGTAAAGTCTAATCAAACATATTAAAAAAACCTGGGAGACAAGGAAATTAAATCAGGATTTACACAGAGTCGCATGTTGAATTATCAGTCTGGTTTTCGCGAAGTTAATCACAAATTAAGAGGCGATTTATCGTCTCGACGATAGACGATATCTTTCGTTCGAGCGTATAACAGCGCTGCGCGATAACAAGGAACGTTTTATAGCGCGGATAATAAACGTGGCGCGTTTTCAGTAAAATCATCTCGCATCGAACGCGCTCGCTAAAAGCTGTAATTGTTTTGCGCGTCGTTAAACCAATATTCGTGTGCAAGGCCAAAAAGACGCGACTCCGCGTTCGAGAGGCAATTAGTTGCCGAGAAACGCTCGCGGTAACCAGAAGAACGTATCCTAGATAATGACGATGAGTGGCAGTTTCGCTCTAGATTTATTTTCCCGTGCTATACGCTTTGCCTCGCGTTTATTGCCGCGTGTATAACTTCAGCGGACAATAGCGCACTCGCACGCGCGTGTGTGCGCGTGTGCGCGCGCTTGTGTGCGTGCGTGTGCGTGTGTGTGCGTGCAGCGCGCAAATCCGTTAATTCCTCGTACAAATAAAGGACTTATCTGCGCAGCGCACTCGTTCCTGCTGTTATGATAACCTTATTAGTATGTGAGCCCTGCCGAAAACAGTGACAATCACGGTTGACAGAGTAAATCGATGATGCTACCCGGAATAGCTGTCGCGCCGTTTGACTCGCGAACGATTTTACGAAACACCGGTGTGCCGCCGCGCCGTCGAAAAACGTCGGCATAAATATTTCAAATAATTTGGATGTATACATAAAAATTATTTTAAAATAAATATTAATATGTATCTTTTTTTTACAAATGAACGATCGTTTTAAATCTAGAGCACTTTCGTATAAATGTAAAGCATTTGTCAATACATAAAATATTATTTTAAATACAAAGTATCTCTCTTAATAAATAAATAATTATATTTCGACGGTGTGCCGCCGTCGAAAAACGTCGGCATAAATATTTCAAATAATTCAAACGTAAACATAAAATTTATTTTAAAACAATAAATATTTATTAATATGCATTTTTTTTAATATAAACGTACGATCGTTTTAAATCTAGAGCACTTTCGCATAAATGTAACGCATTTGTTAACACATGAAATATTATTTTCAATATAAATTATCTCTCTTAATAAATAAATAATTATTTTTAAACGGTTGTGAAACTGCATTCGCGTTCTTCCGTGCAAAAACAAATACGAATTAGTTTTAATTATTTGTGTTGAGTCTGTTGTTTTATAAACGCACGTATACGCACTCGCGCGACGTTAGCGGCTTAAGAGACCGTGCTCTTTTTATTCTCGGTTTCGTTCGACTGTTGAAATTTCTTTCCGAGTTTACCTCGTGTTTTCGTGGATCTGCATGTGCAACGTTTCACAGAATTCACCTCTTTTCTTCCCTCACCCGCGGAACTTCTTCGGTAGACATAGAAGATTTACACTTCGCGCGAATTCTCGAAGCACCCGAATAGCCGCCAGAAGAAGATATGAGCACACGACGCGAAGACAAGAGTCTACTTTCTTATTTTTGTTCTCCTTTGTCCTGAGTGTTTAACCAGCCGTGTGAGATGGTCGAATTTAGAATCGACAGTGGCCGCGATAACCACGAGGAGGAAAAAGAAAAAGGAATTACTGAGTGATGGGAAGCAAACACATTTCTGGACACAATTTACACAAGTCTCGTTGCTGTCTACTTGTGTTTTTTCTCTTCGACAAATTCAGTGGATACAGTTTGCAGATTCGGAGAAAAAAAATGGCGTCTATCGCAATTTTTTTTACTTACTAAACGACAGTAATCGATTCTGCGCCTTGCACGAAGTACAGTGCTAAAATATAACGTTTTCTGATCGAATAAACGCTTTCGTTATGCAGTACGTGCGACAATATAGCGCGCACTGATGTTGGAACAGATGTCTTACTGATACTTATGATGTAAAAGCCCGTTAAATTTTCACCGTCATTTCGCGAATAAACACTAAACGTTTTAGCAATAACGTGACTTCAAACCTGTGAAACGAATGGAGAGATGTGTAAACATCGCGCATCAAGCTTTGATATGTTTAACAAATACATCGTTCAATACAAAAGAATTAGTAGTACATTTCACGAGTTTAGAGTAACGGATATCCCCCCATATCGTCGCGTCACGTCACACACGTGTACATCGCGGTGTCACAAACGAAATTTTCGTCGAGGGAAGAAACGCCGTGTGTCGGGGAAGAGCATTTACGCGAGCAATCTCTTCTTTCGCGAGCAGTAATGAAAATCTGTCCAGCGTTATGTGGAGTAATGTATTTATCGAGGAAAGAGAGCGCAGACCACCATTCGAACGAATCATTCAGGTATATCACTGGACATTTACCCAGTAAATTATGCGCATCACAATCAGGACCGTGACTATTGCTTTTTTCCACTCGTCACGTACGATACACGTCACCGTAACGCGTATATGCATCTTTGAGCGTTATCAGCGCGTATACACACGGCAGAATCGTATGTCGCACGTGAGTGAGCGCGCACATGTGTGTGCACGCGCGCGCGTCAAGCGCACATGAATAGGCAAATTGCATTACCGTAGACGTTACGAGAAACTAGTTCGAGCCGAATCGACACATACACGCGTACATACACGTACGCACAACGAGCAATAACAACTTTTGTGAGGCCGACGCGACGCCGCTATTTCGAGATGCATCACGGCACTGCCAAACGTATCCACCCCAAGGTCGTCACAGGTCCGCGGATGTCACGTCTTTTTCCCCTTCGACGCGTTACGTAACGCGGTCTTAATCGATTTTCCTAGCCCATTCGCGCCTCTTTTTCTCTCCGTTTAGCGAATTTATTTACCGAATTTTGCAACATTGATTTCAACGTGATATATGATTTTTCTTTTAACACGATATATTTCAATAACATGCATAAAAAAACTGTTGGATTTTTTTCAAGCTTTACGTTCGAAGAGAAAAAAAATATACAGTAAAAAATATTTTGTATTTGATTAAAGCCGGTACGTTGAAACCGGTTTTCGTTAAAATTGTGTTAAATTTTTAATATAACCGAGTGTCAATTCAATATAATGTGATTGTATTATTTGAATATTTTACGTTAGATTGATATTCAAAATTTTCTAGTGTTAAAATAATGCAATTTGTAGGTAAATAAATAAATAATTAAAAAATAGTGCAGTTTTGAAATATAAATGGTAAAATAACGAAATAAAATGTGTCAACATATAAATGTTAATTTTATTAAAGAAATTTGCTTTCACAATTGGTTTCCGCAATTCAGTATCAAAACGTTATACTTTGTTCGTTTTTTACATAATGCCTGTGTTGCATTTCGTGACGCATTTATGTTAATTGGACTGTTTAAAATTCATTGAATTTAATAGAAATTTTCCGATTGTGTACGTTCGCGTTTCTCAGGACGAGAAGTCGCTTTTACAATCTTATTTCATAATCTTATATCAGGAAGTTTAAAGATAGAAATAATTAAACATCAAACAGGCTGACAATGAAGGAGATAATGAAGCGGGATGGGAAACCTAGCGAAATCCGTTCTAATCTAGGGAGCGCGGAATTAATTTTAGCTCAGCAAATAGTAATTCGCGAAATGGCTTCTCTGCTACGTGACATTGTGGGAGGTAATTCCCGAACTTTTCTGTATAAATAGATAGACAAGATGCGCGTGCCCTCGCCTCTCCCGTGCCGAACACACGCGACGAGCGTTTAATCCACCACCCGTTAGAAAGAGGTCGGAATCTCGTACGCGCGATCGATTTTACGTTGCATCAACTTTTATAAACGGTAATCAGCTTTACGGCAGAAGAATAAAAAGGCACTGAAAGACTCAAATTTTCGTATTGCGAGTTGACTCAACTTCTCGATCTTTTTATAATCGTTCCTAATTTGATTGTAAGACTCGTCGGTGATCATACTTCAAGTATAATATGAAAAAAACAAACAACTGTGTTTTTTGTTGTTGTAAGAGTTCTTGATTTAATTTTTGAGATATTTATAAACAGCTTTCTAAAAAGAAAAAAAAAGATCTTTTAGAGAATTTTTCGAGGTTTTCCAAGCTTTCCGAAACCTCGAAATATTCAAAGCTTTCGAGAATTTTCGGTTTCGACTCGAAACGAGAATTCGGTTCAAACCCATCAATAAACTATTGACTGGCAGTTATTTGAACCGCCGGCCAAGCGTTAATGCGAATTCATTCGGGAATATGGAGCGTCCGAGATAATCGCGCGTTCGCGGCGATGCGAGATCTCCTCTGGAAAAATTCGCCGGGAAATGCATCGCGCATTTGACCGACTTCCCGCGTGCGTGCGTGCCTCTACACCCGTATGTGTGTAAAATAATCTTTCGGATGGCGCCACCATCGCCGCCCTACCTACGGGCGGGTCCATACTGGGTCACGGGTCGATCTTCGCAACGTAACGTTCCAATTCGCGCTTGATATTGATCTGAGCTTTTCCGCCCACGTTACAAAAGCTCCCGGCGACCTGGCTTCCTACGTACGTTCCCGGCGCAGAGAGGAGAATTATCAAAGAGAGAAACACTCGTCGCTCACTGAAATGCCTCCGAAGAAGCCGGTAGTGTTGTCTCCATAATGACCTATCGGACTGCCCTAGATTCCTTCGCGAGATGACTCGCTCTCTCGATATTTTTTTTTAACTATTTTCGAATTTCTTCGACAAAACGTTTTATTCGAAGTTTTAATAGAGTTTTAATAGAGCCTACGGAAAGCTATAAAAAAAAGGATTCGAGATTATGAGAGCAAACAGTGCTCATCAAACTGAGCGCAAATTGTTCAATCGACGTAGGTAAAAAGATGAATTTTATCAGATACTGGAACGAGTCTATTTCCGATAATATAAGTGATTTGATTTTATATGACTTTTTTTTAAAAACCAATTCTTCTACTTATTTTACATATCAAGATAATCGTTCATGCGGTTTACACTCTGAAAGCATAAAATATCTTGCACTTAGATTTCAATGATCTTCTTTTGGTATTTTGATATGTAAAGTAATAAGAAGATTTGATTTATTATTATAAAAGATAAAGTTTTACATATGTATTAATGCAAATATCTCGATTAATTTTACTAATCAATCATATTAATTAAACATTTCTTACTTAAATTTATTACGTACATTTCAATATCATTTGTCTTTCATATTCTAAACTCCTCTTTTAACATCTTGTGTACATACTAGATCGAACACCTAGCTATACAGAATAATGCAAGAACACACGGCGTTTATATTAAACTTAGTCGAAAATTATAAATTCAAATCGATCGCATCTAGATATCTGGTTGGTTAAATGTTTAGGTACTTATTAGTGAAGAGTGGCTTAGGACGCTTCATACAGTCATTATTATATCATATATTATCTACTTAAACGGTATATATCGCTTATGTATCCTTTACTATGTTAGATATTGGAATAATGGGTCTCGATAGTTTGTGTATGAAA
The DNA here is from genome assembly GCF_016802725.1 of Solenopsis invicta. Classification (NCBI taxonomy): domain Eukaryota; kingdom Metazoa; phylum Arthropoda; class Insecta; order Hymenoptera; family Formicidae; genus Solenopsis; species Solenopsis invicta. The sequence goes on from NC_052673.1 coordinate 15,606,639, forward strand.
TAATGGAGAATTTCCGTGTGCGCACGAATCGAGTTGCCGACAACCATCACCGCGCCAGGTTTAATTTCGCGATTTCGATCAATTTCGGGGTTGATGCGGGCGTGTTCGGGACTCGGACGTAGAACTTAAACTCCGACGGCAGTGAAACTTACTCTCCGGCACCGTGACCGAACGCGGTTCAATAACCTCGCGTGCCACGATCCGAAATTGCGAATAAGAGAGGTATATACAGGCAAATGGAAGATCGCGATAACGCAGCGGGAGCAGCTACGAAATATTCCGCCGCCTCCGGCGCTTTTCGTGGCGAGGAGGTTGATACGATGCCCGAACGATCGATCACCTATGTACGCCCGTTAAAATAGCCATCACCCTTCCTCTCTACGTCACCGCCGTGTCCTTGAGAATTCCACCCTCGTACGACCTCCGTTCGTACGTCTAAATACGACATGAACACCCTTAACGATTCCACATAATTCTCCCCATCACTCGTCACGCGGTCCCTCCCGTACGGTATCTGGGGCACTCGGTTACGTATGCTGCAACGTGCGTGCACGTGCTTAAGAATAAATTACACGAATTTGTCACTAGCTAATTGCTGCGGACCTCGCGACAACTTACATGACGAGTTAAAGAGCTGCAATGAGAGGGGAAAGAGAGAATCATTTTTTTTTCTTTCAGGCCGCTCTTTGACTCGGAGTCACTTCCCAAGGGGGGTTATTCGTAATGTCGATGATAGCTTCGTTTCCTCATTTTTTTTCCCGCCACCCCACAATAACCATTACGTGCAATTTGTGTGTCGCAATTTTCTCGAGCAAATACCTTCGCTGTTAGATTGCCCTCGCTCACGACAGATTTCGACGAGCTGTCGCTACTGATTTAAATCTCGGCGACGTAGCCGGGGCGTCTTGATTCAATACTCGGCGTTCGAATAAATTCTCCTGCGAAATATATACGAGCTGGGGGCTCCGATCCTCGTGTTCCTCCTCCTTTTTCTTTCGCCACCGGCGAGCGAGATGCAGGAGAATATCCCGTTTCTGGGGCGAATGTTTTCCGTACGATCAATATGTCTCTTCTCGTTTTCCTTCCCGCTGCCATCGTCGGAACTACCCTCGTGCCCCTTAAAGGGTCGTTCTGTCGAAAGCCTCTTGTACTTTCCCTTATTGCCGAGTCGTGAAGACCGGTCTTGATGCCTGACTGGCCTCTTTTGCGTCCGTCCGACGCCGACGACGACGACGCACTGTTGACCCTGGAAGACTCGAGTACGAGAAAGTTGCTTGATTACGCGAGATGGCTCTTGCATTTTCGCCAACAAGCCTGCACGCGAACACTTCGAACTTTACTGCGAATGTCCGTCGCGTCATGATTTCTTGCCGCATGAGAATAAAATCGTGACTCTTTCCTGCGTGTGTCACACCCATTACGCAAAGAGATTTTTTTTTTTATAATTAGCTCAGACATTATTATTACAAGAAAAAAAGTTTCTTCCTATCGAATCATTTCCTTTGATTCAAATAAATATTGGTTAAAATAATTTATTTGTAAAAACTTGAGAAATAACCTTTTAATCAAGGAAATGATATTAAAATATATTTCTTTCGAGAGTAATAAAATAAAAAGTAATAAAATTCTTTTTACAGTATTTTTTCACGGTAAATTTTGAGCGTTCACTTTGATGCTCACAGCGTTATAAGCATCATTTCTTTTTTGTTGTTTATCAAATATTTGGCAAGGACTGATGATGCTTACAAGCGCTGTGAGCGTCAAAGCGAACGCAACCTTTGGATCATTATTATATCATCGTTATCTTTTACATAATTTTGCGTTTTATATACATCATTGTTTATATATATACTGTTTAGTTATGTCACTTATTGTTAGTTTCTCTGATTAACCTACAACGGAGCCTGTCGTCGATTATCGATTGCCCTTGCGTCACTCGCGAAAAATAGCAGATAAGAACGACAAGCGGAAATGATAATCCTTTTTTCGCCGGTGAAAATGCGATTTCGTGGTACAAATGAAATTATTTCGAGTTCCCCAGGTCCAGAACGAAGTCCATTGTCCAATCGGACGGCGACTGTCGACAGACGATTGTATCACACCGCAGCGACAGCAAAAAAAAGGGACATTCTATTTTATTGACGGACGGATCGCCGATCACTTTCCCCCCACGCCGTGTCACTCACGCTTGAAACTTCTGATCTCGGTAGCAAGAAATGCATCACGACTGCTGTAACGCGCTCGCCATTATGAAAGCGATCGTTGCCACTTTGCATGAAACTTTAGAATTTCGAGCGACGAAAGTGATCAGGCGGCGGGATTATATCAAACGGCGCGCGTTTAACTTCCTGTTTTACTTAAATTTATTTCGCGCAGAAATCGATTTCGTATATCGTCATCAATGCCGTATGTCGGTCGAGCTTTTGACGCGGTGCCGTTCCTCGAATCTTCCGCGGTTTTAGAATATCAACTTTTCGAAAATATCCTCGGAATTTTAGCGTCTCATTAAAACAGAAAACGAGATATTATATCCTGCGCGACGAGAAAATCTCCTCCCGATACTTGAAACGATTTTGAGGAGCGTTCCAACGTAAAGTATTTTGCGTGCATCGATAATCGATGACACGGCGCATTCGTGCGCGCTACCGTTTCAGAATGTTTATTGTAAGACGCGGTGCGTATGTTATTTTCGTCTCTCACGGCAGGCGCGTCCGCTCTTTCCTCTCTCCACGATTGAATTTCGTCCGCCGCGCGCGCGAGTTGTCTTTTTTTTTCCTTCTTTCGGGGATTATTTCGAAATTGGATCAGGTCAGCCGTCCCCGGGGAACGTGACTCACGCTCACGGGCGTATTTCGCGAAATTTCCTCGACGGCTCGTCGGACCGAGATTACGGCATTCCTCCGTGCGAACGTCACGAGAGCGCATTAAGAGCCGTCCGCCGTTGTTTTTTTAACAACGTCGGCGCCGTATCACCTGCTTCCTTCCTAAATGCCCAATAATACGCGCAAATAAGCGATAATGGGTGGTCTATTGTTTATATTGACATGCGCATCGCTGAATCACTATTGATGCTTTCGCGAAGGAAGTCGTGAAACGAGTAGAAAACGAGTACAACGTACGCGCAACGTGCACCGCACGTATTGAACTAGAAACTTGAGTCAACAATAATTTTTTCTATGTTTTACTTTTTTCCTACTTTTTAGTGAACCTTCTTTTGCAAGCTTTAAAGGGAAAGAGTGTGCATGAACGTACGTATGTATGTATTGTACAAACAAAATTATTGTAAAAGTAAAATTCTGTAAAATTCTGTAATAAAAATCAATAGAAAAAAAGCTTTTTTTTTGAAAAGATGAAAAAGATTTAAATTCTTTCAAACGTTCACTTTTGTATATCGTTAATATTGAGAAATTCATTATTGAAATTCCACAAATCAAGATCCTTTATCAAAAAATATTTTTATTTTTTATTATTACACATTAATTGAAATACGATATAAAGTAGTATTAGAAAAGATTTAAAGGATTAGCGAAAATAAAATTTAAAAGATCGGAATGCACATTGTTCACGAATTCTCAACGAATACGAAAAATTATTACATAATCCTGTAATAAAAATCAATATAAAAAAGCTTCTTTTTAAAAGGAAAAAAAAAACTGCTTAAATTCTTTCAAACGTTCACTTCTATATACCGTTAATATTGAGGAATTCATTATTCAAATTCCTGAAATTTATCAAAAAATAGTTTTATTTTTGGTTATTGCATATCAATTAAAATACGATATAAAGTGTTGCAGAAAAAATTTTAAGAGAGATTAGCGAAAATAAAATTTTAAAGCGGCATATGTATTGTTCATGAATTCTCAATGAAAACGTTCGTTTCGTGGCCATTCATACAAAACATTGCGTAAACAACTTTAGCAGCCGCAACACGCTACTACGCACGCATGGTCGCACGAACTCTTCTTGTGAACTTGTGAACTTTATTAATAACACTTGACGACTATTTGGAGTTCACGGTCACGGTGATATAGTTATGTTCTTTCCACACGATTCATTGCTTTTTTCAATGATTTTATATATATAAAATATATATATATATATATATATATATATAAAAATTATTCGATAAGAATTAAATAAAGTACCTATATATAAACGGCTTTATTTCATTTTTATCGAATAATTTCTTCAAAGAAACTTTACGTATTTTTTAATATTGGCTCGCTCTCTAAATAGTTCGCGATGTTTGAAGCGTTTGAAAGTTTGCAACTCCGCTGTTTGTTCAATTTTGTCTGTTTCAATTTTGGACAGCGTGCAACAACATTTGTTATTTGTTACGTCTTCCGAAAACTTCTCCACATTCGCGAAAATCTGGCGCACATGTTTGGAATTGGTCGATCGCCACGGACAAATGAAAATGCCTCGCGACTTCGTCGATGATGACGTAACAAGAAAAAAAAGAAAAAACACGCGGGGATTAAATCTCGGGGATTTATGGCGTCTCGTAAAAAATCTCTCGCGGAGCGTAAAGTGGATATAATTATACTATCTTTTATTAAGCAGAGCCGCGGCTCATTTCCGCCGCAGTAAAAATTGATTCGCGAACTCATGCGTGCGATTGATAATCGATATATTATAGTTTAACGTGTTAACGCCGCAAATATATAACCAGCATTTCTTTGTGTGTGCTTGCAGCTGAAGGACGTGCTCGAAACTCAAGAATAGAACAGAGGCAGATATCCACAGGCGAACAATAAGGTAACTTTCCTGTCGCAGATAATGGAATAGCCGCGCTGCGCGTCGCGTGCGTGAATGCGCCGCCGCCGTCGCATGTATGTACAAAGAGTACCCACGGAAAACACTCTCGGCGTTCGATCTCTCGCGGTTCTCAGGTGACGGAATGCGGCGCGCGCTTCCTACAAGATAACGAAATACATCGCTGATCCTTCGGAAAAGCCTTGCAATTAACCTTTGGCGCGCTCACGGCGCGCTCATTAGCGCTCGTCTATCGCGTCTCGGTGCAGATTTATTCCACGTTATGTAAATCCCGGCAGAGAGATCACAATGATACACATTAGCGTTTATCATTGTGCGATCTCTTCTCAGAAATGGCAGCCGGTATCGTCGATTTTAATCCGTGATTAGTGCGATAAACGGCACTTCTCAGGATCAACGTCGGGACGAGCGACGTTCGCGCGTGATGATGTATATTTTTTTTTCTTTCGTATCGCGGGGAAAAATGTGCACGACATGTATGTCGGCCCGATAAGAGAACCGATTTGCAATTATGAAAATGCAACGTAATTATATATACGAGTAAGTAAAGCGTAGACTGGCACGCCTTTGATATCGCCCTATCGATTCCTGATAAAACGTTTAACCAGCGGTTAACATTACCATTGATCTCGGTCTACCGCAAATCCAGTTGACCAACTTGACATTCGGTTGATAAGCGGAATTTACGAGCTCGATCATATGCCGCTTATCAGCGGCAAAAGTACGATGTTTAAACCGCATGGGCCACCGCATGTCCGCGACGATATTTGCGTATACCTCGTGAAAATTATCGCGACGAGCATGAACAGAGCTGTAGGTGTGCGATTAACACGCGGACGCGTCCTCTCTCGTACAAAGCGCGAGATGTGGGCCGCATTTTAAATTTATGAAATTATTTCGTTAATTAAATTTGTCGAAATTAGAAATTTATTAATTATACGTTTGAATTTATAATCAAGCTGTACGTGTTTCATTAAATGGATGCCCTACGTAATTGCTATAACAAATTTTAATTTCAATTAAAAAGTTAAATGGAAAATTTGAAATCTAATGTATCGTTAAAGTCATCAGCTTTGTGTAAATTGCAATTGTGGCGATTTTACATCGATACTCATGCATTATTCCTCATCTAAAGATACATCCTGAATCACAAATGCCGCGGCATTTTTTCTTGCTATTATCACGTTCGTACCTCGCTGATGATAATTCTTCACTTTGCACGAGGGCCACTGCGAGCATCCGTTCGCCATAACAACGCTATTTATGCCACTTGCTCTGGAAATAGTTTCACTGGCTAACTTCCAGATGATATTTTTCAGTTCCACGTTAAGCCCGCGGCGCGTAAGTTAACAGAGCGGCAGACAATCGATGACCCATCCGACACACGCACGCTACAAAATCGAGCGGGACAATAACAAAGTTGCCAATGTTATCGTAATGGCAACCGGCCGGGATAGAATCAACTTGCACGCGAATTCAATTCAGTTTAATTTGATGCTCCTGGATCAAAATGATAATTCAACAATAATATCAATTATTACTGAGCACGAGACTTTCTTTCGATACAAAGATTGATGCTCACTCCCGTAAAACGATTCGAATAAAGAATTAGATGTGTACGATAGTTCTTAATATATATTAATTATTATAATTGCAACTTTATTTCTCCCTACGCATAGAAAGATATAATCTTTCTTTAGTTTGAGAGTAAAAATTGTGTTTTCTTAATTAATGTACATTTCACTTTAATGAGACATGTGTGAATATTTAACAGTGCTTAATTTTATACGGTCGTCCGTCTTGATATAATTTTTACTATGCAAAAGTTTAATATCGTGAAAAATTTATGGCTTAGAAAAAAAAAACTGATAAACAACGTGTATAATGTTCGTTAATCTCAACGTTTATCTTATGTCCCGACGATACAGTATTATTTTCGCTGTTTATAATGAAACATCAAAACTATCCTGAGATAAAATTGCTTGAAAATAAGATAACGACAGTCTATCGAGAATCTCAAAATATTTAGCTTATATTTTACAGAATGTTCGTCCATTAAATAATCTATTGAGCACTAATGTGAAGTATCTAAATATTTAGCTGTGTGTGGACAAAGATTTGAAAATATTTATTGGTCTATCAAAATAATTGTGACGGATGTTCAAGTACGATGAACAAGGCTGCAAAAAAAATGTCAACATTTTAGCAATCAGTTTGAGAGCCCAACGATAATTATTTTGATGGTCTAAAAAAATTATTTTCAGATCTGTATCCAGCTAAATTTTTAGGTACTTTAGCAAAACTATTCTTTCTCCGTGTACCAAAAACATTATGTATTATCGGAGAGATGAGGTATAATTTTTTTCTCAACATAATTATTAACAATTAACTATAACTTAAAGTTATTAACTCTAACTTTTTCTTTATTTATTTTATTATCTTTATTATTCTGAAGCACGTTGCTCGCCCAGAGGATTCGTTCAATCGCTAGGAATCTACAAGACACACGCTTGCGAGTACCTAGTGCCTCCTCCATTTAACGCTCGCAATGCCTTCGAATGTTTACAGCGCACGCGATTGGAACGAAGCGCGACGCCGCGCCGCGTCGAAGAGACACATGCGTATAACATCGTCACGTAATGCAGATATATAATAACGCCTCTAATAATACGGCGAGGTCGTTCTTCCCCAATCTCCCGCGGTGGATGCTCGCGGGTCTCGCGCGGCCGTTATTACGACACACCGCGTCGATTTAAATTTCAGCTGTATCGCCAAGCGGATTCCTAATGTCCCCGCGGCGCGACAATAAATCGCCATAGCGGCGCGGCGTCTTTCCAGAGCCAGCGTCGCCGCACGTAAAGTGCCGCGGGAGCTGGCACACGTTCGCTTTTATTACGGGACGAACGAAATCGAAGATACTCTCTCGGAACGAACGCACGCTCGCGATCTGCGCGAGCCGCATGTCGCGAGACGCAGCGAGAGACCATTGGGAATTTATTATCATTCTTTTCATTCTATTACGGATATGTACATGCACGAGGATGGAGTAAATGCGAGCCATAATTTTGTACAAAGTCCGATTTAACGTGAATAATCGCTTAACGAAATAAATATGTAACGAGAAACCTTAAAAATATATAATATATTGAAAATATATATATTAGGTCATTACATTTTATTTTTTCTCTTAAATGCGCGAGACTGGTGGATGTGCTCCGCATAATTAAAAACAATATAATTAATAATATACTCTTTCACGATATCTTGGGTTTTCTTTGACGCGTGGCTCACGATCGCGAGTTCTATCTCTTTTGTCGCGCCCGTTATGTAATTGACGTGGCACAGCCAAAAACAGAAGCGTTACGCATTCCGTTACGGAATGTTTTTCCGCTATATATCTAAAGTCCGATTTTTCACGGGGTTAATGCCGCGGATTTTGTGCGCGTGCACGTCTGGATTTTATACTACAAATCGCGACTATTTGCTCATGAACGGAATTTTCCAGTCTAGATGAATAAAAATACCCATTTGTGTGTTGTTAATTTAATATTTTAGAGTTAATCGTTAATAATCATGTTGAGGAAAAAATTACTGAATTTCAATAAATATTTATTCGAATGAAATATTTACCAAATGTAAATATATTTTATTTAGTACAACAATTACTCAGTTAAGTATCGTTTTTTCTTATAAAACAAATATTTATCTATCGCAAGTAAATATTCCATTAATACTGTTCGAATAAATTTATTAAAATTTAGTTATTTTTTCTCTCAGCCTGTATTAGCTATGTTATAACGAGAAAGGAAAAGCATTTTTTTTTCTTATATATATATATATATAAATAATATACTGAGCAAGTTTCGTACATTGTAATGTCGTGCACGCACACACGGCACGCGTGCAACAGTCGGAGTCTCATTCACGCTGACACAGCCGGTCACTCGGTCGGCCGTGATATTCCTGGGATGACACACGGCGCGCACCTTCGCCTCGTCGGAGATGAGACCTCTCTATTTATAAATGTGGGTCGACGGTGCGTTTCGTCATTATTACTTCGAGGGAACGCGCGGAAACGCGACAGACGGCAGCCGTCAGGTCGTCGCGCGACGCCGAATCGATTAAGATTTTTTTTTATCAAATGTTTTTTTTGCCGTTCTTCGAAGTTGTCAAAAATAGCCGTTATCAGGTCTGCGCGACAAATTAATTGGTAAAGCAAATGGAATGGTTTTATCGATCAATGATAGAGGGAAGAGACACGCGTTCTTGTGAACGTAAATAAAACATGACATATCGCATGAGCATTCTCAAAATTTTCATGTTTTTCCGATGAAAGTGTCAAGTTCTATTTCGGTGTCTCTGGTTCTACTTTCGGTGTCTCGTATTGCCAAGTAGTGCCCCATTTGTCTTGGATATCCGATGTTATTCAAAACAATGTCTCCGCAATAATTTCTTCCTGTGTTTATATTGCCGTCGTCGTTTGTATTTTATTATTGCACACGGTTGGCGCGGTTGCGAATGAGTTTTCTAAGCAAGTTACTTCAGCCGTCGTGCGCATCGCCATTCTGCCGACCCATCAACTTTCGCAGAAGCGACAGCGGTCACGAAGAAGAGAGAGAGAGAGAGAGAGAGAAAGAAAAAAAAAAGATATATATTCGCTCTAGTTCGCTCAGCGCGATTATATTATTTTGCGTCGTCGAGTGGCGGCAACAAGGTTAGCGCAGTCCTCGAGGAGTTCTCGTCAGTCGCATTCGCTCGTAACTGAAAATTGCACCTCTGCTTCGCGCGTGAAGACACGAACGAGCGGGATGAGTGTGAGTGAGTCATGAGAGAAAGGGAGACGGAGCACGCTCGTAAACACGATTAAAAGGGATTGGCACGAATTTCGCCAGGCGCGTTCCCGCTGAAGCTCGGAGATTTCTGGAGTCTCTCCTTAAGCCTATTAAAATGCTCGGCGGTAATGGTGGTAGTAGTAGTAACGTTGCTTTGGACACTTCTCGTTCGGCGTTACGTGCACCGTTTGATCCGTACGCAACAAATGCACTTGCTTCTTTCATCGCTCGTCCGTTTGTCCGTGTTCATTGTAAAAAATGGAATTTTTTTTTATAGACGAAACGTCGATAAATGCCTCGGGCACGCGCCGGCGTGCTAACGAGCTCGCCTCGCAATTATTAATTATATTTTTTGTCGTCGACATTAAACGACGTATTGCGTTAAAATTGATTAATAAATCTCATAATCGAGTAAAAGAAAAATAAAGCGCTACTGTCCGCACGTTGTTGTTATAGCCACTGTCTTCTCGAGAATTTTCCGAGACGCTTCTGACGGGAATGTAGAACGCGTTATATTTCGACGAGACTGCGAAACGCAAAGTCAAAAACAAATTGACGAAACTTGGTTTTTGTTAGTGCGCGCGATGCGTTTGACTGAGAGGAGCTGTCGGATACGAGGAACGTCGACGTACAATCAGACAACAGTGGGTGCCTACATGAAAGCCGCATTTTCAATCTCGCAGCGAGACGGCGCGGAACGGAATGCGTATTCGTGACATTTGAAGGGGTGGTCTTAAATTAAAACGGTTAGAGCGGAGAAGCTGTGCTGGTACAGCGTTAAAGAACGCAGCGATTGCCACACCGCTGCTTTTGGCTGTGGTTCATTCTGAACGACCGCCTTCTGCTTCTTCTTCCTTTTTATCATCGTCTTCTTCTTCTTCTTTCTTCTTCTTCTTTTTTCGCCACGACAATATGTTCGATTGACCAATCGCGAATCGACGATCCGTCTGTGACTTGCCGTACATTTTTCAGCACGAAAATATTTTTAGAGATGCGCCCTGGTAATCGATTCAACGCGCAGGTTTGGTGAAAAATTTGTTTACGTAACGCGAGAACAGATTCATTGTATCTCTCGGGTCCTCCCGTATCAATTGATGCGTCAAATTAATCTCACCGACAGCGGATAAAGCGTCTGAAACTTCGGGCCATCTGTTAAACGGAGAAACTGGTTTATCGAATCTTATTTATCAACGTGAGTCTAGGCACTTTGTTTATAATGTCACATGGTTTATGCCAGATTAATACATGTCAGCAAACTCTTAAACGGCTTCTAGACGCTCAATAATATTGTACAGTTTCTCCAGATAATGCAAAACGAACTCGATACAGCCGCCAGACGATCAATATTGTACAATAATATTGAACGTCTAGAGATCGCGTTTTTATTCTTTTTACACAAAGAAACGATTCCCCGATGTAACAGTAGCGCCACGTCGTCTGTCGTAATTTTATTTCTAATTATGTATGACCTCGTGTCCAAAGTAAGTCGATTAAAAATACATTGGGGACAATCGTTAAAACGGTTTCGGTTGCATTGAGGAGAAAATTAAATACCGCACGAATATCTCCGATATCGTTACATTCTGTCTCGCAATATTCGCAGAATACAAGCGTAACGTAAATCATAAATTGCTAAAAAAATAAAAAAAAAAAACTTTACAGCTGCTGAAATTTGATGCCAACTGTCGTGAGCATTAAAGGGTGTTCGGAAGATACATAAAGAAATGAATTTTGATTTAAGAGCGTTGTTAAAGATTCAGATTTATGTGAATCGTTTGCAAGCATGTCTCGGAAATTGCGTAATGGGCGACGAATAATTATGGAGAACGTCGCGTGAAAACGTGCCGTCGCAGGAAAATTCGTAATAAGTGATGTCGTTATGCTGAATTAAGATACCGCGTCCGACTGCGAGGCGGACTAATCGTTACCGGTACTATTCCACCACTATCTAGCCGCCACCGGCTTTTATCGCTCTGTGCTTTATTGCGGCTGGCTGGCTGGCTGCTGCCAGTACTATTCCACTGGATCGAAAAGAGTCTTGCCTCGCGCGACACGTTTTCCGACACAAAACGTCACTTCGCGATATCGCTGTGAATCAGATGACGTACAGTATTACGCTGCGTAACGACCTGTGACGAATGCGAAAGTCTTTTATTGTGGCGTCGACTTTATCGCCATCGCGTCGATTATCGATCGAATCGAATTTGTTGTGGGACATTATCGGGAAAACAAAACATCGTACACGTCTCGGGACTGCATCGTAATGCGTTCGGAAAGATCGAGAATGCACGAGTACGCATATATATATCTTTTAACCGTGATCATAAAATCGATGTTTGATTCTCTCTTCTCTTCCGCCACACGAACGATTACGAGCGTGTTCCGAGTTACACACTGGCAGAAACGAAAATCTATAATAGACGTAAAGTGATATATAGATTCTCGACAATGTATTTATATCGGAACTAAGCTTATATACCGTGAATTTAATACACTTTGAGCGTGGAATCCCCGCGTGGTTACGATGGAAAAGATGAGGCTAATAAGAAAACAATTGGCTTTACGAGGACGTGCTCGCGGTATTTACCGCGCAATATTGTTGAAATACGCGGCTAATGACATAATTTCCTTTCGTGGGCGCTGAACAATAGATGTGTCGCACGTCACGAGCCTATTTCCTACTGTCAAAATTTATGACGCGACCGGAAGGAAAAATTCAAGGACGCCGATTCACGTCGAGCGACATCGCGGAGAGGGGACGACACGCGCTATATCGTAACATCGTAAATTATGCGATTGTTACGTCGACGACGCTTATGCCGTTGCGTTAAATAATCGCCAGGACGAGACTGCAGGCGTGCGCACCGACTCAAGGACGGTTCGCGCGAGTACGCGAATGTTCGATCTGTCTCATCGTTGTTAATAATGCAACGTACTAATTAAAATGGTTTTTTTTTTAAATCTAATATTAAAAGTGTCTTTCCGCACTGAAAAAAAAGACTGGTAATACCTAGCAAATGTGTAGTGAAATAGTATCTATTAAATATTTGGTTAATGTAACCGAAAATAATTTTACTTTTTTAAATATTTAGTAACTTATACCAGATTTGATAATACTAAACATTTTGAAAAATAAAATTTATCTTTGTTTATATTGACAAAATGTTTAATTGATACTATTTCACTATACATTTAGTAGTTATAATCAGATTTTTTATTCAGTGCGCGCAGCGATCTATTTGTTACAAAAGCACGAAATAATTACCTTATTACGCTTCATTTTTAATACTTTGTTGCGCTCCATCTGCGTAACGGTTTTACTGTTACGCCAATTTTGTTTACTGTTACGTCAATATTAATAATGCTGTTATAACGATGTTAATTCAATGATCACAATCATATATGTGAAATTGTAAACGATTAATTATGTAACTCGTGATACATTTTCATGTAAATGTAATCTATAATTTATTTTGTAATCTATATTCACAACAACCTTTCACATGCTACGTTTGTAATTAGTTCACGATATACGCATAAATTCCAAGCGAATTGATGAGATCAAATTAAATCTGCACATACCAAAAAGGGATGCCATCTCGAGAAAATATAAAAAAGAAACATTAAAACATGAATTTCAACATTATATCGATAACGGTTAACTAACAAGATCCCGGTTAATAGAACGCCGGGTTACCTTTCAATAAGAATTCGATAATCAATTCAGGACCCTTATCGCTCGAAGGAGCGAGGTCGGAAGTCATATCCGCTCTCGATCGCGCGAACGAAAAGTTTCTACATATTTCTTACCGGCATAGTATAATTTTATCTCTTTTTACTTTACTTGCAAACTATATTTGTTATGAATTCTGATCGAGAGCTGAAACTTTCGAGTTTCGGATCAAGTAATCGGAAAAAGTTTCTTTTATTATGTCGGTGGAAAACATTTGTAAACAAAATTAGAAAACTGAAGTTTCTCTTCGATTGCCCGTGTGTAAAAAGGGAGTAGAAAAAATTTTCTCTCTAGACTATAAGAATAAATTGAAACCTAAAGCGTGGGAAGAAACCTGATGCGCGGAAATAATAATTTTGCATTAATTTTACCGTTTATAACTTGGCAAATACGCGCTAATTTTATTTTTTGCATGCTCTAGTCCAATATTTCTCTTATTCCTTGCAGTTCTTTACTTCTTGTAATTATTGATGAGCCAAGCATTTCTATCTTTGCGTCGCCGAAGCCACAGAGATATAAATATTTGACATAAATATCAACGAATTTATCGCTGATTCTATTTTCGGGCGTACGCTCTCTTTCCGCTTTCGCGTTGTTGTTCGGAGCTCTATTCGGAGCGTTGTCATAAAAATACAAATCCGTTAATTTCGCGTTGGTTAATTGAATTCGCGTTTACTTGTGTTGCAAACAACTGCCTTCAACTAAACGATGTATCGTACACTGTGACCCACTAATCGTGAGACCTTGGACGCATTAGACTGCAGGTACGTTGTGCGCAATATTTCAACGTTCGAAGGTCGATCGGCAACCGATCGATTATTAGCGCGAGTCAAGTGACACATCCATAGATGCCAATGGTAACTTTCCTTTTGAGATGCCGCGCGACACATCGCCGCTACTTCATCGTTCGTACCTCCTTAGTGCAGTATAACGAAAACAATTCAGCGTCACGATAATGTCTTTCATCGTCTTCGTACGTCACTGCTAACAAATTCACTAATTCGTTTTATTTTATTCACTATAGTTTTTCCACACGTGTCAATCTTCTTTTTGCCTCAAATAATTTCTTCGGAAATAAAAGCACCGAGGTCTTTAATCGATAATCTAATAAAAAATGAGATTAATCCACTGGGAGCGAATTTAACATTTAACTGCACCGTATTTATAGAAATCCAAACCGATACAGATGTTTTAACGAGAAGCTCTTAAATCCGGTAGATTACGTTAGCGTGGCAGTTAATCGATCGTCGCGTTAAAAGTACGTTTGATTAATACCGTGCGACGCGTTGCTATCAACGTCGTTAAATCACGAGAGCGATACTACGCTCCGAATTACATAAGCGGCAAGCAACGGCATTCGCCATGGTCGTTTTCGCGAGAGACCTCGGAGTGCTGGGAGCCGCGCCGACGAGAGTCAAGAGCTCGGTTGCTCTCTGATAAGTGCGCGCCAATAATCGATAATCGCATTTCAGGTTTGCTGCATGATCGCGCGCCGTTATATTCCTCTACGCTCGACGTCACCTCACGACGGACCGTCTCGCTGGCGCGTTTGTAACACTTTTACTTTTTATATCCTCGACGTTCCCAGCACTTTCGGACTCGCTCGAGGGGAAAAAACTCAATTTTGCAAATGAATTCACGGCGCGATAAGAACCATATCTCCCGCGCCTTTCTCGTATTCATCATATGCAATCGGCCAAAATTGTCGTCGATAAATTAGCCGTTTCCTCTGAGACAGATTACGTATCAATCGAATACTGTTCCGAAATGGGCATCGGGGCAGCTATTTCTAACGTACATACAGCGCTCCTTCGCAAAACAAGAAAAAAAAAAATTATATGAACGCTGAAATCGTTCCATTCTTATCGCCTTTGAAAAATGACGGCGGGACATTGCGGTTACTCGAGAAGCTCAACCAGCGATTTATCTGTATTTTTAGTCAAGGCTCCCACCTTCCGTCAAATCTGAATAATAATAAGTTACGAAAATAACGCCGTCGCGCCGAATACGACGTTTCAACAATCGTGAAACTTTGTTCGGCCTGTCCTAGCGTGATGCGATGGGTTTATTCCCGCGTTTATGAATGGCGAAAGAGATCTATTAAGGTTGTGCGGGGAAGACGGGGGCAGGAGGCCTCTATTGGAACTCACCGGTCGCCGCGCCGCGCGCCGTTGCGTTGCAGTCTACGCGCGACGCTCGCAATTGCACCGCGCTGCGCCGCGCCGCCGCCGTACGTTGCGTAATCCGCCTCGCGAACGTACATACGCGTATACGCGTATATCGGCGACGGTGGGCCGTGCGTGTGAGTGGCTGCGCAAGAAGGTCCCGAGATGACCGTGGCCGAGCCGCGGTAATATACTGCTGCTGCTCTAGCATAGTCCCCCGCGTGCGTGTGCGTGCACACGTGCGCCGTATGTTGTACACGCATCGCTCCGCGCGCGCAGAGTCGAGTTAATTTCGCGCCATGTGTGGTCACGCATCGCGACAAAGATGGAATTCCGCCGTCGGCCTTCTTTCGCAACGGAGGAAGGACTATATAACTACGATCAGTTAAATCGGTTGGTGGAAAAAAAAATGAGAAATGTTGAAGATTTAGAGCGTCAATTTTTGGGCTGCATCCTTTGGAAACGCAAGAAAAATATGTTTGATTATTTAAGTCTTTAGGTTGACATCCATTTTAATTTTACATAAAAAGGAAGCATCTAATTTTCAACTAACTCTCTGCTTTAATAAAAATTATTCTTTTATCCTCTGCTTGTGCAGTACACGCGAGAAACACTTTTGTATCCTGCATGCCACGCTCGTTTATCGTGTACAGATTACATTTAAATCCTTGCGGTATAAACCCTGAGAAATTTTCAGGCAAGATTTACGGTATAAGCGCGAATGTAATCGCTACGCGGAGAATACGCGTGTTCTTCAGTTGAAATTCTAGAACGCAACACACGCAAAGAGAGAGAGAGAGAGAGCTCTAGAAGCATCCAAGCTTAATAACCTCGTAAAGTCTCGGCGGTGCAACTCGATGACTTGCTCGCAACGTCATGAGAGAGGCTGACAGGAGAATTCTACGTCATTTCGTAACAGTGCGCGATTCAGCAACTTTGTACTGCAAACATCGCTTTATTTAGAGAAGCGACGGTGCAGCGACAACAGCAGAGAGACAATGACGAGCGGCGACGCTCCACGAGCCGACGAGTGCCCGGAACTCGAAACCTTGAGCACAAGCACTGGCTTGTTGGCACGTCCCTGGGCTGCAAACAGGAACACGACGATTATCCGGCAAATGAATGAAATCGAGTGAACCGACCGACCGACCGGCCGGCCGGCGCGCACTCCCGCGTACGCGTGCAACCGGCCGAGCCGAGCAGAGCCGAGCCGTTTGGAGAATGCGCCTCGGGCCTGGATTTCATGAATGGCTAGCGCGTACTCGCTGAAGCGTACAGCTTCGTCCGCGTTACGTCCGAATTGTGTGTGTGTGTGTGTGTGTGTGTCTTAATAATATCGCGCGGATATCGCGATCGTTCGTCCTGCCGCGAGTCAGATCGCCGCGCGGATTTCCGGCGAGGCGAGCGCTTCCGACATCGAGTGTCCGACGATAGCTATATTCGCGGAATGGACACGTAATAACACCTGAAATATTAAGTAACTGAAAATTATCAAATCTTTGGTAATATTGTCGACATTTTTCAAACAACTTCTACAGCACGTTCGTAAGCAGCACAGGGGGAAAAAATGCTGCTGAATCAACAGCATATAGCAATCCAATTGGAAATATCTTGTTAATTCAACAGTATTATTAATACAAAAATATTAAAAATAAAGACAATAATAAATACAGTTGAATGAATAAAATGTAGTTGAATCAAGTACATATGTTAATAACAGCCCGTCATTTAATGTTTAATTGAACCAAACTACGTTTTAATTCATATTACAGCATTTTTTTTTCAGTGCACAAATTGAATTACAGGACATCCATCTACGTTATTTTCGTTTCATGCAGAGTAAAACTCACTCGCGTATGAATGTCCGTATAAAAAGTATCTCGATTGTTTTCTCAGTATACACGTACTGAAAGGAAAAAATTATTAAATTTTACTCAATATTTGTTTGAATATAGTTGCAATAAAATATTTTCTAAATTTAGATATTTAAATTAATTTAATCTAATTATTTTTTTATTGAGTAAATTGTATTGTAAGTAAATATTTTATTGCAACTATATTCAAGTACATATTTATTAAAATTTAGTAATTTTTCTCTCAGTGCAGTAATTTAAATATAAATTATCCTTCTTCCTGTTTCTTTAGAATAGCGTCTGATATTCTTCGAAAAGAACAGTTAGATATTTAGAATTATCAGCAATGGATCCAATCTTCGATCCTGGATTCCTTCGTTTTCTCATTCTGGATTCAAGCGCAAGATTTAGGGGCGGGATAATCGAAAAGATAAAAGTCGAAGGTCGTGAACGCTTCAAATTTACGTACGCGTATGTCGCGTACTCGTATACCCTCGCCATGCTTCCGCGCCGATACTATTACGTTGTCACGTTGTCATCCGGTTCCTTACGGTTCTTACGCAACGCACGTGTAACACGCGGATACGATTTCCGTTCGCGGCAGAAACGCCCCGTTCCTCTCGCGCGTTGCGTATCGCGTTACGTAAGGCGCAAGACGAGACGCATTCGTGCACGCGCTTGGATCTGCGCACCTTGCGACAATCGGACGTTCCGAAACGATGCGTTTCCAGCTTGCACTTTCCGGTACTTTCCACAACGACGTCGCCGTCGCCGCTGCCTCCGGCGCGACGATGCACCTCCGGTCCCCGTCGCGAAAGACTCGTTTCCTATTCCCGAATGAATAATTCAATGGAGATGGAAAGTTGAATCTGAATCGCATTTGTCCGCATTGAACAAATGTTTATTATCGTTATATTCAATTCGAAGGCGCGTTATATTCGTCACTTCCGTTGCGATTGTCAAATTTAGTGGTCGTACTTGCATATATATTGTGTATATATATTGTATTTATAAAGATATATTTTTGTTCCTGAACGATTGTTTTGATAGATTAGATTTTTTGACGTTACGCACCGAATGTAAAGCCAATTTTTTTTTATAACCGAGTTAATAACCACGTCAATTTGTAGTGCAATCTTAATGCGATGTGTACATTGCGCTACGCTTTTTTCACAAGTGATAATATCGACGCTATCGGTGGAATTATATTGCGTTTATCAGAATTTCACACGAGTATTATGGAATGAATCACAATGCGTCTTGATTGTACGCGATTGCGACTGTTTTCTCGAATTTTTCCGACCGTGCGAAAAGGTCCGCTTGCCCGGATAGAGAAAAAAACTGATTGTTTCTCGAACGCGAATCAAACGGGCACAGAATGAGGTGCAATCACAATTCGATTCATCGCTGAACGCATAAATTTCCGGTACGAATGCGGTGGCGTGATCGAGAGACGTGGGCACGCATTGTCTCGCGTTTTATGACCGTGAATTAGCCTTATCATTCGGCGTATCGTCCGAACCAAACATCTTATCTTTGCGTGCACTCCTCACATTATTCATACCCTGATATAAGCAATACACGCGTGTTACGTCAAACGTTTCTTTTCCATTCGTCTGTTTCCTCCTCCGAATCGTTTGCGACTCGACGACGAACACGGCGCGTCACGAACGTAGCTCGTGTTACGATTGCGCCTCGACCACATGACATTCGCCTTTTCAGACATATAATTTTCATGATTTATCTTGTATTCTCATTCTGGCCGAGATTATTCGCGACCAACGTCCGTGGCATCGCTCACGAAAAAAAAAAAAAACAATATTAAATATCAGTATAATGAAAATTTTTTTTAATGAAAAAAAAATACATTTTTTTTTAAACTATATATTTTGATGCAAATATTTATTTGTTTTGTTTAAGTAAAAATAATTACTTTTAAATAGACTACAAAGTTATATACTTAAATCACCTTAAGTATATAATTTTGTAGTTTTACATTTTTTTTTATTTAAATAATGGTATTACAAATAAATTAACAATATTGCTAAACTTAATTAAATTGTTTTCTTAGATTAAAAAATCATTTTGAATACAAAAATAGTTTAATATTTTCTACAATTGTAAAAATACACTTGATTAAAAATTATTTTATTTTATTTTATATGAAATGACAATCTTATATATATGTAATTTTAGCTTTTTTTAAAAATTTTATAATATTTTAAGTTTGAATAAAATATTGTATTTTTGTCTCAATATTATACCAAACTTTTAAAGAGTACAACATAATTATTTTGATAATAATATATATTAAACAATTCTCATTCTTGATTTGAAGATATTATTTTAAAGATTTACATTCCAATATACTTTTACATCTCAATTCATAAAAATTATATAATAATTGAATAATGAGAATATATTTTATTTAATGAAACTGTACACACTTTCTTCATGTATGTAAATTAGGTCTGTTTAGCGCCATGTAATCTCTTTTCACTATTTAATATTTCGAAAATAAGGATATTCTCAAAACAAGAATGTTCTTTTTCTCCGTGCGGCTGGCAGCTTATAAATTTTAATATTAAATTTTATTTCCGGATTCTTCAAATTCTCTGAACGATATACATATATATTGTAGAAATATTAGTTTTCGCGACTTTTCTCTTTATTTCTTTTTTGTTTATATCGAGTGTAGTCCGCGGAAATGGGCACGTGACCGCTTTCGTATTGTGACACGCAACTGTTACGCACAAATATTTGACATTGCCTATTCGCAAGCGAGAAGCTCACTTCCTGCATCCGAAGCGTATTTTTTTCCCTGTTTCCCCTTTTTTTTTCATCTCGCCTGCTTGCCCACCCAACGATTTCTCCCAATTTATTTTTGTCGCGAACGCAAGCCAGTGCGTGGCCGCGTTACATGCGAAAAAAATACACGCCGCGCACGAATGCATTGATGAATCTATCTTTCTCTCTTTTTCGCGATGGCATCGGCGGATTTCCTCGTTGACCCGCGGAAATAAAATTGCGATATTGCGAATAGGAATTCGGTCGAGGCACCGACCCGTTATTTTTTATATTTACGAAGGGAGGAAAGAGGGCGATTAAATAGTTGATGCAAGACGATATCGAATGTAACTTTTAAATTTAAATTGGCAGGCTTCGTTACTGAAGATAGTAAAGCATTCCCGGGTCAAGGAGGAACTTCTTAAGAGTCGTAACTATCGGCCCTGCGGGTAGGATCGACCCGGGATGATGCGTACGCAAGAAAGGTGGAAACGCACGCATATACGGGCGACAGGGGGAAAAGTGCGTGAGCGGAAGTGCGATAAAGCGGCGGGGCACCGTTGAACGTGATACATAATCGCCGCGTACTTGACGAGCGAGCACGTGCCGGTTTCCACGGCACCTTCAACCCCGTAAATCGTACGGTGAAATTTTTACGGATGCGCGTGCAGACGCGCGACCCGCGTCGCCGTGACGGTGAAATTACCCGGCGATTTCGGCCGAAAAAGAAAGAGAAACGCTGTACCGTTGGCAGTTCGTTCTCACGGCGAGCACGGGAGAGATCATCATCGCTTTTACCTTATTACGTGCCCGAGATGCCCCGGTACCGACAAGGGACGTCAGACTGGCGCCCGTGCACCCGCGTGGAACGTTTTTACTCGAAACCGATAAAGTTTATACCCTGCGCAATCAATCGCGCCGTCCAAAGTACAATTTTCATGTCGAGTAATTAAATCACGCAGACGTTGATTGAACCTGCGACCTAAACCGCATGCATCCGAGAGCATCGGAATAATTTTCATAGGTGGCCACCCCGCCTCGACACGAAACGATGAACGACGCTCGAACCGTTTGATTAATTAATATCAACGTTGCGAACCGTGCGAACGGGCTGTTTACTTCCCGGCGAACTTTCCACTAATCCGAACTCTCCGCGTCCGCGCGCACAACACACTTCGCGAGTATTACCGCGCGAGCGTGACGGTGAAAAGATGACTCTCTCTTTCTCGCGTGTTCCGCCTCGCAGAAGAGGATTTATCGTGCCAAACAAATTGTCGCGAATTCGTCTGACGAATGCTTAACGAGACACACGGCACGTACCGATGCATCCCGGCGATATCGCGACGTAATCCGAGAAGCGTCGCTTTCGCGTCATTGTCCCGCTCGCGGCGCGACAACAACAAAGACACCGCCGCGGGTGAAATGGCGAACGCCCGAAGGTAAATTCGGGCGCCTGAGGTGCGAGTTAGCGCCGCACAAAGCAGCGGAACGATTTACAACCCGTGTAGAAATGTTGGTAAGATTCTAATAAGGCTCTCGACTAATTGGTCTGAATATAAATCTGAGCTTTCCACGAGGGGCATGTAACAAAATATTTTCGTCGGGTTAAAATAAGAAGATGTTTCTTATGACATCCCTAATAGATAATGATCGAGGCCTCGACACGAAATCATCCTTAATTAATTTCTACTCGAGAATCGCTTCCGTGGCGAAGAGCGAGCGAGTGTCGCTCATAAGATCCCGGCAGCGCGCGATGCACGGGATTCTCTCGTTATCGCGGACAAGCAAAACTCACCGCCCACCGTGCAAGAAAGGGACTCGTTTCCGGCGCTGACTACGTGGCACGGTTGAACACGCGGCGAATAACGTCGGCGTGCAGTCGTGCGCGCCTCCCGCCTCGATCTTGGTTCATCGCGGAAGTCTCGCCCGAAGATACGCATCTTCCTCCTGCGCCCGGTAATTTTCCTCTCGTGTTTTGCGCGTTACGCTTTGATTCGCGCTACTTGCGGCGGCTCCAAGCCAAGTTACAACGGCGGAAAATAGAAATTAAAGAATCCAACGACACGTTTGTGCGCCGCGTGCTCGCTCGCTCGCTCGCTCGTTCCGTAACGCAAATCTGCGGTAACCCTCACGCTACGCCGCCGCTACGCCGTGCCGTCGTACAGCCAAGTTTCGAACTTAATCTCGCGCGATCCATTGTTCTGCGAATTTATTGCACCTAGCGTTCCTTTTTCAACGCGTACTTCTGCAGATATGTCAAAATATATTCGTGGCTAAGTTATGAAGCATGCAAAACTTTAAAACTCATAATTTTCCTGTCAAGAATATTTCCATAAAGTATTATTAAAATTTTTGTAATATCGTGTGCGTGTGTTAGAATCAAATAAAATGTATCAAAATGTAACGAAAAGGGTAAGGGAAATGGATCCGAATATTAAATTTGGATCGTGTTCCGATATATTAGATTGCCAGTACTGAAAATCTGTTTCTGGAATTCATAGTCGATTCTTATTTCAAAATTATCTTGAGTTAATATCGTAATATGCTAACATGACTCTGTGATTGGTTGATATCTTAAAATAGTATTTAATACGATCTTAATATAATAACTAGGAATATCGTAAATTTTCACAATTTATGTTTATAATACCAATAAAAGTTATCGAAATTAAAAAACTACAGATTTCTTAGATGTTTTTCTCTTTTTCTGTTCAACGATAAAAAAATTTGTTCGTGAATATTCGAATTTTGGCCCTGCAACTAGCTGAAAAAAAAAACTAAAAAGTTTGTTTTATAAATAGCTTATGCAACGAAAACCTTATTTTGACCACTTAAATAAATAATTTTCAATTGAGTAAATAAAGCTAAATAAACTTTTGCATGAATATTTATTCATCAAAATCAGTTTTATTAATATACATAAAAAATTTAATTTAATTTTTAATGCTACTTTCTCATCAAATCTGTAAATAAGTATTAGAGGAAAAACTAGTATTATGGCTACTGCTAAGCATTATGAATTATCTTTGTTGTTAGATGACAAATTCCTATTAATGATTGCTTATGAAAGCATTTGTTTAGTAGCCCGCCATTATGTAGTGACGCTAATAAGCCAATTATATAATAGCCAATTATTATAAAGCGTTTTTATATTTTAACATTTGGAAACTTTTTCAAGGTACATTTGAACATTTAATTATATAATCTCTTATTGTTTTTAAACTTGATCGTATTACGAATGTCATACGAATATATGTTCACTCGAGTGTTTTTTTTTTTGTTATTCAACTTTTTATTCGGCACACATTTTGAATTATAGAAAATTATTAATAGTATAATATTTCATTAATATGGCTACTTAAGCGAGATTTTCATATCGAGGTAGATTAAGGTAGATACGTGTATATAAAAATCACTAAATTTTTGTAAACTTGTAAAAGTGATGAAAATTAATTTAAACACACGACCCAATGTATGTATAAATAATAAACTGAAATATTATCGTGTGTATCAAGCGATAAGACGGAAAGGAAAAACAATAAGGCAGATAAATAGAAATAAAATATTACTTTGAAGAAAAATCCGCTCGAGGAGCACACGAAAGGAAGCACAGAGGGTATTACGCGGCAAGAGTGCCTCGAGATGTAATCAGGAATTGGAGAAAATAGGAAAAGAAAGAGGAAAAAGAGCGAAGCAGAGAGACAGGGTGTTAAACGCGCGCCGAAGCGGCGACGAGTCGACGAGTCAAGTGCACTCGCCGAGAGCGAGCGGCCGACACGTCGTCGTCGTCGTCGGCGAAGCCCCGCGTCCTTGCCAGCTCCCTACTCCGGACTCCGGAGTTCTCTCCTCGAGGAGAGTGGGAGTCCGTATCCATCCCTACTACGACGGCCTCGCCACCCTCTCCTCCGTGCCACCACTACGCCGCGCTATGTAAGAGCCCGCACATGTTACCCCGCGGTTCCAGTCTCGCAGCGGCACTCGCGAGCGTCGTTTCGCACATTTGATAGAGCGCGCGGTACGGATCGCCTGGCGGGCAGGAAGGGGCGATAAAACGCTCTTTCTCTCTCTTTCTCTCTCTACCTCGCGCACGGAAGGACGCAGAGGGAGAGAGACACCCACGTAACTGCGGACACTGCGCGCACAGGTACCCGCGAGAGGGGGAGGTCCGTGCGTGTGTGTATGTGTGTGTATTGTGAGCGTGTGTGTATACGTTACGTGTACGCGTGCGCGCGCGACGAGTTCCCTTTTCAGTGCCTCGCGCGGAGCCGCCGCGACCTCGTCGTCGAATCGTCGCCACGTTCGCCCGAAGGCCGAAGAGCAGTTAATCGGGTGGCGTGATAGGAGAGGAGCACAAGGAGGAGGAGAAGAGGAGCAGTCAGCCACCGTTTCCGTGCCCATTCAGCATCCCGCATTAGCACTCTTCCCTTTTCCTTCGTTTTACCCTTTTTTCCCTTTTTTATCCTCCCCCCCCCCTTTTTTTACTTTTGTACGTACGAATTGATACACGGCGCGACCCGCGACGCGTGTGTGAAATTTACACGAGTGGGAAGCGCTTGCTCCGCGCTGTCGATTGAACTGTCCGCCCCTCGTCTCGGCGTTTCAGTGTTTGCGAGAGTGTGAAAAGAGGAGGAAGTTCCGTTCTCGACGACGACGACGACGACGACGAGAACCTTCGCGTTGTGGATAAATCACGCGACAGGTGCGGAGAAGGAGGAGGAGAAGGAATCGAAGGGAGCAGCTCCGACGTCGCCGTCGGGATAACGCGCGACGTATCGACGTGACAGGCACGTGAGTATCCCGGAGAATTCCGGAGTGCGGACAATCGTTTCACATACAGGCAGAACGCGACCTTCCGCGGCCTCCTCGCGGCATGATCTTGACATCACGCGCGCGTGGGTGCGACGGGAGACACGTAATGCGATGGTGCACGCGCCGCCGCATACCTCGCGTTGCGTAATCACGCATTCTTTTTTTTTTCCTTCCCGAACGCAACACAGCCAAAAGGACCATGACGGCACACGATGTCGAACGAATATCGTGATATCGTACAAATATATGCACATGTATCATCGCATCACGCTATTGTGCGAATATTCGTACGATATCTAGAATATTCTAGAATATTCATACGATATCTTGTTAGGGATATACTGCGAACGTCGCGGTGCAAAGTCAAGCGACCACGCACGCACGCACGCACGCGATTCTGCTCTCGAGACGCGTTTAATATTCGTTATCGCTTTGCAAGTTGATGAGTGTCAATTCGCCGATGGACTCGGTGGCAAAGAGCGATTTCGCGCGCACGATTTTCTGCAGTTCTCCTGCGTTCTATCGCGTGTTTTTCCGATTCGCAGAATTGGTCGAGCGACTCGCGCAACGGAACAGGCACTCGCGCGATATTCGTGCCACTCGATACCTCAGCTCGTGCTTGCTTATCTTCCACATTTGTCACCCGTGAATGTTGTGATAAGCTCGCGCGGCCAAACTACAAGCTTACGTAAAATTTACGGCTAAATTGATTGCGCAGAAAGCTGACCGAGTGACATTTCTTGCCCCGTAGGCTCGTCCTCTCTTATTGCAAAACTCCAGTTCAATGGGAACTACTATGCCGGAGCGTCTCGAAAAATTAGTCATGAATGGTGATATAAACGGTTATCGATAAACCCGTCGATCAATTGTTATCGCGTATTCTCAGTCGACGGCTAATGTGCGTTGCACGAAATCACATCATGGATTTTCGTGATATCAGTGTTTACGAGATTAAAATTGAGAGAGAGAGAGAAAGAGAGAGAGGGGGGGTGGGGGCGTATTTGGATTCACGCGTATTCAGACTGCCCGATCGAGAACCCGTTCTTGAATAATCGCTCGTGACGAAGCAAACTGACCGTCACGCGCGACGCAGATGCGTAAGCATCCGCAGTCTCACGCGTGCGGCACGCCGTGACGCTGCGCGCGCGCGCGCGCGCATGCACGCGGTCGCGTGCTGTTACGTGATGACCGAGCCGTTCGCTCGAGTTCCGTGCCACGCTGACGACGTATGTAGGCACACGTATCTGCGACGTAATACACCCATCGTCGCTGTCCGTCGCTACGCGATTTTACTCCGTTCCGCGGCCGCAATTATGTGGCGCAAGAACAGGTGACGACAGTCACGGCCTTGATACCGTATCGCGTAACTTCACGAAAATGATACTTAGTATTCAATCCTTCTTACAAATATTGCCAAAATGATTTAATCGCGATAAAGACACGACTGTTACTTCGTACAAAAAACTCGGAATTCTTAAATATTCAAGAACTTTTGACGAATGCCTATAGAAGATCTTGCCTCGAAAGTATTTTGAATTTATCTGAAATGTTCACAATGTTTACAATGAAATTATCTAGATCTGTGAGGTAAAAAGTAAATTGAAATAATAATATAAAGTACCCTAAAATACAAAAAAATACTTAAAAGTTTATTCGTGGGATATAAATTTATTTAACTGAAATAAATTTTTATTGAAATGCAGGGAAATAAAATTTCATTCCTAGCAAATAAACCAATTAATAAAAAAATGAAATATATTTTACAGAGTATTTTGTCCGACATAATTCAAATTTTTTTATAATCAATAAATAGAAAATAAATTCATGAAAATGTTACTGGTAACATTTGCTTGCTAATATTTCAACTTTTTTTCTCAGTGTAAAAAATATTTGCTAAAGTATCTATAAATTTAGCTAGACCTGAAAATAGTTTTGTTGGATGAATCATCAAAATAACTGAAGAAGCGATGCTTCAAAAAGTTTTACTACACTGAGAAAAAAATACTTGAAAATTTATTCGTGGTATATAAAGCTATTTCATTAAAATAAATTTTTATTTAAATACGGCAAAATAAAATTTTTTTCCTAGCAAATAAAATTTAAAAAATGAGATATATTTCACAGAAATGCATACTTTGTTGTCAAAATCCATTTTTTGTATAATCAAATAATAAATAGTAAATTAAATCGAAGAAAATGTCACAGGTAACATTTACTTGCTAATATTTTGACTCTTTTTTTCTCAGTGCCGAAATTATTTATTGAAGTATCTCAATTTTGTATCATATTTGACAAATGTTTCGAGATTGTTGTCCTATATTTCGTAATTCGATGTGACTTGATTGCTAGACATAACACGGTCAAAGCGATAAAGTTGAAGTGGATAGACTGCTGTTTTTATTTTCCAGTTTAATTGTGTATCGCATACGTCGTAACTATCGCGCGATGGTAAAAAAGCTGTACTAAGAAAAAAATACTTAAAAATTTATTTTTGAGATAAATTTATTTCAGTGAAATAATAAATCCTTATTTAAAAATACGAAATTAAATGTTATTCTTAGCAAATAAACCAATTAATAAAACGATTTATACTTTACAGATTTGAATGTTTCGTCATCACAATCAAATTTTGTTGTTTATAATTAATGAATATCGAAGAAAACGCCACAAGTAATATTTATATAATGGTATTATATAATATTTTTTCTCGGTATACAATTGGAATCCCAATCGTATTTTTGTCGCTAAGTCAAATAACAGAACTTATCCTGCGTTCATTTTGCGACGCAACCGAATATGTAAAATAAGTTTCCTGTCATTTGTCCGTTACTCGTGGCGATTACGTTCTCTGGAAACGAAATGCAAAACAAGGCTTTATTTATCAGCATAATGCTAATACGGGCAACCGCTACCGTATTTCCGCCTGCCTGGTATCGGAAATTTCTTTCACGCCAAACGTGGTGATAGTTTACGTATCGAGTAACTGGTTTGCGCGAATAACTGGTAACGCGACGCGCAAGAGTAGATAAATAAATCCATTTCTTCCCTATCCCATTTAAATTCGCTTTCCCTCTCGGACTGTGAGACAGCAAAACGCACGCACGCCCGTCGATCGGACTTTTAATTCCATTAGAGCGTCGTTGCGCTCGCTCGCGCACACGGGGACGAGACGATTAATTTCTTCAAGGCTTAATCCGTTGAGGACAACAATCTGGAGCTAATGCCGCGTGACTCACGGCTCCTTCGCGTGCGTTCACTTTATACGAACACGATCATTACGACGAGTTACGTTTAAAGGTCGCAGGACCGACGGAGAGCCGGTTTTTAGCGTCGTTTAACGCGATAATGTCCGCTATCAAAAGACACGTGTCGACGCGGCACGTCGATCGCACACGCCCAGAGATCAACTAATACTATATAGTGTCGTTCGCTTTCCGCGAACGCAAAATTGCGCGATCGACTTATCGCGCGAGGCGCGATAGCATTCTCAATGATTTTTAATAATATTATTATTTTGCCATGATCCGAGCGTGTGACTCACTCGACGAAGAGATGAAACGAGCGAGCGCGACGTATCGCGGAAATGATATTTTTTTCCCCCTTCTCTCCGCGAAATTTCTAAACAAAACTGTGCGCTGAATGAATCGCGCGAGCACCGACGCGCTTTTGCCCAGTGCTTTTGCGAGCGGATACGCAAATTTATTTGCACAGCTGGTACACATCTATCAATCGTCGCGCTCCCGCTGGCGTTGCCTCCGTCCGTCTGGGGGAGGAAAAAAAAGGCCTGATGTACCGTAAATTCCGTTCGGATGCGCCGCGTGCGTTGTTAAAGCATTAACGGGATAACACGTCGCTTATCGAGTAAACGCTCGAGGCCCGCGATACGTACGTATCTCCTCGGTGGCGCGTACGCGCTTTTCCGGAGCCGAGCAAATTACTCGGCCCGTGTTCGACTATCCGAAATCAGATTAACGTCGATTTCCCGTTCATCGATCTTCTCCGCGTTTTCCCTTTCTCCGTCTATCTGTCCGTTCGTCGTCTGCTCCATCTCCCTCTCATCCTCTCTTTCGACTTCTTTCGTTTCCGCTGTAAACAACCGGGCGCACGTTCTGACCGTCCGTCACGGAATTAATCACAGTTTAATTGGAAAATCTCAGCGCGCAAATACCGTCGCCCGTGGTAGGCAAATACATAGGTCGTCGGAATTGGTGGCAGTCACGTAATATGCGAACTGCATCGCCCGACTGTGTCGCCCGCGTTCGCAATCGAATCGATCGACCAATACGCGAAAACAATTCGCAGGTGCACACCTTGATGAGCGAGTGTACGTCATCGAGAACACGCGAGAAAAATACCGCGATCTTTGATCCTTATTTTATGACGCTAAAAGTTCGTGATCCAGTCGCGATTCTATCTCGAAGCCATTTAGATACACGTCAATCGTAATTATAATTAAGTACTATAGTTATATTAAATACGCATGTAGAACGAAGATGGTTACGTCGACATTAACACGGGCCATCATCTGAAGTAATTTGGTTTAATGACTAGGGTTTAAGCCCGAGGTGAATCGGATCAATTTTTCTTCATGGGTGAAAAAATAATAAAAAACTAATTTTGTTATTAAGTTTTAGTGTAAATTCTTAATCTTTATATCTTTGATTTGAGTTTTATGTAGGATAGCTTTGGTATTTACAGTACGCCGCAAAAGTAAAAAAAAAAATAGAAGAAGTAGATATAATTTGCTTGCTGTTTATATTAGTATTGTGCTGTAATTTTAATTTTTTATTCTTAATATTGATGAAACCATTGTGAGTTGAATTAATTTGTCAATATTATGAATACTGCAATTTACGTGAAATGATTTCTCTCTCTCTCTCTCTCTCTCTCTCTCTCTCTCTCTCTCTCTCTCTGTAAGAAGTGTAAAAGGTTTATTGATTACTTCATGATACACAAGTGTAGAGAGATAGTAAAAGGATGTGGAGTACATGTGCTTAGCTCTTGTATTCTTCGTCCAATTTGATTGTCCCATTCATAAGTGGGTGTAAAGCCCATCACTTTTGATAATATACTATAAAAATGCAAGGGTCTTTTAAAGTTTTTTTTTTCAAATATAAGAAAGTAAATAATTCGTTTTTCTAATTTTTGTTATAGTAGTAAACGATATAAAGTTACGATTGGTAGTAAACGATTTAAATTTACTTTCCTTAAACGTAATAAATAATACTTCGTAAATTAAGTTTCCGATCAATGCGGTGTATATATCGGAGTTACCTTAATAAAATAATTTAAAAGGAAGAAATAAAATTAATAAAATTAATAAAATAGTTTAAAAGAAATAAAATCGAAAAGAAATAAAAATAAACGAATAAGCTCTTTAAAATAACCTATTAAACCTTTTCATTACAAACTCACAAAATCAATTGTGATTTTATATAAGAGACAAAATTCCTTCACTCGCTCACGATCTTTGCGCTTGTATCGATTGACAATGACAGTGAATCATACATACTTACATACAATACAGAATTATACAGAATTATTGTCCATTGTTTCCGCTGCAGAAAGAGCACGTGGAAGTAACTAGTATGATGAAACAAATCGTGTATGAAATAAAAAACTGATAGCCGTCTCAAAATTTATAATGATCCGATTCGCTCTGTGATCCGATTGATTCGCCTCGGTCTACGATAATAAATTTACTTTATCCAACGTAAGTATGAAGATATCGCATTCACTCCGACTCTCCGGGCGCAGCATCGTTGCAAGTATCAATTCGCTAACTCGGCGTGAAAGTCAAACGTTTCCGATGCGATATCATGGAAAGTTTCTTTCTCTCTCTCTCTCTCTTTCTTTTCTTCTTTCTCACCGTTTGAACAGCAACTTTTTCGTCACGAGCACGAGAAATACTCTCATCCATCACCGGTAAAATCGCTATTCGTAGGCGACGTTTCCGCGTGAGAAGCGCAAAATGTCCTTTTGTGCGCGACGCGCACGCCTGTGTAACTCGCGCTATTAAGAGCGAGATTACTTCACGCTCTCGGCCCTCTCCTTCTCTCTTGGCGGCGCCTTCATTAATTTCGCTGCTTCGCCTAAGAATAACATTGTCGAACCAGAGCGGAATACTGACTCGCGCTCCCTCAATGGAGAATCGTTAATCTTCCATTCTCGCAAGAGCCGCGGCTCGCGAATCCGCTTTTGCGAGGAGTCTACTCGTTGAAGGGGTTATCGCTGCATTCTTCCTTTTCGGATTACGACGACGCGTCTTTTACGTCAGCGCGTTCCACCGATCACCTCGCGCGAGTCTCTGGCGGGACTTCTAAATCCTTCTGATTCGAATCTCTGCTTAGAATTGACGTTTCATATTTATGACTCGTCGACGACGAGTTTTTACGCGTGAAGCTTCGAAGGAATATGCGTATTTATTTATTTTTTTTTTTCTTGCCGGGCACACGACAGACTCGGTATCGTAAACTCGATGTCCGCGAAATTGCCTCATTAAATTCGTATTACTGTCTACCGCTTGTCATCATAAACCATACTCGAATGCAACATTTTCACATAATAAATATCCCAATTAGATGATTACGACATCACGTAGCGACGCAGAATAATAAATTTGAGCACTCAAATTCCGTGCGCGGATCTCGACAGATGTATTTACATATTAATTATGATTATTATCGCATCGTGGAGAGAATATATTTCAGCGATTATTGGTGGGCGCGACTCATCTTTATTGAGATAGCGCGGTGCCCGGAGACGCGAGAGAGAGAGAGAGAGAGAGAGAGCCGGATTGGACGGCCGCCAAAGCGAATTATGAAAATTGTCGGAAATTTCTGCGACCCGAGTTCCGCGAGTGTGTTTTCATTGTGCGCGCCGTTTTATCCGCCCGTTATTGCGGGCACGCTGCATTAAGATCCAGCGGGTTGTGACGCGAGCCGAGGTTTATTGATTCGTAGAATCCAAGCGCAGAAGCCCAAAGTGTACAGCTGCATACCTGCCGCATTTTTACAAGCCGCTCATATATGACCGATAAAAATCACTTTTATTACAATAATATGAACGAAATGTCCTCACATATTATCTCGATGATATTTATTGTACGATTTTACATATCTTTTCGAGTTCACGAGATTGTGCGCCGAATAAAAATTCTTCGGTCTTAAAACACAGAGTTCCAAGTTCCACAAATAATTATAATACCACGTTATTAAATTGAAAGTCACTGTATTAATAAATGATGCTAACAAGCATTTAAATATCTCAGAGCCCTTTACCCTAAAAACTTACATTAACTTTCTTAGTGTTTCGAAAATTACCTTTGAGCGTTGAACGAGAAAAGTTAGTGTAAGAATTTCTGCCCGATACGAAGCGTTTAAAAACTTGTTTGGACCTTTTAAAAATTCTCCAACACGAGGAAAGTTATGCAACTAATTATAGAACACAATCTGTCGTGTGGCATTCATAATCTCGATAATAGAGGAGCGATTGCACGTGGGATTTAATAAAAATTCTCGGAGCGCGCGGAAATCAAGCAAGACGAAGTGCTCGACGTCGTCGTTGCGCAGCTGTCGCAATAATCACGGCGATGTAGAATACGAGCAATGTAATAGTGCATTCGTAGATGATACATCGACGACGTTATTCCGTACGTAGCGCGCAAGTCCGTGCTTCCGAGCTGCGTTTGCCCCCCCCCCCGTCCCCCACAACTTCCAGCGAGGGTTTCGGCATCGTCGTCGGCTTCGCACTCGACTCGCTTGAAGAGGGTCTAGATTTTTGGAGGGTGTTGAGAAAGCAGAGCAAAGTTAGAGAGAAGAGAGCTCGTTAAGGGCCTTCCGAGGGAAAATGACAGGGTGGCCAAACGAATCTTCAGTTGCCCTGTGGTTAAGCGTAATTTTAACCCCTAGCATCAAGCGGCGCTGTTTCCTTCGGCAATTTCGCTCTTATCCACGAAATACGCTCTTACGCCGCTGTTTCGAAGATTTTCAGTTTGCTCCGTAAACTTGGTCGCGTTCGCGAGGCTTCGCAGCGGCCTTTTTCCCTTTCTCGCGATACATTTATTCATCGCGCGTTGTCCAATCGGCACGATTTCGCCGTCGTCATCACCACTGTTGTGTGCTATCGATCCGCTGACGCCGATGAAAAAGCAACGACTCGGAATGGAAAGGGACAGCCCGGCTCGGAGAAATGCCAAACGGATGCCTCTCGAACGCAGCAGCCGATGATCGAGCGACCTACTACCCTGTTTTCCATGCGATTTGCGAGATCCACCAAGTTCAAAGTGGCTGGAGCAAGTCGTGCGTAGCGAGCATTATCGGCTGCCGCGTTTAGCCGTAGAGGCACATCGCGGTATATCGAACGAAAACGAAACGCCGCGCATCACGCGAGAGGCGCCCGTTGTATGTACAACGGTCTAAAATTGGCGCGCAAGGTTGGACAAACATGGATCGTAATTGCTATTTCGAGTATGAACGCGATTAATTGGAAGTAATCTATGGCACATCGCTACGTGGAATTCATATAGCGCCCGTGTCCAAATTGCCACCATTGGAATTTCCTCCGTTGGAATAGCGTGGTGTCAACGCGAGCGTGTCAGGTGAAATTTCGCAAGTCGCAGCGTTATCATTCCCTCCCCCTTCCTTTTTGCCGCGGCATCGCGAGGAATGCCGACTTATACGCGAGCATTCGCCACGAGTTACGAATACAAATATCAGACTGATAACAAGTCTGGTATCGAAATTGACGACAACTGTTTGAACAGTAGGTCGGCGTGAGCGTGCAATATATGCCGTACGTAGTACGACAATCGCGAGTCTTTGCGCGGGATTAATTATGAAGCCTTGAGACGCGGAGACACGTGGAACCTCGACTACGTAATTGGCGCGATCTTCGCACGTGTCATTGCCAGGCATATTATTAAATGCGGCAAACGCTTATTGTGCTTATTGGTAGAAATGTTATTTAATCGTGAATAATCGCTAACTAAAACGTTATCGCAAGATAAAAATGTTTTGCCGTTATTATTTCGTTTTCAACGAAAGTGCCCGTGTCAACACATGTGTGTGTCATGATAAAACATTCATTTTAATTACGTCATGTAATAACATAGCGAGGAACAAATGTCATCCTGCACACATGATGTAATAATTATATTTCTCTCTTCCCCCTTTGTCAGCTCGATCGATATCGTTGCTAAAGGCTCGCGGGGTTATGTAAAAAGGCTATAGGGCATATTGTTTTGAAATCGTAAAAAGGCAGCTACGACGCCCCTTTGTTTCTTATTGCGGCATTACGCTCGAATATTCAAATAGCAATTATTCGTGCAATGACCTCCGTGATCGACGCGTCAGCTAAAAGAGAAACGTTACCGAATACGTATGCACGTCCACGTGTGCGACGAGCTCTTATTATAGCATCTATACCACGGATATATTTAAAAAATACGCTTGTTTGAGCTGTGACGCTCGATAATGCGAATACGTTCGCATTTCAACGTTCCCTGTGTATCTTATCACCACTCGTCTGCAATGTCTTTTGTTTATAGGGTAGAAAGATAGAAAATGATTAAAGATATAATAGATAACATTTGATTACAAAATAATTCAATTTTATTAATATTGTTCGAAACACAACACACACACACACACACACACACACACACACACACACACATACACACACACAATATAATTCGTACTTCTTTCCATCTCGCATAAAACGGCTTCTAATAAAAACATTCCGTTTTTTTTTAGAAAAAATTTGTTTTAATATTATTTTTTTGCTGAGGGATTACATCATCGTTGCATTGTTCTCCGTGGATAATAACTTGGTAAAAAAGAAGGGGAAGCGGGTGTCGTGTGTCATATCCTCTCAGATTAGAAGGAAGTCATTAGCACGACGGCACTTAAAAAGGCACTGCAAGAGCTGCGTAATCACTTTGAGTAAAGGAGCATCTCGCGGATGCAACAGCCAATTGACGCACATCTTCGTGATTGTCTCTATTCGCGGAAATAGACTTCAACTTTATCACTTGCTGAAACGTCGCGTTGAGTGGAACGATACGTGGTTTACGGAATAGATAACTCTTAAGCGGGGCTTAAGGCTCGCGTGTAAGGACCGATCGATGATATCAGGAAATTGGGATCGCCGGCGCACGTGATGCTTAAGTCGTGTACATTGTCCTCCTCCGCTTGCTCCGTCGGTCTATCCCTACCCTCGGTTTCCGATCCAAAGCCGCGACTGCGTAATATCGGACGCCGGTGGGCGACGTTAATCGCGATAAAGCCATTATCGCGATGACCGTCGTGCGTGCACGCGCATAAAGCGCCGCGATAAACCGCCACATGGGTGAATAATTTTCACCCTGCGTGGTTTCAAAAATTAGGTAAAGATTCTCGGTAAAAGCACCTTACTCGCGAGAAGCTGCGTTCCTCAAATGCCACGGACATCGAAATTGCGCGAATGTAAACGAATAAAAAGTTAATAGCGCTAAGCAAAAAAGATTATAGACATGCACTGAGAGACAAAGTTCATAAATTTTAATAAATATTTATTCGGAAGTAGTATTAATAACTTATTTGCTTAAGGTACATAAATATTTACTCTATAAGAAAAAATGGAATTTAAATTAAATTAGTGGTTCTTATGCTAAGTAAATATATATTAACATTTAGTAAATGTTTCATCAGTACTATTTGAATAAATATTAAAATTTAGTAATGTTTCTCTCTCATTGCAGAGTATAATTCTATATCGAATTCCAATGCAAGAATTAAAAAATCATTTTATTATTTTATTGTTGTTATTAATTGTTCTATAAATATAGAAAGTAGGATTGCGAAAGTCGAATCGCGAAAATGCAAAGTTTGCGCGAACGTGACGATTTTAATTAAATCAGAATACAAATCAATTAAAACAACAGAGATGTAAAAATAGAAATAAGTTTACATATGTTTATAAAATGAGACACGAGCATCCGAAATAATTTTATCGCGGACTGTAATAAAAATTTAATCTTGATTTGTTCTTTTCTGTTGCGCTGCTACATTTTATTTTTTGTACCATCTTTCGTCGGTTTTTCTTGTTACTACGCAAAACGCACTTAAAAATTTCGCGCCGGAGGCACGCCAGAATCCCTCCGTAATGATACATGTCCGCCGCAGCATCCAGCTGCAAGGTAACGTAGCGCTTGTGCGCTTACTCCCGCCGGCACACATAACAATCTTAATTATATAACGAGCGTGTAATCGAGCACTTTCATTGTTGCCAACCGACGGTCGACGCAGGAAGCGCCAGAAGCACGATTCTCCGATGAGCGACCGTTGAACCAGCCTCTCTATCGCCGATACTTCCGCGTCGAGCAAGCCAGACAGCCAAGCCAGATGATCGAAGATCAACACATTCGTGATTTTCCATCACCGAGCGGAAGCACCGATCCGCCGATCCGCCGACTCGTCGTACGTTGTGTAACGGCAGACGAACCGTGCGCCGATTCCCTCGTCATCGGCGCATTGAACCTTCGAATCGCACCATTATTATTCGCCGATGACGAGGCTAATCCGAGATGTGATCCGCGAACGGTTTAAGGATGATTGCTTTAACGTTTCGATAAAGCGTGCGCGTAAATAGGATCGGCAAGCGGGCAGGGTCAATGCCGGTAGAACAGGGTCAATGCCGGTAGAAATCGAAAGGATTAATCCCTCGAACACTCGCACTTTCCATTGACCCCGTTTATTAATTGACATGCGCGACCGCATTGAAATCGCCGGATACCTTCGACGGAGAAATCGTCGTAAGAAAGATTCTTTGAGATGTGTGTGTGTGTGTGTGTGTGTGTTTGTGTGTGCTCAGCATGCATTTCTTGCGATGCTGCGATGGTGAAAATTATATAGGATAGAACATAGGGGCAGAAAAAGATGTCTCGCAGGTGCTATCAAGATCTTCAATCTTGGTGTTTCAAAGTTGCTAATTGTATAATTACAGTAATTTCGCGAGCAATTGGAACGGTTTAAATATTGCAAATGTAAGCGACTCAAACGATAATTAGGCTTTCATTATCGTTTCTCGTCGGGTAGATAAACATTTATATCAGTGCGAGATCGTGACTTGCTTTTCGGATGTTTTCGGCGAACATCCGTTCGCGCTCAATGTCGTCATGCTTATACTTAATTCAACAATTATGTATTTTATCAACTGAAACCAAGGATCCGTTTAAATTCTAGAGGAAGATGATGAAGAAAAAACGTGTGTATATTTAATACAGAATTTTTCAACTTGACGCGAGTTGCTCTATAACGATAGCTCGGCTTCCGCCGTTTTCCATTCGGCAGAAAAACTCTGCGCGTTTTCATGTGATTTCATACGATCCCGCGCTGCTTTATAAAAGTAACATTTTCTATATCGTCGTTTCGCGAGTTACGCTTCGATAACGTATTCGGCAAGCGTATTCCTAAAGTATCGGCACTATATCGAGCGGGAACTACATATCTTTCCCCGCCGGCGGCGTATCGAACCATGCGATAATTACGGCCGTGAGCTCGGGGAACGGTTAATTAAAGTTACATTTCATAGAATGCGACTAACGCGGTATCCGGCTTTTCTAGAATTATCGAAACTACCGATACGGAATCCGTCTACCTCGATATATCGTCTATATCGTTGTTCGTGAGCGCGAGGAAATCGGTAGTGACGTCTACTATCGGTAGTGACTCTACAATTGTGTCTCGCGAACAACATACTGCGCAACAATTAATTACATAATAATAATAATAATAATAGTAGTAGTAGTAGTAATAAAAAAAAGTAATAATAATGATAATAAAAACAGCAATAATAATAACAATAATGAAGTTATTATTGTTGTCGTTATTATTACTATTATTATTATGATTATTATTATTGTCATCATCAAAGTTATTCGTTCAGAACATTGGCGAACGCGTCAGAGAACGCATCTTGATCTGTATGATCGTGGTCGATAAACTCGGTCACTTTAATTATACCGAAACGTATTTTCGGGAGTATTACTCATTCGCCAGCGATTAATATTCCATTCTAAATCCGTCGTGCATTTCGGGTCTTACGGGCGAAAGAACGCGTTCGCGTCATCCGCGCGAATTATGCGCAGAAAGCGCGAGACAAACGCGCCAAAAGCAACAGTACACACCCGATTTTTACAGAATCCGTAAATCTTATCTCGCTATAATTCCGTGACGTACGGCGTCGCGCCGCTGCCGCATCGAGGCGACCGCCGTTATAAATCTATGAGAAACGGAGCGATTATAGTCAACGGGGAATTTTTACGGGCGACGCGACGACGCGTGCGTCGTCTTCTTTCTCCCCTGTGACTTTCCTCTGCGCGAAGGGAGGAAAGACTTGGTCCACCTTACCTGGTTGGGCTTCGCCGCGAATTGTCCTCGGACGCGAAGGAAAACCTTTCGCGTGGTCAGCGGAATTAATTCGCGGCTAAGCTAAGCCCCGACCTCGCTCTTTCTCCACGTGATCCAATTACGACGGAACGGGATTAGGTCGGGACACGTGGGCTCGCATTTCTCTACGCGCGTCTCCAACGTTTTCCCCCGACGTCGTCCGATTAATCCGCCATCAGTCCCCTCGTGCTCTCATCTTCTGCAACCGAGCTCTCGAATCACGTCGTCGCGTCGTCGGGAAACGCATAGACGTCGCGCCGCCCGCCGTAATTTTCGTAAGTGCCGTGCGCATATTCCAAGATTTTTTTTTTTTAGCCTCGGATATATTTTCAATTGACGCGATCTTGACGCGGAAAAGGTCACGCGGGGTGAGAGATCGATTGCCGGAGCTCCACTTGGCAATGGTGCCGGAGAGTTTTTGCTCCGAATATAAAATTAGGTGCGTACGGGCCGGCCGCGAGCCGGGATTTCGGGGAGCAGTGGACGTAAATAGATCACCGTTAGAATGCGGCACGTCTTATTCATACTTACGTAAACAGGTCTTGAGGACGCGGCCCGAAGTCATCACCGCTGAACGAATAAGGAAGTGACCCGAGCGAACGAGAATTTCTTTACTTTCGCACGCAATACTGTGCGCCTGTTAATACTTGGTTAATACTTACGAGATGTTTAACATAATGAGAAAATCGCGTCAAGTTTGCATAACTTATCATTAAGATAGCACGTGTACGTGAACGGCTGCGCACGTACGTCGTTAATTAGATCCGATCTCTTAATGACAGTATTATTTTGGAGATAAATATCGGGCTCTAACCAATTTAGCTTCAAGTAGCCAATTATCTCGCGGAACGTAATTCCTAAGGCTCGGGCTACCAGAAAATTACGCAGCTGGTTCGTCGCGCACGATGAATGCCTACGCCCTCGTGTCGAACCGTGGAATTTTCATTCGCGGGAGAGAAATACGAGGGCGCGAGGAAATGAAAAAGTGCATTTCGAACGAGACGGCAGTCGGGTCACGTTCCCGTCGCGCGTACTTTTCCACCGCCATCGTCATTATTGCCGTTGTTTACCAACACTTTTCCGCGTTTTAGCGCTGTTTCCTACCCTCCTCGCGCGCGCGTCCGCCTTTACCTTTCTCGTAGCAAGCCTCTCGTACGTGCCACGGTAAAATGCTCTCGAGTACGCGAATAAAACAAGTTACGGCACACATGGAACGAAGTTGTTTCCGCACGGTGCGGTTACGGTCTCACGCACCGTGAGCATTTCGAAAGACCGCCCTCCGAATCGATGCCCTTCCGGGTTATGCGCGCGTATTGCCAGTAGGAAATACCAGAAATTCTTAGACTAAAATGCCGGCCAGCCAGGTTCTAACCTTGGCTTGGAAATATGCTGCGAGCTGGTTACAGTTTATAAAAGTACCGCCGCCCGCGGGCACGAAGCCGCCGCCGCAATCGCAAATTTCCCCCTCTCGTCCTCGAATAGAACGTTTCGCAATCAAGCATTAATAGTCCGTCCAATTAGGCTCGCAGGGAAATTCAGAATTTCGATACTTACGTAATGGCGGGCATATTACTGGCCGTCTGAGCTCTCTCATCACTTGTAGCAGTGATTTCGTAACGGAGAGGAGAGAGAGGTTTGGA
Organism: Solenopsis invicta; assembly: GCF_016802725.1. Lineage (NCBI taxonomy): Eukaryota > Metazoa > Arthropoda > Insecta > Hymenoptera > Formicidae > Solenopsis > Solenopsis invicta. Next base: position 15,646,664 of record NC_052673.1, read on the forward strand.
CTGTTGAAAAATTGAGAGATTCATGAAAAATGGAGCGACAATGTCTCCTTCATTTCGCGCGACAACGAATGCGAATAAATAGTTGCTCAACATCGAGGAAGCGAAACTAGATTTTATGCGAGATTGCCCTAAAAAAGAATAATAAGCTGTTCGTGTAATTGTGAATATTTCATGCGACGCGTAGACGTGAGCGCCCCTTCGTTTTCCTCGCGGTACATTTTATTAATGCGCGCCGATCTAGCCTCGTGGAATTTTAATGCGAGGCTTTGCTCGCGCGAGAAGACACTAGCGAGAGAGAGAGAGAGAGAGAGAGAGAGAGAGAGAGAGAGAGAGAGAGGACTGCATTTGCAACCGAGGCACTACGTCCGCGCTACGTCGTCGTCGGTGCAGGGTGCGTCCGTTGCATGGGAAGAAGTATCGATCGGTCTATGTCTTCGAGACGTTTTATTTTTCTTTCCGCCGTACTCCTTCCGGTCGCCTCTTCTCGCGCGCCCGCGCGATCTCGAACGGGCAATGAAACGGGTACTCCTCAGATTTCCGGATCTAATTCATTTCGTGCGGTGCGCGTGGCTGTATTAATTTTTCTTTTCTTTTTGTACGGGGATAACTTTCAGATGGGGCGGATAAACGCGCGTTAGCGCTTTCCGATCAGAAATATCTCTTTCTACCGTCGAGATGGTTAAGGGAGATACGATAAGGACTTTCACGTTTAACTTCGCAATTTTCGTACGAAGCTCTCGATGTTTCGGTGGAAGTAATCCGAGTTAGTGCAATCCTCCCGAGATCGCGTTGGCTCGTGTCCATCGCAAATCTCGGACCCGGTGGTATCATTGAAATATCGGCGACTTCAAAATCCGCTTCCTCGCCGCGTAGTTCCTCGTTCGCTCGCCATCCATATTTCTTCATACGGAGAAGCTTTATATCCTTTTGAAGAATATTCCCAAGGAAGAATCCATCTCGCAGCACCGATTCTTTCCAACGTCGTTTAAATATTGCATTACATTAATACTTCATTCTTGTGTTCCCTGTGAAGAGAGAAGTTGATACGGAGAGAAGGTGTATTCGCGATCTCACGTTTATCGCGATAGAAGCGAATTGGCGATAGCTTTAGAAAATTTTTAACATTTTTGTTAGTATCGTATTATTCATGTTGAATCGACGACCCTAAAGTACTGCTCATATTTTTCCAATATACTATACTACTCCGACTGAAAATTCATTCATACACTGAGGAAAAAAATTTATTTGAATACTTGCAATAAAATGTTTATTTATAGTACATAAATATTTATTTAATAAAGAAAATGATAATTAAATTATAATAGTGATTCTTGTACTAAACAAATGTTTATTGAAATTTAGTAATGTTTTCTCTCGGTATAATTCGAAATTTTTTATAAATTTTTCTTTCATTTTAATGTAAAGAAATCTCATCGAATATTATTTTACACAATTAAAATGTTAATAGCAAAAACTGTAGTAATTGAATTGGCTGGCTGAAGATTCACCCAGCAGTAGCACTCTAGGATTAAGATTACAAAATTAGTTTCAAATTAAGGTACAGAGAGAATGACTCGGAGCCTTGTCGTCAAGGTTACACTTTGCACGACGAGACGAGATTCCCTATCTATCTCCCAATCTTGAAATCCCGAAAGTAATCGGAGCTGGTGCACCGTCCAGCTTCGCGGCGGCGTGGTTCGGTTCGTGCACCGTCGCAAATCCAGATCGTGAAACGTGGTCGGATATCAGTGAGATATCGCCGATGTCGAATCCGTTTTCTCTTTCCTGTGTTACTAGCTGCTACTCGCTCTTCTGCCTCTTTCCTCCTCCGCGGAAACACCTCGCCGTTTCCATCCCTTCTTCCTATCCGGAATGGGGTAGGAGGGCGGGGGCAGCCACCGACGATCGATCACCACCTCGCCCACGTTTCTTCCTTCCGCTTTTCGCAATGGAAACCGCATGAACATTCGCGACTCCGAAAACAGCGCTTTTTGTCGGACGTGCACCGCTCCTGATGAGGTATGTCATGTGTGTATTTGCGAACCCCATGAAAAAACACGCGATTCGTTCCTCTCGTGCGGCGACTCGCTCTGTTCGGACTATTAGGAGGTAGTTATTCCACTCATGTGAGGTATTATATTTAGGAAAGCGTCTCTTGAATGTCGTTAGGGCTCTTTTGTGTAGAAAATATTATTGCAATTACGTGACCGGCGTTTTCGTTTCATTTTGCCTCTTCTTCAGTTGTATTGTGATAGCTAATTGATTCATATTTGTTATCCTTAATAATTTCTCTTTTAATACCGCCGTTCGTAATACAGAATGGACGCAGACGTGACGGTCTAATCTCGAGAGTAACGCTACGTGCTCTCATCAGGATTCCCATTTTTCATAACGTCAGCTTATTAAAGTAAATTAACCGGCAATGGAATATCTGAATATATTAATTATGCATTCGACAACGAAGGCAACGAAGTGAGCGGCACAATATGCTCGTCCGGCCGGATATAATATCGCGATTACATATATTCTGCATTGGATACCACATTCGAGCGAATATAATTTACATATACGGAGGCCCTTCGTGCTGTACCTTCGATATTTAAAAAGTGCATTCTATCCGTATCTGCAATAACAAACGTGATATTCCAGCTCAGCGAATGGAATTTACACGGATTTTATGCGAGATTATTATTTTATTATTATTGATAGTAATGAGAAAATGATCCTTCAGCACAATCAACATACGCGTAAATATAACAAGAAAAAGCAAAAAAATATAAGATAAAAAAATAGAGATGTGTACAAGGTAATTACAATAATGACAATCGAAAATAACGAATTAGCCAAATATGAAGCGTAATTTGTGAGAAAAGTTAACTTCACTGAAATTATTATCGATTAAATTTATAATTTGTTAACGCAGTTAAAATGTACATAGCGCACGTTTGATGTAATCTTGCATGAAATTGTACAATAATTATCATAAATCTCGTTTTTTCGCGACAGTCGGCGCACGATTAATTCCCAAATCGTTATCTCGTTCGAGCGTCGTTGTTCGAATAATATTATTAACGGCACGAATATATTAGGATGGCAGTAATATATATTTCAGCCGCGATTATTTTCGTCAGTGATTATTTATCAAAACGTGATCGATCGGGCAAAAGTCAATACTGCGTAACGGCGATTAGTGAAAGTGTAGTGTTTGGAAGCGTTAAAAAGCGTTAATACGCGTAAAAATCGGAAGAAAGGCAGTTCGGCGTCATCGTAAACGACGATCACGGTGAGAGAAATTCTTCATTCATCCGTGCCCAAGCTGCTCGAGGAAATCCTGTCGACGTCTGCTCTAGCGTATCAGGATAGAAATACCGGACGGATAAGAGAAAGAGAGAGAGAGAGAGAGAAAGAGTGATGTTTTCGCGCTTTTGATATTCCGTGAACAATTGCGTGTATCCGTGTACGGTCGATAGTCGCGGGATTCCCTCTGCGATTGTTTCTCGCGATTATATTGTCGATCGGCAGACGACTCGAGGAAAGGCAGGGACTCTCTAGTGACATTTAGATCGTGTTAAACAACTTCATGTACGGAGAACTCGTTTCACAATGGCAGTCCCCGTGGAGGGGAATTTCCTCACCTTTCCGTCTTCGTTACGTGCGAGAAACGAAGTGAATTCGTAAAAAGTAATAAATAAAATTAAAACCGATAATGTGAATAATACAATTAAAGCGAAGAGAAACGCGTTTTTTCGACGTGGAGCTCAATTATAATATTTGTGTGAATTTTTACATACAATTTTCAGTTCATAAATTATATATATATTCTGCGTAAAGTAAATTTGTAATTGAACTTTTATATCTTGTGGAAACCAAATGGATTAGAAAAACGAAAAATGTTAAATCTTAAATTATACTATAATACATATAGATTGTATTTACGAGACAATTGGAGAAGAAGCGTCTAGTGTACGTTATTAAAAACAAAACTCAATTAACTATCTTGGATCTGATAAGTACATAAAAACATGCGAAATAATTTTAATAGCTCTAAACGTTTCTTTCAAAACATTTTAATACTTAATAACCTTGCAGATTTGTCTCTAAGCGTTCTGATAAAAAATTGTGCTTTTATCAAATACTAGCATGTAATCGCGATACACCATTAGGGGATTTACTAGGAAATTTATTTTGCACGCCAATCGGATTATACGCGGTTGTCGGATATCATTTAACATAAGCGCTCAAGTAATCATTTCCTCGAGAGGAACGGAAATTCCAAGATAAGCCGATACGAAGAAAAGAGAAGGAGATAATTGGTCACCGCGATTCTTATCGTATTTTTCAATATTTCAAAACTCTCGTTACGTAACGACGTGCATCTTTTTGCAACGTGACCAAAACATAATAAACACTCATCGTTTATTGTTATAATTATATTTAATTGTAGATCCATTACTCTTGTAGGATTCTCCTTATCGTGAGTCACGATTTTTTTTATTGCAATCGTACATTTTTATACGGCGTTCAACACGTAGCGGTTTTTTTTCTTTCTCGTATTAAATACGATTGGTCGCACACTTATCATTATTAAGGTTTTCCGACGGTTTTTATGTTGACCGCGAATGAGAGGTATCTCGCTGTGTATTTCCCAAGTTTCATTCTCCAAGCACGTACGATAAGCCCGCACTTTCCTCCACGTGGTATCTAACTACGGCAAAAAAACGACGATACAATCAACGATACGTCGTAATCTCGTAGCAGGTTTTACAAAGAAGAAAAAAAAGAAAAAGAAAAAGGAAGAATGAAGAGAGAAAAAAACGATGAAAACACGTTACGAGTTGGAAGCTCCATCTGACGCCGCGCTGACAGTTGCGTGATATTTCGTTTCGAGATTCGTTTTATCGCAAAATCAACAGACTGCCTACGTGGATTATCTGGAACGTAGAAAGATACTCGTAGTAACAACGCGAGATAACAGATACGTGAATTTTAGCGAGGGGAGTTAGTGGGGAGGGAGGGGCCACTGTACGGCCGTAGATCGGCCGTAGATCGTCCCGCGATCGTCAAACAAATTGGTCATAAAGTCCCTAAACGGCGATGCAGTTTCTCCTCTTAAAAGGCGCCACGACAGAAAAGAATGATATAACCCGCGAATCGCGCCGTCCGATCGTCTCTCTCTTTCTCGAGCGAGTTCTGAGGATGACAATCCTCAGGCCGTATTTTCGCGGATAATGGGCTTCTTGGCTCTTTCTTCTCTCCCTCCCCCTCACCCTCTCTTCCTCCTCTTCCTCTCGGCCTCGGTTGCTTCTTTGCCATTAAGTTGCTCGATTCAGCCCTTACTCGATTCAGACGTTCCTCGCAGACGACGAAATTATCGGACGAGCAGAGACGCGCTCGGTTTGCTTCCGCATACGTCGGCGTCGTCGGCCGTAAATTTCCGTCGTACAAGCGCCGCACTCGAACGCACCCGCTCGCCGAAATTAATTCCGCGCGAGTGTCACAATTCGGCCGATGGAAAATCCCGGCCGTAAAAGTCGCCGCTTCATTCGCCCGGAAATGAAAAAAAAAAGGATCCCTCCTTTCACGATCCCGGCTCTCGCCGACGTGTGTTCGCCAGCTATCAATTTCCATTTCTGCGATTTATAACTTATTAATTTTTTTTCTTTTTTTCATTACTTTTTCATCACGGTTTCATTACTCAGGGCGAAGATATCAATTCCGGAATGAGCGAGCGACTGTTCTGCCCGCTTTGAACTTTCCGGAACTACTTTACACGTAACTTTCGAAAGATTCACCGTCTCGTCGCGATCCTGCGACTTGACTCCGAAAAACTTGCGTCAATATTAGCGCGTTCTTCGTGGTGCGGCTTCTCGCGAAGCGCATCCAACTGTTTAATCAAGCACCTGCCTCTCCACTCTTACTGCGTGTTAGAACTGTTCTTATCGATCGATCGAAATAAAATAAATATTGGCGATAAACGCGACGAAAGTTTCGTACGACTTTGCTGGGGTCGTTTCGCTGTTTATGGTAAACTACTTCGGTTGTGTGTGGACAAGTGTTTGGAGAGACCTTGCGACAAGTGCAAAACACCATCGTCCTTCGGTTTTACCGTCGCAATTCTTAATTTTAATCCCGCGAGTCGCGCAAAATAAACGATTAAATCGGTTACGCCGTTGTCTCATGTCGCGTTACGAGTGTCGTTTTGCGTGCAATAAGGTCGATACGGCGATACGGCTACATTCGATTTGATAGCGCAAGCTATAAAATTTGTTCTCCTGCACCCGAACGATTCATAGAGCTCGCGCGCTCTCGTGCAATGCAATCAAATTGCATTTTTATTTTTTTTAATTGTCGCGCGACGTTTAATTGAATTGTGCGCCTTGCAGAAGCGAATGATTACGAACGAATCGTTCATTCTGAGTGCGACGCCGCCCCGGCACAAGAGACTTTTAAAAGTCTCGCCTGAAACTTTTCTGAAATAAATTCTATTTCGCACTTTCGTCATAAGCGACCGGAATACGAATAACTTCTCTCGCCTCTACGGAAATACAATGAAATACATTTCATCTTAAAAGTGTGCAATTCCATTTCTCTCGCAACGACATGTTTTTAAATATAAAAATGTTCTTCACATTTTTTTACATTTAATTTTTTTTTTTTAATTAAATGTCACATAATTATAAATTTAAGGAGCTATTTATACGCATAAAAATTATTCTCGTCTTGTTTACAATTCAAAACGGATGTTTTCGAAAAGATTGGCTCGAGAAGAATTACGATGGCGGTAGGCCAAAAGGAATAACGTAATACCCAGTTTGGCCCAGGTCCGGATACCCAACGGGGGCCCTTCGGAGATGGGTCGGCATCTCTCTGGCTCCTTGGGAGGGGCGAGCTTTAGCTACACACGTATTTGGGGCGCTATTTAAATGGAGGCTTATAGGGCAGGTCCGCGTTCTCGCCTTGTTATCTGGAGCAGCAGCGCCTGTGTCTGCAGAGACTGTGTCGTATTGATCTGTCGGTCCGCCTGGCACCGCGCTCGAGAAAGAGCGACGAGCGGCAGGAAGACAGGGGGTCGGGGAGGAGGAGGAGGAGATGGTGGAAGGAGGACGAGGGGTAGCGTCCGAGAGGGGGCGAGGCGCGGTTTATTATAACCCGCACAATAAAGTTCAATAAGAATCGTCTCCAGCGTAGAGTAGGACGATCCATAATGGCTGTCGCATGGAAGTCCGCATTCTCGATAAATAAGACGTCCAATAAGTATTATGGGGTAAACGCTTCCGAAGATTCCGCGAAGTGTTTTATTCCCGCGTATAATTTGCGGGAGAGCTCGCGCGCCGGTGACCGAGTTTCCTTTGGAATGTCGTGAAAATCCTTCCCCCCGTTTCATTTACATCGCGCGTATAGGCGGCGAGAGAGATTGCATTCGGTTCATTATGGATGCAGCAAGGTAAAGAGTTACGTGTGGCTGTCGTGAACGCCGACACCGTGACGTGGATTATGCGCGAGATTCTGTCGCAATCTGAGCGATCCACCTGCCACCATCGGGCATGGAAAACGAGCGCTAGGCCGGACACGTGCTCGCCGAGAGGAATGTCGGAGATTGCACGCGCAAAGTGAGGATTCGCGCTCGCGTTCAAGGGTTTCTCGATCGCACTAAGGATTCCTTCACCATTTGCAGATAAAAACGCGTTTCAAAAGTATAACTATATATTAAAAATAAATATGGCCTCGGAATTACGTTCGCAAAAAAATGTGCCGAGAGAGAGAGAGAGAGAGACACAGCCAAGTGCACGTTCTGTTTTTCTTCGAGCTCAAGCGTACGATATCTCCAAGCATTCCACGATTCCTGAGCTGTGAATGAATGAGTGAATGATTCACTCGTCATGTTCGATTTCTTTCTGAATCGACTTGATCGGGACAACTTTCAATTAAAAAAAAAACAGCGTCAGCCTGATGCCTCGCCGTCGAGGACCCGCAGAACGACGAGCGCGTTTTCTTGCTCCGGCCTTTTAACCGTCTCTCGACTGCAGTGATAAATGCTACGACGCGCGCACGTGACTCGACGGTCGATTCGTTGTATAACCCGGGCGGACGGGTTACGCAACGTGATTCCGCACGGTTTCCTCCCGTAGTGGCTCATCGTCGGAATGGAGTAATCGCTACAGCAAGAACGCGTGCCTCTCCCTCCTTTTCTGACTTAAGCAGGCCAGAGTAATCCACAAACAGGTACGGCGAATTGATTACGACGCCGCGCATACGTATGCGACGTCGCCGTTGTTTCTCCGCTCGATGTTCTCCTGACTCGACTTCGGACTCTTTTCTCGCTCTCCCTCCCTTCCCCCCCCCCTCTCTCTCTCTCTCGTGAGCGCTCATTTAAAGTCTCGTCGACGACAACGACGCTTCTTATCCGATCCGAAGGATGGGATACAGGCGTCGCGCCCGGGACGGGCGGCGACGCCCGGGATGTCGTCGGGCGGCGGGGCGTCGTCTTGACCCAATTTGCACAGGCCGGCGTAATTAAATCAGCTCTCCCTCGCTCGCTCTCTCTCTCTCTCTCTCTCTCTCTCTCTCTCTCGCTCTCTCTTTCTCTCCCTCTCTCCCCCCGCTGTTTCTTCGGGGATCGATTAAGCGAATATATATACGCGAACTGAGCGCGCGCACTGACGTATTTAATCCACCCCGTTGAATTCTGAATTTGGAGACCGCTTTGCGTTACTATAATTGACTCAGGCATTTGGAATCAGGTGCGCGCTTGCAAATCATGTGTATAACTTGGAAAATTATCGTTACGGTTAATTCATTTCTCTACTTTTGGAGCAACTCGTTATATGAGAGGGAATGTTGAAGGAAGCGGATTATTGTTTAATTATCCCGTACTTGTTTCTTATTGTCAACAACAGTCCAATATTAATTATATAAATAATGTACAATTGCTAGTCTATATTATTTAACCGAATAAAAGAAGATACTTTGAAAAGAGATACGTATTAATAACAAAGATTTCCAGTAAATATACTTTTTTTTAAAGATCATGTCTATAATAAAAGTTCAAGTTATTTCTTATGATACGATCGAATCTGTTATCTGTTAGATAAGCCTAATCAAGAAATAATAATTTCAATCTATACACTTTTCAATGTCAAAGAGAGAGAGATCGATACAATCCGTATGTAAAAATATTTGATGAAATTATTTAGCGTTAATTCTAAGGAATTATTTTTTCAAGAGTGTATATCTTCTCTTTATTAAAAATTGAGTTTTTTTTTTTCTTCAACTATGAGTCACAATCTCTTGGTTCGATCGCATCCTATGTTCAACATATAACGAGCAATTATTATTCTACCGTCTTAACGTCGGAACGGTTAGAGAGATGACGTCGGGAATCACCTTGCTCGCGTTGTCTTTGTCGCGCGCTGCGATACGTCACATTTCACGTGTCGCGTGAGTATCTCGCTCGAGTACATCGATCGACGTCCGACCGCGATCAAACGACCGCTCGCATTGCGAGCGAGTAGCGGGATAATTAGCCGGAGTACGCCGCTTCTTTGTCTCGGCGCGATCGCGTGTCGACGTTGCCCCAACCACTTCGCGTACACGTCGAGAATATCGAGGATCACTCCCGACTCTGTACCAGGGAAATCCCCTCCGGCCCGCCCTGCGCTTCATTGACTTCGTTCGCCGAAGGACGCTTTATCTGCGGCCCACATACCGGCACCTCTTCTGCCACGCGACCTCCATTCAGTCCGGCGTAAATACAAAGAGCGCCGGCACCCCCGAGCTCGATCGCACTCCCGCGAGAGGGAGAAAGAGAGAAGAGAGAGAGAGAGAGAGATCGGCTGAGAAAAATCCCTTTGACACTTTGACACCTGCCGCGAATCGATCTCGCCGAGACTCGTGGATAATTACACGGACGAGAATAAAATTAGCATAACTGCAGCGATGAAAATTTTGTAAAATTGGATCCGTCCTATATTGTTACCTCGTTTAAAAAATATAATTTACCAGGACCGAGGTGAGGTGAAACTTTCCCCGCTAGCTGATAGGAAGGGAGAGGGACGAAGAGAAAAAATAGGAAACAATGTGACGCGGCTGTTTCTTTTTCAAATGTCAAACTCAACAAACTCCGGATAAACATTGCCGCGTCGAGAAATATCGCGGGAAAATCAAGGTGACGGAAATTACGGGCACTTCGCGAGGCACTTGGTCAGGCACGGGAGCCGCAAGGCCGTATATTTTTAACCTGAGAACCTTCCGGCAACCCTGCCGCGGGATCAATACCTACAACCACCCCCGTCTCGCCGTCGTGCACTACTGCTGGAGACCGCCGCTAACTTTAACCTACATATCCGCCGCCTCTGGCTGGGAGCCCACCACACCGGTGGAAACTTGCCACCGAGTCAAGTACAGGAAGAGGCCGAGGGGGAGTGGGGGGGGGGGGGAAAAAAATGCGGGTACGCGATGCAGATGCGCCGAGTGAGGCCACCCGCGAGAAACGAGCCGTGGGCCGACGCGAGTGCAACGAAATGTTTCTCGATAAGAAAGTTGGAAAACCCATTTCCGCTATCTTGCCCCGTCGAAATATTTCATCGCGATTCGTGCGCCGCTGCGCGTGAAATGCAAATTGCCTCCATCCCTGCTGTAACGTTTACGCTACAAATGTAATTCATATTTTCCATTAAATAATTATATTTAACCATCTCGAGCCGGTGAAACAGCGAGAGGATCCGTTAGCATCTCATGCATGATAGATACTGTGCACTTAAGTAATTGGCTGTAACTTACCTCCAGGGAAAGAATTTTCAATGCTTGATAAATTTCCAGTTATTAAATTCTTCTAAAAAACGAATAATAATCGCGAAATATTATATTACATACTATTACATGCCTTGAGACATAAAATCCTCCAGTGAGAGGGAAAAATAGGAGAACTCGGTAAAAGGGGTATCGTATCCTAAAACTCGCTTCTTTGAAGGGTCACCGGCCCGAAAGTCGTGAAAAACTTTTTTGCGGTTTTCGTCTCTCTTTTCCTCCTCTTCTCCCTTCCACCCCATCTCGGATCGAGCTCCATTTTTCCGCGCAGGAACGTCGCGGGGAGTTGGGGGGCGGCGGTAGAAGCCAAGAGAAGACGGGCAATCGAGTTCCGAGATTCTCAGCCTGGGGTCGCCGGATATACCCGGCGCTCGTGGAGGAGCCCTTGATAGACGCCCAAGAATCTCTATTTGCGAGAAAAGAATGGAAAGAGTAGGAGGATGAGAGAAAGGCATCGGAAGAAAGAAGTATACCTTTCGCTCTCGGTGCCATTCGTAGAAAGAGCGACTTCCGCAATTGCGGCGGTGCTCGCGAATGGCGAATAGTCGGCTGCGCAATCTCGTCGCTTCTAAGAGCAATCCCTTTTATCACCTTTCACCCCGTTTTCTTCCCCCTCGTTTGCGTCACAGAACTGTTTGCGGACGTGGGCATTTTTATATACGGTCGACGCCGTGTGACGCGCGCGTCGCTTTCGCGACGTGCATAATTTAGCGCAACGAGCGCTCGGCGACGCGCGAGTAAACACGCCTCGAACGTAAAAGAACGCGGCGAAACGTAAAAGAGTGACGAAATTGCGAATGCTTGATTCAAGCTCGTCAACGGCACTGAAAATGAAGATGAAATGGATGCATGTAAAATTCAATTGGTCTGCTCTATAAATAACACGGCGTACCTCACAGTCTCTGCAATGCTGATGCTGAATAAAAAAGAAACCTAAGCAATAAATCAGTAGGTGAATTGGCCAATCACAGTCGAAAGGCATTAACGTGAACAATTAGCAGATCTAACATATTGATTTTCTTACGTCTTACCGCTTGGATTTTTCTTGATTCGGAACGTAAGAGAAAATAAATGCAATTCAACAAAGGAAACAATTGCAATTTACGTAATGAGTCAACTTCAGTGTTAATTGCTAATTAACTGCAATTATACGGGAATTCTGCAATCTCTCGTGAGCATTCTTCAACCGGATCGTCATTCATTTCATTTAGCATAATGCATCACAAATACTTCGCAAGAAAAAAAGTTTTATGCTATTATTTCTCATCTATAATATGGATCATGCATGTGCGTTTCTAAATCTCACTATTAAACCCACACATACGAGACGGATTGAGCGATAATGAAGGTACTGACTGGTTCTTCGTTACTCGCGATAATGGAAGGGTTTTGACTTGGCACCTCGTTAAATTATGAATGCGAGTAATTCTTGCGAGATCCTCGGAAGATCCGCCTTTTGTCGATAATCACGCGAGTCTTCGGAGGCATTAGCCCTCACGAAGCTTCACGATGGTGCGAGGAAAAGGGCGGCGGGAAACGATCCAGCCGGCTCTGTTTCGGTTCCCTGAGCGTGCGGGGTCGAGAAACGGCGGATCGAGTAACCGGAAACCGCGTTCCATTTCAATGCGCGAACCTCGCTCGTGAAAGGAACCGATAACGCCTGTCGACCGAGAGCCGGTCGAGGCGGAGCCCTTTCCTAGGCGAGATAGTCGAGCGAGTTCCTTTGACGCGATTTCGCACTTCTCGCACGGAATCCTCGCCACGAACACCTCGATCTTCGCATGCAACTCGGGAAGAGAGGGTGCGGGGTGCACGACCTATTGTCGGCCTTTGATAATGCGTACAGGCGGACGCCGCGCCGCTCGATGCGATAATATTCCCATTCGGCAGTCGACAAACTTCGCTATTCATTTGCGAATCGAAGGACCGTAATTAAGATTCGTAGTCGAGGTGTAGAATAGAAACCTCAAAGTGCGTTTGCGATTGAATCGAAATTGCATGGAATTTGTCGACTATCGCGTCAAAGTGATAGGAGAATGCAAATATATGTTAAATTAATTTTTATTATGAAAAAATTAAAAATTGTTTGGAAAAATCCTGAACAGTACATTTCTAATATAGTCTTTCCGCGTTTGTTGCAGATCCCGTGACGTTCGCGATTTGTGACTCGCAAGAGGGTAGTCTGCGCGCGGTGAAAAAAATCGACCGTCGGGTCGCGGGGCGTCAGCGGCATCCGACAATTTCGTTAGCCAGGTATATACCACCACCCGGAACAATCCCTCGCCCGTGGCAAGACGGCCGATCGTGTGGACGTCCTCGGTGCTATCTCGGCGTGGCCGCTACGTGCGACGACAACAGCCCAAAGATTCTCCCACCGAAGGCCAAGATGCATATCGAGGTGCAGGTGGCGCTTAACTTCGTGATATCGTACCTCTACAATAAACTGCCGCGCAGACGGGTGAACATCTTCGGTGAGGAGCTGGAGAAGGCGCTCAAGGACAAGTTCAAGGGCCACTGGTATCCGGAGAAGCCGTTCAAGGGCTCGGCGTTCAGGTGCCTGAAAACCGGCGACCCGGTCGATCCGGTGCTAGAGCGCGCCGCGAAGGAGAGCGGCGTGCCGATCCAGGACATCCTGGAGAACCTGCCGGCCGAGCTCGCCGTCTGGGTCGATCCTGGTGAGGTGAGCTATCGTATCGGCGAACTGAACGCCGTCAAGATCCTCTACTCGGAGACTGGCGACCCGCACGATGAAACCTCGGCCGATCGCGAGGTCACCAAGACCTTCAATCCGGAGGCGCAGTGCTTCAGGCCGATCGAGGCCGTGAGCACGTCCTTGAGCGGTCTCAGTCTCAGTCCGAAGTCGACCTCGCCGTTCTCGAGCTCTCTCGGCAGTAATACCAGCAACGGCTCGTCCAACAACCAGCAGAACGGCCACGGATCCGGTTCCTCGTCTGCGCCCTCACCCACGCCCATCACCAGCTCCTTCAAGGGCTCGCCCAGCCCCGTACCGGCCTTTATCCCGCGTACCACCGCTCCGCTCACCTTCACTACCGCCACCTTCGCTCAGACCAAGTTCGGCAGCACCAAGCTCAAGACTAGTAGCAAACGCGCCAACAGGTTGGTACATGTCGTTTGATGTTTCCTCCCGCTCTCGGCTAGCCAAAGTGAATGCAACTCATTATTAAAGCTTATGAATGTTTATCAAATTATCGTTTATCTTAATTTTTTGCTATCATCGTGGAAATAAAAATTTATTTGTTTGAAACATTTAAAGACGAACGGTTTTAATTAATCAATGCAAAAAATGTGATAATTAGCTTGAACTTGTACAACGAAAGATTTTATAACGAAAATAATTATTTCTTTTGCTAATGATATGAGCATAATTATTGTGATAGAGACACGTCAAATGCGATGTAGTTGAATTTTGTTGTGCTACTCGAGAAGTGTCGCATTGAAAAAAAAAATAATGATACGGAACATTGATTAACAAATCACACACAGAGTTTACTCGTACAGGAGACATAACAAAAACTAACGTTTATACTATATTCCTTCGACGTTACGCTTCTCGAGTTTCCTAGTTAACGCAATCTGTATGTGTATTCGTGGAATGCTGCTTGCAATTATCTCAGGTATACCTTAACGTCGCTATTAACCATCGCTAGAAACTAACGTTATTCACAATTCCCGCGGTATAAAAAGTAAATTGAACAGTGGGATCGCCATTAAGTGGATAGTTGATCGCTTCGCAACCAAATAACCGTAAAAATAGCTAAGCATGCTGGAAATTAGAGAGTAGCTCATAACGAAGCGTGCGATCTATCGTAGAAGGATCGTACATTGCCGATAGAATTTAATTCTAGTGCGCGCGTTACCCCGTTTCCGAAACACACACACACACCCACACACAAGCACGACAGAACAAAACGCGCGTACTAACCAGGCCGCGAGACGATCTACCATTCCCGGATCCACGCACACGCGTGCATCATACACAGAGCCATTGATGAACCGCACGGTACCGCTCGGTTTCAGGATGTCACCCACCGAGTTCTCGAACTATATAAAGCAGCGCGCAGCGATGCAGCAGCAGATTCACCATCACCACCATCATCAGCAGCAACAGCAGCACCAGTCGCAGCAGCAGCAGCCGCACCAGTCGCAGCAGCAGCAGCACCAGCAGCAGCAGCAGCAGCAACAACAGCAGCAGCAGCAGCAACAACAGCAGCAAGCATCCGCGGCTGGCGCAGGTTTGCCAGTCTCGCAGAACTCGCCACGCAGTCGTAGCCTATCGCCCGGCAGCATAGTCGCTGGTGCCGGACAACAACATGCGGACCCGAGTGCGTACTTCTTCCAACACGGCCCGGCTGCGGCCACCGCGGCGTACCACGCGTTTCCCCATCGCAACATCTTCGACTCGTCGGCAAGCCACGGCGGCTACCTGCCAGCCGATCTCTACACCGGCACCAAATTCCCATCATCGTACCTCGACCCGACCACACTTGCCAGCCATCAGTTCTACGGTGGCGGCATGAACGGTAGCGGTGCCGGCACTGGCGGTGCCGTGAACGGTAGCAACGGCGCCGGGACCGGTACCCAGGGCGCCGGTAGCGCTGGTACCAACCTCGGTCCGATCGGCTCTGCGACGACCAACGGCAATGTCAACGCCGGCGCAGCCGCCGCGGCGCAGCAGCAGCAGGACAAGAGCGCCCTGGTCGAGGGCCTCAACAACTTCGGCCTCGGCTCGGTCGCGCCCTATCCGGCCAGCCAATATCAGCACCTGCTTGTGGCCAACTAATACCTCGCGCGTGCACATCAAGTCTTGAACAATACCGTCGCCGCGTCTCGCGGCGACGGTAACAGCGTTCTCGTTTTCGGTGCCGTTGGTTCGGCGATAGACAAGAAAAAGAAAAGGCTGTCGCCTCCGAGACTCCGTCGTCGAGACGTTGTCCAGAGTCCGGCTACCTGAAGATGAACGTCCATCCACCAGTCGAGTCGGTCACGCTCTATCTCCTCTCCCCCGATCAAAGAATTCGCCGGTTACGATGTCCGTTATAATCCTCTCCCGCGATTCTCATCCAGAATGCTTCTCAGAACGCTCGTTCGATCTTTCGTTCGATCTTTCCTAATCCAAGAAGTCCAAGACACTGTGTACATATATTATCGATAGTTACTGACGAACGATGGGGGAGGGGGGGGAGATAGAGAAGAGGAAAAAAAAGGCCGCCGAACGATCGACACCGATGACGATCACGAAAGCGATCGAGATGAGAAAAGAAGGCGCGATAGAACGGAGAGAAAGAGAGAAAGAGATAACGTGTGCGTGTGGAGACGATGCCTGGTTCTGAGGTACGTCTGATTGCGAGGTAGCGTGTGCGTGCAGAAACGTTTTAGGCGTGGAGAAGAGAAGAGGAGACGGAAGGAAGCGGCTAACGGCTAACGAGAGCGTGTATATGTGTTAAAACCCGATAAGGACTCGATTGGCGATGGCGCGAGACGCTCGTTCGAGACAGAAGCCACCGTGTGGCTACTACGACACACATATACACGTAACACGTATACACGTGCACACGTACATTTATAACACACGCGCAATGGTATATCATATGCATGTAGCGCATTGGCGACACTCGAACGACGCGTCAAGCGCGCATCTGGGACAGTAAGACAAACTTGACATATTATAGAGATACACACACACACACACACACACACAAAGACACAGATATAACATATTATACCGATCTTCCCTTATATACATCCCGTGCATACGATACGAACCCACGCGGGCACACGTAGGCCACCACACACACGCGAGCATCACCCCATGCACGAGACACACGTACTACGTATTAACGAAACAAAAAAGGAAAAGAGGAAAACCACATATAACGCGACACACTGACCCACACAGATATTACCAATGTGTAATAATTTATTTTTTCACTGGTATATAGTCGGAGAATTGAATAATGAATATATATCTGTAGAGCCTATGTATTATATTCAAGATGCACTCACTCTTCACTGGGTTCTCGCGAAACGGTAGGAACTACACACTTGTCCCCCACTCGTGTCGAGCGAGCCGTCGGTGTCGGGAGATCCGTGGACCGATAAAAGATCGATAAGGTAAGGTGTCTTCCCAAGTCTTTTTCTCCATCGAACGAGCGCCGAGGCGAGGCGACGCCGAGCGTCGCTTCGTTTCGCGCGAGAATCATGGCCGAATACGCGATCCCGGGTGGAAAGCTATTCAAGCGCTAAATACGTAAAGCTCTTTTAAACGAGCCAAAGATTGGATCGCGAATGGCTTTCCATGCGCGGAGGACCTTTACGTTGGATCGAGAGATGGATAGCTAAACCGAGAATCTCGACGGGAAGACGGCCCGTTCATTCGCACGAGACGAGTAAATAAAACGAGAAGGAACAACGCGATCAAGGAACGAAGGATCGATCCTTCCGCGAGTATAGTGATAATGTAGAGAAAGAGAGAAACGAGCTCGCAGTTTTATACCGTTCGGAAAACTCGTCCTCGGTACGATTTTACATTTTATTTTTATAATAAATGCAGTAGAATGTAGGAGAAATCGAGAGCGAAAGAGAGAGAGAGAAAGAGAGAAAGAGTGCAGCGAGTGATATGCAAGGGGAGAAGGTGGAGAAGTAGAAGGCGAGATAGAAAAAGAGCCAGCCGGTGTGTTCGCGAGGGACGTAAGTGGCCTCGTTGCAGGCCCCTCGATATTTGCTTGGCTGTGCCTGCGAGCTGGTCCCCGCCCGCCCGTCCATCCGTTGCAGAAAAACCATCGGGAATCGATTTCCTTTCGCGATATTGCCTTTCGATTTGACATCCGGAGTCGATGACCCTCCGAGCTGTCGAGGGGGGAACCTCCGCGAATCGTTAAACCTCGGCAATACGCTCCTTGCCCCCTTCGCGTTTAAACTTTGAACCCGGAAATTCTCTCTAATTATTTTCCGATCGTCGTAGACGCCGCTTGCGAAGCGTTCATAAACAAGAAGAAGCAGTTTATGCAGATCTCGGTCTATTAAGATTAATTACTTTGAATGTGGGAACATTAATTAGTGACTTAACGATGATTTGTAGCGTAACCGATCCCTCTTAATGCTATCTATTCTCAATCGAGCAGAATCGTCCGCGGAGCTTTACGGTGCTAAGAAAAAGAGTCAAGTACAAAGATAACGAGAGTCAATCAGAAGCAGGATGAACGGCGGGCGGGATAGTTTCGAGGGAGCAACGTCGTCGCTTAGCGTTCACAAGGTTAATTAGGTGATTACGTAATTAAAAGGCCGCACGTTATTGTCCTTGTCGGCGAGGCAACGGGCTCGTCCGGTTGCAAAAAGAAAAGAATCGATCGATTAAGACGAGCGCTAAATTTTCACGCAGCTATTTTTACCTTCCGGAGTTAACGAACTTACTACCCTCCTTGGTGCTGATTTTCTAAGAAACTTGTTTTCGCAATCTAACTTTAGTCGACCTTGACTACGGGGTGTTCATCATAAAACGCTACCGAAGCTTCGCTTCGTAATGTTACTTTGTAATGTCGCTATAAACATTTAGTATACAGCTGATGATTATCGAGATATAACGCTTTACAACGAAAATTCCACTTTCGTCAGTCAGAACTGTGTCTTCCCTTCTCAAAAATCGCCTATGAAAGAAGAGAATTACGGGTTGCGTTTTAAAATGAACACGCGCCGTATATTCTATCCTGCATAGCCCTCAAGTTGTCCCGATCGATCTCTGAATATTAATTGCGCGCGGTTGTTTCGGTTTCCTGCACTTGAATTAATTCGATAATACGCCTCGTAATTTCCAAGATAATAATTACGCCAACCCTCGAGAGGAGAGATATACGGGGTACGAAATTGGATACTGGAAATTTCACGAAAATTAGCATGTACACACTTGACGATCGATCTTCCATCGTTCGCGTCTTATCGGTGGAAACGTGTGCATTCGATCTCGTTCGCAAGAACGCACGTGGCGCGTTCGAGCCTCGCCGACGAGTATCCCGCGACTATTACACGTGACAGTAACGGCGGCGGAGGTGCCGCGAGCTGCGGGCCGCGGGCACTAGGTGCTAAAAGTATTCAAAAGTGTTAATCCTGTGGCCGTGGGACAAAACGCAAGGATGCGGGCCCGAGGAGACAATCCGGAGACCACGCCGGCGTCGATCCGCGTTTATCGATCAGCCGCGTCCGCGCGCGTCCTGTCCTTAATAGACACTAATTTCCACGACGTTTTCGTAGCGCGTCGATGTAGTCGTAGCGTGTAAATGTCTAGCGTGTACTTTCTAAGTATGTATGTTTAATCGTTTTTTCTTACGAACTTTTGTATAGGCCTTTTTGTAAATTATCCTCGCACCCGGTCGCGGCCCGTCGAAGCCCGGGATCGATGTCGGACGACCCTTTCCCAGAGAAAACGCGGGGATCCGAATCGAAGGGTTCGGTGCGCGAGGACGAGAAGGGTGGGTTCGCAATTTGTGTGATCTGTGTCCGCTTTAAATCCGGGATCGTACCTAAAATAAACGTTTTGTAAATAACGAACTTGCATCCCACTTACGCGCCGAAACTTTCGATCTCGTCGTCGTGTTCGCGAGAATTTCGGGGAGCTGGAAGAAATCGTTTTTTATATGAAACCTCGGTCCAAAGTGAAACTGTGTGTGTATAGGTGAAAATTTATATACTCGAGTTATGTCGGCTCGAATACTGGGATGGGGGAGGGGGAGGGGTTGGTCGACGGGATGGTGGTCTCCGGACGGGTCGGGGGTGCGAAACAAGTTTTAACCGTGGAACTAACTACTAAAATAGACGTGAGAAGACGCTGATGAAGAACAGAACCCTTTAGTAATATCTAAACTTAATTGTAACTATTATAACGATACGTACGACTGTGGTAGCTATGCTAGTACCTGCTATTGTTAAAGAGAAAGTGAATGAGATAGGGACGACCGAAGAGGAACGGTGGGGATGCCGCTGGAAAAATCGAATCACAGCATAGTGCCTCAGTGCGTGTCGACATTCGCTCACACTTGACTTCTACGGTGATTTTCTTGCGTTACACGTACTTCTGTTTAACATTGGACATTCGTTTCGATAATTTTATTACCAAATTCAATTCAACTGAATTACAAAAAAAAAATATTGAACTTATGAGGAATTATTGATCCAAAGTCACGATACATGTTTTTATCAAATTTTGTAATATTTTATAAACGAATTTGCTTATCTTTTGCAAATGTTTGCTTCTTTTATGATACGCACTGGAGTCATTGTGCATCGAGACAAGTTTCGCACCGCGTTCTGTCAGTGAGCCTCGCAAACTATCCAAAATCTGTCTTACGATATCTTGTTTTTTTCGCGTCGACGTGCAGGTGCCCTCTCGTTTCCGTCGCCCCGCGCCAGCCTACGTCGCGTCGCGATCGCGCCTCGTAAAACAGAAATACAAAAACGACGTTTATTCTTGTAATTTTTCTAATCGTTCACGCACAATTGGCTTGAAGCGGCGCGAAAATTTTTCACAACTCGCGGCGGCGAAAATCAGATCGGATATCCGTCGGCCGTGTTTTTTACGTCACAATCCGAAAGTGACGTCTCTCGCACGCGAGAGGAAATCCCGGACGGGCACGCGAGAAAGGGAAAGAGCCGAGATTCTTTCTCCGTGACACGGAATCGCGAAAGTTTCGACAGCCCGCGGTCGCACCTCGCTGACAGTTCAGGCAGCTGGACAACGGCGATAACGACGACGACAATGACGACGGTTGAAGTCGAAGAGGCGATGAAAGCAAGTCGGTAGGCGGAAACTTTCGAAATCATTGCGACCGCGGAAACTTTGCAGACTTTAAACGGGTTTCGTCCGGACTTTCGAATGGTACTCGAATGCGAATCAACGCGATCGGCCGGCCGGCCGGCCGGCGACGACGTTTGTAAAAGCCGACTTACGGTCGGGTACGCGATCTGAAAGTTTTGTGCTTCTCTATGTCGAATTCTATGGCATTTATACTGTGCGTGGGGCGACGGAAAGGGGATGGCGGAAAAGGAAGACGGAGCGCAAAATGCGAAACGGTGAATAAAAGAGAAAGAGGGGAAGAGAGAGAACAAAAGAGAGCGGAAAAGAGTGGCAACTCAATGCAATAAGTCGCGAATCAAATGGATCTCGGCTTGAGACGAGAGGCTCAGATTAGCGAAGAATCAAACATGATGTATACTCTTTAAAACAAACAAACAAAAAGTGAAACTAAGAGACGTGAGAATAAATAAAGGGGAATAACTAAACTAGGAGACGCGCGCGCGTAAAGTGCGCAACGGGGCGCGAATAGAGCGGCGCGAATCAACGTGAGCGAGAGAAAGGAAGGGAGAGAAAGAGAAGTTAAGTGAATCTAATTAATACTGATAGAGCATACACATTGAGATACACAAAAACATATAGTATTATACGTTTTACGATACGATTGTAATGAACACTTTGTAAGTAAAGGAAAAAAAAGTTACGCATAGTTTTCCATACCCCGTAATGAATGTAATTCGTTGAAAGGGAAAGTTCAGACAAAACACACACATACACACACATACACGGACGGACGGACGGTTAATAGGAGTTACAAGCGCGCGCATACACACACACGCACACACATGTTCGAAGTCACTCGGGTACACACAAGAATTAATAAGAAAAAAAAAGAAAAGTCAGTAATCTGTCTTTAAAGTATCATGTGTCTATAAACTATAGCGATCGATATTGTCTCTTAAATAAATGGCAAAAAAATACAAATAACCGTGGTAACGTCGTGTAAGGTAGCGATAAACAAACACTCTGCAATATAATGACATAATATATATTCTTACATTTATAACAGCGGAACATACATATATGTGACGAGAGCAGACTGCGAGAAGCCCGAAAGATCGTGTAAAATGCGCGTATCGAGGAGTATTGGAAGACGCCATCGTGCGATAAGACTCGGTCTCCTTCCCTCGGAATCATTAACGAAAGAGAAAAGAAAAAAAAAATGGCGTATTTCGATACTGCCGAACGCGCACGGAGATATCACACGGGTACACACGACACACATACATACACACACACACACACATACACATAAAGTATACACAAAGAGAGATCCAAAAAAAAAAACTATCGATTATTCTACCAAGTAAAATGAATTAACAAGAGGATGATAATTAGATTTGTAATTAATTACATATATATTTTTCAATACTTTAACTACTTGCTGAATGTAAACTATATACATATAATTATATATATTATATACATATATTATATATATATTATATACATACACATCTCTATGAGCGCGATGCCGCGCGCGAAAGGGTGAAGAAGGGCGCGACGATAAAAGCAGCCTCGCGGAGAATTCCCGAGGGAACGCCGAGGGAGAAAATTAAAAGGGTGAAATCTGAGGAGGATCGCCGGAGGAATTCCGGGAGCGGATGGAGAGGACCGTCGGCTGAAATAACGGTCCTCCGATTTTTTCGGTGTTTTCCCCGGAAGACTTTCGGCGGCGTCTTTTATCGGCGCGATCGCTCGCTTCCGGCTCCGCCGCGACTCGCGAGGCTCGAGAGGTGAGGGAGCGAGAGAACGTAAACATCCAGGGTAAGGAGGGTGAGAGATATTGTCTTTCGTTCGCAGTGGATCACGCGTCGAGCGGAAACGAGCGACGAATACCCTTCTTTGACCGCGCCCCTCGGGAAGGCGGAAGAGTTTCTGCGAGATCTTTTTGTACCCCACTCAAGTTACACTCTCGGTGTCGAAAAAAAAACTACGTTACACTACGTGTAAGTGCATCCTAAATGTAACTGTTAATTGCCCCTACTCCAAAGCCCCCCTAACCCACGCCATTTGTAGAGAGAAGAAATATCGCGAGTGTGGGAGGGAGAGAATGCGAGATACGCGTGTGAGATGGAGTGACTGGCTGTGCGTGGCGATGCGTGCATGCGTATGTGGAAGTGTGAAGACACGTTCGTTCGCCTTAGTTACCTTTTTTCCTAGGTGCAAAATTGGGAAAAATGGAGATCCTTTCGAATGATTTTGGCACGCGTATGATTGTTACGTAGATCGTACACTTACGATTATTACTATTATGATTATGATTATTATCTCTATCCCTTAGACGAAAAGAAAGAGAGACAGACACACTGCGCGCCTATATATAGCTGTATATAGGTCTTTTCTCACCTCAGCTAGTTTCTTTTTTCTTCGTCGTTTATTTTTCTTTTCTTTTTTTACATATATATATATATACTTATACATATATTAGAGATGTATTTTCTGTTGGCTCGTTAGATTTTGTTCCTTTATTTTTGTACGAAGACGCAACATCGGCGACGACGAGTCGTCGATTTTACCTATATATATATATATATATATATATATATATATATATATATATATATATACATATACATATGAACATTATATATAATTGTAGTTCGCTTATAAGATTATCGTTCTACCCTTCTTTTGATATAGTTTGTTATTGTTGTTTTTGTATGATATTTGATTATATATACCGACGCGTGCGTGCCGCGCGTCAGAAAATAATATATATAAATATATACTACCATATTATATATATATATATATAATATATATTTTTGTTAATAATACAGTGGTTTGATAACTACATTAGCCTGTTAATGATGAATTTGTTTCTCTGTTTCTTACGGCCCGTGAATATACATAGATAGACACACGTGCATATACATAGATATATTATACATATATACATACCTATATATATATATATATATATATATATATATATATATATATATATATATATACATATATATACATATATCGCTACATTATATTTTGTTTAACAGTGTGACGAAGCGACAATGAAGCGTTTCTTGAAATTTGTCGAGCGACTTTACAAGGGGCTCCGACACGAAATATTGAATATCGAAACTCGCGTGTAATATAACTTATAATATCATTTTGTAAATTATTTTTTGTATTTTTATATATCTACATATATAAATAACGAAAGCATACAAAAGAGAGTCGCGGAACAGTGTTATGCGCACGGCGAGAAATCAAGAGAATTTGAAAGAGAGAGAAAGATCGAGTGAGAGAGAGGGAGAGAAAGGTACGAGAGAATGCGACGGAGATGAGAGAACGTTCGTGATGAAAGGAGGAGGGAAAAAAAAACAAGAAGAAACCGCGTGACGCATTAATTAACACTGACGATACTTAATCAGTCGCTGACAGTCCTTTCGTTGATCGAGAGTGGCGCCAAGACGATTATTATCCGAACGACTATACGAGATCGCATACGGCGCGTATGCAACGTTTGTAAAACTGTAAACGACACGAGACACACATGTGCATACACACAGACACACGGCGCAAAGTTTTAATTTAATACGACACGCCAGTCCCGAAGATTTGCGATTTGTTCCCGATTATTTGTACCTCTCTGTATGTATTTTGCAGCTTGTCAGTGCTTTTTGTTCATTATTACATTACCTGATAAATATTAATTCATCGTCTTTTTGTACCAGTCTACTCTTTATATACGTGTCGTCGGGATGCGAGCTTTAACTGTCGATTCAACCTACTAGCGGACATAGTGCAATGCAACTCCAAAGAAAGCGCGGCTACGGACCGCCGATCGCGGGGCCGATCGCCCGCGATCGTTGGTGACCTCGCAAGCAACTTAGTCATATAAATAGCGTACTGCAGATATTATTTTTCTTCAAAGATCGAGCAGACACACGATCGGACAGCGAATAACTGAGAAAGTTACATACTAGATTCTAGTTACCCTCGATCGCGGCTTTAATTGATTTTTAACCCTTTCCACACTCTCGCTAACATAGATCCTAATCCGGATATTTTTACCCGGACATGATGTGTATATATATATATATATAGAGCTATATTATTTATTTATTTTTCAGTATATTGCTCCGAAACTGAAATACAAAATCAAACACGAGTTGGAAAGGGTTGTTAGCGCCGGATGTTTTTCGCCACGAGTGATAATAAAGGAAAGCCGAAAATGCGATATTATTATACGGTGTGCGTAATTTTGATCAGTTAAGATATTTAGCTGCATCGAAAATTGATACAACCCCGAAGGACAAATGTTTCGTATGCGCGCGGTCGAGGGTTGGATTCCGTATTCGCGCACACGGAGAAAGATTTATCGTCCCTCGCCGGTCGGGGCACGGTGCGCGGGATTATCCCCGCGGCGTGTAAGATGCTATCGGTCTTATGTAAATTAACCGCCATTCAAGCCGCAACGGAGTCTGAGTAATTATGACAGATAATTGCCTCGTATCTCATAACAAACTAACCCCCTAATCGATTCTGTATTCCCCCACGAGCGAGCGAGCGAGCGAGTCTCTCGCTTCGGCCGATAGCGCGACACGTCGAATAGCGCGCCGCACGATATTCTCCCGATAAAATCTATACCCGGCGACCGGTGGGTCAAATCTCTCCGCTGAAGTATAATAATCAAAAAGAGCGCGCGTGGCGATTCGCGTGTCGTCGTTTTCCTATAATTCGCCTCCATCCTTGAGTCGGCTTTTAGAAAGCTGCTTGGAAGAGATCCGTCGAGAAGTTTCAAGAAAATTTCGTTTCACGCATGGGAGAACGAGAGAGGAGAGCCAGAGGAAGGTGGTAGCAGCGAGATCCTTAATTCTCGCGTTTGAGCGTGCGTGTCTATGTGCGAAAGAGTGATGAGAGAGAAAGAATCGACGAGAGGATGAAAGAGAAACAAAGTGGGAAAGAGCGAATGTAAGGTGTATATTTTTCGTGAACGTTCTTTCTTAGTTTTCTCATGCAAGCACGGTGGATGAGGGTGGTTGCCGATCGATTCGATTGTCCTGGAACAAAACCGTCGTAGGTCGATCTCTCGTCGCACCCTCGACGTCGTCGTCGTCGTCGTCGTCGTCGTCGTCGCTGGCTGAAAGAGCGAATCTCTCGAGGTCTCCCACGAGACTTTCTTTAGCCGAGCCTAGACGCCATAGTTTATCGATGGAACGACCATGCCAGCGACCAAAACATAAAAAAAGAACCGTCAAAGGAAACGGAAAACCGGGGGTGGCGTGTGCGCCACGACTTCCTTCGAAAGGCGTGAAACTGAAGAGCTCCGCTAGAAAGGCCATTTGCACTTTTAATTAGTCCTTAATTAGACACTTAAACGAATCAAAAGATACCGGATATACGTAATGCGCATATTAATAAAGTGTAGGCTTATTTAGTGATAGTCTAAAATTCATACAAAATTCTCTATCCTTAAAGTAGAGTCCTTAAGACTCGAGGCTGGGACACGAGTGTCGAACAGCGTCGAGGAATCGTGAGAAAGCGAAAAGAGATCGACGGTGATCTAAGGATGGAGAGATCCAGGACGATGATCGACGGTGAGGTGAAGGGCAGGGCGCCTGGTATTAGTACACATTAGTTTCTTGGCTAGAGGGGGCGCCCAATTAGTTGTTGGAATTTTATAGTCTAGGTAATAATTCTCGATATAGTTCAATGTTGTCGAGTTTTCTATTAGTTGAGCGTGGCGAGGAGAACGCGAGGAGAGCACGGGGGAAAGCTGAACTCACCTAACGATCTGCTGTAATCGCGTCGAGCGACGAATTAACTATTTATATGATTGTTCAGAAAATATATTCTAGATATCGATGTGTGTGTGCGAATAAAAATATTTTATACGGTTATACATGTTAAACGGGCTTAATTCGGCTGGAAGCACAAAACGTTTTTTTTTTTTTTTCGCTCGTCACACATCGCGGCACGCAGCGTCTGTGGAGTTTTCAATGGAAATGCAATATCGGAGCGGTAATCGGAACTCTCGCTGTAACATCGGGACGATTTAGGATGAGAGCACTCCGCGCTGAAAGTCGCGATATTATTCGTTTTGTGCCGCGGCGATGAAATTTTCCTGGGAATATGAGACTTCGCGATTTTGCGGCGCGCGTTAAACATTAATTATTGAAACGGTAATATCGTGTGCTCGTTGAAACCGCCGCCTGCCTGGTGAATCGATAAACCGTTAGTGCGGATGTGCACGTCGCTTCGCTCGTTCCGTTCGCTCATTTTAGCGTGCGCTTAACGCGAGCTTGCGCCCGGCCGTAAATTTCGACGCGCTAATTACCCGACGTTCTTCCGTCGAAACGGACGCGTTTTAATTGATTTACGCGGAGATCGCAGGCATCAACGCGCGAGTGTGATCTCTCTTGCACAGTCGTGCGATCGTCGCAAAAAGGAAATGACCGAAGGAACTTGACGCTTAACGCGATAGAACTGAATCGCGTGCCCATTTGAGCAAAAAACGTGATAAATAATGTTGGTTAATAGAAATATATATATATGTGCATCCGCGAACAAGACGGATGTTTTCAAGTTATTGAAACAAAAATAATTAACAAGAATACCTGTGAAATTATAACATCAAAATTTGATAACGATATCGTAGATGCGTTCCATTTCTCTCATCAGTGACGTGCTATATGTGTTACAATTAATTCGGAAATAAATTTTATAAATTTGTTTTGTGAAGTTTAATAGCGTCTTTATAAATTTTAATAGCGAATTTATAGTAAATTGTATTTACGGGGAGACTTTTATTGAAATCCCTTTTCTGAACGCTTTTTCTGAAAATAATGAAAAATTGTTCACACAGTCAAGAAGGAAGACTATATGAGATATAATAACAGCCTTGTTTTAAACGGACAGTTCTCGAGAATAAATCTATTCTCGAGGAACGATTAGTAGCAATTTGGGACTTTGTCCAGCGAAGCTCGAGAGTAGCTTCAGGCTTTCCTCGATCCTCGACTCATCCTCGTCACCGATGTGTGGTTAGTCACGACGATTTCGAGTTACTAACAGCGTCTGTGCGGAGTGTTGGAGTGTACCGGATACTTCCGGCAACTGTCCAGTAGCGGATTCTCACCTAGAAACTAGAATCGCCGTCCCTCGACGGAGCTGAACGAACGGAAACTGTTTCCGGTTTACAACCTCGAAACTTGGAAAGCGCGATCCGAGTCTCCAATTTCCGTCAATAAATTATTTCGGCAAAAACGATGACACAAAGGGATGAAACTGTCGTTTCGCTCTACGGCTTCCCTGCGCACGATTACGTAATAGAAATAAATAAAAACTGTTTCGCGTGACAATATTGATCGATCATGAAGGAGGATGACAATGCCGGGGAACGAAACGTGTGCAAACGTTTCGCTCAGCTCCGACGATGTTTCTCGCGAAAACTTTTTGAGCGAATTCGTTATTCCTCTCATCGCCCATTGTCGCGGGAGACGAGAGAGATTCTACGAGGTGCTATCCGAAAGTTTTCCGATGGGGACAATGGGGTGCATTGCGAATGGCCGATCGGTAAATAGAGAAACGGTGTAAAGAGGGAGAGAGATTGAGAGAGAAAAAGAGAGACGCGTCTTGGCAGGGTCGCCGCCTATGACGTGTGAGAGGTAGATGAGAACTTTATCTATATATTTGCCACGATATTTAATATGTGAATGAGTATATCTATTGAATATATAATATTGACATATAATATAGATATATAAAAGAGTGAGAAAAAGAGAGAGAAAAAAAGAGTGAATGTGTATGCGTGTAAGAGACAGAAAGAGAGACAGAATGCGAGAGGAAGAGGAGCGCAAAAGAGTGTATGATAATATCATAAAATTATTATTCTCTTTGTTACTTCTTTATAATTAAAACAATAAAAAAGCTACTGAATAAAAAAAAAAAACGCTGTGCACGTTGTTATTTAAGTATTTAAGCCGGTTGTAGACGGCGGTGTTTCTCTTCTGTGTGTCTAGTGTGTAACTATAGCGCTACGTTCCTCCTTTCCGATTTCCTCGAGCTATTTGTCATGTTGTATAATTCAATTGACAAGCGGAACGTCGGACTTGTCCTTAAAAAAAGTTCATGGGCAGTAATTTAGATTAGTGGCCATATTAATGTTTACAGTAATGCTAGTTACGCTTATCTGTTAATTTCCGTTCGTTATCAGTATTCCATATCGAATATAATTTTTTTGTAACTTTACGATAATGATGCTGATGATAATAATGATAATGATGATGATGATGATTATGATGATGATGATGATGATGATATCCGTGTATCTTTGAATCAGAACACGATAAAATTCACGTAACAGATTTTTCATATCGCTCTTCGAAATATTTTTTTTCCTATGTATGTTTTAACGAGTAACATAAAAATAACTCGAACGGTTCACTTTTTAGTACATTTTTCTCTCTGATGTTTCACAAATGACATTTTCAAAGTTGTACAGATCGATCTTAATTTAAGTACGTCGGCAATTGATTTATAACATAGCGTACGATATATTTTTGAGGATTTAATATTTTATTCATTTGATATCTATGATACGGTAGATCACGCGATGCTAACGCGATTTTCGATGATTCGATAAATCCAGGTTTACGAGCAAGCGATAGCTCGATGCGCGCAACGCTTTGAATATTATCTAATTTCAAAATTTATTCCTGCTTTTACTTTATAAATATATACATATACATAATGATGAGAATGCTTCATGACCGAAGTAGTTAATTCTACAGTTTATCCTTCAACATAGTATTTGTTCAGCTCTCTTTATGATTACGCTCTGTTTCCACGTGCAAAGATTAAAGGTGATTAGGCTATTCGAAGAAAAAAAAAAAACATAGATAAGGGAACACGAAAGGGTATGATTGAACGGAGGAACAAAAATCGAGCTAACACAAAAAAAGGAACCAGTATTTCGTATATAAATATATCCAGTCGTTATCGTCTAAAAGTAAAGATAGAGGAGGAATAATTAAGTATCAACGGCCAAGGAAACGCGTTTTTCATCCTTCCTACTCTTGCGTACGTTTATATACCTCTTAAAACTTAATTATCTGCGGTATAACTGCGCCGGTGGAATGCGTGAGAGGCGAGAGAACGCGGAGGACGAAATTAAGCGAGTTATATTTTTCACCTCGGAGAGGAGGCGGCGAGAAGGAGAGAATCGCTGAACGAAAGTGATCGTTTAGTTTAGAACGGTGGTGCGGGTTAAGAATGTGAGTGTAACGATGCATTTCGCGGCATATTGCACGTACATGCAGGTATGGGAATGCGCTGGAAAATCTATTTTACGTCGTTCCGGAAAGACCCCTCGTATTACGATGTAAAAACAAGCATATTCGATTTTATATTCTAAAGTAATGTTACGGGACGCATACCTTTTACGCCGTAGGGCACATACCTACCATTAGATATATGAGTATCTATATATATATACATATATATATACATATGTATACATGTAATATCTTCGGCGTTATTAAGTCGAATCTATCGAGTCTCTCTCAGTTGGCACGGGAAAATAAAGGTAAAAAAAAGTTTGTCATAAATATTTTCCGAAATAAAAATTGAGTCTTATTACTATCTCATGGTAATATGCTTAAAAGCCGCTCACTTAATCGTCACTGATGAATGAAATTGTCGAAGGAATTATTTTATCAAGCCGCGCAATTTTTCGTACGCGTATACAACGCATCAGAAACTGATGTGAAAAATGTTTATGTATGGAATTGCGCACTACAATTTTTTATAAGCATATTTCAATGCTTAATTTACAGAAGCTATTTTTCCCACAATTTTGAGAAATCGACAGATCGGTCGCGCTACTTTCGTGACTAGCACACACGACGTTGTGCTACCGCTGTGAGAGAGAGAGAGAGAGAGAGAGAGAGAGAGAGAGAGAGAGATGTGTCCCTTGTATAATATTCGTATCCGTGTCTGTGTTTTGTGTCCACCTACGTACCCATATCTATTTGCCTAACCGCCTGTATCAATCTCGCACACTTGCATACCTATGTGTTGTGTCGTTACGAAATCAAAATATATAAATCAACCGGACAGGTCGGCTGAAGAGAGAACGGCCAGAAACTCCGGTTGAACTCCGCGGGATGTAAAACGATATCGATTTACGTGGGATTAATCCGCGGGATTGGGGACTTTGGAATTGTATTACAACGACGGGAAAAAATTCGAGAAGCGTTCGACAGGCAATGGACGACCACGTATTATTGCAATTTATCACAAGGCTTAGCTTACGTAATTTGTGTTGTGTCATCGCTCATTTCGTGCCGTAAGTTCGATAATAATCTATAAATAATCCGCTTAAAAAATCCATCCTTTGTACATTTTAGCGAATCCAATAATGATTTCATCCTTGTACGAGTTATCGGAAGAAAAACGGCTCTCTAAGAGATTTGTGTGCATTCTCTCTTCAGTCGATCGACAGTGTTTGGAGTTCCTGGACTGAACAAACAGCACCTGTCTCAGCGCTTTTTAATCCTCAGGATGTATCTCATAGCTGACACGAGACATACATGACACGAGACACACGCGTCTCTGTGTGCGAACGAAATGAACAGAACACGAAATGCATATACACGCACGCACAGACACACGAGCACACTCTCACACGAATGGAAAGCAGTAGAAAATGAGGCAGAAGCCAGAAGAGCGAGATAGAGAGTGGAGATTATAATAGAGGCCGTGGAGCTGGACACGGCAGCTAGATACTTTTTTCACGGATTTTAATAGCTGTACGATACGCATGCGTAGCTGATAAGTATTATTATCCTTAAGTATACAGCGTAAGCTACATTAAAATGAACAGATGAGTATATACGTGTATATTCCATACGAGGGTCGTAGGTGTTTAGCGAGATATAATTTCCTAGCAAGAATTTTCACGTATTCTTGTAAGACGGTAAAATATATTCCGTCGAAAAGCGAAGGGAAGGAGACGAAGAACGGCGAATCTTAGTTTCCTCACTAAAGCTGCTCTCTCTATGATGCGAAAAAACGTTCGCACCATAGAAATCATTCCGTACGATATGAAAAATCGAGTTAGTCTAGTATCGTGCGCATCGTGCAGACATTTTCGCAGAAACGTTCACGCGAGAAGCGCGAGAGTGATACGAGGTCTGCGCACACTGCGATAACGGGTAAAAAAAAAACGATAATGATCAAACGACGATAAAGTCCGAAGTCCGGAAGACCCTAAGTGCCAAAGAACGTCGAGGGCGACTTAAGCGTAAGAGGAATTTCCTGAAGTACGTAACATCAGAAGTTCGTCGACGATCGACCGAAGGCCGACATTCATTGTTTCCGAAGTATCTTTGGGTTTCCTTTCTACGCGCGTACGTGCGACTGTATACGTTACGAGTTCACATCCTCTCTTATTATAATTATGTTAATATAATTTCCGTATGAATAACTTGACCTTTGATTTAGCATCCTTAGCTTCACGAAGTATACCTCTGTCTCTCACGAAAGAGAGTCTTCCGCTGTAACACGTGCTTCTCGAATAATTTTCGAGAATAACATTTAAATGAAGCGACCGAGAATAGTAAATTTGTTTTTCAGATACACTTTTATCCATTTTCGATACTTTGTTTTTTTATTATTATTTCTTTTTTTAGCACGATGTACATTATCGAACGTCGTTTTCGCTGGCATAGCTAATCAGCTTCGATATTGTTAATTGGTATATGTGTTCCTTTTCGCGTGTCCATGGATACCATGGATTATTGTAATTACAGTCGCGAGTATCGATCGCCACCGTACAGCTGATAAGAGTATCCGGGCTTATTATCCGAATGATGAAGTATCGGAAAACGAATCTGGTTTCATCGCGGGAGGATGAAACGGATCATCGTTTCTCCTGCGAGTATAAACGCGCGAGCGTGCGAACACCTTCGATGTTAATTATCCAACCTCCCGTGACGCTCGTGCGTCCTTACACGAGTGCAACAGCGTCACTCGAGAGCGGATGTTTCAGAGATGCGAGACTTGTCCCGCTCGTGAAAACCAGGAAGACGTTAATTAGTATCGCGATATAGTCGACGCTGCTGCGTCCACGTCATTTGTCTTTGCCCGAGAGACGGAGAAAACGAACGCTAGGACGGGATGAATTTCAGAACTTTAATATCTGTTGAACAAATCACGATAATTGCGATCGATCTGATCGCGTACAACAGATCATTTATTCTACGTAAATCTCGATTTACGTTCTCGTGTTACGTTTAAAATTTGCAAATCGCTTTCTTAAAATAGCATTTCACTATTTATGCTGTTTGCGAACTCTTTAATTGAAGAATTTCAAGCGCATCGTTGGGAGAAAACTGATCGTTTAAATTGAAAAAGTATCAGAATCTACGTTGTTCGAGTGATTATTTGTACAAAAAAAAGAAAAAGAAATTACGTTCGTTTCTGAGCGTAAATAATTGCAGCAACTAAACTAATTTGCCCACTTATTGTTAGTTTAGAATCGAGGATCTCCTATATTCTCTCGTTCGAGTTGCATGGAGTTAGATTGTCAGTATTATTAATTAAATATTATTGCGCAAACGTAGCAAGACTACCTTTATGTAAATAAAAAATAAGTTCAAAGCGGCTTGACGTAGCATTAAGTGAACGCGATTCGTGTAATCACCGTATAATTGCGTGACCACTCCGGAAAAATACATCTTGGCGATTTCTGCGACTCTATCAACTCGTTTTAAACGTAATCATAACGCCAGAGCCTCGTTTCTACGGGTACGACAGGTGAATTGAATCGAGAGATTGATCGAACTTTTACAAGTCACGGCCATCGACTAAACTTCTGCTCTCTTCATCTTGTTGTCAATAATTGCTAATTATTGTCGAGAGACAGTTCATTTTCCCGCTTCATCATCACGCTTTCTCCGGAGGAAAGGAGTAGTTCCCCCCGCCCTCCCTCTCACCCCTTTCGCGTCTGATCTTACACAGGCTCGCCCTTCGATTCCATTCACCTGTCGTTCCTGCATCAGCCGATTAGTCTCTCGCGCGAAACGCGCCGCGACTGGTGCACTCCACGTCGAATCGGCTTGCGAGCCAATCCTCGTAAATAATCCGCGAATCGATCGAAGAATCGAGATGCCCGACAGCGATCCGATACGGTGAGGAAGGGCGGGATTGTAAGGGCGAGAACCCGCTCGAAAAGTCGATATCGCTTTTCGATCGCGGAGTTAATCTCGCTCGTCCTTCAGTCAGGATCCCGACTCACCACCCGTAGGACGCAGTAAATGTGACCAGCGCACCTGTAGGACACGTAAACGCGCGCAGGTTTCGCAAGCGCTCAAAGTATGATTAGCAAGCGATCGATTAATCAGCGTTCACCTTGTCACAGTATCGGATGTGTACGAGAGAAGGAAGAAGAGAGAGAGAGAGAGAGAGAGAGAGAGAGAGAAACAAAAACAAAGAGAGGGAGAGAAAGAAACTGCGAACGATCGCATTAGCCGCCCGAGGGGACCGAGTTTCTGCGTTCTCCAATGCGAGAAGACTCGGCCAGAAGTATGGCGAGGTCGGGCCCCGCGGCCCTTTTTCTGCCACAATGGCGTCGAATCCGTGGGACCCGAGCGTCAATACTCCTCTTCTCCCTTTCGTTTCGCGACGCCGAGCCGATCCACGCTGTACGTTATCGAGAAGTCGTTCGTACATAGGCTCTGAATACTTTGGGAAGCGCGCGGTAATAATGCGTAAGACCACGGAAATTACGAAACTTGGGGATCACTTCTCGTTTCAACGAGAGCGTGAAATTTCTTCGACTTCTCGGCGCGGATATCCAACGCGGATAGTCTCGACGTTATTGCGAATGAAAAATGAAGGAGAGGAGATACGTCGTGATTAATCTCGGGCGCAAGATATGCGATCGTTTCTCATTCAATAGCGATCAATCACGCGTTTCTGTCATGACGCGCAATTATGTCCGGTCTCGGACATGCACACCAAGCACGAACGAATAGGGAAAAAAAACAAGAAAGAGAGAGAGAGAGAGAGAGAGACACTTAACAGCTAATCGCGTTACCTTTAAGAAAACTACTGTTGATTCGATATCGATGTCGTATCTACCTACATCTAAATTGCGATCTCTTTAGAATTAATGAGTGTGACGTAATAATGTTCGATAGTCAGTGTTATTAGCGTATACCTAATAGCGCTATGATTAATTGCAAACTGCCCTCGTGTAAATCGTCGTGTTAGCTTTTTTTCCCCGTTTTTTATTCGCGCGACAAAAGCTAAATAAAAGACGACTTATAAATTGATTTATAAGGATCGTTATACGAAGCGCGTGTGTGATCAGCGGAGACCGAAATGTATCCTGGAATCTTGGCTTTCTGGTGTCCAATTTCTTCACCTCTCTAGATAACCTTATTCTCTTAAAATATCCCTCAGAGAAGATGATAATTTCCATTAAAATTCTTTTGTGTCAAAAGACAATAGTATAAAGAATAGCTATCCGTTAGATGCGTAACCAGAGGTTTCAGTAAAGAAAACAAATTTGTGTTCATTGACGAATATCTTTATCTGAAAAGACAGCTATCGGGAGGTGTGAAGAAATCGGGCATAAATCTCGTAAAGTGAGAGATCACTCGAAAATTGCACACAAGCTCAATTTTCACTCTGCAGGGGTAAATTTTGACTCTTATTAGAGCGGCAAATCGCCCGAAAA
Organism: Solenopsis invicta; assembly: GCF_016802725.1. Taxonomy (NCBI): domain Eukaryota; kingdom Metazoa; phylum Arthropoda; class Insecta; order Hymenoptera; family Formicidae; genus Solenopsis; species Solenopsis invicta. The sequence continues at coordinate 15,682,024 of NC_052673.1, forward strand.
TTGCGCGTGCTGTTAGAGTGACGTTTCACTCCACGAGATTTAGAGAGTAATTATCACGGCGAGATCCTCTGTACTTTATTCTCGATGAAGCGCTCGCCGGAAGGATATTAAGGGCGATGTTCGTAGGCTGAAGCTAAACACGGGTACAACCATTCGCGGCGTCGATCAATTAATTAAGCAGCGACACACGACGCGTTACTCAAGGGCGCCTGATTAATCGGGCAGTCTCGAACAGCGCAGCTACACCTCGTACATGATCTTAAGGGTTAAAGTACACTTACGCTATAGGTAATGATTAAAGTTAGGCGGCGAAGTCGACTCCGCGCGACAAGTGCGATCGCGAGTTCGGACTGCGAAAAATCAGCCGCCGATAACCGAACGTCGATCGCGTCGAAACAATTCAAATTATTCTGCGCAACGGTAGTATTGTGTTACGCACGAAATTTATTTATTATTAATTTTCGCGTCTCACTTTACAATTTATATATTGCATCCGAAGTCGTACGTGTGCGCGGCTGCAGCCGCGCGGGCGTTCCCAGGACGAACGAGAGAGTTCCAACGGGAGAGTTCGTCAGTGAAAAATGTATACGATGTTCGATCGGCATGCGCGCCAAATCAATTATCCGGAAGCCTTAATTCGCCCGTGACATCGCGATTCGTTACACCGGATTTCTCTCTCGCGGTACATCACATCGCGGATTAGCCTCGACACGATCGGCCGGCGCGGCGGTGACGTAACGGCACTCTGTATGCAAACCGCGTTCTCTCCTGGACTTTTTCAGCCGGCGCGCAAGACGCCGTTCCAGAAAAATGTAAAACGCGAGGCGAAAAATTCATAGAAGAGAGACACGAACGATCCAGAATCCCAAGTACCGTCGACGGAACCGTTTAATCTGTATCTCTGGTGTATATATAACGTATACTGTGTGTCACGCATTCTCCTAGATGTACTTTTCTCGTACGAGCGAATACTTGTTCAGCTACACGTTAAACGACCGAGAGAAGAACGCCGCGAGCGAGAGCGAAACGTGCCCGCGAGTGCAAACGTTCCCGGGTTCAGATCCCAAGACACCTTCCGTACAGCACGGAATGCCAAAAATATTGCGCAATATTGCAATGTTTCAGCAGTATTGCTGCAATGATAAAATACCCGTTTCAGAAATATTGACGCGTAATGTTGCAGCAACGTTAATACAATGTTCACAGAGAAAAGCATTTCTTTGAACTTAATAAATTTTATTGTATCCAAATAAATTTATTTAGAATGGTCTAACCAAACGAATTAATGTTTGAATCAATAAGTATGACTAATAATAGTGTTCGTTAAATAATAGAGGTTTTTTTTTGAAACAACAAAATTTTCATTCAAATAATGTTTCGTATAAGAAAATGTTTCAATAGAACAACCTTTGGCAACTTTCAATCAAGTAAATAAGAATACTAAAACTGAAGAAAAAACTTTTTCTTTGTCCATATGTTGCCGCAACGTTACGTATCAATATTTCTGAAGCGGACACTTTATCATTATTGAAACATTGCAGCAATATCTTGCAATGCTTTTCCTATGCAGTGCTGCATGGGGCTGCTACAGATACTTTTTTTCGCGGACAGCTATCGATTGTGCGGCCGGTTTCAGTTGCAACTTGCATACAGCGCGGCGGCTACGGGAGGGCAACCGGAAGTGGGCCGGAAACCATCAAAGTGTAAAGCGAACGACGATAGAACACGATCGCGCGATTAGAAAGCCGATTCCATATGCATACGGAGCGCGGCAAACTAGTTAAAAATTCGATCGATGTAGACCGCCTCTAACTTAACTCTCGTATGTTGAATAATTAAATCGCGATGGAGGCCCTTCTCCGGCTGCATTCTCGGAACGCTAGAGCAAACGAGGGTAGTGCGATTGTTAAGAAACCGGTGGGAAGAGGGGGGGAGGGGCTACTTTTCGCGATTTCCCAGGATAGAAACGTGCGGCGAATCCACATGGAAAACCGATAAAACTTTTCCGACAAAAAATCCCGCCTGCTTCGCACGGATTTCCGTTCGAAGAAGGAATTGCTAGCTCCTCGGGCCCCGAAGCCCCGTGGCTCGACTATAACGAGACATCGCTTTTTCTTTTTCTTTTTTTTTTTCATTAAATCACAAGCGGCTCTTTTCCGTGAAAATCTCTTTCGTTTGTTCCGCAGTACCGCTATTTTCTGGAAATTGTATCTCGCGGCATGTCTACGTCCCGACACATGGGAAAATTCATCCGGGAACGTTTCACTCGCCCGAGCGCTACACTTCAGCCTGATTATCCTTCTGATTGTGAGAAGTACACGCGACTCACTTCTCTGTATTTTCATCCGAGCCTGATATAACAGCACAACGACATACCTCTCCTCTTTACTAACTCATAAAGCTCTTTGTATGTAGCGTTACTTCTAATATACTCGGGAAGGAGAAAATCAAGTTTCTTCGGAACCGCGATCGAACGCACTCGCGGAGGTGTATCCCTTCGACTTCTTGGTCTTTCGATCGCGCTCTTACTATCGTGAAGCGCGTAATTCACGTCGTTACGACGCGATCTAAGTGTCAGATATTCAAGCTATTTCAGACGTTACTACTCGTACCTGAATGAATTTTGAGAGCTTGAAAAAAAAAGTTTAACTAAACCGGAAAGACGGAATCGACGACGCGAGCGATTGTAGTTATAGATCGAAGATGAAATAAATTTTGTAAAAATCAAAAAAGCCTTGCGAAATCTACGAGATGTATTTCGAAGTTCTACAGTCTGCGTATATCAGACTGAATATTATATAACACTGCTGAATTTTGCGATGTAGATTGTAAACTTTGTATCGTTACTTAAAATTATTATATATATATGTATATGTATATTTCCCACTTCGAAAGGAAAGTTCTCTCGTGATTTCTAAACTAAAAGCAAGCAACAGTTCCATCTATTTCGAAAGGGTACACCTACGTTTAGGATAAGACGGAAACAACAATACGACCGCAACCGCGAGAGACTCGCATATCAAGTTGCAAAAAGAGGCGAACAATCGCACCGAGACAGGAAGACGAGACGGAAGAACAGTGAAAATTTGGCCTAATCTACGTCTCTATATCGATGTACGTTAATCTACCTGTTTGATCCATGTCGCGCTGCCGATCATACGCGCATCATGCGGTACGTCACGCGCCCGGCGGGAAAGAAAGCGCGAGGCGTTTGTATTAAAATTCCCGATAGCCCCCTCGTCACATCCACCGCTATGCAGATATACCGCATAATGCGTTAACAGCGCTCACCTGACATCTGACATCGCGCACACACTCGTCCGCACACGCACGCGGGCAAACGTGGCTCTCGATGCACTCCGGCGATGATTACGCGGCGACACAGGACGCATATATAAGATGCGACGAGACACTCGCGATATACGAATGAGCGTGACGAGCGTGAGCGCGATGTTCTCGCGCACCTTTTCTCGCCATCCTATAGTGAGAAAAAGAATAAAGAAAAAGAAAAGAAAAAAAAAGAATCACCCACCCGACGCGTTGTTATGACATAAACTGCGCGCGTACCCGCCCCCACCCGCCCCTCATCGCTAATTACTGTCGTTGTTAATGATTAATTGTCGGCGTTACCGCAAGTACGATTATCGATATACAATTATTGTCTCTGAATTTAGCGAGTTGATACACTCTGATTGTACGACGCGAAATCGTGCAACGGTTCACTTTATATTTCTACATTAATGCATACCTATAATAATAATAAAAAGAATAATGATAGTAATAATACTCTAATAATATATACACATAAATATATATAATATACATATACTTAGTGAGAGACGGAAGTTTTCCATCCCGTTAATAAACAAAAAGATATATAGCAAAGGAGTATAAACAAATAAATAAATAAATATATATATATACATATATATATATTGATAAACCCGGAAAATGGAAAAAATAAGTACGACATATAAATATATATATATCTATATACATGTGTATAATAGTCTATAATTTTTCATATTGTTGTACGGATTTTTAAGTTTATATTAAAATGTTTTGTGCATTCATAAAAAAAGGAAGTACCAAATATTTGTGTGATGAATTCTTTACCCATCTGCCTTCATCCTTGTCATATTTTCCTTATTTTCGCCGAATATTCTAATGTTACATGTCACTATCTTTCGCTCATGAATAATAAAGAATAACAATGTTTAAATTATTATATATATATATATATATAGTTCCATGCAAAATAGTGAATAACTTAATGCTGGACCAATAGTTTGTCAAGCAAAAGATTTGATTTTGATTTTTCGAATTGTTATCTCAAATATAACACTAGAAATTTTGAGTTAGAAAATGTTAAATTGTAGAAACAAAATTACTCAAAACAAGAACCTAATCTCAATTTTAATTGGAATTATAAACAAATATGAATCGTTCTGTAAAGTTTAGAATTTTTTTTCTATAAAAATTGTAACTGTAACAAAATCAGGAAAAAGTAAAGATTCACTGAAACATTGCGAGCAATATTAATATTAAATTGACAATGAATTAATTGATGTATAAGCTATATTTATTTAGTTTCTATGTACTTTCTGAAAATTTTACTCAATTTTATTCCTATGACACAGCTTTTTTTCGTTATTGTAACAAGTATTTTTTTTGTTTATATTGAGTTACTATTTAAAATATAAATAATCTATACGTAATCTCAAAATTAGAGAAAATAATATAATATAATGGGAACTCAATCTAATGACCAGTCCTAGAAACTGAATGACAAGAATCGATAATTCCTTTTTCTTTCTTTTATTGCTATAATTCATACATTGGAAATACAAATACGTAGTTAGTAACTAATGTAACGCATAGCTAATGCAGCTTAAGAAGATGAAAGAAAAGAACAAAAGGAACGAAGACGCGCAAAATTGTCAAATTAAGCAAAAACAATCAAAAAAAAGGGAGATTCTTAATAAATACTGTTACATATAAGCAAGATATTTATGATTTTTATTTGCATACATATATAATGATAGTTCTACCCAATGTATCTATAGTGTAGATAAAGAAATTTAAGCAATTATTGTGTAATATCCCCGAGGTGGTTATCATCATTATCACTGCAACCAGGTAAGGATATTGAGAAATGTACCAAAATTCGATTAATTTAATTTAATTATATTTAGATAATTTAATTATATTTAAAATTATTCTATTTATTATGCCTTTTTAAAGAAAAATTCCTAACATACACACGTTAAAATCGATAGCATGATACACGTGAACAAACACATTAAAAGTTTAATCTCCTGGAAAAATTGGTCATGCAGGTATACCTGACTGCAGCGATCAACTTATCGTAACTGCACCGAGAGGTTGCAAAGTTTCATGAATTCACCATATATATAGTTTATTCTATAGCCACTTCGATATTTACATACCTCATTGGTCGCAGTTATACAGTCGCTATATGAAACAGTTATGAATTGAAACAAATTATTCATACATAAATTTTCGCCTGTAAAATTATTCGCAAAATAAGTTTTATTAACGTAACAATATGTACAGGATAACCTATTTCAATTGCACATCTCAAATATTTTAATTATTTATGTTAGAAAAAAAATAAACTAAAAAATATATTTAAACAAAGTATATTTTGAATATTTTCAAACAAAATTACTATATGTGAAGTGTGCAATTAAAATACTACACCTCCTGTATCTTAAAATAATGTATTTGTTTTCTCATTATTTAAGTTCACGAAATTATGGTAACAATACTTGTACCTTTTTTTTCTTTCATTTTACATGTCAATTGATATAAAGATGCGGAATTTGCAAAAAATTATTTCGTTAAATAATAATTGTTCGACTCATTGAGAAAACAAATTATAATGCTAATTAATACAATTTAGGAATATACCGCTTATATATAAGCGTGTGGAAAAAATCATGATGAGGTCTATTGATTTTTATGATTGTAATTAAAAAATCTTTTTTCCTGTCTGGCCCAATCAATGTCCAGGCTTTAACAATGATTTTAATCGGCATTCTCATGGAACTTTATATAGTGTATCTTCAGAGCTCTGTTGTTGGGATATTTGACGTCACATTCCGGGCAAGTAGCTCCGATTGCGTCTTTCACTACGTAAGTGCTCAGATTGACCTCTCTATGGAACGTCTTGCTATCGGCCTGGTACACCGTATTGTGAACATTAGTAATATGGGTTATGATGGATTCCTTATTGAAGACATGGCACTGCTTGCACAGTTTGCAACTGTACATCACGTTATTGTAGGCCACTTCGTAGGTAGGAACTTCTCTTGGTCGTTCGGGTGTCGGAAGCGACAATCTGTCATTGTTCGATGCGTTGCTAGCTTCGGACTGTGCTGCCTTCTTGTGCTTGATCGTGAAATGCTGTCGCAGATTCGACAAACCAGGGAATTCCTTGAAACAGATGTTGCACGAAAATTTGCCGTCATCGGTGGACATCGGTATGCATTCGGGTATCGAGTCTTTATTTCCACGGGCCTTGTGGACGGTTTGCTTGTGCTTGTACAGAACGCTCATGTTAGGGAACATTTTCTTGCAAACGTGACACATGACCGGTTTCCTTCTTTCACCAGCAAAGTCCATAGCGAAAGGAGAAAGCTTAGCCTGTGAATTGTCATTTTCGATGACATGGTCATATTTCGTACGCTTTGTCCTCGGCTCATCCTCAAACGATGCTCGATTGTTGTACAGCTGTTGTTGGTGCGGGCGCTGTGGATTCTGCAGCTCACTGTGGAAGGTGAGTTTGTGCCGCTGCAGAGATTGACTGCTAGAAAAAACTTTGCGGCAGAAGTTGCATAAGAATTGTGTAGCCATCGGTTTTCTAGCTAAAGATTGGAATTTGAACGAAGCTACAACGGTAGCCTTGTGAAGCCTCTTGTGCTTCCATAGAACCTTCTTTGAACTATAAGATTTGCCGCATACGTCGCAGGAGAATGTCTTTTGTATGTCACTGAGAATCGGATTGGCCTTGTGCCATCGCATATGAGAAGCTAGAGTTTCTTGATCAGGGAAAATATTGGTGCAGAGTTCGCATTGAAGCTCGTCGTTAGAGAAACTTTTTTCTGCTTTGTTGCGGGCGCAGTGGACGTCCCACAGATGGGTTCTCAACTCTGTGACGTCGTTAAATTTATCATTGCATACTTGACATTGGAAATTTCCTAATGTCCTCTCTGGCGATTGAAGTGGAGGATTAGGGAATGATTTCCGTGCTCTCGCCGGCCGTTCTGAAATCTCACCAGATTCAACATTGCTCGGTACCTTCTGCGTATTTTTAGGTGACTTCTGATTGCCCAGTATAAACCGAGTACTCAGACGCGAGTTGGCGCGATTATGCCAACCCCTGTGTATTTTTAAAGATGCTTCTTCGACAAAGACTTTGCCGCAGATATCGCAGGCATAACCAGTCTGTGATTTTTCGAGATGAGCAGTACGGAAGTGATAAGAGAAATTTGATTGGAAGACAAAACTCTTAGGGCACTGCGGACATTGTATCATTGTCTTCTTGCTGTTGTGCTTGACCATCATGTGATTTTCGTATAGATCTTTACGCATGAACATTCGCGAACACTCGACACAATCATAGATCTTAGAATTTCGGTGAGCTATTTTGACATGTCGTCGAAGATTAGCGTAACTTGACATCACCTTACCGCACTCGCCACACTTGTGAATTTGAGTACCAGGATCAGAAACAGCACTAGCATTCATATCGAGTCTAACGTCCTCTTCTAAGTTGCCATATTCCACGCAAGAGACATTGGCGTTTCTTTCGTTCGGGTCCTCAATACCGTGATCCTTCATGTGAATCTCCAAGGCACCGGCGCTGCTGAACATACTACGGCAAATAGCGCATGAGTATATTTTTACTTTTAGATGGAGAGTCCGATGCTCATTCAACTCGGCCTTTGTAGAGAACTCCTGGGGGCAGAGCGGACAACTGAATTTCTGACTTGATATTCGCGAACTCATTCTTGACTTGGTATTTGTTTCGTAAGCATTACGTTCCTTCAATGGTGTCTGAACTGTATTCTGCGAAGTATCGTCATACTGCATTTGCTGATTACTTTGCAGATTACTTTGCACTGCTTCGCGATGAGTCTCGTGATGAATCAGGAAATCGCTAGGCGATCGGAACTTGGAAAAACACACGGCACAAATAAAATCCTTCTTCTTATGCTCTGATGTAAAGTGATAATGGAACTTATTAAATACAAGAAACGTCATGTAACAATGTACGCATTTATATAATGTTCTGCTTTGCGGATCCAACTGCTTACACATCTCCTTGTGTTTAAGCATATTGGGCCGATATCGGTAGATCATGCCACACAGATCGCAGACATGATTATGCATTGGATCGCCGTTTTTGTAAGGCAGTCCATCAACATTTTTATTGGGCACGCTGCTTTTCCCGGATGGCAACGGCGCCATCGGCTTCAGTTTGGGCGGGGCTCGCGCCGGCCCCATCATCTCCTCATATTGCTTGTCAGAATGTTTCGACAAGTGACTGAGCAACTCCTTCCTCCCCTGCATTGAGCGCAAACACATGTTGCATGTAAAGTATCGCTCATTACCGATTTTTGGTACGACTAGGGCGATCTTCATAGCACATTCAAAGGAAGCTCCGCAATGTAATTGATACATCGATCGATCTGGAAATTCTGTCAGACAGGCGATACATGTATACGGCCTCAAATCCGGCAAATGTTGACGTATGTGAGAAAGGGTGCTGCGTCGATCGTTAAAAGTCTGTTCACAAGAGTAGCAAGAGAAAGTCTTTAGTTGACTAATAATGTCCTGTTGGACTTGCGTTAGTGGTGAGTCCTTTTCCATGCTGACAAGTTCATCTTCCAAATCTTCAACCATCTCTTCGTCATCATTCTGTGACTCTAAATTCCCGATACCATTTTCTTTACTGTGAAACCTTTCCATGTGCTTCATAAACGAATACTTAGAATGTAGAAATATCTGACAATGCGTGCATTTTTGCTTAAAGACACGCGTTCCTCTGAAGTGAGTGTGAGGCCCACGTCTCAACTTCTTTTTAGGCGGTGCGCCAGCTAAGTTGGACTTCTGTGTGGAATCGGCTTCCATGACTATGTCCTCTGTCTCATCTGCCATGGAATTCAACAGTAACTCATTGCTATTCGTGGATTCTAATTCTACGGTACAATCGGTATCATCATCTTGCGGTTCGCTCTTAATAGAACACAGAGCAATGGAATCCTGCTGATTCGTTTGACTTTCTTCTTTATCAATCTCCTTTTCCACTTCTACAGTCTCAACAAGTGGAATTGATTCAGAATTTTCATTAGTATCGTTAGCATCATTATCAGTTACATCTTGCACGTCATTACTATCTGTTACATCTTGCACGTCATTATTATCTGTTACATCTTGCACGTCATTATTATCTGTTACATCTTGCACATCGCTGTTACTTATTACATCTTGCACATCGTTGTTACCTGTTACATCTTGCATATCGCTGTTATCTGTTACATCTTGCATATCGCTGTTATCTGTTACATCTTGCATATCGCTGTTATCCATTACATCTTGCACATCGTTGTTATCTGTTACATCCTGCATATCGTTGTTAGCTGTTACATCTTGCACATTGTCATCTTTGTCATCATTAGAGTCATTATTTTCTACTTCCTGAGCTGGTAACTGCAGAAGAGAACAGATAATATTTACATAGATTTTTTTTATCATAACAGCTTCATCAAATAAAAAATAATACTTACTGATTGTTCCAAATTATTGGTGATCTCAGATATAATTTCTACATTATCTTCATAATCAAAATCCATTGGTTCATCCTTAATTGTTATAACCTGCAAATATTGGAAAGATGCGAGAATAATAGTAAAAATGACAAACTATATTATATTTTAATATATTTAAAATTCCACATACCATAGGGTTTGATTGTATTTGATTTGCCAGCCATTCTTGTAGTTTGTCTTGAGAACGCAGACATGACTCCTTGTAAGTATGCCATTGATTGACGTTTTTCACGCAATTTGCGCATATCAATGTGGACAATTTATCAGTTGTTAAAATCTAAAAAAGCACATTAATCGATAAAAGGTTTCAACAAGAACTTTAAATCACAAGTTAAATATACAAGATTTGCAAATCTAGTTGTGCATTTTGTTGCATTCTACAATTTTCTTTTTATGTCCCTTTGTTTCCTTAGAACTTTGTTTATATTTATTCGCTCTTAAAAGCATACTTAAAATATTTTTAAAATTTAGAAAGAAATAAATTTAAGATCTTAAACCCCCAGTAGTTATAATCAAGTCTTATATTTAAGGTCATCTAAAATACTTCCATCTTAAAATGTCATCAACCAATCGCGGAACCATATTAGCATCTTAAGACATTACTGAAGGTGATCTTGAAATCAGAATCGACTCTGAATACCACTTTTAATTGCATTTTCTGTTTCTAATAAATATGACTAATGCATATGTGCACTCATCAATAAAAATATTCAAGTTAAATTTAAAATTAAGAAAAATAAGAAAAATAGGAAACTTCTTGATTTTACTTTGATAAATTTTAGTTCCTAATATTTGACCTATTTACTCATAGTATCTTAATGCCCATGAAATCATTCCTATTAACATAATCCTTGTCACATAGGTTCGTGGGAACTCTTACTGAATTTGCTGTTTAAGTTGTTTGATGGCTCGATCATAAAAAGAAATGTTATTATAAAATGATTTCTGATATCATATAATTATAATGCATATCTTAGGTCTTCTTTTTTATATTTTTTGTTTTATAATTTTTGTTTTTAATCATTATGAAATATACATTTAACGCAGTATGGAAACGTGGTAGTTCATATTGTTTCAGCTTCTTCTTTGTAGCTGTAACTAGTGTATGTAACCAGATACAACAAAAAAAGTAGCTTTGCAACTATTGTACAATTTTTTAATATGATTGGTTTATACATTCAGATCTGGCAGGAATTAAGGGTAAAAGCTAATCATATTAATAAATTTTATAACATTTTGAAAGCTGCTTTTCCCATTTAATGCAACGAAAAATTGTATGTGAAATTATACTCGAAACAGATAAGCATTTGAAGTTTGGCAAAAGTAAGAAGTCTGCTCTTTTTAACAGAAATTTGTGCATTATTCATTTTTTATTGGAAAAAAGGAGGAAAGATGAACCATGCAGTTTTAAGTTATAATAAGGTTATTATTTGTTAGAACTTTCTTAGACCTGAAAAGATGAGCTGGAAACTGTACCTACTCTTTTCCTTTCAAGATATATCTTTATCTTATCTCTATTCTTTTTTTCAGTTGAAGAGAAAAAGAGAAAAAATGGACTAGGCAAGTTCAGGTAAAAGATAAACAAATTTAAAAAGATCTGATACAATCCAGTTACGTAGATCTTATATTAGACAATTATTTTCGATTTTTATATACAAGATCATCTTTAATATTATCTTAGGACATTATAAATCGATTAGAAAACCATGTAAAACATTATTTTAGGTAGTAAATAAGAATTGATTATAAACATTAACCTAAAATTTCCTTGCACAATGTAAATTAACTCCGTTTAACTCACTTTCTATCATTTTCAAAGCGTAATAATTAAAAAAAAATTAAAAGTTAAACCAAATTAAAATTAATCTACATTGATGCAAGTGGACCTTGACATCCCAACTTTTGTTCAAAACTCCAAGCGTCAGCAAGCATCAACGAGAATGACTCTCACACCGAGAAATATCTGAAGTATTAAAATTCTCATTCGCTTATTTACGGAAATGAGATAGATGCTACAATTGTGATTTATTGTGCTATAATTGCAAAAGAAAAAAAATTAAAGGAAACAAAGTACGAATAACGCGTTTGGAAGGAAAAGTCGCACGAGTCTCGATTTAAGTCCGCCGTCCGAATCGGCTCTCGTACAAATATAACCTCGAAAAGTGGTGGGTGACGTACTCCGGCGAGGCTTCGTCGTCCTCGGTCGCGTGACGACCGGGGACTCTCGGAGGGTTACGATGGTCTCATCGCGTTTTATTATGCGAAAGAGAGATGTGGATTACGCGCGTACGCACCTGGATGGATAGACAGGTCTGGATCTTGGTGGCCAACGGCACACCAGACGAGCCTTCCTTCTCATCGTCTTGTGTTGCGAACACCGAGGACCTAGGCCTATCCGTGGAAAGGCACAGTCTGCAGACATTCTCCACACTCTCGATCTCGATCACGTCCTCGTCCATCGCGGATTACGCCAACTCGGCGCGGGACGACACCACAATCAGGACGCCGTCGCCGACGCCACGTACTCCTCCTCGGAAGACTCCCAGGTTAGGGACGCAGCGTTTTGTTTGCGGCTAACGGAGGGATTAGAATATGGCCCGATGCCGGGAAGACAAGCGGAAACCGTTTACGAGCGTGCAGCTTCTAGGAGACGCACCAAGATGGCGCGATCGGACGCTTCGGGACCACGTTTGTCGTTCCTTAGATCTCAAAATCAGTCTGTCTTTGTCTCGTGTATTACGATTTACCATACGTGAGACAAAGATAGACTTATGTTGAAATACAGTAATATGTTGAAAGAATTATGACTATGAAAAATTTGGACATTAAAGATTTTATAAACGCGCACTCCACTTGACGCTCGCAACGTTTGCAAGCATTATTTGTCCTCGTATAATATTCGATAAACAGCAAGGATGAAAAGATTCCAATTAAATAGAACACCCTTATTAAGTTAGCCCCTCCATCCCATCAGCGCAAAATTAATTTTAAAATATTTCAAAAATAAGTACTAATTAGGTGCTAAAGTCCGAAATTAGCTCGAACCGTTTAGCAAAAAAATAAAAAACATTGGGTGGGGTTGGTTTAACATTAACAAAAAAATAATAATAATAAATATTTATTATGTAAATGAATAAGCAAATACAGTGGAATTAAATGTTAATTAGACACTTCAAGAAATAATGAAAAACAATCAAAAATATTACAGAATTTAGAAGCTGCTCGCGCAGTTGACTGACAAGACCAAAGTGATCTTAGAAAATTAGATGCTCGGATAAATTTGGTATTAAAAAATCTTTTTTTTAATTTCTTACTCACCGACACGACGCGCAGCAGCGGAGACGTAACACCACGTTGGCCTGTAACGCACAAATACGAAATTTTGGATAAACGCTAGATAACGACACAATTAACATTAAAAAATTAATAATTCTTTATGCGTCACGGAAGTATAATATTCGTCTTGTAAAAGTAGATTATTAAATAAAAGATTACGTAATTTCTGCGAAGAAGTTTTCTCGCGAGCATAAAAATACTTTCGTAGAAAATCATAAAAAGTTTCTTTTTTATTGTACAAATTATTCGGATACTTGTATGAATCATTCGAAACAGGCAATTCAAATAAGCAGAAGAGACAATTAAACAATGTAATTGACATAAATATCCTCAACCACCGTGCATATCAGTGGGGCTATTACGGTTCCTGAAACGAGGTAAAAATTATAAAAGTGAGCAAATTCACTAGTTGACCAATGAAGTTATAAATATTCTAGTAAATTTGCTCACTTTGGTAATTTTCACCTCGTTTTAAAAACCGTAATAGACTCCCAGGACACTTACATGGGAATAACGATTTTGTTAAAGTATATAAATACTTAGCTTGATACAGATCTAAAAATAATTTTATTGGATCATCAAAATAATTATGATGGAATGTTTAAACGTGATGAGCAATGTTGTAAAAAATTTTAACATTTTAGCAGTTCAGTTTAATGCTCTAACAAAATTATTTTTAGATCTGTATCCAAGTAAATTTAGACACTTTAGCAAAACCGTTCTTTCCGTGAATGGAAACTTATTACTATTAATTTCAAACGCTATTTTTTGCAACATTACAATTTAATTGTGATCATTAAGTACTTAAAGATACTTATATGTTAGATTATTTTAAGTATAAATATCATGTACTCTACCTCGTGGTTGCTCCGCCGTTGCTCGATGCCTCCCAGGTCCTCCAGGTCCTCCTCCTCCTCCTCCTCCTCCTCCTCCTCTTTTGTCCTGCTTGTTCCTTTTTTATGGCACTGACACTCAATTACAAAAACACTACTTTATAGACAGCAATAATCACGACGATCACGCAACATCCTGGACGACACTCCCGTGCAGTTCATTACATTGCGACAACGAGAAATTAACACGCAATAACAAGCGTTATTTGCATCACTGTTACCCGTGACGTTGGCGTCGCCGCCGGAGAAGTTAACGCGGTAAACGACGAATCTCGAGTGCAGGAGTCGGTACGCGCGGTTACTTTCACGCCGCGCGGCGTAACATAACCTTTCGATAGCCGCGCGACCGTTGCTAACCGATGCAGCACCGGGCGATTATTATGTCCGCGTTTTCACGTAAGCTGATAAACGTACGAAATAACACTGAGAACAAACACCTGCAGATCAAAAAATGCGATCGACCGACGGCCGACGGATCACTTATGCCGTCGTTCGCGCTTGAACGGTGTCTCACGAAATTTGCAATCCAACAAGTTACCGGTGCACTTATGAGTACAGCGGTATTTATCTGACATGAAAATCGCATGGCATCTTGCACTTGCACAACACTTACGATTATTCGCGAACTGCGATCTTCGTCATTCGGCACCCGACGGCAATGACGTTAGCCAACGGACGATTCTCGAACGATAGGGACGCGCGGACACCTTCATGCGATACCTTCACCTCGCCGCGGCTCGCGACATAATCTTTGCTAACGCACAACGCGCACGCACGTCTCCGGACGATTATTACGTCCGCATTCTCACGTACGCTGATAAACGTACGAAATAACACTGAAAACAAACACTCGCGGATCAAAAAATGCGATCGATCAACTAGCAATGGATTACTGTCGCCGTCGCTCGACGAGTTTCGGTCGAACGGCAAAACTCACAAAACTCGCGATCCAGCAATAGATTACTAGTACACTGGTGAGTGGTAATCACCTCTTGATATAAAAATTGCACGATGCTTCCGATCACCCGATGTTGACCGACGCACAGTTTATTAGCGCCATTAGCAATCAGTGCGGTCATTTTCACGCGACTAGTGCGACCCCCTACTAAGTAGGCGCCTATAGTTACTAGAGAGTCGCGGTAGTCGCGAAGATGACCACACTGATTTTTAATGGCGCTAATAAACAGTGAGTCGACAGCGGATGATTGAAGCATCATGCAATTTTTATATCAAGAGGTGATTACCGTCGTGTTCATCAGTGGCTGCAATCTGTTTGTTAAACCGCGAATTTCGTGAGAGTCCGTTCAACTGAAGCTCGTCGAGCGACGGCGACGGTGATCCACCGTCCGTCGGTCGATCGCATTTTCGTCCACGAGTGTGTTTTTCAGTGTTATTTCGTACCTTTATTAGCGTACGTGAGAACACGGACGCAATAATCGTCCGGAGTCGTGCGTGCGTACTGTGCGTTAGCAACGATTGCGGCCATCGGACCAAAGCTTGCGTCGCTCGTCGTGGCGAGATGAAGGTATCGCATGAAGTTGTCCGTGCGTCTCCATCGTTCGAGAATCGTCCATTGGCTAACGTCATTGCCGTCGGGTGCCGAATGACGCGGATCGCAGCTCACTTGTCGTTTCACGTTAATTTCTCATTATCGCGACATAATACAGTGCGCATTGTGCACTTCGGTAGTGTTGTTATCAAGGTGATTACCGTCGTACTCACAATGTACCAGCAACTTGTTAGATCGCGAGACACCGTTCGATGAAAGTTTGCGCAAGCGACGGCGTCGGTGATCCATCGGTCGATAGCATCTTTCAATCCGCGAGTGTTTGCTCCGTCATATCATACGTTTATCAGTGTACGTGAAAATACGAACATAATCGTCTAGAAATGCACGTGTGCTGTGTTAACGATGGCCGCGGCCAACCGGTCGAAGGGGTTATGTTCCGCCGCGCAGCGCGGCGTGAAAATGACCGCGCGTACCGACCCCTGCACTCGAGGTTTATCGTCTACCGCGTTAACTTTCCCAGTGGCGACGCCGATGTTACGAGTGATGCGGATAACGCTGGTCGTTTCGCGTTAACTTCCCGTTGTTGCAATATAATAAACTGCGCGTCGTGCACGGGAGTATCGTCGTGCGATTGTCGAGGTAATTACGGCTGACCATAAGTAGTTAATGTTTTCGTAATTGAGTGTCGGTGCCATAAAAAAACAACAAGTAGGAACAAGAGAGGAGAACCTGGGAGGCATCGAGCAACGGCGGAGCAACCACGAGGTAAACGAGTACATGATTTATAAGTTAGATTATTTTACTAAATTTTTAGATATTTTAGCAAAACCGTTCTTTCCGTGAATGGAAACTTATTACTATTAATTTCAAACGTTGTTTTTTTACATTAAAATTTAATTGTAATCTTTAACTAAGTATGTAAAGATCACAATTAAATTTTAATATTTAATAATAGCGTTTGAAATTAATAATAATAAGTTTCCATTTAAGCAAAGAACGGTTTTACTAGAGTATCTAAAAATTTAATTGGATACAGATCTAAAAATAATTTTGTTAAGTCATCAAACTGAATTGTTAAATGTTAAAATTTTGTGCAATTTTGCTCATCACGTTTGAACATTCCGTCATAATTATTTTGATGGTCCAATAAAATTATTATTAGATCTGTATCCAGCTAACAAAAGTATTTGATCAATTGAGATAAATATCCTCAGTGACCGTACGGTATAATAAGAGTTGCGACAGTTGAATCCAATTTTTTGATTAATTCGTATTTTATAATTCGATACATTTCGGATAATTTTGTATATTATACTTTTCATATATGTATTTTCGAAAAATAAAGGTGTAAAGAAAAGAAAGAGATGGATAGCTATAAAAAAAATGAGTTTACATCGTCATTTCATTGTTCTTCTTGCTCATACGTATACGCGAGAAAGAAAATACTTTTATCTCTTTCTATCCGCCATTTTTATCCACATTGTAGCTTTTATTACTCTTATTATACGATTTCTACACACCACGAATCTATCGAAACAGTCACGTAGTCGATGATACATTATGCATGCGCATATCTCACCGTTTGAAGGGATTTTTTTCCTCGATATCTCAACACTCCGCATGGTCATTTGAACTTCCCATGAAAATACAACCATAAATTCAAGCTCAACACGCTGTGGATTCTTGTATGCATTTACACCTATGTAGATACGCTGTGTAGACAATCAATATTTGAGAAAAAGAAGAAATTAGATGCAACATAATGTAAAACTATTGGAGAACTAAGAAAACTAAGGATGGCAAAATAAAACTCATTTGGACACTTTGACAGCCTTCAATTTTTATTTTAATCGGTGATTAAATATCGAATTTATTTTAATTGTAACAAATATATTGCGTGTCTGATAGATACATAAAACAGTGAAAATTCTTTAAAAAAGCTCATTCTTTATTATTTGTATAATATTAAATAATTAAATGTTACATAATTAAATATAAGAAAATAAAAATTAAAAAGCCTAGTTATTGAATTTTTTACACATAGGTTCTCCAATTGTTTTGCCTATTGTGTATCTCACTCTCTTCTTCTTCATTGGAATGCTTGGAATATATTTCAATGTATGATTGATTGAGACCAAAAAATAAAAAATTGCCAGATCAATATAAAAAACTTTTCCATCAACGATTTATTTGCGATGGAATTTTTTTTCAACTTCGTTATCTAAATGTTTCGAGAAATTGCAGAAAGAGATAATTTATTCTATTTTTATTAAAAACGATCGATCGAGAAAAAAAGCGTCTTTATATTTTTATCTGAAATATTTCCATAATAACAAATAAATAAATTCGATAAATTTGTTTTTTTTTCCAAGTTCAAATCGAAGTAACTTTTGCTCGCGAAGATTATGATGATGGAAGGGTGGGAATATAAAAGGGATAAGTTAAAAAGGGATAAGTTATAGGTTTGGTCGACTTTTATTTCATATATTCTCTCTGATATACATTTGATACATGAAATTGTCATTTGTACACTGCAGGTAAGACAGATTGCATGTCATATACATCAGGATGTAACATACGCGATATATTCCGTCAATCTTCTGCCTAAACCGACTTCAAATTCTGTCCGGATTTTTCCGTTTGCTATAAAATTAACGTTCGCGCGCGTGTCCGGTACTTCCGTTAATTCTATCGCAAAATAAAGGCTTGGACAAATCAAGAGTGATTAAACGGTCCATCGCGGTAACGATCTTGATAGCGCTTTATTGAACAGTATTAAGTTTATTGACTCTTCAACAGACAGCAGTCCTCAACTTTGCTTAGAATTCTGACACGATAACGACTGATAAATTTCCTTCATTCCTCCATGTTGCGGATAACTATTTTCACTCTAGTCAATACCCCAACTCTAATATTACATAAATATCAGTTTTTTTCGATTACAAAACATGCTTATGCGTTTGATAACATTCGCGAAACGTGTACATCACAGATTTCTATGGAATCTAGATCGCCAGCGATATCGCAATTTGTCGCGAGTTCTCGGCAGGCGAAACGGCGAAGTAGCATTGGCGTATAAACACCGTCTACTCTAAAAAAAGATTTTACAGTTTGCTGAGATGACGGTAACGACGATTTTGGATTCGTTAAAAATGACCGCCACCCTCCTCTCTCGTTTGTCTCACTTTCGTCTTTCAGAGTTAACAGTTTACTTATGCAGTATGCGTATGGAAGTCTGTGACGTACTCTCATCGACTATCAAGAAGAAGAGAGAAGAGAACGAAAGAAGAGAGGAGGAAAGTTCGCAGGAAAACTCGAGCGTGTTCGCGCGCCACTCCGTTCGACGGTGCCGCGAATTGTTTTTTCAACGCTCTTTCTACGAGATGGAACTTCTCTCTCCCTCTCTCTCTCTTTCCTCCTTTCTCTCTGTCTCTTTCGACACGCGCTACTTCGCAACTACTTGGTACGTCGACCGAGCTTGCATTGATATTTTGTCTTCGCTCACGCAGGCACCGCGAGAGAAACGCAATCGCGCCGAGCTGTAACTCGTAACAAGCATATTGTATGCAAATCGAAGATTATTCGCGCTCCTTTGTTGCGAACAGCGAGCGCTAATGGAGCACAACGTAACGAACGATTACGGAATCGGTGTACGACAATCGACGTTACAACTTATGCTCGGCGATCGTTTAATGATCGCTTTGAGCACTTAACGATATATATGTATATATATATATGCATTATATATGTACGCGGATGTGGCGCGTACACGAAATTAGAACCATCAAGCTAAAGCCTTATCTATAGGTGTCCTGCGTGTGAAACTCTCTCTAGCCTCTTAGAACTATTCACATTAATATACAGCGTGTGCGAGTAACCATTGACACATGTTTGCTTACGTTTAACGAGAACTCCGCGTTCCTCCCGATGCTATACGTTAAAAAAAAACTCAGCTCTCCGATCTCAATTCATTTAACAACGCAAACGATTTCGTATTCATCGATCCTTTCGATAACGCGGTTTGCGTTAACGTTTATGACGTTTTATGAAATAATACCTCCCGCGTTTCCCGAGAACATACTGATCACTCTTCGTGGTTCCGATTTCCGATTCACCCGACGAACTTGGATCGATCTGCCTGTGTGGTTGTGGTTTAGTCGGAAAGTTACTCTATGAATCGAGTATAAAATTCATACTGTCCCGCAACGAATGTTACACTGATGTTCTCTCACACGAAAATCAAATGAATGCCCGGTCTGCGATTGCAATTTCGCGCCGTATCTCCTCGCGACCAACACGGCTCCGGTTCGCGTATCCCCTTAATTTAACGTAAATAAAAAAAGGAAAGCAGTTCAGGTTGACAGGCAGTTGGAGCTGAAGCAGGAGCTTCGCTGCGATTGCTGGCGCACGTAGTCCTGAACGTTGAATTTTGTCCCATCGGGGCCGTCGCTTTTCCTAGCCTTCAGCTCTCTGAAATTAATCAGTGTCGTTTTAATTCGACTGATTTATCGTACATGCCTAGTCTTTCTACCAAAAACATAAATGAAACCCTTTCTAAGCTCGATTAATTTTTATTTCCGCTCATTCATTTGTTTTTAATTCTTAAAAAATTTTGGCCCATATTCTCAACTCATTTTTATCGAGTGCGCTTTTAAACATACACAGTTTACGTTTATATATATTGTAGAATCTCAATAATAAATGCGTATTTATCGATGAAAGTGAATTGAGAATGTGGACCTTTCAGTTTCGGAGGAACAGTTAAAGATCGGAGATAATCAAGCGTGAAATCATTGCAGTTTCGAGCATTATTCGTTCAATATCTTTATTCTACGCTCGTCGATTTTGTCAAAACCGTACCGAGCAACGGCGAGAAACGCCAATTCGACGTTGAGGCCAGTCTTGGCAGACGTTTCCATGAACGGCACTTTGTACTCATACGCTAATCGCTCGCCGTCTTCCCGCTTAACAACACGCTCCGTGCCACAGTCGGACTTGTTACCTGCGGTTTAATAGAGAGCGATAAATGAGAAGATAAATTATCACAAATATCCAGCTTTTCTATGACGAAGCTAATGGCGTTCTCAATCAACGGTTCGTGAGCAATTAAGGTCAATTTACGTTAGTCGATAGTCCACACGAGGTACATTCGAATCGGGATTGGATTTCGAATTAAAAGCTAAAAATTACGTAAAATTGCGAGAGATCGAAAATATTTGTATTTCTTTTAAACTCATATCAAATGCATTTCTAGCCAAACGGCGAAAATTGATCTTAATTGCTTTCTAAAGCGGTACAAATTGTATTAAGCGGAAATGAATTGAACTCTGCAACCTTCCTGGAACCTGGATTGTTAGTGAATCTCTGATTTAAATCGAATTCGATAACCGGATATTAGTCCGGGACAATCTGGCCGATAAAATCAAATCTAGGTCATCTAGATAGCTATCCCGAACTCTTATCTCTGCTAAATCATTGCTGCCTTTATTTCTGGTATTCAGCCTCTCGAACTGACCGTTTTAAACGCGAGAATCCCAAGTTGGCAGATCTATCGTATTGGTACGGAAACCATAAATATAAACGGGACTCACCCAGCAGCATGATGACGACATCCTCGTTCGCGTGTTCCCGGATTTCGCTTAGCCAAGCTCTGATGTTGTCGTAACTCGTCTTATTCGTCACGTCGTACAGCAGCAAAAGCGCTAAAACAAGCGGTCGTGTAAATTGCCTTTTTTTTATCGACTCCTTTTAATCGACTTTACGTCACGCGATGATCGGAAGCTTTCTACGAAGTATAAATGCATCCGTTTATATGTCATATACACATCAAAATTTAAACAATGAACGAATTTAGAAGAAAAGCAAAAAAATTGTAATCCGTAAATGCACGATTTTTTTTCTTAATTTTGAATATTATTTTGAAATGAATGTTATTATGTTACACTTGAATCTTTAGCTTGATTCTTTAAATTGTTTTATATTTAACTATAATTCAAAAGGCGAACTATAAAATCAACTTTATTTTTTTGAATTTTGAACGCCTTGATTCGATATGATCTCAATAGTCGCTATTTAATCTTCTAAATGGATGGCGCGTCTAATTATTATTGAATTTACTCGGCTGAAATAATTACTTCCGAAGTTAAGATGCAATGCCTTATTGTCGGAACAACTTCAAAACTCACAGACGGATAAACAATGAGGCTCCCCTTTAGACAATCTCCTCGTATTGCTGCTTTCTCTTATCTATATGCGCGAATCGGGTTTGGCACCTGGCCAAAACTGACGGAGCAACAAAATCGAGAACTGCGGCTAGGGTTACGAAGTTACAAGTAATTCATGCATTGTAAAGTCGAGTTCGTCGCGAGTGATGCCGGTAACGTTCCAAATTAATCATTCCGAATGCTTGGATACGAACCACGTCTTGCATTCGAGTGTGAACAACCAAGTTGGGAGGAGCAATTAAGATTTCCCTAGAGATGCATCAATGTAACGCTGTTGTTCTACGCTGTATATCGGAAAGTTTGTTATTGCAAGAAGTCTCAAATTCCCATTTCTAAAGCAATCTCGTACAAACAAGAGTTTGAGAAAAATAAGAAAAAAAACTCAAATTCTAGAGCACAAAATTATGTTCATTCATTTTTACATATGCTCTTCGTTCACACATCTTTACATTTCCCTTTAAAATGATGCCCGAAAATTAATTATAATATAAATTGCATATAAAATTAAATGCTAATATTAAAATTATTGAAAATTTATAGAAAACATAAAACCAAATCATAACTTTCTTATCAAGAAAAATACAATCTTTTTAAATCGTATGAATTCGCAAATTAAAAAAAAATTAGAGCTGAATCTGAAGCTTCCTGCACAAGATAATCGATAACAATAATCGGGAAAATTTACATTTCGTGATTACTGTAAAAGGAAAGCTTCTCGATTAAACCAAGCGCGCATTAAACACCTGACGGTTCAAAGCACGTCATATATATCTCGCCGAGAGAGGTATTTCTCATTATTTTCCGCCGTGTAAAATGCGGAGCTAGCTAAAACATAATACGCTTCAAAACCGTGGCCGGCGTTGTCGTTTGCAATGCAATAATTAAATCGTTACGAGATATTGCAAAACGCATGGAAAATCTTTGCCGATGATCTCGTATTTATCAACGGCGCGATACCACTGTATTAAACACTTCTTCTATCAAAAATGCTCTCACGTCATTGATTTTTATCGAATGTATTAAACTATATGATACATATATTATAACATTCATTCTTTAATAATTGTATTCCGATACTTTTATGTAAAAAATAATGAAATAGATCAATTGGTATATAAAAAATACGCGTTTTATTTTATGCATAAAAATATCAAAATACAATTATCAAAAAATAAATTTACGAGATATTTAACATTACTTTTCATACCAAAATATATTAGAATTAAGTATAAATATCTCGTAAGCTATATTAATTTTTTCTAATTCTACTTAATATTTTTACATGTAGAATAATTATAAACATCATCCATATTATGTAAAAGAAATCAAACATTAAAAAAAAAAGCTGATCTTCAGATTTTCGAAACTACTCTATCTTGAAAGAAAAAAGCGCTTATACTATACTTTTATAATGTATACGAGTAATATTAGTGACAGGATAAATTTTTTTTAAGTAAAAAAAATTATTAATTTTCTTAATTTTTACCAATTAAAATTTTAGTTCAAAATTTGTACGAGTATCGTTCCGATCAAAATTGAATCGAGGCAGATTCACACATGATGTGAAAGAAAATTTACCGTGTGCGTCTCGGTAATAAGCATGCGTCACGCTTCGGAACCTCTCTTGGCCGGCTGTGTCCCATATCTGCAGCTTGATCGGCGTGTCATCGACGGTGACAACTTTGTTCTGTAATGGCAGGAAAGACGCTTCTTTGAATTTCTGTAGTCCCATTAGAACAAAGTTTAATAAATCACGAAGGTACCATTGTCCAATGTGAGTAACATATACTTTGTCGCTAAAGAAACACTAATCGAAAGTCATCGCATTCCTTGTTAATTGCGTACAAGGTATATAAGTTGAAAGTGGAATAACCCTAAAGTCTCACCCTGAAGTCAATGCCGACGGTCGTTATGTAGTTTCCCATCAAGAAGCGGCCGTCACGGAAACGCGTCAGAAGACAGGTTTTCCCAACGCCGCTGTCACCGAGTAACATCACCTGTATCGAGCAACGATGTTCAAGTAATCGTTTTATTCTTATTCCAGCTCGCTCATCTATCCGCGTAATACTGATTGCAAGTCTTTGTTATGATCGCATTAACATTTCATAAAAGAGATATAAAGTAGCTCACCAATTTTATCCAAATTAAAAAAAAAAAAAAACGCTACAGTTTCCAAAGAGTAAAATAAATAAAATAAATAAGTTATTTAAAACATATTAAGCTCGACATATGCATAAACAAATAAAAAGAGATCAATAAAAGATTAAAGAGTTACATTTATTCTGAATTAATTGGAAAAAATTAGACCAATTAACATGTGAATCTTGTTTCGAACTTTACTTAATCTTCTTTAGTATAAATAACATTACAAGAAAACAATAGTCAAAACTAAATTATAAAATGAATAAAATTTAAATGGAAATCGAATAGAGCAGCAAAAATTAGAGATAAACATAAAACGACAATAAAATCAATAAGAGTATCACAAAAACGTAAATAAATCCAAGAACCACAAGAGCTAAAAGAAGCTGTGTGATCCAAGTCAGACAACAAAAATTTATTATAAATAATAAATAAAATAAGTAAGATTGCATTTCACGCGGAGAGTAAAGAACGATCACCGATCGATCTGAAGGATTGGCCGCGCTTGGTGAGCGAGCAAAAACAAGAGAAATGCCGGCGGCGGCGCGGCGTGCCGTCGCGCGAGATGAGCGAGCGCGCGAGAAAGAAACGAGTATCAGGAGGCAAGGTGTAGGGACCTTGAAGAGAAGGTCCGCGTGATCAGGTGGGGTGTGCTGGCGGCGGAGTCGACGCTGCTGTCGCGCGAGGACTGGCGCCTGGTCGGGCCCGTGATATCCTGGGGCCTGGCGAAGGCGGTGGACGTGGCGACGGGGGTCGGCTGGGCCAGGCCCCGTGAGGCCGGCGCGGACCAATCGGCACCGACCGAACTGCCACTGCCGCCGCTGCCACCGCCGCCGCGGGTGCCGTGCCTCTGCGCCTCGACACGTTGCGCAACGTTTCCTCCACGTTGCTCATGGGCTCCTGCTACCGGGAGCACCAATTTGCTCTTCTTCTTCTCGGCCACTCCTCGTCGTCTCGTTGCGCCTCGGCGTCGTGTGCTTGTGCTTGCGCTCGTGCTCGTCGTCGTCGTCGTCGTCGTCGTCGTCACCGTCGCCGTCGTCGTCCTACTCCTTCTGCTTCTCCTTAGGATGACGACGACACGCCGAGGTCACTAAACCTCTCCACGGACTCGCGAGCGCCTACTCGCTTCGTTTCGTACGTTCGTATGTGTACGTATATATGCGCGTACGCGAGTACGTGCGTGCGCGTGTACGCTTCCTCTTCTCGCGTTTCTCCTTCTGCCCGGAGTCTCTTCTCCCTTCTCGCTCCGCGTCCCGAGCGTTCTCCTCTTCGCGTTTTACGGCGGCGAGGGCCCGCCGTCGCGCCGTGCCAACGGCGTGATGCGGGACGAGCGATCGAGTGAAAGTACGGTCCGCCGTTCGAATCGTGCAAGTGCGACCCGGCGGCTCTCCCGAAGGGTCCTCGGTTCAGCGGGAACGAAGCGTTGTCGTCGTCGTGCCGGCGCGGTCGAGAGAACACGGAGAAATTTCCGTGGAATCGCTCGGCCGAACGGCGAGTTACGAAATGCGCTCACCTAGATTCGTGCAAATCGTTCAGGATAATTCTTCATCGTGTCTTGTTGACAATATTTCCGCTATTAAGACCGAAGTAGAATAGGAATCGAGAGCGAAACCTTTTCATCGCGCTTGGCGTTATCCATGCGCGATCGAATGTCGTTAAAAGTAACACTTTATAATAGTTCTCTCTGATGCACGTTATGACGCGGAATCGGAAGCGATCGCTAAATCAAGCGAGCAAGATTGGAAAATTTCCGCGCGTAACAAATTTACGCTTGTCACCGCGAATAACCGCGCGCTTTAATGGAGGCCGGTATATGTACGCGAGTTTGGGAATATTAAACGTAAATCCAGTCGATGAGTGCAAAAGGAAAAGTATTCTCTTTGATCCGCGACGCGTGAACTGTGTAAAACCGAGCTGGTTATCGAAATATCCTCGACGTTTGACGAATGGGAGTATAATTCGCAGGCGAATCGGACGGCGATGTCG
Organism: Solenopsis invicta; assembly: GCF_016802725.1. Taxonomy (NCBI): domain Eukaryota; kingdom Metazoa; phylum Arthropoda; class Insecta; order Hymenoptera; family Formicidae; genus Solenopsis; species Solenopsis invicta. Next base: position 15,707,972 of record NC_052673.1, read on the forward strand.
AGCGACAATTTGCACGCAACGAGCGATGGTCCGCGTTGCCTGTAGGAGCGTGTCATGGTCGATTACGTAAACCGTAAGCGCGAGCGAGTTTTAATGAACTCGCAAAACACGAGAATGTCGCCTGCAACGAGCTTTCCCCAGGAGATCGAAATCGCTCGTGACGCGATTAATCCGCTCAGAGAAACGCATCTCTCATCAATTCCGTTTGCGCCACGTACATACACACACGTCCTCCGAAACTGCTCATATACAGCGCAGCACGGAAAAAGTATCGCAAAATGTTGCTGCAACATTTCAGCAACATTGCAGCAATACTGAAATGTCCGCTTCAGAAATATTAATACGTAATGTTGCAGCGACATATATAACATTATATTATAACAATATTGCTGCCACGTATCGATATTTCTGAGACGGACATTTTATCGTTCCTGCAACATTGCTGAAACATTGTAGCGATATTGTAGAATGTTTTTCCTATTCTGTGTTGTATGGATGACGATGGACCCTTGGGTAAAAATGGGCGGGATTATCGCGTCGTAAAACGTCAGCTTCGACATGGATTCGCAAAGGATTAAGTCCTTCGCTAGGAAGCTAATCTCTTGAAGAATCGATGGCCTTTCGCCATATGTGTTACCGCGAAGCTGCTAGATCGAGGCAGTTACAAGTCCGTCGCGGTATATACAACGCTTGTAACGAGCGATAACGAGCTCCGTCTCGCGCGTAAATCGAAAGCGGAAAGTCTTTGTTATCCCGGGAAAATATCCCAGGGCGCTAATGGATATTCGCCGCCGTTCGGCGACTTATAACTGAGTCCTTTTACGTTCTCGTAAATTACGATTATCCGATGGTATAGGTAACGGATACGCGGATGTCGCGACTCGCGTCGGAGAGCGGAAGAAAACGGATGGTATAAAAATGTACTTCGCGTTTTCTACTTCGCGCTCTCGTAAAAAAAAGCGTCACCGAATTCACTCCCGCTGGTGAAGTCGACTGTCGTGAATCATCTCCGATTCGAAGCCGTCCTTTTGCGATGGATTAAGGACCATTTTATGCTGTATATTACGCATCAAAACTCCTCTCCATTGGAAAAAAAAATCCTTCGAGCCTAGAATAACATTCGCCGACGATAGTTTTTAGATATCGATTGTTTTCCAACTTTTATTATCGCGTGATACAACACTGTCCTGTGTATATCTGTCTCCGGTTTTTTTTTTTTATTTATCTGCGCAACCGTTCGCAGCAGTAAAATCGCACGAAAATGCGCCTTTCGCTACCGTTCTGAAAACGACGGGAAGTAAAAACTTTCGTTTCCTGTTGCGAGCGAGGTAACATAGATCCCTGTGGGAATAAAACGCGCATCTTTACATTCAGTCGCAGGCGCAAGCTGCCGAAAACACGAGAGATAATATTACACGATTTATCGCGACAGATCCGCCCGATAATTTCGATGCGTTACATCTCTTTGCCGTTTTTCCGCTCGTTTGGCCATCGATCGAACGCTGGATCCTCGGCAGACGCTACAACTCACACCCGACCGCGCCCGATTATTTCCGGCTTCATTGGGTACGAAATAGCAGTCGAGCGATGACAATCGAAATTCACTCGACGTGGCTGCGACACGTGCGGATTTCGCGGTCGTGTAATCGCGGGAAAGAGACCACCGACGAGTCGACGATTGCATTCGGCGGCCAGAACGCTTGACCGTCCATTTGCAGCGCGCATTCGAAGCTCCGGCTTGAATAATTTAACGCGTGAACGCGTCGCCCTCGAATAATATATAATACAATATATCGCGCGAATAAACTTGGAAAATATTCGCAAAAAGTATTCCCAAATCGTGAATGATTCATCATTCGCGGTTACGTGGGAAAAATTCCTCGTATCGCTACTGTTACTTTTTGATTAGTGCAAGTCGGAATTCTCTACAACTACTTTCGATGTCAATTAGACCTCTTTAAGGTCTTCCCTTGTGCCTCTGAATACACGTAGAAAAATGTTATTAACTTGACTAAATGTTTTCAACTCGATTAAATTTTTTCAGTTCAACCATTCGTATATTTGATTTAAATACATAAAATACTTAAACTTCAGTTTAAGCATTTATATATTTGACTTAAGTACATATATGTTTCATCTAAATGCGTAAATGTTTGAACTGAAGAAATTCAATCAAATGGATTTCCTACTTTGAGATTCAAAAGGAGCTATTTTCGGCAAACTCTCCACAAACCCTCTTCTAGCTAATAGGTTCAAAAGAGATCTATTTGAGTGTTTGAAGTATCCAAATAGGCGTAAATGGTCTAAAGTGAGAGTAAAATTTCGACTCGGGTCTAGTTTGTTTTTTCGAGGAGTTCGGGGGCATATTTTACACTGACGAAAATCTTTTGATTTTCCGGATTTTCCAAAGGATTTCCGTAATAACAATGCGAGGCAGTTGATTGAGCGTAACGCGATCCGAGCCTCATATAAATTCCTTCACCGCCGGCCGCCGGCGTCGGCCGCGTCACAAAAACCGGATCGCCGTGCAGATGTGAGGCCGGTAGGCCCAGCCTACCGCTTTGGGCCCACCCACGCCGCGACCGGCACCGAAAAGGCTCACGCACTCGTGAACCCACTGGTTACCCGACTAGTGGCGCCCTTTTACAACATTCTTCGAAGAAAGAAAGAGAAAGAAAGAGAACGGGAAGCCGTGCTCCCACGCGCATCTCGCGTCATGAGATAATCATCAGGCGCGATTAATTAATTAACTATGTCGGCGTGGCTCGGCGGCATGATTAATCGAGCCGCCGAACGAATCGTCTGCGCGCACCGCCGCACCGGTTACTGACACCATCTTCTCGCGTGACCCTCTCGTGACTCTGAATTGCGTCATGCACGGTCACGCGCCGGTGATTCGCTTCTCCCACCCATGCGATTCTTTTACTTTCCCAACTCCGGTGACACTCTAGCGTCACTTAATTAACAATCACAAGTGTGATTTATATGTATATACCTTGAAATGCCTACATTAGAAAATTTATTATTTATTTATTATATTATTGTGTAATATCAAATGTGATATATAAAAAACATGTATGTTGTACAAACAAGTTCCTTTAAATTATAAAATATTTAATGTAATCCCATGTGTAAATTTATATAAAATACATAATATCTATTATATGTTTTACATAAATTTTAAATAAGACTCACAATTAAATCAACGATTAAAGAGGTTAAGGAGAGCGGTGTTCTCAGTGCGTACTATAGTACATAACACTCAAATTTATTTAAAAAACGATATATGTCTGATATAATATTTATATACTTTTATCAAGAGATTTTACATATTACAAAAAATTATGTATATGTATAATTGCATTTATTTTATAGATTTTAATAATACCCTTACATAATGCTATCAAAGATTATTATTTATTTTATAATTCTTTTTTAATATTAAAACTAAAACTACTTTCACTTTTCAAAGATCAAAGCCGATTAATACACGCGTGTCTTTGCGACATTGTGTTTGATATATTGCTGTGAGATACATTCACGTAAGAAGTTCGGTTCGCCGCGCGTGCTTGTATAATGTATTCCGAACTGCTTAGTTGAAAGGTTAAGAGTTCAACGGAGAATAATAAAAAAAAAAGAAAGAAAAAATGAAAGAGCTATGTGATGTAACCGGATGTAGCCTTTAAGTGCAGACAGGTAAAAGGAGAATGTTGAACTCGGACTGATTTCGGCTACGATCGCGGCAATCCACGTGGGATTTCCGACACGTGCCGACGTAATGAGAACGAATGTTCGCAACGAGGCGTGAAGAGGAGAATCGAGACGCTCGTACGATCTGCGAACATTGGGATATACGTAGTAGAAAGAAAAACAAACAAATTTTCGAACGAATCCATCATCTTTTGCAGTTAATTTGTCAACGCCGCGCGCCGTTGTTTCGCGCTGCTTAACGTGGAAGTAATAAATCAAAAATTATCGTTGCTTTCATGTAATTCCGCGCGTGCGATGCAATTCCATTTTATCTGTTCGTAAATCTAACGAAATTCTCTTTGCGTGCTCGAAAAAAAGTTCAGCCTTCCCCATCGGCGACCCGGCACGCGCGGTAGATGAGATAAAATAAACAGCATCACTGCGTTCTGGCAAAGAGCTTATTTCGCCAATCGTGTTTACATCTACATCCTAAAAATCCGCGAAAATATCTCTTATACAGCGATTTTATATTCCGATAAAGAGACTAGACTACGAAAAAGGCGTCTCGTTATATAACGAGGGAACTTTTTTTCCCATCATTTCCTTTGATTTCGCGGTATTCCCCGACAGGCCGAGATGTTAGATAACATTTATCGCGTCCGCCTAGTCATGGTATCGATAACGTTTTATTCGTACAGTATGCTGACTCGCCGGAAAGCTGCTTTATCAAAGTCAGTAGCCGCCTACAACGTTTGCAAGTTGAAACGCCGACCACATTTATCTCTACGAAAGAGTGTCGCCCTTCATTTTTCTCCCGCGCGGCTGACGGCCAACGACCGTCCAACAAAGCGCACTCATTAAGTCGACGTAGCGGCCATTATGGGAATTTATCACGCCCTTTCGGAGGGTGCCATTGGACATTACGGGTGCGCATCGGCCGTGCAGTTGCAAGGCACTACCGACGACAGCGCGATAAAAGCTGATGCGACTGCTTCCGGCCTCGGACTTGAGAGAAGACGAAGAAGGAAAGCGCGAAGTTTAAGGTCGGCTCGCGAAAGGTCAACTCGGAGACGTCGCCGGCGCCGTAGCACAGTAGCTGTTACAGAAGCCGCTAATTAACATGCTAATTAACTACTGTTGATTGCGGCGAACCGCACGTTTGTCAGCACCGTCACGCGCCGGGCACCGACCGCTTTGCGCTCTTTATTTACTGCTTCCTTTAGTTTTTTTTTTAAATTTTCTCTATTCGAACTTATATCTCCATTTCTACCAATGTATTATAGATTAACTTTAATCTCGATTTAACTTACTTTTTACCTTTTCCTAATCCTTATATTAGAATAACAGAATTAGAAAACGCTAAAAATCGAATTATGAATCGAGATTAATCTACATTGGTAGAAATGGACATTAGGCTGCTGTTTCTTGAAATAATCCTCAACTAAGAAAACGCTATGTGCAAAACTTTTTTTTATATATATAAATTTCAAAAATGCTCATTCTGTGAGAATAATACGTGTAAATTAGAATGCCTAATAATATAATATAGAAGAAAAAACTTGAAGCAACATTTTATTTCAATATTCATTGTAAAGTAGATATGAATTTCACGCTCAGAGTAACTATGACAGGATACAACCTCATCAGCCTCGGTGAAACAATTATTTCATCGAAACCTCGAGTAAACGTTGAAATATCATCATCGCATGAAATTCTCAAGTGAGAGAGTATTAGACACACATAACGTGTTTTCTCTCTCAGTGCCAGGGCTCTCTTGGCTCGTGCGCCTTCGTTGACGTGCAAACGGTGGGATTCGAACCCACGACCATGTGGTTCTCCATGTGGTTCTCAACAGTCGTACGCAGGCTGCACAGCCAAGCTGGCTATCGAGTCAACGTTCTTAAGAAACATAGGTACTTGAACAGATTTCACAATTGTAATAATGGAAACGTGTTGATAAAGAAGCGATATCGAATTAAATACATAAAAATATTTAAAAAACAAGAAAATTAAATATATAAGAATATTAGTTCCATTGAAATAGATATGATTTTAGTATTGAGAGCACTATAAATTATATTTTGTATTGATTTGTGCGAAGTATTCGTGGTTTTTTTTTTCAGTTTTGTTTTAAATAAAGTTATTGATTGAAATATTTTAAGAAAATTGAAATAATGTGCTTCTACATAAAAAAAAGAAGTTAATAGTAACTACTTCGATTAATAAAAACTGTTTAAAAAGTCTGCAAATATAATTTTCTTTTTAGTTTATGTACAGTAAATATGATAAATTGTTTGCATACACACAATTTATTATTAATATGATAAATTTATATTACATCATTAATATGTTTGTTTGATTAAATATTTAATTAAAACACATGCTTGGAAACACGTTTAAATCCTCTATTCAACAAAACAAATGTAAAGAAGAAATATACAAGAGAATAAATACAAACACTATTAATTCGACTTAATCTGAAATAAATATCTACATAGGCGATTATATTAATAACAAGATACATTAGTATAATGTTTGATTAAATCTGTTAATTTGAAAACGTATTTAAATTTTCCATTCCCTAAAACAATTGCAAAGAACCTTCTAATAGAAGGATTATTGATTTTATTTTGTAAATTGATACCAGAATAAGACGGTTCCTGTATCGGAAGAATATAATTATCAAACCCGGCTTACTTTATCGTTGTTAACTGCTCGCATGACATTAAGAGAAAGAAAAGGAAAAGAAAAGAACATTGGAAACGATAAGTACGACGGAAATTCCGGCGTACTACGCGCAAACGTACGAATGGAAAATAAACCGAAACTAAATTACCTCCGGTAATTGAAACGAATCGAAGCTCGCCAGGGGATCTCGCCCGAGGGATATCGGCAGAAGTATGAACCGTCTCTCGTACGCGGATTGCGAATTTTAATCGGGACGCGCGCGCAAATAAATATGCCCGTGTCTCGTGATTTCGATCTTGCCTCCGTGAAATATACGTCACTCGAGGGACTTTTCCGACGAATTCTGATATCGACACGCTGCGTTTATTTTCCATTTCGCATCTTATTCTCGCAACAATTTGTGACGCGTAATTGCTACTTGCCCCTCGGAAAAAAGAACTGATAAAGTGTATGCTTCAATAAATTGATTATTATACTACTAACTTATGATACTGCATCAATTACCGATATAGTTATCAATTTATTAAAACACTTTATCAGTAGGAGGAGGAAGAGGGAGAGAGGGGGGGGCAGGTGGTGGGGATGGAGGTGGAGGGGAGGAAGAGGAGGAGATGAAGGAAACGAGAGAAATATTTGGATCAATTATTGGAAGGCCGCAAGTCATTGATTATACTTCGATATAATACTTTACAGATACAACAAAATTCCATTAATAAGAGCTGAGTGTATAACTTTTTAAATACACAGCCACTTAACAAAGTAAAATCCTCATTTCATCGAAACGCTAAAATCACACAGCTGCGTCTAACGCGAACGCATCTTTCGCTTAAGGGCGGCTGTTGCTGAACGAGATGCAAAAACAGAGAGAATGCACTCGCCCGTTGATTGAATTTCGATGTGACGTGCCGAAACATATTGTGGTTGCCCAAATCGACCACGAATTCGGATCCCGATTCGTGCTGACACAATGGAAAATATAGATATTTTCGTTATATATACGCCTGCGACTCGGTTGCTTCGGGCAAAATTATTAATCACCGGATTTTAAAAGCTCAGAGTCGCCCGTCGCGCGTGCCGGCACGATAGGCAACGCTCGCCAAAATGAATATCAATCCACAGGCAGATTGATGAATGAATATGTATACCATTACGCCGGTATTACAAATTTAATCCTTTCGACCGAACGCTCACATTGCGATGCACATTATCAAGACCACATCGTTTCTCACGTGGCGGTTTTTTTTCTTTAATTTTTTTCTAATGCAATCGAAACACGAATGTCATTTGAAATTTTACTATCACACATTTGCATTTTGTGTTTTGTATAATTACGAACACGCGGTCCGTCGCGCAGAAAAATTATTGCCATAAATTATTATATATAAAAAGTGGCTTTTTTACTATTTGTAAAGTTAGATTACAACGACATTGTAACACTAGAAACATTAAAAACTGAATTAATTACGTGTGCATTTTTTATTAGTTACATTAGGCCTAAATCGTACCTCTGGATCTTATAAACCGTATTGTCTTTGAAAGTATCGAACTCATAAATTAAAATCATTAGAAATGTAAGGACCCTAACAGAACATAATATCGAATATTCTAGAATATTCATATCATATACCGTTTGAATATTTATACAGTCATGATATTCGTACGATATTACATGTTGTTAGGAGACTCATTAACTAATGCTTAACTAATGCTCATTAACTAATTTTATTAATAATTTATCAAAAAAGAATCAAATATTTAATAATTAACAAATAACAATAATAAAACGGTAAGGCTGTCGAAATAAAATTGCTTTTATTTGTTTTTATATTATTATATATCAATGATCAGTTTTACTGTTATCACTTATCAGTTTTACATTAATATTATTTATTATAACAAAATATGTGATGGTATGATTTAGGAAACTTGATAGAATTTTAAAAAAATATCAATTTAATCTTTATAATAATTGCAAATATGTACAATAAATGTAAAATATTCCGCAATGAAACTTTTTTATGAAAAATATAAAAATTCAGTATAAAATTACATGATTGCATTGTTATCGGCTAAATAAATTGATTAAAAATTAACATCGGTCATATTTAACTTTTTAAAGGTTAGCACGCACAAAACAAAATAAAACACGTTAAATTTTTGTCTGTATTACACATTTCCTTCCATTCATTTACTTTGTATTTTTGTCAATAAATATCGTTTGTATTAAATAAAAAATATACGTATTGATGAGGTACGATTTAGTCTGTAGCACAACTTTCCTTTACAATGCACATTGTAAAAAGAGCATTGCATAAAAAAAAATATATATATGTATATGAAATAATACTTGATATGCGAGACAGGGAATTGTCGTGGAAATGTACATAGTTGAGTTCGAAAATTTCCGAAATGCAGGAAATAATGTTTGTTTTCGAGCGTACGACGAAACGCCATATTTCATATGTAAATTTACTTATTACGTGATAATTTTCAATCGACCGCGTGATCGTCGATGTGACATGAATAGAAATTAATTGCGATTGTCAGGCTGATCGATCACCCTGATCATCAGCCAATTATGCGAATATTGCAATAAATCCGTCGACTGTTGACGTTTAAGTCATATTAACATTTATCTATGTCAATTCAATGTACTGTTATTATGAAATACGCTGTTTGCCGATAACGAGGTGTAATGTAACACGATTATAGGTTCCATTCGACATAAATATTATAAACAATAAATAAAACGTGAAGTAGATTATATAACGGGTAAATATAAGGATGTACATTGTACGTACATTCTACAATTTTGTTATTCATATAAAATGTGTGTGTGTGTGTCATAATAAATGATTATTCGTATAATTAATTATACCAATTTTATGAGCCCGCATTCATTAGCAAATTCGGAAATATATAATTCGCACTTTTAATTATATCCTCCCGATATTTTATTAACGCGTACAATCACATTTCCGATAATATATCCTAATTATGAGAATGTTATATGAAATTAGACAAAGACCTAGCTTGAGTTGGAATTTTAGTTTAACAGAGACGATATCCGCGCTTCGCTAATTTCGCCTTTTAGGGTCGCGGAATATTGTAAATGAAAAGAAAGAGCCTCGATTAGATGCGTTAACGGCAAATGCCAAATTCACGCGGCACCTGCACTTCCTGATGGAAAGGTGCAACGCGAAATGCAGTCAATCACTTAAGTCGACAAGTTACGTAATAAGAGAGCGGCCACACCCCGCATTAGCAGTTAAGAATCGGGCTCGCGTAATTTCTGTCGTATCCTTCATAAATCACTCGCGTAACGTGCCGACTGACAGTACGCTCGGTACATCGCCACGCTGAGAACCGATTGACATGGACAAAACTGACTGCCGACGATAAATGGCGGCTGCATAATCGACAGCTCCCTGCATAGCCTGCATAGGTTTTGCGTCTCAGGCATTTCGCAGCGATGCCGCGCATTCTGCGCGTACAAATAATTGAGGCCGCATTACGGATGTTTAATCTGTTTTGTTACGTGCAATGGATAGAGTTACACATACACACAAACGAAAGCGTCGATTCCGGGAATTACGATGTAGCCTTTTGATTAACGGATAATCATGGGAATTATTACTTTAAAATTAAAACATTGACGGAGAATTATTACTCCAAAATTAAAACGCCGATGAAAATCATTACTTTAAAATTAAAGTATTGATTGACGAGAGTACTCGTTAATTGACGAATCACGCTAATAATCGTGATGTTAAATAGTGTTGAATGTTGTTCGAAAATGCTTCCTGTTTTTACTTTCCGACTTAATTTGATTAAAGGGAAAATAATGCTTTCAATTCTCTCTCGTGTTTTTTTTTCCAGTGCCTATCGCAAATATGTTCAACGAAGCATTTTAAGAGGCGCACAGAGTACACACGGGAAAGTTTGAAGGGAAATATCTAGAATGCCATGTTGCTAATTAGCGTGATGGTTCCAGGAATTCGAAATGTGCCACTGCACCGCGCACGGCATCCACGTCGTTACGCGCGGCATAATTATCGCTTTAAATCATATTAATGCGATAGACATTTGATCGCGCTCTTATCCGACTCGTTCCGCGAGAACTGGTTCTCTCATGAACTTTTCCGTGTGATTCTCGATCTTGTCTCTTTTTGCTCGTCACTTTGAAGCCCCCGTCGCGCTCACCGCTTCCACACGGTCGGCTTCCGTTCTTTCCGTTGCCACTGAAACAGATAATGAATCTGGCGTGCACCCTTCTGGTAAAAAAAAGAAAAAGTAATGCAACTGTCACCGGTGATTGAATTCTTATCAATGGATGTCGGCACATTGAAGCAAGGAAATGAGATCGCAAGAATACGAATACGGTTTACGAGATTGAGAGAAAAGGAAAGAAATATCTCCTTGCATGTGCAGCGTTCCTTCCACACTTCCAAGTCCCCTGTCGGGAAATATTTTTCGCATTTTGCGTAAGCTCATTTGGCGCTCAGAATGTTCCTTTACGATCAGGTATTCGTAAACCGCAATTTCACCATTTCAACACGCGAAACGACTTTGTTCAGTGCGGAAGGTTGCGAATTGACTTTAATCCGACGATTTTAAAATTTTAAAAGCTGTGAAGAAATGAGAGAGAGAGAGAGAGAGAGAGAGAGAGAGAAGAAGGGGATTTACTGTTTGCGCCGGGGCATAAATTGTCGCAGGTCGCGGCCGGGGGAATGCAGCTACCGTGTGGCGCATTCACATTCTACCACATTCCCCGTTTTCCCTCGCTCCCGAGGACAATATTATGACTTACGCGACGCGGTGGCAGACACTACGCGCGGCGGACATTTTCTTCTCCGCATAAAGTTTTGTTTTAGCAGCATAATTACGGAGTTCTCGTATCTAAAGCCATTCGTAAGATCAGAGAACACTGAAAATGAATTTTGCATCCAAAATTAGATACAATTTGCACTCAAGAAACTATAGTTACGTGTTCCTTTCACCGAAGTGGCGCAGACGAGTTAAGACGAGGAGATTTAGGACTATCGATCCTAGCCATGAAACTACTGTTAAATAATTGTTCGGCAATCTCCAAACAATTCTCAAAGTTTGTGTCGCTAATCAGTAACATTAGAGGTTTCTCCAAAGCTCTTTGTCCTCGTTATTAATGCGAGATAAAAATGCTATAAATATCTCCGACGTTGAAAATATTTATATCGTTAAATCACGAATTTATTCTGAAAAAATACGCATTTGAGATATGAAATATCACGGAGTTGCGTAAAAGATATCGCGCAAAGTCATGGCCATCTTATTATATAGGCAGAACCTGATGTACCTAAAGAACTTTCATTATACATCTTGGTTTTGTTTTTACGCTAGAAATCCTTGGTTTCTCGGGTATACGTGAGATGCACGCTGCGGCATTCCGCATAGTTTCGTCGAAAAAATCATGGCGGGGCGTCGCATTCAGAAGTTAAGTGCCGCGAGCTACCGCCGAAGTGGTAGCGTTAACACGTCTGAATGTGAAGCTGGGCGCGCATTAGTCCATAATCTGTAGTTGTATATCAGGGTGTTATCAACACGAGTACAGGGGCAGAAGTGCGCCCATGGGCAGCATCCGAGGTAGCGCGAGAGAGGTCCACGGTAGCGCGCTTCCTCTCAATCGCTCTCGGCTCAAACGTGACAGTTAAGTCAGTTTAGGTATTTAATAAATCGCGACGTCGTGCTCATCGATAAGATCGATACCGGCATGAGAGAGAGAGAGAGAGAGAGAGAGAGAGAGAGAGAGAGAGAGAGAGAGAGGAATCGATATTCAATTACGGAGAGGCGGATACTGAGCTCCGCGAGCGGTACCGGACGAGCTAACGTAGTTCGACGGGCTAACGAGCGAGACGGCTTAATATATTATCCCGTCCCGATATAGGATACATTTTGCGATATCAAGCGCCCCGCGACAAGACAGCTGTCGCCCGGGGCGACATGTGAAGCAAAAGCGTGCGCGCGCTCGCGTTTGCGCGATACTATCGCGGGGCTCGTCAAGACAATTTTTCCCGGTGGTGAGAGCTGAGGCTGAAACGTCACGAGGTACCCCGAAATTAAGTGACTTTATCGAACGATCTTCTTTCTACGTATAATATACGATGCGATACATGATGCGGCGAGGCGCGGGCAACCTGAATATGCGGCGAGATGAATATGCAAGGCCCGCGGCAGCATTATGCTAATTCGTCGAAGAGGAATAGCGCCTGTCTCGATGAAGAATCAATAGCTAATAGCGAAATTGCTAGGGCATTAGGTACCTGAGCGACGCGAGCGACCTGTTCACCGCGAGATGAAGCCTTTGTGACGAATCACGCGGTTAGATCGCCCGTGTAATGTTCTCTGGTTCAACCTTGCGTCAGACTATGCGCGATTCCGCGATTCGAATTTGAAATTCGCAATTGAATTTCCTATGAGATTTACTAATAATCTAAATGGACGCATTCATCGTCGTTTACCATTCGTCAGCAGAGTGGTTTTTTTGACGAAATTAAAGAGCGTGGAATCAACATTGCGCTCGAGGTCTGGCGCAAGTTTTATTTATTCAATTCGAAACACAATGTTGATGATAACATTTGATTAAAAAATCATCAGTTGATTAAAGAACAAGAGAATTTCATGAATGTAAATAAATTACCATCCCCTCTCTTTAACATGCTTATTGCCATCGGTGCTTATTAAATTTTTTTAAACTGTTGTAAAATAAATATGCATCTCTAATATAAAATTTTGAGCAACATAAATAGATAACAATGTAAAATAAACAATACGCTATTTAATAATTTTTTATTTATAATGAAATTATATAATGTATCATCACGTGCTCATGAAAATTCTATGGATATTACACAGAGAAAAAGATTTCACCGGAATGAGCATTCCTATTTATTTGACTGAAAGTCGTTTCATTGCAACAACATCTATTATTTGACGAAAACAACGCTATTATTAATCGTATTTATTGATTCAAATATTGGTTTGTTTGGGCCATTCAAAATAAATTTGTTTGGCTACAATAAAATTTATTAAGTCCAAAGAAATTGTTTTCTCTGCGTAAAATTCTATCATCCGTGATAAACATGCAAAACTCACAATCAGTAGACGAGTTATGTACCCGAGTTGAAATATTACTTCTTTCAGTTACCTTTATCTTAAACTTTTTACGTCTATTTTGATTCTTTAAACTACTCAAATAGAGAGACATTTTTTTAACCTATTGATTGCAATAGGGTCTCTATGGAATTTTAAGAGGTTTATAGAAGTTAAGAAAATCTCTTTTTAACTCTAAAGTGGGAAATTTCCTAATAATTTCTATTTTAAGGCTCAAGAAGCTCAAAAAAATCTAATTGAGGACAAAAGTAGAAGTAAAAATTTCGACTCGGGTAATTTCATATAATCGAGCCGAAGTCGACAGTCGAATTTTCTTCTTGGAAGCGAGCGGCCGACGATCGAAATAATGAATAGAGCGACCAGACTTTCCGCAAGAGTTCATCGGACAAAACATTTCTAAGCTAACGAGAGAGGGCTGACCGGCGGACCGTGAGAAAGGAAGCAAAAGTCGCCCTGCGCCGAATGGGAAAAACTCGTTAAGGTCGACGGGAGTCGTACCGTTCGTGAAAGATAGACAGATAGAGAAAGAAAGAGAGAAAAAGGAAACTCGCGATCGAAATCAGTTTGTGGATGATTAAACGAAACCATCTCGCGCTGTTTCACATAACACACGCCAGCCGGTCGGCCGTATCGGAAGAAAGAGGAAGCAAAACGAGAGGACGTCTTTCCGCAGGCAAAGAACGATCGCATTTCCCGGATTATATAAAAAGCCCGAAGAGGAAAAACGGCGGGCGGGGAAAAACTAGCGCAACGACGAAACGAGTAAACAATCTAATTGCATGAGCATCGCGAACCGAGTGATAAACGGCAGTACGACTTTTACGAGTTCGCTGTTTTGCGTGCGCGCGACCGCGGTGCGAACGTGCGAAAATTGCTCTCATAATTTACGGAGGCGCTGCGTAAACCGCACGGAGAGAAACTCGCCTCCGCCTCTGCACAAGTGAAAAGTAACTGCTACGGGTTACGAAACGACCACCGCCACCGGAACTTCAAAAGGGGCGTAACAGAGCAGCCTGATCCGGTTTTCGAACTCCTTCTCGTCTCGTACGGCACGCGAACCTGCCATGCTTCTACTCGGTGCGATTTGTCGCGTGAAATTTCCTGTGAATCGTCGATCGATTGGAAAGCACGTCTCGTCGTTATTTTCGATTCTATAGAAACGTGAAAGATTGGAACGGAGGGAATAAAAAAAAAAGCAGGTAAGTGAGAAAAATTCTTGAGAACAAGAGCTCTTCTACCTCTCTTCTGTACGCTACAATCATCAGCACTTAGCTAGAATTTGGTCTCAAAATAGCATTTATCCTGCTTTTGTCTTCAGTACTTCAATCATAAATTTCCGAAGATTTATGAGGGACAGACGGAAGATAAACATTTTACTCCGTGACACGGATTTTTTCCACGAGGGATTTCGAAATATATATGTTAAGAAAATAAAATGTCTCCTCTCCTTTGTGAATTTATCATCGAAAGTACATCATTTTCGTAGGTAGGTTAGATAAGCTTTTAAGGCTCATAAAAAATTCGTCACAAACGCGAACGTATTCGTAAGATATTCTAATATTTCCCCTTTTTCCGTAATGGAGTTGCTCGGAGTTCGGAATAATGTAACGGATCGCGGGTTTTCGGCAAAAACTGTGGGAAGAAAGTCAACTGCGGGAGCACAGAGCCGCAAAGTCGAAAGACGCTACGTGACGAGTCCGCACGAACGTACAGAAATAATGAACGAGCGATGGCAACGCGAGGAATGTCTAGCAAGATACGAAGGGATCTGAGATTTTTGCCGAAGAGTGTCGTCCGCCGCGCGTCGAGGATTAAACTTCGGGTTCAAAGCCTTCAATTCTTCGAAGAGGCACAGCTGCCGAATGTCGCATCGTGTGAATAGGAAAAGACGAATCGCATCGACATCCATCAGAATGATTCAGATAAAATTGTACGTTTACAGGATTAGTATTAATTCGCACATTTTGTCTCGTATCAAACGCGCGAAGAAGATCGCGCGTTGAAATATCATTACTCTCGTCCTTAAAGCGTAATGACGCCGAGCTGTGCGCGATGACATGTGCTTTCATTAACGCTTCCACGTGCGACAACGTTTGAACAAGTGCCTGCCTGTCCTCTAATGCGAGGTAAAGACGTGCAGCTGGTCTTACCGCGTGTCGTACAAGACCGCGTTTGCAGTCGCAGAGTGTGTACGGTGCACACATTGCACATATTGTCACGTGCAGTTCGCAGTCTCACGCTGTACAACGCAGTGACGCGCAGCCAGATGCGTCGTAGCACTCAGGGACACGAATTCATTCCTTATTCATCAAATAAATAATTAGTCGCATCCTTAATCACATCCGACCTGTATGCAGCGTAACTATAATAATTACGATTCTCTATTGTATTTTTATCATATCGGAAATTGAAATCTTAATTAATGAACTTGAATCCAATGAATAGATATTATCTACGACATAAAATTCTCGACAATTATTTAAAAGGTCAATTATTTAAAACGAAAGTCACAAACAGAAAATAATCAAAAACAATTAGCAAGCTCAAATAAAAATAGATTTAATTTTAAATAAAAATACCTCGGACAATTTTGTTTCTTTCACATTTTCAGATTATACCGAATTAAACTGAAGTATTTCTTACAGGATAGATTTTTAATTTCAAAGTGATTTTTATCTCTTCTACCTCTATTTAGCCAATTTTGTCATTCGCTAAATATAAAGAAGTGAATGTGCAATATAATCCATTAAGTATATAGTACGAGGAAAAAATATAAAAAGAGTAAATAATAAAGTTGCTCTAGTCCCGTTTTACAATAGGTGTAATAAGCCTTAAGCCGTAAGAAATTGACCAATCATGGTTGAATATGAGGAGAATAATCGACCATGGTTGGTCAATTTCTTACGGCTTAAGACTTACAACATTAATTGTAGATCAGGACTTAAGCAAGATATAAGAAAGGGGATAATTCGATCTCGAGATTCAACTTTGTTGCAGTATTCACTATGCGTAAAAATAAAAAGATGAATAAAATGAATCAATTAGGTTGCCTAAATTGTATAAAAATAATCTTTAAATTAATCTCGCGAAATTATACCATTCTCGAAATTGCTGTTCGTCGAATCGGAAGAAGTCAATCGCGAATCGCCTTATCGCGGACACGCGAATTGGACAATGGCGTAGCGATCAATGGAACGATTGCCTTACATGAAAGTAGGTTAATGCAAGACAAATTGCGGAACAATTTCATGTTTATCGTCGCAAAAAGCGAATACCGAAAAGCGTGGAAAATTCTAGACAAAAAGGGAAGGCGAACGGGACATAATTAGAAAATACAAAAGTTTATCCAGCGAGACCAGCGCGAGCAAACAAATGACACGGCAGTAGAGATAGTCCAGGAGAGAGACAAATCGAATTAAACGGACAAATCCTGTAAAGCGTCGCCATGAAAATTGTGAAACTCTCGCGAGATTAGCGAGGTGTCCTGGTGTAGCAACAACGGCGTATACGCTAATTAGAATTAAACGCTAATTCGTTAAGTGAACGAGACGGGATTGGGAGGTGGCCGAATCCCCAACTCTCTCTCCGCTGCTGCTGCTGCTGCTGCATCTTGTTTACCGTTTGCAAGCGAGCGGAAAAACGAAGCGAAATATTGGAACAAACGGGAACTTTGCCCGTCGGATTTCCCAAGCGGAAAAAGATACGCGTTACTTCTCTAATGGACTCCTAATTTATCCGATTTCTGCGCGACACACTTTAATTCTCCTTTCCTTCAACTCTAAATTCGTTTTCTCGGCAGTTCCTTGTCAATCGATCGCATGCATTTTTTAAAATAGGAATAGTCTTCCGATTCGTTTCACAATTCGATAATTATCTCGA
Organism: Solenopsis invicta; assembly: GCF_016802725.1. Lineage (NCBI taxonomy): Eukaryota > Metazoa > Arthropoda > Insecta > Hymenoptera > Formicidae > Solenopsis > Solenopsis invicta. The sequence continues at coordinate 15,725,378 of NC_052673.1, forward strand.
CATCTCGCTGAGCTATCGATTGCTGCTAAGTTCTTTGACATCGCTCTCATCAGAAACTCGCCCACCCACGCGAAGCGCTTTTATCGTGAAGCCGAGATTTTATCGGGGAAACGACGCCGGATCGTAACTCTCGGTGATTATCGTATGAACCCCTTTGCACGACGATTTAAACGCGTTTGAACCCTCAAGTGCCCTGAGGCGCGCGATAAACCAGGAGAGTTGCGGTGAGCCACCCTTTATAATCATGTCCCGATTATCATTGGTTTTGAGCCAGACGTCCTGCTCTTCGTCTAGCGTGTCGAGATGAGTCGTAAATATAGATTAAGACGTCGAATATCTTAATCAGTCAATCAAAAAGGATATTCTTGTCATTCACGTTTTGAAAATATCTTATATAGATATAGAATATTTTATATATATTTTCATTGTTCCCATAATAATCTTTATAAGTTGAGAAGAAAAAATATCGGATAGAAATTAAAAATATTTTCAAATTAAGAATTAGAATTTTTTAATGTTATCATTGAAACAATCATACTGTGCTGTGTAAGTAACTATTATTATAATATTGAAATAAGAATGTAAAATATCTTGCTGAAAATTAAGATTTTCAAATTCTTTAAAAAAGTTGAAATTATATATGTATTGAATCTACATATGTATAATTTCTTATTTTAATAATAAATAATGATTATTAAATAGAAGGTACTAGTTTTAATTTGATATTAACATTTGATTTGATTGACTGTTTTCCGCGTATCACTGCATCACACAAATTTTTATCACTCGTCCGCCCGTTATCCTCCACCCAAACATATGGATCACTATATTTTCGCTAAGAACGCTCCTCCCTATGAAATAATTAAACAAGAGGAGATCGCGTGTTTTTACTTTGAGCGAAAAGGAGGTTGCCCGGTTAAGGGTTAAGAGCACGGAAAGAAATACCTTCTCGATGTGTCTCCCTTCCTCCGTTTATCCATCCCAGCGACTAACGAGTGCACATCTCCGGTAAAGATCCCGAGCGCTCGAGTGAGCGCAGTCGCGTATCGGGCCGATTATCGGTGTATCGATACCTCTATCGCCGCGAATAATATATGAATAAAGTGCCACTTCTCTCTTCCCGAGAGACTGTCGTAATATGCGTGGCGGCAGCGACGCGATATTCAATCACCGGCACGTAATGTACATCGCTCACCGGGTTATCCACGTGTGCCCCCGCTTATAACGAAGTACGCGAGGAATCATTTTTCACTTTCCGGCCGCGCTGAACCGTGAACGTTCTCGTGACGATTGTCATTCACTTCGTGTAACGAACTCAATGCCCGACTTTCCGTCGTCACTCGTCGGTTCTCGACTGACGGAATTGAGGAGCATAATTTTGTTTCGTCTTTGGAAAAAAAAACGATTAACCGAACGAGTTTATCGAGGGCGTAACGAGTTTATTCGAAACGAAACGTACCGATAAACGAAGGCTTGTGTTATCGGACGCAACGTCCTCGATTAAAACGAATAAAAATGTGTACATCAATCGACAGTGAATATAAATCTGTTAAAATAAGAAATTAAATAAATTTCTTTTTAAACTCGCTGAAAAAGTATGTAAAATAATTTCAGATTGAATTGTTTCACAACCTTTTCTGCGCGCACCTATATCTTCACCGTCGACACGAATGCTGCACGCAAGATCTGCGCAGTGTTACATGTTTGCGATAAAATTCAGCAACTTTCATTTTAGGCGCGCTGAATATTCCGTCAGATATAGAAGTGCACTCTCCTCAAAAGCCGATTAATGACAGTCGAAATGAACGGAAACCAAGAAATGCGACGGGGGTAGAGTTTGACGATGCACATGCAGAGCGATCCAAGCGAAAGCGATAAGCACTGTCATTGTCGTTGCACAACTCGGTAACGCGCGTAATGTCATAACGGAAATATCGCCGGTTTCAAAAACTTGCGCCGATATCTTCGCTGCATCGAGTTTCACTGCGTGACCGCGAGAATTTCTCGCGAAACACCGGCTCGTCCGCGCGGAAAATCATCTCGCGCCGAAATCTCCGTCCTCGGTCTTCTTTTTTTTTTCGACGACGGGAGAAGCGAAAGAGTGCGGCTCGGCAATCACGGCACGATATGCACGGCGAGTCGCTTTGTAGCGACTATTTCCAGAGACAGGCGTCGTCACTCGTAGGTGAGCGAAGGGTAGACGAGTGGGGCGACGGACGAAAGGAAGTAGATGTGTATGTGTGTGTGTGTGTGTGTGTGTGTGTTTATATATATATGTATATGATACGGGACACAGGAATGGGGGTGGGGAAGCGCACAGAGGGGTAGATCGTCGTCGTCGGTGTTGCATAGGGTGCAACGCGCGCGGAGAGGGTGCGCGAGGGTAAGAGCATCGGCACGGAAAATGTGTCGGTCGCAGGACGCGTTAGCCCGATGCCGCAACGCGTTGTTCAACTGCTCCACCCTTTTCCACTCTTCTCCGTCTCTTTCTCTCTCCCTACCACTTTTTTTTTAACGCTTTTTCTCTTTTTTTTCCGTTCTTCGACGCTGCGAGCGAATGGATCGCCGCAGCCGGTTTGACGATCGACGAGACGCTCTCTGGTTAACATTCGAATCGCGCTGTGAGAGAAAGAACGAAAAGGCGAGGAGGAAATTGACCGGACTGGAAAAACGATAGCTTGAAACGTTGAAAAGAATTATTGATGGACATTAGTGAATATTGCATAAGAGCGATGTCGATATATGCGCTTAATTTGGTTAATCGTCGGAAATAAAGGACGTATATGTATGACGTCTATGTAATAGATCCAAGTTGACCGAAAAATGTCATTGAGATTAAGACGGATAATTCTGGAAGTTCCTGCTTCCGAGTGAGATGATGGTTATATCCCGGATTATAAATAATGCTCTCTGTTTTAAATGATAGATTGTAAACCCTCTCCGAGAAATACGTGACACGATATTTGAGGCGCAAAAGTGCGTTGCGTTTAATATTTGATGATAAAAAATAACACGGGGGCCAGAGACAGATTGACGCCTTGACGTTTCATGAGTTTTATAGCAGTTTCATCCAGTTTTATATGATAACGCGAAAGACAGGTGGAAGTAATACGCAGTTGTCGTGACAGCGGTTTAAAATCTGAAATTTAACTCAGCGAGGTATAAATCATCTATTATTCGAGTAACGAGTGCGTCACGTGAATTACGAAATAGGATGTATACCTCCCGGCGGCTGTATCACGATAAATGTTGCGCTCCCGTCAAAAGTATGTAATTTGCGAATCTATTAAATACATATATAGATTCGATTGTATAGATTTATTCGGTTATCAATCAATAAACGAATGCGATTATTCATGTAGTGATTTCATAAATATTGATCGAGAGAATCTGATAAATTACAATAAATGCAATATTTCCCTCCCATCTCGTGAGAGAATAAACATTCGGTTCATCGATGCATTTATTTGCCTGTACGAGAATTATTGCGATAAATACTTCGGTATTCGGAACGATCATCATGCATCATGTAAAAGAAAAATATTTTAAATATTGCAACAAAGTAAAAGAATTCTTTAAAGATACGGTGAATCATAACCACGTTAATTATATCACTTTAACGTGTGTCAATTGACATGATTAAAAAATCTGCTTTACGTAGATAAGTCACTTTCGCGTCGAATGTCGAAAATTAATGATTACTTACGGAGCCATTGTGAGCCGAAAGAATTTATAATTATACCGTAACAAAAGCGTGAAAGACAAAGAACGTTACGTCTCGTCGGCGCGGCGGTAACGCAAACGAGATTAATTATCAGAGATTGTACTTGAACGGAAGATTTCGGCAATCTCCCGTTGCACTATCGGTTGCAAATTACCCCTTTCGCGATTCGGTGTTACCCGACGCGTCCGTTTCCGGACAAACGAAACCACGAGAGAGGACGGACGATGTGTTACGCGCGACTGATGCGAACGCGAACGGTGGCGCATGCCGGCCTTTTCTCTTCCCTCTGGGGTCGGCCACAAACTGACGACACACGCGGCTCGAGTGGCCACTCTCCAGCGTGCGCCAGCCGATGAAATTAACTCTTATCGCCTTTATTGCCCATTGTTCACAATGCACGAGCAAAAGCCGATTTCCTACAGCCGCACTCACCTACGGTCGCTGTTGCCGGTTCAAACAGCCATCCGCGACAGCTCGTTCAACCTATTGCAGCCTACTCACTAATGCTATACTCTTTTGAGAGAAAACAAAGTAAATTTTCTAATTCTGTATCGTTTATTATAATTAATAACATCGAATATCTAATCAAGCGATGTTCCTAGATTTGATCAGTTCTCGTCGATTTGTTTTTTGTCATTCTTGATGTATTGTCGATACACAATATGGAGCGATATTTGTACAAAATATCGTTTCGCACGAATCGACATGATTGATGAAATATCGCGCCAAGGAATCTTACCATTAAAACGAGGGCAGATTATCCCTAAGATAGGTTAAGCGTGAATGTCACAGGAAGAGCTGCAGAAATAGTAAAAAAAAAGCGAGACAATAATACTTGCAGAATTGGAGAAAACGAATTCGCGATACTCTTGCGAGTACGGCTTTATCTCTTCGTGAAAATAAGTTACCGAGTACGGAATTAGATACCGCTCGAGTTTGACGTATAAAAATGATGGAGAAATCTTGCAATTTATATGATAAACCATAATTTGCGAAGCGGCTTCGGCAAGTCGATCGGTTGACATTAACGGAAGAATTTTCTGTCATTGAAAGTTCGCCTGAAATAAACACGCGCGCCCGACTACCACTGACAATGCGGTTGCGAATTCATCATCGATAAAGCCCCGATCGAATCGAGCGTATTGATATTCTCGTAAAAGCGTCGATGAGAAAACACGTCGGAGTAAACTCAAATCGCTCGCTCTTCTTGTCACCCGTATCTGCTTACGATCGCGATACCTGAAAGGCGATCGATGAAAGGTGAACGGGAACCCGACGAGCGTATCAAGCAACGAAGCTCCTTCCTTATCGAGATGCTATCGTTATGCGCGCGCGAGATGTGGATCGAGCGACGATACGCGGATCGCATCGTAAAATTGAAGGGCACCGATTTGCAATACCTCGAGGATACCATCGACGCCAAGTCCAGAGCGTTCAATCGCCGGAGGAATTCTTTGAAACAAATGCGGTGAATCTCCGGAGATCTTTTCTCCAGGAAGAACAAGAGGAAATAGAAACGAACCCAACTTCCGAGACACGTGTGTCCGAAAATCCCATGAGATATATCTCGTGTACACGTTCGGAACTCCCAAGGCGAACACCATTGTTACATGATGGATGAGACGTGGTTGCGCTCGCAAGCATAAGTGCCACGGTGTTTCGCATTGCAGACTGGATCGCCGCAACGTAGAGAAACGCCGTAAGGCCTTGACGGATTGTGCGTTTGCTGATGATTTAAGCAAATGCACGTCTCCGTCTTGGCATTCCCGATGACTGATTAATACGAGATATTATGCGAGAAGCGCCGTAATTGAAATTCAACAAAACGTAATTTCTATTTGATAAAAACATTCATTTTCCAAACAAATAACAATACATCTCTTATGTTGATACGGCAAAAAGATTTTCGATTTCTTGTGAAAATGCACTGCAAAAATAGTAATTCTCGACTTGCTGCATCCAACGGTCGGTGTTTACATTGTACGTGATAATAGAATGAGGTTTTCCACGCCGGAAATCGGATATTTAACGATCTGCTATACTTCCATTGTAGACGTCGTGTCGGAGAACTTGGTGGTTCTGCGGAGAATTTAGGTTGTGTCTCAGATTTCGCTTTTGTAGAAGCATTCCACTGTGTAATAAGAAACGCGAAGCCGTCATTTTGTGGACACACACGCACACACGCGCGCGCGCGCACCACACACACACACAACCAACTCTCTCTTTCGTATGAAGTTAATTTCAATTACAGGACATGGCACCTCTAACGCATTAATCGGTGTTAGGGTTGCTGGACGCTATCAAATTCCATTTGATATGTACGTAACGAGAGGGAGGAAAGGAGGGAGGGAAGGAGGGAGGGAAGGAGGGTGGGAAGGAGGGAGGGAAGGAGAGAGAGAGAGAGAGAGAGAGTGTTGGTTGAATAATACAAGAATTAACACAATGATGTATGATATACAAGATCAATAATCCAATCTCAAAACAACACTTCACGCTAATGATTACGAATTATGATTTCGTCTAAAAACGGTTAATCTTTAAATTAATAATTATAAGTACAAAAAACTATTTTCCTGTCCTAGTGCCACATTATCAAAAATTTTATTAATTTTCAAGTAGTGAGAACACTACAGGTACAGTTTTATTAATAGTTATATTAATATTTTATACTCTTAGGTTGGCAACAGAGCTTATCGATGTATATCTTTCATTGTTAAAGTCTTAAAGTTTATTATGTCCATTCCTTTTATAAATTTAACTATAATGTAATAAATTAGGTAAACTACTTATCTACTTAAAGATTATTTAATAAAAAGGAAGAATTTGCAAAGTAAATGTTTCTTGTTTAATTCTACTTTGTTAACGCAGTTATATAATTTCACGAACGTAAACCGCGGAAAATAATTAAGTTACATGTCGGATTCATTGGAATAGCCTCACAGATTGCGATAATAAATATTCTTAAATCTTTCTTGGGTATGTGCTGGTGCAAAAATTACTTACATTGGAAAAATTCAAATATTTTTTCGAAAAAGTGAGTAATGAATATTTCTTTGACATTCTGTATGCATAAATCGATTTTCGGATTCAATTTGAAAATATTCGTTTCGTTATTTTTACTTTATATCTTTCTCCGCAAAGCGCTTTGTGCGGTGCCGAGCACTCTCGCCTTTCAATAAATATATATTCTATACATATCTATCTTTTTGTGCGAGCGCAAAAATCCTATAGCTTCCGCCGGGAGTGCGGATGATATAGTTGTTGTATCCGTTACGAAAGCAGAGGTTTACAGTAAAATAAACCTCCAGATGTCTCCGCCCATTTATTCGATAAATAGTTTCGTACGTTCAAAGTTCATAATAAATGTCTCGAATATTGTGACGCCAAAATGTTCTTTTCTTTTTACATTTCGTCACTTTTTTTTCATTGACCATCAATAAAACCTCAAATGCTTTTCCATCGTATTCGCAAATAAATCCGCATTCGGGTTCTTTCTAGAAAAATAATCGCAGTCACCAAAATCATGGCCGATAGCCAAAAATGCTGCGATCGTCGGCTATAAATTTCGACAATCGGACGGCCGCCGCTAGCGACTCAAGGAATAAGCTCCACGATTATTCACCCTCCGCGATTCTCGATCTCACATCGATCGCGATCCCTACGGGATAAAATGCGTGATAGGCGGAGACGGCCTGAGAAATGGTCGTCCTACGATCTGAAACACCCTTCGGTAAGGTGATGATGGAACAGTGATGCGTACGACAAGGTCGGCGACCGTGTCGGTAGTCTCTCACCCCTTGGAAACGCAATGCCTGGAAGAAACGGTAAGGTTGAAGCCCTTTCATCTCGAAGAAAGAACCAGGAAGTGTGGTCTGTATGATGCGATTGCGAAGGGGTTCTCCCTTTCTACCTCCTCACCTCTCCTCCAAGTACAGTCACATCTGAGAGGGAAAAGCATGCGATAATTAACGCGTCGACCATAGCAAAGCAAAGTTTCCGAAGTTTCATCAGGGAGGAAAAAAAAATATTCGCGTTCACGACGTGTCCTTATTTCGCGAGAGATTAGGATGGCGCGGGAAGAAAAAGTCACGGGAAATTTGCTGAGAAACGTATCAAGCGTGAAACGAAAGAGGAATACGAAATGTATAATTGGAGATTTTCACGATGATGGGAGATTTTTCAGAGTATCAAATATCGTATCTCGGTGTTACATAGATAAAGTGTCGAATTTTGGTGTGAGGTCTCTCTCTACCATAGGAAATATCTCTGAACAAATGTTACGATCGTAGAGCACAATTTTCGAGCGAGAAAAATATTTGCCGTTTGGAAAACACAAATAAATCCAAGAACATGCGATTTAGCGAAACTTTACTCCTAGAGAAGTATCATCGATTCTGCGAATTTGCAAACGGCGAAGTTCGCCCGCGAACTGTTTATCTTCCAAGAAGTTACAAGTCTTTCACAAACAGCGCGAAATGTCACGATTTACATCACAATTTCCGCTGTTTACCGCACGTGGTCGCGCGGTCTTTTTCTATCTCTAACTGTTTCATCAGAGAGTGCGACAGTCTCGTATTTAAAACGTATCCAAAACACATGAAACTCTTGCTATTCGGGTTATAAAATTCATCTTTCTGCGGAAGAGCTCGCATACGTAGAACATGTTCCTCACATGTTCCTCGTACGACGATTAATTCTTGTCAGCTTAAGAATCCTACGCGAATAAATAAATTCTATGAATAATCTATTTTAAACAACGTAATGATTGTATTATGAATAAATTACAATTAATAATTAGCTAATTTCACGTGCTGTACACGCAGACTAACTTTTTTGTAAATTCAAGTGTAATTGTCAAATCGACAAAATAATTCTTTAGAAAAAAAGAGAAAGATATCAAGAGAAATTACAACCTGAAATTACAAATTGCCAATTAAAAGTTTATTTTCGCTTGCGGAACATCGAGCGTATCGGCGCGAAGTCGCGGGAAGTTGCGGCGATAACCGCGTCAAGGTGACTTCTTTTTCGCGTTTCGCGCTGATTTTACATCCTATATCGCGTATAACGAGATAAAAAGGTGGCCTTGCAACTTAACGTCCGTGACAAATGTTTCATAGCGACGGACGCTATGAAATTATGCGCCGCTTCACGCGCTGATCGCGCGAGAATTCCGTTTGCACTCAGCGGAATACGCTAATCCCGATTTAATAACTTCCGAGTGCCGGCTTATAATAATAATCCATAACCTAGTAATATCTGTTGGAGTTTCGCATACATTAGCGATTACTTCTTTGGCAAAATTAGCGCTTCCTGTACAGTTATAATTTACTGTGCTTAGCAGAAGCACGTATGCATAATTTGTTAAATTTATGAATAAAAATTATTGTTCTCTTCAGTTCTCTCTGCTACGCGCTCCACGTATGACCTAAACGGCGTTAGGAATATAGGAATACTACAATAGATCATTTTCTATTTCCGTTGCATTTTCGTAATTATCACGAGATTAATGAAAATCGAAGCTAGGACGCAGGTGTTCAATTTTGCGAGAGCCAATTCTAATCCACACAGGTGGTCCCCTCAAATAATTTTTGAAGCACGACGTCTCTGATCGATTTAAAAACAATCTTTCTTTATTGGAACTGTCAAGGAAGCCATTATCATCACACTTTTCCAATTTTTAATATATATCTCATACTGTTACATTCTGAATATTACGTTTTTGACTATCCTTTGAAAATCTCTTTAAAGTAAAAATCGTTCTCAAAATTAAAAAATGTGATTTTGTTTCCTATTTTTTTCTTTCGAAGATTACTTCCGCAAAGATTTACCTCCAATTGCCAGTACGGAAACTAAGACACTTCGAATCTCCCGCAGATAGAATCGATCAGAAATCGATCAGAGAATTAGTAATGAGGACATTCGACGATTCCAGGTCAATCTGCGTGTAATAAATCGACTCACCTTTCTTTCCAAACATCCTTAACGTGAAAGCCTCAATTACTTCCGGAGGAATGATCGCGCCGTTTTGGTGTCGATCGACAGACCCTAATACTGTCCGAACCTCACGATTCAGTGCTTAACCGGTCATATCGATATTTCTATCTCACCTGACTAATTAAGTTGCTAATGAAACGGCCCAAAGTTCATCCGGTATGTACTGCTTTCACTGGTGAGAGTCATTGTTCGATAATCGTGAGAATAATCAAGAGGCAGGATCGAGCAAATATGTAACATTCGTAATCACATTATATTTTAGACAAGATATTTTAAAAATATTTTGCTCTAGTAACGCCAAGTTTTGTGCGTTTAATATTTTTCATACGCTTGAGTTGGAGCAAAAAGATACTATCACTTGGAACAAGAATATTCTTGAATATTCCTGTTTTAATTTAATTAAAATGGAAGAATATGCGAAGACACATGCCGCATGAATATGGATTAGATTATGCAATGTCAATTTTTAGTTGGCGCAACTTTGTAATATCATTACTTCTAGCATCAATACTTTTTGAAAAAAATTATAGATACGTATTACTCGAGTCGTAATTTTTTTGCGTTTAACTGACACGTGCGCCTGGCGTTTTTAACTTTTTTTATTTTTAAAGGACAAGTTTTAAACATTTAATTGGATACAGATTGTCGTAAATCCAATAAAAATCTTGTGCGTAAAAATTTTCAAGTTTCTCCTTTTTATCTCGTTTCAAGTTAACTATACTTATCTCACTGCGCTGAGACGCAAATCAGCTCAAGAAGAAATTTATCGTCATTGAGGAATTGTCGCGGAGTCAGAACAATAATATCAAAATGAAGTACGCGATAAATTCCGCCAATATTTTTCTTGACCATTTGTTTAAAAGATGTGCAAGCGATTCATGCAATAACATATGAACGATGCAATAAAATTGTAAACGTATCGCGTTTCGTATCTATATTTTAAACTTTGCACAACGTGATGCGCGACCCGATGCAAAATGAATTGTCGAATGTATAACAATATGTAATTAACGAATGGATCGTCATTATTCCCAAATTTGAATTTACTTTTAATATTGCAGTGCAAAAGTGTTTATGAGTTTATACATTGGCCAAATTTTAATTGCTCGTACACGCGTTCGATATTGAATCTGAGAGCGCCAACGTTCGCAGCTTTACATCCTGTAAGCTGGAGAACTTTGAATACGTGATTATCAAGGTAAACAGTATTGCGCATCGCAACAGCCTACCTATGTCACATGATTTCCGGTAGGATAGTTATCCTACTCGGCGAACGGTGAAATAATAGCCAACGCGACCCTAGGGAGATTTGGTTTGATACAAATTATTCGATAACTGAATCAGTTATGATTACAATCTGTCCGCAAATTGGAGAAATTGGATCTCAATAGAACGGATGCATAGAATTGGAGAAACGCACTAGATGAAAAAAAAAATACGCGCTTCGTCGCCGCGCTGCACTGACACTCCGAATTTAATCAAATCATCGATTTTGTCAGATTCTAAACGGCAACTTCATTCGCGCACAATCAAAGGAAGAATAACGTAAAACTTTCAATGCTTTCATCAATCAAACAAAGACGATCTGTCGATATTTGTCTGCACCTCTTCTAAGACATATGTTCTCTATAAAAATTTCATTAATTACGTTCCATTAACAAAAATTAGCGCGTAAATCATTCTGGTAAATAATGGCAATTTTTATAGATTCAACGTACGGATAAACGCGTGTTGTCTATTTAATATTTACGGTAACAGACATAAGTGGAGAGAAATGCAATTTCGCAGATTTATTATAATTTCTGCGAATTTTCCCTTTCCAAAAGTTGAGATCATAGTGACGTAAAAGCTTTGAGGAGAATCTCATTGCGAGCGTACTTTGATCCATGCGAAGGACAATTAGTCAGGATTAGCATCGTTAGGTCGCGAAAACAAGATAGGAGTTGGTGCCTCGCAATACAGAGTGTTTTGGTCTGAAAACCTTTCGAGAGCGTCTTAAACTTTTGTCAAACTAAGACCGCCAAGTACATCGATCGAACAAAATTGACCGATAAAAACTGGTTGCGCCTGACTTTCAGCAACTACTTCGGCAGCCTGTAATTACTTGGGATTTATCGCTATGACTGCCGCGATGATAAAACGGATGAATGTGTCGACCTCGAACTCAGAATTAACTAAGGCAGGCGTCAAGAACACGCGAGACCGATTCAATGTCGCTTTGCAAATGTAAAAATATGTTCTTTCTTCTATTCTTTCTAGCGTCGTGGGCATTCGCAAGGCAACGAATATCCCTCATTATATTCCGTATTATCGTATAAATCTTTCCGCGAGCAATTCCACCTCTCGATTCGACTTGCTCTTGTATTATTCCGTAAGATATGACATACACGTAACATAGCCTTTCATCAATCATCATTATATATCATCGCGCGAATCCATTATGATACAATTGCATTTGCAGGCAAATATGCGGAGAGAATATCGGTGCGATGTTCAGCCTCGCGAGAACTATAATATGCGTATTGCTCGGAACAATGCGCGTAACGCGCCGTCGAAGAATTAAATTGAGTATCAAACCTTGTGTGAAAAATCAAATTTAAATACAAATATCAATGCGTTTATCGAAGATCGCGATTCAATTCGTCAAGCATTCGATATGTCAAAATGTTTTAATGGATCTCTAACGGGTGCCTCTAACAATAGTTTAATTATTTGGAGCAATGATGCTTCTAATGATCGTTTAATTATTTAGAGCGATATGTGGAGCATAAAATACAGCCAATGACAAAATTATTAGGCACCCTATTTATTTAACAATTTTTTTAATTTATAAAGGAATACATAACACTATCTTTATAAATGTTATCATTTATTTCTTAAATAACCACATAAACTAATGTTTGCTTGGTTCACCATTGTTTTTTATAACTTATTTTTTAGCTTACGCAATTTAGTTATAAAAAATTTAGAAAAAGCAAGGGTGCCTAATAATTTTATCAATGGCTGTAGAATTATATCACGTCTGTAATATTGGCACTATATTATAATGACAAACGTTTTCCAACGAGAAACAAACCGATGACACGACTTACACTGACTATTCAACAAATACATCGATACACCGGTAGAAAAAAAAGCGCGAAAACTTTCGACGTCGACAAATTAACGATTAAAATGAACAATTAAAATCATTACGCGTCACTCGCGGAAAAATCGAGGAACCGAGATGCCTCTTTCGCCTCGCGCGAGAGCATCGGAAGGCGCGAGAGTCCGCGAGGTGCCGCGGAACGGGCGCGAGTTCGGGAACTACCGACTTCGACAGTTCGGGGAAACTGTCGGCGCTCTGTGGGCGACGGGGGGTTTCCTACCCCCCCTATAGCTCGCGCCAGGCACCTGACGTTCCTCCGGGGGCAGGGGAAAGAGAGGGAGATTCCGTCTCCGCACCCGTTCCGCCGCCGCTCTCACCCACGCAGGCAACAAGAGTTGTCTCGGCAGTTCTCTGCGCTCTCCAGCCAGGAACCGCTCACGTTCCCATGACGACACGCGTGCGATTTATCCCTGTCTGTCCCCCTGCCCCTCCGTACATCCCTTTCGTCCCGTCTCGACGCACCCTCGCGAGCGCACGCGCCACCGGGCGCCTCGTGGCAACAGGTTTTGGATCCCGCGGGCGGCCTGCCGGGAATCGCGTACGGCCGGATACTGGGATAGGGACGGACGATCGATATAGATCGACGAGCTGCGGAAGATACGAGAGAAAGAGGGAGAGCTCGGCAAGAGAAATCTCAGACCGCAATGGGTTTGCGGACGCGGCATAATTTGGATTATCGTACAGCCCCGTGACATGGATTTCGAGAAAATGATGTGTCGAAGAGAAAAGGGCTGACGGGGATTATGAGATATCGGAGTGGTTTTGTAGGCGCGCGATGGGAAGATACTCGGGCCCTTCCCTTTAGGTAAAAGCGCGGTTTTAGGGCGACAATGAAGTCGGGTTTTTTTCTTTAGAGATGAAGACGTGATGTTATGGTTGCGGTTGATATGGTGAGGACGCGTCAGTGAACTTTACGATTTCATCTTCAATTTATTTTCATCTGGCTTACTCTGAATACATTCCGCGAAAAATATCAATTCTTATGGCTTTCTCGTGAATTCATGTGTTTTTGTTACATGATGTATAACATGCTAGCAAAATAACAATAAAAAAATACTCATAAAAAGAAAACTCTTGAGATTCTGATATTTTAAGCGACTTAAAAGTGTTAAAGGATTATAATTAGATTATTTTTCGATACTATTAAATATGTAATACAAATATAATTAATATGTTTTTCCATTACTAAAACGCGGAGATTTTATTTTTTTTATTTCAAAATAAAAATTCTAAAATTTTGTCACAGTGGCCTTCCTAATCAAAATTCTACTTCTATTTTTGATCTCAATCCATTTGAGCTCCTGTCTTGTGATCTCAAAATGATAATTATCGGAAAATTTCTCACTTTGAAATTAAAAGAGGTTTTTGGCCTCTTAAAACTCCTGCACATAGACTATTATAAGTTAATAGGTTCAAAAGAAGTTTATTTGAGTGTTTAAAATATCAAAATAAACGTAAAAAGTTTAATTGAAGTTGAAAATAGAAATAAAATTTTGACTCTGAAGGTGATCATCTATCCTAAAATAATCTATGAAGAAAACTATATCTAATATAACTAAATATTTTAGTTCTTTAAGAAACTTTTGTCTCGGTGTATGGTTTCTTCTCTTTTGAGTATATATCTACTCAAAAGAGAAAAAGCACACACCGTGAAACAAAAATTTGTTAAAAAACTAAAATATTTAGTCCGATACGGTCAACTAAACATTGGATTGATTCAACAGTTGTTTAGTTGTATGAAAAACATATAATTCATTCGTGTCAATCATTCAAATTTTTTAATCAAGACTTGATTAAACCAACTCAATATTTAGTTGCATGTATCCGATTGAATGTTTTAGTTTATCAACAAATTTTTTTTTTTTTCAGTGTGCATAACATCGATTTTTCAGACTCTTCTCCCGCCTTTTCAAACAAGAGTAAAAAAACCCAGGGATATTCCGTAAAAATTCCCGAATGTTCGACGCGAATTCATGGACAATGTTTCGACTTCGGTTGTTGAGAGGAAATTGTAGGAACAACGAAAAAAATAGACGAAAGGTTGTCACAGTCACTTCGGCGAGGCTCGGTTATAGGCGGTAACGCGATCTTTTCTAGATCGATCTTTTGAGGAAGTAAAGCCCTTCTTCTCAAAGGTGACCACAGAAAGTGGCAGGTATGAGAGAGTGGCAGGTACTCTCCTTTGATCGGTCCGGCACGTCATGCGGTCGCTTAGGCTTCGACCTTGCGATCGCTGCGTACTTGACACGATTGCAACACGCACGTTTCTCCATCGATCCCCGTGGAATCGCGGTTTATTGGCTCTCACAGGAGATTAAGCGTTCTACGTATCACGATGATTAATGCATTAACTACTATCGTATATCCGTAATTAAGGAGAAATTAGTTATTAATTTATCATCTAAAACGATTTACGCATTATACACGTATTGATAAATAACTGAAATAAGTGTATTTGTATAATTTTAATAACGAGGCATGTATGATACAATACATATTATTTAATAGTAATTAAATAATAATGAAAGAAAGAAATTTATCACTTTGCACTCGCATTTTATCCAGCAATTTCACGGATAACGTATTGCCAGATATCGTAAGATAAATCACTACATAAGAATAAATCGATTCTTTATTTAGACAATTCGTTTCGCGTTCTTGGACACACCTGAGATACTTCCACTCGATCAGTTTTTTCAATAGCAGTCTTGTAGACCACCTGGTACACTAGTACTCGTATAACGGAACCTATGATTACAACTACAGCACTAGTTTTCCAAAGATGTAGGGCAATCCTCCGAAGATTTTCTATGCATAAGGATGCCTAAATTGTCATCGATTATATTCCAGATGTAAGATTTCGTACTCGCCGTCTCTAACAACGGAAGAATTCTTTTCTAGTAATTACTCTAGAAAACAGTACTATTTCCTGAAAAAATTAATAGATTTTAAAACGAATGATTTCTTTGAAAATCAACATTTTTTTTCCCACGAATAAGGCAAAATTAATTACTTCGCATACCCGCGAAAAATCTCAAAGTAACAAAAACATGGTTCGCAAGCACGGTGTTTACGTTGGAATCTCAATCACCAAACCTTAATTAACGTCAAAGTAGAGGATTGGCTGTATCATCAAAGAGATCGATACAGCACCTATTAGTATGTCAAAGTACCAAATAGAAAAAAAAATCGTCTTTCGTCTGTCGACGTTTTTCTCTGTCGACGTCCGTGGGGAACGCAGGATGCGAACAAATTGGTCCGAATCTTTTTCAGTGGAAATCATTTCTCTGGCTTCCCTCGTTTCAAGAGCAAAAAAGGCATTCGTGACTCGTTTCTTTTCGGATATCCGAAGCGATTTATATGATTCCTGACGCTCTTGTAGCGCTTTAGAAATTCATGCGTCGATATTTTTTCATCTCTGCCGTTTGTATAAGATTTTTTTCGAGCAAACAAAGTAAGCGTGACTAACTTTGCTCTTGATATGATATCCTGCTTCTCGAAAAATAAATCTTCTCCAAAATGCAGATTGCGAAAAATATTTATAAATTAATTTTTTCGAACGTATAATATATAAAAAAAATGACTCATAAAAAATCAGTTAAATACAGATCATTTATTTTATCAAAGAGATAATTAAATGTTCCATACACACACACACACACACACACACACACGTGTGTGTACATATACGTATCATTCTCGGCAAGCGATCATATTTTTAATAAAAATATGTTATTTGAATTCGAAACATTTTTCGACCGATTTGAAAAATATTTGAACAGCTCTTGAGTTTTTAGATATTTCATATATGCACGAGTTTCGTAGAAAGTTAATAGCTAGTTTCGCGTTTCATTTAATCTGCGAATGTTTTCAGATTGAAATATCATCTATAAAAAAAAGAATCTTTTTTTGTTGTAAAAATTGCGATACAGGTTTACCCGATACGATAATGAAAGTCATTTTCCAAAACGCGCTGTCATTAGCAAAGCATGAATTATATGTGCTGCGGTATTTACAATCAATAGCAGTGTGTTTTCTCGTTAAATAAATGAGCTGTATAGCCGGATACGAATAATGGCAATCATAATTGTACGAATGTGTACAATCTCGCTTCAATTATTGCAATCTGTCATTACGATGGACATTATTTAGAATTGTGATGTGTACGTAGGCAAGGTTCTCCCACTATCTCTCTCTCTTATATATAACATAATTTATAGTTGTATAGAAGATATGTATACACAATCTGTTAATTATAAATTGAAATTTTTATTTCAAGGAATATTACAATTTTATAATATTCCATCAATTAAAAATTAATAGATAAATTACTAATAAGTAAATAAATCATATTAAAATCTCAAAGAGGATATTTATAAATTGTCTGTACGTTAAACAATGCAATGTAAAGTTGCATCCCCGGTAGAAGAAATAACAAATCCTATTGGAACAACGATAAATTTATTTTATGCAACGGATTAAAATACGCAACTGTACTAATTAAATTTTTTGCGTAGAAATTACAACAACCTTATTTAAAATAGTATTTTCTAATCCGTTTAATTAATAAAATACATCCGATATTAATCAGAGAATCGCAATCAATCATATTTTCAATCTCAACTCGCATATAAACGTTGCATTTTAGCTTACTGCTAAATTTTGCTTACACTTTGCAATGCAAATCGACTTGCCGCTGACTCCACAGACAACTCCCTCATAAACAGATAGAGAATGAAATTTATACTGCACCTCGAGCTGCAGCCACGTTTGTGCAATCCTAATTATACAAGTTTTACTATCTCAAGGCGATTACGCACGCACGTAGTCGGTAATTGTCATACGCATCGTGACGACAGCCTCGACAATTATATGCGTCGCATTACTGCGTCGGGCCAGCGCGTGCACTAATACATACGTAAGTCCGACAATTATTGCACGCGACGGTCGCAAATAGCGTCCAGTACAATGGCAATGAAGCACACCAAGTGAACGGGCTTGCATCGCCCTACTAACATTAAGCCTGCTTCAAACTCGCCAACAGAAATTACGTTTGAATGCTTGAGGAACCTATCGAGAAACTACTATCGGATGCCAATCTCCGGTACGCTCCCCACTTCTCGTCGCGGTTCCCTTAACAACAATCGAGAATGCAAGCTTCACTTAAGAAGCTGCCCTTGCCAATCTATCACGATGCAATATCGTTATCAAGTAAGCGAAAATACAAATCTGTAATATTCTGCTTCAGTCTATCGTGTATTTGTATTCACGTTCTATAATTTTACACTCGATACTTTTGTAAAATTGTAAATATAAAGGTAAATACGAAGAAAAGCACAATGTACATGAGTACAAAATAAATTTGGAAAATGTCGGAATTGAAATTATATTATTAAAATTAATATTTTTCGTTTAAAAAAATATAATAAAATAGAAAGCAATTCGTTTCAATTCCGCTGATCCATATTTTATTAATAAATCGGATCGGAACAGTATGAAAGGTGCCAAGATCTAATCTAAGGTTCAAATTGGATTCGGGCTGGATTAGTAAACGAAAATTCAATACGAGGTGTCAGAGCTTACCGCAACACAATTCGCAAAACGGAAAACAACGATGTTGGATTTGCGCACGTTGAGATGAGGCTTTTATCGCAAAGTTATGCGGAACTGCGACTAACATATTTTGCGGCGCATTGCGCTGAAATTTTCACGGCTTCCTGCATTAACCACAGAATTGTTGTAAAACCCGTTTAATAACAAATTCCGGTGAACCTCGCAGTTTTGCAAATTATGCATTTGACAGCTCCTAGACCGTTCCGGTTTTGTACATCTTGCATCAATCTACTGCACGCAACACGCGGGGTGTTTCCATCGTTAAATATCCCTCGCTCTTTTTATTCCCATTTATTACGAAGCGGATAGCCGTAACTTTGCTCCAGACACGTCATTATGTAACAACATGATGTACAATTTAGATTATAGAATGCCTGTTAAAATGATTAATTAGTAAAATACAAAGAGTATCTGGTTCAAATGAATCAATCAAATACAGTAATTACAAAAAAAAATAAAGCCTTTCTATGAGCCGCCGCGATTGTTTGTGCGTACAAATGCTTTTAATTAGTCCTTGATTACTGTTTTTATCTGTCTTCATATTTCGCAGAGATATATGCAGATCTCTTCTTGCGTTTCACTTTTCTTTCTCATTTTATTTAGAATAAAATTGAAATTTTGTATTTCATATCTTTCTTCTTTTGTCGTCACTGTGTTGTTATACGTTTTAATTTAAATTATTAATGTAACTTGGATTTTTGTCACGAAAATCTTAGCGTACGTATCCACGGGGGATACGCCGTCGGAGCTTTTAATATACGCGCTTTTTCTTCCCCTTTCCTTCCGATTCTTCCTTTTGTCTTGTACGTGTGTTTAAATATACGTGCACCACACACTTAGGTACGCGCACAGAGACAGAAAAGACGAAGTGGGCAAAGTCTGCTATCGGGCATCCCACTGCGAGGGGAACCCCGGAGGCCGGAGTTTATTAGCTCAACCCCCGGTTAGCGATGGCAGTGATACAGTAACGCGTATAAAAAGACTAGTGTCATCAACTAAAAAAATTAATAAAGCATGAATACTGGAGGGTAGAGCGGACGATACATCGACACGATAGACTGAAGGTTGTTGATTTCAACGAACGAAAGGTTAACTAAATGCCAACCGGCTGCACTGGTACACAACACTCGATGCTAAAATAATAAAACGGCAAGCCGAAGAAACCAGTCGTAAACGCGACGGAACGTTATAAAATCCACCGCTATAAAAAAATCTTCGCTTTCCACAAAGAAGAAACGCAGTTGAGGCGGCCGCGCAAAAAGGTTTGCCAGGGATTTCGAGTTAACGAGCATTATTGCCTTGGCATTAGAGCGCAAACTGACTTTTGTAATCGGTCTGTCGCACACAACCGGTTCCAACCCATCGCTACCGAAAGGGTGCCCCACCGAGATCCCGTCCCCTTCCACCGCTCTAACAACATGGAACTCGGGATGCGGAAAACATATAGGGGCGCCTCCAGCCATATAAACGAACTGTGTGTTTCTCTATCACACGACGGAGATAGGGGGAGGGGGGAGTCTTTTAGCAAGTGGAAGATGAGCCGCGGGAGGGGAAATAAGAGAGCGGCTATTTGCACACCGCGAGCGGTCAGATGACTTCGTTTGTGCCACCCCTTGTCGGCAGATGTCGGATGTCTTTCTGACACAGGACCACGCACGCGGGGTCTTCCATTCCTACTCGGTCTCTCTCCTTTCTCGCTTGTTTTCAAAATGGCAGAAGTACAAAGTACTTAAGGGCGTGGGCCGTTCCGAGTGTTCACGCCTGACCTTTTCATCGTCGGGTCCGAGCGAAGGGATAGGAGCGATGGGCCTTACGCGTGAATCCGTAGGTTCCGCCGGAGTGGGAGGGAGTCGCTTCGAAACGGTCGCCTCTCCGGCGATTTGCGCAATCATCTTCTCGCGGTCGCCCAGGCGCGCGATAATGAAAGGTAAACACACGTAACGGGATTTCAAATGAAAACTTTAAACGAGAGCCGAGAAAAAGGCGAGGAGCCAAAGCTGACGAATATGAGTTCGTAAAGACCGCAGCGGAACGATGTCATAAAAACGAGAGGTATTCGATAAGCTCAACGAGAGAGAAAAAAAGGATTGAAAAGAAGAAAGTTGATCGTTCACGATTGAGCGATCCGAATATCTCGCTCGAGCTGTTCATGCGACGCCGCCGCGTGGAAAAACGAAAATTCTCCCGCGGAAAACAAAGCAATCGTGCGCAACGCGACAGGTCGAAGTAAAATATTAACTTCGGTCAAACAACGCGCGCGCGGCTACAGGGGGGGGGGGAACCTGTAAACAAGGAAATTCGTGTGCATTGCGCGACGAAATCGCACGTCAAACAATAGAACGCGCCTCGAACAACACGCGCGTCACTAATTTAATCCCTCTAATCGATCCGACCGTGCGGCCGCACGTGGCCGATTATTTTCGAGGGAAAACGCGATTGACGCGCGCGTTCGGAAACGCGCGCGCAGCAACAATATCGAAAACCAATAATCAACGACAAATGTTGCCCGACGCCCTCGCGCGCGGTCCGATCTTCCAGCGCGCGATGTAGTTTACACTCGGCCTCGATTAGATTACACGGGGTAGAGCAACAGGCAGATGTGGTATTAATCCCCGGCGCAATTTATCGCGCTCGCGCCGCCTGAAAGAGTAATTCGATATCGTCGACGGCGGACATCGCGCGCTCGCGCCTTCGCGCCTTCGCTCGCTGCGTATATCGTTCCGCGCGAATTCGCTATTCGCCATTCGCCCGCGTGATTTATGGCAAGCTAAATGATCGGCGATTATATCGCGCCGATAAGACACGTGAGAAATGTGTACGCGATGCCCTCTCGGCCGATATTGACCCTAGAGGGATAACGACGTCGAGTATAATCACCTTGTCTAAAAAAAAGTTGCAAACGCGCTCACGTTTCTTATGTTTATAACGAGACCGGACTCTCTAAACTTTGTAACGTTATCCAAAAGAGTGACAGTGTCTCTCGTTACAAAATCAAAAGTAAACAAGGCATTAATCTCTCCAGGAAAACTTTTATCCAATACTTTCGTTGCTTCAACCCGGCAAATTTTTTTCTTTTTTCTTTAAACAGCTGTTTGTTCGACAATGAAGTAGCACCAAATAGACAAGTCGGAAAAGTTTTTTTTCGAT
This sequence comes from Solenopsis invicta, assembly GCF_016802725.1. Lineage (NCBI taxonomy): Eukaryota > Metazoa > Arthropoda > Insecta > Hymenoptera > Formicidae > Solenopsis > Solenopsis invicta. Next base: position 15,747,004 of record NC_052673.1, read on the forward strand.
GCGCGCTGATATTTGGACAAAAGAAAATCGGCATAAATATTGATAAGCAACGCAGGATTACGGCGAAGCAGCAGCAGCAGCAGCAGCAGCCGCAGTATCAGCGGAAGAAGAAGTGGAAAAACACGAGCGAAGAGGCGGAGTGGAACAAGAAGAACGGAGAGCGAGGGGGGGTGGGGGGTCCGAGTTCGTGATCAGAATAACGTCCAAGCCTCTCTCGTACCGCCGGTGTACACATGCAAGAGCAAAAGATGCGAAACGATTCGAGCAACACCGGCACCGGCACCGTCCGGAATCGGCGATCCTCGCCGACCGCGCAAACCGCGCGTTTGAATACAACGATCCGCGTTGCTTCTCTCTCGCAGCGAGACGCTCCGGGAAGCCGCGTGAGGAGACCACCGATAAATTGCGCTTTGGGGCTATCGCGAGAGAAAGCGAATGGCAGATCCGCCTTGCCCCGTGTGTACGTTGTATACGAGAGAAATAGACATCCGCACAGGCGGATTTAGGGCGGAAGCGGACTAAAGTGGAGGGTAAATATCGCCGACCAGAAACGCGTACACCGAAGACCGACGATAAATCTGAACTCGGTAAACTGACGGATTCATCTGCGGACAGTGGCAACCGGAATTATTATACAAATCCGTATAGCGAGCCGAATAATGAGACGGGACGCAAATGCAATTAATCCGTGAAATTCGGACGCGAGATGGACGAATCGCTTTCTGCACGGTCGCGACTGAATGCGGAGTTAATTATTCCGATCGCACGAAACGATATGAAAAACGAGCGATCGCCGCTAACGTAACAAGCACATTCTACGGTTAACAAACTTCACCCAGCGAACAACGATATTTTCCCCGCCGGGGAGAAAATTCCACGGGTGGTTGCTTCACACCGTGTTTCGATGTCCGCTCGATGCGACTCTTTTATAATCAAGCCGGAGATCCGGAATGATCTTATTGAAGCGCCACGGACGCAGTTAATCAACGTCAATCTAATTACACGCGGCAGACGCACTTCCGACGTATTCCCTCTCGCTTTTCTCGCGTTTCGTATCGTTCCCCCTCCTCCCCCCCCATCATAAATGCCGACGCGCGCAATCGTAATGTTGTAGAGACTCGCCAGGTGCTCGCCTCAAACAGATCGGTGAAGTTGCGTGTAATTAAAACCTTCTTTACAGCCGTCGCCGAGCATGCGAGCGATCCTGCTTGCTCCATAATCATATCGCTTCTATGTCGTAAAGTAGATCGAAATTTTTTCTTTTTTAACTCCGGACAAGTACTATCGGTCCATATAAACTAATCGTTATAAACTGTTTACTAGTAGGTTTTTAGATAAATTTTTAAATAGACGTCATCGCATTGTACATACATATTATATATGTACATGTTCTGTACGTAACATGCTAAAATAGTACGCGATGAAAAATTATTTCTATTCGCAGCACCACTCTCTTTTAAGCGTGCGATGAAAAATGAGGAAACTTTAATGAGTGCGGTGAAATTGATATCCCTAAGTATACGCACGCAATTTGATAAATATCCTGGAAATCGGTACGGTTTCGCCTCGAGACTTTCCTTCGAGAGGCGAGGAGAGGAACTTGAAGCAGCTAGGGAAAAGGAGCAGAAGGACCGAATCTGCTTCGTCACGTGGCGCAGCCTAACTTGGCACTGTCGGCCCGAATGATTTATTGCTCACCTTCCCCTCGCTTCTTTAACCCTCGATATTCCGGTTGCACACAATGAAAAGAGAGAAAGAGAAGGAGAGAGAGAGAGGGGGAGTGAGTGAGGGAGAAAACTTGCGCTTATCTCCATCTTGCTCGCCTCTTAAAATTATCAGTTTTACTTTTACTCCCGCCTTTCACTCCTTATTTTGCGGGGAAATGCTGATTATCGAAGCGACTTAACATTATGCTGTAGAATCGATATCAAGAAAGTTATAGAGCGTGTAAGTTTTATAATCGGTAACTTAGCGAATCGCGTGTTTGCGATTTATATCGAATTCCCGTCTTATCTGTTTTTTTTATCTACTTTAAAACGCACATGGGTCAGGAAGTAACCTCAAAAATGGTGTGGTCTGCGAACAAAACTAGCTAATTACTTTGAAAATTAGACAAGTTGTATCTTTTCTCGGTAAATAACCAAAGCATAAATACACTGAGCAAACTGTTCGAATAATCCCTTTAAAAAGTAACACACGAATATTGATGATTTAGGCCTTTCGGCAAAAATCTGACCAGTTCATTGGGAATGAAATCATCGGAATGTCCGGAAATGAACGGAATATCCGTTCAAAAAGTGACGGACAGATATATCTTTGCCGATATCACTTCGACATTCCGATAGTTTTATTCCCAATGAACCGTAATTGGATTTTTGTTCGACCTAAATGGTCGTAAATATTCGTTTGTTACTTTTTGAAAGGTTAATTCAATCGGACAGTTTTCTCAACGTATTTATGTCTTGCTTATTTATTGAGGAGAGGTTTGACTTACTTATTTAATTCTCAATGTTGATTTCATTCGCAAATTTTATTACTTTTACTGATTCACCCATGTGTGTACAAGATATAAATGAATTATAAGTGTCAAATAATTTGGCAACTTATTTCCATCGACATTTAACAAAATATGAAGATGGATCTAGAAACGGTTGGCTTCTAAAAAGAATTTCATTATGAAATAGTGAAATATCTTGAAAACAAAGCAATTGATTTTATGTCGAAATATGCCAGAATAAAATATAAAATGTCGTAAATTATAGATTTTTTGATAAAAAATCATATCCTTGGAAAAAAATGGAACTTTAAAAAATTAATTCAAAAATTATATTTTTAAAATATTTGATTAATTATTCGTTTATACCGTATATATAGGATCACTGTACCAGTCGCTGAATAATCACCAATAAAAGATTATTTAAGAAAAATATTAAAATAATAAAACTTTAGAATAAATTTTTGTTTAATTAACTGACGATTTTAGATTTTAGATCTTTTATACAGGTTTTCGATTAAAATATCATCTTTTCACTTGAAAATGTGATTAAATTAACTAATGAGATGTGAATGGGCTAATAAGAGTCAGCGCGGTAATTATTGCGCAGCAATTATTGAGTAAATTATAACCTAATTATGAACTCTACCTATTGCACTCGTCACTCATCTTATTTAGAGGCAGCCCCCGGGTATATTTGAACGACGATATAATCATCAATGGATTGCACTAATTGTCATTCTTAATGTCACTCAAGATAAACAAAAGTTTATTAACCAAATTGTTTGAATACATTTACTTGTAGAATTACGTTATAATGCATTCAATAATTGCTACGCAATAATTACCGTACTGAATCTTGTTAGCGTGTTTACGTTTTCTCGTTAATTGACATTTTTGGAGAGTCCATTTATCGCTTATAATTGTGATTGCATTAAGAGAGAAGTTTTTATTTCTTCATTGATTGACGCAATAATCCTACAGACTTTTTAAATCACCGCGCGATATATTTAAAATGGCACGTACGACAGAATTCGTATTCGAGTCTTTCTACGATCTCATGACTTTAGATGTCTCCGAGACATCTCTCACAATTTTTCGCATCTGAAAAGAGGCTACCGCTATTTTTTTTTTTTTTTTAATCATTTCCAAGATCACGCATACGACTTCCTTCTGCTTCCTTTATTCATCCCTCTGCCCACAATCTCTCGATTCTTTTAGCTTTTTGCCCAAGTGTCTCGATGTGCAGAGCGTACGCTTTATCTTCCCCTCTTTGTAGACTCTTGTCAAAGATCGTTCCGTTTTTTTTCACATTCTCTGCTTTATGGGCTGGTAAGCTTCAATGTGATCACGGTCCATTTTACTCTCTGTCACTGCAAAGACAGAGCACAGACGCTTGATGATTTTTCCATTCGATTTCTCCTCCACATTTATCATGAATTTCAATACTTATTCTTAAGAAGCGGGAATTAAAAATAAGACTGTAATGGCGACGTTAATCAGAATTTTAACAAAATTTGAAAAATAAGAACGTATTAATATTTTTCATCCACAAATCGCTAAATAATACATAAATGATGCAACAGATAGAAATCGTTATCAATACGCACTTAACGAGATTCGAGCATCAATCGTGGGACGCGAATACCGTCAAATGCAGACGGTAATTACGTAATGAGAATCGGGCAGAGCCGATTAACGTAATTCCAAAATCGCAACACTAATTGTTTTCACGTGTACGCATCGACTGATACGCATCGATTAATATTTTTCATTAAGCATTGGCGGGGCGAAACTAATTAATAAGCACGATCGCGTATTCGCGCGTATTTAAGTAATAACGCTTATATACGTGGTGCATATTAAAGGCAATGTTGAGACTTCGCGAAATACACTTAATTGAGCGAGCCGAGATTAATTAACAAGATGGACGTTCGGTACGCGTAAGCGTTTAATTAGTACTGTACGGACTCTTCCTCGTTGGGTGGACGCTGATTAACTATAACGGTCTTTAACTTGAGCTGGAATTCGTAGCAATTAATTAGCTCTGACCATCGACTCTTCTTCGGTGCGGATTAATTTTATAAAAAGGGACACTCCCGTACTGATTACAGGACATATTCAACTTCTCTCTCTCTCTCTCTCGCGTCATAACAGGATTATTATTACACAAAACTAAAGCTCGTGAACACATATAAGATATTGAATTAAAACAGCAAATCGCATAACTAACATCCTTATGCGAGTGCTCATTTGTAAACTTTAATAGGTTTAAAATACAACTAGGTAAAGCCACTTATAAGAAAATTTGCATACTGCATGTGCGTAAGAGAAAAAGAGAGAGAGAGAGAAATCTCGATAAACACAGAGATAATTATAAGCAATGTCGCTATCTAGTTTATTCGAAGCTGTACTCCACGCTCGGGCACGATATTCAAACTCGACTAGCGTAAAACGCGATTTATTATACGATCAATTTCAACCCGCGCTCACGGGGGGACTTTTTAAATCAAATAAGTATTAATTACTATTTCCCCGAGAGAGAAAATCGCGCGAGCGATTTCTCTGGATCGCCCGTATCGTCTGTTGGCGGCGCAACGTTCTTCCTCTCGGCTCGTAATGAAATGAAACTTTCATGCGCGGGAGAGCGATCTAAGATAGACTCTCTCGCGCTACCGGAGAAATCCGCAGCGGGACGGTCGTTTTGATAGAGCAATTTCAACTTTCTCGACAAACTGTTAGCGAAACGACGTCGGCCGGTCGGTGGCGCGCGAGCGCGAGAGAGGAGGACGTACGAGACGTGTTCTCGTAACTGGAAAGTGCAGCGGCTCGATGCCCTATAATCATCAACGGGTCGACATCCACGTTCTATGCTTCACGCAACTCCGTCGCGGAAATAAAGTCTCTGCAACGGAAATGTACAACGCCAAGCCCCCCCCCTCCCGTGCATGGAGAATACAAATCGACTACGTAAATAACTTTGTAGTTTTCCGTTTCTCGTCGCATTCGAAAAATCTTTTTGTAACTTAACTTTCTTTACAAAGAGATAAACAGTCTTTGTACTGTGGAATGTCTGCGTGCCAACAAGATTCGTACGGCGCGGCGTAGCGTCAAATTCCTCGGATAATCGAGTCGACGATGAAGAATTATAACTGACCGCAGACCTACAGACGCGTGCTACGCGCTTGATAAATGCCAAGGTCGCGCTGAAGCTACTCCCCGGACAATTCACAAGTCGGCCGCTACCGACGCTTTTCCTCCCTCGTAATTGCATAGTTTATCACAAAGACTTTCTCTGCCGGAGTTTCCATCAAAGGCGGGTAACCAACCATCTGAAAACCTCAATACAACGCCTCTGTAAATCCTGCCAACCTGTCATCTCTCTCTCTCTCTCTTTGTCTCTTCATCTTTTCGGCGACTCGTGAAAGCTCGTGTTGTGGGGACGATCGGGGAATCGAGTGGTGAACAAAAGGGAGGAGCCTCTGCTCGCTCGAACGACTCTTTTTCGAGGCTGGTGCCCCCGATAATCGTCGGCCCGGCTGCGAAAATATCAAATGCAAATGGCTCTCTCACTGACACAGCCCCGAAGTTCTTCTGCAACGTTTCTCGTTCTTTCTGTCGCCCTCAAATCGGTGGCGTAGCCATAAATCGAATTTCTCCCTTGACAAGGAGACTGAAGGAGATGCCATAAATATTCATTTGACACCGCGACGGCGAACGACGCCAACGTTTTAGACGAAATAGACGCGCGCGTGCAGAATCTACACGATGTCTGCAGTATGCGTAGAACGGCATCGCCTCTTCTCCCCCTCACCTTCGCGAGGATTACTAAGCCGTTTATAGAGCGAATATGGTGAATGATATATCGACGGTATTTGGGGCATAAAAGTGGCAACGTTACCTGCAGCGATACAGACAAGGACTCGCAAGTGGCGCACGTTTACTCTTGCTTCTCGTCGGCTCACCCGAAGTTTACTTTAAGTTAAGAACTCCAAGTCAAACGCATATAACTCAGCCTTAAGAATATACCTCTCTCTAAATGTGTCGGATATCTCACTGTTATAATTCGCATTCTTGATGTAATCCAGATAGAGATATCATAAGAGATGTAGCCGCTTAAAATAATTGGGATTTATAGCAATAATAATTATCTCGTGATTTACGTGAGAAGAATTTCACACGCGTCCTAGATAAATAAAATTATTGATTAAAATTAAGAGACCAGTTGTCGCGTTTTAGATTTTCATTTTGTCTCCAAACTTTTTGTTTGGAAAATGTATCGTTATGAGCGATCAGAAATCTCTAAAGTCGCAGTTACGCGTTATAACGCGCCGAGACAAAGTTTTCATAGAACACATGAGAATGTATCTCATGGCCGTTAGACTCGTGCATAAACATGTTGCTCACATTGTCAGACATTGATACATCGTCGTATGACGACATCGTAATTCTGCTCGACATATGTCGGTATCGCAGCTATTAGTCTACCAGACAAAGAACATTTAACTACAGAAGTTTGCAATACCTTCCAGCTCGTACACCAGTTATTTTTTTTATTTTTTTTATTTTAAATTTATTATTATTTTATTCAAAAGAAATATTTTAATATGTAAAGCAGATTATTAAAAATAATTGGAATTTTAATATACAATATGAATGTTAAATATTGAAAATAATTACAAGCTGACCACGATAATAGGGTTGCTAATAGGACTGCAAGAGCAAATTAAAAAAAAAAAAGTAAAGATGGAAATTAAATGCAGATAGATGGCTCTCGCTGAATTTAACTTCGAAAAATAATACTGAGGGGTCTTCATTGCATTCCACGGTTTCATCGAGCTGGAAGGAAAGCTTTAATTAAATATCTCGGTGCAGTATTACTTACCGTAAAACCGATACCAACGGTGGCCGCGAAGTTTCCCGGCTGGAATCTTCCGGTATCGAATTGGACCAATAACGAAGTCTTGCCGACTCCACTATCGCCGAGGAGGATTGTCTGCAAGCACACACGCGAATGAACGCTGCGAAAACTTTAACAATGTGATGAGAACGTTCTATTTGTTGCAAAGAAAAACAAAGAATACAATTTATATCTTGATCACGGATCTCTCGTTAAAAAATTCATTTATCAATTAATGTATCGTTCCGCACGTACGTTTCACTTTGTTTTTGCGCGCGGACCGCGTGGTGAACATTTCTTCAGAAGTTCATTTTTTAATTAAAGTATATATTTTCCGCACGTACTATGTTTTTTCGTGAATATTTTTTCAATTGCATTTTGCATTTTGACGTAGGCGAGGACAGAAGCAAGAATACAAAAAAAGCGCTCGCGAACGCAATTACAAGGAGCTACCTGTTTTCTAACGCTAGTCAAGTCAGCGTGTCTGTCTCTCAGAGCGCAATCACAGTTCTATTTTGAGATTGTTTTGTCCATCCATTGGTTACGATATCAACGAACAAGAGAGAAATAGAGAGAGAGAGAGAGAAACAACGTGGTACTAGTGTATCGAATGCACCAGCCGCAATAAACTACGGTAGTTCGCACAATCAGTAGCAATGTCGAAGTCGATTGCGACGATAAGCGAACGAGCGTAGCAACGCACTGGAGACGATCTTCCACTCAATATCAATTCGCATTGGCTCGAAATCGAGAGCCGCTTGTTTAAAACGGATCGATGCTGCGGACTATCAACATTGTACTCGATGGCAAACTAAATGGCGAATCTGTTTAAATGAACACGCCGCTCGATATCGGAATTGATGTGAACATTAAATTAAAAATATAGTACGAGTTAAGAACGATTTTATTAGACACAAAAGAAAAATAATTATTTGCGACTATCAAAATAATTGTGCAGGAACTAATCGCTAGAATATAAAAACTTTTTGCAGCATTACTATCATGCTCTTCAGCGTTCTGCATAATAATTTTGATGGTCCAACAAAATTATTTTTAGATATGCATCTAGCTTAACTTTTTAGCAACTTTGGTAAAACTGTTCTTTCCGTGTAGAGTACCCGCGATTTTGATGAAACTTTTTACGGCGGAATTTAATGTGGATACTCCATATACTTTATTCTATCTCGTACGACATAAAAATCATGTCCTTCGTTTTTTTATTTATTATGTATTCGTTATATATTCACATAGAAAGAACGGTTTTGCGAAAATAATTAAAAATTTAGTAGGATACATGGATTTGAAAATATAATTTTATTAGATCGTCGAAATAATTATATACGACGTTCAAACTAATTGATGAAATGTCAAAAATTCTTTGCAGAATTGCTCATCATTTAAACGTTCTTTATAATTATTTTAATGGCTCATAAAAACTTTTTCAGATCTGTTTCCAAAGCAAAAATTTTAACTACTTCGGCAAAATCATTCTTTCTGCGAGAAGTCCCCACGTTTTGACATCAAGTTTTTTTACGGCGGAATATACTTCGTTTTATCTCGTATGATATAAAAATTTTGACCTTTCTCTTTATTTATTATTCGTTCGTTATAAATTCACATGAAAAGAACGATTTTGCGAAAATATCTGAAAATTTAGCAGGATACGGATTTTAAAATATTTTATAAGATCAAAATAATTATTATATATAGGACGCTCCAACTGGTCGTTAGAGAATGTCAAAATTCTTTGCAGCATTGTTCGATATGCTTAAACGTACTTTATGTAATCATTTCAATAATTCATAAAAGTTATTTTCAGATCTGTATCTAGAGCAAAATTTTTAGCTGCTTCAGCAAAACCGTTCTTTTCATGCGCGATTTATATCATACGTGGATATCCCGGCAAAAATATCGGAAAGCATAAGCGTTGCAAAGCGAGGAATATAACAACTTCGTGGCAGATAATATATAACGAGAAGAAAGAAACTTGCAGAAACGATATCTCCCACTTATAGTCCCGCGCGAGGGCCCACCATCGTCGTCAGACAATGGCGGTTCTGGCAGGAGATTGATATGTGCGCTTCGAGAATTTCGCGCCGAGCGCGCGCGTGCGAGAGTATCAATGCCATCGCTAACGGCGGGACAAAGAACAAGGGTTGCAATAACGCTGAATACGGCTGTGCCACGGTGTACCGACGGTCCGGCAGGTGCGCCTCCATATTATCCTGGCGGCGAAGGCGCAGGATCGTCGTCCCATCCTCGTAAAACGTCAGCGGGCGGGCAATAAGTGGTTAAATACAAACGCTCTTAACACCCCTGCCGCATCATTCGCTATTTTATTGCCGGTGAGAAAAAAAAGGAACACCGGAAAAAAAGAGAGAGAGAAAGAGAAAAATATCCGCGTATGCCCATGATATTGAAATATAAATGTACTTTTTATGGACACGCCGGGGATATCATTTTGGACCTGACATTCGCGTGTCGAATCGCGTGATTCCCTCGGATTTGTGTATGACCCGCCGCGTCCAAAATTTAGAGAGCCATTATTATTGATAGTATTCGCGTTACACTCGGAGATAAAGTCTCTCGGAATAATCGGATGAATATACCAAGCATAAAGTAATGTAAAGCATGCATGACATTCAGCTAAAGAGATTATAAAATTGCTGGAACAGAATCTCGGGTGTATGAAGAAGGAAGATTAAACTCGTGAATAATAACCGCGACTGTTTTGCGAAAATGAAAGGCAAAGAGAGCGCGATCTTGGCGTATAATTTTCCATGACGAAAAAAAGGGTTTTCATTGCTCTGGCTTTATCGAAAACTACGTAGAAAGAAACGAAATTTATTAGTCAAAGGTTGCGACTGGTATTCCGTGAAAGGATGCAAAGCGCGCGGCGAAGCGCGAATGAAAAATGCGTGAGGAATAACGAATGAGGATGCACGAAGAGCCGCCAAGACGCGCGAAATTTCAATTCAAACTTTCAGAATCTCGTTTTTCGAACGGGACGTTCTCGGATCGCCGAGAGGATCGAATCCTGAACCATGTCACCGTGGATTTATAATCCCCGAGCGCCTCGAGGCGGCGCAACGTCCCCTTCGCGACAGAATTTCCATTGAAAGATTCGCGGTACCCTCAGGGGGTGGTCGTGACGAGTGTCGGCGAATGTGTCGGCCTCAGGGGCGGAGAAACTTAATTCACTGCCCTCCCTATCCCATGTTTCTCTCTCGCTCCCTCCTGCGAAAGATCCCCCTCCTACCGTTCTCTTTCTCTCTCTCGCTCTCTCTCCCTCCCCCATCATTCTCTCTCCGCTGCAGTAATCTACCTTTGTGTTCTCCCCATTTCCTTCACCCTCGATGAAACCCCGTTGTTTCTTTGTAGATGGTTGTCGCCGCCGCACGTTTTCAATTAATTGCCGGTAATCGCAGTGGGTGAGCAAACGTTAAAAGCTCACTGCGAGCCAGAGAGGATTTCGTTGTGCGACAATCGCGTTGCGCGAAAACGCTTTTCAGAGGCTGTCAGTTGGATGGCCGAAACATTGTTTTGTCGTGAACAAATCTTTGAAAATAAAAAGACTCGAACATTGCGCATTATGTAGGTTAACAAACATGTAATACTCTTTTATTTTAAAAATCGTTATAACAAATGCTTATTCTGGCGCATTAAAAAAAAATTACATCAATTAATTATTCAAAAATCAAAGAAATTATTAAAGGTTTTATGATTAACAATATGGTAAATCTATTGTCACTGTTTAATGTATCTATTTTGTCTTCTAAAATTTAATTCGCCAAAAAATTTTAATTATCAATCGTGCGAAACTTGCTCTCGGCGCTCTCCCTCTCTTATCAAAGAAATTAAAAATCAAAACAATCTTTAACGATCCGATAGCATTCCAATTATTATAGCATGTCGATGTTACGTAAATTTCTAATGAACTCCCGTGGCAAAAGATCAGGCGAGTTTTAACTCTTCAGACAAGGGTACAAGATCAAAAGACCTCGTCTATCTTTATCGGTGACGGAAAATTTATCGACGACCATAAAATCGGGCTGCCGTTCACTTCTTACAACGAACACTTCTCGCGGCCACTGGGGAACACTGTCGATTAACGATTTCGTGCAATCAATTGCGATCATTGTTTCCTCGCATCTCCATCGATCAATGGCGATTTACAGTTATGCTTTTCGGAGTGGTACGTAAGTACATAATTATATTTCTCGCTTCCACGATCGCGTTCCTAACAATGAAGATTAATCTGTATCGCGTCACTAAATGTCGAAATTGATCAAACCAAAGATTTTCTGTCAAGCTCTGTAGCGTTACCTGTGACGTGATGATTTACGTTACAATGAAAGTTGAATTAACGTATCCATGCCTACCTCATGTGTCAATTTTGCATATATGAAAGATTAAATAGCAAAGGAGGAATAGGGGAATGTGATACTATAATTAAAGTCATAAGTTATACAATCGATTTAATCGACGGCATAATTCGCCTTAAACCGGTAGATCCTTGCGGTCAGAGTACGAGGCAATCGATTATTAATAATTCCTACAGCCCCTTCTTACTGTTAGGCGAATGCATTTCGTAATCGCGACGGAAGTGCAAAGCTGGGTACGCGATCGGTTACCGAACCGTCATAAAAGATGCGATCGTAAAAACCGACGTACCATGAAGACAGATCGTAAAGATTTACAGACGAGATGTTGCGGGATTCGTGAGCCATCGCGATCGCCGATAGTACTCGGGATCCTACCGAACGAATCCATCCTGCACGCTTTCCGATAAAGTGGAGGACCATCCTGTGGACCCTTGGATGTTCCGTCGTAAGCGCGGTAGCGCGCTTCGTACCGTGTTATTCGCTCAGTAAAATGTATTTTCACGAGATACGCACGTACGGACGTATTCTTTTGTGAGAACACTCTGCCACATAAAAAAAAAGATAATTACATTGCGAATATCTTCGTGGATTTTAAATTCCGACTTCTTTCCTAGGGTACCGAGAGATAGAGACTGTAAAAGAAGATATATAATAACATAATAAATATCTTCATCGGTTTTGAACCGAAAGACTTTCGTTCTTTTATAAACCCGCGACGTCAGTTTCTCAGAGAATCCTAGTATTCGAAAAGGAGATGCTTGTTAACAAGCGAACACCATAATACACGCCACGTATCGCATACGGGTCGCATTGCGATTTGCATGAGGCGCTCGTGCGCACGTGCGTTCGTGGTGCGCGCGCGTATGCATGTGCATGTGCAACGTGCACCGCGGTCGAGAACGCATGAGATATCGCGTTACTCGTGCATTTAACGGCGACGCACTCAAAGATCGTAAAAAAAAAGAGAGAGAGAGAAAGAGAGAGAAAGAAAAAAAACAAATGTGCGTGGCACGGTGTGCGAAAGAGGTGTCATGTACGCAGCGGTGTGCTCGATAAGCACCGGTCTTTAGACAAACGTGGACGTTAAATGGGCAAATAAACGTGGAAAGAGAACAAGTTGTCCCACGCATATTTCAACGCGACAGTATTTTACAAGAAAATTCACGTGCCGTTCGCAGGAGTACGAAGTCTGTGCAGTATAAAGTCTTCTACATCCGATAAGTGGATCGGGGGACTTGTCAACGGATAAAGATCTGTCGGCAAGATTGCACCGTTTACGCGGCGACCGGAAACCCTGCCGCGAAGGAAATGCGCACGACGGAAATTTAGAGAACGCGAGAGGCGCGCGAGAACAAAGGTAGATTACGCGGAATGCGGGAATTCCAGTTGGAGAGTGATTTTATGTTTCTGGTTGCGCGAAATCTACCCATGAGGGAAAACACGGGAAACGGCCAGATACAGACAGAAGAATATTCGATACCGTGTTTATGTATACACACGAAAAGAGCAGAATATTCGCGAGAAAATTCAAGAGGGCTAGAGAAAAACGGGGAACATCCTTTCCACATACATGTAAGTTTAGAAAATTATTGACAAAATAATATTTCTAAATTTATTGGAGTGAAATCTCACTTTAAAGAGAAAATTTAACCAGTTTTGAAAAAAGTAGTCAAATTTTTATTCTCTCTCTCTCTTTGAAGTGAAATTTTACTTTAAAGAATTTGCAGAGATAATAGTCTTTTATTTGAGAAATTTTATTATTATGTCAATACTGATTTTTAAAAATAATACTAATTAAAGAAAATTTTTGACAAAATAATCTTTCTAAATTTATTGGAGTGAAATTTTATTTTAAAGAGAAAATTTAACCAGTTTTGAAAAGAGTGGTCGAATTTTTATTCTTTAAAGTGAGATTTTACTTTAAAGAATTTACAGAGATAATAATTCCTTTTATTTGAGAAATTTTATTATGTCAATACTGATTAAAAAAATAATACTAATTAAATAAATAATAGAAGATACTTTAAAATGCTATCGCCAGCGAAATGTATATTTTCAAAGACAGATAACTGAGATAACATCGCTGATGTACATACCATGTGGCATTACCATTTCTATTATTCTTCATTTTCTATTATCATGGGTTTCCCTTACGCAACCCTAAAGCCTTTCGAAGACTCGGATCTTTCTCATTTTCATATCCAGCGGCTTTCAGACGCGACAATGCCGCTTTTCGTGTTGTCACGGCGTCCAATGGCGCAACAAGGTCGTGTACATTCGTATGCTAATCGTCGACGAGGCAGAAGGAGAGAAACGTGCGAACGAAACAGAGGAGACGACGACGGCGACGACGATGATTCGCGCGCGGCGATACAACCGATAAACACGAGCGCGGATCGCCTGAGGTGATTTGCGTTTTGCCTTGAGCATCAATATGCTACGTAGCAATGTAGATTAATCGGATGATCGATGCAAGCATTAATTTTGTATTCGCTAGTACGTAAACGTAAAATGGATGTATGCAAATCTATTCGCTATTTGAATTCGAATGCCAAACAATAATTTTTAAATAGATTTTAATTAAATCGATTTTAATTAAATTTTAATAACAGCTAAGTAAATACATTATTAATGGTTCGCAGGTCGCGAACTTTTCTATTTCTGTATCGTGACGCGTGACATTGGTTGTGTTTCTCCTATCAGATATTCAGACGCTGTACGTGCATTTCGCGTCATACAAGAATTTTTCGAATTTTACGATTCTCATAAATAGAAAAGCATTTCCCAAGAACATTGTTCTATTTATGAGAATCGTAAAATTTGAAAAATTCTACTCTGCGACTTCTAAATCCGACTGAACAGATTAGCACCCTCGCCCTCCTGTACTGGGAGAAGTGAGCAACCATCGCGATACGCACGTGAAAATGTAATTGATCACACACACGCAGCGATCTGCTGTCAAAGCGATTTCGCGCGCGGTTATCCGGTGTTGGTGCTCGGTTACGGAGGTATTAAAAGCCCCAACGGTATTTTGCGATTACGAATACGAGCTGCGTGGATCGGTTTCAGAGTGCGCCGCAATGAATCGAACCATTTGCGAGTGCATGCGCATATAGTGGTGACGCGACGAGAGGCAATGGGCACGCATCGTTGCACGTACGCACATGTACATCGCACATATGCGCGCCCATCATAATCCGTTTTAATTTCGCAATATTATTTCCGCATTTATTATTTGCCCGTCGTAAAGACCGAGGGTAGCTAATTCTCACGATGCGAGTCCCGAGGCACACGCAATTTTATTTCTTTTTTACGCAATTCCGAGAACCTCCACATACCCTTTCGTACACGCGTAAACGAAAGATCGAGATTCGATACGTCGAGTATGAAAGATATAAAATAAATTATTTTCATAAGAACCGCACATTGTTACATATACCATACCTTTTTTTACGTCGTACTGCAATTCCGTGCAAAAATTGCGTTCCGTCATAGAATTACTTCTACCGTTACATAATAACATTTTATTTTTATAATTTGCACTACACAATCTTTATTTCGAAACATATATAAAATTTTTCTCGAATAACGAACGCTATTGGTCAACAGGTAACTTTCATCTTGCAATTTGCATGAAACGTTGCGCACAAATTTTCCGCAATCTTATTTCGCAGTTTCAAAAATTCTCAAGTTTCTATATATAATATCTTTTCTCTAATATAAAAATTACTTCTGCCGCAAAACTTTTTTGTTCTTTTATCCAACTATTGTATCTCTTGCGGATCAAATAGAATACAATCTTTTGTCTCAAATGTAATATCGCTAATTCTTTTTTGACAAAAATTCGATCTCTCTCGAAGACAAAAATCATTACTTGCAGCAATCACGCTTCCGTTCGCCATACGAGTATTGCTTCGACACGAGTCTTGCTAAGGATTGTCGCTATAATACAGTAGAAGGACAATCTCTCGTTTAATTTTATCCCTTCGAACATTACGCGTAGCACCTCGCACGTAACAGTACCTACCAAGTGACGCAAGTTCCGCTTCCTCCTTTAACGTCGAGAAATCTCACGAGTAGACAACGCCGTGCGCGATAAAAATAACTCGAGCCGCGCCGTCGCGGTCGTCAAGCGCTTGTTTAATAGAGGCTCGCTGTTCCTCGATGTAACAGCTGCGGGTGGTTAGATTATTACCGAACGGGATTGAATCAGCCAAGCACAAAATGAACTCGGGAATCCGTGCGATCGAGAGTACCGTGCCGCGCGCGTTCCTCGCGAACGGAACAAACTCGGCGCCATTAAAGGAAATAAAAATAAAGAAAGATCATTTACAAAGTTTGGAATTATATTAAACATTCGCGCGCTGTTAAAGGGCCAATTTGTTCTCCCTTTGAACAAGGCGAGATCACTAACGGAAGTATTTATTTCCCATCATTTGGCGAGGGGGAGAAATAAAAATTTGTGATTCTTTTATACGTACGAAATCGCGGGACATATATTTGTCGTAAAAAATACTGTTATTATTATATTACGTACATTTTACCTCAACTTAATTTCGGATGCGTAAAAAGAAATTTTGGAGATCAAGCGGGACTTTTATATAATAATCTAATATTTTTAATGAAATTCTTTTTCTTTTAGTTAATTGTTAGACAAGTTTTAAGACTAATTATCGATAGGTATCTGATATTCAAAATTTTTGAAATTTTTCTTTGATTGTTCTACTCCTTTTTCAAAATTCATTAGACAGTCGCGCTTGAAAGAGTTAATTCTACAAATCATTGTACAAAAAATCTAAGCAGCAGACATGATAACGAGTCACGATTAATTTTCCACGATTCGATTTGCCGGTCGTGAGAACGAACCTGATCATGTTTGGTGTAGCTCAACTGTTGAAGTTCCGCTGCTCACGTTTCTCGTGTGCTACGATCTTCAGCCGAGACGGTCATCCATTATTCCCCGTCAAGAAGACATCATCGATCAAAATCTTGGGGAAACGCAAAATTTCCCGATGAACATTCCGAAAATCCCAAGCGCGGATCGAGTGACATCCACAGGAAATTTATATTATTATTCCGTCTTATCGTCGAGGTTATCGCCCGTGAATTACTATAATCGCGGTTGCGTATCTACAAGCATGAGTCCTCTTATCGAGGAATCCGTCGCACCGTTTCCGGGGACGGACGGTTCGCAGCGTCACGACCGACACGAGATATCTAACGAACAAATGCGGTCCCGTACGCGGTAAGATCGCGCATCTCCCTCGCGATGCAACCGTACAACCGCGAAGGACGTTTCGCAATTTCTCGCGGTGGTTGCGGTCGCTTTTCAACGCAACAGCTTCGTCCTCTTCTTTCCGTCGTCGCTCTTGTCGTCTCGCTCTCAATGGCGCATCGATAAAAAAAAAATATTGCAACTGCGTTCTCGAGCAAAATTTTTTCGCACGGTTAATTAAAACACTCTAAATCTAAATTTATAACTTTTACACACTTGAGTAACTTTACACACTTGAGTGTAATTTTTACACACTTGGATTTAGTGCAAAAGTTGCATATAATAGTCTTAAAAAGATGAATTTAATTCCACGTTGTGGAGTCGGAGGAAAATTCAGGACTCTTGCGATTCTACTTTCGAAAAGAAAATTGCTGCGCGAGGATAAAGTCTCTCGATTGAAGCGATTATAGTTTTACAGTTACTCTTCGCTACCGTTGATACGTACGTGGACCGAGGGTAAAGCCGGAAATCGGCTGGCGAGATAGCTCACCCCACGAACGGAATGCCTCGATGTCTATGTGTACATGCCGTTGGTCTCGCCGCTTCGTCCTCCCGCTGTCTTTCTGCATTACCACACGGCCGCTAACTCAATTGGTATGCGACTGCGCGAGCCCGCCAGATGCACGACCACCGTTGAGGTCAGTGTGCGGTGCGTTGTCTAGCCGAGTTTCAACCAAGCGTGTGTACCGTATCGTTTAAAAAAAGAGAGAGAGAGAGAGAGAGAAAGAAACAAAATCCGCACGCCTCTTATCTTATTATATCCTCAATTTCGGAAAATTAATTTCGAGTCTGTCGAGCTTCCAAGATGAAAATATCGCATTTTCGCTCGTCGTGGAAAACGCCGAATGAATAAGTATATGAGATTTAAAATCACTGTCGCATTTATCAGGACGCGCGGAAAGATCGAAGACGGAGGCATAATCGAGGCCGTTGAACGCAGAACAAGACGAAACGCACGTGGGTGGGAACAGAGGGGAAAGGCTACGCGGTTCTCTCCCCTTAATTCGATATTTATCTTCCCCTTCCCGGGGAGAATCCGCAAAAATCAAGCTGGTTGCTGCGCTGGGGTCTTCAATTATCCTTTATAGGCGGTACGAAGTGAGTACTGACGAGGTGCCCGGACGGCCGAAGAAAGTGCAAGGCAAGAACCGGCTCGAGAGATGGTAGACCCCCTACCGGTTTTACTTGGTCCCCCTGTGTAGTAGCTTATTCAAGCCCGTCCTTTCCCGCCACCCTTCCGTTCCACGTTGAGTAGTCACGAGAGAGAAAGAGAGAGAACCCTCTCTCCTTAATTGCAGCGGGGCGACCGGAAAAAAATACTCGATGGCTTCTGGGTTCTACTTTATTGCGCGCTGACTCGCGCATACGGTTCGGAACATATAACGTTAAATGTCACGCGCGGAAAAGTGCAACGGGGACCTCGATAGCGTCCTATATTTAGCGCCTGTCGCGCAAAATGTTATCGCTCCCGGTTGATCTGAGCTGAAACCGATCGAGAATTTAGCTCGGATGGATCCTGGGGACTTGGTACTTGTTTGACGCGAATATACGTAACACAATTTATCATTCGATAAATCAATTATCAATTATAAGAATTATTAAGAACGAATCCAAGCTAGTCAAAGACTATATCATTAAAATATGAGACATCTTAAATTATCCTTATAACAATTTCAGAACAACTAAGAATTCACTATAAATGTATTAGAAGCGCGTATAACATTTTATTTTCCTTTTACCACGTTATATATTGATAATGCTTATAGTCTCTTTTTATCGTACAGCTATCGCGCTACGGTTCAACTTCAACTTCGCACTTGCATTCGTCATTCATAAAAATTAAACGAAAGGAAAGATACGTAAGTATATCCGAATGCACTGCGGCTTTTATGATCATCAATGACCATTCAGTTTTCCAGTGATTCTGATTAAGAAGAGAGTACTCTCACTGACCGTAATCAATGTATTGCCACTGAAAGACAGTACATAACTATATCAGTGATTGATATAGTTACAAGTATATCACTGGAATCCAATTATTCACTGTCTTTCAATGAATATTACAATGATTCCGATTTTAGAGACTACAGAAATGTATTACAGAAGCAGGGCAATTCAGGGAGAGATGACTTAGAGACGGTAGTAACTAAGACGAAGCTTTAGAATACTACTGGTATTATCTAACAGCGCAAATTTATCCACAATCGCGTTCCACCGGATACGAATGAAGACGACGAAGGAGCGGATAAGAAGGCGGCGAAGACAGAGGAATCTTACAACGAGTTGGAAGCTCGTGACGTGCTCGCACGCTCGCGAACAAGGCAAGGAGAAGGACGTGACGAAGCGAAGAAAAAGACGGGAAAGAGTGGATGGCGGAGTGGTGGAACGAAGACGCGAAATGAAGGACGGGAGAATCGTCTCGGGGGCCGTACCACAGCTACCACACGGACCTCTGGCATTCCCGATCATTATTCCACGGGTTTGCCGAGGGAGAGGAGGCCGGCTTGTCCTTGGCACGGAAGGCAAGGTTAATCCCATTGCATCTCGGAAACGTGGTGATCTACCGATCGACGATGAGACGCTTTGGCGGACGTGTGCACATTTCGCTGCCGAATTCCGCGTATTCGCGCGGTATCAGTTTAAGATATAATATTTATTCTATCATGAAATAAGCGAGATTTTATTTAAAAAAATTTTATAAAAAAAAGAGAAACTTTCTAAAAGAACTCATTTCTTTACGTCTTTGTATAAATGAAATTGATTCCTATCGTTAATGTTAATATATCTAGAAGATTATGCCACATACATACAAACACATACACATATATCTTTTTGAGGAATCATGCTAAATGACGTACCTTGTGCGTAAAATTATCTTCTCTTTCTTGGTCCTTCTTCAATGTGCTTCTTACGTTATCGAAGTTGCTCGTTGTTCTAAAAGTCGTGCTGTAGTTGTTACTCAGCACCTCGGCAGGTGGCTTGTAATCGCGGTATCCGGTAGGTGAGGGTGTCTTTTCGAGGGGTCGCTCCACGGTTGCGGGTGTAAGGCCTCTAGAAACAACGGTGGAAGAGCGATCGTCGTCCATTTCGAATACGTCGTCGTCCATACTATCCTCGGTTGGCATAAGCTGCAAATCACAATTAGCGCGAAACCGCCTTTGAATATCTCTGAATGTGTTCAATGTCACTGATCAACGCGCGAACATACGCGTTTAAAATTAACCAATTAATTAAATAATGTAGACAACTTTGAGGAATAAGAATAACATTTAGCTGTACAAATTTCTAATCGGAGTATATAATTCTCACGCAGGTCCAAACGAGCAATCAAGAAAAAAATCCAGTTCGACGAATATATTTTATTGTAATCTCAAACCCTCTCGATCGTTTTCAAGTGTCGTCGTTATCGGTCGCAAAGAAATCGCTCGCGGTATTTCTATCCGCAGTAACTTTCCGCGAAACGAGTGCCGCTTGTCGCATTATCGAAGCCTACAGCAGAAAACCAGTTCGGCGGATGCTCTCCATAAATGCCATTGCCGGCGCAGCGAATGCTGAAATAACTGTCCTTCGATCGACCGACATCTCCATCTCCAAGGAACGTGCCCCGTAATGCCACGGCCTTGTGTAGTACTTAAAGTCAATTAGTAACTAGTCCCCGATGGCCCCAATATAGTGGCTAGAACACTACGTGGTCGCGCGCGATCGTAAAATGACATGGATACCTGGGACCTTTATGAAGTCGCGAATACGCGATGATTAACTCGCGCGTAACATCGTAGGCTCAACACATGAAAATTGTCATGGGGGACTCTTAACTCACACAAAAGCGTTTGACGTAGTCGAAGCATCATAACGCCGAGAGATTCGTCACGTAAACGACGTCACGACGTCGACGGCGTCGTTTTCCTGAAATTGAAAGGCTCGCGTAGAATCGATAAATTTACATGGCGGAAAGCGACTGGCATACATGATTTATGGTACTGTTCCCCGCGAAGAGGCGCCGGAGAGGTCCGATATAATCTCCCGGGTAGCCAGCTCCCAGCTGAATATTTTAGCAGGTACACTCCATGAAGGAGTTACTTTAGCAACGTCCGACTGCTTCGATTCTTCATGTTGCGCGCCTTAATGGCCTTTATCAATAGCACGTACAAATGATAGCGTAGCGGCGGATTAATACTTGTCGCCGTTGCATTAGCTTTTGTATCTTGATTATTAGCATTACGAATTCAATATCTCGGAACTATGTGTGGAAAGATATTTTATATAAAAATGTGCATTTTACTATTCTATATTTTATTCTATACGCTATGTATAAATATTTTATATATATGTATGTATATACAATAATTTTCTCTTGTTTTCGACTTCGACATATCTACTTATAGAATGATATCGGTTTTGTACTGATCTCGAGATTTGAATTAATTCACACCATAGGTATTTACATAACAGTATGATCCGCAACAGTATAATGGAGCAAAATGAGGTGTCATGAATACATTGTCCCGAACTCGCTTCCCTTCCAAACTAATTGCCCTCCATTTCACTTTACCCTATAGACCACCCTGTATTAATTCCACCCCTGAGAATGTCACATGATGAGCGCCTTTGATTACACAAAATCAGTTCAAATTACGTCAAATGAGCCTGCTCTTGTCCTGTGTATAATAATTAAGCTATACATATATGAAACATATACTTGTGAATTGTCAATAGTATCAGAATGGACGCGCATTCGTGCGCGCAGTTGACACAATTTTTGGAAAAGCAGTTCTGTTAATAGATGGCCGAGATATGAAATGACCTGTCATGGGGTGTGTGTAAAAAGCAAGAATCGTTAACGCAAAAAAGGAGATGGAAATTACAGCTTTAGAAGCGCACTATTGATCGAGCTAGATGCTTAATCGAACACGATTGATGGTGACCTGCGCACGACTACCGGACTCTTGGGATACTTGTTGCACCGGTTCTCCACGCTCATTACTCAACTGACGGTTGCCCATATACCGGTGATAAAGTCGGCAACGATAATTGGGTTGCGAAAGCAGCGTCGCGATACCACGACACCTCGCGTAGTCGATCGATTCTCCCAAGAATAAACGCACAGTTACTCATGGAACGGATCAAGTGTTTCAAAAATTTCACAAAAGTTTTCGATACAGTAAAAAGCAGTTGAAAAAGAAGAAAGTGTATTATCAAAATAAATCTTAAAAATATCAAAAATAAACTTTTAATAAATTTCTTATAACTTTTGAAACACTTGATCAATCACGCGAGTTATTGTACAACATAAGAATGTACTTACATTAAGGGACGTCGAAGCGGGAACAGTAACTATGGATGGACCACCATCATCACCAGCACCACCTCTCATCGTGTTCTTCTAATCAGAATACCGTCTCTCATTGGATAACTGCAAAAGCAAAATGATGCCATCCGTCAGTACACGATTTATTTAATCAGTGAATAAAGATAAATGGCGTACGTATTATAACAAATTTTAATATATAACCGTGTAACTTGAAAAAAATGTTCTTTCGACGCTTTGAAAATAAAATACAGTAAATATTTCGATCGTGTTGTCATATGTTAAAAAGTGATCGGATTTTATCTCTCAATCCCTTCATAACGCTCTCTCACGGGAAGTTTACACGATGCAAAGACGTTATCATACTTCTGAACGACCGATTCTGTTTCGAGCATAAATTTACTCGAAGTTTGTTTCGCAACTGTCGAGATCGAAGTTTCAAGTAGAGACATGATGGAGTCATCGGGTCGATTCCGGTCCCGGTCGTGGAAAATCGAAGTACTCCGAAGCTCTTCACTCCGTCTGAATTAGATGAGTGGTTCTCCATCCATTCAATTTCAACCCTCTTTCGACTCACAGTCACGCAACACGCGCACATTTCCACGCAACATCACAATAAGCGTTCGTGGGATCATCTCCCTATCTCTCTGTCTATCGATACTCCATCGGTGCGTGCGTCTCTGTTTCGGGAGCACCTCTCTTCTCGCTTCTTCTTTCGTTTTCTCTCTTTCTCTTTCTCCCCCATCATCAGTACATTTTACAGCCTAACGCGTTCTATGCTTCCTTCGCTCGTCCTGCCGTCCCGCTCTCTCTTTCTCTCCCTTCTTCGACACGTGCGCTTTCTCATCGTCCTCTCCCCAACCATCTCCGCCGTCTTCACATGCAATCACGCACGCACCATCTTCACACACACACACACACATACATACGTACGCGCCGCATGCACATAAAACGTCCCGCGTGACGTTCTATCCCTCTCAGGTGCACGCACTTAGCCTCTAACCACATGCGAGTGTCGTTCATCACACGCCCGACAACAGGACCACTCTTCCATTCTGTCTCGCTCGTTCCTTCAGCCGCAGCATCTTTACGCTCCGTTTCATCGTTTGTCTCCCGCTGTCCTCTCGCTCTCACTCTCGTGCCCTTCGTCCTCTCTGTCACGCGCACGGATCAACGCGCACGGATCAGAGAGACCGGTGCGCCGTTCATCTCTGTCACACGCTCTCTCTATCTCTCGGCGTGGCCCACCCACCGCAATAAGTTCCACCCGCCCACGTTACCTTTCACGTACTTCTCGCCGGCCGATCATCCGTTGCGGATCGAGAAGCAGGCGATTCACTTATCTCACCGGCCGATCTTCTGGCGACCGACCGATCGGCCGACCGTCCGACCGAAAAAGGGAGACAAAGGGGCAATTTCTTTCCTTCGCCAGAGCCAATCGATGTACTACCGCGGCGATATTTGACAGTAATTACACACGCATAATTGAAAATTTTCAAATTATATATTTATTATTATTAAAATTTATTGAAATATTATTATTTTATTAAAGTTTGCGCAAAAGAAAACGCTAGGGGTGAGCCAACAAGTTTCAGAAACTCTGCAAGCGACTCCATCCATTCCAAACACGCAGTCACTCTTTTTAAATAAATTCTTTTTCTAAATCCTCCTTCTCGAATGATACAAATTTATCTCGAACCATATATGTTTTTTATTGAGTTTTTCTTAAATTAAGCAATATTTCTCGAACGATAAGAAAACAGAGCCGACTCGATTAAACAACGGAGCAATTAAGAGCATCGGAACAAAACGTGACTTTTCTAGTACGATGCTTCGTTGATTTTCTTGGAAATTATTTGTCCTTGAAGTCGATGCTCGCGGTGTACGCTTTCTCGATCTCCTAGTTTCTTCTCTGATTTTCACGGCCAGTTGAGCGAAACGTACTCATGGTCGGAAACATTACGAGAATCAGCACACTCGAGGAACAAAGGATGTTATTATTTTAATCGATAAAATTATCAACGGTTTGCAAAGACGTTCGCGCAAGATGGAGTTAATTGGATCGTTGATTAAATTCGCTGCTCAATCAATATATAGTGATCAATTAAAAGGTATAAAATACTTCTTTAACAATTTTCAATAATCCCTAACAATATTAGTAAATTGTTTCGCCAAATAAGTCTAATATTTTTATTATCCACTTCATGTACTACTTATTGAAATATTTATTATTACTAAAGTTTATTAAAATATTATTATTATCAAAGTTCGCGGAAAAAAAATACGCTAGATGAGCCAACAAAGTTTCAAAAAGTTTGAAAACATTTAATTTGTATATATTTTATAAATGTAATCAAAGATATCTATCTGTAGAAAAAAATCAATGTTAAATAAATAAACAAAAAAACTTTCTAAATTTTCCAGATTTTCTTAAATTCTTACATAAATAGTTTTTAACCTCGTGCTTGATTTTTCGATATTTTGCAACATTTGATAAAGTGATTTCCAGTAGATTCGGTATTTCCTTAATCGTCGGCAGAAACGCTACGCACGAATACCATGCACGACGGCTTCGCGGAATCGCGCCGGCGATCCTGTATCTCGCGCTACGAAATCACATCGAGAATTTGATTGCACGACGCTCGCGCTGGCCTTAATGAGAGCGAGTCTCCGATCGAGTAAAGGCCATCGGGGTCCGTCCGGATCGTTCGGGTCCTCGCGGCACGACCGTGCGCACCATAAAAGCGGTCTCTATATTTAGCCACGGCTTCGTATATATTCCCCACCTACATATTGCCGCCCTCTCGTTTACTTTACGAGTCCACGTTGCGCTTTCATTATGTTTACACGCGCCGCGAAATTGTCGCGCGACGCAAATTACTAGGCCAGTTTATCGATCGCGTCGCGTTAAACGATTACACAACGACCGCTTGTACAAATATCTCGTGCTCGAAGAACAGCCTTCCTTTGATGCACGATCGTGGCCGCGAAGTCTCACGGCGCGTCTTGGATATTGATTTATCCGCGCGTACGATCCGCCACGTCGCGGCGTCGCGTCGCGTCGCGTCGTCTGCGTGCGTCGTGTAGGCCATCGCGATCAGATGCGAAATTAACGACGGCGTGTAACATCTCTGGGAACGAGAGATCGCATCGAGTCCTCCCATTGTTGTCGTCATTTCGAAGTCACGTCTACGACCTCGCGCAGCGTACCCGCGATCGGTGCTTTCTAATCTGCATCTGCGCGATGCGAACGTGGATCGCGATTTTTAATCGTGAATTCTGCCGGTGTAATAAATCATTTCACATCTCTCTATCTGTGCACGCGGTAGAAATCTCTGCGGTTAAGTTGTCGGCCCGTAGGGAGATTTTCGATCGATGTTTAGAACCGCGCAACGACTGGCGTAACGAGGAAATAATCGTAATCGTAATCGTCACGTAATCGTCACGATGTGATCGTCACGATCGAGCGACGGTCATTTTCCTATAGTCGCTTGCATCTCAGAGGCTGTTGAAACACCCGAGAGAGAGCAGCATTATCATTAATGCATTTGCTTCGTTTGATTATTGCATTCATGGACGGAGACTTCCTTATGAAGCTTTCCACACTCAGAGAGAGAGAGAGAGAGAGAGAGAGAATTCGGGGTATTTAAAAAATATTTTAATTTTTGACAAATTTTAAGAAACTTTAAATAATTTTACAAAAAATAGTATTTGATTAGGATGCTTACGTTGCACGCTGCAACGCATAATAGAAGATAAAATATTTTCCTTATTAAAATATTCGTGTTATTGAAACCATCCTCCCTCCCTTTCTGCCGCTTGAATGAGATACTCGACACCCAGAAAAGCCAAAAGTCTCCGTCCCTAATTGAATTTACTTTAATTAATTACTGCATTAATTTTGTTCCGGGAAATATTTATTAATTTTAAATTCCAACGAGAGAAACGGAACTACGATGTAACGGTCGGAAACTCGGTCAAACGCCTGAGCTGGAGTTATGAATGCTCGACTACTTGTTACACTTTTCGTCGCACATGCGCATTGTCGGAAACGACCGCATTTACAAAATGTACGTGTGTACTTTCATAGTTTAATGCTCTCTTCTGTCCTATTTCTATGAATACAATTTGAACTTGAACAATTTGAACAATTAGACGTCCAGTTAAAAGCGTTAGAGTTTCTAGACAATAAGAATTGTAATTGATACCCAAATGCACTTTCGAATATGAAATATTAAATAAAAGGTTACGTTAAATATTGTAAATTAAAGTCGCTCAGCCTTCGTTATTTCTGCGTTACTGCGAGAAGATGTGCATGGATGTGCGAGCAGAGGCGGTGACTTTGAAACAACGATATTGATTAAATGCCATTACGAAAGTCTATGCCCGTCCCTATATATATGCGTGCTGTTCTATCGACGCCAAGGTCGCGCATTAACGTACTTCTATTTCCAGTATTACGTGTGTGCACATTGCGATAGCATTGCGAGGTAAACACCGAAGATTGGATCTCACCTGGACTAACGGGAGCGCTATCGCGAGGAATGCATCTTCGCCGGATATCTCTGTCGGGAAATTACCCCAAAGTTACTATCGGATACTACCATCAGCCGTGCATCGGTTTTTACACGCCTGACGAAATCGATCGCAGAGATGCACTCTCCTCGTTCACGGCGTTCAGAGCTCACTCGTGCGCGATGTAACATCGTTCGGGATAATCGCCCGCGACAACCTAACCGAAGTAGCGGGTATACAAGATCGTCGAAGATGACAGCTGGTTATCGCGAGGTTTAAACACGTGGCGCGCCAAGAGGTTTGTTCAATGGGAAAAAGGCGAAGGATGACCGAACGTCACACGCTGCAATTACTCCGTAATTTATCTTAATTGACCCTACCTCTGGCGGATCGCGCCCCTACTGGCGCGCGCTGTCGGAATTCGCTGCGGCCACGCGCACGCACCTCCCAATCGGAAATCGTACGTTGACACACCTACGAGAGCGGCCGCGGCGGAGTCCTCTCACCGCGGAGGTAGCCCACGCTCGCGCTGCTCCTAGCCGCGCCACGCCGCGCCACGCCGCGCCGTTTTCCCCGATAACGCGACTCTATTCTGGCCGATAACGCGGCGGTGACGTAACGACGCGGAGACACTCACCTTCCACCAGCGTGCGGTAGGTCGACCCACTTTTCCCATGAACGGCCGACGAACGGCACAGGAGGAGCCTCCGCGCTCCCTCGTACTCCCTTATCGATCTCGCCGTGGATTTACGTCGTCCCGTTTTGCCCTCAGCCGAATAAATCTCGTCCCGAGGACCCGAAATGATTGAACACAGTGGTTGAACACAGGGATGTTATGTCGACGCGGTGGCTCGCGAGAGAACGAGGGTGGGTATCCTCCACCCTTCGAGACTCAGGCCTCGTCGCGACGCGGTGTCCGTCGTCGTCACGTGACAACGCACAGAGAGCCGAGCGACGCACACTCGCGGCACAGTCACGGTCGTCGCGCAGCTGTCCGACGACCGGCAGCGCAATGCAGAACGAGGCAACGAGGTGGAGAGTGCGACGATTGTGTGTGCACGGCTCGCACACGCGAGAACGATGCGAGTTTCCGCGGGACGCGTATTCCTGCGGGGTGCAACAAGCGTAAAAGACGACGAACGCGCGCGCGGGCGCGACCCGAGGAGCCTGTGGACGTGTGTGCATGAAAGGAGAGAACGAGGGCGCACGCAAGCGCAGCCCGCAGCTTTATCGCCGTCGTTACTTCAACTCGATATCGCACATGTCTCCTCCCTTTCTTTCTCTCTTTCTCTCTTTCACGCCCGTGCCCGCGCGCGCTCGCCGTTACGTCATCGTATACATGTTGCGTCATCGAATGCGTACCATCGAATGCGTACGCGCACGTGGTCGGATAGAATGCGTTCGATAGCAATAGGTGACTGTTGCAATTATGGGTTCGACGAATCCTAATCTTATATATGAGACACATTTGTAAGGTTAAATGTTTTATAAACGTGTATTAAGGAAATGGCAGAAAATTCTTTTTACATTTTTCAATTTTTTTTGTAATTACTCTCTTAATTATTGTCGATATTTAGAAGAAAACAGAAAGTTTTTTTGTAATAAGCTCTCTAAATATTTTTTTCAATAATTCATTACATAAATTTTTTTAAGTGTTTGATCGTTAAATTTACATGAATTAATGAAAAATATTATAATTTTAAATGATTCACAATTAAAATCTTACGATGAAAAAATCAATGTCGAGGTCCAATTGAAAATAATGAATCGAAAACATTTCCTTTCATCCGGTTTTCTCGAAACTCTTTTCAATTTAAATTAAAATATATTTTTATGGAGAGATAAAGAAGAAATAACAAGTGCGATAGATGTGATTAAAAGAAACAGAGGTCTAAAGGATCGATTCTTGCAATATGATGCAATCAAGAGCAAAAAACGTTAACAAGTAAAATCGTAAATTGTTATTTACCTCTTATCGTAATATAAATCCTTTCCAACAGATCATTATCTTCCGTAAATCTTTTTTTTATTTCTGTTTATTTAAATTGAACCAGTTGAGATTTTCTATTCATATCAAAACACGCTTGTACCAATGATATCTTTTATGCAATTTTTTTTAGAGCGAGAAAGTGCTTTGAAGTTGCAATAGATCGAACTTACAGACACTGTCAACATCCCGCGTTAATTTAATAGCACTTCGGCATGAATTATGTATGGCTGCTGACAAGAATAATTATCTAGCCCGTAGTTTTCCAAAGCTATTTGGAAGGGAGATGTCAAATGATTATCCTGTTGTTTTCTGAAGGTATTTGAAATGTACTTCATTATCATTTAAGGAGTTTGTAGTCTTGGTAGGATTTGCGAAAGATCTTTAAAAATTTTATTATTAAACAAGATACGAATGAGACTATATAACATTATAAACATTTCATATGTAAAAATGAATTTCAATCACTTTTAAATTTTCGTTGCTAAAATAATGGATTTTATAGTTATCGGTTTGCATCATTAAAGCAGATGAGACGGAGAAAATAATGTCGGATTTGCATAGAATCGGGTCCAGCCAAGGCGAAATGCTCTTCAAGCGGTTTTTGTCTAGGCAAGACAGAAAATCAAAAAAGCAGCAAAAAAGATATTTAATTTACAGATTAATTAATTGAACAATTGTAAATGTTCCTGTTCGAGGGACAAGCAGAGCCATCGTTATCCCCCGTGAGCTTTTTCGCAAGTCAACCCTTGCGTATTCGCGGCCGATAAAATCGCGCTCCTGCCAGAAATTACCAACTCCTCAGCCCCCAAACAGGGGTAGCCCGAGGAGGAGGACGGAGAGTCGGGCGTGGAGGGTGGGTTTGATGAATAATTCGCTTTGCGTGGGGCTTTCCGTGCTTTGGAGGCTCACCACAGGATGGCGACGCTTCTCTGACGCAGGCAGGAAGTGCCTTCGACCCCCTGCGAGAACCAAGGACGAATCGGCCAATCGGCGTGGCAGAAACGAGGGCCGAGCCCGCAGTTTCTAGAATTCAACGACCGCCATTTTCGGCCGTTCCTCCCAACGCCGCGGCTCAACACGACATTCTTCGCTCTCGCGATTTCGCAGTTTCATTACGCAACTCGGCAGATACATTATGCAGACGCGCAGCTGCGCAACGATTGCATGATGTAAATACTGCAAGCGGGCAGGCGGTATGCCACCGGTCGCCGCGGACGAAGAAATCTCGGCGGACGCCAACGATCGCATCGAAACGCGTACTAATCGCATAACCTCTTGTTTCGCAATATTACGAAGGAAATGAAAAATAAAGAAATAATTTTGTGACTTGGGCAAAAATTAAAAAAAAAAAAAACGTATCTCGAGTTGCGAGTATCTCGTAATACGCAAAATATTCTGCGCGAGTCGTTCGCAGCCGCGCATCCGTATTTGCAAAATTGATGCACAACTGTACGACTCCAAGTAATAAATGAATGAGCATATTCTCTCGCAAACAATTCTCTCGCAAACAGACAACTCAATAATACATGTGTACCAAAATTAAAATTACACATATACTCGCATCGATCTACTGTAAATACTGCCGAAAAATTGTGACTCATAAATCATTAGTAATCTGCTCGCAAAACATGTTCACGATCTTCTTGACGGATGTCCGATATTTGTATATATCAGATTCATTAGATCAAATCTCGATTGTTTCTACTCGTTACTGCTTAATGTCGCATCACAAAGATCGTAAAATTTAAATAAAAGCAACACTCTAACATATATATCTCTCTCTTTCTCTCTTTACACCTAATAATGGTGAAACTTTATTCATAGTCTCTTTGCACTTATCAAATTTTCAGCGCCACTCTCTTTTTTTATTTATCTCGTGCGTCTTCGAGTTTCCGTCGCGAGAGAAGAACGAGACGCGTCGACACATCAATACGTGAAATCTGCGAGAAAAGTCGAAGATACCGTCCGTCCATCGACTCAATTATGCAAATCCCCGCTGGCGTGGAACAACGCCGCTGTTGCAACGGCAACAACGGGAAGAAACGATTTACATATCGCGAAAATATGCATGCCACAGAGATGTAAATTACATGAGCGCGCAAGCGGCGCGGCGACGCGACGTCGAGGTCTACGAGGAGAGTGGCATTTTGCGCCGAAAGGGGGAATAGCGCGATAGTCCGAGGAATCGAGCAGATCGCGAACAAAGGAAAAATCGAACGGTCGAATGCGCAGAGGAAAGACGGAAGAAAGCTCGCGATGGAAGCTTTCCAATTAGCATAAGTGTGGAGACAAATTGGATGAACCGGACGAATTTAACGAAATTCTATAGATAGAAACTCGAAAAAGGAGTTCGAAGTTGGCTTCGTGGTTGGCAAGCAAGATACTTTACGTACTTTTTCCATCAATACTTACTACTTTCCTTATCTGAATGCAAGTACTCGAGATCCTTTCCTATCCTCTTTTCCCCGGAACTTCCGTCAGATACATATTAAATGAGATTTAAAATGGCGTCAAGCGTGCCAGAAATTTATTTACTTATCTACTAGATACGATATAAACAAGACTGAACTGAACTTGATTGCTTGATATAAAAATCATTGAGAACGGCCGATCAGAAAACTTCATAAACGTTGTATTTACAAATATCCGTTAAATAAAATGAAATAATGATACAATGTTTATGATATCGGATGTGTCTTCGGCAGAAGAATAGGCAAAATGCAAGAATAGATATATGGTAACTAGCGGTGTTAAAATAATCTCGAGAAACATCTAGAAACGTATCGCGCGCATTCGAAAAAGATAAAGAAATGTCTAGCCGAATAATTCCTATCACTTTTTAATTAACGTACAATCACGTCGGTTTTCCAAGTTTCACGTTGCTGAAAAAAATCTATAAGCTACATGCTGCAACATAATAATCGAAATCTACGATAATTCGACGTGCTAACGACCTGAAGTGCTTCTCCAATAATTACACATATCATATACGTTTTTATAACAAGACACAAATTTTCTGCATTTTTCTTGAAAGCTACTATATAGAAAGACCAAATAATTCAAGAAACTTTTTCTGTATCGATGCACCCTCGTCTTTTCAATAACGTATCAAGTCACAGTAATTGACACGTAATTTTTTTTTAGTTACTCAAATTTATAGCGGCGCATTTTTCTTTAGATCTGACCATGACTCTTGCAGCAATGTGTAAATAATTAATTGAATCGATTTAGTTTCTTCTCCCTCCGTTTTTCAAAAGATTATGTATACAGTGTACTAGGTAGTAAAAATTAGTCGTCTCAGCAGTTTGCATTGAATAATTTCAATATGATTACTTTTGACGTAAACGTATAATCCGCAGTTCTTACATGACTAGTACTTATTTCTTGTCTGACATGTGAAAGGAAAATTGCAGAACTTGGTTCTTTACGTATTATACAATTTTTTTTCCTCGTGAACGCAATGATTTTTCTGGAAGTCGGCAATTTCCGGATAGTCCAGAAACTGGATTTTCGATCGATTAAATTGAAATTGCTCAACGATCGCGCTGTCAAGCAGAAAAATCGATTTTTCGCAGGCTTGTTTTGGACATGGCCCCGTCGTAAGATCGCAGCTCTGCTCGAAGGCGCGGTATCGCTCGGCGCTGGTCGAGTGCGCACGCGGCGGCATTATCACTATTATTAGCTGGCCCTGCCAACGCTAGCGGCGTCACTCGCGATAGCAAGGCCGTGCGTGATCGCGGTAACACCACGACGGGACACCATGGCCTGTATATGCGATCCTGTTGCCGTGGCGGCTGCCAGCGTCGACGGCGTCTGCGTGGCGACAGCTGGGCGTGCCATCTTGCACGTCTGCGTCCGGCTGCCCATGGTACCAGGCGAGCATAATGCGGACTAGGCCGTCGCGCGAACGCCGCGCGGAGAGAAATAGCCGAGAGAGAAAATTACATCGTCGCTCGGGCAAAAGAGCGCGGGGCCGTCCAACAGTGTCCCGTCATCGAGGCGAGTTACCTCCTCGTTACCAACTGTAACCGCAAAGTGCATGCGCGCCAACACGGATACACACGCACACAGACATATACATAGTAGGACAGAGAGAAAGGGGGGACGAGAGAGAGAGAAGGAAAGGGGGGGGGAGGCGGGGATGGAGAGGGAGGAGAGAGAGAGAGCTGTACTAGATGTCGATATCCGAAAGCAGAGATTAAAATTGATATAACAGCGATCGACAAGCCCAATTTTTCATCGCTCTAAATAACGGAAGACAGGTGTATCTCGTATTGCCGTTATTTACCGTCACGCGAGCTAAAACGTAGAAATCTCGCCGTTCTCGTGACATCACGAGTCTAAACTCGTCGAGATCGTATCGATAATGATATCTAATGCTGATATTACGTCGTGGAAATAAGGCGGTCCGACGTGGATGCGTTGCCGGATTTGATAGACGTACGACGGACGTAATGTCGCACGCGGTTACGAGTTAGAGAACACGAGTCCGACGTGGCGATATAGTGGTGGTCTACTCCGGCGTAGGGAGGAAGGAAGCGGGGCTGGAAAGGAGCGCGAGCGGGCGACCTCCTCCTCGTGGGATCGTTAAGACCAAACCGGTGCTGCCACGCGGGAGAGAGTCACGCTCTCTCTACCGTGTACATGGTAGAAACGAGGAGAGGGCCTGTGCTAGAGCAAGATTGCAGGAGCGACAAGAAGTCGTCGGGAGCTTCATGCGATCGACTGGGTCCTACGGGCTGCGGATGGCTGATTAAGGTCGGCCGTCTGCATCCTCCCCCCCTCCTCCAGTTCTTCCGTTGCATCGCGAAGCACATCGCGATCGAATAATATTCCGTCGATAGCGAGAATCCCGTTTATCAGCGATTTAAACCGATACGTGCTATCGAGTCTCTTTAATTTAATTAAGACTGATTATATCTAAAAAGTCGCAGAATAATAATTGGTCATAGTTAACGTATAACCCGCAAAAATATAATTTTTCAATTATTGTAATCAGCGATAAGTGTGTATATTTTTCTACAATCTTCTTTTAAACGAAAAAGATCCAAGTCTAATATGTGCCTGAAATTAATAAAAAACTGTTTTTACCTTCATTTTTAAATCTCATCAAATATTATTTGCATTTTTCTCGAAACGGACTTCATGTGGGTTGGACGTGTCTTGCACGACTATGGCCAATTAAATGAGGAATACGTGTACCAAAAATTGCACTTGATTGTCGCATCATCGGATGTGCGATCTTCAATTAAACATTCGAAGAAATACGTGAAATGAACGTGACGTTCGACATGTGAACTATGAAGTTGTGATGAGTGAACCGGGAGAAATAATATACAAAATTCAAAATTCAAATGTACATCAAATTAGAGAGTAAATAAATGCAGCAAAACGGCCCAAAATTGCATCAAGAATATAAACGTTTTGCGAGAATAGAAAATGTAGATGACAATTAATTCTATAATTATGAAAATAGTAAAATATGACTTTTAAATATTCCTGTTTATTCCTCTCATTTTCCTGAAAAACTTATTAGATTAGAAAGAACAGTATTCAAGAATATACGAGTGAAAGACGCAAATAATTAAATATCTATTATTAAAATATTACGTACGTTAATTTTACATTCAGTTAAAGTTACCGCTGCATGTCGTTATAAATGGATATGAACGAGTGATTGAATTTTGAAGCAAATGTCCTCCAATATGAACGCCATTGTGAAGAGTTAAAACGAACTAAAAATATTACACGGTCTTCCGTTCATCCGAGATCTGCTTCAACTTTAACGGCCCCATTTTCGCGAACGTCGCCCTGTCGCCCGTAAACGTCTGTCCGAGCTGTACCTCGCGAAATGGAAAATAATTCCCGACGATATACTAAAAAAGCGCATATATCGCGGCCGCGATCGATACTCATCGACAAAGAAATTCGCAGCGCGCGCGATTCGTGACCTATTTCAACGACGGCTCGCACCGCGAACAATGAACGAACGAACGAACGGACGAACGGTTATTCGACTCGACAATCGCGATCATAGCGCGTAAAAAAAAGGAAAAAACACCGTGTTTCTCAATTTCATTCTGTATTCGCGAAAATTCGCGAAAATTCGCGAACCATCGGCAGAGGTAGGAGACGCTCGAGGGAGCGGAAACGCAGAAACGCTTGAGATCGAAGTGCAACCGGATCGCGGTATCGGTTTACGGTATTTTTGACGTGGCCGCGCGCACAGCGCAGCCGACGACGAGGTTTCCGGCGGCGGCTGCAATTTTATCAAACGGCAGTCGTCGGAGTGTCAGTGACCCCGAAAGAGAGAGAGAGAGAGAGCACGCGCGGGGTCGGTCGGCGCGGGGTCGGTCGGCCGCAGTAGGAAAACGCGAAACTCGCTGCACCACGCTGCTGAGTAGCGATATCGATTTGTCCGTGTCTGCGTTCGATGCAACGTGGAAAAAAAAAGGAAGTTGGCCACGGCCTCCTGACGTTCACCGGTACCGCTCCGCAAGTTCACGCTAACGTTACCGCTTAATCTCGCTTGATCTGTTCGCCACTGCCTTCCCCCGCGAGATCCCTTCCGGAAAATTTTTCCTTTTTCATCGTCGGAGATTCGCACAACTTCCTAGCGATCGAAGCTCACGAAGATTTACTAGATGCAAGAAATGCTGCTGAATCTGTTGCGGTGTAAGAATTACAATTGCGAGTAGATAATTCGATGAAAACGCGGTACGACCTATTTTTTATGAGTACCTTTTACATTTTCGTACGGGGAACTTACGAGTAATACTCTCGATTCTCGAGTTTTGAAAGTAACGTCACACATTTTACGCGCGCTTCGATTAGCCGGAAAAACAAGATCCTTTTATACTAGATGCTCAAGGTCGAAGTCAATCTAAGCGTTAAGTGCCATTGCCGAACTTCGAAGATAAATTCAGATCAATTCCATTTCCTCTAGAGAGTTCAATAGTTGTAAAATCCTAAAAATGATATCGCTACTCAGAGAACGCAGTAAACCAGATCTTTTCATCCCATCTGTAGAAATACAATATTGTATCACAATATAAACGAAAAGCCTTATCGATCATAGCTAGTGCTTGGTGCTGATATTTATTATGATTTTATATACCTTTTCCAGTTCATGAAACTGTGCGCCAAATAACTTTTTCAATTTACAAATGCAATTCTAAGTTGATCAAGAAATAGTAATATCACGTTATTAAATTGAAAGTCAATTTAATAACTGATGCTAATGAGCATCTGAATGTAAGAGCCCTTTCGTTCCTAAAAACTATAAAGAATTTGTTGCAAAAAGATACATAAAAGCACACAATAAATATTAGCACTAAGATCTAGCTATAGACCGATAAAGCTTTTTATTTATATTGATCGAAGTCCTTTATTTAATATGATACAATATCATATCGTTTATCATGTTTAGCGCAAAGCAATAAAATTAATCAACTACTATTTTGTTCTTCACGACTTTTAAGAATCATAAAACTCGTCTTATCTCGATTGTGTCATTGCACATCTTAATTCGAAATACATTAAAATGTTGCACTTATTATTCAAAGAAGAGACACTTTGCTTATTTATTTATAATTTTTTAACTATATAGATAAGGCAATATAAAAAGTTCTCGAACGGCCTGGACAATTTGTATTTAAAACTTTTTCAGTTCTTCTCCGTTTAATTGCCAATCCAAAATCGTTAAAAATTATTCGAAAAAACCATGGAGTAATATATAATGGAAAATGAGCTAATTTAAAGGTATTTCAGATCGCCGTACACAGGTGAGTTTACGACAAAGAATCACGCGCGTGCGATTCAAGGAAGCTGGGCCTTGCAAGACGCGCGAAGATTAGGGAAAGGATCTTAATGAAGATCCGTGAGAAGCGGAGAAAGTGCATCCGTCATTGGCCGACGATGGCGGCGTTCAGGCAGCGCGATTGAGATTTCTACGAGCAGGTGGTCCCCCGTAATAAATCGTATTGTAAGCGATCCCCCTGGGCAGCCACCTGCGAATCGATATCTCGACCGGTCCAAGGCGGCTCCACATGCAAATTCGGGGAGAATCATGAGAGGAAAGGGAGCCTAGCTCTTCCTGTCGCTTCGCCCCACTCTCTCCACCCCGCGTTCCTCCTTCCTCTCGCTTTTTTTTCTCTCTCTCTCTCTCTCTCTCCGGACTCTCCCTCCCCATGTCGGCTCCGCGAACACAAAGAGGGCTCTTTTCGACCGGTTACAATGTCACCGTGAGGATGCTCTTCTCTATCCTTTCATTTTGGGGTTCGTACTCGCTGAAATTAATTCGTCAAATGCCTGAAGAAACTTAGACTCATATTTTCATTCTTTCGTTTTTAGTTGAATGTGTTCTTTTAAGTTTATCTTTTTTTCATTTCACTTTATCTCTCTCTCTCTCTCTCTCTCTCTCTCTCTCTCTCTCTCTCTCTCAATATATTTGCCTTTTTTACTTATATAAAAAAGTATTTACTATCATTTAAAGTTGAAAATAATCGTATTTAGCATTTAAATGTGTCATGTGAATACAGAATTGAGAAAATAAATGAAACTTCGCGAATGTGTTTATAGCGAATCGCGTAAAATGAAGCAAGGACAAATCACGGCTGATTGAAGTTACATTTAAATACCTTAACGAGTTTATTTTTATCTCACACGAATTAATAAATGCTATTTATAGAATACATATCTAAATAAATAAATCGGAATTTACACAAATATCGATTAATCACTGCTGTAATAACCGGCGCGAATGTGAATCGAAACGAATTCTGCGAGCGGTCTCTTTGCGGAAGATCTTTACGTAATTGTTTGTAGGATTTTCAGAAAAGTTCGGTAATACATCGAACCTCGAAAGAGATCTTCAAGTCACAGGACGTCTGAATAATAATAAGGTTTAGACATATAGAACAGTTTAGCTGAACAGATTTAAACTTTTCATTGCGTCGCAAAGGTGAATATTGTTACAGTGTTCGAGACAAAAGTTTAGAATGTATAGATAAATATTTTGTTGATTCTTCGTCATATCTCGAATAAAAGTTCTGGAAAGCCAAATTTAATTTGAGATTTTTTCGCTTCGAAAAATTTTGAATTAAATTCATAAACATCTAGTTCTTTCATACAATGTGATAAATGCATAATCTTAATTTTACACAACGATGTACATGTATGTGTTCGCATTATCATATTAATCACATAATAATAAATATGAATCGTATAAACATGTGCATAACCTTAACACAGAGAGTAATTAACGATATATGTGAGAATAATATTCCATTGATTTATTCATAATTGAACACCGATGATCCCCGAGGCTAGGGGAATTAAAACATTCCTCGTACATTTGCTTGTAATTTAGTTAATCGTAAATCCAATATATCGGACCGAGGGAGAGACGCGTCGACAAACATAATATTCGCTTGTTGCGCGCACGATAATAACGACAGAAATAACCCCCAATATATCTTGAAGTCGACAGGCAGGGCTCTGGCAATAGTTTTTAGCTCGCGATCGCGCCTTCTACGAGGGTACGCGCTCGAAAGTAAGCCGAGATGAATGAGCATTCCCGATATATAACGCCGCGCGGAGCTCTCCGCGCGGCGCAAAAGGACGAGCGACAGGCAGAAAAAGAGGAAAGGCCCGCGCGGTGGCAGCCGGTCCGGTGAGTTTTTGACCGTCTGGCGCTAACTGTTGGCCTCCGTACCACCTTCGCAGGTACCACGGTGCCGTCCCACACGTCGTTCCACTCCAACCGCGCGCGGGCCCTTTCACGGACCCTTCCCTCGATCCCCGGCCACCCGATCCCCCGGACGCCCACAATTCGCAGCCTCGGATGCTCCGTGATTCACGGACGCTCATCGCGTGCATCCGCGGGCTGTTCCCCGAAAATTTCGATTAACTCCTACGTCCCGCGCCGATCATCCGAGTCGTCAATTTTTTAAATCGAAATCAACGTTTGGATAAAAAGAAGATGGAGAAAATTCATTGGGGAAATCTACGTACGTTCTCTACGTTCTCCGTTTCCGCCAAAACATTCATGACCCGTGTGGTAATGAATGTCTCGGAGTTATTCTCTCGATCGGAGAAGTACGGAGTTACGCGACGGCTTTCGGCTCTGCCGCGATAAATCAGGCCTATGCGTGGTGTTACACCGAGAGCGCGAAGATATGCGGCGCTAAGGCGTCAGCCACGAGCGCGTGTTTATGTATGCGTGGGCACCATTTAACGGGGTTTAGCGCCAAACGGTCCCGGACCCCTCGCGAAATAAATCTCGGTTATTTCGGTTCCGCATCGGCGTGGTTGCCGTCTCCCGGACCCGTCATCGCTTCTACGTAGGGAAACTCTCACTAAATTCCCTTGTTAACCCCCGCTCTTAACCGCTCTAGTCGTTAGCGACTAACAACTAATTTCCGGATTGCACGAAGACCAGGCGAAGCAACGACGACGCACCCACTGTGCGAAACGATTTAGCTTTTATCGGTGTACATTTTACACGCAACTAATTGGAAATTTGTTTCAGGAAAGCTTCGGAAAATATTGTCGTTGTCACGCTTCTGGTATTTGAAATTTTCGCTAGTGTAACATTGCCCGAGAAAGATGGCTATTGCATTTTAAAGATTATATACACACAGTACTGGACACAGCGCGCGATTGCTGCTATAAAATAGTAAGCATTTGCAATGAAAATAGCAGCAGACTGTTTAATTCTATAAAAAAAGTTTCTCTTATTTTCTATGTTTAATAACACATTTAAAGATAATACAACTAAAGGTAAAGATTTCGTTTTCGTAGATGTCATTACTATTTCTTGGAGTTCAGTTAAAAATTAACTGAATTGCAAGAAATAGAAGTGACTGCAGCTGTAATAATGGTGAAAAGACTGGATCTCGATTCTTTATTTGCTAATAAAAGACGATAGATTATATTACCAACATTGAAGACACTTGTTTCTTTTAACTGCATTTACTTACGTTATTTTCTACAGCATGTAATTATATATATAAAAGTAAAAAATCTAGCATTTTACAAGTACAAAATTTTATCATTCTATTTTTTTTTCGTTCCAAATACAATATTTTATTACCATTTTCTTTAAAGATATAGATCATTTTATAGCAACCGTAGTGTGCCAGTATTTTTGTGTAGCATGCTGCGTAAAATATATATCATTCTACAAGTAAATAAATTTCATGCACAATATTAAATACCGACTAATCGTACATTATTTCCTTTTAGAGATAGAATTTATGACTTGAAAAATCCAGAGTATAAACGCCGATCGAGGGATTGACCAGTAAGCGGTTTAAAGTGAGTGCCAAGGGAAAGAAGCGTCTTATGCTGTGCGAAACGAGCAATATATGTGGAAGAAGATACAGGTAAT
Source organism: Solenopsis invicta (assembly GCF_016802725.1). Lineage (NCBI taxonomy): Eukaryota > Metazoa > Arthropoda > Insecta > Hymenoptera > Formicidae > Solenopsis > Solenopsis invicta. Next base: position 15,787,263 of record NC_052673.1, read on the forward strand.
TCCACACGTTTGCTCGCTGCGGCGAGCTAAATTGCTCGGTTTACTCGGCGGACACGCTTGGAATCCTCGATGAAACTCACGGCAAACGTTACGGTCCCAAAACAGAAAGAAAAAGGATGACGTTTGCGCTACCATATGGACTTAGGTCGTACATTCTAGTCCCTGTGATGCCACTTTTGTCGTAAGTATGAAAATAAGTCAATTTCCTCACAAATTATTAAAGATATTAGAACTCGCATTGCGGTTATTCTATTTTTTTTTCCATTCCAAATTGCATCGTACTTTCAACAAAACAGAAAACAATTTCGTAGGTGTCTTGAATATCTCGGATTTTCAGTGAAAATTAGAAATGTCACGATACGATCGGACAGTTTATTTTCAAATCCATATTTTTGAAACAAAACAAAAAAAAAATCTTTTTTACTTCACAAAGTTATAAAGTATCGCAATTGCGATATGAAAATTGTAACTTGTTTCTTTAAAAATAAAGATTCAAGACATTTTGAAAATAAGTTTGTCGACCGTATACATTTTCAATTTTTCTACCTCTCCTTGATTACTTATGTAAGTCAGCAGTAATTCCTTTTACTATCATTCTTTATAATTTACTAATTTTTACGGAATACATTATTTTTTTAACTAAATTGTGTAGCTGATAAGTTACAACGTGGCTCAAGTCAGAGCGACCTCATTGCGGTTACTGGACGCCCCCGTTTATCCTTTACGAATTCATCGTCATTCAACCCTCATGGTGTTCCGCGTCACCCCTATTGCGTTTTACATCACTGGGCTTTACGGCGGTCGAAAGGATGGCCTGACGACCTGCACGCAGAGTACTCGACTCGATGTTTATCGACTGAATGGTTTGGCGCCGGCGCTTATGCCACCCCCATTTTCATCTTTTACCCTTAACACCACGTATGTCTCGATACTGTAGCTTTCGCTTAAAGCGCGTGTACACGGACATATGTTGAACAAATGGTGCGTGATAACAACAAATAAAAGCATCTAAGTAGTATGATAATTTCAAGAAGAACGCATGTTTCAATTATATTATAATAATGTAATATAAATCTTATAATAATGTAAATGTGAAAGTTGCTACCTAGCACATAACATTGGTATCATACCTCGGCACCATTAAACATAAAACAATCTGCATTCAGGCGAAACTGAACATCGGTCGATGATCGCGTCTCGAAGACGACGCCTGAATCTGTCAAGCGGAAATATCACCAGCCCTGCCTTTTACTCTCGTACGTCGTTTATATTCTTTGTTGGATCGCTTCCAGAAGCGATTTGCATTTAACGAAGCTACTTTGTTCTCGTTGCTCGCGCCGTCGGAGCTCTTTCCCGGCTCATAGATTACCACGGGGCACGTAAATATTGAAAATTTGCAGGGACGATGACTAACGAAAAGGGGAAGATTCGGAGAAGCAAGATTATATGTATGTATGATGATGACGCAATATGGAAGCGTTAAAGCGCGTTGTCACATTATTCATCCGTCTAATACGAATCTTCTGAAAATTATTCGCCCGCTGTTTGACGGATTAATTAATGAGCAAAACTGTTGCTGTAACTGATTAATGGGACAGAGCTGCTCCTGCACGGAGATGCTTCCTTTACAAGGAAATAAAAGATACCCGCTCAAGGTTACGCCATTGAGTCTGGAGAGCAGCTGGATGCACGAGACTCATTAAAACCGCACAACGCTGAAGACTGCGGTTTTCCCTAGAAAAAAGAGAGAAGTTTCAGGCTTTACGAGGGTAAAGAGTGTTACTGGTGGTCTCTCCCGCAAGACACTTCAAACAACGGCCAACATTGGAAGGGAAAACACTTGTGAATGCTTCACTAATACACATAACTCCATATTAATTCTTGATATTCATCACGCTGTATTTCTAATATATTAACGAGAGGATGTATTCATAATTTTTCTCCACACATTTTTCACGTTCGAGCAATTTTAATGAATTAAACATGAACTTTATAAACATGCTGAAAGTCTCTAAAAAAAAAGTCTCTTTATATTTTTTTTTTTTTTTTATATAATATGAATAAAGTTCATTAAATATAATAACGAATCTCTCAATTTGCAATTCCTTGATGCGTGCATAATAATTAATATTGTTTTATAATTTTATTAGAAAAAACACATCGGGAGAGAAAATACGAATCGCTGATTATTAAAATTATTGTTTTGAACAACGATAAGACTTAGAAATTCATTTAGAGTAATGAATAATTGACTGTAATAAAATCTGTTTAATAACAGTTCATGAGTTTTGATGAAGAACATTGAAAGGAGAAATCATTATTCGTTATCTTTTTATGCGTCATTGATTATGATAATTGTTCTATTCGCGACTGCTCGTTAGCAGCTCGTTACCTTACTCACCGAAGCACCCTCAATTATTGCGAGTCAAATAGCGAACGTTCGACTGTCCCCGTGATAGTTAAATGTACCGAAAAGTGCGGCTGCTTGAGATTCTACGAATCCTGAAATTTTATATTTGATTCTTCAACAAATACGACTTTCCTCATGCGACATTTAAAATACTCTTTCAATATTGTTTAGCGCAAATATTCTATTAATTAATAATTATATAGGACTTAAGATGTGCATTCCGTAAGTTATTAAATTCCCAGAAATGCTTACAGAAGAGACAAAGCCCAAAAGTTTGTTCGAATTTCCATCACGATTGACTCGAACATTCCTCAAAGAGTGATAATACGGCGACGAACGAAGGAAAATGATTCAACGTCGCAGGTCGGTATTTAATAACTTTACATGTGGCTGAGCAATATCGATCCGGAAGACCGACGAGCGCGGAGTCGTCCTGGCGCAGGATAACAGGTGCTTCTCTCGCCCCTCCCTCTCAGAGAGAGAGAGAGAGAGAGAGAGAGAGAGAGAGAGAGAGAGAGAGAGAGAGACTCACACTCGCGCGCCGCCGAGCAGACCTTCGTGAGCCCAACCGGTCTCCTGCCTTGGAACAGTTTCGAACTCGCTCCTCGCGCTACCACGTGCCAATATTTACCAGGATACCACGAGAGGATTTCCGCTTCTGCGTAGGGAGCGAGCGGTCAGAAGTCAGAGGCAGCCTGAACGGCAATAAGAGGAGAAAGGATTCGTCTCTCGACACGCGATAGGAGGGAGAGGGCACGTCGGGTTAGAAGGATAAGCCGACCGGGAGAGCTTGCTCGTGGCGAAGATCGCCAAGGACAATAGAATCCTGTGCGAAGGATCAGAGGAGCAGGACGCTGGGCTGGTATACGAAACGACGCCGCGCTTTCGTGCGCGTAGCTGATTGGAGGAATAGGGGGGGTGCCTCCCCCGATTCGGGTTTCGTTCGAACGCGTCGTATGATACGTCGGCCTTAGGTCGACCGACTTTTAATCGATGCCGCGAAGACTGGGCTGCGCCGCGCCGTGTGCCGGCTTAATCGAATTATGTGTCCTAACGTCTAAGCGAACAACAGCGTAACACACCGCACCGGATATGACGAATATATTTCGGTATTCTAAATCGAGTGAAGAATTAAACAGTTAGCTGGCGATCAATACTCGAGAGTTGTGCCGAGAAAACTCTACATAAATAAACCGAGATTTCGGAAAAGAATTGTACGCGGGATATTTGTTCTCTCTTTTTGTATTAAATTGTATATAAAATTATTGACTTATACTCAACTTTTTCAATTTTTTCTCTCTAAAGCACGTCTCGCGTATGCGTACCGCAGAATTGCATGAAAAATAAATATCGAGTAACAAAAGCAAAGCAAATATTAAATAACGCATAAATAAAATACGAATTAAACACTGATTAATTGAACTTGTTATTATCATTATTGTTACTGCTAACTGCTATTGTGCTGCAAAGAGTCGATGTATTTCGCAATACGTCTTTTTCCCTTAATACATGATTAATTTTTTTTTTTTATCGAAGAACCACATAATTGTTTGTCAATAGAGCAAGATAGACGCTAAAGAAAAAGAGCTATATAATAAGTGCACGGTTTCCTCATATTCCTTGTTATATTATTTATTCGCCAAGCTCCCTTCTACCCAAAAAGACAAGAGCGAAGTTCAGCGATTCTGAGAAAGGTCCGTCATCGTTCAACATGTCTGACACAACACACGCCACCGAATGCACCGCGCGTAGGCGCGCGAGTACACCCGGTAGGCACCCAAGTAGCGGGGAACCGAGGCCCTTTCTCCGGTTCGCACCACGTTACGGCCGCAGCGCACAGCAGATCGTGCGATCCCCTCGTTCCTTATTCTAATGAATCCGGTTAGCCTTAAATATGGTCGGGGGCCTCCCCTTTTATTGGCTCTCCGATCGAGGGATTCCCCGGGGCCCGGAGTCACGCGATACCGGCCCCCCCTTTCCGCGGCGGAGACACAGTACCGCATCGATGGTCTCCCTCCTCCTCCTCCCACCCCTTGTTGGAAGTCCAGACTGAGAAGTGTAGAAGCACCCACCGCGTGCGCGTAATCGGAGAAGCGCCGCTAATTATTGCCCTAATCAAGCACACCGCGATTACGGTTCGATTACCGAGCGCGTTCCTCGGCGAATGTTAATTACGTATCGCCTTTACAACGCTCGCTCCCGGGTGGTACCGAGTTCGTTGTGTGCAAGTCTTCCTTCACAGAACCTATTAAGTCATTACAGAGAAAACGGACGTACCACCCAATAATACGCGATGATAAAATACAAAACATTAATATGTAATAATGATTTATATATAACATTATTAATTGTTATGCAATAAAATAAATAATATTATTGAGAGATTCAGATGTAATAATATTACACAATTCGTTCTTTTCTGATCTTATACACGCGTTTTTCGTTACGCGTTTCACCAATTAGACTTTCTCCTTTTTACTTATATATCATCTGTTTCTGCAAGAATTATATAAAAATTGCTGATAAACAATCGACGTTTTACACGCGGCGATCTAACATGACGTTTATAGTGCATTACAGATTATAATCGTAGATCTATAGACGCACGTTCCGGAATACGAAGAAAAAATTATCTTATAGACGTCCCATAGCGATAAAGGAATTAATCTCAAGAGAATACAAACACGTTGCACGTTTCTCAGTGCTACAAACTCGCCTTGTTATCGCCGTTATCCGAAGACATATCGTCTACGAGCGATCTGACATGCGGCATATATGTATATCCAGCTGCAAAGGCGCAACAACGTTCAACGGCGCGGCGAGAAGATCGAACGAAAATCGGGCGACGAGCCAAGCAACGCGGGCGAATCCTACGGCCGAAACGCGATAGAACTTGATCGAGGTCACAATAACACGTTATTTCGAGATCTCTTTCGCGGGCATCGCCCGTAATAATACCGCGTAATAATTCATTATATACGAACGAAGCGCGACCACGCTGACCGTGGCAGCGCGTACCTGTAACGTCAATATTGCGTTTATCGCGGTTTTTTTTGCCGCTATCGGGCGAAATTTATGCAGCCCTGCTCAAATTGCAGTAACTCGTATATATTCGCGAACACGCATCGCGTGTCAAATAAATTCACATTCGGAAGCAAAAAAAAAAGTAGAGAATTCATCCTGACAGGGCGTAGCCTTCGATCTGTGCTATGGCGGACTACGGGAGAGAAGAGAGATATCGCCCAGCCAGTAGAAATACACATTTTTCAATTTAACTCCGAGACGTAAATCAAACATCACCGTCCCTACACGCAAAATATATATGTTTATTAGATTTACAAAGAAAAATTGTCAATTTATAGCAAAACTTAGAGAAACCAAGATAGATCTAATAATAACTTTATTGTTATAATTTAAGCTATTAAAAAGAGAAAAAAGTATTATATATATAGTAATATGTCCCTGATACTGTGGACTCCACTTAAAATTATGCTGTACAATAATTAACGCTATCACTTGCAAGATATCTTTAAGTGTTCTCAAGTGTATAGGTACCGAAGCTGTGAAACAACTGCCGCCATGACAGATACGATTTTTCGTTAATTTATCTATTAATTTACTTATGTATGAACACATACGAGAATTTATTTTACTTACTACATCTAGATACTCATAATGGCTTTTCTTATTTAAAAAAATTTTTCCGTTTCTTTAAAGTGTCCTTTTATTTCCAGTATGTTTTATAGGAATTTAGATTATATATAATAAACTGTCGTTTATTATACTGAAGTCACAAATTTGAATATAGTTAAAAGATAGAAATACAAAAATTAAAGCAAGGACTCACATAGTCATTGATTTTTCATTGATAATGTAGTTCTGATATTCGTAACTTAAAAAATTGAATTACTTTGTAATTTCCATTGGAACCATTGAAGAGTTTGACAACTCTAATTCTCGATACATAAATGTTGATAGAATTAATACAGGAATCTAGATAAAAAGCATATGTATATCGAAGATAGGACGTATAGAAAAATTAATTTTGTCCGCGCGCCTCGAGATACTGATCGTCGACAAGTATCTTCTGTCTAGCGACAAAACGCTTAATCAGTGAAAGAGGTTGCGGGTGCAACGTTTAACACCAGTGCTTGTATTTCGCTCAAAACAATACCGGGTACGGATACGAAAGCGTCAAGTCGATAAGGTGGAGGAGGAGGAAATATGTGTTCGTGTTCGCGCGCAATTTTCTAGTACGTGGACTTATCGATCGCCCGGCAACGCTCCTTAGTACGCGGACAAGACATTGGCGGTATTACGATAAATAAGTTATGCTTTTCCACTATTCACTCGGTCCGACTATTATCAATCGCGTTTGTCGCCCGCAATTTCTTCCATTACGCAAGACATATGTCGAGAATGGTGGAATTCACACGCGAACGAGCGACCTTCATCTCGATCTTGTTTCGATCTGTCACATGATCGAATTGACGGACAATCAGCACACTTTGTTGCCGAATGATATTCTAATTTGTCACTGCGAACGTTGCGGAATTCATTTATCGTGGCAATAAAATATAGATTTAAATTGTGGAGTCTCTCTTAATTCTATTGGCGTTTTTATATCGAAAAAAAAACTTTTATTAAATTATCCGAAATTTATACTGACGGTGATCAAAGATTAATATATTATTATTTGTTATTAATAATAAGTAATACTATATATTATTATTAACAATATTAATAATAACAGCACAGCGACAAATCAATAGTATATTAATGCTGATCATTATTATTTTATTATACTTTGTATCATATATTTATTATTACTACATATTATATTGATATATCTGTTAAATGTTTCCTCGTTTCTTTCCTATTTTACAAATTTCGCAAATTAGAATTATATCACTAATGTAATTAGAGCTCCGATTACAAGCCATCATTTGCACGGACAGAAATATAGGTGCGGAAATTGCGGATAAGAAGAGAGGTCTGCAAGGAATGTAGGAGGGAATTGTTCGGCGAGGTAATAACGTTTCTCTATATTATTGCTGCTCTACTGTCTACTATTCCGCACTATCGACATAGTAGAGGTAGTTTGCTCAAGGCAAACGCGCGCGACGGTTTGTTGAACGAGATAAGCGCTCGTGGGCGTAACGTGTTCCATCGGCATTATTGTTATTTAGCGGCACCGATAACGAGCGAGATTTTACACTACGCGGCGCGTTACGCGATACGGCATTGCCCTCTCTCGCGCGTGCAATTCGTTCGTACACCGATACTGTGACGATACCTGACGCTGAAAAGCGCTCGCGAGTGAAAGTCGATTCGCGATCGACGAACGTCGAATCAATTACGGGCGAACGCTGTTAACCTTTTCCGACGCGCGCGCGTCAATGGGAAAAATTAATTTCTTCTCTGCATGCCGCGTCGGTCATTCGTCGCGCGAAAATGCGAAATAAATAATGATCGCCGAGCAGAACCAGTAACTTAGTAGTTGCAATGCTCTATGCGCCTACGTGCAATTAATGGTCAAACGTGGAAAACTTCAATAAAATATTGTATTTAAATATTGTATTTTAACATTTTTCATTTTTTATTTATTATTATTAATATTGCAGTAAATCGGCAACGGTTACTCGTTGAAATATCTGAAATTGTGCGTTGTATTTACACAACTTCTACCATAAACGAATATTCGACCTCGATAACATAAAAATTTGAGCTCTCAATAAAAGAATAAATGCTTCAATAATTAAACAAACTGTTCCAATCAGATACCGTAAGATTGCTGAATATTTTCCCGTTTAAGAACCTCGAAGATCTTATAAATTCACCATTACACAAAATAATGTGGAGCCTCGAGATACAGGGCAAGAATTAATCTCTCAAATATTTTAAGCGAATGTTTTTCAATGTAAAATGTTTTTTAAAAATCTCTACGTTTCTATTGCAATCATTGAAGAAGAAAATTATATCAATCGTTTTATATCGTCCTATAGAAACCCAATTTTCACTCCCGACTGTATCATCGGATATCGGACCATATTGCTTTTTGTTTTCTGCATGCGGTGACCGATTTAGCAAGCGCACACTTCTCCGTGAAAGAAATTCTATTCGTTCCTCGCGCAGATGCAGACGCGAAGAAATCCGTCGCTCTCGCTCGCGAGACGAGACACACCGGTAGGAGAGACCGGTCACCATATTGTAGTCAACCGAGGACCCGAGAAAGTCGGGCAATAAAAGAGCCGGTAGGCGCGGCAGTTCGAGCCGGTAGTCGAACGTGCCGGATAAGATAAGCTCTCTCTCTCTCTTTCTCTTTCACTCCGCCAAGTTCTCTCTTTCTCTCTCGCTCGTCGAGCGATTTCCTGCCGCGGAAATAAGGACATCCTCGCTTGCGCGCGCTCTTGCTTTACCCGCGTCCGCCTGTCTTTAATCAACTGGCGCGCGCGGCCGCGATTATCTCGCGCCGATATACAAACTTCCTCTCCTAGGGACGGACAGCATCGCCATAGGCGTAGACGGAATGCGCCCGGGAATGTAACCGGGCCGCATCGGGAGGCCTGGACGCTCCGTCCTGCCTCTCATTGGGCGATATTTCTTCGACTCGTTATGCACCGTATCTCGCAGGTAAGATGAATTACGTTGTCAGACATCGCGCGCTGGTTTATACGGATACGGGGCACGTCTGACAAACTTCGATATAGGAGCAATTTACGAATAATTATAAATTTCCACCCACACGTTCACTTTATATTATTCAAAAAATAACCCAGAAATTCAATCAAGTTTTACATTAACGACACATTACACAAGAAATTCGCGAATCAAAATACTAATAGCAAGAAAATTCTTAAAAAAATATATATACACATATTTATAAATTTTTATTTCAAACGGTAGTTGTGTCGAGATGGAAAAGTTTAAAACTAGTCAATCTGAGATTACGGTCACCTGTCACGCGGTAATCACTAAACTGTCGCACGCGCGACTCACGAACACGCGACTGTCTAAACGTAATTTGTGATTGGCTAACTTTAAACTCTTATATCTCAACAACTATTGCTTAAAATAAAAACTTACAATTAAATTATTTTATTTAATTATTCGAGAACTGTCCTGCTATATTTTGATTCGCGAATTTCGATATTCCGTGCTGTTGCGATCTATTCACCGTATACTTATCGTCACAATATAAAATGTCTCCATATATAATAACGGCACGAAAAATTGTACGTTGCTCCGATATTGTTTTCGCAGATCACGTTTGAGCAGCGGTTACGCGTACAGGGAGGTACAACAAGCGGGAGATACTGTCGCGATAAAGGGCAAAGCACAAATTCCACACTAATGCCCTTTTATTCATCCCGCAGATATCCCGCAGATACGTTTTCCCGGCAAATTCCGATGGATTTAACGACGAAAGCCTACGCAGCGGCGGCGTCCGCGCGTTGCGCCGCACTCGGCCGTAGGTAGCGAGCGAGCTACCTATGGGATTATCGACGAAGAAGATAGAAAGAGGGATGCCGGATTCGCCATTAAAATTAATGAAAGCGACACGCGAGCATGAATGGAAACACGATCCGCGTGGAATATATGTATATTCTAGAACCTACCGGCGTGTATCCCCTCGAATTTCCATGGTTGGTTCGACGCTTGTCTTTCAGATCATCGATGCTACGATGCCTGACAAATGTACATTTTTATTTTACCGCACATTTTCTTGTTCATGCAGAAAAATTAAATTAACGATATATCTCTTTGTTTCGGAAATGATACAAACCGGCCCGAATAATACGGATGTTAAATTCGCTGTGGCAGGATAATCTCGGCGAAACGTCCGCGCGAGCAGATTAATGCGTCTGACAAGCAACGCGGAAATCAACACGTTCTAACACAAATTAAGATCCGTGAACAAACGTTTCATGTTATTTACGAGGTCGGCTCGTTAGCTGACCGGCGAGGGTGTGAATAACGTAGCGTTAATTTACGAAAATCTCCAGTTACGACGACGCCGTTGCGTGCGGCAGACCGAATATCGCACGTGTGCCCTCGTAATATTGCCTAGCTGCATACTAGAGCAAACTCGTGCCAGGCATAGACCGATTTTCTTGGCCGACTGCCAGAGGATAATGTATGCTTTCTTTTGAAGCTGCGTCGGGACTCCTCGCAGAATATCCTCTGCGGGTATAGATATATTTGGAGCCTACCGAATAAATGGAGAGAGAACGTACGACTGATCTGACTTTTGAAATCGCAAATTCCACGCGAGTTATCATAAACGTATCGTTGAACGTATCTAAGGCGTCGCTAGTTTGTAATTAGAGACTATGTATGTCTAACATGATAATACGTTTCGTAGCGCTCTATTTCGAATAAAAATGTTTTACTACAATATGTTGCGCCAATTCCGTAATATAAAGATTATCTCTGTACACGGAAAGAACAATCTTAGAGCAATAACTAAATTTTTTAACTATAGATCAGAAAATAATTTTATAATGGACCATCAAAATAATGATGTAGGACGCTCAAGCATGATAATGTTGCTGCAAACAATTTTGACATTTTAGCAAGTAAAACACCCGATAAAATTTTTTAAATGCTTCAACATAATTATTTTTATTTTAGATCTGTATTTCAGCAAAATTGCTCTCTCTCTCTCTCTCTCTCTCTCTCTGTGTGTGTATCCTTTCATAAAAACACGTGAAATATTGGCGGACTAAAAAAATTACACGTGTACGTGTTGCATAATATATCTAATATAGTATCTACTAAATATCTAAAATTACACACACACACACACACACACACACACACACACACACACACACACAATTTTAAATATATATAATTAATAAACAAAATAATGTAAATAACTATCATTTTAAATGATTAAAAGATTGATTTGTCTTAAATATAAATTCTATCTTCACTGAAATAAAGTCATACAATGCTTGAACAGTCCAATGAAAATTTGTACGTCCTATTTCCCAAAATTACCCTCTCTTCTTTAAAACTTCAATATTTTTCCCGGTCAGCGTAACTGCCTTGACTTAAATGTCATTCAGCTACGAGGAGGACAAAATGCAAGGTACAGATTTTCTTCTTGAATATTTCTGAAGCATTTTCCAATATCTTTTAAAAGATGTTGTGCGAGAAGAATGATGTGACATTATACTGATAACTATTTAAGTATTGTACCTCATTCTAAATAACGGTAAAATGTGTATTAAAGGTAATTAGCCAATCTTTTATTATATGAAATAAGTAGTATATTTCTCAGGTGTTTGCATTATTTTTTCTGTCCTGTGGGCGTACATTAAGAACTTGAATAATTAGATATATCTTTTACAATAATCTTCTACAATAATAAATTAGTTATTATTGAAAAATGTTATTTAAAAGAAACGAGATCAGTTCTTAAAGTTTTGTGTTGAAAATCGGATTTTCAATTACGTTTAAATATCGTCGTATTTAAAGTCATATAGACGTCATTCATCGTTACAGCCCCATGTTGGTATCGCTATATCAAAATGCGGAGATAACCCCACGAGGAAATCTCTCGAGAAAACAACGACAGTGACATCCGGTCGTAACCAGAAAATAATGCGCTGTAGTGTTACACGCGTCGTGTAGGTGGTTGATGAAAAAAAAGGGTGAGAAAAGAAACTGTCGGTGGCGCAAAACGGAAACGAGGAAAGCAGCGGGAAAAGAAAAAAAAAACGAAAAAGAAAAAGAGAAAAGGCCACCGCCGGGCGGGTCAGCATAAACGGAATCTCGAAGAGCCGATATATATTTTTCTCGTCTCAGCTACGACTTTCGTGCGCCGCTGAACCGGTTTTTTTTATCCACTCAGTTTGCATACGCCATTATGCGGCGTGGCCGGCACCGAACGACCGTAGAAAATTCTGTAACTAATGGCGCACGTCAAACGATGCGTCTCACATGCGTACACGCTTACGCACACACGCGGGACGCGTGTATGCGCGGATACCGCGCGCGGCGGTCGGAGGAGCAAAACAACCGTGCCGAGGCGTACTGACTGGAGATACGTCTGCATTGGAACTGCGTTTACGGCGAGAACACGTAATCGCAATTACGTAAACGCCCGTGGCGCACATATAATCTGCGCCCGACGAAGCTGCGCCGCGAGCGTTACCGTTGCGAGCAACTTACATTGTTTGCCGCATACGGACGACTCCAAACTCGCGTAATGGCCTCTTTCGCCGTGATGCACATTTATTATAGTGCATCATCTCACAGTTTCAAACACTTTGTCCAAAGTTACAGAAATTTATTCAGCTACAATGAAATTGATAAATTTAAGTGAGATAATAATTAGTGAGGATGATTATTCAACTCTGTTAAAAAAACAAATGATTATACTATAAAGTAATTTAAAGACTTGCATTGCTGCAGTATGTGCACGAATTTGTAATTATCTATCTCGTAATCGACGTAATCAATTCCCGACAAAAGATTATAATGCAACGTGAGTCATGTTTATTCGCTCGGCGGGCGAAGAGCCAATTATTTGCAAGGTTGGGAGATTAAAATGGAAACTGCGTCTGAGATACAAATAAGTCATGTATTTACAACACAAGCGATCCTGGTTTTCCTATGAAAACAACTTTCGGACACCGCTGCCCATACGATTCATGCATCGTCGTTCGCCGGGAGTAGATCCGCATCAAATGACTCGCGTAATTATTACAAACGCATAATTAACATCGCGCTCGGCGGAAGGTAAAAGACGATCGTCATTGCCGGCAGGAGATCGGCGCTGTTCGTTGGCTAATCCAGGTCCCGCCGGGGACCTGACATTGGCATCTATTATACAGGTTTCGCGGTGGGAACGAGTTATTGCTTCCGTACATTACCTCCACTCGCGGTAGAGCCACCGGCGACCTTCGACCCCGGGGCACCGCAACGTTCATCGGCTTCCTAGGTGCTCGCCTCTATCGACTTTGCGTCAACTCTAGCGAGAACCTTCGCGGTTAGGTTTTGAGACTCGTGATAATTTAACTCGTTGCGTCGACGAGAGATTCCGAGAGACGAAGAGAGAAAGAGAGAGAGAGAGAGAGAGAAATGGAGAGGAAGAAATAAAGTGGAAGAGACGAGCCTCAACGTCGCTCGTAAAGCCAGGTCCCAGGGCTCGAGTCGAGGATGATTGACGTTGGCCGCATCGCGTCCCGCCGCCGCGCCGCGCGCCGGTGAAAGCGCGATAAATTATTTTTTCCCGCCAACCCGATAGCTAACGCGATAATTCGAGGAACGTTGAAAACGATCGACGATGCCGCGGGCGCGTCATAAAGCACGCTTCGAGATCTCGCGGTGACTTTCCGCCGCGCGTGACGCGCGCTACCAGCGCGCTCTCCTAACATTTTTCCACGATGATATTCGCGCGCGCGATTATTATCCAGCGGGATACACTAGCAGGCGAGCCGGCGGGCTAAATTATGGCAAATCTCGCAACCAGCGAGTATTTATAGTTGTCACTGAAACGCACGCACGTGACACTTTGAACCATATTTCTAGCACGGATGTGTCGTAAATACAGCACGCGCATGATGCACGCGTGTTATAAATATTCATCCGTTCGCCGAGAGAACACGGCGGATTTTTAATTCGCATCGCGAGAGAAATATTATTCGAAACACAACGGTAACTTGCGGGAAATTGCGATTCAACTTCGCGAAGCGCTCGATCGATTTTTTTATTTTACGATTGACTGAATCGTCGATTGAACAATAAAATTAATGTCAATTAAGAAAAACTAATTTTAAATCACCAGAGAATTGTCCTCCGAAAAGATGCATGTGTGCACGCGTCGTAAAATATTTAACAAATACAATTAATGTGATGTGTGTTTAAAAAGGGTTTTGAATATTTAGATCGTTTCTCATTCCAGTAGTCCCAGTTAAGTGAAAAGATGTGTGTGAACGAGCCATAACAGATTCGTGCCACTTTTATAAATCTTTTTTTTTCCAATTTAAAAATCATGTCCTTTTCGTATGAAATATCACAAAAGAATTCGACGCCAGTAAAGCCCCCCCGCACGCCCACTTGAGTCGGCTCGTCGAGTGGTCTATTATCTTCGAGTAGTCCGATAACCGTATTGACATGAGAACGGTAATCTACCGGGTGACCCACGGTAGCGCTATAAAGTTACGAGCGCGTTGATTGAAAATGAAGAATATCGAACGATGCGATGGACGTAAAAATGAAAGAAATATCGGTTCGCAGCACCCGATCTTGGTGCATAATAATAACTTTGGTGTGAATTTTTACACGTCGCATGTTCGCCGATCTCGAAACAGTCTTTAACTAAAGCCGGAATACATAATATCACAGATTAAATCAACGAGCAAAATTCTTTACGGTGTTTTAAGATGCTGGCGAACATCAGTATTATTAAATGGAAAAATTATTATTAGGCGCCATTATTCGCCGCAGATCGATATTGACTCTTTTATTTTTATGTTTAACGTTTATCGGTCCTAATTTTTCTTATTACTGTTAACTGTGATGGATGCAAAGTATTGGAGTACCTATTTAAAGAATGCTTCTTCTCCAATAGCATTCTTGTCAATTCCTGTTGTTCTTTTATTCTTGTGACAGACATTATCATGTTTTTGCTTTTTTGTAAAAACATATCTTCTCATGTATTAAAAAAACCTAAAAATACCCTGTTTGGATACAATTATTAAATTAAGATACGTCCTGCGTATGAAAAAGAAAGAAAGAAAGAAATACATATTCTGAGAGATAAGCTGTATAGAAACCAAAATAAGATTTGGTTTCAAAGCAGGAACCAAAATAAGATATCGCTTTACAATTTGAAAGGGACATCGATATCGACGATAGCGCGTCAATAAATATCTCCCAAGGCTTTCGAACATAATCGTGCATTCTCAGCGCGTGGACTAAAATACTACAACTGCGACTGTAGTAAGAATTGATCGAGAGGATATAAATTTTTCAAGCAATCCAAAATGAAGTCCCCAACCAACGTGGCTTATCCCGCGAGCGAGGTTTTTCTCGAGCGGGAATAATTAGATTATCGGGTATATATTCACGAACGGTGATATAGGAGAGGTCGATGCCATCGCGAGACACAGATAAAATAGACGCGATATTTTGCGAGTTCAAGAAACGGGAATCTTAACTTTGGCTGAGCGTTCGAATAAATATAGATTTCCGGATGGCGACATATAGACTCGTTAAATTTAATGAGAGTCCGACGGTAACGTCCGGGAAAGGGAAAACTTTTCGAAAGGGAAGGAAGAGGAATGGTCCCTAATAATAAGGTACTGTAAAGCGAACCTCCTTCCTCCCTTTTCTTTTTTTACAAATCGTCTTACTCAATGTCGACGCGCGATGTTACCGCGTCGCGAGGGAGGCCAACCCCTGCGCCACTTGTATTTATTTGTCGCCAACGAGGGTTTGCTCGAGGGGTCCCGAGATTTACAATGGTGTGTACTCATTGACGGCCCGAGACATGAAATCTGGTTTAGCCACCTGAGATACGCGCTCCCATTATTTCCCTCTAATGGCATCCGCATTTTATCACACACAAACGATTAACTACGTAACTACATATTATCTGAGTTTTAACATAAATTATATTACAGGGGTCTCATTTATGCGCCAAATATTTTTCTTCATAATTACGATGCATTCAAAAACTCGCGAAAATTTTGCTTTTATCTTCTTTTATGAATTGTGCAATAAACTTTGTAAATAAAAAAAGTATTTACTGTTTGTTATTTTAAGAGCTATTACGGTTCTAACTTGTAATTTTAATTAATATTTAATCATTAAGTTTGTAATCATTAAAGTATTCTTGGAGAGAAGTCATTTGTACGGTGTGCAAAATGATCATGAATGTACATAGTTTTAACCAGGAGTTCCAGATTACCTTTGAAATTTTACACCTGTATATGTAAGATGTACAGCATTATCGTGTGTCGCGATCGTGAGGATGGTACGATGGGAAGCGACGAGTTCTCAACACCCGTCGGCTTGCAATTACGCGACATTGTGTACCGAAATCGTATCTATTCCCACCTGAGTCGGCGCCGGCAAGAAAAAACATTCGATCGGTATTAGAACGATTACAATACGCCACGCCGGGGCGACTGTGTCTCTCCCGCCTGTGTGTAACTAGCAGAAAAAAGTGGCCTAACTTTCAGCCCGGTCCCGGAGGGTACGCCAGCCTCGGCGTACCACCTGACATATGTCACTCACACTCGGATCTGCGAATTTCCCCACGATCTGCCAATCCCCTTTCGACAAGGAGATCAAAAATATAAAAAAAAAAAAGAGGAGAGAGAAGAGGAAGAACGGTAGGATTCTCTTTCAGCTTTCTCACGAATGAAACTGGCTAAAACAGTGCCCGATATCGAACGAATTCAATGACAAATAATAAAAATTATTTTCAAAGAATCATGCGATTATAACAGCAGCGCGAGGTTTATAAATTATTGTAATGTAAATAATTAGATTCAGGAAAATAATCACTAAGCATTTCTTCAAAAATTGTCGGTTCATTGAATGGCCTCTAAAGCAAACGCCTCCAAGAACATCCTAAAGCTTTTATCTTAACACTCTGTTAAAACTGAAAATGAGACCTCTATGTCCTCTCGCGTTTGCACCGACGATCGTACAACAACGTGTCGTCTCGCTCGTCATCCCACATAATTTTACAGCGGTTGCCGTCCGCCTCCGGGCGACCTTATGGCACTCGTTACTCTCCAAGGATTCCCTTCTCTGGAGGATACACGGTCAAGATTCGTAAGTACGTAATCACTGAGATGCCTCGAAACCTGCTCCTTCGTCCCTCCTTGATGGGTGCGTTCATTGAGACCTCATTCATATGCATACCCGGTCGCGTAACAGGCATAACGTAAAGCGGCTTATTATTGCCGCTTGGCTCGCATGATAGTGCTCGAAAGTTATGATCGGCACGCCTGCGCGAGAAGTCAAACGATTACAACGATTGATAAAACATCGAAAAACAAAACGTTAATTCACTCTCTATCATATTAAAAAATATTTTCCTCATTTCTTTTTTTTATGAATAATTTAAAATATTCTCTATTAATCTCTTTTTTGGTCTAAAAATTATTCAAAAACGCATCGTAATATTGTTGAAATTTCTATATAAAAAAAAATATATATATATAATATCCTCATATCTCAGTAATATTTATAAACAGAGTTTTAGTACAGCAAAAAAATTACATTTAAAAGCTATATAGAACAATTGTCTTCTTTGCTCTAATAAAAGTTATTAATGAGCATCAAATTTTCTTTGATTATAATAATGTTACAACAAACATGTTCCATTGATATTTTAGAGTAAAAATTTTCGATTGAGTTTGCTAGTAAATTATATATTTGCTGTATATTTGCGATATATTTGCTGTACCAACAAATCTGTGCTGCGCTACAATACCAATGTTTATTAATTACAATCATTAATTTCAGGTAACTCTGAAGCTTAGTTAAACAGAAAAGAGGTTGTTCATACATTACATTTGTTGAATAAAGAAAGTTTTTAATTGTTACAAAAAATTCTTTTTTTCTCCTAAGATATTTAAAATAATCAAATTATAATAATATCAATAAAAAATACGTGTAAATGAAGTGCATTATGATAGATTATCTCTTTTTAAATATATCCATTTTTCTTAAACACGGTTTTACTAAAATATCTAAAAATTTATCTAGATACAAATCTGAAAATAATTTTTATTGGACTTTCAAAATAATTAAGTAGAACGCTTAAGATTAAAGAATCAAATTTAAACCAATTCCTTCAGTTAAACAAATTTTGTTATTTTTCACTTTCATGTGTCGAAATTATTTTAACACAAAATATGTAGTTAAAAGAACCTCATTTAATCAATCCGTTTCTGTGATTAAATTGCTTAGTTTTAAAGTAAACCGTGTCCATGTTAACTTAATCATACGTTTAATGGTAAGTGATAAACTTTGTATAAAATTTAACATTTTTTGAGTTTAAGTTGTTTAACTTTATTGTTTTAGTTAAATAAACGACATACCGAGTAGAAACAATGACCTTCAGAAATGATTAAAAATAACTCAAATTGGGTATAATTTATCACTACAAACTTAAGTTGAGCGTTCTAAATAATTATTTTAATAATACAAAACAATTATTTTCAGATCTACGACTAGTCAAATTTTTAGATATTTCAGCAAAACCATTCCTTCCGTGCACGTATGTAATTGTTCCTTACAATCATGTCATCTGTCACATGCTCTATATCTATAACAGATTATTTATTGTTATTATTTATTATTATACCGTACGCGCTTAGCAATCGTGCAACGAGATACCTAAGCATCCGCGGCATGTAATCGCTGTCTCGCAATCGATTACCCTCGCCTCTTTATATCTTGAAATCTCGACGGTTCGCGATGCCGAGAATTGCGCGGGTTGCAAGGCATGCCGCGGAAAGTTCTATGCGCCGCGGAACCGCGGAGGACGTTAATGAACCGATCGAACGAACGTAAACGATGCCGCCGCTCGCTTGCGCCCCTTCGTGTGCGGTGGCGTGCATCCGCCGCGCGACTCGCCGCTCTCCAGGCTCGTTTCTTCTTCCACGTTCTTCCTTCCAGGCGAGACGTCCGTTCCCGTTCATCTTTTTCTCTCTCTCTCTCTCTCTCTCCCCTCAGCAAGAGAGATTTATTATCGCGCCGCGGCGCGAGCATGCACGGGAATACGCGCGTTAGGAGTCACAGACGTCCGCGAGAAAGACGCGAGAAAGTATTACCCCCCGCATATTTACACACAATAGTGCATGAGAATGGCTTATGAAAAATATATGGATTAAACGAGCGGTTTTATCATGTCGCCCGGTCATTGTCAGCCCTGCGCCGGCCGATGCTAAATCACCATCCGAGAGAGGCAGAAGGAAACGATCGCCGATCTGTGTAACGTGCTTCGCGGCCACGATCGATGATTGTTAAAGATAAAGTTTATCCCGTAAGACGTACGCAACGCACATCGCAATTTAAGCTCTAATTGATGAGGCGTTGCTTCAACATTCATCATCGACAATTGTAAAAAGATAAGCATAAATAATACACGTTTTAGCACGATAATGAATTCGCCAAATATGTAATTTATTATAGTAATACTACGTGTGACTTTTTCTCAAACGTTAACGATTATAGAGTACTTGTTTGTTAAAAATTAAGTGTAGTAATTACACAATTGCGCATTAAAAAAGTTTCACGTGTACTTAAGATCTAATAACACGAAACACTGTGTTTATGTCGGGATTCGTACTTCTACAGCGTTCAACGAGAGTTAATTCAGGACAACTAATGGCTATTCATAAGATCGGTGATTTATATATCCCGCGTAAGATTAATTGAAACGCGTACGCACGAGAACCGTAGTTCTACTTTCATCGGGTCGTTGTACTCTTCTGCGCAATTAGCGTTACTATTCCTTACTTGGGGAGTTTTCCGCGTGCGCTTCCATATGATTATATAAACTGTAAACCGGGATCAGCCGAGTCCAAGTTTTCGACCTCAATTTGAAGACCTCTTTTACGACTTTTGACACTTTTAAACTTTCAAATAAACTTCTTTTGATACTTTAAACTCTCAAATAGACCTTTTTTGAACCTATTGAATCATTTACGGTTTTTGTGGAGCGTTTAAAGGTTTTAAGAAATCGAGACTAAACTTCTTTTGAACCTGAAATTTAGGAAATTTTCCGATATCTGCCATTTTGAGGCCCAAGGTAGAAGCTCGATAGATCTAATTGAGGTTGAAAATAGGACTAAAATTTCGATTCGAGCGAGTACGTCTACTAGACGTTTGAGAGATCGATGAAAGACGGAGAATTCATCACATCTCTCGTACGATTTGCGTAAACAAACTTCCTTCCCGCAGTGGAATTTATTTTATCGAGATCGCGCGAGAAGAAGAGGGACGAGCGTGTAGAAAGAAGCATGTCACGCCTCATTAAGCTTTCTGATATGGATGTCCCGACGAGATAAAAGGTGCGATATCTTCGCGCTCGTAATAGACAATCACCTCTTCCCAGATCCCTATTTAAACCCCGAAATCCACCCTTTCCCCCTCTTCCCGTTCCGATCGTCCCCTCTGCGCAGAAGAACGCGCAATTACAAATTCCCACAGTGAACCGACGATTCTCTCGCGTCCCCCCCCCCACTCCCTTCTCCTGCCTTCCCTTCACTCTTTCGTCCCCCTTCGATTGCAACAACCTCCTTTTCCCTCTTTCACCGGTCCGGACTTTCTCGGAGAGAACTCTCACTCTTCCTCCTTCTCTCTCTTTGTCTTTCTCTCTTTCTCACGGATCCGCGTATCCTCGACCCTATCTCACTCTGTTATTCTCTCTCTCTCTCTCTCTCTCTCTCTCTCTTTCTCGCCTCTCTCTCGCTCCGACCGGATGCATCCGGCCTTTCTCGTTATACGCGCACGGGTACTTAATCCCTCCTGAATGGAAAAGGGGGGCGAGAGGAGTGCGAGACGAATATATCTGGCACGTACATACTTAACGCGAGAAGGTGGTGGAACGGAGCAAGTGCGCGGAAGGGCAAGGGAGGATGGTGGATAAATGGACGCACTGTGAAGTTCTGGTGCAGTGATAACGGACAAAAACAAATATGGATTTCGCGTCGTAGCCGACATCGCGATGTCGCGCGCGCGTGCGCTGTCGAATAATATGCAGGCCAAATTTGAATTTCGGAGGAATATGGTAATTTTTTGGCCCACATAATGAAAGAAGGGAAGGAAAGGGAGAGAAGTCCCTTGCGACGCGTATATATAAACGGAATTCAAAGCTCCGGGCATTTGCTGCGTGTCTCGCCGAGGGGATGTCGCTGCTGTCAATAAAATCGTTTTAATTTGGCGCGCGGTACCGCGATACCCGAGTTGGCAGAAACAGATGTCATTGTGCCGTGAGATGCAGGATAATTAAGCTCCGCGAGAGAGACGTATCGGAGTTTTTCATCGAAAACGATATTTCCGGCATTGTTGTTATCAAAATTATAATAAATTATTTCAATTAAATTAATTTAACCGAAATAAGAAAACATCTTTGTATGCAAAATTTGGCCTGTTTAAATATTCCCAGTTAATAATAGCACTGAGGCGTTTGACGCACGTCAAGATTCTAGTTTAATCTATGCTTTAAATATTACACATTTATACACATTTCAAATAATAATATGAACACTCCACTTTAAATATTCACATATAAAATTATAAATTACATTAAAGTCTACTTTTAATTACATTTTCGTCATTCTTCTTTCGTTTACATTCGCATTTTGAAATATTTCGTAATTTCTATTCTATCGATCTTATCTAGTTTGCGAGATAATCGATCGTGGTTTCAAACAGAAAAAAATGGAGAGGAAGAAGGATAAAAGGGGACGTGGTGAAAACGAGGAAAAGAAAGAAAGGACGATAGAAATTGTGTTGGTGAAAGACGAGAAGAAGAGAGAATGAGAATCGGTGCCGAGAGCCAGAAAAAGAGAAGCAGAGAAATCACGCTCTCTCCCACTCGAATGCGCGGTTCTTATGAATCGAGGGGAAGGCGTAACCCAGATTACTGCTCACCGGACTATAATATTACGCGAACAGATCGGTCGGCATATATAACGGGTGATCAAATTAAATACAGTCCTACTTAAAGCTCATCAAGATAATTTTTTACATTAATATCACTCTATCACAAAATGCGTTAATATCCCTAATTACGCAGTAACATATATGTTAGGTTAGTTAGTATTAATTTAAAAATATTTATCATATTGTCGTACTTATTGTCAATCAATTTGTCATTTATTTATTAATAATAAATATGACGTAACAATACATAGTAAATAATCAATGTTTTATTTTCCCCCAATGATTGTATTTTGTTAATTTTCAAATAAAAAGATTACTACCGTCATTTTCTTTCTTGGAAATCATATTTTCGTTTTCGAAAAAAAAGTCTTGCTCCATTCAACGCATTTACTCAGAACCACCCGCTAGATATTCCCGAAGGATAACCTCGGAATGGAGCGAGAGGACATGCCCCCCCTCTCTCTCTCGCTTCCCTTTCTTCCTCCCTGCGTCTCTCCTACTCTCCGCAAGCCGGGTCTCCCTCCAGGCACGGGCAGTGTCAGAATTCTGGCGCGGTACGAAGGGATGGGAACCCTTCATGGTCCGAATTCCCAACCCCGACACGACCTTGCGCTTGCCACATACCTGCACAACGAGCCGCGCGCGAGCGTGTACGCGCGCGTGTACGTATGTATGCGTATAATCGCTTAGTGTAAGTGGGCGCCCGCGTGCGTAGCTTGGCGTGCATTCGCGCACGCACGCGCGTATATTCCTAGACGTGCGAATTTGTATATACCTCGAATGCATCGCCAGCTATGTCTCGAAGGAGCATTCCGCTGCACTTACGTACGCGTGACCGCGTGCGCACGTAGCTGCGCGTGGCAAAAACTGCATAAAGAAACATCCTTTCAACTCCTGGATAAAGATAAATGTGCGAGAAGAATTGTATCCACTCGTCCTAAAAAATTCTGACGCCTAAATCCGCATACAGTTTTGATCTATGATCGAAAAAGTCCTTCTGAATCATTCATAAATTGCTGATCGAGCATTTCCCGTGAAAGCTCGCTAAATAAACGATTTAAATAATGTGATAATGAGATTGATATAATTATCTCCCTCCTATTAATACGTTGCATATAAAACGTCATATTCAAAAAGTTGAATAAAACGCTTCTGTAAAACTTTTATATTCTAAATATCTTTTAACATTCATATTATTATTTCAAAATAACATGAATTTTTAAAAATGTCGTAATTTTTGTAAAAAAAAAAAAAAAAAAAAAACTAAAAGCCATATAATAGCATTTTATTTTCATCCCAAATATTATAGAAACATCTGATGCAAAAATTCTGCACTGAGAAATGTGAAAAACACTACTAAATTTCGTCAGTTACATGTATTTTATTTCCTCGGATGTTATTTAAAAATCGTTTATATAAAAACGACATGTCATACGCAACACAATCCGATGTATATTAATACTTTATAATATAGTTGAATAACAAATATTCACATAGCTATTGTTATCAGCTTTCACGCATGAAAAGCCGTGCATCAACGGCTTTCAGTTTTTTAAAACAAAAAGACGTAGTACCGTGTCATCGATCGCAACAATGTTAAAAACATAATATGAAAATGCAGCTGTATTAAATACGAAATAAAAATACGTAGTTCTATATATCGCAGGTTTCAAAAAAATAATACAAACTTCATGTAAACTTAGTATATAAGTTCAAATATTTCTTAATAAATAAATTTTTATATTAATTGTCAGCAACAACTCGTGTCAAATAGATACTGTTTCTGAAATAATTCATTTTTAATAGCTGCAACATGCTTTTCATTCAAATGAAACACGCAGCACTGCGTCGTGAAATATTTTCAAGGTCTACTTCAAGGCACGTGTATATGTTTGTGCACCGCTTCTCGCCATGCACGACCATGTACGTGTATACAAGCGTAAGTCAGGTCACACGCCTGACCCAGATAAGAGGACCGTACGGAGCGAAACGTGATTGAAAAAAGACGCTCTAGATTTCGCCACGTTTATCATTTCCTCGTGTGCCATCATTGACTAACCAACGACGATATCATCACCCGAGATCGTATCTGCATGGTAGTACAGAGTTGTCGACACGAACATCAAATCGACGTTAATTTACTCGATCAAAATGCGACACGTTTGAAAATCGTTGTCTCTAACACGATTCCGCAGAATGACATAATGATAACGCGAATTGTCATTTATAGCATTAAAGGAGAAAAAAATGATTAAAGTTATTAAAAAATATGATCGCACTCACACAATTGCGATAAAATGAAATTAAGTGCTATTATTTAAACGTCAATTTCTTTTTCCTACCATAGCTATCGCCCCGAGTATTAAAATGACAGGAAATTTACGTGGCTGCGTGCGCTTTGTTATAAAGCACCGGTACGCGGTATTGCAACTTATTCGATAAAAAGAAAAAAAGTTAATACCAGATAGTCGCGCGTAGAAAACAAGACTTTTCAGATGCGACTCTGCCGCAGTCCGTGTGATACGTCGTTTAAAACGCAATATCCATTACCGCGCGAGCCTTTTCGTTCCGGATAGACGCGATTTGCGCCACAGCAGACAATACCAATTAAAAGTGGCGAAAGAGAGAAATAGATAGAACGAGGAAACGAGGAGGGACCGCGCAGCAAGAGAGCCGACAAAGAGACAAGATTGATTACCGGGGACACCGAGGGTGGATACGGAGACAAAACAGATCGAAATACCATGGGGCTCGAGGTTTAGTTTCTATTTGAGCACCCTCCCGCACGCCCGAGTGCCTTACTAATTCCATTAAACGACTACGCGCGCCCATGCCGCCTTCCATACTCTCCCCGTCACGCGGGATCTAAATTAGCGCGCAATTATTTACCCGGAATAACGAATGCGCGTGTGTACCGCGAGCCGCGAGAGAGCGGCGCATCAACTTCTGCGGCTAAATAAAATTCTTCGCGCAACTCTCAAAACTGTGCCAACGTCGGCGCGATGTCGGTCCTTTCGAAAATGCACGTGCGCGATATTCAGCGCACGTTTTGTGAGCCAGTCAGTCTCTGCGCTCGTACCATTTTATCGACGAAATTTTGTTCTTCCCTTCGCGAATCGTACACACTGCATCGCCAAATACGCGAGGCACCGTATTACATTGTCTCGATCTTCTAAATTTTAAACGCTTATCTCGAAGGAATTATGTTTTTTTTTTATAACTGGCAGTTTTGGCAGAAAAATACGATTTTTCGAACAACCTGTTATTTTTACGTAAAGAATACTTTGATTTTATTTTGTCAAATTTTAAATCGATTTGATATACAATAAACTATATTTGATACTGTGCACACAGAAAAAACAATTTCTTTGAATTTAATAAATTTTATCGAATCCAAACAAATTTGGAATGGTCCAAACAAACCAATATTTAAATCTATAAATACGACAAATAGTAGTGTTATTTTTATCAAATAATAGATGTTTGAATGAAACACCAACACTTTTGTTCGAACAAACGTTTTGTATAAGAATACGGTGTCTCAGTGAAACAACTTTTAATCAAATAAAAAGGAATACTAATTCCAATGAAAATTTTTTTCTCTGTGTAGTGTTGATCTTTCGTGTTACGTTTGAAAATCATGGATCAATAAAGAAAATAATGTTTCTTTCGTTTTCTTAATAGTGTCATGTGTGCGAAACGTTAAAGTTTCGAAGCAGTGTTACAACTTCCGGCAAAGATTTAAAAAATGTCACCGATGTTCTGCGCTGCGAACGCGAGAGAGTGGAAGACAGGAGAAACACAATAAGCGGAAGCGCCATTGCCGCGTCCGTCGTAATGAATTGCAGTGACGCACACACGATGATGTGCTTCGGTGACGTAACGGCGACAAGCTTTGACGAACTTACAAAAATTGCGACGTATCGCGTCGCGATCGTAATAGAGAACGAATATATCACGCACGACGAGAAATCGCCTAGTAGAGAATCATCATTCTGTAAACACGAGAGAATAAATGTCCGGCGATTAGCTGTGAACCAAACACTTCAAAGTGCATTTCTGCCCTAATCTACAATGCCATATCGCGTAATCAACCTGTGGACAGACGGCAGTCGGATAATCGATACATGCCTCGATTAATTGGTTTGTTAAATCGATCCGGCTTACATCAATATGCATCAACGACATATGCGACGCTTCTTCTTCCTCGTCCAATTCTTTTTTTTTTAATTACGCAAACACGTATCGCTGCGTCATGTCGTGACGATAGAATAAAGCGTGTTATTGCTGGTTTTTTTTTTTTTTTTTTTTTTTGAAATAACAGCGCTGTTTCGCGGTCCGCACGTCACGTTGACGTTACAAAGCCGCCCGTGGCCGTTTGCGTCACAACGTTCCGTAATTGGCAGCAAATGGGCTCAGCAAATGGGCTTTAATTCCATTTGCGCAATCAACGGCCCGTAAACGTAACGGTCATGCCGAGAGAGGATCGACAGTCGATGCCTGTCAGAAGCGTCGGCCGGTCGGCCTCGCGTTAGATAACAAAATTACCTGCCACTTTTTGCGGCTTGCATTTAATTAACGCACCTTCGATTCAATTTTCACGACGGCGCAGCCTGCAGAAAATCCGCGCGAATTCTTCGAATGGCGATCTACGTGAAACGATCTTAAAATGGTTTCTATTTGTTACATATATATCCTCTTTTATTGTATTATATGTCTTGATACAAATTAAAACAAAGTCGTAATCGATATTCTAAAAATAATTGTCGTAATTCAATATAATCTTTAATATAAACTTAATTGTGATAATGAGAGAAAAGTTAAAAGTGTAATAAAATAGAATTTTAATAATTTATAATGACTGAATATAACCTTGAATATTAGAACTAATTAAACGTTATAAATTGATCTACTTCAAATTTTATCAAAATTCAGAAAATTCGCGTACATTATAAATGATAATAAAAATCAAATAGAACAAAAACGCCGATCATAAATTGAAGCATATTAACTTAATCAATTTTTTAAATATATGGGTAATAATTTATTCGCTTCCGATCGCGAAGATACATTCGTGAACACATTTAGCGATACGACTGAATATTTCTTTATGAAAAATGTACCTCGGATTATCGTGCAATGAGAATAAACGCAATGGAAAAGAGAGAAATGAGAATGATCATATCAAAGTCATTCTGATATGAAGAGAATTTGCGATATGCCGCAGCAAAGTGTCCTTTTTCGCAAAAATTCCTCTTAATTAAATACAAGTATTAAAATTACACGTAAAAAAACGCACCGGACGTTTTTCCTCACATTTTCACACCTACTTGTCGGACTGCAAAAAAAAATTGTGCTTGAAACCGTGTTCCGCCACACGTCGCTCGCTTGGGTGAATCGATCGCGCTAACCGAAGTACATCATTAATAACCATCGATTCCCTGTGGATTCGAACACGGGCATTAACGTTTGAGTACGCTCGAAACGACGATGTCATTCTTGTTATTCTTATCGGTCCGGCGAGGAAAAAAAAATTTCGCGCGCGATGCGACGTGTAAACTCTCGCGCCGCAAGTCGGGAAGCTAGCGCGCACTCATGAGAAAACACCACTCGTGAGGTAAGAAACGAGATGTCGAGAGCAAGGTTTAATCGCCCTTGTCTACGTCGTCGTCCACTAGCGTCGGGAGTAAAAGTCGATTTCCCGTTACCATCCATAATTGACGCGTCGCGCCGTAATTGGCCATCGCCGTAATGTCGCCGTTCGGGAATCGATTGTTCGGTGCGTGCGAAAGCCGGCGTCGGCCGCTAAACTCCGCGCCCGTTCTCCACCCGGAAATCAATGGCTACGTCTCTCTATTCTTAGGACACGGACTATCGCACGGCCATGTAAATTCGTCGCGTCACGCTCCGACACGTTGGTCAATTAATTAGAATCTCATTAAACGAACTCTATCGGGGCTTGAAATTGAATTTGATGCGCTGAAACATGGTTATATCAATTTGTTCGCGTATTGGCTGGATATCGGTGAGTGATTTAATGATAGTCCTTCGTTCGTAGAAAGTTTGCGTCGCGTAGTTTTGTATTTGAGAAGTGAGGAACCCGACGCTTGTCAAAATGAACAGATTCTCTTCTTTATTTACTACTCCAGTCAATCATCGCGAAATTATCTCCATACAAAAGCGATTCAGTAACGCGGTGCGTGTAATTTGTGAGAACACATAGATGCGTAATGCATTCAAGATTCGTTCTGTAATAATCGTTCGTTTCGTTCGCATTCGATGCCGCTGAAGAACGCATAACGCGTAAGTACGCGCACAATGCGTCAAAATGGCTGTGCCCTGGTAACAGTGCCTTTTAAAACCGAAAGATTGCTATTGCAACGCAATTTTTTTTCCCGCGTGATCGGACCTCCGTATCCTGAACATTCAATTATAGAGGGAGGAGAGATTCAATAGCCAATCATTTCGGCCTCGTGATAGACCCTACTGTGCATTTACTGGCCGTGTAAGCGGTTTGCGCGATGCAGTAGCCGCTCGTTTTTTGCATCGCTCGTTCGTCCACGTTCTTCCCATTTGCTCTTAAAAATATTTTTACGATGCTGATAAGTCTGATAGAAAGAAAAAGGCACTTAGGAATTTTCATGTGAGAGAAGCATTAGCCGTTAATTGTTTTGTATACGCATTCTTACATATTAATAGTAATTAAGTTATTCCATAAAAGATACACAGTTGGAAAAATTGTGTTCAACTTAACATGTATCGCACATCCCCCCTTAATTCAAACTTTTTTGTTGAGTTAACATAAAAAGAATATGTTAGAAAGAAACGTAAATATTATATAAAAAAAATCTATATAAAAAATATAATACTTCGACATAATTTGAAAACAAAATATGGAAACATATTTCATCAGTAAAATTGACGCTAATTAACATTTATAATGTATCAACAAGTAATTCCACTCATTTATTTTATGTTTTAAAGCTATATTCTGTTATTTGCATATTCGTTCATAAATTGTGTTATTTTGAGACACTGAGAATATCAATTTAACACAAAACGTTTAAATATCACGTTATATTAAATTAACACTTGGATATGTTAAAAATTCAACACAAAAATTTTAACAAAGACCGGTTTTAACGCGAATACAAAATGTTTTCTACTATATTAATAAAAGATTAAATATTGTCTTCATTATATTATTCTATTAAATATCTTTTTCTTAAAATACATATATTAATTAGTTTATACACATATGCGTATAAATTTTAAAAACCTTGTATAATTGTTGTATTATTGCTGCTAATCTTAAAAAAAAAAATAATAATAAAGGAATAATCATAACGTTTCCGATTCACAGAATCTTTCCGCTGACAAAACTCAAAGGGTCATTGAGAAGCGTTTCATCTAGCGGCTTTCAATAAGAGCTCACGTGTACATTAAAACTCAACAGGTTTAAGGACGAAGGCAAAACGCGGTCCGGATTACTTCGTGAGTCCACTTTGATCCGAAAAAGCAGTCAACTCCCTCCGCCCTCGTGCTGTCGGCTGGTACCAATCGCGCCCCGTCTGCAGCTTTTAAAAGTCCGATCGAACGGCGCCACAAAGAGGATAAATGCGACTGACAGACAACGAAGTTCGGAGAACAAGTGGACGGCCCTATGAGCTGAACCGGTGCAGGGAAACACAGCGGAGGATGAGGCGGAGTAGGAGTAGGGCGGAGGTGCCAAAGGTATAGGAAGGAAGAGAAAGTGAAAGAAGCGAGGGGAAGGAAAAAGAGAGAAGGCCTATTCACGATTGTGCTGTCGTAAATAGGTTAAACGGCAGGTCGAGAGGGCAGCCAATTTAAATCACCGCCAATTCTGTGCAGTCCAATTCGATTCCAGTGAGATCGTTTTGAAACCACCCGACGGCACTTCCATTTTCACTTTCTCTGTTTTCCGCCTTCCCACTCTTCGACCTGTGCCATCCACGAGCTCGATATCATCCGCGATTGTAGCAACAATGAGTCAACTTTCGAGCTATTTTCTCGCTGTTTGATTTGCGCTTCGACGCTCGCGCAAGCTCGGCACGTTCGAGGCGAGCACGACGTCGTCCGTCCTCGAGTAATCAACATTCGACTGCACTCGTCACCGCAAATGTATTGTACTCGCCCGAGTTGTTTGGTACGCATGCTGGTACTTGCGCTCGCTAGTTTAATTTCGATTACAGGTGCTGCCCTTCGTCGCGCAAATGTAACAACGACGCGTGCGTATTATGCGGGCCAATTTATGCGCAACGCAATTATCGTACGTTGTAGCCGGAAATAGACGATTTTTAGGAGTCAGTTTAAGAGTTGTCTGTTATCCCCGCGGGAGTTTCTCAAAAAAACTATAATAACATCGCAGAAAATTAATGCTTGTGAATAAGCTCACGAGTCACTTCTGGTCAATATTAGAGTCAATTTTTCAGAATAAAACATGCAATAAAATTTATATTCCAATTGGTTAGAATATATATTTATGCTTTTTAATAATTAATTAATTATTGGAATTTTTTAATTAACGTATCTAGAGTAATCGGATCGTAAAATATTAACTCTGTCATAAGTATTTAAAATTGCAACATCTCGAAAGGACAAGTATCATATCGGGCTTGTGCGCGTTCTCGATATCCAGTGCACCGCGAAAAATCGACAACCAGAAGCAAAAAGGCAGAAAGAGGGCGGATAGGCAGCGAGTAGGGTCGAAGAGGCTGAACCCTCTGGAATTCTCGTTGGCAGCGGGCCAGCCTCAATTCGCATCGTCATCGTGTACTTTCGGTGTATGTGACTATGTAGATACGTATAATAGAGATCGTCCGAGTACTCCGTTAAATTGGCACTCTGACGGTTTAACAACCCGCGCGGAAAAAAAATCCGGTGAAAAATTGAGCCCTGACCATCTACGGGAAGTAACGTAGCTTTACTCTTAAAAATTGCTAATTTTTTCGTCGCGAAGCAGGTTTCTTAACAGACATGTTCACATCTTTTCATCTAACAATACAAATTTCTTAATTATAATATATACATAGTTTTATACAGTTCTGTATTTAAATTCTAAAACAGTTATCTAAGATATTATACAGGACGTCCATCAGGTTTACTCACAAATTAAAAATATCACGTATTAATTAAATTCAACGGAAATGTGTTCCTATTTATTCAAAAATTTTATTATTACTGCGGCACGTAGATTTAATTTTTACAACCTTCAAATTTTTATATTCTTTCGCCTGCGTGCAATTATATCATTTTATGCATTTATATACTTATAAATATGTATTATACTGTATTGCTCTCTATTAATAATTCTTAATAAAATTTCATGTTACTATTTTGAATAATTGAGATTAAGAAACTTTTGCGTACATTTGTTCAGATTAAAAACGTATTAGTTTTCGATCTTTACGTAACCATACTCAATATTCCTCTGCGGCAGAAAGTATTTAAGCTATGTGTGAAAGTTACAAACTCCTATTAATAACGTACACCGAGCGATTAATCGTCGTGACACGCTCGATATGCTAAATACGTTCGTGGAATAGATACGACACGGTATACAAAATGCATTAAAAAAACAAGTATATCGCGTACACAATGATAAAACGTCGGTGTCACGCCGTTGTTTACAATGCTTAACCGTTAAATGAAGCGTTTAGCGCACGAGCATCGAACCGCAGGCAGTCGATTTATTTCCTTTCGGCTGCGCTCGCGTTTGCAGCTGCGATAAGATCGCCGAGAGGGGTTGCGCATCGTCTACGATGGGCGTGGCTCCTAGACGTATCATTTATTTACATTACCATGCCGCGAATGATAGCTCATATTGCGGCAGAGATACAAGGTTCCATTCCTAATTGATTAAAAATAATAATCATTTGCTAATTATTGTTATCTCCGTGGAAGCGGAGAATTTATTACATGGCAGGCATTCATACATCTCCAACCTGTTATAATTTATATAAATGCATGTGATTGAGCGTATTTAGCAGCGTATAATAATAATACGAAAGTTACGCAAATATATAACACGTCCACCAACACATCTTAAGAAATTAATTACCTCGCGTTATTTTGTAGAATTTTTGTTCAATATATTCGACCATCAGTGAAATTATTATCCCGATAGTAATATTGCATGCGCTCTCTGATATTAATGCAACCGTTTCGCCCGCTTTATTCACATCGATAATTTCCGCCATCCGCGGCGCGCACGGCGAAGAGATTAATTAATTGTCGTTTGCCCTCACTCAAAGAGCTATCGTCTATCGCCGTGAGTGATAATTTAAATAAATTATGTGATTGCGAGAGACGCGCCTACGAAGGGTAGGACGAATGCAGTTTCACAGCGATCTTATCTTTTCGCGTCAATTAACTTTATACGGTCACGAGCGTATGGCTCGCGAGGAAAATATTCACCGCCCGTCTCGTAAGCGACTCGTTACATTGTAATTCATCCCGTGAAATAATGGAGCAATTACAAAGCAAATTATCCGTATCCGTTTCCAGTTATAATTCCGACCGTTTTCCGGTCATGTCCCTCAAGGCGACGCGTTCACTCGAAGATCCGTGATGTCACTTTTGGAAAGGAGGCGTGAAATTATTATTATTATTATAAAAGATTCGGATAATCAGAGTAATCGCGACCTCACACGACGAGAGCGCGTTGTCCGCCATGGATGTTGGAGCCAAATGTGAAAAAGCGGCGTTATTGATAATTTTAGATGTGATTCATTGCACACACACACACACTCACACACACACACACACACACACACACACACACACACTGATTTGCCGGAAGGTGTTATCGTTTACATGAAATTATGAAACAAAGATGAGATAGAGAGATGACTAATGTCTTTCACGGAACAACGAACATTTGACGTTCGCCGTTTCCGCACGCACGTATGGCCATCCTCCGAGTGATAACGCTTCTCTGAAACGCGTCGCAACGTTGCGTCGCGCGTCGGTGAGAAGCACAGACGGTCATAGGCAAATTTAACCGCCGATGATTTCACGCATCATCGACGACGCACGCAGAGCGACGGACGGGCGCGTTAAGGCTGACGCCACACTTGACTGCATCTCCGGATATGGTATACTCGCTCGCGGTGGTAGAACGGGTATCACTCACGAATAATTTAAATAAGTAATACCGCTTTTCTGGAGAAAACGCCACGCCTATCCCAGCAGGCGAATAAAAGGCGATCGCAAACTGATTCAATAACCGCGAGTGCACTCGCGTGCAAAAGTTTCGGCGAAATTAGCGCGCGATCATTACGGTCACGATCCGCAAATGCAACCGAGAAATGTTTCCCTGCGGAGATTAATTTAAATATCAGTTATTTTTTACGCAATACGCGCACTATGTTCCATTAATTATCAATATGTTCCCTCAATTATCAATATAACATTCGCTTTACCCTCTTTCTCTCAATTTCCCTAATTCTTCCCGTTGTTGTTCTCTCTCCGCTTTAATTTATTTTGAATTTTATCATAAACAATACATATAATTGTCAATATTCCACAAATTTCTCTTCTACATTCGTTTTACGCAAGATGATGTAATTACACTGCGCACCATTGAAAAATCAAATTCTTTCGCTCCCTTTTAATTAATCGCTCTTGCACACGTAGATAATAGCGGGCACGTAAATACCATGGCCAATCTCAATTCTCACAAACGAAGAGAGCTGATTCGGCGGCGCGAGGTAGGGAGCGAAGTGAAACTCGATTGTGTTACTTTCTACAAAATTAATCATGCTATTTGGCAATAAGCTACTTCTGCGAGCATGCGTCCACAAAATGTTTTCACGCACAGCACCGCGTCGATGCGCCCACCGCCGTGCGCGCCGTGCGTCGCGTTTACGTAACAAGATTTATTATAAAATCGCGGAAGAGTAAGTACGCGGGTGCTTACTTTCCAACATTAACGAGCGCCGTTCATTGCGTGTTGCTTTTTTTTACGCACGATCTCCTGCCGTCAGATTGTATACGAAGCGAAAAGTAAAAATGTTCACTGACACAATCGTTCCTTTTTTTTTCGCACGCACAAAAAAACGCATCTAATATAGAAACATTACGTGTGCGATTCGCGTAATCGTGTTCTCTTTTAGCGATTCGCTATTTTTATCCGTCACCTATCTAGTATACGCCGTTTTCAATAGGGCATCGATAACGTGTCGTGGCAAACGAATTTGTTTAATGCACAAGCATAATGTGCATGCAAACGTTAAACGCGGACACTGTGTTCTTCGGTACATATCTTTGTTTCGGCGTTCATACCTTTTGAACGCCAGTCTAAGGACAGACGAAGGAGAGAAAGAGGCGGGGAGGGCGAGGAATGATTCGAGAGTATAGTGCGAGACTCGGGAAGGAATTATACTTGCATGAGCCAGGCCTCCCTCCGACCCTCCGGCCTGAATGGTAATTAAAGCGTGCGAGACTTTCTTACAATGCTCTTAATTCCCAAGAAGGAGGACAACTCCGAACAATCTGCTATCTGTTTTACCAAGAAGTGATCGAAATGTTATTTTTCAAAACATGTATATACATAATTGTAAAAATCTGATCTCTCGAAATAACATAAGTATGTAAAGTTTACTCCAAAAAAATATTTGGAAAAGATTAATACGAATTCTTAGTATCGTTTCATAAAAGTAACCTTCACGATTATATCCAATTAAAAGGAAATATACTTAAGGCCATGAGATGGAAAGGCTCTTCAATTAACAATATTAACTTGTAATAATTTCAGTTATTACAAGTGATAGAAGTGATCTTTATTACTGATTCAGATACTGGCGTGTGTGGCGTGCCTCCAACTTTCTTCAACTCGCGTAAATAACAAGTCGTACGATTTGAAACGCGGAAAAAGATGCTCGTGATTGCACATACGTATCTCATAACGTATCTCACGGGCTCGAAAAGCCGGAAGCATCGAATTTGTTTTTATTTCCGACACACAGGGAAACTCGTATGTCTCACGATCAACAGGTGACCAGTTGAATATTGGGTAGGACGACGTTTCGCAGGAAACACACGATTACTGGACTTGCAATATATGATCGTGGTTCGTGAATTTTAAAGATCTTGTCAACTTAAAACACCCGATGAAAAGTAACTTAAACAGAGTACTGTAAACATCGTATAAAATTAATAGAAGAATGTAGAAGAAAAGTTTCAAAAGTCTTTTTTAGTGCGTCAAAGATTAATATGAGAATGTAAAAGAAAAAGTTTGGAAGCACTTTATATATCGAGAGAAAAATTACTAAATTTTCATAAAAATATTTATTCAAATAGTACTAATAAAATATTTATTAAATAAAAGTATGTATTTAGTACCACTAATTTAAGTAAAAACCACTAATTTAAGTATCATTTTTTTTCTTATAAATGTTTATGTACCGTAAATAATTATTTCATTAGCATTGGAATATATAAATATTAAAATTTAGAAATTTTTTCTCTCGGTGTATATACTTGCGCTAGTTCAATGTTAAAAACCAATTGTATTAAATTCTTCTTCGACGATTTCCGCAGATCTCCCAGTTTAGCTCATTCGTCGCACGCAACGGTGTTTAACACAAAAATATCAGTCACGAATGGCCTCGCATTATAAATCACGGCTACAAAATGGCAAAGGATATCCCTCGAAACGTCGACACCATAAATATCACACACGCAAAATAAACAATCCAGAAAGAGATCGATTTGTTCGAGCTCGAGTCATTCCGGTCGATCAATTTTTCCGTCACCATTGTCCGCTCTCCACCGCCTAAACCCATCCACCCTTATCCGATACTGACTTTTCCCTGTAAACGACACCGGGAATTTCGAAGAACTCGAAATCTCGCGCGCGAGCCGTCGACTAGATAAATCATGCGACTCCCGCCCATCGTCTGTCATCTACTTTCGTCTTTGGCTCTGTTAAGTCGTTTCTGTCCGCGCCGGTATGCACGTCGTGTAAACTTGTGACATATGTATACGCGTGTGACATACGTGTGACTACATACGAGTGTTCGTAGTCGATCAATGTACTGGCAACAGATTACAAATATTTAAGACGTAAGTACTCGCTAATACGTTCTGTTGATTTATTGTAGATTAATGTCGCGGCGATCTCATCCTTTCGCAGTGTGGAAATAACTGGAAGACAATTCATATGGCACTTCTTTCCTCAATTAAATGGCCGTAGTTATGCAAGAAAATGTTCAACACACATGAAATCCATTAAGTTTCAAGAACAATGCAATTAATATTTGATGTAATTTAAAAAAGAAACTGTTTCTTATTAATTTTAAGCATACATTAGGCTTGGATCTTTTCTGTTTAATGTAGAAAAATGTACGTGCTACTCACTGATTGCAATAATTCAAAAATAATAATTTTGTGAATTGGACGATTCTGGCAGAATTATGATCAAATAAGAAATACAAAATGTCGGTATGTGTGCAGTACGACCTTTAGAAGGTAAACTTAATTAATGGCAATTGGTTATGAGATGCAGAATAATCTTTAACCCATAATATTAAGACAAAACTATTAAAATATGGTGCAATTGAAATTGAATCTGAAAAACAGATATCTCATTAATTACTTTAAAATCGATTCTTGACGTGAATAATTTTATTAAAAAAATGTAAGAAAGATTTTGACAATTTTTGGATAATTTTATCTATGTGTTTGTTATCGAGAGGCGAGTATTGGAAAACAGAATCGATGTTGCTCTTGAATTTGCTAAAATAAATCGTTGCGAGACACCGCCAGTATTTTCTTTACACGGGCACGTGTACCTTGCTGAACAAAATTCAACTATTTGCATCACAAAATTAATGGATACCTATAAAACTTCATTTAAATCCCAAATTTCGATTATTTCCTCGATTTTATGAATCGTGAAGTACAAAGCGAAGACGAGTACGAGGAAACTTTTCGATCACTAGTGTCGTCATGTTTGACTACAAGCATACGATAATCAGATAGGGAGACAACAATGTGATGTCTAGCGAAGAGAAAGAACGGAATATGAAAGAGCGGAGAGGGAGAGAGAGAAAACAATTGTGCCGCACGAGTGCACGCAAAGTCGGAGCGTCCGCGTCGCGCCGTTCGGTTCCTACGTCGATCCTTCGGTGTTGCGGTCGCCCGTACGTGCGAGCTTCGCGATGCTACGATCCGATAAGCATCCCCCTCTGGGCCCCTCGCCCGCGCGTCCGCCAACCCCTCCGTGCCCCTCTCCAAATCGACCGAACGATCCCTCACGCGCGCCGCCGCTCGTCGTGCACAGCCTCCTCTTCGGCCTCACCGCGACCTCACCGCGGTCGTAAACGCGAAGAAAGAGCAAGAGAGAGAGCGAAAACTCATCGACGTCTTCGTTCCACCGCATACGGTCGCTCCTCGTCTCACCTTGTGGTCGCTGCGCACGTCCCCCTCCTACGTGATTCCGATTTCTCCTTCTTCTCTCCTCCGCCGCCTCCTTCATCTCCTCCTTCTCCTCCGCCGCCCAACCTCGGGATACTCTGGCATAGACCTCCTGCCGCAGCAGCTATTCTCGCTTTCGCCGTCTTCGTCGCACCGCTGTCGCCGAAGGATCCGAGGGTCGTACCGTCGGGTTCCACTCCCGTCGGGTCGGTTCCCTCCTTCGAGATTCGAGGCAGTCTGCTGAAGTTATCCTCTTCCCGCACAGCAGAGGGTCAGCTTCTTCTCCCTTGCTCGCTTGTTCTCTATTTCGTTCCACTCGATCTCATCCCTTTTGCTTCATCTTTGTTTAAACAGAGAAAGAACGAGAGAGAGAGAGAGAGAGAGAGAGAGAGAGAGAGACAGAGAAAGAGAGAAATCACGCGCGCATCATGCATCCTTCTTTGTCGACTAGGGATAACGCGGCTTTATATCTTATGTCTTTGTCTCAGACGTACGTATTCTTATTCCTCGATTCTAAATTGACTCCGCAAAAACAATTACTCCGATGAGTAATTGTAATTCTAAAAAGCCGCATCTCTTTAATAATCGCGATCTCCGTATCTCGTGTCATGTTCTCTTTCCAGCTCCCCCCATTCCCTCTCAACATCATAAGTTCTTCTCCCTCTTACCGTCGCAATGCATTTTTCTTTTGCTGGATACGTTTCTCTGTTTTTCTTGTCCCAAAGTATTTCTTCCCTTGTCACTTTCCTGCGTTCGCCCTCCTCTTCGGGGACTGTTTCTATCGTTCAGTCAGGTAAAGCGTTTTCACTCTCTTGCTCTTTTTCGTTTCACCGGAGATGAGTTCGTCTCCCTCTCGCACATTTATTCCCCCTCTATTTCTTTACTCTTGACTAGTTTTGTCTTCGTCGTTCCACCGGATATATCTGACGTTCGTCTTCCCTCTCGTTCTCTCTCGCTCGCGTTGCATTTCACGTATACACCCTCTCGCTCCATTCTCACCAACACTCCTCTCGTCTCTCTTTTTCTCGCAGACGCACATACATACACATACCCACATGCATTCATTTGGACGCGTACGTGCCAACCTCGCCTTGGCTCAACGAAATACGCACGCGTGTCTCCACGGGCGACGCTCGTGATGTCTCGAGCGTGTGCGTTACGCGTACACGTACATACATATACGCGCGTGCAGGGACTCGTCACGGTCGCATTTATACGCGCGTAAACGCGGCGAGCGACGTGGGCAAAGGACGGCCAAATCCCCGATGTCGCCGTATCGAAATCCCCTCGCAAACAGTTGTGACTTCAGACTTTTCTCTCTATTATGCGAGCCTCGCCTAATTAGACAATTAGATTGAAATATATCATTTAACGTTTAACTCTTAATACGTATAGTGTTCTCTATGTGTGACAACAAAGTATAGACATATTAAAATTAGTAAAAATGCGATGCAATAAAAGGCATGTTTTGTTGTGCTTTTGATTAGTAAAATCACTCTGTATTGCAATTAAATTTGAGATTTAGTACACCGTGTGCAATACGGAACAATTTTGTTGAAATATATGTAGATCTGAAAATAATTGATTATTTAATATAAACCACTTAAAAAATTGTATGGAATGCTTAACTTGGTTATCAGAATATCAAAATTGTTTGCAGTAACATTATCATGCTTGGGCGTTCCACATGATTATTTTGATGGCCCAAGATAAAATTATTTTTGCGATCAAGCTAAATTTTCAGATGCTGCAATAAAATTTTCTTTCCGTGTATGTATACCACTTACACATTAAATAATCATGAATATTTAAAAAAAAAATCTGTACAGTTCTAATCACGTTTATCATACTTTTGCAGTTCTATAATATCTTAGCTCCTGATATCCAAATGTATTAAAAAGAAAATCGAACATATGTATTGCATATCACGAGAGCAAATTAAAAATTTAATTGGAATATAATGTATAGTCAATTCAATCCGATAAGAATCATCGATCAGATTTTACGATTAAGTACAATTCCGTTCGATCGAAGCGTCGTTACGTCCTACGAGAAAGATGATATATAACGACCGGATGCCGGTTGATGTTTCAATTCAAAATCGAAAGGCTAGTTGACGATTTTCCCATGAAATGTACCTGAAGTATTCTAGGAATGCCCATGTGCTAAATTAATATTTAGCACAAAATAAACGTTCGTTTCATCGGTCGAGCGACGAAGATACATTATCTTGAAACGAGCCATCAGTCGGCTCTTTTGCCGTAAACCTCCAACCTTCATGACGCTGATCGCGTCATTTGCTTAAACAACTCTGCGATTCTCTCCGTTAATCGCGCGCGCGACCGTAATATTTCCCAATGCTTTATTTTCATCGCGCCATATCGTATCGGTCAAGCGATTTCCCGTTCCTTTTACGACGGATGCACGAGCGTCGCTGGTTCCCCGCGCGCTTTACACATCCGCGAAAGTTCGCAGATTGGAGGCGACGTATCGGCGGAACGAAACAGCGTCACGTTCGCTTCACGAAGTAGCGTTTACCGAGGCACCATACGTCGCGCGGACGCGCACTCATGCGAATCGACGAGATAGTGTCATCTGCCACGATCCTTCCGACTCTGGCCGCTTCGACTCCGGGGAATAAATAAGAGGCACTCGAGGAACTTTATCCTTCGAAGGGACACACTAGCCGATCTATCTCGCGAGCTATCTTCTTGATAGCTATTTGGTGCTCATCGGCGATCATCGAGATGCCTTATTGCTTCCTAACGAGCCTATATTATATCCACGTTTAACCTTTTGCATGTAAAATATTTTAAAGATCGTAAAGTTGAAGCTGTCAAAGTACTTCTTTTTTACGTACGTGTGTACCTTTTACAAAAAAAAAATTTATTTTAATTCCAAGTACAGAATTTACGAACTGTCAAAATGAGGTGACGGTGTTCCAATGTGTTTTAAACTTTAAGTGATCTATTCCTACGTGTCAGTTGATCTTTCCGTTATTCAAGAGAAGAGCATTAGAAATTATTAAACATCTACGCCATTTAAGCCGTCGTGTAGGAAACGTAAATGATTGAACCTACCCTCTTGCTCGCTACGAGACGTAATACCTTAACCGTGGTTTTACGCGGTAGAAACTTGCATGACGACGTCCCGAGTACTTAGGTAAAAATTAAACGCGACAAACAGGTATACAGGACATTTAAATATTATGTAATAATACGTATACGTGATATATTATTATGTATGTTGGTGATATAGGAACCGGGATTTGTGCAACTTTCACGTAAGATCGACAAACAGTCAAATGAATATAAAACCGGTTTCTGAATTTACGTGGAAACGAGAAACAAGCAGACCAAGTTGACGCGAATCAATTGTTTCGCCTGGCAAAAATTAACTGCTAATTTCTAAACATTAAATTGACGTGTTATTGGTGGACAGCAACGATCGATATACATAAACATTTCACACTTGGAGCATATATCTATCGGGTAAATATCTCCTTTACTGATTGTTATTTTTTATTCAACTGTAAACTTTGAAAAACAAAAAAGAAATATATATAGTGACAATTGCGTATTCCTTAAAATAGAAAAAGCTTTCAATGTAAAAACGAGGTAAATCCTTAATTTACAAGGTC
The DNA here is from genome assembly GCF_016802725.1 of Solenopsis invicta. Classification (NCBI taxonomy): domain Eukaryota; kingdom Metazoa; phylum Arthropoda; class Insecta; order Hymenoptera; family Formicidae; genus Solenopsis; species Solenopsis invicta. The sequence goes on from NC_052673.1 coordinate 15,828,404, forward strand.
CGTTTTAGGTACGGCTTCACGTTAAAGGACCCCGTTTACAAATTATAGGTTTTACTTCACCCTTGCCTACTAATCCCTTCGTGTTTTTGCCCGAGTAGTCTCTCACGGACGAAAGTTCACGAATAACGCTACTCTTAGCAATGCGTTGTTCACAAGGGCCGGGAGTCAATGTGCGCCTGCGGGACTTGATATCCGCGCCAGCGCGGATACCACCTGAATACGAAGGTCGCAGGTCGGTGGAGAGATCCCTGCAACGTGGATAACTTTCATCGTGAGTGCCGGCGCTATTGTGTATACATACATACGAGGAGGAGAGAAGCCGTAGGGGTTATTACGCCGCGCTTTCTGCGCGCCTCTCCGCGTCGCTCCTTCTGAAGCCTTCCTGGAAGTTCCGAGTCGGGGAAGGCAGCGCAGATGCAGGAGATGAGGAGAAGCGACGAAGAGGACGGAAACCGGGTAGGATGGAGTACCGAAAGGGGAAGGAGAGGCCTACCGTGGAGAGGAGTTACGGCTTACAGAGCTAAACCTCATCGTCCGCCAGGGAAGACGGAACGAGAGGGATAAACAGATAAATAGCAGGAATGCGCAAACATTGGACAAACGGTAACGTAAAGCGGAACGCCGAGATAAGCGATAATATGCGCCCCCTCAGCGTTAGTGATTAATGATTAAACGACGTAACGTCTTCACTATGTTAAATGATTGAAGCCATGGAATATTTCAACAATAATAAACCTGTTCAACTTCACATTAGCATTTATTTATTTATACGAAAATAAATTTGATATTACCGAGAATAAAATACGCAGCATCAAGATATATACAAAAATATATAAAAGATATAATTATGATGGTGAAAGGAAAGGAAAGGCATGTTGATAAACCGGAAATATAATTATGCATAAGTCGATATCGTCAAAGTTTTTCAATGAAGAATGACACGTCTAAAAATTTATGAAACTACACTTCAAATATAATTTTTCTTTAAATGAATAATGAAACAAGTATGTTGATACAGAGTGAAATTAATCTACTTTTATATTTTATATTTTTGCTTTAAAAAAATGGTAAATAAGTTTATATTTTATCATTTGAAAAATACGTTATTAAAAAAAAAATAGAAAAAATAAATGACAAAAAAATATTTAAAAAAAACATGAATTGCAAAAGATATTAATATATTTATTCGTTTTTTATTTTCCTCAAAAGTCAGTTAATGTAGCTCGAAGCTTACGAAAAATTCAATGAATCGTTTCAACAATGTTTGAGTATTATACTTAATTCTAAGAATTTTTTGAGTTAAAAGATAACTTACAAACCGTTGCAACGCAGCATGAAATGGGGCACCAACGTATATACCAAAAAAATTCTAGACCCAACGTAAAAAGGTAAAGCTAATAAAGATTTTCTCGATTTTCTTTTCATTTTTTTCTAATACAAGTTATTGATTTGGCATTTGCGGCATAAATCAGCGCAAATATAACACACGTATTATTCTTATCAATAAAAAATTTAAATTAAAAAAAAGTAAGATAACTTTTCGCATGTATAAAAATAGTGTCTTTCAAGCAAAGTATGTCGTCGGAAGGGTCAAAGATGGCGGGAAGTCATAAATCTCTGGTCAATCGGTTCTCGATGGTATCCACAAAGGCACTGAAGAGCTTTGGCGGACATACAAGAAGCCATTCGATAAAGGAAGAGACAGGAAAACGAAAAGAGAAAGAAGAAACACCCCGGAGAACGGAGAAATCACAAAAGCACCACATTGAGAAGTACACTGATTGTGACTATTATGATATCCATTCCGACGTTAGTAATTGCAGCGCATACGAAAAAAGGACCGTCAAAAATACTGTCAATGACAATTCTAGGCATGAATAATAAATCATCTTGTGTTATCTCGCATGTTAATTCAACGAACGCAACAAGATTTACTTTCGTATAGTGTTGGAATTCTTTAAAAAATTGCGTATTATATTAATAATTTCAAAGTTATAAATACCTATTATGAGACAATAAAAAAATTGATAATGTGCAATAACAATTCGAGCAAAATCACGAAGTTTCAGCTTCTTCATGCCGAAAGGTATATACACAAAAGGTATACCAGTAATAAATCCAAAGTATTTCGTTCATTTAAATAAATAAAATAAAGAAAGAATGCAAAAAAAGGGTCTTCTTTTAAGCTCATTTTCAAGCAATAACGATCTTCGGCCTGTTAACTTTCTACACGACTCTTTCGCAAGAACGAGAATCACCAACTGTTCGTCCTACAATAAGTATCACCGCCACGCCAGGAGGTGAGGCCTGACTTGAATAACAAGCCGAAGAATAAAATACCAGACGAAGCGGAGCCACAAATACCAACTGAGAGTCCACCGCATCCTGCTGCTTTGTATCATCTTACTTCCGTAACGAGGGGAACCTAACGAACTCTACAATTGTCAGTATTTTTGGCGAGATAAATCAGGACCCGGCCATTCTCACTTTGCGCGAAACAATAAAACTCAATTATTCTCTGAAATATTTGTGCGAAAAAAACTCTGCATATATATGCGTTATAAAAATAATAACGTAGTAATAATAATTTAGTCTATAAATGAATAAATATATGAATTAAACACCAAGTTGAATATGAATTACATAATTAATGAAATTGAAAAATTCTATTATAGTCTCACATTTCTAACAATAATGTATTATTATTGTTTAATAAATAAAATAGCTACATATCAGGTTTTACTGCTAAAAATATGCGAACATAAAAACAAGTGTTGCCAAAGATATCTTACAAGACGAGAAGGGATCGAACGCGACTTAAAACTCAATAGCCGTATCTTCTATTTTCCCCGAAATCCTTGCATCTCGTAGAACGTGCTGTCTCTTACGGAGCGCAGCGAGAGCTGCATGAGAAAAATCAATAGTCTGGTCGCGGTCGAGGAGGAAGTAGCGCGTCAAATTGTCTACCCTATTTTTTCTACAAAAAATCAAGGATTTTTTGCTGAAGATGATTCGTGTGGTGTACGTGATACCTCTATATAAGCAGATAGATATTACACGCAATTTTTACAGATGAGATTCGAGGCGCGAAAACGATCCAGCGACGAGTCCGAAATGGATGATTGACGGCCGTGATAGTAATTTACCTCGACACGACACGTCGTCCGATGAACGCGATCGACCACACGCACCACTCTACGGAATCTCAACGGCCGGTCACCGGAACATCCGACACACGTCCTCGGCCTCGTTAAGCCGCCCGGTGATATTTCAACTGCCGCGACAACGACTACGATTAACGTCCGTGCGAAATTGTGATGGCGGGCCGTGCACGCTCGCGTCACCGCGCCCACCGATTTACGGCCAAGGCCGTAATTTCAAGATCTAGCGCGCGCCGGCCGTTATTTCGGAAAATGTCCCCGCACGCTGGTCCATTTCGCGCTTCGCAACGCCGCGTGTCGACATAACGTTTGCTGCGTTATGACCAATCGCGAGAAATTTATTTCGCCGCGCTTGGCACGTCGCGCCGGCCGATGCGCGCGCGGCTTTCGGGCGGAATGAATCTTCCTTCCTCTCTGAATTTTCGTTTATTTATATGTCGACAAATAAACTGGAATGAAATCGATATTAAATCTTGTCCCGCTTGCGCTTATTATCCACACGCAATTCTCTTAGTCTGGTTTAAACGCGAAAGATTAGATAGGAATGTAAGCGATCGACATTCCTTCATTTCTCAAATAGTTCCATAGTTCAAGCTGACTGAAAAATGTAGCTCGAAAACACGAAAATGCAATGCGTTCACGAAGTCTATATTAATCTCTCGTTATCACTCTTTAAATGCATTGTGAATTGATAACATAACGCATATTATTATCTATTTAGAATTAAGAAGTAGATGCTAGTTGAAAATGTGACCAATGTTTTGTGAAAAGAACAATAATGGCGACGACGTGAAAGACACAAACCTAGAAGAAAAATGTGTCTCTCTGCGTCAAATGTACCTAATTTTATTCAGTACTAATTGTTGTTTAATTATATATTTGATTAAAAAATGTTTATCAAATAAATTTGAAAATTAAATTTCAGTTTACACTCTTAATAAATGTCTTTTCTTTTCTTCGATTTTGAATCTCATTTCCACAGAATTCCAGCTCTCCCTTTCTCTCTAACTTTATTTAACACAGAATTCAATAAAAACATGACAAACTTTCATATAAATCTAATAGCATTCCATGACACCGTCTTGTATAATAATCTGGTTTAAAAGATATAGTCAATTATTTTCCAAAGTACCAGAAAAAGATAGCATCCTCCGCGGATGCTCGACACAAGTTCTGTAAAAAGATTAACATCGCTGTCATTTAAGATAAAGATAAAAATATAAGATAGAAACTATAGTCACAGCTATCTATCGACACATTAAGAAGCATCGAACGACAACGCTAAAGTAATTCTTTTTCTCATATATCAATTGTATGTTTATCGAGATGCAGCACTGGCAACATCCATCAAAGCGTCCTAAGATCCTAAACAGAATGGCTGACTTATTACCTTAAGAAAATGTTTTATGACTTGAGTTTTTCTCCTTAGTAACGCACGGTAACTGTCTTAAGTCATAAACAGAAACTCTTTTTACTTTAAGACTCGAGACACAAGACAGTTATTGTGCGTTACTAAAGACAAAGGCTTAAGTCATAAAACTTGTCTTAAGATTGTAAGTCAACCATTCTGCTTAGGCTCTAAGAACGCGATTTGGGAAGAGACCACGCGACGCGAGTCTAATGAACGTGCGCGCAGGTCATAATTCCAATGTTCCCGCGGCCTTGTTAAATTCGTATAGTGGAAAGATCTTCAGCACGTACGGCGCAGGTTCCGAGAGTGCACTTGCCACCTGGCGATGAGATGTCTTCTTTCTCTCTTTCTTTCTCCCCCCCCCCCTTTCTTCCTTTTCATCCTTCTCTACCTTCCTTTCTTCTCATTCCTCTTTCTGCCTTTCGCAGTTACGCGACAAAAACTAGTCGCATGCTTAGCTAAATGCTCTCCCGTCCTTGGTCCTCATCCTTTTAGATACAAACCTCGGCTATGTTCCTGCGATCGCCGCCGTCTTTTGCTACCGTTTCCATCTCTACTCACGTTTCTGGTCACCCAACCCCGATAGGAAGAAGTGCACGATACGATAGTCGCATGCCAAAGAAGCTGACTGGGAATCTGTCCAACTTTTGAAACGCGGAGAATATCTTGCGGGCGATTATGCGACGTTTAAGGCCGGACGTTAATTGGGTGCAACTATCTGTACTTTGCTTATAATTGCGACGATTTCTATGTAGAAAAGCACAACGAAAACTTTTGACATTTCAACAGAATCATTTAACAATGAATGATGTGGAATAAAATGTGATAACTTGCAGTGCAAGAATGGATTTAGCGAATGTAAAATAACAAGGAAATATCAAATCCTTGTAACTCTATAAGATCACGTTTACATTTATTCATATGTGCTCAGAAACAATAAAGCAACAATTTGATTTCCAGATTAGCGGAATGTGATAAAACGCACCGCTCTGAATCCATTTCGCAATTTGATTCAATTTTACAAGATATCATATGGTGTAACCAATATAATTATGTCAATCATATTCTGAATATTCTGCAGAGAGAAGTTATATTTTTAGGGAAGAAAGTACCCTCTTTTTACGATATTCTATCCAGAACTATCGATTTGCTCGACTATCAACATTGCCTTCTCTCTGTCTCTAGAGTTCGGTTTTATCTTTTCGTGCCACTTATTCGCGATAAATTATTTACAAAACATCATTCCTCTCTCTCCTTCCAAACGCTTCGTGACACTATAATTCGATACTCAGAAATCTCCATTTTTGATACCGCCAGAATTAGACAGAAACGCGTGAGTCTCCGACACAAGAGAACTGCGTTAGCTGCTTGTTCGAAAAATGGCGTAATATAAATGGCGAAAAATTCTAGGTGATATTTTTCGCGATAAATTCTTGATAGTGTTTAAAGATGCTTATTAGCAAATATTATTAAATTAATATTAATTTTTAACGTTGCTAGTTTATCTTCAGTTCAGGACTGCGTCGCAATATTGAAAATAGTCGATCTAGTTCACAGAATTAGAAAATGTATATAAATTCACACAAAAATATTATTAGATACTAATAATAAAATACATCTCTAACCGATTGAGGCGCTGCTCTACTTATTTGTGTTTAAATAAATCGTTTTAATAAAGAAAATTTGGATCTCGCCAGAACGTTAGAAGGTAGAACTGCATTTATGCAGTTACTAGACGTATCATTCACTCAGATATCTTATTTCATTAGATAATTGGGATATTGGATTATTAGAATGAACCGCGAATTTTCCTCGGCACTAATCGACAGCCTCGAGGACAAGGCCGCGAGGAGAATCGCGAAGTTACGAGAACGAGCAAACGGGAACGGCGCACCGTTATGCCATCTGGCACGGTGCGCGAAGCGCGCGACTATGAATCGCATAGTCGCGACTATGGATTATGACGTCATTTCGTCACGCGCTATCAAGCATCACGATCGCTGATTGCACTTCCTTCTTCCTCGTCGGTCGCGTCGCGTTGCGTCGCGTTGCTTCGCGGCTGGACGCGGCGGCGGAACGCGAGAGGACGACGTCCGCCGAGGGCAGAAGAACGGCGAGAACGGCTATTACGGCAATTGTAAACGAGGCCAATTATCGTCGTAAACGATAGATAAGGATACGCCGATCTCGCTCCGGGAGCCGGGATGCTATCTAATTACGAGCTACGCCGACGATCGATGATCCTCGATTATCTGCGACTCGTTAGTATCGCTTCCCCGCTGGAGACGCGCATCGCGACGCTGCCGTCAAAATGGAGTCTCGCGCCCGCCGTCCAACATATTCCCTTTTAACACATGTACACGCCCAAACCTTTCTTCTATCTAACTTCGTGCATTGCTACAACTCCTCCTCCCCGTAATAAGTTATTCATAATCTAATATATTTATCCCAGTACGCAAAAGTAAGTGATAAAAATGTCGAAGCTATTCGAGATCGAGTATACATGAAACATTAAGTTTGCGAATCATTACGAAAGAGGCCACACGGCATTCGACAGATGACATGATCATTTACTTTTACTAATAATGATGAATAATTAGGATCAATCACAAGTATCCATAATTACGTTTTGATTACGTGTGTAAAATCATTAAAATCGCGTATGAATTAAACTACGAATGCCTGTTAAATCATAATAATTGAACAGTTAATAACAGTTTGAAGTTGAAAAAACGAAAGTTGCATGGGGGTTTACTCAACTTTTTCGCACTCTCGACGCCCCTCGAAAGCTACTTATGTCTTTCTCTCTTTTTCCCTTTCATTCTCTTAGACCTCCGCGCTGCAGGAAAAGATCGCCACGTCATCGCCATTCTCATCGCCACAATGGTCAGTAGGTCTAATTAATGGTTGCCAGAGTTAGTGGCGTTCACGTTAGAGCAGAAAAACGAAAGCTTCTTTTTTCCTCAGGAAGGAAAAACTGGTTCGACAGAGATTACAGGCTACTGTTTGAAATGATTGAAATGACGCTACAACATTCCGATAGAAGAAAAAAACTTGCGGTTGAAAACGTGAGCAAATTCATGAAAAAGTAAAGTGACACGTGTTTTTTAAACTATACGTGTCGGCAATCCTCGAAACAATTATCTCGGTCTACCGATGACAGTGCGCACGTTGCGTTAACGTCAGCTTATCTACATTGAATCATTTATCTCCGGAACTGATGTCTTTCTTAATATTAACCAAACATTAGATATCACAATTTATAAGTCAAGTTATAAATTTCGTATTCAGTTAGTCTCTACCGAGATAGAATTCTTAGATAGGATTTTTAGATAGGACTCCAGATAGGATTCTTTTATCTAAGTAAACTAAGTGCCAAGTAAACTGTTCGAGATGCCTGAAAAACTCATAGAAGAAGGAAAATATACGACACGCGGAAAAGCCGAGGTTCTTCCAAGAAGCGTACAACGCGATTTATTTGTCGTAGCGATCACGCATTCGTTGGATTCGTTGGAAGGGACGAGGGTGGTTCCACCCCTGATGAACGGATGAAGGGATCGAGACCTTCTCTCTTCCACGGCAAGCCGCATGACTGGTGTTTCGAGGTACAATAGGGTGTGTCGATACACCTACGTGAAATATATTGACTCGTACCGGTGTGAAAAAGATTAGAAAGAGTTTTCTCCGCCTTTAACTTCGTTGAGAAATCAACAGACAATGTTTTGAACGTCCAAAACATACGGTTTCTTAACCTTTTACGATTCGGAATATCCCTGAAAACGAATCGAAATCGGTCTCTTTGCTTCCAAAACGACTTTTCTTCCTTCACAGATAAAGAAACCTTTATTTTAATAAATATTAAAAATATAATATAAAAAATTGTCGTTGTATGTAATATTTCGTAAAAAATATAAGACAACAAATATAATAATTTACGGATTACAACAACTATCCTAAACATATTTAATAAAAAAGCTACAGAATTTTTAAATATTGTTTCGGCTAGTTAATTGTGAATCTCAATGATGTGATTTATACTTACAAATAAACTGGTTCAATAATAATTGTTACTTTACTCTCTTTTATTTCTTTAGTCGTGTGTATCTCCGTACGTGCGTACGCATGCAAATACAGCGAGCTTCGGGGAAAAAAATGAGCAGCGCAAACCGGATCGATTTTGTGGAAGGCGATATAAAGGGCGCTGCTCCAAGTTGCTATCGTTAGTCAAAGAGGCGAATTGCTCTGATTTACAGCTTACTAAATAGAGACGGCTTCTCGCGACGCTTTCGCTCGCGCCTCGGAATGCAGAGGGGACGAAGTGGCAGAGAGACGTTGTAGAAGGACGGCCGTAGAGCGTGAGAGGAGAGAGAGGGAGAGAGAAAGAGAAAAGCGCGCGGAGAGGAAACAGAGATCGACAGGGACGGCAAATGAATGAGAATACCGCCGCGCGCTGGCGCGGGAGAGAAAGAGCGGGCGAGATATACCGGGTGGGGCAGCAGAACGGAGAAAGATGAAAGAGAGAGAGAGGGAGAGAGAGAGAGAGAGAGAGGGAGAGAGAGAGAGAAGGAGAGACGGAGAGGGTATCGCCGGGCGATTGGTTAAGTGGGGTCCACACGGGTAAGCGAGGTCACATTTCGAGTATGTTTCAGACGCGCTAAAAGAGAACCCTGTCGTGAATTCTTCGACAGTTGATCACCGATATTTTCTGCCGCGCATATATTTATAGCAATCGTATAAATTTTTCTTTTTCAAAAGACAGACAGATTCGCAGATTAAGATATGAGATAATGCTCGTTTACACGAGCGCCAGTGTATCGAGCCGATGTATTTACCGAGAGGTATTTCGAAGAACAAGAACGATCACAACGAACGATGAAAAGGATCGTAAAATCTGCGATCTCTGCGTCCGTGCGTATTTGCATCCGCGAGAGAATTTTCATGCTCTATCGCCTTCGGCAAAACGCGATTAAATATCGCTCATAAATAATGCAAATCTAAGAAAACGGACGGGTTGTGCTTTGCCATGGAGATACATATCTGTGCTAATACACGTCGCGTATAGCCAACTTGTACAAAGGTATATTGCACTTGAACGAGAAAAGACGACGACGCGGAGATCGAAGACACGATAGAAAGCTGCGAACGCGGCCATATTCGAGGAAATAGCTGGACCGCGAATACGAGTGGTAAACCTAACGTAACGTGCGAACAAAGAGGAAAGAGAAAAGAGGAGATAACATTCAGTCGGTCGTTTTATTGCGGTAAAGCGCCGCGCGGCGCGATTCTGCGAGACGACGCGACGCGACGCGACGACGCTGCGCGCAATCGTCACGGTCCCTCGCGAGACGAGGACTTTAAGAGGCCTTATGCTCGGTTTTCACGAGTCTCCGGTGTCGCTGAGTAATCCTATCCCCAGGCACATCTAGTCAACATAATGTCGCCCGACTGGTACCGCAAGGAGCGGCAGCCAGTAGCCGTCATATTAAGAAAAAAATCATTAAAGCACTCCGCGCCGAGTGTGTCGGCGCGCGGCGCGCGATCGTGAATAATAAACGCGCGAGCACGAATTTCGCATACTGGATGCTCGATCGTCTGTATGTCGAGCCGAGCAAGTGAGACACAAATTGTCCAAGACGTCCCACGTTTAATGATACACATACGTACTTCCTGAACAGTTGGAAAATTAATTTTTCCTTAGCTAACTTTAACCGTGAAGCACGAATAGTTCTTAAATGTTACGTGACTATGAATCGAAAGATTTGAAAAAATCGAGCGAATTAAACCTATTCTTCGCCAATTGGAACAGATTTTAGAATTTTAACTCGAGTAGCGTAAGCATCAAAATATTCTTAGCCGAGTCCTGCACAATAGAGAAATACTAGATATTAGAAATAGAGTTTTAGAATTAGTTTCTTCAATAAACATTATAGATAAATAATATGTTATAATAAATTTATGTCTTATATTGTATTAATATCCATTGTGCGTTACATTCAATATTCATTGAGGAAATTGACTTTAAAAGTTTAATTCTCATGCTTAGACTGGGAAAAATGCTGTAATATGAATTAAAACGTAATTTGATTCAATTAAATGTCGAATCGCGGGCTGCCATTCATATATGTAGTTGATTCAATAAAATTTTATTCATTCAATTATATCTGTTATTATCTTTACTTTAAATCCTTTTGTTTTATTAATATTGTTATTGAATTAACGAAATATTTTCAATTAGACTGATACTTGATTCAACAGCGTTTTTTTCTCTATAATATCTAATATACCGTTATGCGCAGAGAGTAAAACACATGATGTCGCAAATGTCCTCTCTAATTTCTACCAAGAAAGAGCATTGAAATTACACTTGCAAGATTAGGACGTATTCTCGAAGAATTTTTGTACATTTTATTACGACTGGATTTGTTTATACACAAAATTTCATTTGATTTAAATTCGTTCGGCCAACTTCCTCTGCCTGCATGTACACCCTTCACTGCGATATCCGAGTCTATAGGTATCCCTTCACCCTTGTGATGGGATTCAACTATTGTAACTTTGGGCCCGTGCCGAGGCGTATAATATCTCCCCACGTGTACACATGTGCATGTGTGCGTGCGACTACCTGAGGATCCACAACAAGTAAATTCTTGGCCCGTGCCACGAAAAAACATCTAGTCGGAAAATACCTAACAAAATCGGTAACAGCTGCGCTGGTTGCGCGAGATTTCATGAAATAAATTAATAAGCAATACTCCTTTGCAGTCTCTCCTCCTATACGGAGTGTTTGAGATAGTTATACATCGCAGATTTAAGCAAAGAGAAAAACACGACAAAAAACTCAAAATAAAAATATAAAAGTAGATTTCAAGCGCCAAGATGTGAAATATTTTTTTAATACAAACTGCGAAGAATACATAAAATTCTATAAAAAACTTATACAATGTTCACACGCGTAATAACATTCTTCGTTCGATCTGCGTGACGTACCCCCCTTTTTCACGTAAGGGTAAGATTAAGGAAGAGTTATAATCAATGGCAACTCCGCACATGCGTCTCTGGGGCTTTTCGAGGTCAAAGATTTTATCACTTCGACACTACGCGTATCTAACACCATATGTATTTATACCTCACGCGCGTACGTGCAAATAACTAATCGGAATGAATGCAAGAATTCGAGAACGAGCGATGCCGCCGGGAGAGGTGCGGTATAGAATGGAAAAGCCCGCGTTCGCGTGTACAAGCTGCGACCGTGCGTCATTGGCGCGTGTCACCGGAGGCAGCTGCCGGTTCGTCCGCTCTTTGTGTTCGTGGAAAAAAGGGGGAAGAGGGAAAACGGTCCCCAGGGAGGGTAACGGGAGGGCCCCGCTGGATATATCGCGTATATAAAGGCTCGAAATGGCCAAATTATAGAGCGAATTTCGAGTGTGTGTTGGACGGAGCGCGGGCACGATCGGCCGCTGCGCGGGATAAAATTAATCGCTGGGGAATCACCGGTCTTTTAACCGTACCAATTTCGAGCATTGCGCAAGGCGAACCGTCTATTTCGCATCTACGTTCGAGACGGGCGGCAGCACGCCGCGTGTATGTGTATGTGTGAAATGACGGGATTCAATGAGAACGCAGCTAAATAAATAAAATCATGCGAAATATTTTATTCGTAAGAGAACAGTTCGGATTTGAACTTATCTCCTGAAGCTATCTCGAAATGTTACCTATTCCAGATCCATAAGAGAAGATAATTAATTCTCACAGCCATTAAAAATATTTGTATTCCTGTCAAATGCTAGATGACAACCTCCTCTCGATGGCAGGAAGCTTTTATCGCAAGACACAATTTCGCGAGTAATAATTAATGAGGGAATAACCCGTTTTCCAAGGCGGCCAGGCGTACACCGCGATAAATAAAGGAAAAAGAGAAATAATGTGCGAGGAAGCAGTCGACTGTATTTGTGCCCAATAAAATGTGGTAATGGGATCGCGCGGGATCATAAAGCAAATTCTAAAGGACGCGTCTCGCGCAGCATCTCCCGATAGGCGGCGGTGGTATTTATCGGGCAAAAAAGTACTGGGCAAACTGCTCGTCGCTGTCCGGCGAGACACAGTGGTTTCGCTAATAAGTGCGTGCGCCGCCCGATGGAAATTAGAGGTTACGCTCCTCGTCCTCGTACGTCCACGCGCGTACTATTTTCTTTGCCACTACTACCGGGCGAGAGAGAAAAAGAGAGGTGTATTTCAGTAGTGCCTTTTATTCGTCGGCCATATGCCCTCGGTAATTTCGATGGTTTATTAGACGAGCGGATGGCATCAATTGCGGATGGCGTGACAGGTGCGAAGTACTCGACGATCGGATTATTCACCGAGAGATTCTTAATTGATGCGTTTAACGTTACGTACTCCTTCAATTGCTATTTATTGACTACTAACGATCGGTTGTTACGAACAAGTCGGGACGAGTCGCACGTTTATAATCGCAGTATTTTATAATAGATAAATATATTCTCCACAAACGTGCACTTACGAGCGATAATGGCAATGATAAATATTTGTTGATGCGACCGTAATTCGTCAAGTTGAAATTTATTTTTAGCAAACAGATTCTCAAATTCGAAAAAAAAAGAAAGAAAAAATCGCACCTCGTCGTTCGAAAATCAAATAGAACGTTGCGGTCTCAGAACTACTATCTTGAAAACATCAAAGGCTATCGTATATATCTTGATATGGAATGCAGGGCGTGGATTCTCGTGAGGAAAGAATACGAGCCATTTGAAAATTAAATCGTCGCGTCGCCGCATTACTCGGCTCTCCCATCTATTATCTTTTTAGTTGCCGACTTACAAAAAACCGACATAGCACATCGATCTATTTAATTAATTTATACTCATTACTAAATAAAGATAATTTCATCAAGAAAGGTTGGTCGCCTTTTAAAAATATGTTGCACTTTTAATGTTATATATATATATATATATATATATATATAGACTTAAAAAAATGCTGTAACATAAATTAAAATGTAAGTTGATTCGATTAAACCTCAAAATACACTAATGTTGTCACTAATTCATTTAAATTTTATTGATTCAATTTGTTATCGTCTCTACTTTTAATCTTTGTGTTTCATACTGTTATTAAATTAATATATTTCCAACTAGACTGTTGAAAACAGTATTTTTTTTCTCTGTGTATATTATTTAAAGAGACAATTACAGAAAGAGAAGTTAATTTATTTAATTGTATCTTTTTTATAATCTGTTAACAAGATAATTTAAACACGTGTTAAACACGTTTTAACAATCGCGTTCACAGACACGAGAGTAGAATTATTATTTACGATAATAATAATAATAATATGCGAAAAGGCACGTGCCGCCAACTATATATGTCGCGCTCCGTTTTTGTGCTGGCTTCTCAGTTCCTCTTACGTGAATGTGAGTGTAATACACCCGAGCAAGGCCGCAGCGGCGTACCATGCCATAGATACGATCGATCGCCTCTGGAGCCACGAACGCAGCAATTTAGGCTACGGTACCCGGTTCTCTATCGTAATAGTTTCCTGGAAAGTTACGTCTACGTGGCTAATCCTGGCACGCGGTCAGTCTGCAGTGGTCTTTCTATTATCCGAGGAAGCGCATCCTTTCGAAGAGTGCCAGAAATAATACAAAAATTTTCAAGATTTGTCATAATTTGTCAACTGGTACTTTGATAATACCAAGGAGATTCTTTTCCGATCAAAATGCAGTGATAAAAACAAGTAAAAATTGCTGTTGAGTGCTCGAATATTTCGCACATGAAGACAGTATGAAACTGTGATGACTTTATTACAATTATTCGATCAAAAAATAAAGTGTGAAAAAGATTAAAACTGAGATTTTAAGAGTAATCGTCTCAGTAAAACATTCATTATTTTTATAAAAGAAGCATAAAAAAGTCACCGCATTCCAAAGGCCTTTATAATGATCTTGTAAATTTACTATGGAAAAGACTTAATCTCCTTTCATGCGTGACTTTTGCTTGATCAAGCAACAGGTGGCGGGTTTGACCTTCGTGGAAGGTTCCTTCTACGCAGATTGAAAAGTTCACTCAACGTTCTTTTAATTAGTAAGACGAAAGTATCTTTCATTCACGATGTTCGCTACCATTTCTGCATCGATTAACTTTTGCTGAGATTATAATTAACGAAAGTTAATTCGAAAATATTCCAGGAGCCTAGAAATCTTTTAATTAATGTAGGTGAAAAGGAAATTTACAAAATAAATTCATTTAAAAAAGTCAGAGGAAACAATAAATTTTGCTTATTTTCAATGAAATTTATAAAGGTATTGCTTTCATTTATCGCACGCTCACACACGGTTCCACTCGGTGTAACACGTTGTACGGCTAACCATATAAAAGCTAACTGATTTTTTTTCAACAACTTGCCGCACTCCATGTCCGTGTGTATCGCGGCCGCATTCTATACAAATTAAAAACTCAACAGTTGCCATTCGCGCGAAAATTTCCCTGCATTTTACGTAACGGAAAAACGCGCGTCGGACTCTGAACGATATGAACAGAGTATGAGAAATCTCGTCAAAATTCATCGCTCGCACAAGTTTTGCATGGGACCAGCTATCGGACAATAACAATCACCATATCGATAAACTTCTATACTTTGAAGAACGACGCAATGCGCAATTTTCATCTTTCAATCTTTTTTTTTCTCTATATTTCAATATTGTTTCACGAGAATTTTATTATAAGCTTTCTATTTGTCATTAATAATATACATGGAAAGAAATGAAACGGGAACAGTTTTGTTAAAAATAGATACAAAAATAGTTATGTTGAATCAATTACATTGCACTGAAAAGAGAAAAGGCAACTTTACCAAATTTAGTAATAATAGTTACCAAATCCTTTTTTCGGCGCAATGTAATTATTTTAATGATACTACATAATTATTTTCATATCTGTAATTTCAACAAAACCGTTCTTTCAGTGTATATTTGGTTAATACAATTAGGAATGTATTTTTATAATGCAGTGTCCATTTTACCTTCAAATTAAATAACGCATAAATAAAATGAAACTTATGGCCCTAATGCGTTTTGTCATTCGCTCTCGACACGCATTTTCAATGTCTCTTCTAAGCTCTGGAATTCCGATCAAATAATCTACTCCACGCAGACATCGTGCTAGTTAAAATAGCAAATCGCCTTGAAGCAAATCCCTCTCTCTCTCTCTCTCTCTTCTTTCTTTCTCTCGCTTCCTCTCACTTTTAGCTCTCTTTTTCGTTAACGCCTCCTCATCGTCGTGTCGTTGCGCTATCTCTCTCCCTCTCATAGACAGCGCCAACAACTCGCGATCATCGTACCCCGGACTTCTCTCGGTCGGTTTTAGCTCGAGGTTGATTAATCCGGCAAACGGAGGCGTCGTGGCAGGCGAGACACGACGGACGACAGTGACACAAAAAACGAGGGTCGTAGCTAGAGCTACGATAATCATTAGTAGGTCGCGGCTCTAAAACGCATCGCGATAGCGCATCCATCATGCTAGCGCCTACAAGCCCCGAGACTAGAATAAAAGCAAGAGGACACGCGAAGCTAGAAAACGTGGCTCACGCCCTTTTTTATTACCTCGATCATCTATTATACCAAGATCATATGTAACGATTTAAGGACAGGACTGTTTGTAATTCTCTTGCAATGCAGCTCAAAATTCGAAAAAGCTGACACAATTCTCGCAAAATTCAACGCCGAGAACAATAAACACGGATTTGTTTGCAATAATAGCGTCAACTATAGTGGAAATCTGTAACGAGATTATGTCGCAACTGGCGAACGAGAAATTATCTACGCGACCGACCTTCGACTATCACAATAGCCATTATAATACCTGCTCGTGCAAACGTGATTAATAATAGACTATCCGGCATAAAATTCGTTTCATTACTCTGAATAGAATGTATGCTAAAGTGTGAATATATCAATAGAATGGAATAAAAGATCATTATAAAAGAATGGAATGCTATTATGCGAATTATATTATACTCCGATCTTACGAGACATTTTCATAACAGGCTTTCCGCTATTTGCCTCTCGAGCCTATCTCAAGAATCATCATAATATTCCATCTATTATGCAGTTATTTCTTCCTTCAAAATCGAACTTTAAATATCGAAATCTAAATCATTCACGCCCCAGTTGTTTATTCGCGGAACACGACTCTTCGATGTCAAAATTGAGAACTTAAAATCGCTCTTGGTACACGCGCCAGTTATCTAATTGTACGACGTAACTCGATTTATTACCAGGATTCGTGAAGATACGACAGTAAAAGTCGCGGCGAAGTGGCTTACACCGATAAGGGGGGGTCCAAAGGTAACCGGCATGCACCGCTAATGACTCTCTTATCGCCGAGAGGAACTTATTTGTCGATCGTCGTCGGTAGCCGGTCGCGACTTGCACGGTCCGCGTCCTTGATCACTGATAAGCCTGCCGTGCGAGTTTTCTAGTGGGCCCCACTCGTATTTATGCAGCGAAGAGCGTCGCGCGAGCAAGCGCGAACACGCGCCGTTATCTACGATACAGCACGAGGCAATCGTGACACAAGTTGGCAGATAAGGTGCCTTTCAAAATGGATGCCGGGGTCGTGCCCCTCGCGAACGAATCTCGACCTGCCCCTCGAATGGTCGATCCGTTACAATCGTACATGTCGATTGGCGCGGCACCTTGCGATATCAATATTTCAATAGTTTGATCATCGTTATACTTGGATGAATTATTATAAACTACGCACTAAAGAAAAATGTGCGTGTTAAGATACTTGATGAATATCACAACATTGGAATATGAATAACTAAAAATCATTGACATCTGTTAGAAGCGTCTGTTTACGGCTTGTACATAAAGCGACGCTAAATTGCGTAGAAAAAATATTTGATATCTTTTATTAAATAACTCGCTCATCTGACAATTTATGATTTTAAAAACAGTGAAATATCAGCCTTTGATGAAATCAAGTCGTTATTACGTATGTAATCTTCATATAAATGGGTTCAAGTAGTAGAAATATGTACTGAGAAATTAATGGACGAAAGAACAAGAAGAATTTTGATAGCGACTTATTGGGAGTTATCCCCCCCCCCCAAAAAAAACAGTGTCATAAAAGAGTTCAGTGAAAATGAAAAGATAGGCGATTATCGGGTCATGCTTTTCCTCTGGCTAATTCAGCACGGCCTGCGTATATTTTTGAAAGCCGTCGACAGGATCATCGCAGCTGGCGCGAGGATATATAGGACCAGATGGTCCTTCCTCGTCGCCTGGTCCCGACGTTGCCGAGCTTGCGGCATCGCCGTGTACGAATGAACCAGCCGAGCGAAGGAGAACGCGCTGGACAGAGAGAAATAGAGAGAAAGACAGGGACACACACAAAGAGAGAAAGAAAGAAAAGGAACAAGAAAGCGGCGAGGGGGAGGATGGGGAAACGAACGCAAGAAAGAAAGAGAGAAAGAGAGACAGGAACGAAACGGTGGACCCTCGAGTGGGCTGTTCTCCAAATAGCTCCACCTGCCCTCGAGACGCCAGCAACAACATCGTGCTCATCTCGAGGCTCTCGGCGAGGCTCAAGAGCGTCGAATTTTTGACCCGTGCCAGGACGAGTAATGATCGCGACGTGATCGGCAGGACCCGGGCCAGGAAGCCCCGTATGAACGGTTTCATGTGGCGTGCACCTGGCCCCGGAAGCGAAGCGGCGTTCCGCGAAGAAAATGTTTATCGCGTCGCTCGTATCGAGAGAAAAAGGAAGAGAAAGAGAACGCGGGCGCAAAGATCCACGTGATAAGGCCGTTAGGAGATTTCGATGGTATCGCCGTTAATGCGCGAAATTACGGCACCAGTGAAACGCGATCTGTCATGTAAATCGAGCGCGTTACAGTTACGGTAATTTAATAACTGATGATTATGAGGCTTAAAATGTCGCTCGATGAGAAGGAAATTGATAGCGCGCGCTAAAAGATGCGTAAAGAGCCTATTTAGCTCAATTATTATCCTCGACAAACGATTAGCGTAATTTAATCGATCCGCTTAACTTACTTGTTGCCACACTACATCTCTCTTATCTTGATCGATGAATTTGTAAGCATCAATTTTAAACCTAAAAGTAGAATACAATCTAGATCCATGGGAAAAAAAGTCGATAATTTGAAAGCCGATCTTTTTACGTGAAAGAGAATTATAATTTTCAGCATGTTTCAATTTGTGCCTTTCAAACTATTCAATAAAAACAAGTAATGAAATTTACAGATTGCATAAAAATCACGCACCGATTCTACCTGCGGAAAAGATAGAAACGCAATTTTCGTTTATAGCTTAATTCGCGAAATTAGCTGGATCGAACAGAGATTAGGAAATCCGTGGAGACATTTACGCGTCAAGAGAAAGCAACACACGCCTTTCCCAATTTTCTTACAACACCCTCTCCCCTCGTAGTATCTCCGCCTAGTTGTATTCCGGCATCCAGCAGAGCGATGGAGGGTACACGTTCCGGTGTATTGGCATGTTGGGGCACGGGGCGCGTTCGAAGCGCCGGCAGCCGTCAGGATATTGATTTACAATGCTTGCTCGGCTCTATAGCGACTCCCATAACTACAGAGCACCCTCCGCGCGTCTCGCTCTCCCTACCACTCTTGCCCGTCTCTCTTTTTCTCTCGCTCTTCGTGTCTCTTTTCCGCTCGCATCCCGTCGTTCTCTCGTTCATTTCCTCGCTCCGCTCCCGCCGCTCTTGTTAGCGATTACCAATACCGTCACCGATATACCATCTCTTTTCTCTCTTTTCCTCTCCCTTTTTCACTTTTTCTCTTTATAGAAATTCGCCGAGAATGATGAGAACTGGCAAACGATACGCACGACAACGGCACTTGACCTTGACTATCCGCGGTGCTCAAATTCCAAAGCAAAGTTTCAAAGTTTAATTAAGTTGCAAACGGATAGTTGAAATTTCCGCGGTATTTTGTATTGGATCCTTTGAGAAGCGAGACATTTCTAAGTCATTCGATTTACGATTAACGATAAGTGTTAGAGTTTCGAAGAATGCGACATTAGAATAAAACTATATTCAAATATTAATTAATTGTACAATATAAATAAGATTCTAAATATAAGTATATTTTTAAATTAATTCGTCTATCAGCGGTATTATTATGTTGGCCTCGGGCTCGAGGTGTCACTGAGACGAGTAAATAGAAAGGAAAAAAGCATGCCAATGAAAATAACGCTCGATCGTAATATACGGCCTGACCGATAAAGAGGCGAGATTTCAAAAAAAAAAAACGGCACTCCAGATAAATATCTTTGCACCGACGTCGTCACGGTAATATCTCTGACTCTCTCCTCTGAGCAACCCGCACGCTCGCCCACGTGGGGGGTCCGGCCGGAAGTTTATTGCTCGGTTATCCGGCCAGTAACTCATTTTACGCCTCGTCGTAAAACTTACGCCGCGATGAGAAAGCGGACGAATCCCGGCCGAGCTCTAGTAAATCGAGTAAATTTCGCGGGCGATTTCTGTCTAATAAATGTCGCAGGCTAGTTTTCGCTGTCGCCCGCAGACACGATGATTTTTAAGTGGTCGAACTTGAAGCGGTCGAAGTGTACCATCATCATAAACTATATACGAACTGACTAAATCACCTCAAAATTACGATATTAACTCGAGATGCAAGAGTCTTTCATAAAACACGCAAGCATTACGACCTTGGTCATTTAAACCTTAAGGTTCATTCATAGATATTCCGTGTCCGATCGATTTCTATCCGTGAAAAGTTCTCAAAATTTCAAAGGTACTTAAATTAGACGACAATTATTTTCCAAGAAGAAGTACAGACATTTGTTTTAGAAACTTGAAAGTATGTTCATAAATTTTTAGAAACGTTTTAAATCACGTTAAATACATGAAAAAATGACCGAAAGCGAGATACCTAATGTTTGAATCAATAAAATTCTTTTCTCACATTGTAATCATAAGGATTGCAAAATACTTATTACTAATGTGGCAAAAAATCAATAATATTCATTATTATAACAGAGCAACGAGCAGAAGCTATTTTTCTTTGAAATGGAAAGGATAATAGAAAATGTAGATGATTTAAATTCGCGAGATTTCGTGGAATCGCAAAACATCGCGACTTGAGGTAATCAAGATGCAACGGTGCACCGCAGCAAGATGTCACCTGTTGAATCGTTCCGTTTAACGCATGTTTTCCTTGAAATTGTACACTTTACAGTGAGAAAACACGCGATAAAGGAGCGCAACAGGAAACAGAATACGAAATGAAAAGTAGTAATCCAGAGAAGAATGGAAAGGCTATTTTCTAAAAAAACGTTTGCGTCCTTCGACGAGATTGTACATGATTTACACATGTACACAGATATAAATACTATAACTATAATATTTTGGGCGTGTGCACACTAAGAAAACTAAGAACAGTGTGCAAAGTAAAAAAAAAAAAAACAAGTTATGCGTTTTTCTTCACGCATTTTCTTCTCATTTTTCTCAAAGTACGCACCCTGATATATGCACATATGTTTATAAACAACTACGGAAGAAAAGGGAACAGCGCTCCACGAGTTACGGCAATTAACAATACCGTACTGTCCTCAGTATCACATATAAATATAGAACGTGCAGGTAAACAATAAACGAGATGGTACTGAAGGAGAGAGGGAGTGAGTTGAAGGCGGGAGATAGGGTTACGCACGCGTGCACGCGCGTGTCGGCACGCATATGCATGCATGCATGCACGCACGCATGCACGAAGAGCGCACGCACGAGCGCGCGTATATATCCGCGCACATCGCGCCGCTCTTTCTTCCTTAGTCTACCACCCCCGTCGTCCTAAGATCCCGCCTTTTCCCCGTCTGCCTCGTTCCGGAGCCGCCGTACAATTTATGCCCAATTACATCTTAATTACCGTAATGGCATCGTCTCGGGCACAGATGGTGTCACGGGGTTAAGTAACTCTTACGATCCGCGACGTCGATAGTCTCTGATCGTCGCTGATTGATTACGAAAATGTCAAGGATGCTAATATTAATTATGAGAAAAATGGTAATAAAAAGCATTACTTTTTTTTACACAATATAAGTGAAACTGAAATACTGATACATGGATGATACAAATAAGTAATAAATTTTTTTATTAAAGTAGATCTTGATATCTAATATTATATGTATGTGAACTTCTTTTTATATTTTTTAATTTTTTAAATTGCACATCGACTATTCTATTGATCTTGAAACACAATTCTAAATTGAAGCTGGAATAATAATATTTAAAGTTCAAAACTTTCTTATCTGAAGAATTTCCTGGATTATCTGGCGTTTTTACCAATTCGATGAGGCTTGCGATAATAAACTGACGTCATTTTATATGTGTTATTTTAGCGTTTAAAGATGTTTTTAAAAGGACAACACACAATGTCAACTTGCTACCTGCAGCGAAATTCTAGCGATAATTCTCTTATCGCTATCGTTATCTGTTTCTCGATAATTTTCGTTACGCGTTATTTTGTACCGAATAATTCTTGGCATCTCTCGTTGAGTCGATTTATTTTTTCTGAAAATTATCACTACGTTAACACGTAGTGATAATTTTCAGAAAAAATAAGTAGTTCTATTGTTAAATAGAACTATAGAAATCTCATTAACGCTTATTGATATCCATTTATTATTTATCTATTTATATAATATATATGTACATATATTGGGATCTATGAAGTTGGTACGACATTCTGTTAATATGAAAAAAAATACATAGAGTTCCAGTGGCACTTTTTATAATTCCGAAGTTCCTTATAAAAATAACAAAAAGTTCTACAGTTTTTACCCCCAGCCCCTTCCACAAAAATAAAAATGTGCTAATTTCGTGAATCTAGCACACCTCCTCCTATAAAGTAAAAGAATACAATAAATATTAGTATATTTGACAAGAGTTCTAATTAGTGCTATCAGAATTCTATCGCTAATTGCAATTTCAAAACAAAATTCACACAATTAACATTTCTTTTTTTATACCAAAATATTAAACATACCACGACACTTGGAAAAAAACGTGTCGCGTTTCCTACTTATCGCAGTTCCAGCAACAGTTTTTGCCAGTTCTGATAGAGATCTATGCTACACAATCATTTTTAAAAATAGTTCTGGCGATTGCATATTTTAAAATAATTTTTTTCTACGAACCAGCATTTTATCTCACATTAAGCTGCACGACACTTGAACAATAAGTGTCGTGCTGCCAAATATGAAAACATTTAACATTATAATTCAATATTAAAATATTATTATTAATATATAACGGCATATTTCGTTGAAGTCCGGTAAAATCCGGTGTAGTCCGATGACAATCCGTGAAATCCATGAAGTCCACCAAGTCCAATAAATTCCGGTGAAATTCGAGGTCCAGCGTAGTCCATGAAGTCTGTGAAGTCTGGTGAGGTTCAATGAAGTTTATAACAGTCCGTGTAATCTAGTGAAGTCAGATGGCAATCCGTGAAGGCTACGAAATTCGATAAAGTCCAGCGTGGTCTATAAAGTCCGATGAAATTCGATAAAGTCCATGAAGCCCGTTGAAATCCAACGTAATTCGATAAAATCTATAACAGTCCGTATAATCTAGTGAAGTTCAATGACAGTCCGCGAAGTCCAATAAAGTCTGTTAAAATCCGTTAGATGAAGTCCAGCGTAGTCTGATGAAGTTTAGTGTAGTCCATGAAGTCTGATAAAATCCAATAAAGTCCGACAAAATCTATGACAGTGGGGTACGATGAAGTCTTAAAGTCAGAATTCCGGTGTACACCTATTTTTTGAATGGTTATCCCATCGAATTGAATGTTAAAATGTATCTTAAAAACAAAATGCTGGAAAGTAAAAATGATGAAAAGTAAAAATGCTGAAAAGTAAAAATGCTGAAAAATAAAAATACTAAAAAGTTTAACGTGGGTCATCGGTAACCGCACAATACAATACGTTTTAATTTAACAAATTAATATTTAAAGTTCGAGTACTAGTAAAAGATTTGATTTTTTATGTTAAAAAATACTTACAAGTATATTTCAAATCTTGCAAGTAATTGTAAGATTCAAAACTAACTAGTCAGGATCGATTATCTCGCAAGTACATTGTATGAAATATTATTTCTTATAAGTCCAGCATAGTCCATGAAATCCAACGAAGACTGATAAATTCCGACGTAGTCCGATAAAGTCCATGACAGTCCGACAAAGTCCGATGAAATCCGACGTAATTCGATAAAATCCATGACAGTCCGTGTAATCTGGTGAAGTCCGGTGAAGTCTTGTAGTCCGGTGTATACCTATTTTCCCAGTGATCCATAAAGTGCGTAAAATCCGGTGAAATCCAATAAAGTCCGATAAAGTTCGACGAAGTCTATGACAGTCCGTATAATCTGGTAAAGTCTTGAAGCCGGAAGTCCTGAAGCCGAAAGTCCTAAAGCCGGAAATCCTAAAGCCGGAAGTCCTGAAGTCGGAAATCCTGAAGTTGGAAGTCCTGAAGCCCGAAGTCCTGAAGCCAAAAATCCTGAAGCCGGAAGTCCTTAAGCCGAAAGTCTTGAAGCTGGAAGTCTTGAAGTCCTGTGTATGCCTATTTTCCTAATGGTCCATAAAATGTGCGAAGTCCAACGAAATTCAATAAAGTCCGATGATATCCGACATAGTTCAATGAAATCCATGAGAGTCCGTGTAATCTGGTAAAGTCCGGTAAAGTCTTGAAGTTAAAAGTCTTGAAGTCATATAGTCCGGTGTATATCTATTTTTCCAGTGGTCTATAAAGTGTATGAAATCCGGTGAAATCCAATAAAGTCCGATAAGTTCATGACAGTCCGTGTAATCCGATGAAGTCTTGAAGTCAAAAAAGTCTTGAAGCCAGAAGTCTTGAAGTCAGAAATCTTGAAGTCTTGTAGTCTATTGTATACCTATTTTCCCAGTAGTACACTTGAACAAAATGTGTCGTGCTGCCTATTTATCGCAGTGTCTAAGTGTGATGATTCATATATTTAAAAAAGTATTTTTAAAAATGCAATTATCAAAACTATTTTTAAAAATAATTGTGTAGCATAAAACTCTGCCAGAACTGGCGCAAATTGTAGCTGGAACTGCGATAACTAGGCAGCACAACACTTTCTGTCCAAGTGTCGTATTGGTTCATACATTAAAAAATTATTTTAAAAAGTGCAATCGCCGAAACTATTTTCAAAAATAGTTGTCTAGCAAAGAACTCTATCAGAACTGGCGAGAACTGTCGCTGGAACTGTAATAAATAAGCAGCACGATCTTTTTATCCTAGTGTCGTGGTATATTTAATATATACTTTAATACAAAAAAAAATGTTAATCATGTGAATTATTTTTGAAATTGCAGTCATCGGAAGAACTTTGATAGTATTAACTGGAACTCTTGTTAAATGTGCTAATATTTGTTTTCTTGTACTTTAAAGAAAGAAATATCATGCTAGATTCGCGAAGTTAGCACTTCAATTATTTATTTTTTTTTTTTTAATAAAAACTGTAGAACTCTTTGTTATTTTTATAACAAACTTCGGAATTATAAAAAGTGCCACTAAAATTTAATAGTCTTCTCGACAAAAACTTTTAGTTTATTACATATATTTCTAAAGAGTTTTCGTATCATCCGAACACCACCTTCATTTTCCTGATTACAAAATAATGCAAATATATTCTTCCTGTTTTTCTTTCCAAGTAACAGGCAGTTGTTCGTGAATAACGAAGACCATGAATAGACAAATAACCAGACAAGGATCTAATGACGCATGAATAACACGTGACTTAAACCACTCTAACTTAGAAATCAAAAAGTAATCAAAACTGCCATGTTTTAAAAATCATAAACTTAACAATTTTTTTGTAATAAGTTTTTTACAAATTTTTGTTTTAAGATGATTAAAGCATTATTATTAAAATTGACGATTAATTTAAGATATTTCAGTTTATTACATTTCAAGCTCGAATCGGTATGCAATTCATAGAAATAAAAAATATATTTAATAATTATAATACAGAAATATTTTTAAGCACCAAAATCCGCTTAAAAAAAATGTAGTATTCTTTTTTTGCTCGTGTTATTTATATATCGGTCTAATTTTCAACTTATCGTAAATTTTATATTATAGAGCATTCTACATTATATTTTATATTGATATCTTCAATTCAAATCTTTCGTCTGCTGCCTCTCTCCGTTTTTTCTTCCAAATATACAAATATTCAATTAAAATTAAAAATGCTATTATATTGCCATCATACATTTGGTTTAAACTACAGACACGCATTTGAGTTTATTAATAATAAAATTACGAATCTTAAAAGACGATATCTATACCGAGCTAATCAACAGTGATTTATCTGGAAATATTTATTTCGATAATTATAAATAAAAAAATCACAGCACTAATATCGGTCTGCTAATTAAGCAGCATTTGATGAAAACGTTTCAACGGTAACTTTAGATATTGATAAATTTCACGAAAATGAACGCAGTAATGAACGTCACGAAGGGCTGCAACAACAAGTGGCACCCTAACGTTCAGGACCTCACCCTTCGGCACTCATCGATGTTTAATGAGACAATCGAGAAGGGAAGGACGACTATATACCCGATTACTAAAAAATTCAGCTAGCTCCATAAAGAGGAAACTGATTTCGCTTGTAACATCACAAAGTAAAATAATATCGAAATAACTAATTATAATTATAATTTTTCTTTTTTAAAAAAGCTTGTTAAACTACTATTTGAAAAAAATTATTATATTGCTGCAAATGTTTATTGATATCGATATTTGTAAAAATGAATTTACAAATGTCTCGATATCAATAAATTTTTTGAAATTTTATTTCAATGTGTGCGAAAAATGTGTTAGCTCATTATCCATACATACCCTTCGTATCTGAATACTTCTCTCTAATAAAAACGTTTGCCCAGCAGCTAAAAGAGCGACGCGAATAAAGTCTTGAAAAAAGGAGCGCTCGAATTTCGCGAAGAGTAACATTGAAGTGACGGTTACATACTCTCGTTGGCGTTTATTCGGAGTTATTGAATATTCATCGACGTTATTGACGAAGCGACCGCGCGGCGCATCCTATAACACGTGTCGCGCATCCGGTCCCGGAGGAAATGCCGCACCGTGAAAACGGCCCCCGCGGGCGACAGAGTCGCGGAGTAGTCGTTATCGAGTTGCGTTATACGCCGAATTAAAGGGGTACGGTGAAACGCTATGGGGTCGTGCTCAAAGCCACGCCTCGTGCGCGTTCTCCGACTCTATTACTTCTCTCTCCCTCCGGACGGCGCGAATGAAAAAGCCGAACTCGAACTGATTTGCCGAGGCGACAACGGAAACGTTTCATTAAATATTCGTCCCGTCACGATTGCAAAAAAAAAAAAAAAAAAACGAACCGACAGAGGCGAAGCGTCGTTTCGCAAATTCCTACGTAAATATGGAAATGACTTTCATGAAGTTTTTTTTTATTATTACTTTCTCTCCACTTCGTTGATTTGTTTTCAGTAACTGTGGATGCTGTACTTTTGTTTTCGCGTATCATTTCTCGTAAATATTTTACGAGGATGTAATAAATAACATTTTGCGTTTAATAAATAATTCTATAAATTCAATATAATTTTATTAGAGGTATCTTATTACGAATATTTAGTGATATCTTATTCAATTTAGAAACTTTCGTTCGCATTGCATGTATTAAAATACAAGATTTTATTTTTTATTGTACCTTGTACACTGAAAAAAACTGTCTGATATTTTTTGTGATATAATTGTATGGTAAAAATAAGAGATATTTTTATAATTATTACTGTTATAATGTTTATAGTAATAATAACATTATGTTTTCATTTTGTCAAGCATGACAACATTTGACTATAAATTATAATTTAAAATAATATGATAAAATATCAAAACATGAATGATAAAAATAAAATAAACATTTCTATGTACATGCAATCATAATTATAGTGAATATAAACTATTTTTTAAACATCCGTTTACTATTTACATGATAATAACTAATAATTATAATGTGCATAATTAAAACAACTATAAATACATAGTTGGCATCAAAAACAGTTACAAATTATAAGTTATAGTAATAGCAACCATTTTTTTTTCTCTCGATATCTCATTCCGTAGATATTATATACATATACACTGCACATCGTTTGCGCGTCATCAATTAGTTGAAAATATCTGATCGTCGTAGGAATCGAAATGTAAAACAAGACGCGATATTCCGAGACAGATCTCTCATCGCGCATTCCAATCGTTTACTTAAAAAGTCGCGATTCCGTTTTCAAATACTCTCGAGTGTAGCGATATATACGGACGCGAGGCAATCAGTATCATGATAAACACGGTTTTCTTATTAATCATGCTCGGTGCGGACCTGTTCCGTGATTACATAATTATGCACTTGCGATGCAAGTTAATGATACTCCGCCCAACATGTTCTGCCCTCTCATTAGACGTCTGTTATTTCATATATCTTCCAAAGTGCGAAAAGAGATATCGCTGGTCTGATCTGCTCTCATCGACAAGGTGTGATTATGAGTGATCAACGCGACGTTACATGTTAATTGTTAAAAACTTTCACAAAGTTAACCCGACAAGATCTCGAAAGATGTGCCTTTGAAAGAAATATCAAAGTGCAGTATCGTTTTCGAAAGTAAAAAGATTTCGGGGATAAAATCTTGCGACAATCACAAAGCCAAATCACAAAAAAATAATACTATTCGAACAAAACTGCGAATTTATCATTTTATTGGCACAAGACGAGATCTTGTAAAATTCAAATCATTAAATAAAGAAGCAATGATCAATTTTATGTATGTTAAAATTTTCAGAGTTTTCGCTGGAAAGTAAGAGCGACGAGATGCAATTGCAATCTCACAACAGTACCAAATCGTCGCAAAGAAGAAAAAAAAATGTAAACTCATTTACTCACCGACCGCTGCATCGTTGCTGCTATTCCTGACCCATAAGTTGCCTCTGCAAAAATGTTTATAATTAAATAAACAATTTTTATAATTAAAGCTTATCAAATTTTCGCGTGAGGCTTACCGGCGTATTTCATTTCTACCAATAGAAAATGAACTTTAATTTACTCGGTTATGTTTACTCTTTATCTTTTTTTTTTAATTCTTATATCGCGGGTTCCATCTGTTTTAACACAAATAAAATTTATTCTCGCTTTTTTATTTGTTCATTCAAATGTTATAAGACTTCGTCTCTAAAATTTCGATATTTGATTGCGAATTAAAAAAGGTAAATTAAACCGAGATTGAAATTAATTTTCTGTATGTTAAACTGAGATCAAAGTTAATCTTGATTAACTTTAATAAAAAAATTTTATAGCCAGATACAAATTTTCAATTTTGAATTATTCTGCCTTAAATTCGAACACGTACAAAAAAAAATGGAAAACATTTCGAGTCAAACAATTGTGAAATCGTATTCCGGAATGTTGAAAAAGGGTACCAAAATTTTTTTCAGATATTTTAGAACCCGAAAGAAAATCTTTTCAAAAACA
The DNA here is from genome assembly GCF_016802725.1 of Solenopsis invicta. NCBI lineage: Eukaryota > Metazoa > Arthropoda > Insecta > Hymenoptera > Formicidae > Solenopsis > Solenopsis invicta. The sequence continues at coordinate 15,857,573 of NC_052673.1, forward strand.
CTATCGGCACCGGTGACCCAGTTGGACCAGGAAAGCGGCGAAAAAAAACATCGAATCACGGAGAATTAATTATGTAAACGCAATTGGTATTCGCGATATTCGATACTTACCAGCCATTGCGCCGCTGTTGCCATCCCGACCGCAGCTGCAACCGAGCCAGCTCCTCGTCGAAATACCAGTGTTTTTTTTGGTCGCGTTATTCCACTAACACTTCACTCACTATTTTGGTCGTTCGACTACACGCGCATTACGCTTACGTACGCGCGCGCACGTTCGCGATACAACAAGTCGACCGATAACGATCGCGAATTAATTAACGAAGTACAATCATCGCGCGATGTTTTAATCGGCACCCTCGATGTTTACGAGCGCACGTTTCGTCTCTAATGAGATATAATTAAAAACACGTATATGTGATTTTATACGTCAAATGCGAGATGTGAAAAAATTCCGTGACGTGACCTGTCATCTGTGTATCGCGATTACCGTCGGATTTCGTTTCCGTACTCCTGCATCGAGAATTTATTTTGTAGACCGACAATACGTGACTTCGACGATCGAGCTATTGAAACAGAGATTGATAGATAAAAAAATCGACAAGCCATCTCGATCTTCATGAGGAAAGAATACCTACGGATTTCGATAATCATACGAGGTTCCGTCCGTCAACTCCGTTTTCGTCACTCACGCATTCATTTATTTCACGATCTACTCTCTGGAAGAAACGAATGCGAAACCCGCGGACACGATAATACACTGTTGAGACGATCGAAAACAATGGAATTCGCGCAAAGAATTTTCTCGACGCGACGCGACGGTGTCCATAACCTTCAAGAGTCCAAGAAATGCGATTAACCGTGATAACACTGGTCAGCGCGACGTACACATGCCGACAATGTACAATAAGACGCTTTATTTTATTTTCTCAAAGCTTCTGTAATCATTGTAAGTTGACTCACTTTCAACGAAGAGATGAAAAATATTCGCGGACGCGCCGTATTGTTATTTAAGTGATATCGGAACGATTGTTACACACGGGGTTCACACCACTTAACGCACGAGTATGCAGCCTAGCTTGCAATCCAAAAAACATAATCACTTGCCTGCATCGATTAACGCGTTCGTAATCGCACGACATGCGACGCTCCGTCGGCTCCGTTCTCGTCACTTTATTTTCCCGACGTTCCCGAAGCTTTTTCGATCATTGCGAGTTGACTCATCTTCAACGAGGAAGGAAAGAAAATGTTCTTAGACGCATCGTTGTTTATTTACGCGACGCGACGAGGCAACTACCGTATGTACAACACGGGGTTCACACCACTTGACGCACGACTTCGCTGTCTAGCCCGTGACCCAAAAGACGATTCACTTCGCGACGCGATCTGTTATTGACGAGAGACGAACGCGAAATCTCCCGTTGAGTGTGATAATAACCATGCGTGGTTATTATTGAGACGATCGAAAACGAACTGATTCTCGCATGGGGACCTCACACGGCGCGACGCGACGCCTCGCGCGGGATCCATAACCTTCACGCGGTTTGTTGTAACAACACACCGACTCGCGTAACGTACGCCACGCGTCTAATACAGTTCAACTTATACGGTTACATCGTTATCAGTTTCTTGGCACTTTCTATGCTTAATTCGATGCATGATTCGGGGCACTCTCGCACGACATGAAGACAAACGACTGTCAATCCCGCGGGCGTGATCACGACTACGCGATCGAAGGGTGGGTAGGTGGGCTGGAAGGGGGGGGGACGACTCCTTCCTACGGGGTTCACACTACTTAACGCACGAATTTGCAGCCCCCCTCTCTCTAACCAACTTGCTACCCAAAAAACACGATTACTTGCCAACGTCGATTAACGATACTCCATCCGTCGGCTCCGTTCTCGCTACTCGCACTGCTTTGTGCTACGCGATCTACTCTCGATTAGAGACGAATGCGAAACCCGCGGACACGGTAATGCACCGTCGAAGCGATCGAAACGTCTGATACGCGGCACAAGATTTTCACGCCTTGTCCCACGATCTTCAAGAATGCGAGGAACACGGTTAATCGCGACGGCACTGGTCGACACGACGTGCACCGTCGGCCGACGATTTGACGCACTTTATTTTCCTCCTTCGATCATTGCGAGTTGATTTACCTTCGACGAGGAAGGAGAGAATATGTCCTCAGACGCACTGTTGTTTATTTAAGCAACGCGACGAGGTGGGCGACTACCGTATGTGCACGGGGTTCACACCACTTTACCCACGACTTCGCTGTCTAGTCCGTGACCAAAAGACGATTCACTTTGCGACGCAATTTGTTCTTGACGATAGACGAATGCAAAATCTCCCGACGAGTGTGATAATAACCATGCGTGGTTATCACTGAGACGATCGAAAACGAACTGAATTCTCACGGGATTCGCACGGGACCTCACACGGTGCGACGTGACGCCTCGCGCGACATCCATAACCTTCTCGCGGTTTATCGTAACAAAACACCGACTCGCGTAACGTACGCCGCTCGTCTAATAGAGTTCGACTTACATCGTTACCGATCAGTTTCTTAGCACTTTCGGTACTTAATTAATCGCATTCGGCTTACTCTCGATGCGACGTGAAGATAAACGACCGTCAATTCCGCGAGCGTGATCACAAATACGCGATCGAAGGGTGGGTGGGTGGGAGGAGGGGGGCTGAAGGGGACCCTCCCACCGACGCCCACGGGGTCCACATTACTTAACGCAAAAATTCACGGACTAGCCTGCAACCCAGCGAACCCCCGCGTTCCCCGCCAGCGACTAGTTCCCGCGTTTATGCTGATCTGCTGCGATTGATACGGGTAATCTAGAATATTCCTACACTTCAAATTCGTCGTGTACGCCTCGGAAAGTTCACGAATGACCAGGAAAAGAGGCTAATTATCCATGGAAGCTCGCGTAATTGCTAACTGCTAAGAATATGCTCTTGCCGTTCCCAGGTATTCGTCGCGGTTCGAAGGATGAAAGCCATGATTTGCAGAAAAACGGTAATTATTTAGAATAATAGCCTCACCTCAAATTTTATTAAAGATGTACTCATTCGATGTTTTCATTCGAAATGAAAAAATCTAGAAGGGAAACGTGACAGTCTGCCCCGCCAAGCGAGTATTGTTAAGCGTTAAAGTTTAGAGGTTAAGATATTTTTTATACTGACTAAAGCTGCGGTCCAATTCATGTTTAAAGCACTATTGGCTTTATTTTATTCTTATTTATGTCTAATTAACAATAAAGATAGAATGATGCTAATAATACTTTGAACGTGAATCGTGGCCTTATGCTCATTTCTATCAATGTAGATTAACTTTGATCTCAGTTCAACTTACTCTTTATCTTTTTTTAATTCTTAGAACTAAAGAAAGATAAAGAGAAAGTTAAATTGAGTTAATCTACATTAGTGGAAATAGGCATTAATTTGTATAACAGATATCTTAACTTTTAACTCGCTAACTTTAACACTCAATAACTCGCTTCGTAGACTATTATGTTTTTCTTCCAGATTCTTCTTATTTTGAGTGAAAATGTATCGAATGAATATTATTAAGATTTGAAGTGAGTCTATTATTCTAAATAACTACCAGAAAAATTTACACAGAAAAATATTTTTTACTTAATTTACTTTTTTCTTTTTGTAATGATTACATTAGTTTAAAACTAAAATTGATTTTAAATCAGACAAGGTGTTTGTTGCAGATTTTTGGGTGCTGAAAACAATGCTGTCAATCAAATTTCACCAGCGTGTCAGGTTTTTGAAATAATGAGGGTTAATATCTAAAATGACTTTGCAATATTTGAGATTTTTTGTATACAAGTTTAACAACATTTGGAAATTCTGATCATAAATGTATTGTTTATTCCCTATAAAATGCAACTTTTTGATATCTATTTTGATATCTTGTTTTTAACCATGTTATAAAAAATTAAAGCAAAGAACTACTTTTGAGGTAGTATCGCAGACACAATCAGCAGCTCAACCATCAAGTGGCAGAGGGAAGAGAATGATTTTGTCATTATTTGTCCTTTAGATTACACTGAGAGAAATATTTGATGGGATTAACCAAAATTTAGTTAAATAGTAATCAAACGAATTTTATAGTTATAATTATTAAATATGTAATTGTTTTGACTAAACAATCTGTAGCCTTAACCAAACAATTATTTTCATACAACTAATTATCAAATGTTTCATTAAATATAACTAAATTTTTGGTACCAGTAACTACAAGATTTATTTGATCACTGTTTAATTAAATTTTGATTGATCTCATCAAAATATTTTTTTCAGTGTATACAACTTTTGTATACAATGAAACATTTTTTTCGAAAATGCATTTGTTTCAAAAAATTCGATTTGAATAATTAGAACAAGACTTTCATAAAAATCTATATTTAGTTGAATCTATCAGGATAAATTACACTGTATATGTGTAATTTATCTTGATAGATTCAATAACCTTAGGATGGTATTTCATGTATTGTATGACAAGCTTGTCGAACGTTATTGATTGACTGTAAAATAGAGTGTTTTTACAAATTTGAACATTTCTTTATTCTGTAGCCAGTCAGAACGTTTAACAAATATGTACGACACATGAAATATTGGATTTAAACTATGAATATTATAGGACATATGACTTTATTATCATAAGCAGAATATTTAATAGCTGAGCACTTTATACTTAAATCCACAATATGGCTATAAAATAAAAAGTAAGATTTTAAAATAAAAAAGTGCATTTTATAAGGGACGAACAATACATTCACACTTCTGATCAGAATTTCAAGATAACATTTTTTTTTTTTTTTTTTCAGAAAAAATTTCAAATATTACAATAAAATGAATTCTTTACATATTGAATCTCAATTATTTCGGACATGCTGACAAAAATTTGCTTGCAGCAATTCATTTTCAGCACCCAAAAATCTATAAAAACCATCTTGTCTGAAAATAATTAAAAAAATAAATTTTTGTGTAAACCAGTCTTATCTTTAATAAAAAATATTTACTTGTATTAAATAATTGTCTTAAAATATACTTATCACAAATTTTAGAAAAATTCATTAATATGTGGTAAAAAAAAGGAATTATACTCTTTTGAAGAATATTAAAATTGCATTGTAAAAAAATCAAAATAATGAGTTAATTGAATTTTTGTTTTATCTTATTAAGTTAAAACTTACATGCAGAAAAATATTATATAAGAATATTCTCGATTAAAATAATAAATTACTAAGGTTCAGATATTTCAAATAAATTTGATACTTGTGATGAACTTATGATAGCTTTGCAGATGTATCAAGTTATAAAATATTTACATAATTCCGATATATATTTTTACGTACACAATTTATTGTAAATAAATATTATTTGTTTGAATTAAATGTAAGTAATTATTTTAAGATTATTGTTAAGAAAATTCTTTGCAAAAATAACCGTACTTAAAAGAAGAAAACTAAAAATTGAGTAATCTCTTTTCTCAGCAGAAAACTGATGTTTTTCTGAGTGTAGGCAGCAAACGAATCAGCCAATCTCAGTCTGAAACTCCAGGCATAACGTAGGCGGTAACAAATCCAAACTGTTGACTTCCTTATTGTCTATGTCTTGCATCTGAAGCTTTTTATGTTCTATGGTCCTAATACGACACGCGCAGCGGCACGCGTCCATCGCCCGCCCGCTCGAGGCTATTCCACCATTCGTTGCGCGAATGACATGACGACCTTGTGTACACACGACGGGCACACCGAGTCGGCTGTGATTTGCCAGCGTACAACGTACTCTCGTGTATGCACAACAAGGTCGCCGTGTAACTATCATTCGTCTGGCGAGCAGACGAGCAGCGGTGCGTGCCGTTCCGCATGCCGCGTTATCCTTCGCGAACTGATATAGAGAAACGCGAGATGCGATCGTTTTTTAGCGAACCATTTGCGAGATTATCATGTAGTTAAGGATGTATTACACTTATTTTTAAAATAATGAAAAAAATTATGCAAACATTGCAGGTTGTTCTCTATTGCATGTAAAAGTAATAAAAAAATTTGACGACGATTTTCTATCTAGATCAAATGTTATCTTAATAAATAGTATGCTTCTATCTGTGCTCTAATGGCAGGAGTCGAGTATATTTAAAATAACATTATTTAAAATGTATTTAGAATATTTTTTTGCACTCATATCTTATTTTCTTTAAGTCAAATTCACGGCATATTTGCATCCAAAATTTTCTATCAAGGGTATTATAAAAATGAAAAAACAAATGAAGAAAACTATAAAATTGTATTGTTAAATATAAATATTTATATGTAACATTTATTTTACGTGAAAAGTATAAATTTCTAAATCCAGTCATTTTTTGCAGAGACTATACAGATGATGCATCCTTAATTATCTGCCGCACTAATTAATATCTAAACATGGGGAAGTTTCCTGTTTGAACAGACATCTCACGCGATTTGTTCGTTATTGAAGTAGAAATCAAAATTATTGCAGTTGAGAGTTTATATGGGTTACCGTTGCGAATCGTTTCGCATTAATGATAAATAATTATAATTAAATCTATAAGCTCTTTTATAGTACTTTCAATTTTTAAATATTTAATTAAATGCTTTATTAATTTCAATTTTGCATATTTTAATTTAAAAATGGTAGAATATGATACAAAATTAGTTAATAAATGTACAGAATATTGACCGTTTATTAGTAATATGGTACATATTTCTGAACGAAATATTGCATCTCTTAATTAGACATTAATTCGAATAACTTCCCGTGACATCAGGAATCAAAATGCCAATATTATTTTCGAATCTTTTAAGAACAAAAAAATTGCAAGTTTAAAACAAATCGATACCAATTGGAATGGCAATTACGATGCGTTTGATTAATGATTATACAATCACAATTAAACACATATTTCAATACCGGTTAAGCATCTGGTGTAAATTCTGCATTTGGCAATTTAAAATCCTTCGTCGTTTGAAGTTCGTCCACTGCATTAATTTGCGAGAAACCCTGGGATTTTCGAACATTTCTCGTGTTACTTTATCACTGTTACGATAATAAAATGCGCGTTTTCGTCCGATTAACATCGCGAGTGCCGAGTACAAAGTGTGATACGGTCGTCATACCTCGCTCATTAGTGCACAAACGAATGTAATTAATAACTTTCGCGAGTGAATACCATGTGTGTACCCTGACAAAACAAGGAGGACCGACCGAGAAGGATGCTTGGGTGATGGCGGATAACCACGGAGCTAAATAAGGTAACTTGTATATTATTTGTCTCTTGACATTAACCACATAGCAAATTGTATGTTGCTTAATTGAGTTGTATTTCGAGATGCGAAATTTCATTTTTCATTAAGGTAAAGGCAGTATATACGGCGTATCTATCGAAAATTTAATTTATCAAGTATTACTATGTTTAAGAAAAATAAGTTATACCAATGAAAACTTCATACTTTTTACTATATACTTTTACTACTATAAAAAAATTTTAAATATGAAATATTTTTTTTCTTATACTCGAAAAAGAAACTTAAAGAAACTCTTGCATTTTTATCATATAAAAAAAGTGACGGGGTTTACGATTATTCATGTGTAAGATACACGGCGCATCGATAATTTACAAATAACATTTACAAATATGATATAAAATACCATAATGACTTATAAAATGTGTTTACAAAGTTTATTAAGGAATAAGAACAGTAAATATGTATACAAAGTAATAATAATGCAATATTGAAGAAATTAATATGCACAGACATCAACAGAGTGCAGATATGTGCGCATTGTGTTCTCAACATAATGCTCAACATAAGGTAAGTGCTGCTTTTTAATCACTCAGTGTCTCTATTACGGTATAAATCCCTCTCGCTGAAAAGGTATATCCTAAACAAGGAATATACAACATATTAAACTAAATAAAGAATACAAGAGCTATGCACTTGTATCTTGCTTGTATTCCATCCTTTACTATTGTTCTACATTTACATATCATGAAATAATCATTATGCTTTTTACATTTCCTACAGTAATCATTTTACGTAGATGGTAATACACGATTGCGCTACTTCTACATGAAAAAATTATTTCAATTTATGATATTTTTGTTAATATTAACAATAAAGAACTGTAATTACAATACAATACTAATATAGCATAAAGACACATAACAAAATTGTTGCGAACAAACTATCTTTATTTCTTTAATTTTTTCTGACTGCTGCGGCGTACATCTTCTCACGGCGTAAAATACCGACTTTAGCTTATAATATTTTATTTGATATGTTTTTGAAACAAAATTCGAATAACGGCTATAAATGCAAGGTTTAATAATACACGTGATACGCTCATATTTAGGGAGTGAGCACGTTTAAAGCTCCCGTTCTTTCTCGTAGTTATTGCATGTTATAAAATAAAAAATAAGAACAACGTGAATTTTCTCTTGCCATATACGCCAAAATAAAGTGGTTTTTCTCGTATCACCACAAAATTTTTTAGTCTAAAATATTTGATATGCATTTTTATTTCTTTATTTTATTCTCATATTTTATTGCATCTTGGAACGAAAGTCGGCGCTCGATCGGGGACCATTCTTTATTCCTTTAGCCGTATTAATTGGACACTGCAGTTAAGCGCAGTAGCACGCTTATTTAGTCCCCGACTAATGGCTAATGGATAAAAGCGGACGAGTTATGCTAATAAGCATGTGCGGGCGCACCAGAGCGCATGCTCTCATGAATATTCACGCTGCTATCTGATTACGTCACTGATTGCCGGCATTCGAAAGTGTTTGCACACCAGAATCCACTGCGGTATCTCGTTGTTCGATGATCCTGCCGATGTATCGCTCCCTGTCGTACAAAAATCGATGCGATTCAACTTGATTCTTATTTAAAATATTATTGGAACAAGTTATTACTGTCAACAAACAAGTCATCTGTTTTACATCTTTATTGTCTTTATCCTTACGTTGTTTATTTATTTCGTTTACTAATATCAATACAATGACATACGTGATACTTAATTTAACAAAAAAAAATAAATATGTTTATAAAAGCGGCAAATGCGAGTCAAGCACGGTAAACGGAGCGCAAAAAAATAAAACACAAAATTGTGATAATCACATATAATTAGAATTTAATTATACATATAAAAATTGCATGTTTTGGCTCTAATTTTGAGTTATCTTCAGCGCAGTTGCATCAAAAAACATTTATTAGTTTCCGCCTGTGGTGAGACTGAGGGCTTCGTCGTAAAGAAGTGACATAAGTTACGAGTTATTTAGCTCGAAAAATGTGTACATGCTCGCACTGTGGATGGAAATAAAAAGAGAAAAAAAATATGTATGTATTTTTCATAAAACTCAGATATTTCACAAAAGTAGGAAAATTTGAATGTATCCCTCTTAATTGACTAAAAGCAATTTTGTTTCCTGAAATAATAGTGGAAGCGATCGCGTTTCAGTGTTAGTGTTCGAGTTTGGGAATGAGATACAAGAACGAAAGTCCAATAGGAATTGAACGACGTTTATGCAGTGGACTTTTGTTCTTGTTTCTCATTCCCAAAATCGGACACTGATACCGAGACGCGATTGCTTCCATGCACTGTTACGTCAGCAAACGAAATATCTTCTAGTAAATTAAGTGGTGTACAAATTCGAATTTATAGGCAACGGGGTGACATTTCACATGTTAATTAAACGTAAGGCAATATGAAGATACGACCGTCGCAAAAAGATCGCGGTGTCAGATATACCGCGATTTCAGATTAAACATGTATGGACGTGACTCATGTTTAACAAGCCATTAACGTTACGATGCCTAATAAACGCACGCGCGATTTACCTGCGATGACAATAAAAAAGAAACGTTACTGCCTGCACGATTTCCTTAATTGCCATTTACATTTAGCGCAGTCTATTGCAGGAACGTCGTTACTCTGTATCTGATAAAAGTTATCTGCTCTACTCAATATAAATTAAAGTGTCTATTAACAGCGCAATTAAGATCCCATTTCTTCGCATTATCTAGCAGTCCAACGAATATTTCATTAAGGTAACGCAATCCTTAGGCGCCCAGTGTTATTGCACTTTATTTGAATACTGTACAATATTATTGATCATCTGGAAGCTATATTGAGTTTGTTTTGCATTGTCTAGAGTCTAAAGAAATATTACACGCTGAAAAATGAGTTTAGATAATAATCTAGCTTTGATGAAATAATTTCAATTAAATGTTTGATTAATATAATCAAATATTTAATATTTAGTAATAATGTTAATAGTAATCAAATATAATAATAGTAATCATATTTAGTTATATTAATTGAATATTTAATTGCAACTGTTTCACCAAGGCTTAGTAATTAGGTTCGATTATTATTACTAGACTCTTTTCAGTATGCATTACTTATTATTGAAAGTCTACAGCTGAGGCCGCGCTTAAAGATACAATGTGCCGAAAGCGGTTTTTGGTCATTTTCATTTGAATAAAAGTCTTACTTGAATAAAACGTTTAAATCACATTTACAAGGTGTTTACCACTAGCTAAAATGTTCCACGGATTACATAACTTCATTTAATTTCATATGATTTCATCTGTTTACACAATGATTTCATAATGATTGCATATATAATTATCAGATGTTTAATAACTAAAAATGATTATATTTGATTAGAAATATCATCATTGATTGTTAATTTCTTTCAGATAAAATTAAATTGAGGAGTAACTACTTCGAAAATAGGTGATTTAGACTTTAAAACTATTGGAATTCATTATGTAATTGGTACAAAAATTTTCTGCAAAAAGAAATGTAAAATTTGTTGACTTTTTTTAGAAATAGCTTTTTTTTACCGAAAATTGATTACAAAAGCCACAAGCTTGCACTAATTTCATAATAAATTTTGTAATGATTACACAGAAATCCAAAATAATTTCTGTTGATTTTATATGGTTAGAATTTCTGGTGATTTCATCTGACTTTATTATTACATTTGATTGCAAAATGATTACATGATTATTTCGGGAACACTGTCCCACGATTACATTGAGTTGTAAATCCCTTGCATATTTATAATGCACATTCGGTTATTACATGTATAGGTATTGTATCGCATAAAAGTGTAAAAACTATTAGACGCTTATCCCTGGAAGTTATCACTTTTTCTCTAAAAGGAAAAAGAGAGGAGCGTTGAGAAAGAGAGAGGGAGAAAAAATCTCATTAAAAAAGTCTAAAGTCTTATACGTTTTATCGTTTCCGCCGTCGCAGCACGCGCGACGTTTTGCCGGCCGATGTATCGTAAAAACGCCGTTCCTTTACAGCACGCGCCAAGAGCGTTACGCGCGCAATTAACTTTCGCGTAGCCGTGATTAAATCATCGTCATGAGAGAGAGAGAGAGAGAAAGAGTGTGTGTGACGAAGGAGGTGGGGGAGTGTGGTAGGTCGGACAAGTTAGGGTAAATAATTGTCTCTCCCCGGTAGCAGGGCGCGAAAATAGAAAATCCGATTGGCCGTGGCGAAAGAGAGCGGAACAAAAGCCTCATGCAGAATTCAGTGTCGGCCGCTCCTCTATAATCGGAGCGAGGTATCGACCGGTTAGCCGACCAGGCCAAGCCAGGCAGAGAAGCAGGCAAGCAGGCAGGCAGGCAGGCAGGTACACCTGCTCGACGCGCGAGGCTTTCCCTTAGCGGTAACGCTATTGTGCCGGCACGGCCTCTCGCCTTCGGGTGTTTCACCCCAGGCCACCTCGTTAATCTCGCCCACCACGACGTCGCCATCTTTACGCCCGGCGGCCCGGCCGAGAGATCGCGGTCGATACGAACGGCTGAACCTGCGAATAATGCGCCATTAGGACGGCCACTTCGCGTATGATTGGAAGGCGGACCGCCGAGAAGTTTAATAGATCATGCACGCAGTTCAACGATCCCGTAATACGCGTGATTTGCGAAAACGGCCGGTCCGAAAGCCGCATTACTCGCGACGCCGCGCAACGTGCAGCGGAATCGTCGGAATCGATTAAGCAGGCTCTTTTGCTGATTTTCATAGTTGAGGAATAGATCTGTGCAAATTTTTTGTTTTTAAAATTCCACGTAAAAAATTGCTTATGAGTCCGAAATTATTGAAGATACGTAAAATTATTCAGTCTACTTTATAGATTTAGAAAATAGAAGTTAAAGATTCTTAATTAACACGTCATGTCGAGTTTTTCGGGAAATGCATATCTTGCGACATCAAAAAATTGAAATCCTAATACAGTTTTACTCAAACTGAACTGAAGGTTTTAACGCGTTCACTATCAACGTCAAAGATGTTCTCGTGTTCTCGCGACAGCGAAAAATCGGAAGATGATTGCGTCAAACGCGTAAGAGAAGGTTGCACGCCAATCGTATTATTTTCGCATACGAGAATACTTTATTATTCCCGGCGGTATTACGCGCGCGAAACGTGGCGTTCTCAAATTAGAGACCGTTCTTTTTTGCGCGCGACGTCGTTGCCACGGCCGGCTAAGCGGACAAGCGCGATACGACCGTACCTGGAGACGATCCAAGAGTCACGCTTGCTCTCGCGGGTGCGAAACGATGCGTAACATTGTTGAGACGCAGATTTTCGAGCGGCACGAACGTGGGTGTCGCCGCCGCGCGTGGGCCGCCATTTTTTCGGGACCGCTCGCGCGGCCCCTCTTACATACACATCCCGTTCTGTATTCGCTTCTTATTTCTTCTCTATACACGGTGTCCCAGACCGACCAAAAATTATTTTCATTTATTCAGCGCTTGTTTTTCCTTCTTAATCCACCATACTGAATTTCTCGGTAAATGGGAATTGTATAAAAAATTTTTTTGCGCGCAACCGAAAAGAGCGAGGAGTTTCGTTATCTATTTGCACTTGTGAAATTTAAGTCGTAAAATCCATTTGATAGAATTAAAATATTTAATAACTAAATTTCTCGTGGAACATTTTCATCAAGGGAACACTCGAAATTCTGCGAAGCATCTTTACCGAAAATATACTTTCTAGCATTTCTGACGCGTCATACGTAATAAATGAAAAACAACGTTTGTCGATTTTTCTTATTTTTCCAAATAAAAGATTTCTCTGGGAATCTTATAAAAAATTAATCAGGTAATTGAACATAAATTTTCAACCGCTTTTAGCCGCGGTTACGTAATTTCGTAAGACTGATGTTACTTAAGTGACGTTGGACAAAGGCGGTAAGGAGAGGCGTAAAAAGAAGTCCCGGGATTCGAGCGGACAAGAGCGCGAGAGCGGAAGTCGGGAATGTGGGGCGGTGATGGGCCGCTTCCGGTGGTCCCCGGTGTATAGCTCGTGAACCAAGTCAGTCGGACTGTGACTGTCTGTCGGCGAAACCGCAGACAGCCCGTCTGTCTCATCATTCCATTAAGCGATACGACGATGCTTAGTTGTATGCCGGTGCCGGTGTCTTATAACGGAAAGGCTGCGAAATAGCCTTGGAAACTTCGGGGCCGGCTTCTATAATGCTATCGGTTAGGCCGGGCATCATTCGCGAGTGGTAATTAAAACAACGCGATTCGATACTTTTGCTTGATTACTCACCGGAACACGTCTTCCGTGATTATATAACAAAGCATTGCACATTAAAATAGGAAAAAAAAGAGAACGTCTATATGTAAAATGACACGTGCGCCGCGCATTACGTAATTCTGTTTTCCGCTTCACGCTCGCTTCGAATGTTAAAACGAAATCGCCATCGAAAACGTGTGATCAGATGCGACAAACTAAATTTTATATACCGATAAAAAGCCAATGCAGAGCGCGGGGGAGGGAGAGAAGGAGCAGGGATGCGGAATTAAATCGTGGGTGTAGGAGCGCGAGGGGAAATGACAGAAATCGCGGAGTTACGGGGCTGGAAAGAGCGCGCGGCTCGTTGCATGAGGAGGTCACGTGAACGAGTCGGGTCACTTAACTCTCTCGTTCACTCGCGTGCACTTCATTTCGGCTTTCCGGTATGCATGCGCGCGTGTCCGTCCGTCTATCCGTCCGTTCGTGTTCGCGTTCGTCACGCGCGCGCTCGTACGCGAACGCATCGTTGGCTTCATGAGAAGAAGAGGGCTGAGCGCAAGAAAAAAAAAAGAGGAGGAAAGAAAAGCAAAGAGGGAAACCGCGCGCGCGAGACTGCGAGCGGAGTGGAAGAGAGTGAAAGGAGAAGAGGGAGGAAGGAAAAAAGGAAGGAGCGTCGAGAAGATAAGCGAGTGAATGCGGAAGCTGGAAAAAGAGCGATGGGCTTGCGGGAGCCTCCCTAGCTCGCGTATATAAAAGCTAAGGTAATTATAAGCGTCCCTGTCTCTCCTCTTATCTTCCCTGTCTCCGTCTTTTCCTTCGCCCACTCTCTCCATCTCGCTCGCTGCTTCGCGATGGGGGAGCCGTAGCCGAAAGAGAGAGAGAAAGAAGGAGCAAGGAAGAGAGATAGAGGGAGAGACGACCGCCGGGTGCCACTCATAGGAGCGTAACAATGGCTTTCCATGCCGGCTCAACCAACCAGACGACCGACTGACGATCATGACGAATCGTTCCTGTGGGATTAGTGGGATCGGCTTGGGTTTTCTCGCCGATCTTCTCTTGTAGAGCCATCGTTAATGGGGTTCCCCATTTTTACGAGAACTGTGAGTGATCTCACCTCGCTCGCCGAACGTCTTCGCTGAATTGGTCTTTTTTTAAACAAATTGTTTTCTAGTTATAATTTTACTGATTGAATATCGAATTATTCTCGACTATCTACTGGGCTTACAGAGCTTATAATATTACTTTTATATTAAATTAATAATAGAATTTCAATACATTTTTAACCTTTACAGAACGGAAAGCTACTATACTCACTGTTTTATTTTTTACGTAATAAGATTATAATTTTTATACCTATTCTTAGCGTTCTATCAGATTTTCAATACTAAAGTTAAAAAAAAAAGCAAACAATGTAACATAATAAACAATTAAAATCAATCAGTACAATAAATTCAAACAGTGAATTTTATTTCCAAATTCATAATTTTAATTTTTCGCTGCAGCGAATCATCGGCGCGTATCATTGTAAATCGAAAAACCACTAAATAGCTCTGAAATAGTGTCATATTTTGAGAGGCAAGGAATATAATTAATTTAAAGCTTACTCAAGAAAAAGTTGTAAGATTTTTAAAATAAATTCTCCTCTCTGTCCTCTAAAAGTTAATGCATATTGCGGTGTCTCTGGGAATAAGGCAAATGACGATATAGCAGGCATTAGAAACAAACATGCGTTGTTGAAAATATTTTGTATATTTTACATTAGGAGATCGCTAGATGTGATCGTAATTTTTATTATTCTTATTATCTCTTATAGTACAATCGTTAGCACTTGTGCAACCAAATCA
Organism: Solenopsis invicta; assembly: GCF_016802725.1. Classification (NCBI taxonomy): domain Eukaryota; kingdom Metazoa; phylum Arthropoda; class Insecta; order Hymenoptera; family Formicidae; genus Solenopsis; species Solenopsis invicta. The sequence goes on from NC_052673.1 coordinate 15,873,003, forward strand.
AAATGTAATTTTCTTGAACATGTAGGCCTCGGGCTCATAAGAACGAATCAAGGAGCAGGCACTCCAAAAACAATCTTCCATCGCAATTTCAATCTTTCACGATAGGCGATTGTGTCTGAAACTCCCGCTCAAGAAACATCTTCTTGTCATCCTAATAGTTTCTTCGTAAAGTTGATCGATTCTCTTCTTGATTTGAATATCTCTTCTCATCCATCTCTCGTTATTTGAATAGCCTTGAGTATGATAAAACGTAGTAATTATCCAATAAGAATGCGTTATGTGCTAAAAATATAGTAACTTTACACAGTCACGCGATAGTCATATGCAAGTCATCTTCGCATTTTCCTAAAGGCGATGTTATTCGCATACAAATAAGTATCTTATTTCATTTATACTATCTACGAATGCTAATTAAATATAATCTACGCATTTACACGAAATCTCGAAACTATTATAATGTCGAAGATATCAATATTGTCTAGTAAATGAGACATTGATTAACAACAGAACTATATATTAATCAATCGAGTACATACATGTATATAATTTATCACGTAGCTTTATTTATTACAACATAATTAGAAATATTTAGACTATCTATTCAACGTTGAAAGAGCGAAGTAGAATGTAATCACAAAGCAAGCATTCATATCTACTTATAACATATAATAAAATAATTCGAGATATGTTGAGGACGCAATTTCTGCTGCTTTTGATGAGTTTTGCATGTATTCCTCTCGCGAATAAAAAGACGCTGAACTTTCACAAAGTATCAAAAAATGCGAGATATGGCGCAAGGTTTTTGTACATGTATTTAAAAAATGCAGTTACATTTGCAGATTATTTGTTGATTTCATCCACGTAAGATGGTTAAAGCTCTAAAATACTTTACACAAAAAGCTCCATCGCGAAACGAGTGCAAGTCTCAAATTTAGACAAATTTCTTTGAAATATTTTCTTCACTTTCCAGACTAAAAGAAATAATCTTTAATTCTTTATAATTCTTTAATTAGAAAAGTAGCTCAAAAATACTATTTATAATAAAATCAAGTTTTACAATTAATTAGGTTTGTTTATTAGGAAGTGTACGTTTCTTTGACTTTCCTCAATAAAAAAATTATTTTTGACACCAAATCAAACGAGCTTGAAAATATTTTGTATAATAAATTTTTAAAAATTTAGTTTTTTATCCCTAAATAACATATTTATCCGATCTTTCTCAATTAAAAAAGAAAAATATCTTAATCCTAAGCCAGAAAGTTGATTCAAAACACTCCGCATAATAAAGCCATGCAGATCGACTTAAGAGAAAGATTATGAAATCCCCAGGTTCGGCTAATAGGACATAAAAGATCTTCGAGTTGGCCGTCGACAAGATCAGTGGGTCGATTAAAGTATTTCGCACGCAAACACGAGCCTCTATAGCGGTCTGAGAAGCGCTGCTAAAAATAAAAGTACAAAGTTCGGATTCGCTCGGCGCGTTTAGCGGCTCGGTAAACTTTCTTCGCGCGGTCGTTCGCAGACCTCCGCATATCTAATGAGCGGCGGTTATTACACACACGAATATTAGTCGCGAGTCCCCATGGTCTCTTCACGTTTAGATATTCGTGCTACGAGCCTCCGGCGCCCGGTTCCGTCGTCGCTCTGCACGCCGGCGCTCGATTCGTGAATCCTGCAACAAACGGAGCTCATCGCATCGCGTCGTACGCGGTGAAAGCGAGGGAGACGGAACAAGAGTTTCTTTATCGTGGCTGATGAAGTGCCGGTTAGAGAAAAAGCACTAGAGAGAGAGAGAGAAATAGTGTGTACTGTATGCATGTGCAAACGCGTTTGTTTACGAAAGAGTGCAATTTAGAAATGATAGTTGAAAGATAGAAGTGTACACGGAAAGAACAAATTTACTGAAATACAGATCTGAAAATAATTATGTGAAACCATTAACAAAAATTGTACCGGACGTTTAACTTGGTTTTTAGAATGTCAAAACTGTTTGCAGCAACATTATCATGCTTGGATGTTCCACATAATTATTTTGATAACCTAATGTAAAATTATTTTTTGATTTGTGTATCTAGTTAAATTTTTGCTGCAGTGAATTTGTTTTTTTGTGAAGGATGGCGTTCACGAACATGTGCGTTCGAAAAATAAAAAGGAAAAAGGAAGAGTACAAATAATATTTTTTATTTCTGTTTGAGTAATTTTGTTCGGTAAAACCGACAAAGGAAAATCATAACGCAGAATGTGAGAGAGGGAGAGAGGGAAGAGATAGATGCAGTTTATTAATAGGTTGTGAGCAGTTTGATGACATAAATAGAGCTACGTATATAATAGGAGTATACATAAATAGTTTACGTGTCTCGTGCGGCAGGAAATTAATCGATGATTTCATTATGCAATAAATTAATTGTCGCACATTACTATTGTATATAAACAAAAAAAGCGCAGATTTTCTCTATCGACAATTTCCCGACATAACTAATAACGAGATACCGTAAACAAATGAATTATTCGAGCGTTTTCAGGAACATCTGCAATTTTTCTGCAGAAACTCTGTACGAAAGGCATATTACGAAGTTCATCTGCAAGATTACTCCGAAGCCTCCGCGCGCGCACCGTATAAATGACGAAGAGAGAAAGAGAAGTTCTTACGTACAGCGGAATGCAAGAATGAGATGAAGCGAGACGAATGGAGAAGGGGAAAGAGACGCGGACTAAAGAAGGAAACCGGCGAAGCGACGAGAAAGAGAGAGAGAGAGAGGGAAAGAGACGGCCAATACGAGCAAAGTGAAACAGAGGAGCGAACGTATTACGAGAGAGAGCCGAGAGGGCTGGCAAAAGAGCCGAAGGTCTCGCGCTCTCTTGGCGTAGCAGCAGACAGATAATACACCGAGTTGCGCGCGCGCGCTCGTCCTCCTCTCTGTATGCGTGCCTGTGCATGAAAGCGTCGACGTTACCCACTGACGCTTAGAGACTCGTGGAATATCGTAAAGCTGCCTGCCTGTTCTGCCCGCTCTCCTCTTGCGCCGCTCTTGCACGACGCGTCGCGCGTTGCTGCCTAAACTTTCCACGCTGCGCCTTCACGCGATATATCGCGCGGTATCGATACTTACCCCTTTAGAATTTTATCAACAATAAGGATACTTTGCCAAAAGTGAAATGTATGATTAGATTCGTTTCAGAGAGAAAGAGGAAAATTCTTAAACGATCTACGCAACCTGCGTTACTTCTGTAAAATACTTTTGAAATACGCTTATGTAATCAGTAGCATAATCAAATGTAAACAAGAATATTTGTATGCGTTACATCGCACATATTGTAAAATTATTAGATGCTCAAGTATATAATGAAGTATTGTGGCAAGAAAGTATACTGTATATTTCACTATCAACTCATTGCGTTATCGCAAAACCGCGATGAGGCCGTCATTCAATAAAGGTTCCTTTATCAAGCTACCAAATATGCAAACGTCCGAGATGCGCTGGTTTCTAATAAAACAAAATTCTCTTTCGCCGTTTTCTCAAGAGTTATCTTAGGAATGCTATTTACCCACATTTTGCAAACGTGTCATTTTGGCGAGCGAATTTTCGCGAGAGGCCTCGGCTCGGTCGAGAAAGTCCTTGAATCTGCACCAAACGCAACAACGAGCGACGACCGCGGCCGCTCCGTTAGAATTCCGCTAGCCAGAGAGAGACACGAGAAAGAGAAAAGGAGAGAGGCGGCGGAGCGTTCGTGTGTATGTGCGAAATAGAACGAGAGCAACGAGCGAACCGCCGCCGCTGTGCGGCATCGACGAGAGGGATCCGACGAAGATGAGGAGGTGGAGGAGGAGGTGGGAAAAGCGGCGGGAGGTAGGGGAGGTTAGACCTTATTACGCCGCGCACCTCGTGGCTTACGATGTAGCCGAGAGAGCCGGGACCGAAGTCACGACCGAAGCGGAATAGACGTCTGGAATACACGACTGGGTATATCGACCGCGATCGCTAGATAAAGAACGAAAAGGATACATCGTACGAAACGGTACGCGAGCAAATCACCATGGGTAAATGATTTCAGCATTTTGATGCTTTTATTTTTGACAGCAGCGAGAAGATCGTGCAGAAAAATACTTATTTGCGGATTTATCGCGTCAGAGTTGAGAGATACAAATTATTTGAATTTTAAAGGAAATATGTGTCTTGTCGTTTCTCCTTAGTATACTCGCTCTGACAAAGAAATCTACGACTCAAACGAATTTTCCAGCGAAGTAAATTTGTTATTTTATGCTTGGCATCGCAAAAATAGAACGCACGAGATATTTAGGGAAATAGATATTTTGACTCACATGATAGCAGCACAAACGCAATCATTTGTACTCTCTCTTTCTCTTTCTCTTTTTGTGCTAAAATCAGTTGAAAGTTAAACTGTGATATCTATTAGTTGTAAACTTTGAGGCTCAGATGTGTAGCGTGCGCCTAAGTAATTATTCGTATCAAACTTTTAGGTTGATATTCAAAGTTTCTTGCTGTGTGTTCTTAAATTTTACATCCTATATAACCACTTTATGACCTGACAGTAAATTAATTTCAAGATACTTTTCATACACAACGGCGCGATTATGTATTTGTGTTAGCGGAAGGAACCAACCTCGCAGTGAGAACTTTATACTCGGATCTCTCTACATTAACGAGCAAGGTCGACCAATGCAAACCAAAGTCTTGTATAAGCGGCGAATGATAGCGAGAACAAACCGAGATCCAATAAAGCATGATTTTTAATAGCGAATGGGAAGTCGTGAAAAAATTGACAGCAATACGAAAGTCAGGGAAAGGGGAGTAACCGAGGAGAAACCGAGTGGAACGAGGCACTAGATTCGAATGCGCGAGAAACAGAGAAGGGCGGAAAGAGAGGGAGAGAAAGCGGGAGAGTGATAGCCGACGATCTCGTTGTCAGTAGCACTCCCCGTAGAATACGTAGGACCTCGAACTCGTCCGCGGATCGATACTGGGTTCCTGGTGGACTCGCGCGAAGGGGGGCTTTGGCAGGGGGTTCGGGGTGGAAGTAACGAGAGGAGGGAGGAAGGCGAGGGGGCTAGGGGCGGGGGTGAGTGTCGAGGAGAACGAGAGAGCAGCGGTGGCGTTTGTGCGGTGCGGGGGTGGCTTGGAACGCGGGGACGCCTCGGGGGTGTTTCTATGGTGACGGGAATTATCGGCAGGGGTGGCCTAGCGCACGAGGGGGAACCCCTCGTCTTTCCTCTCTTCTCTTTCTCTCTTTCTCGTTCTCTTTCTCTCTTTCCCTCTTGGATTTGGTTTTTCTCTCTTTCTCGTTGTGGTGAACTCCTGATTTTGCAACGCTGATTCCGTCGCTGGTCCTCGAAAGGGTTCCCTTTTTTTCCTTTTCATCCACGAAAAGAGTCGCGAATGGTTCGGCACGCCAATCAACCGAGAGTTCTTCTGCTTGTCGAGGGTACGAGTATTTGAGGAATTTGACTTGTAGGTGTGATACTAGAAACTGACTATGATAACGTCAATTGCGATTGCTTATTATGGTTGAATGTTCGCAAGTTGAAAACAATTTTTGATATATAGCTCCGTACAATTTGAGAGAATTGAGCGTTTGCCCCTTTTTAATCTTGCTATTAATACCAAGCAATTTCAACTTGTTACGAATCATAAGTTTGCTATAACTTTAAATGTTATTAAGTATATTAAGGCATTAAAATGCTATGCCATGAAGCAATCAAATGCTTTTATGAAAATATTGGAGTTTCAACTACATCACTGATAATTAGAATAATTGTGCAAGAAAAATTAATTAACAATCAAGGCATCGCGTCAACAACACTGAAACTGTTGGACGGTTGACGAATGACGAATGGATGACCCACAGAGCGAAAGTAATTGTTATTTCTGAAAAAAAGAAAACGTGAAAATATCAGCGATAGATCGTATACTCCAAGCATCAATTTCTCCGAAGCGCAGCACTCTCATTAAAGTCAATTACTCGTAAATATCTGTTCCTACGCTATCAGCGCGTATCTCTTTCGCATTACAGATGTACATTTTGTTAAGACAGAGCATGCACGAGACGTAGGATACGAGAATTCCGACGTAGGAGTTTATCCAACGTGTGTGAATGTCTCTCTCAAGAGAGAAAAAAGAAAGGAGCTAGCAAGAAATTATCAACTCGAAGATCGTTTATAGTCAATGCGCGAATATTGGTTTATAAAGAACGAAAAGAATACGAACCATTTAATCTTCCTGTCTATTTTTCATCTTCGCCCACATGCGAGCACAGAAAAGCAGCACTTTGTACAATTATAATGACTTCGTTGGAAAGGCGGACGTACTTCGCGAACGATTTATCATTTACAATACCGATTGTGCTAACAAGCAAATGTGTTGACTGTAATCTGTTTGACTTGGTATCATCAACTCCGTAACGCGCCATCGAAGTCGTGGTGGTAGCGATAATGTCAGATCTTTCGTACTTTTCGATTTATTGCTTTTAAATGACGCATATTCTTCACGAAGATATCCGATGAATTCGTTTTCCATCGTGATCTAAAGTTTCCATAGTGATCTCATCTTCGAGAATTTCGAGATTCTTTGTAACACAATATTACATTATGTTATATCTTCCGCGCTTAAAATGGCGCATGTAGGCATGAAAAGGAAGAAGAAAGAGAAAGAAGGAAAATGAAAAAAATAGACGTGCAATGTTAGTTAAAATTTTTACTCCGGCGTATTTGGATGTTCATTACATTTAGGTTTGTTTTATGAACGATTTCTTGATACTTCGCTAAATATCTATTATAATTAAATACTTCTCACCATCTTTTTTAGGAAAAAAGTACATTAAAGAACTGTGTCTCAAGAGTAATAACTATAATGTTGCGCGCGCGCACGAAACGAGTAAAAAGCACGCGGAAAAATGAGAGAAACAACGTTTTACCGGAGCGCGCAAATTCGTTGTATCAGCAGTCATATTTTCATATTCATGTGACACGAATATATGAAAAAGTATGAATTTTCCTAGCCAATGTTTCCCAGGTTGTCTCGTAATTCATTCGCGCTTTCTCTCTCTCTCTCTTTTTCTCTCTTTAATTGATTAGACTACGATTACTTACTATGAAAGATGATTACGACGATAATTATTACGAATTAGTTTGCGCATATATTTTTATAAGAACACTGCACTGTGTACTATTAATATCTAGGCGAGTTGTTTAATTCGTCGATTGATCAATCTCATCATGCGCAAATGCAGCTTTTACAGACGAAAGTTGCATTCGCGCGTAATGTGACTGATCGATCAATAAATTAAAAAACTCATACTTTTACTCGTTCATAGTCACATTAGGTGAGTCATATTTAGACATTTCATTAATTTAGCGTAATGGTCTTCTTAGTCTTTTTATTTATCTTTCATATATGTGCAGGGTATTTTATCTCTGAGATTACATTTGCTACAAGATGTAACTTTGACTATGATAAGTGCTAGTGACTCAACCCTTTTTGAACGAGTGAATCACATTAGCTTTCCTTGAATATTGTATTCCTAAGAAGAATCTCGAGAGTTGATTTACATTGTCACCTTATATTATCAATGACGAGCCAAAATCAAAAGATTTTTGATGTGATAGACGCATACAATCATAAGAGCGTTGTTTATCGCAAAATGCGCCCGCATATACTTTTTATTATGCTTATAAAGTGCACGTTTTCAAAGACAAAATTATCATTATAATTTCACATTTAATTAAACGTAGATCTCTTGGCGACACATTTTGTGGGAAATGGATTAACTATCGCTTACAAAATTCTCGCAAAATAATGAAATGTTTGTCAAAATCTCCACTTGTTCAGCAAAATCGTACATTTACGCCATCAATCGCTATTGATCTTCGGACGAGGCTTGGCAGTAAACGATGCCGCTCTAAACCTCGCTAATTTGGAAACAGAGGGACCCAATAACAAAAATTATTAAATTTTGATGCGTAACTCCAGGGGAAAAGAAAGGGGGAAGAGAAGAATCGGATCAATGATCTCACCTCAAGATATCGATACTGAGACCGAGGTCGTCGGGTCTCGCGCCGTGGAAAGTTCCACTCGCTCGAGAGAGGCAGGCAACATGCGCGACGTGGTGCGCGATTTCGTCTTGTCGCGCGCAGACGAAAAACTGCCAATTTATATCTCAGCTTCCAGACGCGTTAGCGGCTTCATTTCTTTTGCATTTGATTCTATACCATTTCGCAGCACTACCGTTAAAATCTCATCGCGATCGGACCGGCGGATGCCTAGATATAGCGAACCCGCGGAATTCGTCTTTCAGCCTCCTATGCGTGACGAATTTTGATGTTTCTCAGAAGGTGTTGAATTTTTTAGCTCAAATAGAGTTTAATGGCGACTGAAGAGACCAGTAGTAACTTGCTACAGTGCAAATATTTCTTAAACATCGAATTACGTTACGCTTGAGTTTGAGCGATTTACATCGATAAAAATCAAGATGTATTTATTTATTTATAGATTATTTATTTTGTATTTTATTGTTAAGCATTTTATATTTATGCAAACATGTGTCAAACATCATTATTCTTGAATGGATTGAGTTTTTTGAACGATTTCCGTTTCTCAAACTGAAGCGAAACAAAGACGTCAAAATTTTCAGAAAAGTCGTTGTCACAGGATATTTATTTATATAGTCGGCTCAAACAGTATAAAACACGTCACGTGATCTTAGATTTCTTATATCGAACAATTTTTGTTAAACCAAGCGAAACGAGGATATGTTAAAATGTACAGTAACATTGTCGCCAGAAGTTATTCGCGAACATTGCAGTCGGTTCAATAGGGTCCGCAGTTTAGAATGCGTCATATGTTCTTAGACTTTTTGTAACGGTAATGTTAGCAAAAAGAAAAGATGAAAGAAATTTATAAAGAAAAGAAGCGCGGCTTCGCTCTAAATCTACCGCATTCGTGCGCAGATGAGGGAAGGACCGAACGACCTGCTAAGCTAACAAAATGGTAGGTCCCAGTCGGCCTGGACCCAAAGCAGACAAGCAGATCGCCGGTTAGATGCAAACAAAACTGAACCGCTAATACACAGAAAGAATGGTTTTACTAAAGTATTTAAAAATTTAGCTGCAAATAGATCTGGAAATAATTTTGTTAAGCCATCGAAATAATTGTGTTGGACTCTTAAACTGATTGCTAGAATGTCAGAAATTTTTTGCAGCATTTCTCATCATGTTTAAACTTCCATCATAACTATTTTGATGGTCCAATAAAATTATTTTCAGATTTGTATTGATCCATCTAAATGTTTAGATACTTCAGCAAAACCGTTCTTTCTGTGTATGTACCAGAATCTTGCGACGTACATGTCAGGTTTAAAGAATTTAAATAGTATGTCGATCGTTTTTCGTTACACAGCAATATTTGATTCATTAATTAGGATATTCATTGTGCAAGATACGTCGAGATTTCATCATAGATTATTGTCGGTATACTGATTGAAAATTGACAAACAAAAAATTATTTTATTCCTATTACTATTGTCTTTTATAAATAGCTATTGTACTAAAACTTGAAAAATTGAATATTTTAAAAATATATCTACTATGCATCGTAACATGATTTAATTGCAATTCAAATCCTGTTTTTTCCCGATTCTTATCTTCACTAATATTTTACTTAGCTATTTACGATTTCTCATGTAACGCAAGGAAAAGACAAATTGTAACAAGTTTTGATAAGTTAACGTGTCAGAAGAACACGATGAAAACATCCAAGATAAACTTTCAATCCGAAATGAAAGTTTCACAAAAGTCTCCTACTTTGAAAAGCAACTTTATTGACGTTTTAAAGAGATCATAATAGTTATCATACGCTTTTTGGAGAATAGCTTGCCGTTGCTTACTTGAATTCTTTTTTTTTTTACAATTCCGTGCGGACTGTACGAGAGTCGTCGCATTTGTTGCATTGTAGCAAAGCGTACTTAAACGTCGCGAGGCGAGTCCGCGCGATAAGACAGGCCCGATAACGCGACGACGCGAAGCCGCGGGCGGCTGCATTACAGATGCGCGCTTGCATGTGTGCGTGCACGTACACGTGGCATTACCGTGTGTGAATCAACATTGTGCTTGAGGTACAGCGCAACGTGTCAGACGTTCGGCCATTAAGCTGTGGCGTTCGATTAATCGAAGCGGTAACCGGAAAAGGGACTACACACCAACCGAATCGTATTTCGAGAGTGTCTGCGGTCCGAGTTGTACCTTCCGAGAATGTCGTACAAAATGGTGGCACGATTTTGGGCCGGTATTTCAAGATGCCTTAAGTAATGTCTTACGATGCTAACACGGTTTATCGACATCTTCAAGCTATACACAGAAAGAATAATTTTAATGAAATTCAAGTTTGAAAATAATTATATTGAACCATTATAAAAATTATATTAGACGTTTAAGCTGATTACTAGAATGTCAAAATTTTTTGCAGCAGTACCATCATGCTTGAATGTTTTACATAATAACTTTGATAGTTTAACAATAAAATTGTCTGATCTGTATCTAGCTAAATGTTTATATACTACAGTAAAATTGTTCTTTTCGTGAACTTAGGATGGTCTTAAATATAAGAACGTGCTATTTTAAACTTCCGGTTTGAAAATTTACCTTAAGGAAAGGTTTTGGAAACAAAATTTGCGAAAGTTGGATCGAATCTGATCAAGCGAAAGTAAACATTCTTCATTACTTGACGCAACTATAAAAAATCTGTCGGTTTAAAGCGCCGAATTGAAAGCCGCATTATTCACACAGCATGCTTGCCATTTAAATCTATATATGATTAATTAAAATAGAAATGTCCTTGAAAGATGAGAAATCGAACTTAATCTTTTCTGCAAGAGGAAGTTGTATGGGTCTATCATGAGTCAAGCTTTCCAACTACTTACTTCGATAATTTCAAATTTATATCTATGGCGAAGGTATCATTTGTCAGATGTCTATACTTTTGAAAATACAATTCTTCGAATTGTTCGGAACAGTTTAAAGCGTTCAAAATGGCGAGACATTAGTTTTGAGTTTTAGCTCAAACATACGTTAACATAACTTATACTAGAAAAGTTTGCCATTATGAGACTAACCAGAATCAAAATTGAGAACTAGAGTTTTATGAATTTTGATTTCATAGAATTATTATCACCTTGTTATGACAAAATTGTGTAGTACGATTAAATAAAAAATATTTAATCTCATAAATTGTTCGTCAAACATTGCTCTTTTTACATTGTTATACAGCTTTTTATGTGATTCAAAGTTTTATATTAGATGGAAAATTTGTTTACAAAAGTTTTAAAACATTTTGATAGCGCCAGTCACACTAGTGATTATTAAGGCGTCACTAAAAAAGGTACTTGTATCATGACCGTATCATGGCAATCAATGTGTTAAAAACACCAACATCTTGCCATGCCGTGCACGCTTTATTTATTCCCGATCCGTCTATTATCGGGACATCCTTGATTCTTCGCGCACGATTCTTCGCGAAAGGAATGGAGGGAAGAACGGCTCGTCCGAAGGGCGATAAGGTATCCCACGCGGCACGCTCGGAACAAAGAAGGGAAGCAGGAGACGAAGCGAGAAGGAGGAAAGGGAGCAGAGAAGCACGGGTAGACTCGTTCAATACATGTGGTCCCTCCTCGGAGTACCGATACGGCCCGAGGGCAGGGACGATAACCGAGCCCACAAATGCCGGTGAGTACGGCGGCCAGAGTCGCATGCTAATGCCCACGTTGCTGGACCGCGCTCAGCGAGATCCATGGATAGGGAAATATCTCGCATCTGCAGAGAAATATCGCGAATATGTGACAGCGCGCATCGGCTGGTACTCTCGCCGTCTCATCCTGACACGATCGTAATTGCATCATCGGTCCTCGCGATTTATCGCGACGCGTATCTTCCGTGCGGAATCACTAAAGATTGTATGTATATATCTCTCGTGCTTTTACATTCACACTTTCGATGCTGTATTCATGTCATCGTTATTTAACGCTATATTAGTACAGTCACAGTTTTATGAATATTATAACCATTTATACGGGTATTTATTCCTTTCAATAATTCATTGTATCCAAAATAATCTCCGATTCAGGAAATAATGTGGATAAATCGTAGGAATTTTGTTTGTCGATCACAATATAGATTCAATTGTCCATTAATCCATCAAGTGAATGTATTTAATATATATTATTCCGTTATCTCTATTGTGTCAGTATCTCTTTTCATTAATTTTTCAGTACTTTTCAAATTAGTTATTAAAATATTTATTTATAATATTACGAATAATAGCGTCCATATTTACGATAAATAAGTATAATCTTTTAGATGTCTAATTAAATCTAATTAAATTAATTATTACTTGGAAAGATCCAAATAAGAATTTAAACAATTAATAATTAACTTCCGGATAACTCGAATTTTTTGGTTGCGTCTACAGTTACCTATTCCTATTCGGATTTTTAAGGCTGCAAATTAAGACATTATACATATCCAGAACAAAAGATAATAGAAATACGACGAGAATATGTGTTAAATCCATTCACTTGAATAACGGAAAAAGCTTATTTCTTTTTGTAATGAAATAATACATTGCATTGTCGCTCAAATTTTTTATTGCCTATTGATTTAGTTGCACGAGCCGTCCTGAAACTTCTTCAAACTGTTTGATGATTGATTCTTTCAACAAAATTTGATCGAAATCCTTTGCTTAAGTGATTTGAAAAATGGACTTCAATTGTGATATTGTCTTTTCGATAATTTTGCAAAATCCGAACTAACTATCATATGTGAATTAACATATTTGTATGAAAAGTTATATTTGATTGACAAAGTACTGAAACGCGCTTAGTAATTTGATGATTCATTTAGTAATGTTATCAACAAATTTTTGTAGTACTTTAAACAGAGCGACCGATAAAATCACTATAAGAGTATTTCACAATAGAGTCAATCCGATTAGTGTACACAAGCGTAGACAACATGATGTTCAAAATCAGAATAAAATTGGGACTTAAAGATGTCTTCATGGTATCTTAAAGGCACGATTTATATCCAGATTATATTCGTGCGTTATCTGGAAAGTCTCCATGTAATATTATTTTGTTTGTAACAGAAATTAGGTTTGTCTTCAAGAATAATCGCGATCATTAACGGTAAGATGATAGACTACAACGCGCGTGCGTATCTAAAGAATGATAATTCTTGCCTTGGCTTTATCTTCCGTTTGGTCGCGCAGCGATTCATTCGAATCGCTCGATTATCTTTATCAGGGGATACTTTTTACGTTCATCGTGTCGCCGCATGCGAAAGCCGCATAATTTCGCAATGCGCAATCAATGAAAGTTTTGCGACTGCATAGAACCATCCGACACATATCTCCCGGCCGACGTGAAAGCACGGATTGGTGTAAGAGCGAGAAGGATCTGACGATAAATCGATAATTCGTTGGAAAAGCATAGGTTGAAGCGGTTGAAGCTGTCGGCGAGTTTCGTTTATTTCTCTTCGATCAGCTCGTGTAGCTGGTACTGGTACAGTCCGACGAGTAAGTAATCACCTCCGTGCATCTTGTTATGCAGAGAGGTCATCTAGTATACAAATGTAAATTGTTGTTTCCCCAACAGGAAGACATTTTGACGCTAAAATCATTGCTCGTCCGAGCTTCATTGGGTATAAAAAGGGCGATCGAATACTCGCAACAGATCCTAAATGCGATATTTTGATTAGATGTAGTGGAATATTTCAGAAAATTTGTTCTCCCTGATTAGCTTCGCATACAGGGTTTTCAGTACTGGCACAGCAAACAACCGACTCAGTACTGAGCCGGTGTCGAATGATAACGTCAGATTAACTCTCGACAATCGACACTGGCTCATTAGCACTGGTTTTAAGATTGGCCCAGTGCTGAGCCAATACTGGCGTAGCATTGGATAGTACTACCGATTCAGCTCTGGTTTCAGCTAACAACGCAGACTAATGTTGCCAATTCTGACATAGGATTATTATAACGGGATAACTAGAGTTAAAAAATAACTAGTAATATGACTTAATGTTAGTGTATGATATCCATATCAATAATATAATAAACTTCCGTTAACCCATTAAAGCCCATAGTCAGACCAGCAAAAATAGCCAAAAAATAATTGGAAATAGGACCGGAAAACGAAAGAGCATTACTGACATAAAAAGCATGTTGCAAAAATCCATTTTGTAACTTATTATAAACAAGTTATTAAAAATTTACTGTAGAGGAAAATTGGCTGAAAATATTGTGTCAATTGACTCTAAGGGAAAATTACTAAAGAAACATGTATGATTCTTAAATCATTCATGTAAAAAATACAGTCACTTTTTAATAATTTGTTTATAACAATTAGTTGCAAAATTGATTTTTGAAAAGTATTTTTTACGTCAATAATGTTTTTTTATGCTCCGATTCTATGTCCATTTGTTATTTTTTTATTTGAACCAACTACTGAATCGAGAGAGTACCAGTACCGCAACTCTGGCAACCAGTACTGGCCTAGCATTGGGCCAGTCGTAAGCCAAGAGTTGGCACGAAGTTATCATCCAATGCTCAGTACTGGACCGGTTGTTTACCAGTACTGCACCAGTTGATTGTAAAATCCTGCTTGGATTATTTCGTTCATCACATAAGCGTCTTTAAAAAACAAAAAACGAGAAGATTACTGAAAGATTTTTGAATATCGAAATATGTTTTATGTATAAACTAAAATTTGTAATTACACGATAAAAAAAATTTACTGCGGAATCTAAAAATTTAACTAATAGATACAGATCAGAAAATAATTGTATGTTGGTTCATCAAAATAATTATGTAGAACGTCCAAGCATGATAATGTTGCTGCAAACAGTTTTGACATTCTAGCAACCAAGTTAAACATTCGATACATTTTTTAAAATGGTTCAACACATTTATTTTTAGATCTGTATTTCAGCAAAACTGGTTTTTCCGTGTATTTTATAAAAGTCGTTTATTTCTCTAATCGTGAAAAACTCGTGCGTGAAATATTTTTGTATGCACGTGTTACTCCTTGATTGTTACTAAAGATATTTTTTAAAGACGCCATCTTATTCGTCGTGCGTGAATAATGACGAATTTGCAAACGTCGGTACTTTTAACAAAATACTCTGAATACACTCGTGTTATAACGTCTGAATCATCTCTCGTTCGTCAGGAGTTGCTAAACAAAAAATCGAAAAAAAACGTCAGTTGGTTCTCCGTAAGGCGCATGCGTCTCGTTGCCGGGGCGCGAACCTTGAAACGCGTTTCACGCGGAAACTGTCAACGCGATTGGATCGGTAGTAAAATAAATAAGCATGACAAACGGTAGAGAATCGTCCAGTGAAGGTTTCATCCCGATATCTCGTGCCGTTCCCGAGATATTAAATTACCACTTTTGGTGAGAGAGCGACGCGCGAAGCAGGGCACGGAGCTCTTCCCGGCATGGCAACGCGCGCGCCATCGACATCGCTCGCGGCAGAAGCGTGTCAGGGCCTCTCGCACTCAGCCACGAATGCAGCCTTTGTAGCGTGTATTTGCACTATACACGATTTTTGAACGATATTGATTTGCACGAGGAGGATTTTGCCGTTTCCCCATTAGCTTTTGTACGCGCCATATCTCGGATCCGTTTGTTTTAGCTGCACTCGCCGGCTCTTTCGGCAGTCGAGGAGCTCTTACGAGAAGAGTAAGAGAAGAACAACGTGTATAGGAAATGTGACAGAAACTGATAAATTTCTTTCAATAAATTGCGATCTGATAACAGTTATAGCAGCAAATGTATCAGATTAACGCGAAAGCTTAAAGTTGAGAACAAAATTTCAATAAAATTGAAGCAAAATTAAAATTGTTAGCTTTCAGTATACTCTTTTTAACGAAAGAGAAATCTTTCATTTTTTTTTTAAACTTCTGTTTTCTAATTCTATTTAATACAAAATTTGATGGAGAAATGGCAAATCTTTTGCGTCAACTCAACAAAAATGTCATATGTAGTAATTAGCATTGATATTATAGCGGCTCCTCGTATATATAATGTAGTACCATGTTTTTCATGGTAAAAAGCGACGCGGTACTTCCATTCACATTTTCTATTTTGTCTATAATTGTTTCGGAAAAATGACTACACAACACATATTGTTGTATAAACCATTAGGTAAATCGAGACACGTGTCTTAAAATGTAAGTATAAATCTATATCGTACGGTATAGATTTATACTGTACATTTCTAAGGTTGTAGATTACGAAACAAGTTTAAATCAATGTTGTATAAGTAAATCGCGTATAAGATAATCATTGATTTCCAAGTTGCCTTATCGTTTTCATATAATTGCAGTAATTTTTCATTCTGTTGTTGTCTTTAATTATCAAAAAATTTTATTTAAATGATAAATTTAAATTATTTTATTATAAGTTATTCAAAATAGTTATTCAAAATAGTTATTTAAAATCTAGAGACTTATAAAGCAATGTCGCTTTTTTCAATAATCGAGATACCGACAGGTTCGCTTATTATGTCTGCTTTAATCCTCTAAATTTACATGTTTATTTTTTAGCTGCGTTTAATTGACTTTTCTGAACAAAATATTTAATAAACTCACTTTGTGATTTATGAATTTGTAAATCTGTATTATATTTTACGGATTTTTACGCTTGTCAGATTAGTACAAACAACGATGCACCGATTTAATTTCTTCCGTGAGCAGGTTAAACAAATCAAGCATGCAGAGCATGTTGCGATGATAATTAAACAGAATTAAAAAGATTACTAAAAAAATTTGTAATACAGTATTTTAATATCCACTACTTCGTTATTTATGATACGTTTTGCGAACCGTGGGGTATTACCTAGAACCTGTTAATGATTGCTAATTGCAATTGCATTGCATAGCATTGTATATTTTTGATTTTTTGTTGAGAATGCGATATATTTTATAAGATACTTGCATATTTTCTATTAGTCCTATGCATGAAAATCGGGTAGAGATTTTTACCGTTTCAAATCTGATCATATTTGATTAACAATTTAATCTAATTTTAATCACGTCTGATATTACTCATTATAGTCCGACATAGTTTGAGCATGTAACTTTGTACACATCGGATTCAGCTCGGAATATTTATTTCTTACATTCTATAACGCTACTGTAACATTTGATTATGCAGTTAGCTGTGATGTATGTATCTATGTAAAACTCTATTATCTGCAATTGCGGTAGAATAGAACATCGTGATAGGCATGAGGTGAAGTAGGCGAGGCGCAGTAAAAAAGCCGCGATTAATGACGTATGCGACGGCGACGGCGGGCATCGACGTCGTCGAGGAACAAAGGGGAACCCCGTCGGCCGGCACGGACGAAGGAGGGGAAGGGGATGGAGGGGAATCGCGCGTACTTATACACGCGAGACGCCATCTACGTGGACCTGATTCCGCGTGTATTCCAGGGTTGCGCAATTCGGTGCAGCGCGCGCGCGCGCACACGACACAGCGACCGAAAGTGCGAGAAACGTATATGTCATCAGACGCTTTTCAATTTACGCATCGCTCACGGGGTTGCGCAGCAGCGTTTCGTGCACGGCGATTGATTGCGCTCCGAAGGGAGGCGAGTCTCGTATCGGAGGGAGCGCCCGAGTAGGTGGAGCGGGTGGAGGGGTTGATAGGGAATAACGGGGGGGGGGCGAAACAGAACCCTGAAAGGGGGGTACGCGTGAGCAGGGTGTTCGTCGAGCACACGAACGAACGGTGCGAAACGGGAGCGACGGAGAGATGACACGCGAGAGCGAATACGAGAAGGGATGAGGAGAAAGACGGCTGCGAGATCGGAACCGGGGAAAGATAATCACAACACAAAGAGAACGCGAAAAGGGAAGAGGTGCACGGATGATGGGAGGGAGAGTGAGTGAGTAAGAGAGAGAGAGAGAAAGAGTCAGGAACAATGAATAGAGCGAGAGTACGGGAGAGGAGAATCGCGCGCGCGATATACTGGTCGTGGAAAGAAGCGGC
Organism: Solenopsis invicta; assembly: GCF_016802725.1. Lineage (NCBI taxonomy): Eukaryota > Metazoa > Arthropoda > Insecta > Hymenoptera > Formicidae > Solenopsis > Solenopsis invicta. The sequence continues at coordinate 15,891,060 of NC_052673.1, forward strand.
ATCGCCGCACGGCTACTTGGCTCTCCAGGGCCAGGATATTTCAATACCGACGGTGGTCGGCCACCGACGTGGGACTGCGCACGAGGAGGGGAAGAGCGCGGCGACGACGACGACGACGGCGCGGCGCAACGCGACCCATGTGTACATGTGAATATGTGTGCGCTCTTGTACGTCTATATACATGGTGCGACTATATACGTCCCCCCCGTCGTCCGTGCGCGTCCCTCGTCTATGTGCCCGCCCTTCGTGACCGGTAGTAGACACGCTTCGCGTCTCGTACGGCTTTACACGGTCGTTCGGCGACGAGAAGAGAGAAAAAAAAAGAGAGAAAGAGAGAGAAACCTCTCGGTGGCCGTGCTCCGCTATTCGGGTTTTCCTGCGCTAGGGGAAGTGCGAGAAGGATGAGGGGAAAAGGAGGGAACCCACTTCTGTTGCTGTCTCTCTTCTCCCGGCGTGGAGAGGGGGGCGACCGACGACGACTCTCTCACCGAGAGAAACCCTGGAGAGACTTTACCAACGCCGCGATGGTTCGGGGAGAATGGGGAGGGGAAAGGGAAAGCCCGAACGCGGCCGATGGGTTCGTCGGTAATGCCCGCCTTCGCGACGCGTCGAGGGGAACCGGAGTGGGCCGTGCCAGGCGTCTATTGGACGCGAGAAACGAGTGGGGCTTGGGATGTCGGTGGCGCCTCGCAGCTCCGCCAATCGAGCGCTCTCGCCGGGAGTTTTTTATCCCGCTATTTACGCCGAGGACGGAGAAGACGGTTCCCCATATCCCCCCGGCCTACCCGCGCACCGTGGCGTCTCACTCGCACCCGGGTGGCGGGTACTCTCTGTCTCGTTCGCGCACGCTCTCCCTGTGCGCCCGTCGGCGCAGGAGAGGACACTCTCGTTTCGGGATCCGTTGAGGCAGCACGCGTTTCTCTCTCTCGGCACGGGGACAGGAAAGTGTACTGGACCGGGAGTGCGCTCGGTGTGTCGTGTGCTACGTACGTCACGTTCTCGTGTCTCCGAGAAAAACACTCGTAAAACACTCGCTTTTGAACATCAGTGTTCAAGCCGCCCGCGGGGGATACACGGCGCCTTACTACGAATCGCCGTTCGTGCGCGTTGGTGTGCGCGTGTTGAGTGCAGCGAATGTGTGTGTGACAGAACGTCGCAGGAGGATGCGGCGTTGCCGGATGTTGTAGGCGCGAATACGCGTACGCACGGCGTACTGTACTGTGTGCGGTGCGAGGCCGCCGAAGAGTGGAACAGAGAGAGACGCGCGCGAGCGCGCGCGTGTTCGACAGAAAGGGGGAGAGAGAGAGAGCGAGCGAGCGAACGTGTGGCATCGTCGATCGATCGATTTCGACTCGTCGCCGAAGGTGGAAAATCGCAAACTGTTGGCGTTGCCGCCGTGAGTCGTCGTCGCGTACGACGTTTGCGAACATTGGTTGCGGTGGTGGTACGCCACAGTGACATTTGCGGTGCGGTACTATCGATGAAACAAGCTTGGCAACGTCGCACCGCCTGTCTTCGCACACAAACGCGCGCGCATACACGTACCTAGAAGGGAACTTGGGGTGGCTGGCTGGTTGGCTGGCTCGCTGGCTGGCAGGCAGGCAGGCAGGCTAGCGGACAAGCAAACAGGGCAGGCAAGCCAGGCAGACGGCTTTCTTGTTCCGAGGACGGTGCTCCTGGTCGCGCCGTCTCTCTTTCCTACCTCCATTGCGCTTACTCTTCCTCTCCCCCGGCTCCTCTCGCCTCCTCACCCCTCCGTCCTCGCGGTCAACTCAATCGCGCTCTCGTTCTCTCCCTTTCTCTCTTACTCCCTCCCTCTCCTCGAACTCCGTCCTCGTCGTGCGTACCGTTGAGAGAGCTTCTCCCTTCCCTGTTCGCCGCGCGCGCGATCTTTCTCTGCCTCTCTACCCCCTCTCCTCTCCTTACCTCGAACGGATCGGGCGAGTCCACTAGGCTTGCGAGGGGTGTCGGGCAGACCTCGTCTCTAGTCGGCCTCGATCCGTAGAGTGCGTTAGACGCCGCGAGTCGATCGCTCCGGTGCACGGATATTCGCGAACCGTAGCATACGTGAGTACGTCGCGGGGCCCGCGAATGCCATTGCGCGTTACCTGCGCATAGCCGCGGCCCGCGGCAGTCCGTATTACGGCTAGTTTACGCGTTCAGCCTGGGACGCACTTGACCAGCGTATATCCGTACGACGGCCATGTTTGGTGTTTACGACGTGAGGGGGAGTCGCTGACGTCACGTACGAGCGAGCGCCCGATCTCGCCCGAACGGCACGGCGATTGCGGGCGACGGACGACAGCAGGCGGCAGCAGCGACAAGCAAGCGGTGACGACGACGACGACGAGGAGGAAAAACGTGCCGCGCCACGCCGGTAGCCCGTCATTACTACCACTGATACCCGTGCGCCCGCGCACCACCACCACGATCATCACCGCCGGCATTGTCGCCGTCATCGAATAGGAAAATCGACGGATCGCGCGCACGTTTGTGCATGCCTGCATACGAAGCTTCTGGAATCGCGCTCACGCCGGCTGCTCCTCTTTTCCGATGGGACGCGCAAACACGCCGATCTCGCAGCACGCCGTGGTCGCCGCCACTACTACTGGCTTTTCGAAAAACATCGCGCGCATTGTCGTCTCCCGTTTCTCCATTTCCTCCGTCACTCCGCTGAAATAGCACCCCATCGTCTGTGAAACGAACAATTTGCCGCACACCGCGTAACCGAAAAGCCACAGCCATCATCGGGCGATGCCGAGCGACGACGTCGTCGTGCTGTCCAAGCAGACGACAGTGACAACGCGTCGCGATTGACAACGCGTGTGTCCGATGATGCGCGGCGCGGACTCGCGAATAAACTGACTCGACCACCCTGAAGACACTACTCATTGTAGTTACGATTGCGCCACGTGGTAATCGCACACGTGCCTCACATCTCGGGCGCACGTAGCGCGTGCCGGAGTCCGCGCCTCGCTCGAGTTTGCCGCGATCGATCGGAGCGGACGATCGTCGTTGTCGCGTTGTCGTCGTCTCGTTCGACGCAACTCCACGGCGCACGTGCGCACACAGTGATAACTCGTGTGCACGTACATGTGCGCATACTTGTGATTGATTCGCCGCCGGTGTATCTCGCCGATCTACATATGGTATTTTGCGGGTTACCGCGCGAGATACGCAGCCACAAATCGAACGGAGATTGTCCAGGATATCAGGATTAAAGCTCGCCTTCCTTCATCAACGCATCATGGAGCTGGGTGACAGAGTTTATGCCGCGGAGCGGATTACGAAAAAGAGGGAAAAGCGGGTTGGTATTGCTCTCGGCTGCCACTGGATGGCGCCACTAGGCGGAATCTGTCCGCGCGCCGTTACCGCCCCTCTATTTCTCCCTTCTCCTCTTTCTCCTTCTTCTATCTCGCACCTCTTATCTCCCTTTTTTTTCTTTCTCTTTTTCTCTTGCTGACAGCCGGCTTCGCGCGGCTGCCGTTTCTTCCACGACGCTTGCGGCTCCGCGATATCGGACATTATGCGCCGGCAAGTACCGGGCTCTTCTCCCCCTCTCTCTTTTTCTCTCTCTCCCCCTCTCCCTCTCTCTTTCCCTCCTCCCTCTGTTACCTGGTACACACAATGCCGCTCGCGTCGCGTACTCGTCGAATCGCACAGGAGCACCGCTCGGACATCGATCGTCGCGGCGATCCACCGGTAGTTTTGCCATCGGCGAGATTATCGATTCGCTCTCGTTAACGAAACCGCGATTCCGCATTCCCTCTCCGCCTCCGTTACGTTACGACACGTTGCTGATGGAAAGAATAATAACGGCGTATCTCTTTCGAAACGTCTCATCCGTTATTTCAAACGTGAAATGAAGGTTGCGAGAAAAGGGAAGGAAAGAGAGGGAGTACAAAGTGAATAAAATTTTCCTCAGAAAGTAGAAAGGACTCGTTTCTAGCGTGTGGCGAGATCTCTGAGTGACTTTGAGTTATTTTTTTCTTATTAAGCATTTTTATCGTACATCTCACGCTTGAAGGCGTAATCAGGCGGTGCCTCCTAAATTGATTACATTTGATAAACAGTCGCTCACATCTGCCAAAGGTGACGCGAGTAATCGCGTGATCAGGTACGATGTAGGAAGAAACTTATTTGTTGCAATCGCTTTATCGTAACATTAATGTGGCAATCTCAGCTCGGCGAGTGTACAAGAGTACACTCGATCGGGTCTTTGTCACGGGTCTCCAGTTAGAAGCAGATTGAGAGAGCTGCTATAGTAGGAAAAGAAGGTATCTCAGCCACGCATTCTGACACCGACTATACAATTTCTGGTTAACGGGAGTTTCCCGGAGGCGGACAACGGTGGGCTCGCTGACGGATAGGAGAAAGGCCTCCGTATGGCATGGTGATCAGCTGGTAGCAACCGGTGGCGTGCCTCTATGAAATGTGCGCCGCGAACGTAAAACTCCCCGCGAAAACCTTGCGCAAATTGTCCCCGTTTTTCACGCTACCCAGAAGTCGCGAGGAAGACGAATCTGCCCAGCGTAACGCTGCGAATTATAATAAGTCGCAAAACAATGTCGTCAAACAATGCAGCAGAATCGTCTTAATCCTTTGCGGTTCTTTGCGGACGTGACGATATGTCTGTCTTCCGCATTGATTCTTCAAGCGTTTGAATCATTTCACTTACATATTGGCAAGCCATGTTTGGCTTACAATAAAGACAAAAAGAAAATAGCTAAGTATTTAATACAATTTGAAAATATAATACATTTATAATTAGAAATGTGAAGCAATGTAGAGAGAAGCAACGGTCCTGAAAGCAGAAATTGATGTACAAAAACGTGTATCGTTGGGTATTAGTTAAAATATTTAATTACAGCAAAAGAGAAGGCTAAAATTTAATGGTGTAATGACGAGGATAAAGCAAGGATGATTGAAAACGTGTGGTGAACGAAGAATAAAATTTATAATTAAAATGTAGGTAATTACGCAGATATGGCGGCGATTCGGAACACAAATCATTGTAAACAAGATAACACAAATGAAGGTTAAAAACGTTGTATATTGTTTAGCCACCTGGAATCCTGAAACAGAGGGATTAGGTGATCAAATCTTTTTATACTATAGGCGAAGCGGAGACAAGCATTTTGGACACGCTGGATTCGATTACATGTTTGCTTATTTAAATTTGGAACGTATACGGTGTCTGCATAATAAAACAAGGAGTGAATAAGAATTTGTGAGACAAGGAGTTGGCTGTGAAAGAACATTGCGAAGGGGAAATATAACATATGAAGACGCGCACATGTGGCCACTTTATAATTACATGTTGATCAAAAGACTACGAAGAGTCGAGATATATTCCTTAATAAATCTTAATTGTTAGAGAGGAATGAATATAAGAGTGGAGTTAAATGAATAGAGATGAGATCAAGATAGATAGATAGATATCGTCATTTATTGAGCGCTCTAGCATCAGATCATCCTCGCGCTATAAACCATAATTGATTATAAATATTACAGTATAAACCAGCATAAAGTACAAGAAGATACAATTAACAAAAATAAAATTAAAAATAAGATAAACAAAATAAAATTAGAAAATAAAATTAAAAAGTTGGAAAAAATAAGGACATGACATAACAAAGCCTAATCTATAATGTGCTGTGTGCTTCCTGTTTCTTGTTTTTTGTCTCTTGCTTTTTTGTCTCTTTGCGCACTATTTTACCGACAATCGCGTCTTTTATCACGTGTTTCTTGTCTTTTCTAAAGTTTGTGAACTTTTATCTCTGACAACAAAAGACAAAGAAACATGTTGGTTAAATCAGTTTAAATACGACCACGACAACGGTATCGTGGCGAATTGAACACAGCCTGATAAAGAATATGTCTGATAAAGAAAATGAAGGTGAGATATAAGTAGACGAAGCTTTTAGACGAATTGCTCGCCAATTTTGTACAGAAAAATCCTTGCTTTTTATACACGACGATGTTTCCCGGCTTTGTGTGACAAAAATACAAAAAGTAGAAGGTACAAGACAAGATGCAAACGATGCTATAAGACGATAGGGCACCAATTATGAGGAAGAAGGACTTGGATGGATTTAAGTGAAGGCCGTTGATGCACTTTGAGAAAAGATCCTATCATTTTTTTCCAAGTCTTATTCGTGATATCTTTTTTCTTTCGGTGCATTTAAAGTTGTCCCGCGCTGCTTGTTTGTGTGCCCCGTATCGGATGGCCCTTTCGTCGATTCCAGTTTGAAAAATCACAAAAATCAAACTGTCCGGGGTGATTCGCGTGTAAAGCGTCATAAAGCGCATTTTCTCCCACGAATCGATGACACGATTGTTACACTATCGACACGTAACAATATCGAGTAACGGCGTCCCGCGAAAGGGACGACAACCTGCTCCCGCGTTATCACGTCGATCACGTCGTCCGTTAGGCTTCATTTGTAGGGCTTCATTCGCACCGCGTTTTGCGACGTATCGCGCGTGTCATTGTTTTCCAACTGTCACGCTTGTGCATCACGATGGGGCAGCGGCGTGCCGTTTCTGTCATTGGCCCATCGCCAATGGGCGAGCTGCCCACGAACGTGGCCGGCCGTGTTATCGACCGTGCTTCAAGCCGCGAGACGGTTTCGAAAATTCATCGTTTCCATTTGCGTTTGCCAGCCCAAGCGAGATTTCTTGCTTCCTCTCTTTTTTTCTACATTTTTATCGGTTTTGGAAATGCGAGAACATCAACTGACAGGATCATCTGTGCTGGATGCACTGAAAATTGAGGATTACGACTTGGAAATTAGAATTTGATTAGTCAAATAACTTTGTTCTAATTCGTCGAATTCCAATTAAAAACTTTATTGTACAAGTTTAAAAAAAAAATTTTTTTTGCATTTTTAAAATTCGTTTTGCATACAAGAACTACGAATGATAGATTTATACCAGAAATATCTATTAAAAAATTTATAAGTTTAATATAGATGTTCTTCTAAAAACTGCATTTTTCAAAAAAAAATTGGTTTTGATAAAAAATTTTTATTGATTATTTCAATTTAACGGGCATATTTTTAAATACGTTTTTTATCCCATGAAATTGATTATTGGTTTTTAGTTTTCTTGTGCCAACAAGTTGTCTTTTCTTTTATGACATTTCATGGATTACCGAAGAACAATTTTTTGCGTAGGTAAATAATTACGTTTGAATAAAATCAAAAATATACGCACCAACATCAACGTCTTAACTCTTATTAGCCCCTCTTTCAATTCTATTAACTTTTGAGAGTCCTTCCATTTTTTTATTTTTTAAATAATTACGATTATAAAAAAATAAAAAAAAATTAAAACACGAATAGAAATAAAGTAGACCCGGTAAGAACCAACCCGGATGTCAGTGCTCAATATTTAGACGTTTATTATTGAAATAATGCATAAGTATTATAAACATTTTTGATCCTCTTCGGTACGAATAAATACTGTTAGCGAATGCGTTTCTAGCGGTTCGAATCGGATTAGAAGAGGGCAAATCACGGCTGGTTGAGTTCACACATAAGTATCTTAACGAACACTAATTCATTTTGGCTTCACGAATTTACAAACGCTATTTATAAATGTTTTGTAGAATATATACACGAATAAATCGGAATTGTACAAATGTCGATTATTCATAACGATAACACACGACGTGAATGCGAAATTAATACGAATTTTACGAGTGATCTCTCTACAGAAAAATCTCTATGTAATTATTTGCACGAAACTATGCAATCGTATGGTACCGTTCCATTAATTTCAAAAGCAGGATTTTTTGAAAAGTTTGATAAAGTGCAAGTAAAGAGCTTTGACAAAAAGACCTTGGAATCATAGAACACTTGAATAATGAGGCTTAAACATACCAAACAATTCAGATAAGCAAATTTATGTCTATTTTTAACAATATATATATGGAAAAAAAGAATTCAACATTAACTACCAAATGTTGAATGAAATAATGTCAAATATTTGGTTAATGTAATAAAAAAAATAATTTTACTTAAATATTTAGTAAATATTACCAAATTTTGGTTATACTCAATAAATATTTAGGAAAATAAAATTATTTTTTATTATATTAACCATGTATTTAATTGGCGTTATTTCATTTAAAAGAGACTGGGTCCCTCTCGCTTTGCGTGCACTTAGGCGCGAGACGCGACCGCGCTATTTGATATTTGATAGTTATTACCAAATTTTTTTTTTTTTTTTTTTTCAGTATATTTTGTTATGGGAATTCTCGCTGCAAGGTGAGGACTTGTTTGGGTCAGGACTGATCGCGGTGCATGCACAGGTTTTAGTGGATATACCGGCCAATTAGGTCGGGAGTTCCACATATTCCGCGTCCTGTCTCCACAGGCGCGGGGACCCATAAAGGCGTTTCCCAACTATAAAAAAAAGTATATTATTATAGCAAGTGAAAATTGGAAATCAGATTCTATCAAAAACAAATGATAAATGTTGTTGATTGTTTTCAACAAAGGCATATTTTAAATTCTAAAGTCATATGAAGCGTTTCTTAAAAGAAAGCTAAATTTAATTTTAAATTTTGTTTATTCTAAATATGAAAAAAAACATAACAAATACAAAAAATAACGTAAAAAGATTAAAATATAGATATAAACATGGATGGTTGAAAAAAATTAGTTAAATTTTTTTTTAATTCTACATTATTTAAAATTGAATTACCACCATTTAATCATTTATTAACGAATTTTTTCTCATTATTTTATTTGTAAAGCACTAACTTTTTGATTTTTTAATAAAATTATAATTTTTATTAATATAAACAAGATTGTTTTTAAGAATTTTTAATATTAAAATACAAAAACAATTACACTTTTTTTAAATTTAAATTGAAGAATTTTAAAATTGATTTATTTTTTGACTAGCGGAAATTAATTAAATGGATTGTTTAACCTAAAAATTTAATTCTATAGAAAAATCTTAGAAGAAAACTTATTCTTCATTCAAAATTGATGAGTGAAGAAAAAAAATTAATGTTAAGGTTGAAATTATGTTAAATTGATTTGATTTCTTTCATCCTTTTTTTCTAATCAAAATATTTAACACATGAATTGCATGTGTGTTAGAGCATATTTGAGGCATGAGATTTCTGTCTAAATATTCACATATCATAATTGGTTAAACAATTATAACTATTGCATTATTAATTATTGTTATTCCAATATTGATGTGCGAACTGCAAAATATCTGTGGCTCTTTTGAACTTGAAACCAGTGTAGTTTCTCGAACAATCAATGTCAGTAATATAACAATTAATAATACCATTATATGACTACATTTATTCTATATATTTATTAAATTCAGTGTTTCTTACTGATTTTATTATCTCAGTTTTTTCCTTGTCTTACATTTCTTAACGATCAGCTGTCAATTTGTTCTTTTTATACTTTTACTCTGTGTTTTCAAGAAAAAATTCCATTAATCTAAGAATATTAATAAATGAATTGTACTTTTTTTATTTATCTTGTGCATTCATCTCAGTCTAGCTTAACTTTTTGACTGACGACGAATCAAGCTTACACTGATCACCCGGGCGACGATTGACAAAACGTGCGTAAGATTGTACGAGGCAATCGACGCGTCGTAACGGCGCGTCTCCCGCATCGAATTAATTATCGTGCCTACGATAGTCCATAATTACGCGTGCTGATAAGCGAGTCGGCTCCCGATTGGTAGATCTTATCGACGTGCGATTTGTCCGGCATGCGCACCGCGCGCAACACGTGGAACGGCGTAATTCTGTCGATGCATAGCTGGCATGGGATAATGGTAGATCTAATTACGGGCAAATGTGAAAGTGATTAATGCACGATTACGCGTCGCAAATGCGCGGGGAGTGTGATGCCGTAGAGATTGACGCTTTATCGTGAAATAAGATGTTTGTGACGTTTGCAAAATTTATACGTAGATCAGAAAAATGAAAACATCCTCATTTCGAAAACTTTTCTCTTATTCCTGTGATTGAAGATACATTTTTCTTTTTTTTTTCTCCATCAATTATTGTTATTTTATACTTGTTCATATTTTACACGAATATCTCACGTTTTACTCCACAGTTTTAAAAATATAACAGTTTAATTGTAAATTCTCCCGGATGATATCCACACGTGGTGATGTCGCGATAATTGAGAATAATGAAACAACTCGTATACACGTATACTTTCTCTCGTGTCGCTCGACGCAGTGACGCTTGTTGTATTTGCCGTTTGTAATTATATTAAACGAAATTCAATAAATTCTCTTCATTCTCTTATATTTTGATTTGAATCTGTAACCGAATATCCGAATAATGAGTTTTTATCGTGGAGCTTAATTTCTCAGTCATTTATTCAAAACACAGCAATTTCGAAACACATTTGCTCACGTTGTGCGTTGAAAGCCGTCGTTGACAACTGTGGAATTAATTGTTCTTTTCTTTTTTTTTAGGGGAAGGTTGAATACTTTGTAAAATGGAAAGGCTGGAGCAAAAAGTGAGTACGAAATCGGAGATCTGTCAGTAGACAAAACGACGCTCAGTGATTGGAATGTGTAGCATTTTCTCTTCTATTTCAGATACAACACATGGGAGCCAGAAGAAAATATCTTGGACATCAGATTAATCGAACTGTACGAGGAGAGTCAAAAAGGCGGAGAAGTGATGTCCACCAGAAGGCCGAGGCGAAGGGATACTCGATACAACGTAAGGACAATCAATGTAATTGCTTTGCATAAATATTTATTTACTCCGAATAAATTGCGGGATATCGACTTTAGTTTAAAATTTAATGGGTAAATGAACGTTGCAATTTTTTTTTATTTTTTTATATGCGTAATTTATAATGTTTATGTGGACCGTTTTATTCGTTATATATTTGATTGAACATTAATTATTAACAAATACATTTGTTAAATTAAAACTACAAAAAAATTACCGCAAAATACGTTATTTTTTTTACAATAAAAAAATTCTAATAATAAAAAAGGATTTATTTGCCACAAGTTTCTCAAACTAGGAATATATTTTATTTTTAGATGATATTTAATATTTTTTGTTATAACATGGTTATATGTATATAAGCTGTTACTCTATTTTTGGATTACGAAGATAATTCAAGAGACCATTTATCACTTCCGCATTACACTGAATCACTTTAATAGCTTAGTATATCAGTGAACTTTATGGTGTTCTTCGCTGAGTATAGCTGCTCATAAAATCTTTCTTCATTTTGTAAAACAGTCATAACTTAAACGTGAGAGTTAACATGTCATAAAGTTGGATTGGAGTTGTGTTCCTTGAACACAACTTAATCGATGACAATCTATATTTTTAGGAACAATTGTCTAATCTTGTTGTGGATGAGGAGCCTGGCGGAGACGAAAGGGTAGGCGAAGATAGTCAGGATGAATCGACGACGGGCAGCACTTCAGCGTCTCGTTTAAATTCAGTAGTTCCTGACGAGGATACCCTCCCAAGTTCCTTGGACGGTCATGAATCTCCGACACCGCCAGAGTTGGCATCGACCTTTAGTGTCGATTCTGACAGTTCAAATAGCAGTATGGACATCCCTCTATTACCTAGAAAAGAACGTATGAAAAGGAAGGCGGAGGTCCTTAGCCGATCTGGCAAGATAGGTGTGACAATTACGAGCAGTCCCAGTAGTGGCGGTGGTAGCCCGCCTCCGAGCAAAGTTCCTCGGTTATTGCCTTTGAAAAACACCCCCACAAATCCGTCTTATCACGTAAGTTTCGATAATTGTAATAAATCATTATCATCGCGTTAAACGCTGCTAAAATCAAATAATGTTATGGATTCGAAAAATTTGTTTAGATATTTATAAAAAATTAAAAATACATAAATACAATTGTCACTAATGTTGCACTAAAAAGTTAAACGTTGCAAATATTAAAATTTATGTAACTTACATACACAAATTACAATTTAAATGACAGAAAGATAAACATGATAAAAAGAAATAGTTAAAAAATGAATCTAAGTAATAGCATCTTAGCGTTGCGTCTTTCTCGTTGGAGTGTAAAAGCAACTTTATGTTACAGAGTCACAAGGCTAACGGTCAAAATCAAAGGAGGCCGTCATCTTCCAGCGTGAAGTCGACACCGGAGGAACCTCTGCCGGCAATGCCGACGACGCCGGCGCCGGCAATACAAGACAAGAAGCGTCCCGAGGCTGATGTACCTCATGGTCCACCGCCCTCTCTTCCGCGTGCACCGCCGGCACCGTTGTCTCCTCAAATAGATACGCCTTTGGAGCAAGTCGCGACGAAGAAGAAACAATTGTCGGAACAGAAGCAGGACAAATCGAACGGTGCAGTCGCTCCTGACAAAGCAAACGGTCATAAATCACCCAGCCCCACAGATTCTTACACTAATAACAATAGGTTACCCACTGTCGTGAACGGACACCACAGCCCTAACAACAATAATAACAACAACAACAATAACAATAGTAACATCAACAATAATAACAACAATAATTCGAGCGTCAAGCAGACTGAAATTCCGAAGTCAGAGATTTGTCCACTCACGAATCCCGGCACGGATTATTGGCACGCGAGGAACCCCGTAGCGGATCAAGTGTTTATCACAGACGTTACCGTTAATCTGAAAACAGTTACCATCAGGGAATGCAAGACTGAAAAGGGTTTCTTTCGAGAGAGGGATCCTAAAGAAACTCTTTGAGCTTCAAGAATAATATTCATTGTTCTTGATGGTCCTGTATCGGGGATATCCACTGTAAGTTGTATTGAATCACAATGTATAAATATAAATTATTTTTACTCATCGCGGATGTTAAGGCGAGGATGTAATCATGATACCAAGCAAGTTACTATTTCTAGTAATTGATGAAAAGATTATATAGTACTGCGATAAAAATTGCGAAAATAGTCGAGCATTGCACAAAGCTATGTACTAATGGTCTTTTAGACCACTGATTGGAGTCCCAAGAACACCAAACAGATTTTGAAATCAAGATTGATCAGAGTTCACGATATGAGAATCCGCGAAGTTTTTTAAACTGAAAATTGATCATTGTGTCAAGACGCGATTCTGTGTAAATTGATTGTAAAGATTAGACAATGTCGGTATGATAAGTTTATTATTGATTATACATCATACCTGCAATCACGATATATTTTAAAAAGCTTGGTAGATTTTAATTACACGCTGAAGATCTGGAAAACATTAGAGGATACTACATCTTCTAGATGATTTTATTATTTGCTTGTCTTAGGACGCTAAGAGAATGCTATAAAGTAAAATCTTTAACTTTCATTTTTACACTACGGGATATGTATTATATATATATGAGATGTACCTAGAAAAAAAAGTATTTTTCTAATTCGTTTTTAGAATATTGAAACACTGCTTCATGGCAGCAATTGGGGGGGAGACGTTCCGAATTATTTTAAAAGAAAAAAAAATAGTTTTCAACAATATTGTATCCCATTTTATCGATAAACTTTTGCTATGTGCTGTGGGAAATAGAGTATCGCGAAAGAAAAATGTGTAAATTAAATTTTGAATATACATAAGAAAGTGTATGATCCAAGAATTTTAAACGATTACAAAATATCATGTTTGATTCAGAAGAAAATACAGTTACGCACAGTATTTCACTATCAGTGATGATGCGTTTCTCAAATTCAGTTCAATTAACTCACGATACTCGTTAGACGACAGATGCATTTCCGTACCGTCGAATGCTTCGATTTTATGTTATTCTTATTTCGTGTATAATTAAGTATTTTTATTTAGTGTAGAACGTCCCGTGTATATCGATTAACAATTTCACGTGATCATTGCATATCTCTTAGTGAATCTATTTTATTTGTAGATTCATCAAGTATCACCAAATATAGACGCTACTTTTGACGACAAAGACGCGTCTCGATCATTGAAATCAGTACAACAATCTAAATCTGATCATGTTCTCACTTACATATGCTACTCAATATACTGTTACCTCGTTTTAGCGATGCTGTACAGTGTATTTTGTGCGCCCTTTCACAGTTATAGTCACAGTGATATGAATTTTCCTCACTTTCCCAACTTCGTTTACAGTGCGTTACATGATACATTCTTTCTCATGGCAAATGCTTCTGTTACACAGTAGAACTTAGAATTGTTTTATAATTATATAAATGAGGATTTTATTGATTTGTGAAAATATTAATAAATCTGTGGCATCTCTTGATAATGTTATTTTAGCACTTTTAAAGAAACAGAGACAGAGGAGCATATTCTAAGGAATTTAGAATTTTTATAAGTAAAAATTTTAAATGACTATATCTTCTGTCTTTGTTTGAGAGATAATTCGAAAAATTCAATGTTATTAAATATATTTCCACTAAACGAACGTTATAACGTTAAATTCGCTGAAATTTGCTAGTAATGATAATAATTGCAAGATTAGAAATATTATATATGTATAAACAAAACTGAATGATTTTCTAGAATAATTGAATTTAGATATTATTTCTTCAATTATTAAATAATATTGTATGATTATTAAATTTCGCTCATTTGTTTTTTATAAAGCAGATTCTATTGCGGTATATTATAGAAGCTACATGAGAAAGAATAAAGAATCCCGAGCAATAACCGAGTTTAATTTGAAAAGGATCGAGAGAGTTGAAGATTAGTGAAAGGATGTATAAGAATAAAGTAATTTTCGTTGATTTTTGTACTGATATAATAGAATATTCTTCGGAGGATATCTTGTTTTTAAGCAAAAGTCAATCATCCATATAGTTTCACTTCTTTTTTTTATTTATTTTATTGAACGAACAAACGAATGAAATATTTGATTTGTAAATCCATTTTCATGTATTTAGCAATGGAAATATGAATTTTGCGAAATTACATCGGTATCAGTCCTTGCTTCGGGATTCCCTGTCATTCTCGTATATTTTAGATACGTACAGCATCATTGAAGCGCAATGCGGTTGTTGATACAGCGGAATGCGACAGCGAGATAGGGATCCCACTGTGGACAACGTTATGTTAAAAAAAAATCAAGGATTAAATACATATTAAATGCGTAATAAGATTTAATATGTATTTAATATGCATATATACGTGTTAAATTTAAATATATATGTTGCTTATTTATTGTAATTGAGAATTTTTAGGTTTCTCTACATCCTTAATGTAGTTTGTAATTAGGCTGTATATGTGCAGTGTGTCTTGTTTGAGAGCGTGTTCGGTATTTGGTGCGACGTTACTTCCTGTCTAACAGGATTACCGCATCAGACGTATCCCTGTATCCCGATACGACTGTATGTGGGATACTAAGAGCCAACGAAGTTTTAGAGAAATTTTTCAAAGACAAAAATTCTGACTCTTTTCTTGGAAAATAGACGATAAAAAATAGATCTGTGTATGCATGTTTGTTCTTTTTCTTTTTTTTAAACGGGGCCATTTGTGTAAGATTAGATTGACACATTCGTTGCGATTATCAATACGGAAAAGATTGCGGTACACATTTCAATTGTTGTATAATGTAAACCAACTTGTATATACATATGAAAAGCGTTCCTGTAAAAAGAAAAATTGTACATAGCTGGACGAAACCTGTATGTTTCGCCATAGCGGGCGGAGCACGTAAAAATGATGGCTTATATAAATCTTTGAATTATCAATTGTACATAGATAAAGAGAAGCGGAAACCCCCTCCCCCCTTTAGTTGTGAACGTAAAATTGCAACTAATAGGTCTATAGAGAAAGAGAGAGGAATCCTTTTCTTAGCTTTAGAACTTCAAGATAGACTGTGCGCGTACCTTCGATATTGTTTCTGTACTTATAAATATATTCAGACTACTTATACGATAAAGGGAAGAAAAGAGAAAAGGGAGAGATTTAAAAAAAAAGACATGAAACGATAACGCAGTGACTACGCAGGCATATACGATAACGTGAACCCCGGTAGTACCAAATTCAACGGTAATTTTAGTTCTGTCTGGTACAGATTCCTTATATTTCAATAAAATCTCTACTTGAAGTCAGGTTGTTTTTAGATCCTAAATTATTTCTTCCTAGCAACTCTCGATGGCACTCGCAGTATCATATCCAGAGTTAGGTAAATTAATATACTTTTTAACTAAATCAAGTTTAATGGCTTATTAAAATTTAGTTACGTTAAAAATTACATGAACAAAAACTTAAAACTAACTTAAAAATTACATTAAGATTGAATTAAAAATTAATTTTGGAAAATATTAAATTAGAAATTTGTTATTTTTTAAATCTAGATTACACAAAATAATTATAATGAATAATCAAATGAACTTAATATTTTGTTTGTGAATTGAGTTTGCATAAAATAACAAAGAAATACTGTTTTTTTTTCTTCCATGTGGGAATGTATTTTTTTATACTTTTCTTTTTACGTATATAAGTTTTAAACTTGGAAAACAAGTTAACAAATTAAAGTTTGTGTTTTAAAAATAACTAGTTAAATAATTAAATCATTTAAAATTAAATTAAGTTATTAACTTTTTAACTTTATTATTTAACTTTTTAACTGGTTATTGCTCAACCGTACAAACATCCACATTCCATATAATAGTTTTATGTAACATACGAAAGTTGTATATAACTGTTTTTTCGTAAGCTTGATTCTTAAACGACAAAGCTGATTGTGATAAGAAGTGAGATGATAATTTTTATTTATTTTTTCTATATAGCTTTTTAATTAATACAAATAAAAAAAAATTTTTTTAAATTTTTATGAAACTTATGATTGTATCTTAAATACAGAAATATTTTATATAAACGGATAACAAGAATTTTGTGATCTCTTTAAACGTAAGCAATTATAGTTAAGAAATTAAGCAAAAGAAATCCACTTTATTGCGGCTGGATGGAATGAATTGGTGTGAATCAAGCTTTACGTACAAACATATTTGCATATTTGTGTGAATTAAGCTTTACCTACACATGCTAGTCATCAAATAGTGTTAGGTTATAGCAGATCTCTTTGAGATTTTGGAGTTCGGTAATGAAAAAAAAATATGAGTGAACGTGCCTGTGGTATCGTTACAAATGGCCATCATACTGATATCGTTTTAAAATCCTACAGGTACTGGACAATGATCTATAAATGTCTTTTATTGTCTTGCCGGATGGCGAGGTTAAAAGTGGCTTTTCGAGCTCTATATAGTACATTTATTATCATACTTTTGAATAAATCTCCTGAATTTTGTAACTCTTTATAATGTCTCTTTTTGAAAGACGGTTTTGTTTACCATGCTATTTTTATTTTTACAGCAATCGAACTCTGCTAATCGTAACCCACTTTAAGAAGCTTGGTACATGGTTGACAATAAATCGTGAATCCGCTGTGAACGGTTTCAGTAGCGATGTATTCACAATAAAGTAAGAAACAATGCAATTACAATAGTCATAGTTGCACTAATAATAGATTATAACAATTATCATAATTACATGATTATAATAATTATGATTTGGTTACTGAATGTTATTTAATTAAAATTATCAGGACAGTCTTTGGCAGTGACAATAACGACGTTCATATAGCCGCCAGATATATAGCACAACAAATTAATATAGAGAAACCATTACTACTGTCTATAGCACTAAAAGAGTATAACCTAGAAACTCTGAAATCCATTGTCACTGCTGTGAATCAAATAAAACCATGGTAATATAACACCAATTAAATCACCATGAGTTTAATTTTTGGTCAACTTGTTATCGGCCCACCTGGTAGTGGGAAAACAACTTATTGCAATGCAATGTCCAAATTTTTAGAATCCATTGGAAGAAAAGTGGCAGTTATTAATATTGGTATGTAAATGTTATTTTAATTATTTCCTTCCCTGACTTAATCTAAGTAAACAATTGTTACATTTTAGATCCTGCAAACGAAAACATGGAATATACTCCAGCAGCAGATATATGTGAATTAATTAAACATGAAGAAGTCATGACGCACCTTAAACTTGGACCAAATGGAGCCTTAGTTTACTGCATGGAATTCTTAGAAACCAACATCAAATGGCTTATTACAAAAATTTTAAATTTAAAAGATCACTACCTTATCTTTGATTGTCCTGGTCAAGTGAGTTATTTTGCTTTCTTAAATTACTCTTTTCTATTTTATATTTGACAGTGTCAAATAATATGTCATTAATGTGATAGGTTGAGTTATACACGCATCATAAGTCAGTGAGTCAGATAGCGGAAAAATTAAACCAGAATTTAGTGAGATTATGCAGTGTGCATCTTGTGGATTCGCATCACTGTAGTGATCCTGGTAGATATAACTGCATTTGTTCAATTTAAAAAAATAATTATATATCATTAGTTTCTCTACTCATTGCAATTATTATAATTTATAGGAAAATACCTGTCTTCTCTAATTCTTTGCACTACAGTGATGTTACAAATAGGTTTGCCTCATGTAAATATTATGACAAAGTTTGATGAAATGAAAAAGTTCAGCGATCGCTTAGCATTTAATATAGATTTTTACACCGAAGTACTGGATTTAAAGTATCTTTTGGAACAACTGGATGAAAATCGCTTTACTGCAAAGTAAGTTAAATATAGTTAAGTAAAAATATATCATTAAAAACTGAAATGCACAGGAAGCTTTTAAACAAATATATTCTATAGGTACAAAAAACTTAATACTGCACTAGTATCAATAATCGAAGACTATAGTCTTGTTAGTTTTATACCATTAGACATTACCAACAAAGCATTATTGCTAAAAGTAAAGAATGCAGTGGATAAGGCTAATGGATATGTTTTCGGTGGTAATGAGCCACAAGACGTACAAACGTTACTCGCGTGTGCGATAGGGACAGTTAGTGAAACTGAAAGAATGTCAACATTGGATGAATATTTATGAGCATTCTCATTTTAAAGTAACTCTAACATATATTCTCATATTACATTCATTTTTATGTAAGAATATATCTTGCTGTAATTTTTATAAGTAATAAATACCATGTAATTGATAAAAGCATCGCTATTATATATATTTTTTTCAATCCAATTGATTAACGAAAATTTGTGCTAAATCATCATAGTCATAGACTCTTTTTAAAAATGTGTCTATAAGTTTTAAGCCGGAAATGGTCTGCAAAAGAATGATGATTAGTAAAGAATGCATTAGCGTATTTCTGTGATTCCTATAAATAAATCTTACTCACGATTATGCCCGTGTCAAGTGTAAGAAAGCAAAGAGATATATCCATGGAAGCTCCAGGTTTTAAAGTGCCAATTGTAGTGTCGGACATCCCACACCAAGCTATGGTATTATTCGATTCTAAGCTCAATAATAATTCCATACTTCTTTCTCTGTACCAAAAACAACGAAAGAGAAACTTATTCATATTTTCTGTGTACATTTTTGTATAATTTTCTATGACTTTCTATTTACTTTCTATAATTTCTGTAATTTTCTATTTACTTTTAGCCTGTAATCGCACTTACGATGTATTTATTATATGGCATGTGCAATTAACTGGTTCTTCAAGATAAGCTTTCAAAGGAATATCCTTTATAATAACCCTCAGATCTCCATACTCAGGTGCCTAAAACATTGGTGCCATTTTATACATATTCTTATTCCTTAAGGCGTAATATAACATACCATTCTCTGCAACTGACTCGTTTGTAACCTTCCTCTCTCTCCTAAATTGCTTCTCCACACAATATCCAATTTGCCAATATTTGTTGCATTTTGCATCATTTTCGGATCTTTTAACAAACTTGACTGTGGCTTTAAACAGTACAAATACTGTCTACTACAGCCTGTATCTAATAAATTTATATTTCCATAGATAGAGTTTCCCTCATTGTTTGTATTTAATGTAGTCACTAAAATATAACGCGTTTTAAGTTTAAAACTTTTTAAAATCTGTTATCTATCTTTGGCTAAATTATGTGAAATTATCTAATGGATATATAAATATCATACAAAGATATATAATAGATAACATTATCAGTAAGAACTTACCACTAAATAAATGGGATGATTCAAGGGCTACCTTTTCTAAACAAATTGGTCCAGCTGTTAGATTCTGTATTTGTGCTTCGAGATATACTTCATCTGACTTCAAAAAATATTATCGTGAGAATTTATTAATGGAATTGTAATAAAACTATAATTTTATATATATATATATATATATATATATATATATATATATAACCAGATATTTAAATATTACCTCTGCATTATAAAATTTTGTCTTTACATCCAGTGGTTTAACCACCTGAAACTTGAAGTACTTTCTAAATGACAGAGGGGGTCCTATATAATTTGTATAAGACACTTCACAAACTAATCTAAAGATACAAGAAGATTATCCATTTCTATTTGATAGAAATAAACTTTTAAAATAAAAGAATTATAAATATCCTTACATATGGGTACCTATTTCCTTAACCTCATGGTGAATAACTTCATCCACTGTACTGTCAGGTGCTAATTCTTTCCCATTTAGTTTATTACTAGAGAGTGGAATTACTTGAGTACTTGTTTGTAAATCTGCCTAGGAAATGTAGACAAAGAAGTCAACAATATTAAATATAAAAATGATATGATTAAGATATCTTTAGAAAAATTTTTTAATTTGTAATTTAAACTTACTTTCACAGTAACATTTTTTACTACTTGATTACTGCCATTATGAACACATAGGTAACTGGAGAATATTTCTCCTAAATATATATTTCTGAAATAGTAAATATTTTCAGTATTGCAAAACCACATCTGTATCTTGTTGCAATTACATATAAACAACAAATCCTGAGCAAAAAACATACCCAAAGCTTTGAGGCAATACCATAAATTGACCTATTGCAAGTGCCTCCATGCCTTGCAATGCAGTGCAATCGGTTTTAAGTTCATTGTTTAACGTATTGCCTGGCAAATCTGTGGAATCACATGTAACAACCATAGGACTTGCCAGAGTGGGCCGTGTCAATCTCATTACTATGGAAAACAATTTGCAATTTTATTAACACATAATTATTTCACCATAGCATTTTCTCATAAAGGGTTGTCATAAGTGTATTAAAATGATTACAAAGTGGTAAATAATATCTAAAAAAAATATGCAAAACAATATAATTTTTACTTGGGCTTCGCGATATATTACCTTTCAAGGCCAACAAATGTTCACTCTTCGCTTTGACTTCCATTTTTTCCGAATAAATCACGATAATAGCATTAAATAAATACACTGTTATCTACAAATAGTATGCCACTGCCACAAATCAACGTTACTTCACAAATGTCAGAAACCTAACCTCATTATCTTGTATCATCTGTTTTTTGACATAGCTGCACCACATTGTACTTTCTGCACTTAAAATGAAATAAGTACAGTAATTGGACGTTGGAGAGAAAAAGATAAAAAGTACAAACTTATCGATAAATCGAGAACTAATCGATTTAAGTCAATCGATCAATCAAGATTTATTCAATTTTTGATTTAAAATATTGCTTTTTTTTTTTAATACAAATGCACGCGCACGCAATCCAAACAGGTCTATCATTGTTATTCGTTATTTGCAATGTTGCTATTTATTTCATTAATTTGACATCTTTATTTATAATGATATAATTAAAATAATTCTCAACACTTTGCAATTTACTTACAAAAGATTAGATAAAAAAAAGATGAAAATATAAATATTTATTGTTAAAGATGAACTCTTATTTGCTTTTATTTGCCATACCGCTAACGTCTTAAAACTGCGTGTTGTCCCATTATTCGTCCACGTGTTAAGGAAGCCCTGCACGTGTTTAGCAACTGATCAAGTATGATGACCTTAGAGAAGTCCTCTCTTATTGTATTCCTTTGTTGATTAAGCGACCCATTTTGAATTCAGGCTCAGTTCTCGTCAGTTCTCGTCAGCTATTCATAACGAACGGATCTTACGAATTAACCTTCAAATATATGTATTTATATAGAATATCACTTGTATCGTTGTCCAAAACCTGGTTAAGAAGACGGTGTTTTACCCAATACTTAGAAATATTACGGTATGTCTTGCTCATTATATCTCGTAACAATTATATTTAATTCATATCCTTTATACAAAAACAAAATTAATACAGTTTCCGACGTTATCTTAAATCGATATCTTTACTGAAAAAGGGGATCAGGAGAATGTACTATGGGTACCAAATAATATCGAGGTCTTTATTTTATAAATATGAATTAACGAACCATGTTGTGATCCGCAGTTCTAATCACACATTACTTAATTATTACTTTATAATACACGCACTTCATCCCTCAGATTCTAAATTGAAGTATTACACTTACTCAATGCAACTATCGAAAAGATAACCTCTTTCTTGGGGTTTTGAATTTCGGGGAATCGTGCCAACGACCAGTGGATTTGCTAATTGTGCGCTATATAATTATTGTTTTATGTTCGAACATTACGTAATTATCCTTTTGCGGGATACTGTTATTTTAAATAGCTTGAACTCGTGATTCACCCTATGATTTACCCTGCATTTTGTATATTTATAGTATTCGATCTCATGTACATTTTTCTTTCCACATTTTTTAGCGTATTGTAATCGGGCGACTATGTTTGACCAAAGAATCATAGCAATCTGTTTCCTCGTGTGCTTCGCAATAGTATTTAACTTTTCACTTCATCGCATTGAGGAAGGTCATGTAGGAGTATACTTTCGAGTAAGTTGTTTTAAACAGAATAAATTATTTTCTTATAATTATATTTGTAATAATAATTGTGTAAATATTTACCAGGGTGGCGCACTGTTGCCCCAAGTGAGTAATCCAGGATTTCACATGATGATACCATTTCTGACCACATATCGTTCAGTTCAAATAACACTACAAACGGATGAAGTAAAGAATGTACCATGTGGAACCAGTGGTGGTGTTATGATTTACTTTGATCGTATAGAAGTTGTAAATATATTGAATGCAAACAGCGGTAAGTTGTGGACTAAATCATTCTAGTTTTGAAAAATATTGTAATTGTATTTTGATAATTTATAATTTATTAACAAATACACTTTTTTGTGTAGTTTACAACATGGTGAAAAACTTCACAGCTGATTATGATCGCACTTTAATTTTTAATAAGATACATCACGAGTTAAACCAATTTTGTTCTGTACATACACTACACGAAGTATACATTGATTTATTTGATCAAATTGATGAGAATCTGAAAACTGCACTTCAAAGAGATTTAAATGAATTGGCGCCTGGTCTCAACATACAAGCTGTAAGAGTAACAAAGCCAAAAATTCCCGAAACAATCAGGAAGAACTATGAATTAATGTAAGCAATTACTCTTAACTAATTAATTCATATTTTCTTTAGAATTTAATTTTTTTTTAATTTTAGTTTATATATTAACTGATTTTTACATATATTTTGAATTATCCAGGGAAGGAGAAAAAACAAAGCTGTTAATATCCACACAACATCAAAAAGTAGTGGAGAAAGATGCTGAGACTGATCGCAAGAAGGCTATCATTGAGGCTGAGAAAGAAGCGCAGGTTGCAAAAATTCAGTATAATCAAAAGATCATGGAGAAAGAATCCCTACAACAAATGGCTGGGATAGAGGACGAGATGCATTTAGCAAGACAAAAGAGCCGTTCAGATGCCGAATTTTATCAGATGAAAATGCAAGCTGAAGCGAACACCCTGCTTTTGTCCAAGGAATTTTTGGAACTTAAAAAATATGAGGCATTAGCACACAATACCAAGATATATTACGGGCAAGACATTCCAAGAGTATTTATGTATGACAATTGCTTGAACGATGGCAATTGCAAGTCCAGTAGCATTGAACCAAAGAAAGGATGAGCAAGTGGATAATGCTACAATTTGTACCTTATGTACCTACATTTTTCAAAGTTTTAATTCTATTATCATAAAAGTAGTTATTTACAATTTGTACCTTATTTTTATGATTATTATTTTTCAAAGTTTTAAAGTATTTATGAATGATAATCATAAAAATAAGGTACAAATTGTAAATAAATACTTTTATGATAATAGAATTAAAACTTTGAAAAATTTACAACTTCTAATGTTGTGCTCAGGCACATTTTTTTCTATGTAAAATATAAACTATACACACGATTTTAGAATTTCGCGGAATGTTACTTATTAATTTAAATTAACTGCGTGTGATTAAAATTTTGTATGAATATATTTGTTAAATCTATTTAGAAAAAATATGAATTAATTAACATAATGACTGTAAAAACAAATATCTAGATACTTGAAATAAAGTTTCGATATAATTAAACTTTAACAATTATTTTAATATTAATTTTTTTCAAAGAAAATTGTTTTCTTAAGTAAAATAAGAATATTTAAATTATATTTTTTGTTACGTTTTATACTTATAATTCTTTTTTACTTGTATTTTGATGTTTTATACATGAAGATGTGTAATTGCCAAGATTTACTCATTTATCTTTAAGGTATTATTAGGGAATGAAGAAAAAAATATCAAATTCAAAGGTGAGGAAATTTTTTATTTAGTACATATGCATAATATGTTGCTTCAGTATTATTCTTTTTACAAGGAAAATTATAAATTATCAATATCTAATAACAGTTTAGAAATATATTGAAATAGGGTACAAACGACATTTAACTCTTACGATGTTCTCTCGCTGTACGCACTTTGGGCTCTTCCAGCGGCAATGATTTAATGTCACTTATATTCTGATTTAGTGTTCGTAATTCTTCCAGTGCTCTCTTAGCCAATTTTCCTTCTGGCGTAATTGGCGGTTCCAAAAGAAGCATAGTCAGAGATTTCTTTAGAAGATCTCTGGCTTCTTCCAGTTGACAGGCCAACTGCGTTGAAGAAATCTCACGCGCGGAATAAGATCGATGTGCCAATATTAATACAGGCAAATGCATTTTATATAACATTATGCCTGAAATCGATATTTATAATATTAATAAATACTTTTTCTCATATAAAAATATATTTAATATCTTGAAAATAAAATGTTATGATATTAAAATATTATTTTTTTCAAAGTATTTTTAATTTATGTTATTGGAATATTATGCAAAGTATAGTTAATTAGAATTAACCCCGCTTTTTTTTTTTTTTTTTTTTTTTTTATTAATATGATAAAAACTTTTCTCTGGCTCTTAATGATTTCGTCTGGTTAATGTAAATCTCTTTTCTGTCAAAATTTTTAATTTTTTACTTTTCAGAATCTCTTTATCATATCGACTCAAGCGATACGATAATATAAGAAATTCGAACAGAAGGGTTAAATAAATAATAATGCACTCGTACCTTTTAAACGTG
This sequence comes from Solenopsis invicta, assembly GCF_016802725.1. Classification (NCBI taxonomy): domain Eukaryota; kingdom Metazoa; phylum Arthropoda; class Insecta; order Hymenoptera; family Formicidae; genus Solenopsis; species Solenopsis invicta. Next base: position 15,916,427 of record NC_052673.1, read on the forward strand.
ATATACCCGGTTCTACTATTTCTAAAACATTGTAGACGTCTTTACACGCATCCAACATCTTTTCTACAATCTTTTTTTGAGGATTAGGAGATGTTATTTCATTTTGACAAGCCGTCAATAATTTCTGTTTTAAAGATAACATTAAGAAATGGTTGGTATGCAGCGATCGAGATAATCGCTTAAGCAAGCCGTCTATCCTCTGAAAAATATCAGGCTGTTACAATCATGAAAAAATGTAAATCTTTAAATATATTTTTAATTTATATTTGCGAACTTTTATATCAACATCCTCGCATTCGTCGATGAGTGTTCTGCATATGTTCAATGTAGCTCTAATAAGACGACCGCCGTAGGTCTTCTTGCACATCTGGCATTGCCATCGACTCCGTTCGTATGGATCGACGATGGAAGTATCTTGCATACCTACAAATCCTTTTTTACAACGAGGGCATAGCACACTACTCAAATGTGATTGCAATTCGTACGGGTCTGCACATAGAGAGCATTCGCATTCGAAATACTTTCCTTCCCGAAGGTAATCTTTTCTATCAGCTGTACCCTAATTAAATACATTGATAGTGTATAAAATAAGAAAATATTATTTTAAAAATGTAATATGTCTGTAATGAGAGTCTCTTTTAGATCTGACATAAGAAAAGTATGATAAAAAGTTATAGCTTTTTAATTAAATCATTAGATAACATTGAATATTATAGTTTAAATTAAATCATTGAATAATATTAATACAGTGAAAGAAAGCAAAAGATTAATTTTGTTACATTTTTATGTAACAAATATTTATAATATTTATATGTAAAATATATAAATAATATAAATATATATGTATTTTATTATGTATATTACATTTAACTAACCAGCAGCGACGAGGTATAATTGAAAAAGATAGTTTCGTCCTGTTTGATAGCTACACTCGCATAAACAGTCAACTGGAATTTGTCATCCACAGTGACGTGAGTGTTGCCTCTACAGTCATGAGCCATCAAAGTCACCTCGATGTATAAACCTCGCAGAAGAAAACCGTCAAGAGCGCCAGGTGATCGCAATTCAAAGGCATTCACATCCAAAATTCCGCACAATTTCTGCATTAATTCTGCGCTTGGCGGCTCAATCTCAGCGGGTATACGAAGCCTTCGGATTACCTATACCACATACATATACAGAATGGGACAACTAAAGACCTTGAATGCTTTTGAATGTATGAGGAAACTTGTTAGGTAAATAATCTAAAAATATTTATATAGAGTCCCTGTATCAGTCAATGAATAAATAAACGCAACTTAATATAATGACATTTTCCAGTAAAAAAAAAAAAATATTTTAATCATTTTGATTGAATAAATTTGTATGAAAATTAGCTCTAAAAAATATTAGATTACAATTTATTATTTTAAAAAGTCTTATTATTTAATAATTCTTTAAAACAGTCCTTTACTGGTGATTGTTCAGCGACTGATGCAACAACCTTATATGCCGTTCTTTCGCTTAGATGGTAGATTGAATTAAATATTCAATATATTTGCTCATTTGCTACAACAATAGCTCAAAAAACAATTTTCCAGTGTGAATACTTTGAATCATGAAAATTTTGTAATATTATTATTAAATGTGATTTTAGTATAACGACTTGATTTAATAATTGTAAAAAACTAAAAGCATTGTTAGCTTTTTAGTCAGTATATTAAGTTCTTATCAGAATTACATACCTTTTCTTAAAGACAATTAAAAAAACAATTTTTTCGTTACGTCTGTGTTGCAGCAATTGAGTGACATGTAAAAATCTGATTTATGCGAAACTCACATTTACAACATTGACTTCTCTGTCGTTCCAAACGGGTGTGCCAATTCTTTTATCCAAATGAGCCTCCATACGATCTATTTTCTCCCACACAGCTGGATTCTTGTGTTTTATTAGCCATAGCCTCAGGGCCAGTAAAATTCTTGCCACATCAATTCCGCTTTCTGTCAGTAGATCTCGATTATCCTTAAATATTTGACATTCTTCATTCGTGTGATGATTTGTTCGTACCTTCAAAGGGAGAAGAAAGATTAAAAGTGCTATTTCGAAAGTGTCGTAGCGTTACGTAACGCAGCGATTCTCATACTTTATTTTCGTTCTCTTTTAATGTCCATTTCTGCCAATGTAGATCAATTTTAATCTCGGTTTAACTTACTTTTTATCCTTTTCTAGTTCTAGAAATTAGGAAAAGATAAAATGCGAGTTAAACTGAGTTAGATTAAAGTTAATCTACATTGATAAAAATGTACATGAGTGAACAAAACTTTAATGCAGCCACTGGTCGCATTGTATATATTTTTCACAAGTTCAACCCCGCTCGCAGGAGTTTAAATTTTATCCAGTAGATCGTGCGAAAAATATTTCTTTCCTTCATGCAATAACAAATTCTTTCTCAGACGTCTCTTTGAGAGTCGCCGCCGATGTAACGGTGTATTTCTACTTGTTACCTCACATGCTACACTACACAGCGGAGCAAAGTTACATCTGGAGCAAACGTACTGTCTTCCTTTACCAATTTTCGGTAATGTGCGCATACAGGCAAAACAAAAACAATCCTTCTTGTACATCATCGGACCAACCGCGATCGGTTCCTCTCGAATTATAACTTCTCCTGGCGCTATGTTTTTAGCTGTCACTAGATACCTTAAAGACAAAAGATATAACTTGCAAAAATAGTTACAGTTGTACAAAATTAAATACGTAATTACTTCAATACATAATGCAAACGTATTTACTTCGTAAATGCAAAAAGTAATTGCTAGATTCACTTTAAGAATAAAATTATAAGTACATAAAGAATTAATATTTTGTTTCTGTTATTTCTATTTCTTTTAAAATGATTTCATAAAAGTTTCAACATGAAAAATGACAAACTTTAATTGTCTGAAAGAAAGAACGTGTATAAATAATGAGATAATGTTTTCAACTAAGCATATGTTTTGGGCCTGCGTCACAATTAGACTTTTACGATAATTAGTAAATTACGTAGAGACGTATTAGTAATGTGCCAAATTGTAATTACCTTCCAAGCTTATTCGAATGTGCAACCTTGTACTTCGCAGTGGGCGTCATATTTCCAGATTACTTCCTTCAAGTTAGCGATTGTCGACTCGTAAGGTGGCATCGGCAAGCACGCATCAGTAATATGAACCGTCTTCTTCAGGCACTCACGCGACGCACTGTATTATTAGACACCGCGTGGCAATCGCGTTCAATCTGTGATCTTAGTACAGAACGTGCATGCGTTAACGGTTACAACAGAACGATGTAAATTTCTTTATTTTCATTCAATAGCTCCAGATTTAATTAATTGTTCTATTAAATTTATTATATTCAGTAAGGAAAAAAATTATTATTAGATTTTCTCAAAATATTTTGCTGAAAACTTATAACATCGTTGAGTAAAGCTCACTTAAATTTTTGGCATACACGCCAATACATATTTGCTATAGAATCAGAAATATTCTTAGAATATTGCACAAATTTTTGTAATTTTAATTCGTTTATTGAGATATTTTTTCTACTTTATAGAAGAATATTTTAATAATAATACATCAAATTTCATTAAAATGTATTGCGTATCTAATATTTTAAAGAAATTAAGATTATATATATTCTAACTGCACATGACAGTATCATGTGCTGTTAAAGTATTTGGGATATTCAAAACAATATTTCTTATTGTTAGTTTACTCTTCTGATTTCTATTGTATATTTCTTTGTCAGCAGTTATTATCGTAGCTTACTGTGAAAATCAGAAGCATTTAAACATGTTTTATACAATTTTCTCTTCTAGCTCCTTTAAGAAATTATCTTTTTTTATTAACAAATAATTACAAAATATAATCAGATGACACTTGTCAGTAACGAGAAATTTCAAGAAATATTTATTAACAAAGTATAAATATAACGAGATTTTACAATAGACACTTATAAATCATTTATTGATTGTTCCAGTTGAACCATAGATTCCTTTGCAACGAGTCCTATTTGTCCTTCAGACGTATCCGGTGGTTCCAAACTTAATATCATAACCGCCTCTTTTAGAATATTCGCAGCTTCTATCATTTTGGACTTTAGTCCGGTCTCGTCAATGACACCGGCATTCCACTGACCTTTCGCCAAGAATAGTAACGGTGCGTGTAACTCGTATAACGTCATGCCTACCACAAAGTAAGACAATAAAGCTATACATCTTTCCTCTATTTAAAAACATGTTTAAGAAGTACATACCTCTTACACGACTGTACCCAGGTTCCACAACGTTCAATACTTGAAGCAGTGAACGACACAAGTCGACTTTATGCTCCAATACAACATCCGGCAAATCGTCCAACAAATACTCGTCAACTCGACCGTACATTTGGGTCAATGAATGCCTAAGAAATATTGTGTTTTGCAATTTAGAAATTTTGTTTGAATAACGTGAAAAATATGTGCGAGAATGTAAATAATCAAAATTATTCTTTAATGTTATTAAATTTTAAATTTAGATTTCCAGTCAATAGAAGATTTAGGAAAACGATGTTAAATTAAACTCGGTAAAAAGATAAAATTGACTTTGTTGAATTTTAATTAATTTTACGTCATAATTAAAGTTATTGATTATCTGACAATTGTTCCGTACCGTAACATCGAAAGGAAGGCATGCTGGGGATGTAAAACTGATCGATACTTTTTCATAATGGTCTCTCTTTCGTGAATCGCATCGGCTCCATCGGCTCCGCTGATAGCTTCAGCGGCGTCTACTTCCGCTTGAATGATCCGGAAAACTTTTCGCACTGCTTGACCGGTAGTAGAAAAATCGCAATGCGTACACTTCCATTTACTTTCCGAATCTGAAAAATATTGATCATGCAGATGTAATCGCTATTTTATACTTTTAAGCGTCAATACAAAAAAAAAGTGATTTTGCTTAGATACAGATTTGAAAATAATTATGTTGAAAATCAGAAAAATTGTATTGGACGTCTGTATTGGACGTATTTAAATTAGTTGCTACAATGCCAAAATTTTTTGCAGCAATATTATCATGTTTGAGTATCCTATATAGTTATTTTGTTAATTTAATATACAATTATCTTTTGATCTACATCTATTTAAATTTTTAGATATCGCAGAAAAATTGTTTTTAGACTTGAAACCTTTATTAATGCCATTCACGAAATATTATGTGAAAACGATATAATTTCAATTCCTGACACTGAAAAAAATTTAGATCAATTCTTGTATTTTTGTAACTCACAAATAACAATGAGAATCGTTCTCGCACGATTGTATTAATATTTAAATACAATCGACTGAAATTATATCGATTTCAATTTTTGATTTCTGCTCAATTGCATAGCTTAAAGAGCATAAGAAAAAATATTAATAAATAATATATCGCGATACCTAAAGAATCCAGTGATAAGACAATTCCGTTGTCGCATTTGTTACATTTCAGCGAGGACATATGGGTGCCCAGCTCCGTAGGATCCGAACAACGTGGACACGCGCACGCGAAGTGCTTGCCCTCAAGAAGATGCTCTCTCCGTAGCATCGTTGGAAGTAACGAGTGCGTGTAACTTGCGTAAAGTTCACCGCCCGCAGGAATCTTAAGCGTGGTACGCAGCCGTATCCTGTAGACGCAAGAACCGCGTGCATAATTGCTACTCGCATTTAATACGGGGAGTATCTTCATCAGCATAATAAACCACGTGAGATTTTCTGGGATCGCGCGCAATATGCGAACTAATTGCGGAAGAACTGTGCACGAGTATATAGTAGGTAAAGTAAGTAGCGCTCCTGCTTAAGATATCGTTTAGACTTTTTGTCGGTGATAGCTGATGTTGTGTATTATAACAAATTGTATTTTCATCTCATTATGTTCGTAAAAATAGACAATGGTTAGTAAAATTGATGTACCTGTAATCAATTGGCGATATGCTGTGAGACGTATTTGAGACGCATGAGTGATTCATCATAGCAACTGTTGGATAGAGACCACGTGCGCTGAACCCTTTCGCTGTCCGTACTTCAAACGTATTAATCTCCAAGATACCGCACACTGTTTGTATGTGTTCCTCCGAGAATCTGCATCCGAAATATGCATTTGAGAAGAACATGGATTCATATTGAAGGAATATTTGTAAAGAATCGCGATATACCTATCAAGTTTAAGTCGTTTTCTCAGATAATCCACGATATTGACATGATCTGACTTCCATTGTGCTTTCTGACACCGTATCTTATTATGCGGTTCCATATCTTTTATTTCCTTATTCCATCTTTCAACATTTCTCTCCGACTCCAATAATAGTCTCAACGGTGTTATGCATTCTAATTGCGGAACGCCGTTTTCGTTGTTCTGCAATGCGGCGTCTATGTTAAACTTCTCGTTCGCCTGTGCAAACACCTGTCGAAAAGAAAAACAGATCTTTACATAGGCAAAACACAATATCGAAAAGGAACAAAGATGCGCAAGTTAAAGAAAACTATTTATCGCTAGCTATAGCTGTATAGAGTTCAGATCGTATAATATACTGCAAAGCAGTTTTTATAGCTTAATCTTCACTTGTTAAAAAATCAAATTTATGATCATTGATTCCTAACAAGAATTAACGCTAGAGTGTTACTGTGGGTGAATTTTTATCCAAATGTTGATTCAAGTTTTGTTCATTTTTGTTATTAAAAATTTGATAGTTTAAAATAATATTTAATAAGATTTTTTTACATTATAAAATAATATTAGTTCAGTTATTTTTACATCTTGCAATCTATAAAATAGAAAAGAATCTAAAAAAATTCTTAATTATGGGGGCGAATTTTCACTCAGAGTAGTATTACATCAGAGAAAAATGAATAGCACTCTAGGTGAATAGTTAAAACGTTTGGAAGCTTATCTTTAACAAAGCTTATCTTTAATTGACATTTCACTCACCTGGCATTCGTAATCTTTATGTTGTAGAGCATTCTCGCATTCTTGCCCGCAAACAGGCCATCCGCATGTGGAACATAGCTGTTTGTCATCCGGTTCAGGGGGCCAAGGTGTGTAGCAGGAAAGACACAAGGGATAAGTGCATGCCTTCGGCCCGACAACAAAGGGCATTTCTGTGACAAGTTCTTCACCAGCTTGTAATTCTCTGCTCGTGACCATGTATCTACAAGTATTAAATGCAATTCTTCTATATAAACATTTAATTAGAACGCATGATCAAAATAATTGTGCTCCAATCACACAGAAGACTTATATAATTTTATTCCACGTCGCAACACATTCACTTCTTCCCAAGATTTCCATTCATAGAATATTTTTTATCTTCATTCTGTATCTTTTATATTCTATATCCTTTTTTTGTAATAGGTCATTCTATCTTTGATACCTTTGGTTTGATTTAGATGATTTATTAATTTTATATTATCACGTAAATCATGTGTGTTAATTTATTCGATTACGATCGATAATTCTGTATATGTTTAATTTACCCCGAACAATGTAATGCACCGTATAGTCTCATTAACGGAATACTTCCTGTCTAAAATTAGTAGCTTCCCGATCCCATATTTTACTTCAGTTTGAACAATTTATCAGTTCTGCATTCCGCTCTTTCTTTTTTCTTACCTGCCAACCTGATCATTGTGCAACACTTTGTACGCCTGTGATGTGGATGCATCACTCTAAAACATTTAGATTTAGAGAATATTACGAAATATATCATTAGAATTGAGATTATATTGCACAAATTGCACAGACTATAATAATGTCGAATTTTTACACTGTCGTAAAAATATTCATAAATAAATAAAAATTGATTTATCAAAGAGACGATGCATGTATGTCGATCAAATTTCAATTAATCCAAACAACAAAATTGCATGTAGATTGCAGCAAAATATCTATGATTTGTCATTTCTAATTTTTCTTTTTACGTGTTAATAACAAAAAAATATAAAATCTATACTAATACAGATATCACTTGATAAATCAAGTTACTCAGAGTTTGATTCAAGTATTATTACAAGAACATACCGATTCTTGCGACATGTTCATTCAATGAGACGCTGATGCCGCATCGATTGAAGCTAGGCCTGTGCTTGAACTGAGCCAAGGACCGAGCTTGGCGCACGTTTTATATTCTCGGCTTATTAAAAATATCACGCGTAAGCTCTGCCAATGGTACAATCTAGTTTGTACCAGGTGAGTAGCGAGATTTGCGTCGCTTTCAGACACGACTCGTCGCAACCAGAAACGTGACCATGCAGCTGGTGTATTTTTGGAATCCTAATACGTATAGAAGGCTTCCATCATTTTCTGTTGCGACTATGTACTACAAATATAATCTTTTCTACGTTGTTTGTCATAATTTCTCTGTTACCGTTTTTCAAATCATCAATTTCCAAATTGTGATATTTACATCAGCTCTCATAACTGTGAAATATACAAAATTAAAAAAAAATTTTTTATTTAAGTAAATGTATTTATTTATTAGTAACATTATTTTTTTTTAATTAAAAATATTTTTTAAGTTTAAAAGTAAATTATTTTATATTGACTATTATTTATTTAAATCAATGTTAAAAAATAAATACATTTATTTGAATATGAAACTTTTTTCAGTGTACCTTAGACAAAGTTGAATGAACTTTTTTTTATCTGACACGTAAATAGAAAGATTAACGGTAACGCTATTGTATAATTATATAATTTAAAATTATAATTAAATTTAAAATTATAATTATAATAAATTAGAATTGTATAAAACAAATAATTCTATCGATCAAATTCAAGTGTGTCACTATTCAACAAATTATTCTGAATCGTTCGATTTAGTTAATCTGAATAATTATAAATTTGTGTGGACAAAGTTATTAATTTAATACGTGAAAAAGAAGATTAGATTAAGGACGACGAAATGTATAACTATATAATTGATTGAATTTAAAATTATAATCGTAGATTAAAATTGTATAATTATTGTAGAAATTTTGTTGCAACAAAATTCGCGATTAAATTAATCTCGTTAGTTTGGTCGAGTTATCCTATTCGAATAGTTCGATCGTTCGATCTATCGGACCTAACTTCAAGTCAAAGTCGAGTTCATTTTGCATTCGCGAATACGAATTTTCGCTCGAATTCGCTCGAAGATCCAAAGTGTTTGCTCGCATCTCGATCGAACGCGTTGTCCCGTGCTCGAGGTTTCGAACGTTCCCACTTCTGCCACACAATTCGAATCCAAACGTCGCGTTGGTGAACGCATTGCGGAACGCCATCGTGCCATCTCGATCGCGTGGAAATAGGCCGGGCGCTTTTTCACGCGCAACGTCGACGCGCATGCGCGCCCATCGTCCGTGAGCTGCGGACTCTCTCCCTGCTCTCTCTCTGTCTCGTCTCTCGTGTCGCGACGTTAAGCGTACCTGTGAAAGAGTTGCGCATTTTTCCTTCTTGTGTCCACCAGGAACTGTAAGTATATCACCGTTGTAGAATTTATCCCTCGCGACAGATAAATCCATAGCGTCGCGAACCCCTAGAGGTTCGCAGGACGATCCGAAAAGGGTGTTGGACGTGAGAGGAAAGCGAGTCGGGGAAACGGTTCTCTCGGTCTCGTTTCGGGAAACCGGCGCGGGATCGCGATCGCAAATGTCGTCTGCCGTAACTCGTGCGACGAGTATTTCTCGGTCGAGCGTCAAGCGGGGTTGCATTTTTTGTAGCGACTTGTGTTACCGGACGAAGAAAGGGTGGTTTCTCGATGTGCGGCGGCGTCCAGAGCGACTTCTAAGTTAGAACCCTGAACGATTGCGGTATCGGTTGGTCGAGCTTATGTAATACTTGCGAAAGATAGGTCAATACTATTCCGTTTGTACGTGCGTTACGGCTTACATCTTGTGATACCGTATCATCGTGGATCTGTTTGCATTAGGCTCTCAGTTGACAGTGACTCGGATTTTTTTTTTACAATTTAAGAAGAATTTTGCTTTGAATCGTACCGTACCCACGGACGTGGCACGATCCAAGTCAGCCAGTGAATACGTCCGTATGTGTAAACATTTTTTGTTCTTTGAATGGATTAATGTACATGTATATGCATTTGCCATATAGAACAGTGTACATTGTTGGCATATGTATCTGGAATTAAATTTAGCTTGCTGATTTATTATTACTGTCTATTGAGTTTTCTGTCTTTCTCCAATCTGCTTTAGGCCGGATATATTCGTCATAAGCATAATAGAGGAAGTCATTAAGTAGATATTTTTACAACGTTGCAGATCATGTCTCCTCCAACGTACAACGACCTGGGAAAAAGCGCTCGTGATGTATTCGGTCAAGGTTACCACTTTGGTCTTTTTAAACTAGACGTGAAGACCAAGACCAATTCCGATGTAGAGTTCTGTTGCGGCGGCGTGTCTAATCAGGACACGGGAAAGGTGTTTGGTAACTTGGAAACTAAGTACAAGTTCAAGGAATATGGATTGACATTTAGTGAGAAATGGAATACTGACAATACCCTCGGGACTGAAGTCAGCCTCGCCAATAAGTTGCTCAATGGTCTCACGGTTGGTTACAGCTGTACCTTCTCACCACAAACAGGGTGAGATATCTTGTAGTGTTGAAAATTTAAGTGCTTTGCAATTTGTAGTAATATTTAGATTTTTTATTTTTGTTTTGATTTTACAGCTCCAAAACTGGAAAATTGAAGACTACTTATAAGCATGAAAATGTGTCTGCAAATGCTGATTTTGATCTCAGTCTGTCGGCTGGACCCTTAATTTATGCCTCGGCCGTCGTAGGTTATCAAGGTAAATTTATCATGATCAGATCTTTTTTATAATCATTAAAGTTTGATAATATTAATTTGTTATATTTCTTTGACTTAAAATTGTTGAAAACAAATTTCAATTTAGATTTTTAACCTTCTATATGTGTTCATCCCTTTGTCCGAAATACATATTTTCCTTGTTTTGAACAAGTGGAATATTTTATGAATAAAAAAGTAAGCTTGTCATTTGACATATGTTGATTGTGTTATCTGAAAGAATTATAGATCAACATATTGCTGTATTTTGCAGGATGGCTGGGTGGTTATCAGGCATCCTTTGACTCACAGAGAAACAAACTTACAAGGAACAACTTTGCTCTCGGCTTTACTGCTTCTGATTTTACTCTCCATAGTGCAGTGTAAGTAAAATAGCAAGTATAATAACAAAGATAATACTGTAAAATATTTTTGTAATTAACATTTAAATACAATATTAATATATTTTTAGGGATAATGGACGCGAATTTACTAGCTCCATTTATCATAAGATAAAACCAGATTTGGAGGGAGCAATTAATTTGGCGTATAATTCCAGTAATAATGTAACACAATTTGGTATTGGTGCGAAGTATAATCTTGATAATGATGCTAGCATTAGAGCCAAAGTGAATTCTAATCTTCAAATAGGTTTGGGATACCAACAGAAGCTGCGGGACGGTAATTAAAAAATATTTTCTTTTTAAAGTTGAAATAGGAAATTATTAGTGCAAAATGCAATATAAATCTGTTGTAAATAATGTTATTTATAAATTTGAAAATATTTGACGTAGTACATTTGGCAAGTATAATGGGAGAAAGCACGTAATGATTTTTGTTTGCGCGATATTAGCAAAACATTCTATTAATAACTTGCATTCTAAGAGTTATACTAAATAGAGAATAAGTTTTTGGCAGAGTAACAACTTCACAATAGTTATAATAGTAATTTATGCAATATACAGTTGATAAATCCTGCAGAAGCCTATACGTATATTTAAAAAGTTGTTAAATAACTGAATGTCTTTGTTTACAGGTGTAACTTTGACACTTTCTACAAACATCGACGGGAAGAACTTTGGATCTGGTGGCCACAAGTATGGCGTTGCATTAGATCTTCAGGCTTAAATACGTATCATATAAAAAGTAATGCTTAACAAAGAAGCAAAATTTTATCCCATACGAATAAATATTTCGTGACCTTTGTGACATAAAACCGGCGTGACAGTACATGCTTCAAATAAAGTATTAGCTATAACATGTAGATAGATTGATCCTTGAATAGACGCCACATCAAAATATCATTTAAGATTAGTTGAGAAGCACATCAGTCTATATTATACACAGTCATGATCATAAATCAGCAATATCTCTTGTGAATGATATAAAATCGCAATTATGCATACAAGTTTGTACTGTTAGTCGTACTAAAGTTCCACAAATAATTTTTTTGTTAGTTCCTGTTGACTGAAATCCTTACCATAAAAATCGAAATATGCTGGAATAATGTAAAGTGGAAAAGGGGGAAAGGGAGAAAAAATAATAGTAAAATCAACGTTAATAAAGATATAATAATAGATAAAAAGGTGATGTTTTTTAAAATAAAAAAATTTTGTCCGTATATTTTACAGTATAAATACCTATATTATTAAGAATATTTTTTTGTATCATACTTTGTACTTGATCATTATATTACTTCATGTGTGAATAATGTAATTTTCAAGCAATTTTTATGAAACGTTATAATCAATATTGTTTTAATTAGATATCTAATCTTGTAAATCACGAATCTTATCTCTTGCTGGATAGGACCAGATTAGAATATATGACATGCATATTTTTATGCAACCAAAGTGTTAACAATGTGACTGATTGATAGTAAATGTATGCACATTATTTTCTTTCAATATTGTCACACACTACTATAAAAATATGATGCCTTCTCTAATTCATATAAATAATGCAATTATATGAACTTGTATAGATTACAATGCTAGAGATTATTCATTCTTTTATTGTAAGAAATAGTTTCTACATCTGTTTCTTGTTAAGAAATACTGCCAATTTGGCTAAATTATGATGTTCGCCTCATATATTAACCAAACTATTCCTTTACAAAATTTTCGTGTGTAGTCACATTATATATATAAAAATGATAATGGTCATATTTTCAAGACATGAGTATTGCATATATGTATAATTCCATTGCTTTATTTTATATAGGAAATAATAATTGTTTGTCAGATAAAAGTGACTTTTATTCTCCTTGATAATAATTTAGTTGCTGATTATGTATAGGTTTAGTAAAAAATATTATACGAAGTACGAATGTGATTTATTTACAAGAAGAACTTACATTGTTTTTCTCCTCTACGATGATCTTATCTAAATCAATTGCAAATAAACAACCCTTTTAAATTTTTTTAGAGTAAATTTTAATTCATTTGTATGTCTATCTGTGTATGGTAAAATTATATTAATTTTTTAGTTACTCTTTAATAAGCGTTATGAAATGGTATAATGGTATAATTGGTATTGCAGAGCATTACAAGGATGAAATATCCATTAAATAATATTTTAAATACGCAATATTGATTACTGTCAATTCTAAAAACAATGTGGATAAATTTCTGGAACAAAAGATTTTGTTAGAAAATAATCAAATTTAATGAATGAGCGTGCATTGGACGATATTTGTCTCGATAATGAGCTATATAAATATTCACTATTTTGGCTGGCTGTGTATCGTGTACATATTGTAAATGATTCCCGTATTCCATATTTGACATTTTTCTGTGTTAAACAAAATCTATATTAATGCACCATCTGATCGTCCATTGCTTTTGCGATCCATTCTGGCTCCGTTTGAGCTATTTTCTCGATTATTTGATTCACCTGATAACATAACGATTGTATCTGTTTGTCCCATGTAGGTAAGGTCTCACGTGCTGTATGAAAAATTAAAATATTTATTAACTCTTTTTCCATATGAAAAGATACATAAAGCCTGTTTCTTTTAGCTAATTTTTCCACGATTAATCTTTTCTTTTTCTTTTTGCATTGGAAAGAAAAGAAAAAATGAACCGTGCAAAAAGTTTGACTAAAAAAACAGAGCTACATATTAAAGTTCAAAAGTTTACAACTTACTTTCGAAATGTACTATAGAATCGATTTGATCTATATATCCATTCATTCTTCCTTCAGTAATCATTTGACTGGCAATTTTTTCCGCTTTAGTGGGTGGAATATCCAACAGAGCGCCTAATTCTTCGAACGAGATGTTATTGTATAATTTACTAGCCGACAATAAATTATGCTCGATAACGGCACGATCGAGTATAGTGGAACCTAATCCGTCGATAGTGCACGCTTTCTGATGAGGCTGTAATAACGCTTCAAACTCTTGCAGTTCAGACCGTCGAATAATACGGTCCAAATACATTTTCTCGAGTATTGAATAAGCAGGAAGTTGTTGGCAGCGTTCGTCTTTGAACAATGTGGCCAGCATTCGACTTCTCTGTTGTCCTGTAAGAACACAAAATTAAACAACAATTCAAGAAGTAGGGCATGTGCAATGTTGATCAATTGCTTGCCTGCAGAAGCCAATACTGTGCAAATCAATGCATTTCTAAGAGCAGTCATGCGTTCATCTTCGTGAATGATGGACCTATATGATAACTCATTGTACCTCTGAGCTGCTTCTATAAACTTTCTTCTATAATCTAGTACTCTTGCATAGCACACCTTGTAATATATTTGTAACTGTTCATTTTTAGACTCGGCCTATGGAACAATAAAAAAAGAATTAAATAACTAAAACATAAGAAAGTAAATATCATAGAGGGAACAAAGAAACTACCTGTAAAAGTGATGCACGATTGATAAATGCTTCGGCCTGTACTGGATCATCGTCTTCTAAATATAATCTGGCAATTTTAAGATAAGTTTCGAGTTTGTAATCAATAGTATATTGCCTGAAAAGATTAATTTTGTCAGTATCACATGTGCAAACAACAGCATAATTTGATATATATGTATATATATATACTTTTGTCCTGTTTCCAGTGGTATTCCAACTAAAACGTTTGCAGCTTCTCGCCAGTTCTGATTACGTTCATAAATATCAGCTAAATGTTGTCTTATGCTAGCTACTTGTTCTTCAAAGGAAATCACACGTGGTTGAACCTATATAAACATTATTTCAATCAAAATTTAATACCTAAACTTTAATTCTAAATTATATTTATTTACACTTCACAATCAAACATGTTTACCTTGTCCAGTGTATAATGCGAAACAGCCTTTGATATTTCATCAGGTAAAAACAGTAAACGACTGCTTACATCGGTTAGTACTTGTCTTGAGATTACCAAGCTCACGTTTTCATTCACAACTATAATAAACATTTATCTAAAGAATTGTTTTTCTGAACATTTACTTAAATGATTGTTTCTTTGAATAACAAAATATGATGCATCAGTTATCTGCATTTTAAACGCTAAACCATGATTAGTATCTAATCTCATTTCCAAATTTATCTCACATGCGTTAAATATCACATGAATATTTTAGTATTACATCTTAAGAAGAAATAATATATTGTTCAGCTACAGATATATTTGGAAATCAGAATACTCTATCCCTCATTCATTCAGAGGATTCTTCTTATAACCTGTTCGCGGTGTGTTAAATCGCGCAAATTTTTCGAAGGACATTATAGATCCTGTCCGACCCTTCTGCGAGTGCGAAATGCCAGTAAGATAAAAATAAACATACTTGCTTCGATGAACGTCTTCAGAGCATCGACTTGCTCCTCGCCGGAAGAACACAATATCGTGTCCAGAGTTGAGCGGTATCTAAACAGAGAGAGTGGTTTGTGAACATACAAACAATGGGATCCCGGGCTCGGTTACACTCGACGCACATACTTCTCGGCCTGGTCTTTGTGAGAACCGCCGGAATGCGCCAAATTACTGAGTTGTTGGCGCACAGAAGCCACTGTCACTATCATCTTCTCTCGCGATGATTTCACTTGCCACCGCTGCTACTGCTACTGCTTACCGTCTTCTATACTAGAGAGAGGCCCGAAAGATGTTCGCGGACATGCTCGCTGCTGCTCGCGTTTCAGAAGCTGGTATATCAGCGCCCCCACATACACGAATGTATGTACGAAAACTATGTAGTCGATAAATTTTCAATGGATAACGTGATAGATACTTTTGGTTTGGTTCCATACTAAATTCACGAATTGCCGATCCATGAGTTCCTAACCTCTGAGTGGTCATTTAACTTTAACGATCAATATTTCGCTTCGCGGGAGAGACCGACGCTTATTTCTGCTAGATTCTTTTGCTTCGAGCAAAAACGCGCCGATTGAGCCTAAATTGATTAAAATCGGTGCTGAGGTAGTTTTTTTGAACAATTACCAAGTGTATATGCATAACTCTTTTTTACCGGATTAAGTAATCTTGCGCTGTTTTTTTGTTTTTTTCAGCTCTCATTCAACTTAATCTGCAAGAAATCTATTTTTATTTTTAAAAGCTCATAAAAGATATTATTGACATAATGCTGCTAACGTTGCTAATAAAGATTGAAAAAGGTTGGTCAGATGAGACTTAATTTTTGAACTTCAATTCTACACTTCTATATCTTAATTAAGTTAGAATGGAATATTATATGATTTATTTTACACGATTATTATTTCGTATTTTCTCTTTAATTTTGAAAAATTAATAAAAGAAATATGTGCCTGGAAATTATTTAAAAAATTCTAGGAAATTGATAAATTTTTAAATCAGTGTTTTTAGACACATATTATATCATTAAGTAGATGTCTCTCTTGTTATTCTAAAATAAAATATACTTGCACTTTAAACTTTAAAACAAAAAATAATTTTAAATAAAAGAGAGAGATACTATAAGTTTTTAAAAATATTTTACAATTTTGCATTGTTTAAATGTTTTTTCTTTAAAAATAATAATATAAAAATGATATGGTATCAAGTGAGAATAAAAATTATGCAGGATATAAAATTTAATATTTTCATATCTCATTTCTTTTGTTCAATCAAGATATATGTTTAATTGTCATTCATCACATACAGAGCGGTCTGTATAATTGCAATAATGTTTATGATATTGCATCATAACTTAATTAAAATACTTGATTACTAATAACAACTACTTTTATCGATAGATTATTAGGAGCGTCTATTCCGCGTCTTTGCACGTCTTGTGTTCCAGACATACATCGTAACAACATTTTTCCTCTTCGTCACATTCATGATCACTATCACAGTATTTAGGCGGCTTGTACCAGTCATAAGTCCTAGGACAAGAGATCCTCAAGGGCGGGCAATGCTTCTTCGGTTTCCATTTCATCATGGGTTCGTGCCAAGGTTGCTCACTATGCGGTTCTGCGGTGATGCCAAACCAGAACCAGGGGAAAAGGTATGAATGCCAGCCGTGCTCCAATGAAGAATCACCTTTTCCGTTTGGGCAACAATAGTATCGATGATTGCCCACTTTGCACCAGTATTTGCAGGATTTCATATAGGCTTTCGTCAGAACGGCGAACAATAATAGGAGGCACAATGAGATTCCGCGCATATTGAGCTTCTGAAAGGTGCTTCCGAAAACGACGAAAATACGTCGTTTGTAATCGTCAATTATTTTATTTGACCTCGTTCTAAATAATACAAATTTTGTCTTAAAAAATAAATTATTTATATTTATATTATTTAAAACTTTATAAAGTAATAAATACGACAAATATGGACAATGATATATTTTTTATGAGAAAATTTGTAATCTTATCGTCATTCTTCCATAATTAATTAAATACAAATTTTACTCATTGTCAATACTATTTTGTTCAGAAATATATGATAATGACTGTACGAGTAAAATTAACTTCGAAAATTACTGTAGTTACGAATTGGACTTTTCTATTATATAAGATTGATTTTGTATTTTGTTATCATAAAAACCTATTGAAACATTTTGAGATTTTTCTTAAGGTTTGTACTTACTTGCAGCACGATGGCCTATGATTCAACAGACTAGCAGCTTCTCATATAACGTGTCTTATACAAGAGGAAGGAACACGCCCCTACCTAAGGAGGGTTGTAAATCGTTCAACACCTCCAATATGTCAATCATCGACACGAGCAAGCGAGGCACGTTTGTTCGTACTCGATTTCACATGTCAACTTTGTCTCGTTTCTGATGGCTACTGGGAAAAACATAGAGAAATGTCAGAAACGAAGGACATGTCACATACGCATATTAGAATGACCAGGGCCGAATCTACGAAGCCAACAAAACAATGTCAAGTCTTAATTGTAATATCGTAAATAGTTAATTGCTTGTAACTCCTTAAAACGTATAGACATTTGTCTCATAATTCTTCGTATTCCATCAAATCAATGAGGAATTAATTGTAATTAGAAATAGAATAAAATGCAATAGTTTGGTCTTTCCAAATTTTTTTATAGTAATTATATATAGTTTATTTTGTAAACAAAATTTTAAAAGATTTTTGAAATCATTTATAAATGAAAATTTCGTAGGATTTCTGTCTCAAATCACCCAGAGTCGAGATGTTATGCACGTCGCGTTTTTTTTTTGTAGTGCTTTTAATACGATAATAACTTTGAAATTAATGAACATATCTATATCAAATTTTTACTGTGAAGACAGATAATATATGACAATAAACAAAAGCTTATGAAAATTCATCGAGTAGATTTTAAAAAATTCTCGAAAATAGTTTTTTTTTTTTGTTATGCTTCTAAAGGTAAAAGACCTCTCAAGTGTTTTGCATGCTTAACGATTGTTAAGAATAGAGATACGAGTCTCCTTGTAAATCAGAGAAATATATACATGCGACCCTGAAAACAGCGAGGTTATGGAAATTGAAATTTTCTTCCGCGATATTTCTTGAAGAAGCCATCTGTGGGACATAATAGCCGGCCTCGTTCTACTTCTCTTACGGAAAAAAACTACAACAACTACAGTTCTTCAATAGTATACCAGTAATTTTTTCGTATTCTTGTAGGTTTTTTCCATGAGAGTTTGTCGATACTAAAGAATCGCATCATTTCTCTGACATTATCGTTTCGAATCAGATAAAAAAAAGGTTCAAATACAATTTTGAACTCTTTTTCATTCGAAAAACGAGCAATTGAACTTAATTACTTATACAGCGCACAATATTATGAAATATTTCTAGAAAATATTTCTTAAAAATATTATGAGAAATATTTTAAATAGGCTTTTAACAATAACAATTTTTTTAAATCTTTTAAAAATCTGTTAGAAATATTTTCAAAATATTAAATCTTTATACAAAATATTTTAAAAATACTTTAAAAATATTTTATGCTGTATGAGTATTTTTCTCCACAATGAGCAAAGTGTGAATAAGAGAAAAGAATTCAACTTCGAGTATGCATTTTAAAAACGATATTAGTAACAAAGATTTATTTTAATTTTAATTACTAGCAATTCTTTGTATTTCTTAAGCTTTCACATTTTTTATTGAAGCAGATAAGTTCGGATATAAGTATGTGTAAATTGTATGTTTTCAGAAGAAATAAATACAAGAATGATATTCATAAATTGAATATCATTCTTGTATTTATTTCTTCGTCCTGCCTCAACATAAATTTTTTCCTGCCTTGCCAAAACATAAATTTTTTCCCGCCATGGATTTAAAAACATTGGATTACGAATGCGTCAAAATTGGTCGAATTAAAGTTGCAGTGGATCGTAAGTGCAACCGTGACGATCCGCGAACTTTTAGCCAATCAGCGACGCGTATTTTGAACTATTTCAAACTGGCTAGTTAATAAACGGTTATCGGGTCGGCGGTACGCGAGCGGTTCGTTCGCTTAAACAATTATCGAAAACCGTCGCTAATCATCAAGTTCGCGCATTAATAAATGGTGGATCGAAAAGTGTTTGTTTAGTGAAGTGTGTGACAGTGTTCGCGGTATGTTTACATCGGCAATGTAACAAACGAGGACGAACGCGAGAGTGAGGTGAGATGAGAACGACGCTTGGGAGGCAGAAGGAGGGGAGCCGCATAATCCTGATCGGATCGGTAAGTGATCTGACTGTTTTTCTTGAATGTTATTCCTTCGAAAGTCACCGCAAATATACAGGTATATGTTTCCCGACCGCCAACCTGACCATTCCGGAATCCAGTCGTATGGCGGAGCTGGCCGTGATTTGAAAAGACAAACATGTCACCAAAAATTTTGATACCTATGTATGTACTCGCAAGAGGCATACGCATTATGGGTAAATCCGTAGCATATTGCACGCGAGATTCTATCGTAATTTTCTGATAATCCTATGATCATTTTCATAAACATATTAAATTTAACAAACAAGAAAATACATTATAATAAAAAATATAATATAATATTAATACAATATTAAAATATATGTACTATATTATATATTAATATACAATATTGTATTATAATGTTATATTAGTCAACAAGAATGTTCTATCCAGTTGGATAAAAATAATTTCTGTAAGAGCATTTTAATTCTCTTTCACTATCAATCATCTATTTAATTTAATTACTTTGCTTATATACCAATTATTTGCATTTTTATATGTAATAAAATTTTAGTTTTGTATCAGATACTAATGAAAAAATTCCGTTTAACTGAATATCTTGATGATTCATGACGTTTATAAAAATAAAATAATTATGTATAAAAATAATTGAGGTTTTGGATTCTTGATGTGCTTAATAAATAAGAACGATTGCTATATTACAATATATTGAGAGGACATAATGCTTACATTGTGCAACAATGACACAGTAACAAAATACTATAACATTATTGCGTAATATACATATATTATGGTACATACATACAGAATCTGTTATCTTGCAAAGATACTTCTAGAAAAAAATTAATATTTCCAACATTCTAAAAATGTTTTTTTGTTTTTAGAAATGTTTTTGACTTCACAATTATCTTATCCTACTTCTAATATTTTCAAGACGTACAACAATATTATGTTACGCAAAATATTCTAATACATAACTATAATCACATTTAATGTGGAAAGACTTTTACTTCATCTTTTTGAAGAATGTCTTGCATTTCTCTTTTAAGCGTTTGAAGAAAGTTTAAAGCTACCATTTATTTACCTGACTTTCATAATCTTTCAATTATAAGAGACAGGAACTAGTTGTACGTGAAATTTCTATAAATTTATTACACACGCGTGTAATAATTTCATAAAAACATTTCGCTACTCTATCAATTATATAATTACAACGCGAGTATCGCGGTACATGCTGCACAGAAATTTACATAGCGCTTTAATTACGCTGCTAATTACATTTGTTATATTACAAGCTACATATATTTTTGTACACAAATAACAGAGATGGGAAGATAGAATTGTGCTGCTGTTAAAATAGCACTTTTAATTAATAAAACTCGTCCTAGATAGATTTTTGCACCTTATAATAACGCATCTGAATGTTTGTGTGTAATAAAGAAGTGCTGTAAAAAGAATGTCTACTACAGATACTAATATATTATAGAACACGCGCCATTAAGTTATTCAATGTGCTTCTTTTGGTTCGTGCCGTTCTGTTGTCTATTCGTTTATTATCATATCACAATATCATAGATAAAATAGTAGGATTCTGTTTTATGTCTTAAATTGGCCATCATTTGTGGATTAATTGTAAAACCCTGAGTAGTCACTAAATTAAACAAGAATAACAATACACTTAGCTTCGCTCTCATACACAGTTAAAGAATTTATAAATCAACGTGGTTAAAATATTTTCAAAATATATTAAAATAATAAGTATTTTCTCTTTCTCATTTATGCGTCTAAAAAGTAAATTTCGCAATAATTTAATAATGTACACTTATTCACACATAATCTGGCATTAGGAAACTATAATAAACTGTTATCTATGGTCTTTTTTGTAACCTTAGCTGGGTAATAAGTTTTTAGCTAAGTATTGTTCAATAACTATTTACACTTAATTAGTGTCTGTATAAATAATATCGGGTTTAAATATATTAGCCTGTTTGTGTATAGAAATGGAATGACCAACACCATTTGCGATAACGATTTTCTACACGGTAGTCATAAAAAAATATGTCTTTGAATTTCGCTCATCGTAATAGACTACAAATTACAATTAATTCATGTCGAGGTCAATATATACATACAATTGCATATAGATTACATTAAAAATGAAACTGGCGAGAATCGAAAGAAATCGGTATTTCCCAGTAACTGTACTTATTTGCAAATTACTTCTTTCAATTCTGACCAATTTCACATGACTATTAATTTATCTTTTAGCTTGAGTCTTGATTGAATCCATTTTATTATTTCAATTGGAGTCGTACACCAATTTTATGAGATAAAAATTGCTGAAAAATATATTTGAAAAATTTATTAGTGATTGAATTAAAAGGAATTATCCAAAGATTAATATCTGTATCACTAGTAAAAGATTAAAATGTGAATTTGTAAATCTACATTTTATATTTGTATTTGAGCTGCAAATATTTCATTATCCTCAATCTCTCTCTTCTCTCTCTCTCTCTCTTTTCTGTCTTTTTCTTTTCGCGTTATTTTATTTTATTATTTGTTGGCTTTGTGTCCTTAATATAATTTCAATAATTAATATAGTAACTTTAATAAATTTCTCTGCAAACATTATGCAAAAAATAAATACAATATTGTACTTATTTTTTGCATAATGTTTGCAGAGAAGTTTGCAGAGAGTTTGTAACAAATTTCTCTATAATATTAAGTAATACCATTCGCAATTTATAAAAGATATGCTATAAATTATCTTAAGTTATTATGAATAATTGACGCGTACACAAATACAAACAACTCCAATTGAAATTTTATTAGAGAATCAATTTTACAGAGCATTGAATTTTAGCTTGCGAAAAATATTTTGTCTCGTGGAAAAATAAACATTCTCTAACCCATCCGTCGCTTTACCTTCCGATACACTCGACCCCGTAATTGTCATGTATGACCAAGGCCTCGTATTCCAGATAGGCCGTTTCCTGGCCATTCAGCGGTATGTAACACGCTTGGTGATTTGGTTGTATTTTACCGATGTGATAGATACCATCGTGTAATACTCTGCCGACGAATAAAGCGTAACCATCCTCAGTTTCGCCGGCGGGTAGGGCGTGTAGAGGCACGGTACCTTCCCAGGACTTTACCCAGTTTACGTCTTTGCCACACAGCACCTGGAATTCTCGTTTCAAATGCGCATTACCGCCCCACGCGAGTGTACAGGCGTTGTAGCGTATGCCACCTGGTGTCACAGTGCCCTGATGATGAGCTCGACCGATGTACAAACCATCTTCAGAGGCCATTACTGCATTTCGAGGTAGTCCAAACGCCTCGTTGAAATCCACCCAGAAATGGCAGGTGTCCATTAGTTGCTGTCTGATGGCGGGTGACGTAAACTGACATTCTGAAACAAGTTAAAAAAATTTATCGCGTTTTTCCTCATACATAATTTGCATTATTCAAATAGTACGTTAATGTACACTTATGACGTTTGGACTTATAGTGTAGTTTAGGAATTTTCAATTACAAAAAAAAAAATTAAATTCTATAATGCATGTATAATGATTGAGTTAATATACCTTCAATTATCCATTCTCCGGTTGCTCCCCAAGCAGTACTAACTCCTATATAATTTATGACAAATGGGTTTCTGTCTTTATAAGACATGAACGGCATGTCAAAATCATCTTCGCGGATCACTCTTAATAGTCCATCACAAGACCATCTGTAGAACAGAAGTCAATTAAAATGAGAAACGTAGACATAATTTTTTGCACTTTAATTTATCTTAAAAGAATAAAATGTATAATTTTCTTACTGTATGAAAATATCACATATCTCATCAGGGTTCAGTATGTCCCTGGTATCTGCTTCTGCTACATCTGGCTCTGTATGATTTCTTTTTATCGCCGACATAGTATTTCCCCATCCACCGATAATAATCTAGAACAGTAAAAAATCAATATTATATAATAAGAAATATTTTCATTATTTAAAAAGTTACTAAAAATATAAAACCACTGCCCAGTCAGTGAACAAATAAAAACAACTTAATATAAATATATCTCTATGAAAAAAAAATATTTTAATCAAAACTGTATGAAAATATTAGATTTATGTAATTTATAAAATATCAATTAATTTGCAATCTACATTTTATTTTAATACTTTTCTTAATATCATTGTACTGGTTATCAACTGTTCAGAGACTGGTGCAGTGATTTTATATAAGCATATAAACAGTAAAAATAAATATTATTTGCATAAAGCAAGGTAGCCTCACTTCATATACATTGGAGTCATCACCAAGATGTGTCCGTAAGGCAATCCTTGCATCATGGCTAGCTTTAATGCCTAAACTAACGCTGTTTTTTGTGATGGGTATATAACGATAGTCGAGACTGTCTGCAGTAGTAATTCTGACTGGGAAAGAATTATCAATCAGTATGATTGGGAGGATAACTACTTCTCTATTAAAAAGGACTAAGCTTTAAATAATTATGAGATATAAATACAATTATGTTTATATTTTTTAATGAAACTCACTTGGACTCATTTTTGGAAAAGCCTAGAATTCTTTGAACGTACACAGGTACTAATATCAAAATGATTCATATTAATCGTACATGACTCGCATTCCCATGGTGCCATACCATCCTCATCTCTGACGAATCGTAATCTCTCATTATCTCGATCGGTTGATCACTTAAAACAAATAAATAATCACGTTAAGACTTCGTTTGCAAACATACCGTTCATTACTGATGATTGATGTAGTGATAAATGCACTGTGATGAATGTAGTGTAAATGTTTATGATTGCTTTCTCTTCGCGTCTAGTATCCCTTTTTCGAAAAATACTTAAATTTCGTAAAAATAATAATATCATCGTATGCATGCAAAGTGTAGGAGCATAAAAGGCATAGTATCCTCGCGTCTGCATTTCGGAAAGTCTCAAGCAATCAAGTGTTCGGCGCGATGTGCCGAGCAACGTTGCGTGCGTAGTTTATACAGATGATGTAACGTCAAGATTCTCGCGAGCACGTGCACGTGCCGTCGAGATGTCAATTGGTCCAATCGTTCGCTCGCTCGCTTGACCTGTCTCATTAAGAGGATATAACCCACACCCGCGTCTGCGACTCACTGATAGACGTGATAGGTCCGTGCTCCGGCTGTATCGTCGCCGATTATCAGGAACACTTTTGCGACGCGATACGAACTACGAAGAACAGACGAGAGAGCGAGCGACCTTGTTCAATCGAGGAGAACGGTCATCACGCGGTGATCGCCTCGCGAATCTCGAGAGATTCGTGAGATCTTACACTCACATCTCGCACACGGAGTTCGTCTCACTATCGTTGCTAGTGTTTGTTGGGTTGGGATTTGTGCAGATTTGTGATGCCGACACGACATCGCGATTCTGTCGACGTATCGATACTTTCATCTCGATGTTTCGCGATAAATTAGCATTCGATTGCCGTAAAAAATACCAATTACTCTCGTCACAATATCGCAATCGTATACACAGAAATACGATAATTATTGACGATTTGACATTAGTTTATCGACGGTATCGATGCAGTATCTCGCTTGCATGAAATAATAAAATGTCTTGGCATAAAATGCCTTCAGACTTGCGATATATCGCGCGCCAAGTTAGATTCGGGTTATTCTTCAAAAGATACACAAGTTGCGTGGCTTTAAAAATATGTACGCACAACGTTGCCCTCAAGATACGATCGCATCAGCCACTCTTTCTCGAAGGTCAAGATTTTACTTGCATTGGCTTAAGGAGAGTTTCATGCTCGGAATTAATTGCGTTCGACTTTCCATTCCGATTTTACTTTCTGTACTCTATGACGTACACAGATACTCGAACGGTGTTACTAAAAGGTCATAAATTATTCAATTCTTCATCGTCAAGAAACGCTATTTACATATATAATAACGGTAATAATAATACGTAATGATAATTACGTCAATTAAAGCAATTTCTTAAATTGTAACAACGTAATTTATAGCTTTTTAGATTTGTATCTTTATGTCAGATTTTAAGATAGATTTCTATCTAAATTTATATTTTTATGTACATACATGCATCTCAATATACATACATACACACACACACATACATATATATATATATATATATAATTTAATATGATTGTATGTATGTATTTTGATTCTTCAAACACATTTTTTTTTATTACACAACACGTGCAATTATAGATTTCTATTCTGAACTTTGATTTGAATTATAAATTGTCTGAGGTTTGTATTTGTGCATATACGTATATGTACATTTAAAATTTTAATTGCATATATTAAAAATTTAAATGATAAATTTGGAAATAAT
Source organism: Solenopsis invicta (assembly GCF_016802725.1). Classification (NCBI taxonomy): domain Eukaryota; kingdom Metazoa; phylum Arthropoda; class Insecta; order Hymenoptera; family Formicidae; genus Solenopsis; species Solenopsis invicta. Next base: position 15,942,693 of record NC_052673.1, read on the forward strand.
CCACTATTTTACTCTATTTTAATACAATATTTTTTCTTTTCATATATTACGAATTAATTATTAATAATAGATATTTATCAAGTATAACGCACATTCACACAGAATAATTTCAGTGATTCGAAACTATTTTTACATCAAACGTTATCCGTATGCTAACGTTGAATATAGTACGCATGCAAAACAATAGAAACATTGACATTTATATTCAACTGCCAGGGTCATTGCCGTCCAAGTATCTATTGAAATACATCTGATTAACTTAGGATCAGTGCGCTTGAATGAATACATGCGGACGCATGTGCGTGCGCGGAAAGTAGAAAGCATTAAGAAGGACAATGAGCAAAACTATAAACGCTGGACAGGTGTACTTAAACGTACGTATACATACTATTTCGTACTTCCGTGAACAAGTGGCAAGGGATTGTAATTTTTTCTGCTTCGTTTACGAACTTTCGAGTTGGCTGCACGAACTTGAAACGCTGTGGATGCATCCGGCAATTGTATACACGCGAATTGTACCAATCGAAATTTTTTTTAATTTACTCTTTTATTTTGTAATTTATCTTTCGTGCTTTATCAGGAATAATAATTGGCATTATTAAATTTTATTTATTTAAGATTGTAAACTATCCCTTTTTTGTGCGTAGGACAATGTAATGACTTGCAATAGCCGCGGTAATAAAAATATTAAATACAATTAAACGATTAATTGATATATTATTTATTGTTGATAATAAAAAGAAAATAAAACGATTGTGAGTGGAAATGCAACGCATCCACACTTTCTACAGTAAAAGTTTCAAACCATGAGAAATAAAGTTCTCACATTAGATTTGCTATATTTAAGGGAATAGCGAAAAACTTTCTTTTTCACATAGCAGCATTATTATTCAAGTAAGACACTCGATTTACGTACGTATGTAAAATACGTTTCAAATCCTCCGGAATTTCAATTGGTTCAACTCAAAATTTCCACAAATGTCTAGATAATTATGAATGATTAGCAGTAAATCAAATCGATAAGCTTACGATTAATTATACAAATATATGAATAATTTATAAAACAAGTAATTTATAAAAAATAATTTATAACAACCAATAAACAATTTCTAACGGGGCTAATAATTTATAAGTTTATGAAATTTTTGTATTCAGTTAAATTAAGCAATTAAAACTATGCATGTAATGCATGTTGCTGTACAATTAAAATCGTATTTCTAATAAATAACAGTGTTATATTTTGACATTATCTTTTGGCGTGTGTCATAATTTTTTTAGGTTTTACTTGGTTTTACTAAATAAAATGGAATTATATGATACAATTTAAAAATTAAAATTAAAATAATCAAAATAAAAAAAATTAATCTGGGAATGCTTTTGAACATACTGTTTTACATTTTTTATAATCTATGATTAATTAGCACTATGATTAATTATAGTATTATTTTCTGTGACATTGGGAAAATAACATGGGTACATTGAGAGTGAATGAACTTTTTACACTATGACTAATTTACAAATGATTATGGTAATTGATAATAGTATAAATCATACGTAAATTACGCGTGCACTCACTGCTGTACTACAAATCATTAATCAAAGAAAGATATCTGGTCGGCTCTTATAAGCCGTTATGAAAACAACCTGTTCGTTACTATGTCGCTCAATGATAGTGATGTAAAGAGCATTATAATGCGACTGATTATTGTGATAGGGTAAAGAGGCAGGGGGGACAAATCTTTCCTAGATTTATTTCTACGTGCGTTAGGCATGTAGGTAGGTCACAATATTGCGTCTCGTAGTTCACCATGCAGTTGCACAGAGAGGTGACCCATTGCTTTCCCTGTAAAAGCGAAGAGCTAAATCAGGTTGACTCGTTTCTCTCCGCTCTGTATGGTCGGATCCCGACCAATGTCACATCAGTATGTGCGCACCGAGATCGCTTTTACCTTTTCGTAAGGCGAGGGAGTGGGTTGTTGGGGGTATAAAACAGAAAACAGCGCTTTTGCCAGTCAATATGTGTGTAGTTTCATTTTAGTAGACACCAGAAAGGTGTCTAGTTCTTACCCGATTGACACTGAGTTATTGTTGAGACGTGCCGAGAGTCACTATGTTGCTAGTAAGTAAATACCAGTTCAATCTGCGAGTGATGTAGAGGATATTTAAATATTTCGGAAGACAAAATAATTTAGATCACATTTATACATCGCGTAGTGTTGTGAATTGTTTGCCGGTATTTAAAGATATATGAAATTGGAAAAATGAAAAGAACAATCTCTCTTTGATTATATTTAATCAATTGCTCGGATTACTCGAAACGTGTCTTTTTATGTATGTTATTAACTAAAGGCGGCATCCTGTATGAAATTTCGTTTTGTTAAACTCAATTTTGAAATTGTGCACATTACTTTGCCTTCTGAAATTTTTATTTAAAGTTTTATTGAAATATGATCAAGTAGTATATCTTTCAATTTTATATTAGGAGGTATGTCGAGTTTCTCATGAAATAATCATTTTTTCTTTTTTTAGAGCGCAGTGGTAATTTGTTGTATGATAGTTGCGAATGCGGAGTCGCCTTTGAACGGTACGTATTAATAAGTTAGTTTCTTTACTTAGCACAGCTTTCTTGCGCTATATTGCTTTTTATAATTTCCTAAATGTCTTATATGCATAACTAAGATTAATCAAAATATTTTTGAGAATTCCGAATTAGCAGTAAATTAAAATCTTCAATTAGAAATAAATTGTATCGCACATCAATTAAAAGTATTGCGTTCTTAATTGATGTGCGATACAATTTATTTCTAATCATTTCGTGATAATTTCATTGTAGGCTATTCTTTTACTGGAACCGATGGCAATGCGTACGATTACGGCAATACCGTTACTAGTAATGGATACTTGGGATCCAAGGATAGTTATCAAAACGGTGGAAGTTTTTACGGTGCTGGAGATGCCAATCAGAAGTTGTCCAACTATGTCGGCAGTCACTCGTTAATTAACGGTGGTAATCAGGCTGGTACTGGAGGAAGTGACGTAGGAAACAGTTACAACGGATATTCCGCGAATGGAAACGAGTACGCGGGATATTCCAATACTTACGAGAAGTCTGTTAGTGAATCCTACACTACGCCTGCTCGTGCAACGTCTATACCACACAGAGGATACATTGGCTCTAATAACGCGGAGTCGACTTTTAACGCATACTCAAGCGATTTGGTTAATAAAGATCCCGATTTCGGTCAGTACGCGGCTAGCAGCAGCAGCAGCAGCAGTAGTAGTAGTAAAAGAATACCTGCTTATCCCGGATATCTCAGACCAACTCGGGTATCAGACAATTATCCCGAGGCCTCTACTGATATCGGCGTGCAAGGATATCGCGGTCCGTCTGGCTCCTCAAGCTATTCCGAAAGTGATCACGCCTACGCGCCTTATTCGCAAAGCGGTCTGACTAGCGAATACTTGTTTGGAAAGCAGAAAAACGACCCGTTAAACTTGAAAGGAGGCAACAAGTACAGCGGCGTCTACTCGATCCCATCCGAGACGCGTTTCACGCGGGGAAACTCCGGACACGTGAGCTATAATCGCGACGTACCATCGTTCATGTCAGGATTGATCAGTCATATCTCCAAAACACACGGTATCCATTCTTCAGTAAAACCGAGTAAATACGGCTCCAAATACTTATCCCGTTACGCTCCAAATAACGACGTAACTTACTTGTCGAGAGACCGCGATGGCTATTATATGCCTTACAGCAAGGGTGGTGGAAAAGTCATCGTAATTAAGAATAACAGTCCGAGTTACGCTAATCGTGTTTACTCTGACGAGCCGCTTTACGCTAGTAGCATCGGCGGTTACAGGAGTAAGAGCGGTTTTGCCACTAGTTACTCCGCTTCACCTTTTGATGGATACACTGGCAGTAGTAGTTACGATGATGGTCCCGCTATAATCAGACGATACAGGAGTGGTCCTATGCTTGTGCAAAGGCCTATTTATGCTTAATTAATTTATCTTTTTGATTTAAGTATTTAAAAAGTATAGCACGTCGATGTTTGATATTTGTATATATATTTATTTTATAAGTACTTTTTAATAAGGATTTCTTTAATGTGTTGTTCAAAATAAAAATATTGTTTTATCTTTCGTAAATGATCAAATGATTATTATTATATTATTTTCCTTTCAGTCTCTCATATATATTTTGAAAATTTTATAAGTATTGCGCTACATGTTTAAAAAGAGATATTCTTGATACATTTTGTTTACTAAGAATCTTTATTCTTAGCAATTTCTCTATGAAAATTTTTGTGTCTTCTTTTTTTATGGAATCAAAAGATTATTAACTCCTATAAAAAATAAATAAATTTATAAATTTTAAATTTCTTCGATAATAGATAATAATATTTAATATTAATCGGACAATTATATAAAGCAAATAAATATATTTAAAGTTCATTTATATTTATTTTTTAAATACTATCTAAAAATTACATTTGTATGTTCTTTATGATGAATGCACTAGCTGTAGTTAATATCATACAACGAAACTATTTTAATTATCACGCACACATATATCTAATTTCATAATTTTGATATTATGATAGTAAAATTATATGGTACGACCAAAATTTATTCAATGTTTATGGAGGTGTCCTTGATAATTTAGGCTTAGCTAAAAATGCCTCTTCTTCTTTAGCAAGTTCTGGGTCATTTTTCCATGAGATATCATTGGCTATGTTGCTGTTATAGCTATTACTATTCCTACAAACAATTTACTAAATAAATTTGTAACAACTAGGAAATAAGCAGAAGCGTTATTAACAAACAATAAATATATAATTTATTCAATATCATTATTTAGTATAAAAATACATAAGTTGTTATAATAAAAATGACAACGTTATACATACAAATAATACAAAGCGTACAAATAACAGGCACGTGCTTCAAAAATAAATATTCAAAAGCGTGAGAGGTGCATTGCAACTGCAACAATTGCTCACAACAAAAATATTACTCACAACGATGCTATACTACTAAACTTCTCGGTATCTGTAAAAATAAGTTTTATAAATTTTACTAAAATTGTCGGTACATCAGTAAAAAATTAATTATTTTATTTCTCTCTCATTATTTTCATCTTTCAATGCAACAGCGGGAAAAATGTAGGTCAATTAATTCGTAATAAATGGTATGGTATATCTTAAACGATTATTTCAAGCGATATAAAGTGTTTTTTAAATAGTTTCAACAATTTTGAAATATGTCATCTAACTAGTTAATATTTATCTGAGTTTCCATCACTTTCGTGTTCTCATTTTCCCAAGGTTCTGCGTATGTAGGGAAAGTTGTAAAGCTTTCACTGAATGTTGAATTATTCTCTTAATGTACCAAACTCGTCATTTTTAAGTCAGTTCAAAACGACAGCAGTATACTGAATATATGCCACTATTCAAATCAAACGGTAGTTAGAAATGTCAAATACGTACCTTGAATGGCTTGGCCATTCTCGTGACCGGATACAAGAATCGTAGAAGATGTCACTACAGTTTCACTGCTATTCCTGTAAATCGACATCTATTATAACACAAAGAAATAACCACGGTAAAAAATTAATTACGAAGTAAATTAACGATTGTATTAAATGATATTTTATACCGAATCATTTTGATTTAAATTATTTTAACTATTTAATAACGCACTTCGAAGTCTGATTTTCATATAAATAAATTGTATCGTTGGGCATTGTTCTTTCAAAGAAATTTCGCTCAAAAGATTTTATTTTTAAAGGCACTTTTTTAAATTCCATTTGTCTGAATTTTCCTCTGTCATGTCTTTTTGTATGAATCCCATTCTCTGATTTGCGTAATTTTAATTGATCTTGCATATTATTGTTTATTCTAAATCTTGAATTTACTTCTGTCCTAAATTGATTATCGTAATTAAATTCGTATCGATTATAATTGCTCCCTCTGATCGCGTTTAATGGCCAAACTATGTTTTTCAATGCAGTTATATTTTTCTCTTGCTTTTCGTACGATCGGTTTTTGCATCTCTTAATTAAGGAAGATTTGGTACCGATGAATTCTTTTGTAAAACTTTGAACTTTATCTGCAGAAAATGATTCTTCCGTACCGTTTGTGACAATCTGCTTTTCCTTAAAAGTGTTATCGATATATCACACGCATAAAAAAAGAAGAGATTAAATCAATATATCATGAATCTATTTTGGATGTTATACCTCCAAAGAGAAATCTGATAAATCTGACAGTTTAGCGAAGGTTGCTAGTTTAGTATAACTCTCTTTCGGTAATATTTTAATTTTTATCTTGTCACTATGCCTATCATATAAAATACCAATTTATTACTTTATTATATCAAATTAGTTAACAATCATACGTAATTTCAATATAATGATGTATGTATCGTTAAACACAAATAGAGTCCAATTTGACCATTTTCTGTACATGGAAAGAATAGGTATAATTTTAGGATATACATATGTATATTATGTATATATGAATACCTTAGTACAGGATGCGATGTATGTTTATTACAGACATGATTACTATGCTGATTGTCGTAAAAGTCTATAGGATTCAGCGTAGATATTTGCTGTAGAGTCGTATCCGTGTTTACAGCCTCTTGAGGAATTTTCGAAGAGACACTGTAACACATTGCGAGCAACGTTTCTCCATTCAATTCGCCAATATAATTTTGCAGCGGATCGTTTTCGTCTAATTCACTTTCCAACACATCCAAGTCTTCCTATGAAAATGTTCGATGTTCCAAATTCATTCCGTGTTTAGTAATATCATCGGTATTCATATTTTTATACTCGCATCGTACTTACATTATCATCATCTACGGTCTCGTCGCTCTGGGGTGTGTTAACATTTTCAGTTCTCTGTATTCTCAGTACATGATCTAGGTGCTTTCTATCGAAATTATTATAGTTTAAAATTAGAAGAAATTTTATTATCTCTTAATCGTAATTGCAAACGTATAAAACGTATTTTGATGCAAAAATTGCTGTCTTTGTAGATCTTTCATATTTTATATGAACCTATACCTTATTTCTGCAGTTTTTTGATTATTGCCAAGATATTCCGATATATTCGAACGCTTAATTTTTCTTGCTTCCTCACTGATTATAGGATTGTTCAAAAAATTGTTTAATGCTCCATTGATGTATGGTAATGACTAGTGACACGAAAATTTTATAAAATATATAAAGATATCTTCTATAGCATCTTTTGTATTAAATTTTTAAAATAAAATTTGTTTTCTCTGCAAATATTTTTATTAAATACTTTTTCGCGCGTATTTTTACTCACAGATGTGTGATCTATTGAGAGAAGGATGAGCAAGGTAGACACGAGTAACGAGGCTATTTTAGATGCTCTGGCTTGTGCTAACCGATGTAACGACAGGTTCATTAAAAGTGCAGTAGCGTATTCGAGTCTATATAAATTTATGACACGACATTTATCGTGTAGGTGATTGATCAACCATTCCATTAGTCCGCTCTCTATCATATATATCCGTTGCTGTCTACGTAAAGATAATTTTTGTAACATCGCCACCATCATGTCACAAGCGAAAGGATCCACTCCGTCAGCATAGCTGTTGTTTAGACAAGCAAAGGTCTGAAATACCGAGAATCATCATTTTTATTAATTTTTATTAATATTATCCAACTTTACGATCATGTATTTTTTTTATATTTTCAAAATATTTGTAAAAACATTGCTGCTTGTTGTTACGTCAATTTACGTCAAAACATACCACATTTACGACAGTGGATCCGACCGACAAATAATCTCTACCGCATCTGAAGGATGCCAAGGTGTTTAACAATCGTGCAGTGAATTGTTGTAAAAGATGCCTGGCGTAAGCTTCTCCAGCGGTCAGCAGGCACGGTAAAATTGACTTGCCACTGTCGCTAGCAATTTGTCCGTGAAGTCCCAACAAATCGCGACTTATATATTCGTGTAGGACTTCGTCCTGCTCTGTCGATTGTACGAGTGTTATTTTCTAAAAATATAAATGAGATGTTTACAAAGATGGTACCATTGCTATTAAAAAGCTGTTAATCATTCTTAGTACCCAACGTAACGCTTGTAACAACAATAACTTTGTCTTCACGTCCCCATTAATTAAATGTAACTTGATCTTTTTATAATCCAATAATTTGGAAGATATCGGCACACACGCTGTTGCATCAAGTTTAGGCAGTGTATTCACTTTTATATCAATACGATCTAGTTGTAGCAAGGACGGCTATTGGAAAAAAAGAAGTGTTTCTTAATTACCTATAAAAATAATGCATTTATATAAGAATACGCTATCTCTTTCGTTCTGTTTTTTACTTACATATTTATTCTCTCTTATATTTTGATTAAACAAATCAGGAAATATCTTCATGCAGATCTCGAGGGTTCGTTGTACATCCACATTTTGACCTTTCACCGAATTCTCCAGCGCTACCGTTAATTCCCCGGCAACGTCTATTAGTTTATGATAGTCCGAATGCAACTTATGAAATCTGATTTTTAGTTTCTCATAATTTGTACGAATACTGCATAAATGAGACTTGGTTAATGCTAATTCATGATTATATTGAATCAATCTTTTATCTGACTTATGTATCTTCGACAAACTGTTTATACTCTCTCCCGGATTTGATATATCTTCTTCCAAATTATTGATTGTAATTTGGTTTCCAGTAATATGCGTTTGTGTGCTTCTGTAAATGATAATGTATCAGTTTTCGAATCAGTTTTTTTTTTAAATTTCTTTACTAAAATATCGGAAGAAAGATGTTTTACGTGGATTTTAAATTGGTATTATCGGAAAAATTATACTGCTCCTCATTGACATGATCTTCTAGAAACATAGGTATATCTCTGTCGTTTGGCACAATCGGCACATTAGTCTTTACAGCGTTATTTTGTGTAACGTCCAACTCCACAGTTACTTTTGTTGCTGGCATCGTTGTATAAACTTGTTCTACATTTTGCGATTGCACTTTGTTGGAGTTTATTTCGTCTAAATTGATCAAATCCTACAAATTTCATATCATTTATATGTTTTATGCTATATCTTTTTATAATATTTTATCATATATAAATATTATATATATGTTCAAATATTATATCAAATTTGTTTACTTGTCTGTGACGTATGACGAACGAATCCAGATTTTTTGACAGCTCGTCTGACCAATGTTGCTCTAACACTTTAGAGAAAAAAGTATCTGCATAAAGATCTTCTATAAACGGTAGTGCATAAAACTGTTGTAATTCTGTATCATACTCTAATTCTTTGCCATTTCCATTCAAATAATCTTTCAATTGTTTCATACTGTCATTTATATTTTTTTCGATTTCATTGTTCTGTTATCAATAATATTCTTAGATATTTAATTATTTTTAAAGTATCTTATATGTAGTATAAATTATTACTACATTAAACATTTAAACATTCGATTTTAAGTATAATAATAAGAAAATATTTAAATAGAGTAAATATATAATTTTTTTGGATAATAAAAAATTACCTTTTTATATTTTTCCAAAGCAAAATTATTTTCTATTGAAGGCAATCTCAGTGTACTTGTTTCTAAAGTTAAATCTAAATAAAAAAACAAAAATTTAAAATGTGTAAAATTACATACATAACAAACAAATATGGAACAAAAATTTGTAGCGTTTTTTAAGTGAAATTCAAAGACAATATTTAGATATTTGTATATAGATTTATTTTCAATCACATATACGCCGCTATAAACTTTTGTTCCAATTCAATATAATACATAATAATATACCATTATCTTTTTTATCACATTTATATCGATCGGCGTGTAATTTACGTTTAGGTAGTATAGCAAAGTGCACGTGTAAATAAAATGTTAACTTTTTGTATTCTTCACATTGTTTAGTATTATCAGAGAACAAGTCATTCCACAACTGTAAAAAAGAAGTACAGCTTAATATAATTATAAATCTTTAATATTGTTATATATATATATATATATATATATATAAACGACTTTTTACTTGGAAAAACGTTGAATAATCTCCAGTATTGTAGCATAGCATTAACTGAACATACGAATCTGTTACATCTCCTAATTTACATCCCAAATTTTGAAAGCCCATTTTCGAAGCTTCTTGAATTAAAGCTTCAGCAGTACTTCCAAAATTATGATCCAGAAGAAACTGCGAATCATTTTTTTTCAACACAAATTAAAAAATTATACAATCTAAATATAATATTAAAACTGTTGTGTTAAATATATATTGAATATCATTGATTGTACCTGATGGATTGTTTTGATGTTTTTATCAGCCATTGGATTCTTCATGGATACAACTCAATGCCTAAAAGTTTCACCATTAATATTGTCATTATTAAAAAAATATTGCAAAGCTTAACAATTGAGTTGTAAATAGTTTTTATGATATTTTATAAAACAATTTAAATAATGTATTTAAATTGTTTAATTAATATAAAAATGTTAATACCAATCATTTAATTAATATCTGTTTTTTTGTTCGCTTGCTCCACTGTCATTTAGTTATTGTTATTGTTTGACTTATTCCGGCACACGTAACTCGCCAGGTATTTTTTCGACAAATTCATACCGAGGAGAATGTGTCAGTTTAGGTATTAATCGATTTTATGCAAATACACTATTGATCAGCATACAGCACTTGAGCAGCAACAGCGGTTAACGTGTATTTCGCTATCATGCCGCAGCGGGACTCCAGTTTTTACTAAAATTCGTGCTTAATAAACATAGACGTTGAGATACGTCTTCACGAGCGATTTTCGTATCGCATTCCACGTAATAGTGTTAATAATTTACTATCGCCATGTGATCCGCGGAAGAAAACAAACGTTTGACGTTTACAACCGAGCAGACTTCTGCTACCAGACATCAGTCATTTTCCCTCGCACGCACGCGCACGTATGCACGCGGTCCTCGACTGTCACAGTTGTTTACACTATCGTTCATCGACACTTATCGATCCGCGAAATTGTACTCGACACAAGAATACAACTTGTGTATTGCTACACACTTTAGAAAAATTAAAAAAATGACCGAGAAACAGGATTCTCTGTTGTACAACGCTGTCCTTTCAGAGGTTTTCTCACGTTTGTTAACTTGTACATTTAACTCGGAGGTTATATTTTATTTTAAAGGCCAACTTACGAATCGCAGATACCTGACACCGCGTGTTACATACCGAATTTTATCACTGAGGAGGAAGAGAACCAAATTATAAAGTGCGTAAATAGCGTACCGCAACCAAAATGGACGCAATTAAGTCACCGTAGATTGCAAAATTGGGGTGGCATACCACATCCTAAAGGAATGATAGCGGAAAAGATTCCTGATGTAGGTAGAGGTGAAATGTCTTAAAATTGATTTAGAGATGGAAAAATTGAGTTTTTTTTGTATTCGTTACGACAATAATATACATGTATTTACCACAATTATTATAAAACAAATACATTAAGAAAATACATTGCTATTTTAGTGGCTTCAGAGATATATTGATAAAGTGGCAGCTTTAAATGCTTTCGAAAAAGGAGTGCTGCCAAATCATGTTTTAATTAATGAATATTTATCTGGGCAAGGCATAATGGTATGTCAGAAATAAAAGGCGATGCTATATGACTTTTTTTTTCTTTATTATAAAATTTATATTATATTTATTTACATCAGAATAGAAAAAACACAGAAGTATTTTATATATGTGTGTGTGTGTGTATATATATATATATATATATGTGTTGGTATCATGAGTACTGAATAGTAATGTAATGTCTTCAGGCACATTCAGATGGCCCACTTTTTTATCCTGTTGTAACAACTATCAGCTGTGGTTCCCATACACTACTTGACTTTTACAAACGACTCGAAACGACAGAGGTAAATACTGCAACATATAATAAAGACTGCTATATAATAAATAATATAAAATACTTTAATACAATGTGTATTACTCCTGCAGCAACAGCAATCAAAGTTTGAATTCAGTTTGCTGCTAGAACGCAGAAGTCTATTAGTTCTACAGAAGGATTTGTACCATAATTATTTGCATTCCATAGCGGAAAGAGATGCAGATAGCATATTGGGATCTTCAATAAAAAATCTACACATGTGTGCAGAAAATTTTACAGATAAACAAATAATAAAACGTGGCACTAGAGTGTCCTTAACTATTAGACATGTACCAAAAACCAGCAAACTGAAATTAAAAATTTGTTGATATACATCCATGTTATTAAAATTTGGAAGATGTATATTCAATGTATATACTATAATAAACATCGACGCTGAATGTCGTATGTCTATTTTAATCTATTAATTAATCTTACTTTATAAGTTGTCACATAATATTTGCACATCTGAGCCTTCTGTACCATTCTCAAAGCTCACATCCATTATTTCTTCATTACCCTCATCTAACATTCCTTGCAGAGAGTGTATGGAGGATATTAAAACATGGAATTGTTTACGACGCATTTCTAATTTGTGTTCCAATTGTTCTGACTTCTCCTGTATACAAAAAATAAATTGAAATATAACTATTGAAATATATAACTATTGAAATATATAATTTTTTGTAAAAAAATAAGACTGTTCTTTTTAAATAAACTTCTTACACAATTTAACTTTTTATCTCTTCAATGTGAAAAAAAGGATGAATCATGCAAGTTCAGCTAAAAAGAACAGTTCTTATTCCAAACAGAAAAGATTATAAATGTCGATATATCCTCAAACCTTTAAAGCGCCTAACTCTTGTTGCAATGTATCAAGCTTGATGTGTGTTTCCAATCGGTCTGGTTGCTCATTAATGACTTTAGCTAATACATCATACTCAATTCTATTTTTCCTCACACGTTTGGCATCCTGCAGTTCTGCCTTGGTTTTTTCTATGTCTTCCTTGGCCTTTTCTATTTGTATTTCGATTTCCTTCGACAGCTGTTCATAGCTTTTTAACTCATCTCGACTCATATTTGAGACTAGTCTAGACTTTTTCTGTGCAAATTCGCACTGTGCCAACTGTGAAGACAACGTTCTTTCGTGTACAGTATTATCCATGTCAGAACTATTAATCCATTTTATAAATGATTTCAATAACATATTGATCCTACGATCGTCTCCGGTTCCATCGCCGTCTATGAGCAATCGCCGGCGTATTACTTCCTCTGTAAATGAAAAATTTATACATATTACATTTATTACACTTGCATAATATACACTTTATTGAAAGAATAATGTATGAAATCTTTAATCGTTCGTGTTATTTATAATTTTTAATAAAAATAAATATTACAATTACATTATTATATTATTTAAAAAATGATATTTACCATCTGACATTATTAAACGTGTATTTATATTAATTATAACCAAGAAAGTAAAATTGAATGTTTACACGATTGCATCGATTGCATCGACGAAATGCGCCATCTTACAATAGTGTGGTCAGCGTGGTGTTACGGCTAGAACGAGAACTTGCAAGTCAAAATGCAAGCCCGGATGATAACAAATTGGAAATAACAATTATTGAAGAAAGTTGAAAAACAAATATTAGCAAGCATAAAAGTATATTTATTATTATATATAAATTAAAATATATAAATATTATTAGGAATATTATAATTACAAAATAAATAAAATGTAAATTTTATTATTATTGATTAAAATACTTTTGTTTTTATATTTTTAATTTTAATATTAGAATTATAAAAATGATGGGAAAAAAAGACGATAGTTTTTTATCTAAATAAAATTATACAATTAATAACTAAATATAAATAACATTATAATACATAAATAACTTTATGCAATCTGTGTATAACAGTTTTGGACAAAAATTCATTTGTTCTTTCTTGTAAATGATTGCTATTACATTCAGATAAAGTTAATAATTGCATGAAAATAATCAGGAAATATTGACTTCTTTTTACAAAAAATTAATGAGATAATAGTTTGTGTTAATGTATTTTTTACATAGCTATATTGCAAATAATTAGTAATTTGGGTTTTGCGAATAAATACAACATTTCTTTTTTGTATAATATTATATTTTGACCTTTTCTCTCTCTCTTTCTATAACTACATGCGAGATAGCGATAATACGCCATAGTACACAATTTTTTTATTGTATTATATTAAATACACTTTACATTCATAACATCACCATTATCATAAGAAATGGTATAACGCTCGAGAATATATATAATATTTCGTCTTCCTCATCAAAAAATATGTCTATCTCTGGTACATAATACATTAAGATCATTGGTCCCACATGTGGGTTTTCAAATATATAATATTTGCAACATATATTATGACATCTACAACTTAAACATTATACCCTTCTGGCATTTTAACGTCTCTTTCTTGATAATTTTTAACTTAAAAAGAAAAAAAAGGAATCTCCGAAAACAGAAGTCATACACTTTATTCTTAAAGTCAGGTACATCTCAAATAAACTCGGTAGTGGTCATTTTTTCTTTCATGGAATTGTAATTTTTTTTTATATTACAAAACGTTATTGTATTCGTTGCAATGCTCATAGTCTTCAAAATGTTAAATTTATCATTCAATAATTCTATTACTGCAGTCATAACAGAGTTCATCGTTGTTAGATTAGAAACTAATAACGTTTTCGATTGCAGTAGATTTTTATCGCTGGAGTTATACTGGATCCGTTCAATTAGAATCTAAAGAGCATGCGACCTCATTAACTCATCTTAGATTAGATTCAAACCCACTGCAGTTGAAAACGCTATAATGTTTAAAGTTTAATATTGAGTATAAAAAAATCAATATTATAAACTGTATATTTGTTTCTTTCAATACAATAACTGAAAATGTTTATCATTCAACTGTCATAGTCTTTTAAAGGATGTCTTTTAAATGCACTATTAATAAATATATAAAAATAAATAGTATATACTATATGTACTCTTTAAATATTTTCTACCATAAGATTTAATGTAAAAGAATTATTTTGAAACGTATTATCTAACAATAATAATCTCTCAATAATGACTATCAAAAAATAATTAAATTTTTTAATTATGGAATATGTGAGATTTATGACAGTTGATAATCTAATTTTTATTTTTAAAGACACTTGCAAATGTTACTAACACACACTAATGTTACTAATTTCCGAAATATTTCTAAATAATTCGTTACCTAATGGCTCCATATTTTCGAAGAATATGAATTTCTGAACGATCGAAATTTTATTAATGAAAATATGAATTTCAATTTTTTACATTTTTATTTTTTGACTCTTTAATGACTTTGATTTTTTACACGTAGGAATATTATTTTATTTATAAGTAAAAATATATTTTGATTATAATCAACAATCGATCTCGATCGTAAATACCCGAAAATTTGCTGCATATTTATATTTGCATGGTATTAAAGTACAACATATTAAAATCATTGCACAACGAAATTATTATAATACCCTCTTAAAAAAGAAAAATAAATTACTATGTACTGTTTAACAAAAGTGTCGTGATATTTAAATCTCCGGTGATGTAGTGAAGGAACTTTGTCGTTCGCTTTACGAGAAAGATTGTTTTTTGTTTAAAGAATAGCTCGTGTAAGAAGTGAGTAAAGATGGTAATTATGGACACGCTTCATGAAAACTTCTAGAAAGTGCGTTACGACTGAGAGGGTTTTTTGTATCTTCCAAATAGATTGCTCAATACGGAACTTCGTTTGTAATCGCGACCTTTTCGATTACTGCCCGAGCTTTGCTCACTTTCCGATCCACTCTCCGACGCTCTTCTATTGTCCATCACTACGATGTTCGGAGGAGATGTTTGCGGAGCTGCTGGCGGAGCGACATAAGGCGGCAATGATGTCGGTCTGCCAGTGAAAGTACTGTTCTGTTGCTGTACACCCTGTAAAAGAATATAAATTGTTCGGACTTATAAATAAAAAAGCAAGATACAATCATAATAGCGCTAAGAATTCATTACCATGTCGCAGTTACTTTAATTTAAATATATAAAAAAATTTTGAAGATATAGTTTGGATTCGTAAAGTAAATAAAAAATACAAATTTCTCTTTCTATCTTTTTAATTCTTAAAGAATTTATATAATTTAATTTAATATTTATTTAATAAAAATGTGAAACATAGAAACTTACTTGTCTAATATTTGGAACATTCCCGTACGCTGTAACCAATAAAAAGTGCAATTAAGAAATGTTTGATACCGTACATTTAAGAATTGTTTGCACAAATGCATTTGATGTAATATTTAATTATAAAATTTAGTTACAACTAAAATAATTATTATATAATAAATAGCTATTTACAATTGTTATTATCAATCTTTTGATAAATCGTAGAGTTAGACAATTAAAGTGCAGACGTATTGGCAAAATGCATCATTAAATTAACATTAAATTAAAGTGCTGATAAACATATAGTGGATAAACATATAGTGGAAATCCGTTAGTATTTTCTAGTATCTTCTAGAAGATACGTTTATGTATTTCAGTTAAATGTATATGTACATTTATAAATGTATCATAATTGCTTCTCATATTTTTAGCATTTTACATCCTTTGCCAAGCAATTTGCTAAATGCAAAAAAAATTCATAAGATGCAAGTGTAGGTGAATGATGAAAACAAAAATATGAATGCATGATTGCATGCGATCTTCACATCAATCTTCCTTTTATCGAATGTGAATATAATGACTGACCAGAATCACGAGGAATATTCCATTGAACCATTCTAGTCGGTGGAGGGGCACTCGATGGCAATGGAGGTGCTAATTCTATAAAATGACGATGATTGTTCACGTGTCGACAAATATCGAATAGACTCTTCCCAAATTTTCCGAATTTTTTAACTTATATTATAATATATACAATGATGTACCTTGATGTTGCGGGGGAAGATCTACACTGCTTTGTCGATGCCATACTGGCTCGTTCGTCGGATACTGGCCAGATCCATTGTGATTTAGTGTTGCGCTTCGTTGGTAAACGTTGGGCCTTCCTTGTGGCAAATGATGCTCTACATCTGTGCGCATATAATAGCATTTGAACAAATCTTCATTAATAAAGACATAAAAGTAATATATGATTGTTTAGAAAAATTATTGAATATAAGAAATTAACGATGCAAAGTAAATTTCATCTTAAAAGACGTACCGTTGCGCCTGTATTGCATCATATTTTCTGAACTGGGTGTTCGCATAGGGACAGGTGGAGGGGCGCCTCGTGGTGGTATGGGCGGTTTGTCAGAATTCTGTTGATACTGATCCCGCTGAGCAGCAAGTTGCTCTTGCTGTATCAGTTGCTGCTGCTGCGCAAGCAGTTGTTGTTGCCTGTGCATCTGTAAAAATTCCGTCTGAGTCTGAGTCTGAGGCTCGGATCTCTGTGACGTTAGGAAAGCCTCGGCGTTTTGCATGTCGTTGCGCCGTTGTTGATTGTGCCGATGCATTTGCAGGAACTCTATTTGTACCGAGCTAGGCGAATGTTGATTCGGCGAGGTAGGATCGCGCCTGATCACAGAGTTTTTGCGCTCCATCTCCGGTGTAGAAGCGCGGCTACTTCCGGTCGACGCGTTGTCGTCGGTATGCTCGAGTCTCGAACTCTGCAGCCTTTGCAAACTTTCTTGCTGCATCTGAATTTCAAAAATGGAGATTTATTTTATAATTCAAGTTTCATAAAACGTTAAATTGAGTATATAAAGAATTCAAAAATTAAGGCTTGAAAAAAAATTATAGCTAATGATATTTCCAAAGAGAAAAATGTTTCTATTGCAAACCTTTTGAGAATCATCGTAGCTTAAAAGTTGCAGACTTGGTGGTAATTTTGCATGAAACGAGATTTTATTAACCCAGTCTTCCATTTCTTCCTGACTTGGTGCTAAAAACAAGAATTCCGAACCGTCCGTACACTTCAATCGAAATACGTTTTTCTTCTTCGTGTAATCATCCGCTTTCTCGCATATAGCATTGAAAATGGTTATCGGGGCAGTGGCAGCTTTACTTAAATTGAAATCTTCTATATCCTTGAAGAAGCACAGCAGTTGTCCGCACAATACTGAAACGGTCGTGAAATAAAAATGAATTTGTGACAGACAAAATATTTTACGTCTTTTTAATTTCGTGAATGATTAAATACCGGTGTAATATTGTTTCCACGATCGAACAGCTGCCTTTTTGCCAGAGCTTTGAAGTTCGTGCTTTCGCTCGAGGAGACCTTGAATCTCAACTGGTCGCAGAGCGTCCATATTCTCCATTCGCTGTAATCTACGGAAACTTTGCGTTCTTCGTCTTGTTGTGAAACTCGGAGTTCGTTTTGGTTTCTTCGTATCCACTTTCATGCTTTCAGCTCTCTTGATGTCCGATGTTGCTGAAGAATTTATGTACAATTACACAATCAATTGTAACATCTTTTTATTAATGGAACATAGAAAATTATTGATATCTTTGCATAAATATTTCGTACCTCGTCTTAATCTTTCGCCTAACATGTGCGATAAACCGAATGGCTTCTGAGATGTCGCAGGTTCTATTGTTTCGGAAGCAGTAGCACCTTTCAACGGAGATAACCTGGTGAGCAAGATATTTATGAAAATATCAAGTTATTATGTAGAATATCTCAGCTTCGAGTATATTAACTTTTACTCACATATTCGCAGACTCATGTTCGTCGACCGAGCCGTTAAGTTCGTCATGTTGCGCACGATGAGAATTGTCTAATAATCGCCTACGTTCTTCTTCACGTTTCCGCTCTTCTGTTATCCTTTGCACTTCTTTACGTTTCCGTTCCTCGATCTTAGCACGTTCCACACGTTCTTTCTCCGCTTGACGTGCGGCCATTTCCGCTTCTTGCTGCTTTTGAAAGGCTTCCTCCAGCTATGTAAATATTTATGATATTAGACATTATATTGTAAGTATCTCAACGATATTACGTAGTCAATGATTTTTTATTTTTATTATATTGAACGATAAACTCACCATCGTTATTCGTTTAAGCGCGCTAAATCTTTCCTCTTGCGCCTGTATGGTCTTCTCAAAGTCCTCGTGTTTCCTTATCAACTCTTCTACTTGCGAAATACTGTCTCCCAATTTTTCGTCGTGCAGCATCGGTTCTCTGTTGACTATCCAATTTTCCAAAGTTTCGGCATCCCTCTTGAATAACTGCGTGTCCAAATTTTGTTCGTAAATGTATCTCCTTTGTCGCCACGTGTCCTTCAGGATCTGTTGACGTTGCTGCAACACTGATATTTTGTCTTCGATCTCCTTTGCCAAGAAGTTTCCTTGCTCGATTAGCTCTTGTCCGGTTCGATAGAACTTTTCGAAGGCTTCCTCGCGCGTGTCAATCTCCGATTTGTACTCGTTGTGTCTGGAAAGCAGTGCGTCAGCACCAGGAACATCCCGCGCCAATTCTGGCGCCGTCACTTTGGCTACCATCTCGTTTATCCAAGATATCAGCTCTCTGTATTCGCCTAGGTAGGCCTGTAGCTGTTCCGCCTGAGCCAATTTACTTCGCCTCTGCGCTGCTTGCTCCAGCAGCTCGGCCCAGGCCGCTTCTGCTTCCTGATGCTTCACATTGATGTGTACACGCGCATCCGGAAACAGCTCAATCAATCTTGATGCTTCCTCCATTAAACTCTCTACTTGTTCCTTCACAGCCGCCAGATCAGTTTCGAATCCTTGATGCTTCCTTACCAGTGCTTGACTCGCTTCCAAATCTTGGCCGTAGTCGTCCGAGCTGAGAGCCGCTTCTTTCTCCTGTATCCAGGAAATGGTCTCATCAGCTGTTTTATCAAACATGTGAACCTGCTTGGCACCTGCCAATGCGTCTTGTCGAGCATGCGCCAATTCCTTTAAATCATCCCATTGTTGCTTCGTTTCGTCAATTTTCTGGAGTATCTTATTTTTCTCAGGATTGTTCTGCTCGATCAACCTCTGCCCCTCGTCAAGAACAGCTAATATACGTTCTTCGCTGATACACGTCCTTGCTAAACCAGCTAGGAAATTGTCGAATATCTGGATCAGCAATTCCACGTGTTCTACGTCACAACCGTAGTCCTCGGATGCAGCAATCTTTAATTATAATATTTAATAATTATCAATGCCAAGTTCATAATATATTATATTAATTATATTAATATCTATAAATATAGATATTAATGTATAAAAAAATTAAGTTATATAATTAAATAATTATAAGCTTACTGTTGTTTGGTCCCCGATCCATTCGATTACTTCGTCCGCCTGTCTGATAAATTTATAAAACTTCTCGCTCTCAGATAATCTCTGCAGTCGATATTCTTTCAATTGTTTCAATTCTATAAATTTCAACTCGATATCTACTTGTTTTTGCATAATATTTTTACTATCAAAGTGATGTCTCTCGATTAAGCCGCACGAAAGCTTTTTTAAGTTTTCAACGGTGTTTTCGAAACCAGACAAGTCACGCTTGATGCCTTTAAGCTTTTTCAATAGAGACTGCACAGAATCTTCGTCTTTGCCATGATCAGATGATGTCAGTTGCGGATGTTTTTCTCTAATCCACTGCTCAGCTTCCGCGGCTTCGGCATAAAACTATAAAGCACATATTTCATTTTCAATCACATGTATAAAAAAAATTTTTTTTTAATTTATATTATTAAAAATCACAATTAAAATTACATTATTAAATTACTGAGATTATTTATGTTACTTTTATGTAACAGTTATAACTTAGCAAAAAAAGTGATTATAATTAATTTCATATCAGTAAAAATACAATTTAATTTCTTACCATTTGTGATTCTACAGCGTCGAGTAATCTCAGCTTCCTGACACTTGCCAGATCTCTGAGATGCGACAATTCCTCTTGCAACTTTTTGGTCAACGTTTCAATCTTATCGGCTGCGAAATGCCCACTTCTAATCATCACAGTCGCTCTGCTAACCAGCGAAGCTACTACGGGTTCTCTGGATAATAATTCCGCTTCCAAAGCGTGATGTTTCTTTTGTAATCGTTGTACGGTAGTCAAGGAGCTGCCGAGATCATTACTCGCGGCTAATGGCTCCTTCTCCGAAAGCCAGTGCAATTCATCCTCGACATCTCTCGCAAACTGATGCAGTAATTTCGCATCTTCCAAGTTGTCTCTGCGTATCTGCATCGGCTCCTGAAGACTGTGATATCTATAGATTGTAACCAACGCTCTCTTTTGAATCTCGTCGCTCAAAAAATGATTCGATTTCTGAAAGCTGGCAGCGGTATCCTTGATAGATTCGCACGCCTCATTGTGACCAAGCACGTCGTTCTCCAAATTGGTGTGTCTCTTCAGCAAATTTGCCACGCTTGAAAGATCCTTACCGTGATCCTCTGATTGCAACTGGGTTTCGATCTCGTCCATCCATGTTTCGAATTCGTCCAAACTACGACCGAATAGCAAAGCTTGATACGCATCATTTAGCCGGTTCTTCTTCAACTCGCTAGTCTCTTGCAAGTGACGCCACTCCGCTTCCAATTCGTCTAAACGTTCTTGTATATCTTTTGAGGCGTAGTGGTTTTCCTCGATAAGCGCTTCGCCCTCATTGATTACTGCCGCAACTCTCCCTTTATTTGCCATTAATTCGCTCTCGAACGCAGCATGTTTCTGTATTTTACTTTGCAAATTCGAGGAGTCTCTGTAATTCTCGTCGCCCGCCACCTGTTGCTTCTGATGCAACCAGCCTTCCACTTCATATATGTTCCTGAGAAACTGATGCAAGTGATGGCTTTCCAACAGTTTCTTTCTTCTGGCTGTCGAGCTGTTTTTCAATTTGTCCCTTCTGGTACAAACCAAAGCAAGTCGCTGTTTTATTATACCTGCGTCCGCGTGTTCACATGATAGAATTTCATTGGCGAACTTTTCGAGCTCCTCGATGCGACTCAATTGAGGTGCCAACATTTTCTCAAATTCTTCATGCTTACGCAACAATGTCTCGACGCCTGATAATGATTCGCCGAGATCGTCGTTGTTGAGGAATGCTTCTTTCGTCGCTAGCCAACTGTCAGCCTGATCGGCTTGTTCCTTGAACAATTGCAATTGATGCGCTTGCGTTAATTTCTGCCGACGATTGTCCCAGGCATTTCCTAAGGTTTGTCTAAGTTCTTCTAGATGATCAAGATTATCTTTGACATCCTCGTTAATCGATAGGAGCTTATGTCCGTGATCTTTTAAACCTTTAAATGTGTCTTGTCTACCATCAATCTCTGCCTTCCTCTCTTGATGCAGTTCTAATACAGCTTCGGCTTCAGATATGGTAGTCGGTGGTTCAGATTCATCCATGCGTTTGATATTATCTGCCACCCAAATTTCCAATTCATGTAGATCAGCTTGGAACTTATGCAATGTGTAGGCTTGATTCAAAGCGTCACGCCGATGTCGAGTCACACGTTGTAGATCATCCCAGTTAGATTGCAGTTCTGACAGTATTCCGTTTATTTCGGATGCCTTATCTGGGTACTTGCGCGATAAGTTTCGCGCCTCTGCCTTATGCTCCTAATGACATACAAAACAAGAGATTAAAATATAAAATTTTCTTTATATTTGAAATTATAATCAAAATAAAATATAAAGTACAAGTGTTGCAATTATTAAAAATTTGAATTTACAATTATTAATTTTGAACTAAAAAATTTTTAAAAATTAATGTGATCTTTACCTTCAATTTGCCTTCTATTGCTGTCATGTCTCGCTCCATAGCTTCTTGTTTTCTTTGTAATTGCTCGACAGCGGGTAAATCTTTTCCTTTGTCACTCGTATTCATAGCCACTGATTTCTCAATAACTCTTTGGTTTGTATCGTCTATATCCCGGTTAAATAGATGGATCTCCAATGCACCCGCTAATGTTTCGCGATACGTGCTCAGTGCACCTTGCAAACCTTTCCACTTATTGTTAAAGTTATCACGCCGTTGTTGAATTGTTTTTGATTCATTATCACGACCCTGTTGTATGAAATATAATATATTTTTGAATAATAAAATTTATATTTCAGAATAATATGCAAAGTATAATGTACTTGTTTTTTTATGCTAACGATTTTACCTGTTTTATAAGCTTATCCGCCAAAGCATTAATCGATTTTATTCTAGAATCATCTACTCGCATATCACTGTCTACATCATCGAGTTTTCTTTGGAGGCTTAAGCAGTGCTCATAATCTTTCCCGGTATCACCAGCCTGGACCATCATTTCCTTATCTCTAATCCATGCCTCGATTTTCTCCACTTGATTGTTGAATTCCAAGATATCTTGGGCTTCTTCCAAACCTCTGCCCCGATTTCCAGACTCCAACAACAATTTCCGCCAAGACGCATGTAGATGCTCTAATTGTTGACGAATTTCCGCGCTTGCCGGATGTTTTCGCGCTAACAATGTTTCTCCTTTTGCTGTTTTGTAAATAAATTTATTATTCTTTTTTTTTTATCTTTATTACAAGAAAATTTTATGGAGCAATACCTGCAACTTGATCATCAATCAATTACCTTTAATTTCCTCGATTCTGCTTTGATTTGCTGCCAGCTCTGCTTGGAACGCTTGGTGCTTCTGCAGCTTCTTAATTTTATCCTCCAAACTAGATACCTCGCCTTTCGATGCTTCTGCTTCCAACTTCTTTTGCTTTTCACCTATCCAAGACTCGGCTTCGCCCACGTCTCTAACGAACTGTGCGTGTAGCAAACTAGCTTCCAACCTTCTTCTTCGCACATCGCATAAATCACGAATTCTTGCGCGTCTTTGAACGACTTCATTCAGTTGTCGAGCGATTGTCGGTGAGTCGAAATGATTTTGAGTCAAGAGTTTGTTGCCGTGCTCTTGCAACGCTGTTAGTTTCTCCTCATGCGTGACCAACAATTTTTCGAATTCGTTGTGTTTTTTCATTTGCGCATCTACCTCTTCGACCGAGACTCCAAAATTGTCACCGCTTAGCGCGGCCTCCTGAGTACTAGACAAGGTATCGAGTTGTTTGGCATCTCGCAGGAAGAAATGCAAGTCAATCAGTTGATCCAAATGCACTTTCTTTTGCTGCCAAGCAGTATGCAGCCTTTGCCGCTCATCCAGCAGTTGATTACATTTTTCCTCGACTTCCTGAGAAATATATCAATGTGATTAACACTCGTGCTCGAAACGTTATTATCGTTATTGATAAACAGATGTACCATAGCGGCGTAGTGACCGGTTTGTACCATGGCTTCGCCGAGATCCAGCACCGAACTAAAGCTGTCCTCTCGTGCTTCAATTTCCCCTTTTAAAGCTTCGTGCTCCGCCTTTAAAATCTGCGCGCTGGCTGCGTCTCGAACCTTTTCTTCCGTTGACATTGTAGCGCGGAGTCCAGCTGCCCAGTTCATCAGGTCTCTTACCTAAATGATTTTTCTCATTAAAAATAATATAAAGTGTTAAATATAAATGATAAAAAGTATAATCTGATACCTGAGTAAGGAATCGTTGCAAGTCGCAGCTAGCCTGCAACTGATCTCTTCGATGAGCGGATCTCTCTTTCAATTCCTCCCAATGAGCAACAACGATTTGTTGTTGCTGATCGATGTGCACCGCGTTGTTTCCCGGATAATGAGCTTGTAATCTAGACGCATCCTCGACTAAAACTTGCAGTTGAGCCTCCAACGCAACTAGGTCATTCTCGAATCCCTCATGACGTCTAATTAAGGCCAAAACGGAATTTAAGTCGCGTCCAAGATCTTCTGGTAAAGCAGCTTCTTTCTCTTGGATTCGCGATAGTGCTTCTGCTACATCGCGATGGAATCGATGAATTTCACCTGCCGCTTGTAATCGTTGTTCGCGATTTCGGATGAGACCCAACAGGTGCTGCCATGATTCTCTGCAATAAAAAATTGTATCTCAATGTTAATTTTATCTTTTATGAAAATTATGTAAAATTTTTTTAGAAGACAGTCACAATTCAGACGTGCGAATAATTTTATTATTTGTAATACAGCAAATAATAATATTAATAAATGTAAAAAAATTGCGTTAGTTTTAGACATTTAGTTAGTATTAATACATAATAATTTCTCAATAAAAAATTTCAGAATTAAAAATTTTAAGAACGAAATGATTTAAAAAGCAAAAAATTTAAGAAAGAGTATAAAGATTTTAGAGATGTAAGATTGCAAAATTTTGAAAAATTAAAAATAGAAGATACAGGAATCTTGAATCATATGTAGTAAGAATATTTGAAACTTATTGACATATACACATATGAGTTAGTTCGAATAACCGTGTACTCACTTCATCACCGTTTGTTGATTTTGTACTTGTAGCACCGGTTCATCTTCATCAGATCTATATTGAATGCGTGTACGGAAAAAAGTTAGTGACCCAACACCGAGAAGAAACACACAATAAGGACAAAGAGATTTGTAAATTGCAAGAAATTATATTACGGGATATTAATTTATATCTATTACAACACTTTGTTAATTATTTATTACATGCAAGTGATAAGATACTAATATTCTCTATAAGAGTAATAAGAATAATAAAACAGCACAGAAATAAAGATAATAAAAAAATCCTTGTGGGATAACACATGTCAAAAATTTACCCTAATTGTTCCTGTCGTTTTTCGATGTCCTGAATGTAAGGACTCTCGTTCGCGATCAGTTTTCTGGCTAATTCCTCACATTGATTGAACCTCTCGGAACCAGCTTCTATTCGATGTTTGAAGTCATTAAATTTCGCTTGCAATAGCAACAAATGCTCATAATCCTGACCATAGTCCTCTGACGCGGCTGCTTGTTCTTGTTCTTTGATCCATTGCTCTAATTCTCTACTCTCCAGGAAATATTCATGGCGATACATGCTCTCCATTAAACGTTGCTGCCTTACAGTAGCCAATCGCTGCAAAGCCCGTATTTGTTGTACGATTGCTTGCTGCTTGTTGGCTATTGCCTTGCTATCGGGATGCTTCGAGTTGATCATTGTGGAAGCGGTATGTCCCATTTCTGTCACGATGCCATTGTACGTATCTAATTCGAGCTCAACAGCCTGTAAATTATGAAGCAGATGCAAAGTTTCAGTAACATAGATTCTTCAAGTATATTGGGTTGATCGTTTAGCTAACATTTACATTTTTATCTTATAAAATGCATACCTTATGTTTTGTCAATAATTTCGTGGCAGCATCGCGATCCCTGCCATAATCGGTGGAGCTTAACACATCGTTCTTCTCGTTAAGCCAGCTCTCGACTTCGCCGGCTTCGAAAAAGAATTCTTGTGCTTTTAAAGACAAGTCTAACGCTTTGCTGCGCTCTCCCGCTTTATCTTGCAAGTCCCTCCAAGCGTCATCCAAAACATCACACAGTTCTTGAATCTAGTAAAATTAATGCAATTAATTACTTATATTTAATAGCTCAATTAATGACATTTTCAACATGTTATTCGCGCGAAACAAATATAAATTAATAATTCATTAAGTAATTAATCGCTAACATCAATACTACTGACACATTGCTTAGAGTTTTGTCGTTGTGGCAAAAGTATCAGTTTGCATCTGCATGCAACAACATATATGCCCTCACTATTCCTGATACTTATTTATTAAACAACAGAATAAAATCAAGAAGCTTCTATTGCAATGAAAATTAAATAAATCATATTTTTTAAGAAAAAATTTAATTTAAAATACTTAGTCATATTCTTATAAAATAAGTCATATTCTTATATAAAAAAGAACAGATTCTTGATACACAATATTAAATATATATCTAAAAAATTTCTGTGTTATACAATTTTTATATATAAAATTTTAGAGCACCGTACGTAGAATATTACCTTTTGCAATAGAATTTTAAATTACACATTAAAATCTTTAAAATTTTCGTGTATGAAGAGTCAGTCATAATCTAAATATAATTTGCAAAATTTTAAAAGCTATATTAAAGAAATACAGTAACTATTAACATCTTATAAAAAATAATTTGTTAATTACGTGATGTCTAACAGGATTACTAACAATTATCATTGATACAAAAAAGCAATAATAAACATTTGTGATAACATTTCCCATGCTTTTGTGTGTCTACCTTACCTCCGTAGACGCAGTACCCTTCAAGACGCTCCAGCTGTGCAAAAATCATAAGTTCTTACTCTAGTCTCGTATCAGTCGAACATGCGAATCCATGAGAAAAAGATCATTAGGTGACAAAAAAATCCTTTACCTTTTTCTTTTCTGGATGAGCCTGATCGATGAGCGTTTGCCCAGAAGCCAAAGTCTTATCTATCATAGGCTGATGACCGACGATCTCCGCTTCCAACTTTTTGTGTTTCTTGTGCAAAGTCTGAGCTTGATGCAGATTTTGTCCGAGCGTCGTCGAGGATGCTTGAGGGAAGTGATCCTTGATCCACTGCAATTCTGCGTCCAATTCAAAGCCGAATTTATGGAAACGCAAGCTCTCCTCCAATGCTTCTCGACGTTTTTTAGCTGGTTCCTTCAAACTGCGGAATCTATCAAATACCATAAACTTCGTGCGTCATTTGTGTAGCCACAATCATTTCGGAATGAATTAGTTTAGTCATTGAATAATCAGTTGAAAAAAGAGATGATATGACTTAAATGAAGAAAAAATTCTCATACGTACTTTTTTTGAGTGGCTTGACTGGTCTTCAGAATATTTGCCGCATCGAAGTGACCTTCATGTGCCATTTCCTGACCCATGGCCACTAAATCATCTACTTTCTGCTCCCACTGACACATGTCGCTCTCAAGAGTCTGGTGCTTTTTCAGCAACTCTTTGCAGCTGCGAAGATCGACGCCTACTTGTTTACTTTGCAAACAACTCTCTATCTCTTCCAATTTCAATCTGGCGTCTTCCATAGTACGATTGTATCCATGTTGTGAAGCCGCTTGTCGTAGTCTACGACCTTTTTCCAAAGACAATGCTACTAGTCGGTCCCATTGATCATTTAAGTCTTTCAAAGTCTTTCCTACGTCGTCTGATCGGTAATTTTCTTCTGATATGAGCGCCTTGCCCGCTTTGTTAACTGCTCTCAACTGTCCTTCATTGGCTCGGAGTTCACGTTCGAAAGCTTCGTGTTTTTGCAATTTACGTTCGAGATTGTTCAAATCACGATAGCTTTCGTCGGCTGCGGTTTTCATCTTGTCGCCCAACCAATCGCGCAAATCGTCCACTTCTGCCGAAAATTGTTGATAATGCTCGGATGCGTTCAAGGCTGCTCTTCGACGTTGAGCGGCGTCCTTTACTGCCATGCGACGAGCTAGTACTTGATTCCTTCTTTCATTGATGCTAGATACAAATTAGATTTATATAACAAATATAATAAAATTTTTCTAATATTTTAAAAAATTTTAATTGAAATAGATGGTTAAATTGACTTACAAATTTAATTTAATTTTATAAGACGTGATATTATATTTTTACTTGCGATTAATTTAACAAATTATTGTTTTGATACTTACTAATCTTTATCATAGTGATTTTGAGTGATTAACTTGTCTGCGGTGTCACTAAATGCTTTCAATCTGTCATCTTGCGCGTGAAGAGTGTTTTCGAATTTTTCATGTTGTTTCAATAGAGCCTCGACATCATCTAAAGATTCGCCTAAGTCAGTGAATTCAAGGAAAGCTTCATGAGAACTGGTAGTGGCTTCGATCTGATCAGCTTCTCGATTAAATTGTTGTAATTCTAGACATTGTCGTATCCATTCTTCTTTTGCCATCCATTTGGCTGTTACCATTGGGTACAATCCATTTAATTTATCCAGACGTTCGCGTACATCTGTCAATGTTGTATTACGACGTAATAGTTCTCGACCGAGGTCTTCTACCTCCCGGAATCTGAAAGCAAAGAAAACTTAGCAGGCGTCACAGAGGAACTCTTTAAATCTAGGCGATGACTAGGGACTGATAGCCATACTCGTTTTCATTACTACTATTAAGAAATTTTTAAATAAAAAACTTAATTGTATAGTGCTAACAGTTACATACTCGTCTTCTTTGGTTCGTATTTCTTCTCCAAGTTCCATGTGCTGTTTCTTGAGTTGCTCGGCTGTGGCAACGTCTCTTACTGGCTCCTCGGCTTTCATTGTTTCTTGTATGTCTGTCGCCCAATTGATCAAGTTCTTCGAACTGTTCATAAATATCTGTTGGCCGACCGCATCTTCCAAACGAGATCGTCGTTCCTTGGCCTTCGTTTGGACTTTGTTCCACAGATCCTTGATCTCGGTTTGTCTCACATTGACGTTGTTACATTCGTGTGGGTATGAATTCTTAACGCTGTTGCCCAATAAATTCACTTTTCGTACCTGTGAAAATAAAATAGTATGAAAAACTAAAAATTTATTATTTTCTTTTATATTATTATGTGATGTCAAGTGCTAAAATTATTGTTAACCTTTTCTTCAACTGGTGCCAATTCTCGTTCCAAATGCTGGTGTCTCCTTTGCAGAGCCTGCACTGTTTTCAGATCAGGCCCTAATTCGGCTGTATCTAATTGGGTGATCTTTTCGAGCATCCAATCGTGAGCTTCGTCGCAAGTTCTGTTAAACAATTCAACGCTGGACGCACCCTCCAAGCTTTTTTCTTTTTGTGTTTTTAACCAATTCAAATGATCCCACAGCTGATGAATGTGCCTCTGCCTGGCTTTAACTTTATCTAGCTGACTATGACCTTGACGGACGAATTCGTCTACCGCTGCATCTATTGCCTCGACCCGTTTCCCGGAGGCTGACAGATCCGTTAGGAACTTCTCGTATTTTCTTCTCGCCGTCTCGACGTTATCGCGAGGATCGTCGACTCTTAACATCTTCTCTTTGTCTTTGATCCACTTTTCGAAGTCGTCGCACTCTCGGTAAAAGCCGTAAAGCCTGATCGCATCCTCCAGCAACGCGTGACGCTTCACCGCGAGTTCCTGTAACTCGCTGTAAGTGTCATTGATCTTCTTTTGTCGCTTTTCTACACTATCACCATCGCTCACCGCCTTTCGCTTGATCGGTTTCACGGTAGACTTGATGGATTTTAATCGCCGAACAGGTACCACTTGCTTCACCATCTTCGTTTTCTTCACACGCTGCGTGACTTTAACCTTTTCAGGTCTGCGTACTTGCACTTGCACGACCTTTGGCTCGATCTCGCGTACGTAATTAGCTGGCACGAATCCGTCCGTACCGTCAGCTTTTCTAACGCTCCACCAATCCGGATTCGTTTTGTTCAACAGAAACATAATTTCGCCCTTCGCCATGTGCATGCCTTGACCGTTAAATGGATATAGACTCTTTATTTGCGGTACTAGTCTATCCTCTTGAATGGTTTTCTGCTCGAGTCGTTCAATCACTTCGTCCACCCACTCGTCTTGCGGCACCAATCTAATCTCTTTGCTCCATTCTTCCTGCTCAAGTTCGGCGACTGGTTCCGGATCGGCGGACAATTCCAGGGTAGAGATGCCGGATTTGATGAGTTTCTCCGCCTGTGCGTTCAAGGATTGCACATCACCTTTGTAGGCATTTAGTTCACCCTCCAAATCTTTGTGCCTCTGCAACAAAGCTTGAGCGCTTGGTTCGTCCACCCCATAATCCTCGGAGGCCACTAGAGCCATTTTTTCGTTCATCCATGAATCCGCTTCGTTCGCGTCAGCATAAAATTGGAACGCTTCCGCCGCGTCATCCAATTGCTTCTTCCGCAATGCCGCCAGTTCTTCCAATACCCTCCAGTGTTCCTGCAGCGAGTCTATTCGATTTTGTATTTCCAATGCTGACGGGTGATTGTCAGTTATCAGCTTTCTACCGGCATCGCAAAGTTGCTCGGATTTCGGCCTACGCACTTTCATCTCATCCTGCAGAGCCTTATGTTTCTGCTGTAGCGATATCACGGCCCGCAAATCCTTCGCCGAAATACCAGCCTTACATATTCGTTGTTTTTCCACCAGCCACGACTCTTCATCCTCGTGATCTTGAAGGAAGTGGAAGAAATTTCTAGCGTCTTCTAACCGAGCCTTACGTTCTTTACTATTCTCCACGAGTTCGTCGTAAGCGCTATTTAATAACTCCAATTTCTGCTGCAGCAACGGCACCTCCTTGTTCTGCGGCTGTGCCAAGTGTTGAGCAGCTTGTCTGCCGAGCCGTCTTTGGCTTTCGCCTAAAGCCGTCACCTGTAGTTCCTGTAAGCTGTGTTTCTGCAGCAGATCTTCGACTCCGAGTAAATGCGGACCTACATCAATGCTTTGGAAGTTCAGTTGTAGCTCTTGAATGGAAGCCAACGTTGTATCGATTTCTCTCATTAAGGTCATTAATGAGCTTAGCGCGACCAGATTGGATTTGTGATGGTCAAGTAGAGCCAACAATTCTTTCCATCTCTGCAACACTTCTTGTTCTCTGTTACGGACTCTTTCTAAACCGTGATAATTCTCCCGCACTAATTCTTCGGACATGTTTGTCAGATCATGGAAGCGCTCTTCGCGTGCCAAGATATCAGCACTGATGGCTTCGTGCTTCTTCACCGTGGCATCTACTTGCGCTAGGTTGCTACCGTACCGAGGGTCCGTCAGGACTTGAATCATCTCTTTCAAGTAACCTTCCCTGAGCACGCTTTTTCTCTCGAATTTGTAATTCAGTTGCTCGAGCCTTTCTTGTCGTAACAACTCAGTTCTCAGGGCGACTTCACGGCGATGCTCCGCTCTCTCTAACTCTACCCAATTTCTCTCGATGTCGTGAATTAGCTGGCCCTCTTGTGGGGTGAATGCCGGTTGATTCAAAGATTTTAACCGCGTGTTTATGTGAAAGTATAACGCTTCTATCTCGGACCGTTCCTTGTACTTTGGCGGTTTCTCCACTGTTCGATATTGCTTGAAGGCTAACAGTTCCCGTTGAATACCTTCGAGCGAATTTGGGAAGCTGCGACTTTCCAAAACCTCGGTTTTCATCTTGATCCATTCCAACAGATCAGTCGTTAGTTGCTCGTAGTGGATCTTCATCTTGTCGGCGTCCATCATTTGGCCAACAATCTGTGAGAAAAAAGTCAAGATTTATAGTTGAGATATAAATGATTCTTAGATTCTTGAATTTGTAACCAAAAGATATTTTAATTGTAAAATATAATATATGTACATTTAAATTTTTAATTTGATTCTTAAAGATTTAAAAAAATTTTTATATTAAAAAAATTGTTGAAATTTTAGATTTATCAATTTTGATACAATTTTAACATTATCAGAAAGATACTTAAATTGTTAGATCAATATATTCTTAGATTTTCAAGTTACGATTTGCTTTTTACAATTTTATATACATCGAATGAGATTTTCAAATAGTCGTACATTCGCTATTCTTTTGCCGCTCTTTATTTCATTCTTCATCCTAGCGAATGTGTGATAATAAGATGCAACATAGGTGATAATGGATTTCTCGTCTGGCCTGGCTGTATCCACGTCTTCTGCGTCCAACAGCCGTGGAATGCCGAGTTCCGTATTAGCAACGTCGAAGGCACAATTGAGATTATCGATGTTCTTATTTTGCTGCAATTCCGACCAATTAACCAAGTCCGGCCTGTGAGCGTGTATGAGAGCGTTGAAACCAAGTCCATTTCTCCAGGAGCCTATTTGTATAATGTTTAAATATTTTAAATTTTTCTTACATATTTTTATATATACAATATTTAATTTTCTATAAAAAATAAATTTAACAAAATATAACATAATAATTCTTATTATACAATATAATTATTCTCAATTGTATTTCATAAATTTTTAAACGCTTAAGTTTAAAAATTCATGAGATACAATTGAGAACAGGGTGTAGTTTACAGCTTGGAAGATTCGCTTGCAACTTTATGCTAAATGTTTTTTATATTCATAAATATCACACGGTTTCCTCAAACATTTTTTGTGATATTCGAATAAAGTATTAAAGTGAGTATTCATGCTGCGTGATTGGATACGAGATAGGAAGATTTCGACTCACCGGTAAAATCCTGTATGTTAACACCAGGATAGCCATTTGTCTTTCTCTGGCACCAGAGTAACAGAGCATCTTTGGCAGACTTCTT
Organism: Solenopsis invicta; assembly: GCF_016802725.1. NCBI lineage: Eukaryota > Metazoa > Arthropoda > Insecta > Hymenoptera > Formicidae > Solenopsis > Solenopsis invicta. The sequence continues at coordinate 15,975,778 of NC_052673.1, forward strand.
CTCGCTGCTGTCGTTCTCCTCGTCCACATCGATTTCGATCTCTTGAATTTGGAACCTCAGAATTATAGTCCAGATAAGACCGAGGATCAATCTGGGATTACCATCCACGATATCCTCTGCACCAATACTCTCGAGGCGGACCTGGAAGAAAAAATGTAATCTTTGAAATTAGACGAGATGCATTAAAAGAAAATTGAAGAAGATAATGAATTTATGGCACAAGAAAGTTTTCTATGCGAAAATATGTTAATATTAAAAAATAGCGATTGGGATAACTATTCTGATAATATTTGTGCCTAATAAATAATATCAATACTTTCAAAAGTCAATGAAATTATGTTTTACATTCATGTCATAAGTGCAAAATGCCGCTGAGCCGGTAAAATGTCTTCCAACTAGACTTTCTTTTTCTCTCTCACGAATTATGCTAACACAGTAATTTTTCTAAGTTTCTCCGACTCAGGACTTCGTCGTTCCAACATGCTACGCTATGCTATGCGGCGAGATCTCGCAAGTTCTTTCGCGAAACTCATTGATCAACGAGTGAATAATGCGCCCGTATAATTATCCGACGACGTTTACATGCCGTTCGCACAATTATTCGCATTCCGATCTATTGCAACGTTCAAAGCAAGTTGCGTAAATGACAGGTTTTAATAACGGATGAGTAATTCGTAAAAATAGAAAATACACGTGGCGTAATCGCGGTTCTGAGACTTCTGAGTAATCTAGAATACCAAGGCGCTGCGTTGTAATGATCGTATAAAGTGTCGTCGAGAAAGCCGGCGTTTCATCGAGAAAGATATGTTTCTCGCGTGCCTTATTTATAGCGCTAATTAAGCTGATTAAACGCGTGTAGCGTGATGTCTCTTCCTTCTGAACTTTCTTCAATGTGTACATTTTACGCGCTACGGAACGAAATCCAATCCATTTAATAATTTTTCGATCGCTAAACGTTTGGACGATCAAATGAAAATCTCGAAACGTTAAAATATATAATTACATCAGACGCGTAAATCTTCATGGCGATGCGTTTGGTAATTGGTTGTCATTGCACGTGGCCCGACAGAAACGTACGTACAAACATCGGTACTTAATACTAGTCTCTCGTGAGATTCCTGTTAATTTTATACTGGAGTCATGGGCGCGCGCGGCAGTTATGAAATTCACCTCGGACCATTAATTTCGTAGCGCGTAAAATCCCGTTGAGAGCGTCGACTCGGCGGAAGTAATTATGCGACCGCGCCGCATAATGAATTACAACCGATGGGATTTAATAATTGCATTTTATTTCCGAGTGATCGGGCAGCATGCGGAGAAATCTTTTTTTAGCCTCTTTTCACCGCACGGCCTGCTTTCATGTTCCACGACTACGCGTGTCTCGTAATTATGTATAAAATAATAAAGCCGGTCGTTACATTAAGTCCGTAAAGCATGAATTAAGCGGAACGATGTCTCAGTTCTTCAACATGTAGCAATTGTCGTTCTCTGATATAAAATTCCACCTCATCGGCATGCAAAACAACTTGCAATTTATGAATCGAGCAGCAGCATATGGAAACTAGATGAAAAATAAGTTGTAAATACATTGGACAAAGATATATCCTAATTTAATCTTGACACTGAAGAGAGACCGAAGACGTTGGCTCCAAAGATGATAATTAATGGTCCGATTATTCCGCTCGTGAATCTCTTCGTGTCAGTAAAATTATTCTCGCGCGCATTCTACGCCCGGTGGCGACCGATTGCTGTGTGTCATTACATTACGGTTCACTCAAGCATAATAGGGTCTTATTGATAATGCAGCATTTGTTACTCCCAATCAACAGCAGCGACGGCAAGCAACCTACAAGTGCCGGGCCGTTATTGATAATCTCTTGTCGATGGTGAAAGTAGAGCGTTAGATCATTGGACGTCTGCGCCATTTATATGTTTGCCGATCGCTAATAATTCTGCGATCATAGTCAATGTGTTTTTAATGGTCGCCTTAACGCTCGCGGATGTAGACTCTGATGATATAATTGTAGGCTCGTAACGCGCTCGTATATACACGAGAAACATGTATGAAGATCACAGATTACTCTTGTAAACGCTTCCTCTTCGGAGAGCACCGTTTATTTTTATTTTTTTGTAGTTGCTGGATATCGCGATGTTATAGAGAAGTCATTAGAACACGTTTGAAGTAAAAGACATAATATTTCTTTTGTAGCGGTTTACACTTTTTTAATCACATTGAAAATGTTGCTTTAGCAATATCTCGGAAATTAAAATTTAAGAAACTTAAAAAAATAATATTTAATGAATTGTTCATAATAAAGAAAATTAGTGTTCTATATTATACTACATATAATATAATAATAATATTATCATAATTAACGAAATGTGCTCTAGATAAATATAAAGCCTTTGCAATACACGCATTAGAAACCTATTAAAAAAATTTTTTAATGTTACAGGAAATGCTCGGACCTTCTGGGGCAAGTTCACGTTTCATCACTGAAAGGGGTAAGTCGTCGACCTTTTATATTCTAACTCGGTACTCTCGGTCATAATTTCGCTCGCTTGCCGATATCGGTCGCGAAGTATCTCGACGGGATCGACAGTCTTGCTCATGCTTCTCGCCACGCTATTATAGTTAATCGCGGCGCACGCCGTCGACGGACATTTCCCGCGTGCGGCTGCGGCTGCTGCTGCTGCTGGAATGCAGTCCGATCACTTGTGCCGAGGGTTCTATCAAGGCCGCTGAGAAATGGAAATTATGGCGTTTGTCAGCCGGGGCGGCTGACAGCTCGCGGAATCCAAAACAAAGAGGACGCGTAGCATCACCGTTACGCGGCAACGTCTTCGCGGACGAAGTTAACGAGCCGAGTCTGGTCGAGACCGTCGAGTGCTGCTGGATCTCAACGTCATCTCGGTCGACCAGACCGGACTTCCTCATCTCCCGCAGGCTTCTTCAGCCACGTGCTCATCTCGGTTTATTTCGCGGCAACCCGCGAACGCCAGATGTCCCGAGCGGGGCGGTTACCACCTCGGAGACTCGGTTATCATTTAACTCGATTTTCTTTTAGCTCTCTCTCAAGCTGTGAAACGTGAAATAGACTTGAATCATACGTCGTGTATATTATCCACTACCGCGTGTAGATGAGAAAATAATGCAAAAAAGCTGGTTAAGTCCAATTAGTTTAATTAGATTATCGATAAAAATTTAGCTCCATGTTTCATCCAAGCAAGGCATTGAATATTTCTATATAGAAGAAAGAGATTATCATTAGCATTTCTTGCCTCATATTTATCACGTGCTGCTTAACATTTATATCTTATGTGACTACATTAATGACACAGAGATATTAATGACCTTATCTCCCAGTTGAGAGTTTCAATATATAACAAGAACGATATGTTCAACTTTTCGTTAATCACCTCGTATTCGATATATCATCAAGACGCAGAAAGAACATTTTTAAACATTGTCTCGTTCCTAACGATTACTGTTACTTGTGATGAATATACCTTATGCCTTCTCAAAGAATGCATTTGTATGCGCCTTCTTTCACGGCGCAAGACAGTCCTCTCGGCGAGACAAATAGCGAACAAGGTACATTAGGTTGAGCAGGCGCGCGCGGAATGTCGCAACCGATTTATTGTATCTAAAAAAAAAGTTCAACCCTTCCGGCGTGATTCATCGCATGTGATAACGGGACAGGACGCACGACTAATGATCTACTTAGGCTAAGCCGCATGGCGGGAACGCGGGGGCAAGCGTATTCCCGTCGCTGTCACCGTGCAATTTGCAGCTACCGCGCGCATTATGCACCTCGTCCGTAATAACAGCGAACGGATAATATATCTACGAGCAGTATCCACTCGATAATGATAGTGCGACGCTCCGGCGTAACGATGTGCGACATACGCGCGCCGACCGAACGGTCGTCAGCTCGATCAGCTGATCGTGTGCCCCTCCTTCCCTCTTCCTTGTCATTAACTTTGGAATTCTAATGCAATGTCAACGATACGCGATGCGGCGCGAGCGATACCGCTGTTCAACGGTGCATCGCGAGCTGAAATGCAACTCCCGAGCGAAATGCAGCTCGGCGAAGAAGCTTACACAATGCAAATCTGCCGCTGCAGAGTGACTCGCGAACGATTTCGCGAACAAAATGCAACAGAATGTAAATTGAATCGCGCGAAATTCTTATGAGATGCAATTTCTTATAGAATGCATATGAAAACAAGATTGTATCAAGATGTGGAATGAAATAGATTTTAATTATACTTCGTATATCATTTCGTGGATCTTTGTCAAATTATTATTTTTTCTTTTTTTTTTAGAAATGTTTTTCTCAAAACAATAGCGTATATCAGGGAACTTCATCTGAGACAAATAGCTTTTTTCTACTGCGGCATAATCATGCGATGCAGCGAAGCGTGTTAATTACAGAATATTAATTTTGAAGCGCAGTTGGATGTTTTCTTGCGCAGTTAAATTTTCTCCGTGTAAAAAACTTATTATTATAAAATAAAACATTATACGCATTCAAGGGTTATTTGCAAAAATATTACTTGAATGTATTCTACATTGCATTGTATATAAATAAAGTACATGTCGCATCGATACGAATATAAGTGCATCGTACATATCGCAGATACATAAATATAACATGCATAAATATTGCGATAAGAGAACGAAGAAACCGTAATATTTGGGCGCACATTCAATCTTAATACAATCTGTATCATACGGCACAAAGTATTCGGGCGTTGAATGTCATGAAACGAACGATGAAATTAAATCTCGAGCCCAAGTGTAAGCGAAAACCGCCACGTGCACGTTTAACCGTTCCATCGCATTCACCATACGCGACGAAGTCGTACTCGGCGAATGGCGATTCGCGAAATTAAACGCGAGGTATTTTTAAACGTCTACACGGAGTCTCTGAGAAATCTTGCGAGAAATGGATAGAATAAATATAGCACAGTCGTGACACCAAGCCACTAAGCGGCACGTTAAAGAAAACTGCCTTTGATGAAATAATTGACTCTCCGTTTTACGACGAAGGCCGGCGTCGGGGAACTTATTTCCGATGCACTCATCGTTACAAATATAGCTACCGCAACGTTCATCGTTTCTGCGTTAGCTCGTGCAATTGAAAAGTCATTAAAGTTACAGGCATACTCCGGAGATAAACACTTTTTGCAACACTCGCGATAGTGCAATTAATAATCTTTCCAACTTCTAAACGACCAACGACAGGATAGATTGAAATTTTCCAATGAATCTCTCTCGTCGCATTTTAATCTTTACAATAACGTAAACACAGTCCGTTAGTCAACGAAGACTGGGGACAGGCATTAAAGGGGGGCACTAAGACGGGCAGTACCACCTTCGAATTTTCGCCACGCCGAGGCGCGTGCACTCACGTTGCAAGTCGAGTTTCAGCGGCACATGAATAATGAATGAGCGCCGAGGTTGCATAGCAAAACGCCGGAGAACGCAATACTGTTATGCGTCGTCAGCTAAAATGCGGGATACGGTTGAAACTCGTGCAGGGAGACACACACACATACGCACACACGGCGTCGATAACGGGCAACGGCGTTAAATAACTCAACCGATTTGGGGGAGAGGAGTTCTCCGCGGCGACGGTGATCGCTTTTTGCACGTTGCGCATGGACCCGACCGCAATTTGCGTGGTTTTAAAGCGCCTCAAGCGCCTCTCGCGCGGCTCCCCTAATTGAGGTATTGTGCTGAAGCGTGCCCGATCGAGTAGATTAAATTTTCGAGTCTCGACCCCGCCGTCCGTCGCCGCGCAATGAAATACGATCTCCTCAATTGATAATTGCATAATGCGCGAGCTGGGCGTTTTACATGAGCAGCATTACAGAGAGCGCCAAGTCGTTACATGGTCCAGCGAGGTGCACGGTGGTCTCAACCAAATCGAGTCACTTTAGACGGGAGAAAGCTTAGCAGAGAGAGAGAGAGAGAGAGAGAGAGAGAGAGATTTAACGTTGTATTTCAACAAGATTTCGAAAATCGTATACCTCAACAAGAATCCAACTGATTTGATTGTGGGATTAATACCGAATAACAATGATCACGAAGATTACAGTCTTCGTGGTCATCGTATGAATCTTGGAGTCGAACGTGACTTTCTGCCCGTAAGCGAAGCGGAACGGAAAAGCGCGTCTCTCCGATTCACAGTTACTCGCGGAAGAAATAGAATTTATCGGCGTCGTCCGTGTCAAGGAATGCATCCGCGTGGCGCGATTCCATACGAGCTAATAGAAACATTCGCGGGAATTAATTTCACGAGGGGTTGCGGTAACGCGGTCAGTCGCGAGGTTCGTAAAACGTCGGCGGAACGGGGATAGCAATTCTAATGCATTTACCGTGGAATGCGACTCCTACGTATGGACATTCACTGGTTCGGTGCGCCTTAAGCATACCCGCTCGGCCGTGCTTGCTTCTCGAAGACAGTAACTGCACCGTGGAAATGCAACGCAGCGTTCATAAGATGACGCGGTTCATAAGATAACTCGACTCTTCATTCGATATGGTAGCAAATTCGCAATCTGCCGTCAATAGATTCTCCTCCGTCTCATTCTCTTTCCGTGTAATTTATATTTTATTTTTCTAAAAACCTTCCGATAAACTCTATTCTTTCGAACGGACGCTAATGAACTAAGCTGTTTTTTATTTCTTCTCACGACCAAAAGTGGCGCTGATTTTCGCCAATTTTTCAGGCAGGTAGGTAAAGGAAAGAAATATCTACTAATCTCTTCTGTAGGTTTCGATTACACAAACAGTAAAAAAAAAGGGATCTAGAACCTAATCGTTTAATAATGTAACAATTCGAGCGCACTCTTTTAGGATAAGACTAACAAAAAGGGGATAACGAAATTAGGATTATTTAGTCCATTCGCAAGAATTCTGTTGGGAAAGTGCTGGCAGGGACAGGTCGGGGGCCGCGTAGCGGTTTTCCTACGGCAGCTGACCGTGCATTCTTGGCAGGGTTGCGGAATGTCGATCGCAGGCACGCGGGAATGACATCTGAAAAAGGAAACCCCTCCCGCTCCTAACTCACCGGCGACGTTCAGCTACGAGATTCTCGGTGTGTTTCGTCACCGTTTCGAGAAAACGCGCGGAATTAATCCCGCGGAACTCTCGGCCGCTCCGTCTAAGTGGGTTAATGAAGCTCTCGGAGCGAGGTTTCTGACGATCGCGCCGTAACTTCGATATGTGTGCCGGGTATTGGATTTATGCTACAATAAAGTGCGAGGTAATAAAAAAGCCGATTACGTTGCTATCTTTCGTTCTATCACAGCGCGCCTCCGTTGAAGAAATCTCATGAGCATCGTAAACATCGCGTCGAATTGCCGAGAGAAAAGTGACACGACTCTACCTGATTGGTATCGCTCGAATAATTAAGTTGTTCCTTCGGAATTAATTCAGTCAAAGAACTCATTTAAGATAATTATTATTATTGTATATCTGTTATTACTATCACTTTTCGTTTCCCTCGAAATTAAGATATGTATTTATTCGTGATAGAAATAATCCAACTGTATACAGTGATAGAGAGATCGTACAAAACTTTTTATAAGAAAGAAGGTGTAACGAAGAATTAAGTAGGTAAGAAGATTGTCAAACAAAAATACGAATATTTAATAATTGTCAATAATTATCAAGTATTTAATAATTGTATTATCAGAGTTTTCATCAGAGTCTTCAAGATATAAAAAAAATGCAATGAAAATATTCCTGGGTTCTGTCAAGAGAGTAATCAACTACACGTTTCTTCTCTCAAATTGAATAACTGGGGGAGAAGCCCATCCGGCGCGGCGGCTGCTTCGAGACATCCTTGACGACGGATGTCTCGCGTTAGCATACTCCGCCGGTGAGTTCGGATGTCATTCAAGTCTCAGAGCGCGCACGTGCACGCCATCGGCTTTCGCGCTTTCCGTGAATGGTTATGGAGTACAAGGTTGAGCAACGTGTCCGCCTGCGACGGTCGAAGGATGATGATGCAGTCGCGGGGATGTTGCGGGCAGAGGGGTGCTCAAGGTGGGGCCCGTTAGAAGAGACGTCCCTCGGATTTTACGGCCGTATCTCATCCTTACGGGGCCCGTTGCTCATCTCGTAAAGACTCACGAGAGTCGATGGGTGCAGTTTCTAGCAAAGGGAGGGGGAGAAAGAGAAAGAGAGAAATAGTAATGGTGTTGGAATCGTAAAATCGGGGAAACCCTGCGGGCGAGCGCAGTCGATGATGCCATTGAACGAGGACACGTAGAAAGCTTTCTCTGCGACGACGCGTTTCAAAGAGAAACGTGGGAAGCCCGCGTGCAGTGTACCACGAGAAAAAGGAAGCGAAACATATGCAAATTTGCGATATCGATCGTCCAACATCTCTCAAAGAGATGTTTGCCGGCGGCTGAACATCTCATGGGATCCTGGAAGTCTCGATCGCACGTCACTCCATCGATTCATCTATCTCTCTTTAGACCCTCTTTAATGTCTTTCATCTCTTCGTGATCTTAGTTCTCTCGTGTTTCACTTTATCGATAAGCGTATGCAGATAATAATTCGTAAGAATACGCTAGCGCGAAATGCCAGATCGAACGTCAACGTAATCGCAAAGATAATGAATTGTCCGTCTTATATTTCTCCCTTTGACGCATTCAACCAGTTATTATTTACGTTAATCTCGAAAATAACAATCGCCTAATCTAATTGGGGCAGTTTAATATTTCCGAGGTCAGTTAACTGTTATCAAGGATGAAGCCAACAAAACCAATCACATAATATTATGTAAATACAGTTTTCTATTAATAATTTATATTTGCTCCGATGGATGGTTGCAATTTGACAAGTGCAAATTTTGAAAAAAACATTATGTTAATTTATATTTTTATCTGCAGCGACATTTGACATCTCCATTATTTACAGACAAAACATATTGCCTGGGAAAAAGAGATCCTATTTATTTATTCTGAAGATGTACGGTGCAAGGCGAACACGAATATTTATTATCATAATGCGGCGGTAGCGTTGTACGAACGACGTTATTTCAGGGAATATGGTAGTCATGTGTTTCCGATTAATCCTGTTTCATCGAAGTTTCATAAACAGCGGCAAAAACGGTTTCGTACGATTCATCGCTCTCTTCCGTCTTCGTGGTAATTCTTGTGAATCATCGCTATCGGAAGTCGATAATCGTACGTCGATTACGGTATGCTCAGAGAATATATAACTATATAATAACTATATAATATCTAATTATATAGAAAGGAGTTCGCTCTAGATCTGGTTCTTTTAATCCTTCTGCATCCAACGTTTCTCAATCGCAATCGTGAATCAAACGCATGCGACCGGACAGCAACGGAAATCAAATCTGTCTGTCGTGCATACTCCACGCGGATCATCACGCGGAATTAACGTAATCACGGGTTTCGGATGGTACTTTGGAACGGCGCTCTTAATTTGCGTGATTTGATTCTGTGGGAACGACGCGCGCGTAGAGGATACGTAAGGACGAGGCCGAGTTCACGCCGAACGCGCAATTTGCAGGATAAAAGGGCAAAAGGCTAGCTATCGAAATCTTCTTTGGGTACATGGCGCGCTGATCGGCGATAACACATATTTGCGATAATTGACTGTCGATTACTCTCCGCTTGCCTTGTGTTTCAATTTGTTGCTCTTGCCCTATCAGACACACTGTATTGGATTATTGCGCAAAACTGTGAAGCTAAGGTATGCTAGGTAATTGGTCTCCGCTTTTTTCAATTTTTGTGATTTTGTAAAAAAAAAAAAAAAATAATTACAGTTCTGGAAATAATTGCAATTGAGAAATTCGATAATAATAATCTGTTTCACATTTTTTAATTTTTACAAATAAATGTACTTTGCACATTTTAAGATAATAACCATGTTTAAGATAATCATTTATTTTCTGAAGCTTTTAAAGTATTACAATTGAAATTATTATCGCTTTAAATTATTATTGCAGTAAACTTGTTAATTTGATAAGATATAAGAGAAAGTGCCATTTCTAGATTAAAATGGATCTTAGTGCTTAATAACTTTCATATCGATTATTAAATATATTTTTCAGATATAAATTGCATGCTGATGTGATTCGTGAACATAAAACGCAGTCATAAACTGAAACTAGAATAATATCTCAAATTAAATCGAGTAATTTCAATTTTTCAAAATTTCTAACTTTATGTTTTAGTTTTACTGAAAATTGAAATTGTGTCGCGGTTTCCTCCATTTTATTATGTTTGCGCTTCTCTGGTTGACTATCACATTTTGCGCATAGATAACACTATCTACAGGTTATTAAATACGTGCACGTATATTATTCGATAAGGCGTTAAATCGGGCAAACAACAATCTTCTCTTATTATCGTCGCGATGGCAATATTCATTTTTTATTGATAGTTTTCAATGCAACCGTTCCAGTTTTGTCACGTCATTCTGATTTCCTATCAGAATAATTTTTTAATAGAACTCGTTTACTTACGCGCCGTACTTTCACCTGCGTTTTTTTTTTTACAGTGTTCGCTATCAGTGAGTTATTTTATCCAATTTTTTTGAGTTGATGCTGCATCATGCTTTATCTCTCGTAGCAGTCTTACAATTTTTATTCCAATCAAATGAAAAGAATTAGAATTATTCCAATCCTTTCCATTTATTTATAGTATTCATCTTTGGGCCAAAAATTTCTGTAGCTACCATCAGGATTACAAGATGTTAAATAATCGTATTGACATTAATAATAAATTACATCGGGTGCACTTGATATTACGAGAATGACCGATTGGCACGTATAGTGATCAATCAAATCTTTCTTAGTAGGAATTATTACTTCTTACGTGTTCGACTACGTGTCGTTATTAATGTGTATGTTCTTCGTAATATCCATCACGATCAAGACTTTAGAGAGGATTCTTCAGAGGAGGTCGACCGGCTCTTTTTCAAGCGCCATTATCTAACACGCAAGGATCGATCGATTGTCTCGTTCCTCGACTACTGAAAACACTTTGCGTTTCCTTGGCGGATTTTTATGGGATAATGCCTCGGGTTACGACATCCTACACCAACGTCGATCAATCGTATAATTGCATATAATTTTCATATTACGTATTTTTATCGATGATAAAAACGTGATATGGTTCGTGCAAAAAAATACGTTGGAATTTTTAAATTTAGTGAAATATTTAGCGATTAATCTCGCTGATAAATTCTTAACGATAATGGAGCAAGATGTATTAATTGATATATATATATTAATTAATGTATTTTACAAGAAAAATTTTAAATCAAGTTAATAATAATAAATAACACGAAATAGAAGATAAATTAAGAGCCCTAAATTTTTTTTCCAACTCATTGTCAAATAACAATTCTATTCTGCATTAGGAAATTCGTATAATAATTAAATTAAATTTGAGATACAATCGGTATATCGATAACCAGGTATTGAAGTAAAATTGATTTTCCTTTGGATTTGTTGTATTTGTCTTTGATCATCAGCTTTCAACTGCGATGACGTTTCGTCAAGGTGAAAAGACATAACTGACGCAGTTCAGACGAGGTCGGGCTCTAAACAGTTCTAAACGCTATTGTCTAACACGCGAAGATCAGCATAGGTCGTCTGCAGGTATAAGAAAATAGTACAATAGACCACGTTAGGAGAATGAAGCCTGAGGGGGTAGCAGGAAATTGCGGTTTATAGCAACGTGTTCGAAGCTTAAATCAGACAACAGGGAGAACCACCGCAAATAAGATATCACCGCAAATAAGATATCGAGGATGTAATCTTCACGAGGATATCCCCATGCATACATTAATAAAAATGGCAGAACAATGCCAATTACAATCAGTTCATACAATACGGTCAATCATTTTAGTAACGAGCAAAACGGGAAAGAAACTGATATTCAAAATCACGATTCCCTCTCAATATGGCCATCGCTTCGCTCCTTTCTCTCTCCCTCTCTCTCTCTCTCTCTCTCTCTCTCTCTCTCTCTCTCTGACTTCGTACCCTTTGGCTAAATAGGTACCTTCGTGTGCTCCCTCTTGTTGTGTTCTTCTGTCTATGGCGGTGCCGTCTGGTTTCATTTCACATCTGCAAGGCCTCGCGACGGTCTAGCAAGTTTTGCCTGCCGGTCGCTGACCTCCAGCTCTCGTCCTTCTTCCTCCCTCGTCCTCCATCGACTACCCCGCGCTCTTGTCTTTCCCGTTCTTCCTCCTCGTCTTCTTCCTCCTCGACTCTTATCGAGCTCGTGTCTTCCTCGTCTCACACTCACTTGCATCTTCTTGTCCTCCCTTCCGATTTATGGGTCGCCGAAAATTGGCCGAAAAGGAGCAGGAAAAATCAGAGAGAGAGTCCGACCTTCTTCCTCTTCTTTCTTCTCTTCTACATTTTCGACTTCAGCTCTCTTTCTCGCTCCTATTCGTGCGGATTTCCTGCGTGTGCGTGCAACGCGCGCCGACTGCTTCGCGCGAGGGGTCGTCTGTTCTCGGAACGTCCAACGGATACCTCCCTAATTACTTCGGGGTTGGATTCCTGTGGGTGCCTGAAAAGAGCCCCTGGGCGAGACACAGGAACCGTGACGCCACGACGCCGCGCTCCTAGCGAGCCTCTCGAAAATTCCAAACCTCTGCTCTTCTCTTCGTCGTCTTCACGATTCGTTCTTTTAGAACAACTCTGTACTTTGCGATACGACAAGTGACGCTAAGTGCCATAAGTGTCCAGACATTGATCGAGCGTTCTCTTAATATTCTGCAGTTCTTCTCGATGTAACACGTTTTATGTTATAATCTTAATGCACGCGTGCGTATTGCCATTTTATTTGATATTCTCACGTTTCTTCACTCTTGCATCTCGTTCATTTAAAGGTTCTCATTGATTTTACGACGGTATAATATGAATTCTCAGATTCACTCGAAGGAAAACTTAGACAGGTATTACGAGCACGATGCTAATTCTGCCATAACGAGAGCTCATTATTGGAATCATTATCTTACGTTCGCCTACTACCAGCATCATTATGTTACGACACTGTGTGCGAGAGGCAAGAAGAAACTCGCGCCAGATCGTGACTTTTCTCTCGATCGAAAACACGAAAACACGAGCGTTTCATCGATTTTGCCATATTATGAAAATCTCTTTGACTTTCTCTGTAAATGCTTAAACTTAAAGAATTATCGATACTTTTTTCGATATGTACAGGTATAAACGCTCCAAATAAATTATTTTCTTTAAAATAGAGTATCCGACTCTTTTTTTAATCGTAATCTCAATTACTGCTGGTGAAAAATATGAGTTTCTCGTTCGATGCCGCGTTAACTTGATATCGGAAGCAAATCGTTGGAAGCGAAGCGTCGGAGCATCCTTAGGCGAAAGCGAGGAAGGATTCGCTCAAGTACGCACTCGCCCGCGGAATGTTTGCTCGTAACGGACGGCATGCGGCATCGCCGTATCATCCGCCAGAAATAACTCTCGTGTCCTTTTTCGAGGTATCCGCGGTGGGAGGTGAGATCGTCACCGTAAAGACAAGTCGCGCGATAAGACGCATGATCGATTCGTGCGGCGCTCGAATGCACGAACCAAATTTGACATGCGCTCGCGGGCGTGGCCACCGGCGCGGCCTTTATTTAATCCTTTCGCGTCTAATGGCTTTTGTAAGCGCCTTTCCTTTCGCGGGGATATAAAGGCCGAACTGAGAAGAATAACGGTCGCCACGACGCCAAGTTTCTTGAGTTATTGCTGGCAATTAAAACGTTTCGGCGAATCAAGGAGATACGAACGAGCAATAGAGGCCCGTATTCCAATTAACTTTAAAATGTGTTTCACTTTAATTTTACTTCAAAGCGCAAGAATTACAATTGGAATGTTTTCTCGGTGAAGAGCAATAATTTCAAAACATAGATTATTATGATTAATCTCGTATTTAGATCTATTGTCTATATATTAATTTTATTATAAATTTTGATATAAAAATGTGTAAAGTCACATTTTAATTTTTCCGAAAAAGAATCGCGAAAGACAGAACTTTGCCATGCAGAAACTTACTAACAAAGTCATTAAAAACTTGTTTTCGCTATAATTAGGTTATTTGAAACTTATAAAATAGGTTACAAAAATATGCTAGTTTTTGCCGGTTATATGAGTATAGAGAAGCGCAACTCGCGTCGCTGGCGCGCGTAAGACCGTTAAGGTAGAAGTAAGTGAATGCCCAAACGTGGCTTTTCCTCCGTTCACCAAATGGGGGAAACGAGAAACCGGTGAAAATCGTCTTTTGCATCGCGCGTGCAACGATGTACCGTTCGATTCGCCGATCGGAGTTGCAAAAAGTTGCGCCGCGGAAACACGCACCGCTCGTCCTACCATGATGGTCTTCGACGTCAAGACACGGCGGTAAACGGCGTCATGCATTATTTAGCAAACGCCATGGATCACTGCTCGCAAATGCAGTCGCATTCCGCCCACCGAAATTATGCGAATTGCTCGCATAAATGATCTGACAAGAAAGAGGCCTTTTCAGCTCGTAACGTTATGGTGAAAAGACTTCGGCGTGCCTAAATTAAGCCTTTATTGCCGTGACGTGACAGTTTTTCCGAGTACACATCCGTAGTATCATCCTTGAAGTTTTTAACTCACTGAGAATTTTTTTTCATGTATTGCGGCCGCGTAAAATAACTCGACAACTTGACAATTAAGTTATTAAATTACGTCGCGCGATTTATCGCACAAACGACATCGTTACGAAAGGATAAAGTTCAAAACGTGATTTTTTTTTTTCTAAACTGTGGAGGGCCTTCACGAATTGTCTTGAAGGTTCCCTCGAAAAATGAAGTCTTCTCTTTGAACGGATAACGATGTCGCATGCTGGGCGCCTTATATGCGAAGGACAATGAGTTTTTCATCGCATGCGATCGACGCACACGGCCGTTGTATGAGCCACGACGATTTAACGCACGACTTCATAACGATGCCTAACGATTACGTCCGTATTACCGCGGTACCGATAAAACACGTACTTGCACAGTAAAAAGTATACGGCCGAGCATCACGATCATTTCACCGCTGAAATATGTTTCCGTAAACGGTAACGCTACGTTAAGGCTGTATCGCGCGCGTTGCAGCGATCGGAATCTCACAATTTGTACACATTTATACACGGACGATGGAAAAGCACTTCATCTCTTTCCTCATCAATCTAGTTAATTCTTAATTGGATAATAATTATTTAGCTGTTATACACGTCGAAAATGATCATCGAGCAATCCGTTCCGTTTAATTCGACGCCAGCACCGTTCATCGTAAACTCCACCTGCGAATGGCCCAAGTTCACAGAAATAGTTATTTGCTGAAGCTACCGAGAACCGTTATCGCGCGCTCGCTCTCTCGCCTTATCTCATGTAAAAAATCTATGAATCGTCTAAACTTAATGATGCCACTCTAAAACAAATACTTAAATACGCCTCGGCATTCCGCGTATTCAGCGATATTTTTTTTCGAGCAAACTTCCGCGCTCCAGTAGGCATCGGCGCGCCGCCGCCGCGCCGCAACGAAGCCCGGTAAGTGTAAACTCCCCGTGAATGGCCTCTTATACTTCGTGGCTTATGACATAATAGTTTCACTGCGCCGGGCGCGTATACGCCGAGGTGGAGCCTGCGGAAGCGGACGAGAGAGAAGGAGAGCAGCGTGAAACTTAAAGCCGCGCAACGTAAGACGAGAGCGCGGGCGGAGGCATTGACCAGGCCAGGTGATGCGTCGGCGTTCGTATCGGCGAGGCCCGTCGTCGGCTCCAAAGAGACCAACAGGAATCACGCGGTGGCCCCGATCCTCCGTTACCGGAAGCGACGCGTCGCACATCATATTTCTTCAACCGCCTCGTCCGCAAACCCGCCCGCAACGATCCGCCCGTGGCTCTCTAATCAGTCAGATCTAGAATTTCTTACGGCTTCGCCGATAGACAACGTGTACTGACGCGTCTGGACTACCAGAGAGCTAGGAAATGACGACTAGAATGCTGTTAGATTAATCATTCGAGTGATTCTTTTTCACGTTAATACGATGTGATGATACCTGGTGATTACGAATGTATGCGAGTCATTGGCAAATCTATTTAGATCACCACGACGAATTGGACATCAGTATTTAATACCGCAATACTGGTATCTTGCATCTTTAAATTAGCGCTCATTTAAATTGTATAATAAGTTGTGCTGGACAAAAAAAAATTTTTTTTTCATGCACTCTATCTCTTTAGAACATTTGCATCGAAATGTATAACGTTACGGTGATCTATGGCTCAACAGAGAAATTACGAGCGGGACCTAACGGGCTCGCTTGTTGCCCCGCTAATTTATCCGACACTCGACTTCGCCTGGAAGCTCTTTTTCGGGACCTTTATTTATTTCTCGGCGAACAAAATTGTTCGCGCGTCGAACACGCGCAACCGCACCGGGCCGTGCAGTTGGTCGTTCGTTCTTGAGAGGATTTCGAGAGTGAGCAACGTTCGGAGAAACACACACTCGAGACCCCGAAAGATGGAGAAAGAGTGACAGAGAGAGAGAGAGAGAGAGAGAGAGAGAGAGAGAGAGAGGAAGAGAGAAAAGAAGGGGCATCATGCTCTCGGGAATATGTATTACCTTGGTATGAAGGAACGCCAGGGATTTGTTCACGTTCTCGATTTTGTGAACTCGCATGCGCCCGTTGTTGGGCTTGGCCAATCGCTCGCCGGAGATGATCTCCAATAGTTTGAGTAGTTTCTTGCCATCTGCCAGATCGGTGAACAGATCGTCCACCTCCATACGCGCCTGGAAAGTCAGATTGAGTTTCGATGTAACTCAATTCGAAAGGATAATGTGCGCGGAGAGAGATTAATTATTATTCATCGAAAACAATTTCATGTACCAAGATTAATTAATACAGAAAAATATTGTAAATATTGTCACTACAAGTATATTTTGGAAAGATAGATGTGATATTTCATATCTGAATAAATTTTTATTTCTCGCAATATTTTTTCTTGCTAAATTTTTAATTATTTAACGTGTAGTTGGACGCGTTACCTTCAGCAGAAACGAATTGATCCATTTTGTGAACGTCTTCTTCTGGATGTGAAGACGTTCTTCTTGCAGGGCCTTAATGCGGCCCTGCTCGAACTTGAGAACGTCTTCCCTCTGAGTCATTCTCTTTTGTATCTGCGCACCGCCCCTGTATCTGTCGACTCTCGGTGACGGAAATGTGGGGGCGTATTCGAGATTACGGGTCCTTTCTCGGGGTGCGGCGCCAGGCCCAGCGCCGGGCACATACTGCGCCCCTGAAACAGAAATCGTCCGCTTTTGGAAACCCGTTCTGTTACCGTAAACGTGGCGTAAACACAAGATACGCGAGACGGAAGTACAGCCATAAATGTTCTCCAGATGAAACCTCGTGCGCGATTAGCATCTGTGACATTTCCTTTCTTAGTAAGCACGTGCTAGAAAATTTCTTTTTCGCAAGTCCTTTAGTTTCAGATAAGAATTAATTAGCGACGAATAATGAAATCAAGATACAACGGATAGTTTTAGAATAGAGTCATTTTGGACAACTAAGATTCTTCAAATCAGAATTTTGCTATTACTAGCAGCAAAAATCAATTAATTTTTAATAAAGCAATATTTTTTTCCCACAATTGAGAAATTAAGTGATTTTTTTTTAATATTAATTTTAACAGTTTGTATAATGCAAATTTTTCATATTGTTAAGAAAATCGCATCAACAATCGTTTCATTAATTTCTATTCCACGTTCCAATTCGAATGACAGGCATCTATTTATGAAAGTTATCGATCGTTGATTCGCATACACGGTAATACTTTAATTGAAATCGAGAAGCAAAGATTCGTACACATAAATAGCTTCTGTAACTTATGATCTTTCATTATTTTGACATGGAATGTACCAACATCTGACCTATTGTCAATTCATCATGATGTATTGAATCATGATAAGAAACTATTTATCTCTCGATAGAATTTGACCTCAGATTCAAGCTACGGTATGCTTTTTCTATTATCAATAAAAAATACAGCAAAACGTCTAAAAGACATCTAAATATATGTGACGAGATATAGTGCAGATAAAAGATATTTTATCGAAACATATCTCTCTTAAATGGTTCAATAGATTTTTATTAACAACTGTACTTATTCAGCGTTTTTCGAAGCAGCTCACATCTAAAATAACTAGAAGCGAAAGAGACATCCGTCGCGTATCATCTTTCCAATATTTACGGGAGAACGCGATAAGACATATCTCGTAAAATAGGGTGATAGGAAATATCATAGGCGTGGATATTGCATTAGGATGAGAGTGCACCGCGGCTTTTCGCGCGCGGGAGAAAGGAACAACGGCCATCCTTCTCGGGAAGATTAACGAGTTGTGATAACTTTTACGAGTGGCAGTATTTACGCAGCAGGCAGATAAACGGCGAATCGAAGCTCGTACGGAGCTCATACGAACATTCGAGGCGGGCGTGTGTGAAAATATTCGCGACGACCTTAATCTGAATTTACGGGATTACCGTGGGTTAAATTAATCGAGAATAGCGTTAGCCGCAAATATTGAAAATTACGATTTGTCGGAGGACAGGGCGATAAATTTAGGCGGGGATGACCGCATACCATGAATTAACTTCTTTACGATGACGGGGCTTCACCATAAATATCGCGTTTCTGTCGCGAACAAAATACCTGTTACGCTGTATCTCGAGTGCTAATGAGAATGAATTAATGCATTTGTCATTTCGATAGAATTAACGACGATTTTTATGCCCGGGACGATTTAGATTCAAATCAATTAGAATGATTCTTACTCCGTTTATTCCGTTCTAGAGGTTTATAGACTGTGTTACCTTGATAAAATGTATGTCTTGAATATTAGAAAACGATAAAAAGTGTCTCGATTGGTTCAATTGGTTCTCGCTACGTGTAACGAAGCACGCTCAGTTAAAAGCTACGACGTTTCAGCGTAAAGTTAAACAAACGTCGAAACGGAAGAATACTACGTACCGTATTTAATTATTCCCGAGGTTATTCGAGAACGCCGATGCGAAACTAACATTTCATGCGCGACAAGCCAATAATAAGAGCAAGTGCACAAACGACAGCCGTGGCAGGGCGACTCGTTTCTTGCTGGGCGTTCGTGACTCGGCGGGATTATTGTCCTCGCTTATTGTCACTCCGGCTAATACTACGTATAGACGCTGTCGTAAATTTTTTCGAGCCTCTAAAAGGACGCGCCAGCACGAACGTGAGCACGAGCGCAAATTGGCCCGGCGAGCGCAAAAGGGGCGCACGAAAAAAAAAAAAAAGCACGCGCAACTTTGAAGTGTCAATTATGACTGCTGCGTGTATGCAACTGCACGTGCACGACGTTAGTTAGTGTACACGTGCATGCGTGCGTGCGTGCGTGCATTTGTAGCGATTTAACGCTAGATCGCCAAATATTCTTCAAAGCGCTGTCAGTTTGTCGAAGGAGTCGTTCTCATTCATGTCCGCGTATCTTCTGCATTTTTTATGGACTTTTAATTAAGTTTAAATTGCAAACAGAGATCATTTAAAGTTAAGTTCAAAATTGAGAGTCGAGAATTGAGATTTAAAAATTTATGCAATGTGTTAGCTTATATTCTATTTTGTAACAATAATGTGAGTTATTAATTATCGATAAGTATCTTTAACTCCTATGTAACGTAACACAAAGTTTAATAGATATCTAAATTTTTTATCTGTTATAAATAAATTCAGTAACTGTATGTTTCTCAATAATTCGTGTAATTACATTTTTTATGATAATTCTTCGTACATGAAAAAGAGAGTGTGAGAGAGAGAAAGAGATCTGAATCGATAGATAATCCACAATCATGTCAATGTTAATCGAAAATCAATTCTCAAGTTGATATTACCGATGCCAATTACTAGAGAAAGGTATTAGAAAGTTCGCTAATAGAAAATCGTGAACGTGTGGCTTGTACTTCCCGCGAGGGGACGACGACACGTATTCGGAGGATCAAGGACGTGCCTTGGCGAATGCAGATTAAAGGACACGCTTTCACGAGCCGGCAAAATTCGTTTACATGCGCATGAGATTTTTAAATGTCACATCGTCTGGCGGCGTGTGATGTCACGTCTAGAGTCCAGTTCCGTGCGTTCGCCGCCTGTCAGACGCGTATTTCGAAAGCGGATTAAATGTGACATTTTCGCAACGAATCGTGAGTGGTGACACTTTCATATATCGTTATAACAGTAAGGCGGAAAAACACGTATATCGCTTAATAAAATTGCAGAAGCTGGAGATTGCAATCGTGGGGAGACACTTTAGCTAGCGGTAAGCGTAAAGCAAGATTTTATATAAAATACTGCGGCACCGAAGAGCTATGATATCGAAAATCTGCGATATCAAAGATTTTTAAAGATACCTTATCGAGGGTTTAAGTCGCAAAGATCTAAGGCATCGTAGATCTATGCTAGAAGTAGCGGTATCTTGATCTATTTGCGCTACTAAAGGATCTATAATACCAATGATTTATTGGTTCCACCTAACTGATAATCGAGGATCTATGGCATTGATAATTTATACTACGGGTCATCGACATCGAAAGATTTATGATATCAAATATTTACACTGATGGTAATAAATGTACAGCATCGAGAGTCTCTACCAAGGGATGTATTAAAAAATTTAATAAATAGTATTTAATAGTGCCGGATACACGGAACCATTAAAACTAAAGATAAATGGCAGGAATGACAAGAAATTTACGTAGTTGCAAAACATCGTGGAAGATCCACGTACCGAACTAAGGAAACGCCTGGAAGGGCAATGGCAAGTAGCATCTCGCTGGACTTGATTAGAGTACTTAGACGTTCGGTGCTCGCGCACCGAGTGTTTCTAACGGCAGTTGGACCATGTAACATACGTACAGCGACTGTAACATACGTACTTAGCGCGAATTCCTCGAGCGTGACGCGCGCGGCGATACATATGCTCTCGCAGCTCGCGTTAAGTACATTTCGCACGAGTCCGCGAGATACAACGTGTACGTACATCGATAGCAATGTCTCGAAGTGGCACCGTTTAACCCTGTGAGAATTGGAGTGATGCGCCCAGACGCTTCGACAAATCTCGGGAGGTTGAAAATAAAATTTTTTTTTTCCCCCGACTTTTCCCCCTCAAATTATTTTTCAACTCGTATAAATATATTTTCAATTCTTTTATACATATTCTTAGGATATCTTGATAAATCGTGTTTGATTTATTTTATGAGATTCGCTAATTATTATAATTATAAGATTGAAAGTATGTATATTTAGATTTTTTATGATTACAGCAGCGATCTAGATTGACTATAACCATTATTATAATTGTAAGAAATTGAAAATGTGCATTTACACATTTTTAAAATTGATTTCAAGAGGTACTAATCCAGTTCACGTGGAATTTCTCGAGATATCAATTTGAACAAAAATATAATTTATCGCGTTTTAACGAACGGCTTAACTGCCAACGATCTGAATATAAATTTGATAATAGATTATTAATTTATCAAGGCGAATGGTAGATCAAAGTTTCCGCCCGACTTGTCTTATCTGCGGAGATAAAACGATAGACAGGTGGGGTTATTATGAAATTATCCCTAACACTGTAGACATTAAATTACAATTAGACAGTAGACAAGACTAATTGTATATAATGACTAGCCACGTTTCAATTTCCATTACGCAAGCTAATTACGTAACAAAAAAAAATATAAAAAATATATATATGTAGAACACATACAAGAGATGTTGGGAGCACCAGACAACAACATTTTTCATCTTGTATATTTACCAGGATAATGATTATTGTACGCCATAAGATGCTTTCACACACGAGATATTATCCTCTTATCACGTCCTTCCGCTCGGCGGCACGATTCGCATCGTCGATTTTTTACGGTAAATCGATGAAACACTGGCAAAATATACGCAAGGTGAGGCGCAAACGAGCGGTGACACCCAACTGATTCAGTTACCAGTCGAAGACCACTGACAGGACTCTTATCACGTATTGCATGTGTATTATGTCGGCCAGCTTATTTATGTAGCAGAAGCTAAGTACACTTATACGTGTGTGATAACGCATAGGCGTAGGAACATACCAGAAAAGAGACTCCGCAGTAAGAATAAAACAACTAGTAGAGCAAACGGACAACAAAAAGTTAATAATTGAACTCGAGTCTATGCTGTCTATGAAGAACTCTAACTACAAAGTTCGATTATTCATTCGTGCGTTATGAAATAGTGAACAGAGACATATCGTAGATCGTGATAAGATATTATAGTGTATGATATTAAAACGATATTACAGTTTGCTTGAATTTTTAAGTACTTCTGTACTTACATGTGGGATTTTGTAACAATAAAATTTTATTACAATAAAAAGATTATAATAAAGATTGTAAAAAATTATAGTAACGATATAAAACGTAAGAGACGTAAGAAAAATGTAAAAGGATAAAACAGACGGAGTAAAGGATGCGATGCCGCGCATAAAATCAGATAGGATACGTGGAACTTAATCCAAGCTTTTTAAACTAAAGAGTACATCGTTAAGGGGATACCTTTTATGAAATGTTTATAAGTGACACGTATGCAACGATAAACGCGGCATCAAATTTGATTCCAACAGGAGTCCGTGCGAAATAATGTAAGTTGAAGTATATGTGAATCATCAAGGACCTACTTGGTTCCATTTTTAAGGATTTTTTTTAGAAATACTTTTACTATTTTAGACTATAATCTCTTGTTACGACGGTTCTCTTTTTTTTCTGTTCTACGTTTTTCACTGAATAATTATATTTGTACTACATTTTTTGTAAAAAAAAAATGTTTTTTAGAGTTTAGATTTTTCGAAATAATTAACACATAGATACAGATACAAATTCAATGTTTTAAGGTAAATTTGAACAGGTTGGTAAACTTTTCAAAATTTGCGTACATATCTAAGCTCAATAAATTGCAAAAAATTTCTCTCATGATTGCGTAAGCCTTTGTGTGAATCTTATTTCAAGGAGAATAATAATGAGTCTTGAGAGAAAAACGTGAATCCAGTTTCATGTTTCCGTTAAAGGTTGTCTCAGTATAACCTTGAATTTTTGCGGAAAGTAAACGGTGAATTTAGATTGTCGCGGATGATGACGACAAGTCGTAAATTATAATCCGGAGACGATCAATGATGCCGATATTACCGACAAGATAATGAAATATCGCCCTTTAATCGCATGGAGCCGTCAATGCGGCAGGAAGCGCGGAATCGCAGCGGAAATACGGCGATTGTGCTGAAGTGGGGTCGGGTTTTTGACCAGGAGGTATCTTCGCACAATGTGCGACTCTGTCAACTCGAAATTGCGCCAATGAAGCGAATAAAATTGACATTATCGAACGAATAAAACTGATATTACAGAAACGCAAAGATTGATTTATTACTGATTTATTAAGAAGTTAGATTAGATTAGACTTTAAAAATGGGAAGTAAAGAAAAATTGGTAAAGAATAATGATGATGATGCAAGAAATGAAAGTAATATTGCATGTTACGTAAAATTTGAAAATCAAAGCAGATTATTTTAACGCTCTTGCGCTTTATAATTAACAGAGGATATTTTTGTAACCTTGAAAACAGACGGTTTACTGCGGAACAATACAACGGTATGCAAAAAATTTCCGCGGCATTTCTAAATTTAGCTTGAAATAGTATTCCCGGATCGACTCGAAACGCTCTAGAAATCGAACGTGTGTGCGATACCGGGGAAGATACCGATGCTGTTCGAAAGGGCATTGTTGTTGCCGGCAGGAAGCGCGGAATTGCACCGGAAATACGGTGAACGCACCGAAAGAGCCGAGAGAGGAGCTGCAAGACTAGCGGACCAGGTGAAATCGGAGCCGTATTATTATCGGCACTCGTCCTGCCTGGAAAGTGCCAGCTCGTTCTGTTGACACTGATAGCTGAGGCAAACATTAATTCATTTCCATATCGTCATACCGCGCGTTTGTAACTGAGGCAGAAGCAAGTTTAGTGACAGCCGTACCGTGTAGAATTTATAGCGATACTCGATCGTCATCTTCTCATTTCGTTGGGACGAAAAAAATTTAATCGCTCGAAAGCATGATTTAATACGTCCATGTAATTAAGTGATTACATTTGGAATTTCCAGAAGTGCCTCGTTTCGATTAAAGAACCGTTTTAAAGTGTGGCATCCGATAAAGAATGCGAATTATGCACCTGATAAGCAACACGAACTCGCAAGATGTAATTAATGATTTACTCCGGAGAATTAATCATTTTGTGAATAACGTTTACGAGAAAATAATGGTAATTTAATTAGCGGCCCGCGCATAATAAATAAATGAAAGAAACCATGAGACACGCATAATTTTAGCGATCGTCGAACAACTGAAATCAAATGTCAACCTAATCGCCAATTGAATTATCGAAGTAACAGTACGTCACGTAATAATCATTTACCGTTGCGTCGCGACATTCCTCTCTATTGATAACCCAAACTATCTGATACACATTCCGTCGTATCGAGTGTACGTGCAAGAAAATAAACGCAATAACAGCTTCGAAGTTCAAATGATGATGGTGACGGCACGACTATATTTGGTCTGTGACATGTGAGAATGGACCGGGGCCATTTTTCAAGCGTTTATTGCGACGTTAAAACTATTCAACGACCCGCGTGTGATTCGACTTTGCGAGAGATCGAAGCGACAATCGTACGATTAACTATCGCGCAAAATCGCGATAAAATTAGAATTAAAATTGCGTTAAGTTATTTAGTAACAAAATTAATATACACTTCCGCAATTTGCGTTTGTTATCTAAAACAGAACGGGTTATACGCGACGCAGAGAGTGCATATTTTTCCTATTACGCGCCGCTCCTCCTTCGCAAATGACGAAGCTTGTTGAATCATCTCCACTTAACAATTATGCGTAACACCTTGGGAGCGAATACGGTGATGGACGAGAAACATTTTTCTACGCCTGCAGAAAGACCTTTTAATATATGATTACACACGTGTATTATATCCTGTGAAATGTATAATCTTTTGTTGAACATTCCACAATGGCTACATACATTCCTATATCTCGTTATGAGCGCGTGTGCAAAACTCCTTGTGAAATGTCACACATGATTTCTCGTGTCATTTGCCGTTGTGTATTCAATTCGCGATTTCTATCTACACCTGTCTCAATTTCTAAAAAAAAAAACTTACACGAACTTAATTATACTAATCGTCATAAGAACTGAAACGCGACATTTCACTCGGTGCTCCGAAAGTAAGTAATTCAATTTCACTTCGCAAAACTCTGATCTCCCGAATGAAAGCAATTTCGACATAAAAAAAACATCATAAATGGATACATAAACATTTGTCAATAGTTTATCGATCGCTCTCGGATCGATTTGAGCAATCACCACTCGTCCTGATATTTCACGGTTGGCGAATCAAAGCGAAACTGCAGGAAATTATGCCGATTGCTCGCGAAGTAATTAGGCGAAAGCACACACGGACGGTTATTAGAAAATGATATCAATCCGCAATTGCAAGGCTGTTATCCATCTGTGGATTAGCGTAGATTTGCATTGAAGTTTGATTGAGAAATATCCTTTCCAATCGTTTACAAAAGTCGAAGATTGCTAACGCTGTCGTCGTCAAATTGACCTCGGTGCAAGAGTGATCGGGTTCCTTGAAAAGAACTCGATGATTTATTTTATTGTTCTGCAGTATCTTACGAATGCTCGATCTTACGAACGCGAAGCCATATGTGAGCTCGTGCCGACGCATAACGGCCTTAGCGTAACGGCCTTAGCGCAGCTCTTCTAAGAGTTCGAAAACGCTCAAATGACTCAGCCATTAGATCGCGGAACGCATTGCGTTACTTGACTTGAGACTTGCACACTCATCCGAATCCAGATTTGCGCAATAAAATTGCTGATCATCGGCGGGATTCGTCGCTATTAAGACGTCACCGCGGCACACTCGAAATCTGCTTTTAATGGCGATTGTAATCTTCGCATAAATTTTCAGACGTAGCGATAATTTACGAGAAAATTATTCCATTCGCGAACAGAATGCACGTCTTATTTTTTTTTTTTATGGCTGAGAAATTAATTTCGCGGACACTTTATCCATCGCGGCCCGTCGAAATGGAATGTGAAATCGTTTTGATAAGTGGTGATAACAGATTATGGGTGTTCAAAAGCCGTAAATTGAGTAACGATTTATTTCGTTTAGATAATATCGCCGCGAGATCAAACGTCCATTTGAGATTCATAAGCCGATTCTGAAAATTTCATAAGGTAAAACGTTCCAATGACCGGATTTATATTCGAATGCTTACAATAACTTTATTATTTATTCATTATTATTAATTTCAAATGCTTTTACCATAATATTAAAATTTAATTGTATTTTTCAAATATTATTGTTAAAATTTAATATTTTTAAATATTATTAAATATTTATAATTTATTTAAATATTTATAGTTAAAATTACAAATACACTTAAAAATTACAATTAAATTTTAATATCATAAGAAAAGCATTTCAGATTAATAAGTTTTTGTGCAAGTGTCCAGATATAGAGACATGTCCGGTCACGTTTATCTTAATGACCTGTCTACATAAGTCATGCAAAACGCAATTCGCAAACGTAGACGCAATAACCGATCAGAAGCAACAATAATACCAATTTTGGTTATCGCGTTCGCGTTTGCAAACTGCATGTGCCATTTATGTAGACGGACCGTAAAACTGTTCAATATATAACACGTTTTTTTTTGTGTTTTGTTTGCCAAAGTAACGATCTATATACTTTCATTCGCATGAGAGTGCAAGAATGTAATTTATACGTTCTGCAATTACTCAGACATCGATTAGATAGAGGATAAAGTTTAACTTTATCTCGCAAGACAAATATTACGTAAGACTGTATAAATATCTTTACGATGACTTAACATTACCGATGATATTGCCGGTACTTCGGTTCGGTCGGTTTCCGTTTGTCCAATGGCCAAACGTTTACGAGACGTAAGGATATGACGACTACGACGACACGCACATCCTCCTGTCTCTAAATATTTATCTTGCGTGTTTCGACAACGAACAGACGATTGGAGCATTTTCAGTTGTCATATTACTACGAAATCTTGTTCTTAACGAAAAGGATAATTGGTATAATATACAAAAATACAACATAAATTTATGTTAAACAAATAATACAAAAATACGACTTTGCCAGATATTTTTGTATAAAAATAAAGTACATCAAATAATATAAAAAAAAAAATTATGTTAAATCAGCTAAGCGCAACTGAAGATAAAAATTTATTCAGACTAACATAAATATTAATTGAAAAATGAGATACACAGAGATCACATTAAATCAGTGCCCACAAATATTTCAATAATTAAGCACGATACGATTTTGTACTCTTTATTATAACTTTAATTAAGCTTTAATTAAATTTTTACTTTGATACGATAGTGGTGATGGACATATTCTCAGCCCGTGATAATGTCCTAATTAATCTCGAAAGGGTTGCATCACATGAATTGACAGGCTTTTATTAACGATGAAATACCGCGCATATAATTGCACGTCGATACGATCGATCTCTTGAGCAATGATTTTTGTTTCTCATCAAAATCGCGTTTAATTGCTGTTCAACGTTCATTAAGGTGCGGGAGTAACATCATCGTACAAGGTCGAAACGATCTTCCACTTATCAATTGTTGGTGAAATTCGGGACTGGAATTGACCCCAATAAGTCTACTTTATTCCGCCTAATTAAGAGACGTTTTAAATATATCCGGTAAACAAGCACACGCCGGCATCCCATTCGCCATTACGAACGGGTCGCGAACCTCTGCGCGATGTTTCTCCGTAAGCAGTTGGCGAAACTAAAAGAATGCGCTTCAACCCGTATTGCGACGAATACTCGAATGTGACAAAAAACGTAAAAAATTCAAAATATTTATTATTTTTCAATTTATCTGTTTGTTTGCCTTTACTATCTGATATTGATACATTATCTCGATACGATCTTATCATGTCATATTGCGTGCAACTGAAGATTAACTTTTGGTTTATTTCTAAGCTCATCTATCATCAGTAATTGCAGGGTTTTAAAACGGATAATGCCAAATTGAACAAAAAAATGCAAAAAACTTACGATCCTTTAAGTACGCATAACTGAATGACATTTAAAAAGATATTTTACTTAGGGTTCGTAAAAAACTTCAGCAACGTAGTGATGAAATATTTTTTGCAATACAGGATGACGCGATTCTTCCTTTAAAGTTAATCTTAATATGTTCTTTGTTTTTTGTTTCTTTTTGCCTTTTCGCGCATTATTTTATCAACAATCGTGGTTCTTGTCTCTTTTGGAGTTCGTTAATTTTTATCTTGCCAATTTAGATAAAACAGTGCACGAAGAGGCAAAAAGTAAAAAGAAGAAAAAAAAAACAGGAAGCAAAGAGCACACTGTAAATTAACCTTTATTCTTTTCCAAGAAGTTTTGTCCTACTTTGCAATATCTATTATCGCGTATCACTCCTCAATAGAAAATCGCGGCAATCACCGCGTAATTGCCGTAACATTTGCACAACGACTCGTTTATTGCCGGCCCCGCAATCTCCACATTCTGCGCGCACCACGGTGATGCGGCGGAGACAAAGCAGCCGCTGTTGTGGATGCAGGAAATACTTATTACGGCGATCAGTAAAAACAAGAAGAGATAATTGTTTTAAAGACCCGTCGACCCGATGTCCATATCGATCGTATTTCGTTCCTATTTTACGTAATGCAACAGATATGAATTAAATAGGCCACGTAGAGGCTAAAATTATTCGATTTTTACATCGAGTAGGTAAAATTAGAAATCTCAAGATTGTCTTAAAAAATTAGCGTTAAATTTCGAAATTCGTTAATATGTTTCAAACGAATGTATGTGCTACATATCACATATACAGTTTTAGAAGTAAAAATATTGTTTGGAAAAATTGAATTTTAAAAATCATATTTTTATACACAGGAAACTTTGACTGATACGTGAAGACGCAATATAAACAATCGAAATCGCCTTATCGGTAGCTAGATCTTAGATGCTGATTGATATATTTATCGTGTAATTTTATATACCTTTTCAAGTTTGCGAAATTGCGCGCAAAATAAATTTTCAGTCTTAAAACACAGTTCTAAGTTGAACGAGAAACGTCACGTTATTAAATTTTTTTATTTTTTTTTTTCTAGATCAAAAATATTTACTTGCACAATATTTTATAATATTTTATACATGTACATTTTTTCGTACTTTTATACGTCATAAGGAATATATTATCTAAGATTAAAAGTCATGCTGTTAGAGGTTTTACGTCTGGTCATCGCGATTTCGGTGTCGATGCAGCAGAATTTATGCATCGGACACGTGCATAAATGTGGCGAACAGCGATTTCCTTTTTCGCGCAAACACCACCGGCCGGCCGGCGACTGGTCGACGTCGCGTTAATAACTTGTTAATTTCACGATGCAGTAACGTAATCGCTTAATACACACAAACCCAACGCGCGGATTACACGCGGAACAAGTTCTTAACGGCACGGCACGAATCGTGCACTTTTGCGACGACGTTTCCTGCACGGAAACCGGCAAAAGTTGCCACGTTGAATAAGAGGAAAGGTCGCCATATAAAAATGGAATGTGCAATCTTCCGTATACATATGTTTACGACTGCCGGCTTTGGATTAAATCGATGGTCAGATAATGAGATCTAATATTGCGAATGGAATCTTTATCTACGGATTAACTTGGCAAAGATTTCATTACCTTGCTCAGTTTCCCTTTCCCCTCTCCAATTGATTCGACGTTATATAACGCAATTGACATTGTTATTTAAAAAATAATAATAAATTTTCCGTGAGCTGCAACTTACGTTCGAGAATAACAACTGTTACGGAGTTGATTCCGTAAAAGTATCACGTCCCTTTTCCGTTCTTATTTAATTGCCGAGTGTGGTAATTTTGCTTGAAATAATGATCTATTAGAAATTCTAAAAGTAGCGATATTACGGCAACCGCGGGGGCAACTTCTGCTTCATTCTTCTTTTTATTTTTTCATTTTGTAAACGAGATACGCAACGCGTTTCGTAAGCATCACGGGATACAACGTTATGGGGGACGTAACGTTATTCGATTCGAATTTACGGCGACGATTAACTGTAATTACTACGGCGAACGACTTCTCCCTAGACGACCTATTACGGCGTGTGAATGAATCATTGGTAACGTTTCCTGCAGGCGTTAAGAATCATAGCTTTCACGAAACGCATTGAGCAACCAAGTATTGCTGGATTTAAGGTTCCTGTGTGTGCTATCAGAGGCGCGTTTGAACCGGTCAATTACCGCGATGCTTAACGAGCGGAATGAACACAGAATTGATTAACATATCTCCTTTTTTCTTAATAAGACGGACGGCATGCATCCGATGCAGTCTGTATCAATTACATAATTTATATGCGCTACGGCTTGATTGTACGTTTTCGTTAGGAACTTCTTACTGCAAATTATACTGTAAATCGTTTCAGTTGGAGGAGTGAGAAAAATATTAACAATAATTTCCATCAGAAGGAAACCACTTGATACGATGTTGCGACTGTTGCTGTTTTTCTTTTTTCATTAATTAACAAACAAGTCTTTTAATTTGCTTTAAACATGTTCGAGTAGCCGTTCGCGAAGAGGATAGAGCGAAAGAAGAGAGCCAAAGAGAGCTAATACGCTGTTACGTGATATGTAGTACGGAAACAGGTTACTGACGGTGGGTCGACGGGGCTAGCTGGCCGACATGAATGGGAGGTGTTATTTCACGAAAATGCTGTACAACACAATGCAACGCGGTATCTAGCCGCGGTATCTCAAGTGCTGCACATGAGACACACGCGGGAACGCGCGCCAGCACAGGGTGTCCTTTGTAAATTTCGACTTAATGGCCTTTATACTCCCACGTGCCACATTCGTCTTCCCTCTTCCTCCATTATGCGCGCACCATCTAATACCTGTTCGACGAGACTATATTTACCGCCCTATTGTCCCCTCGGGGCGGGGGTTTAATGCTTCATCGCATGAAATAAGTATGTCCGTAAGCGAAATTCGTAAAGTTACGGCAGGTACGACCTTAAGGTATTTATGATATGAAATATAGAGAGGCTTGTCCGCATTCCTCACGCGATCGTAGGACCGCTAAGTTTGGAGTCGGTCAGAATTTAACGATATACTTTGATAGAATAATTTGGAGATATTTAATAAAGAAAGAAATACAATGAATTTTAACCAACTATCTCACCGACTAAAATGATAAGTAGACGCTCTCTTTCTTAATTACTTTTAAGCCGGTTACACGAAGCTACTTTCTCAATATAGAAGCTAATTAATAATGACTAAAATTATTAACTTTCCAATTACTTTTCGCTAGATTCTTAAACTATAATTTTTAAAAACTAGCAAAATGATACAAAGAATCTTGTAATTGCTAATTAAACGCAAAACGAATCATTTTTCTACTCCAGACAATTTTTGCCACTTTGAATTAATTGTGGTCGATTTGTTGTCAATGTCCGACGTTTCGTATTTTAGAATCGCGTAAAAGACGTCATCGGGCAGAATCGCAGCTGCATATCGGGCGTGAAATTCTGTTCAGCGATATGAATACAATAGGGCGGGATAAGGAGACGCGTCGCGAACTAAACGTAAACAGATAATTTAAAGTCCAATGAAAATAAAGTGCCACGTCGAATAAATGTCGTCGACCGTATCGATAATTCGCAAAAGGATTGACGCGAGTTTGGCGCGACGCGACGACGCTACATCGTCGTCGTCGCGCGTCGCCGCCTTTCATTGAACTTTAATTGCATATCTGTCCGAGGAAGCAGGTCGCGAAGAACATGAAATTAACGGAACACTTTCTTAATAGAAATCTGAACTAACGAAGAAACGCATATGTTTTCTCACATCACGGGCATCTATGAATAGCCTCTAATTTAAAAGCATTCATTAGACTAATGACGCTGCTCTATCTGTATCGAAAGCTATAACTTCACTTTGACGATTAGATAACTCGGTGATCATTCGTTATCTCGTATGAAATACGGATAGTTCAATGTAAGGTTTAAAATAAGATACTTTCTTCCTCTTTTTCCCTTTCTCCCTCGATCATTAAAAAACATTACGGTTGAAGAGACGCGATGATTGTAATTTCTGAATGGGAAGAGACGTGACGTAATATTTACTGAAATGTAACATTTCTATGTTACGTTGCCAAATTATATGAAGTACTATCTATTGATTGGTGATAGATTGATGACTAACGAACTATCGTGATACAGGTGTTTGTCAATAATTTATTTTAAATTATTCCCATCCAAAAAGCTGTTTAGCACATCGCAAGTATCATAGGTGCAATCTTTTTTTTTTACAATTCCCGTCGTTAAAATACGCGCACTCGATCATGGATGTCCGTATAATCATATTCTCCCTTTCGCGACGATTTATCTCCATGAGTGATATCGATGTATGAAGGAAAACGCAGAAAAACAGCTAATAACGTCGTTATTGCGAACGATGCGGTGTGGGTGCTTAGGTACTGGAGTGAAAGTGAGCGCATACTACGAAGATCGTATCGTCGTGTAAAAACGATTCTGCCGGATGAGGAGCCGTACGTGCACGTAACGCGCGCGCGAGCGTAATGCACGTACGTGTGTATGTACGCGCCCCGTAACGCGTGTAATAGACGCTTCTAAGCCGGAGGTCGGCAACCCGCGGCTTTCTTAATTAATTAAGTAAGAAACACAAACGCGCCCCGTCCCGGTAACGCATCCATCATAATTTCCTCAGAGTCGCTTTCAAAATATACATACGTTACCGGCGATTTCGATTTATCGCCGATTACCCGCGCACCGCTAGGCGATTGCCGAAATAATCGTCGACGACTCGGCAAAGTCGTCGATGTTACGGTGAGATAGAATTCTCTACACTTTCGCTATAAACGATAGATCATTGTATTAATAGAAATTACGAAAATTACATTTCGTTATCTGTTGTCGAAACGTGCAACGTCGTGATGATCGAAATATCTTTATAAGCGGCGTGATCTTCCATCTGACTTTTTCGCCGGGATAAAATCCACTTCAGACTCATCACGGAATCATTAAAGTGCCCATCTAATACGTCGCGTCCGTTCGTCTATGCATCGCGCTTCTAGCAATTGACGATCGCGCGATTCACCGTTCGCAGAAAAGCATTCTCGCGATTCTGGCGCGAGGAATCCGAGCGATTTACCGCAGGTGATCGATGCGGACTTCTGCGCCGATCGATTTAAGTTTCCGCTCCGTCGACTTAATTCCCTCTCGAAACACATCTCCCCCGGACGAAATGCAGAAGGCTGCACGCGCCAATGCGCATTCCGCGACCGATCGTCGTTCGGGAGAGAGAAAGGGAGAGAATGAGAGATGCATCCGGACGGGACCGTTAGCTTTACGTGCATGCGAACAATTCCACGGGATGATACAGTTACGAGTATGCGCTTTCCTGCATCGTCACGGCGTGTTTGGCAATGATTTCTGGTCTCAGACGCGCTTCAGTTTCACAGGGTATCGATACTTTGGGCTGTTCGACGTTAAAAATGAATCACAATATATCCACGCAATCGTTGTATTACATCACCGAGGAAAAGAGCTTTGATGATAATAAATCACGTTAAAATCAACTTATAAATAATTTATACGAGATATGTAAACCGCACGAGTCATTTCGTTTTAACCGACAGATTTTTTTTTTATCAACGCGAAGACGTTTCTCTTTCCGTTAGCTATTACGTGACGCAACTATGTCCAATTTTCGAAATTATATATTCTCATGTAACACTAAGCCGCAGATTGAAATTCTCTCAAAATAAAGTTTATTTTCCAAATTGACCAAGGAATATGACTTTGCAGTGTGTTCCTCGAGGTTCTAGCAGAAGGTAAATTTTCAACACTAATTACTCGCAGGAACAATGAAAGCCTCGATATGTTTGTCGAAGTAAAATCGAATGGAGAGAATAAAACAGAAGCGAAATATACTGCCATTTATAATGCTAACACTCTTCGAGCACATTTTCGATCTTTTATTAAGCTTTACTTTATTGTTATGCTGTTTTGTACTTCCAGTTTATTGCTATGCTGTTTTGTACTTCCAGTTTATTGTTATGCTGTTTTGTACTTCCAGTTTATTGCTATGCTGTTTTGTACTTCCAGTTTAAGCCGATCGCAATCGACAACAGCCGTTACCGTTAACTTATTGCACACCGATATAAATTGTCTGAATTATGCATTAGCATCAGCAGCGCGATCCAGCCGCTCAGCCGTGTCGCCGCGTTTATTCCCCAGTTTATTGCGGCACGCGAGAAATACCGAGAAGTTTGTCGCCGTTCGTCGATTTGTCAACGACGTGGCATCGTTAATTATGATTAGGTCGCACGTATCAACCACCTGTTCCCGCCTATTCTCATCGTCGCTCCCCGGCCTGCCGTGGCGCCGATTCCCATCCCGCGTTTGCATTGAATGCGTTTTTCATACGGCCCCATTTAGCGCTAAATATGCGGCGGGAATGTGGGTTATTCTCTCCTTCCGCAGCCGCACTGTTTTCTCTCACGTTATTCATCGCTATTATAACTTTGTCCCCTTCTTCTCCCCTCGCTATATCTTTTAAGGTCATTTATCGCACCGTGGACACGGTTTTCCGACGTACGCTTCGTGCAAATCAAACGCGATAGAAATACGCTCAGTATTTTTCATTTTCTCAAGTACACTGAGAAAAAAAAATTTACTAAAATTAAAAAAAATATACTAAAAATATACTAAAAAAATTTTTCCTTTATTTTAGTGAATGTGTTTGCGTACGACTGCACTAGGGGAAAAAATGTAGTGCCTTCAGCAAAGGCTGTTTAGTCGAGGCATGTTTTAACAAAATATTTTATTTTATACAACAAAAAATTTGGTCGCTTCTACGAAATACATGTAAATGAAAAAAAATATTTGTTAATGTTGACTAAATATTTTTTTTATATTAACTAAACATTTTGTTTTGGTATATTTTAACCAAATTATTTGTTGTCACAACAAAACATTTTTCTTAGCGTGTAAAACGAATTTTTTTTATTTGCATAAATTTTTTTCTCAATGCATCAAATTTTATAACAAATATATTTCCGCACGTGTCTAACGGCGACTTTATCTCCAAGCTCTTAATCGCTAAAAATACTAAATTCGTTAAAGGATCTGAAGAGAGGTCATTGTGATAATTGGCATCTTATTGTAATTATGAATGATTTCATGTGATACTAATTATGATGGCGAGACGCACAGACGGGAACCACATGTGCTTTCATCGTCACGATGATAGTGTGCAAAAAATTGTCGATGGAGCAGCAAGTTTTTGCGATTAAATGCCAAAGGAACATTATATTCTGCCAATTCTGCCGTCTGCGCGTCTAGAGATCCGTTCGTCGGACATCCATATTTCGATTGCGTAAAGAATGTGCCATCAAAAATGCGACGGACAGTCGCAATATGTTGTCGAGTGCATAATAAGCTTCTTATTTATTCCTTCATTTCTCTCTCTCTCTCTCTCTCTCTCTCTCTCTCTCATTGCGTTTATACTTGGTCAATAGTTTACAATGCATCGAATAACGATCCTCGGCTTGACGTCACGAACGGATAGAAAGCCGCGAAGAAAAAAATCTACATTCCTGCATGTGTCTCTGACGATTTTACATTCACCATCGTGCCGGCGAATGGCATCAACCTGCTTGTCGCGTGAGCCAAATAAAGCGTCGTGTCGCTTCTTCATACCGTATTCCGTCGCCGTGCGCGAAGGGTCACGTCGAAAAGGGTCCGTCGCTAATTAGCCTGATAGATCGCTATCGGGGACAATCTCCGGGATCCGTGCGACGTTACCCTTCCGGTTCCGATTTCAGCCCGGAAATTTATGCCGTGCTGGTTCGTTAAGCAGCTTGACGACATTATTATTTTCAATTCAATCTTTGTATCTTATCTTATGACCTTTATTTATGAGAAATATTTCTTTTCAATGATAGATTATTATTCCCGCGAGTCAGGGAGCCACAATAGCACGCTCAGAGAATGGTATCCTTGGAATTCTAATTTCGTAGTAAATTAAATTCAACGATCTCGTCTCGGAAAGAAATTCTACATGTTCATTCAATTCTGATGCTCATAATGTTATAGCAAATGATCTCTCTTTATGATAGAGTCTTTACTATCGTAGTGCATAAATGTAACTGTAATTTATCTCTTTTTGTGGCGTCGCAGCTGGTGCAAACGCAGCGTGCACCGATACAAAACCGCACCGACAGGCCGCTGATAATTTGTCATAAATTCACTTAATCCGCGAATGATAACGTATCGGGAAGTAAACGTCTTACGTGAAACGAATTCTTTTCCTTTTCGACAACGCCCCGCGACCTGCTGCACGGTTTGCCACTTTGGCTTGCCAAAGAGGTGAAAGCATTCACGTATATATAATTTATTATTAAATACTTGCCACATGTGAGCACTCGTAAATTATACCCAAAGTTTCTTAGTTCACGTGTTCCCGTTTGCGATAGGGGAAGCCGCATTAATTAACGCGCATGGGAAATTAATTGGAAAGTAACCGTTCTTAATTATGGCACCGGCGTACTCGGAACAATCAAAATCGATCGTTAGACGTCACGCGCATTTCCACGCTCCGCATAATACACGGATTAATTGTATAGAACCAAGTCCACTGTTGCATAAAATTACCAATGTCAAACATTTTTCTTCGCCTTTCAACAGCGAGGAGAAATATATAGAGTCAGAGGCCTCGAATGTGCAGGCAACACCTGGATTGCCTAATCGCGCGAGTGATTGTGAAAATCGACGAACCACGCTTGAATTCCCGGCGATGCCTGATGCCTGGAAACCTCCGTGCAGGTTTCGATGAGATCGATGGTCGTTTCGCGAGGTCGCGAGTTTATCGTGCCTCTTGGAATGTGCAGCACGTCTAATGGAACTACGGTCGCTTTCGAATCCTTCGGAATTCCGTGTCGCCGCCGCCGGGTATCCCTCCGACCACAGTCACGGCGAGCTATTGCGACTATTCGGAATTATTCCATTATGTAATCGTATAGCTCTACGTTGATGAACTTGATCGCACCGTTGATTAATTAATTGCGCGCTGGTACTGCCGCGTTGTTGATTCAATATCGTCGACTTCCGTGTGTGTCAGCAAGGAGTTTTTGTCATCACGAACCACGAGATAGAGAAATCCACGAGACGTAGGTGCAAATGTTACCATATCTCATAACAGTTTTGTAATAAAATGAGGCCGTAGCGAAATAGAGTGTGTGTGTGCTGCCTGAATTAAAATTCGAACGCGGAATTCTTCATGACCGCGCGACACGTTGTTATATAAGCGATTTCAACAGGATGGACAGAGTAGAAACGGTAGTGATAACTCGATAGTTTGCAGCGTGCGCGTTGAAAGTAGTCTCGATAGCTTGCTTGACCTTTCTGGCGTCTGGAATCCGACATAAGAAAACTAATACCGTTGATACCTGTCTCTCTCTCCCGGTTGTGTTTATCAACAATTTTACTTCTAGCTAAGCATGCAAACTTTATAGGAATGGCATAGCCACTATCCTCGATATGCGCGGAATGTGAAAGTGAACACGAGAAGAGAATGATATTAGGTTTAGAAGAAGAAGAAGAAAAAAATCTAATTGTAGCGTGCCTGAAAAATTGCGGATATTGAAATTTGCGTTTAAATGTACCACAAAACGTACGCGTGCGTAAAAGTTGAAAAACATAAACGTGACGGTCGTAAGCCATAAAATTAAACGTCTAATTTTATGGATCGGCGGCGTAAAATTCAAAGTAACACAAGACAAGCAATTTGCAACCAGGACGCACCCTGCTTATTGCACACAGGCGCGAAAGCGGAGTCGGAAAGCCAGTTAACTATTCGAACGCATCGCCGCAAAATTTCTCCTCGGGAAATATTCGAGACAGAGCCGCGGCGGTTCACGAAAGTTTTTTTTTTTCTCTCCTCAACGAACCTCGCTCGCGCCAATCGCGTCGATTGACGGAAGGCGGTGGCTCGGGTCGATCGTGGGCCTTGAAGACCGCGTAACCCGAGTCGACCGCCCCGTCTCGGGAGCCCGGGGCCCCCGTATAGGTCTCGCCAAGGATCCCTCCGGATCTCCGACTCCAGATCCGACGGGGAGAAGGGAAGAGCGGGAGACGCGCCGCGCCACACCGTGAGTACAGGCTCCTAGAGCGGTCCAGCAACTCCACGGAACACAGGCATGCGGTTACGCGCGCGAGCGCATGCACACATGCGTTGTGTGTATTACTCCCGCTCGGTAGTACGCACGCTACCGCACGCACACAGCTTCCGCCTTGGCCGAAGCGGAGTTACAACATCGGCGCGGAGACGCGCGTCGCTGGCGAAAAAAAGATCCATTGAGAATTACGGTATTATACACTATATTTATTATAGGGCACGGAGAAGCATTCCGGAGGGGGTCTGTTAGAACCGTTTAATAACGTTTACATGCAATTCGACGTATAAATCCAATCGCAAACACCCGCGATATTCTCAGCTCTCGAGCCACGGACTTTCAATTCTCGTTTCTCGACTGTCGATCTCGATACTCTAATCAGCTATCGGGTTGTGCCCTTCAATTTTCATCCCTCTTATTCTTACTCGAGTTTCGACTCTTGAGTTTTTCAACTTTCAGAGCCTGCAAGTTTTCTTAAGCCTCGAATTTCAAGCCTCACGTTTCAAGTACACAGGCCTGAAGTCTCTCTAGCATGTCTCAGATTTTAGACTCCTAAATGTTTCAATACGTTCTTTGAATTTATTTTCGAGTCAGTCGTATACTCTATTACGATCCGTGGCAGATTGCTTTTGTAATTTTTTGCTAACCAATTTCATTCATCTCATTACGTATGTACAAGTAGCAAGATAAATGATTTCTGACATTCCTCTGTAATCAGATTATTCGATTTTTTTGGAGGGGGGAGGGGGAGAGCAAAAAATTCTTGCGAATACTACGCCCGAAATCCTCACTCGGAAGAGTCTAGAGGATACAATAGTTCGTTAACTGTCTTTCCCTTCCCTTCACTTCTCTCCTCTCTCTATGAATCTATGAATCACTTGTAGTTACGCAGGTGCACGGTTTCGTTACATGACGATGCCCTCTCTTTCTTTCCTACGGAATATCTGCAATTCGCAATTGCATCACTCATTGTTCCTTGTGGAACGCACACCGGAGGTTGATACCGACGCGAATACCGTTCGTGGAAGGATCGAAGTACCGCTCTAATTTCACGTACACCTAGGCCGAGATCCGCACCCGTTATAATCGCCGTCGAGAGAACTCGTTCGAGGTGAGGAAAAGGAAAACTCGCGGACCGGTATATTTTTTTTCTAGATTCCACTACCGTCCGGTTCGTCGCGCCGTCCTTTAAGAGATATCGTCTGGCCGAGGAGACAAATATTCTTCCTTTTCCAGAAATGTTTACCGGGTATCTTACACTTTATTTACCTACGATTAAGTTCCTCGATAATTGATCGAAAGGACGATATCATTATTAATGAGCTATTTAATGTCATGTCCGTTTAATGTGATGTATAGAGCGAAAAAGAAGTGTCAAACGTTCTATGTCACGATAAATAAGATGACAATTTTATCTTTAAGCCACACAGATTAATATGCTCGCTCTGTATAGCTGTGTACATCTTACAACTAAATTTAATATGCATAAGAAAATGCATTTGCGTAATATATTATGAATAGTTATGAACTGACTAATTTTAAACTGTGAGTGACGTAATGGAATTTTTATCAAAGCTATTACAGCGCAGAATGTTGACAAAATATTTATATACTCACAGTTATCATACACTGAGAAAAAAATCGAAATATTCAAAAGAAAATACTACTTGTGACATTTTCTTCGATATTTATTGATTAAAAAAAAATTTATTGCGATGACGAAATATTTCTATGAAATATATCTCATTTTTCTTATTGATTTATTTGCTAGGAATGGAATTTTATCTCGCATTTGAAGATTTATTTAAGCGAAATAAATTTATATTCTAAAGCGAGAGAAAAATTTCCTAAATTTTAATAAATTCATTCGAGTAGTACTAATGAAATATTTACTTACGATACATAAATATTTAGTGTATAAGAAAAAAATAATACTTAAATTAAATTAGTGGTTCTTGTATTAAATATATATTTATATTTAGTAAATATTTCATTAGTATTATTTGAATAAATATTTATTAAAATTTAGTAATCTTACTCTCAGTGTACAAATAAATTTTTAAGTGTCTTTTTTTCAGTGTAGTCATAACAGAATACGCTGCAGGCAAAAAATTTGAGCGTGACTGGAGAAAAAGGAAACTCATGCTCTTGCATACGCTTTTTAAAAGTTGAATAAAATTCTCAAGGTACCGAAAAGTTATTATGTCAAAGATGCTTTACATAAAATTCTATTATGTAGCTATAGAAAAGAATGTAGTTTCAGTATTACGTGTTTTCGAAAAATCTCGAAATAGATTTTAGGATAGTGAAATATTGATGTTCTATGTAATGCTCTATGCTGCCATGTTGATTTGAACGTGAAATAAGTGAGACATCTATTAAAGCGATCAATTAAACGCAGAAAATTGTTAAACATTACGTTGCGTGGCTGGTCAAAACACGATAGATTTTCCCGGTGATGGTTAAAATCACTGCAACATTTGCCACGAAAAATAGCCGTGTAGACAATTATTTCATGTTTTAGCCAATTATATCACTGGAATCTGTTTATAAATGACGATTGTTGCTCGAATCGAGCAATGATTGTGTTTTTTATTGTGTGATATATTCATGCTCATAATATAATGATGCAATAATGAATAATGTTGTTTAAACAACAAATGTATATTTATAATTATATATTTTTAACTATGAAAACTTCTTTTTCTCTTCATTGAGAAAAAAGTTGTTAATTTGACTATATTTTTCAACTCTATTAATTCTTTTCAGTTTAAGTGTTTATGTATTTGATTTAAATACATAAAATACTTGAATTTTCAAGCATTTATATATTTAACTTAAATACATAAATACTTAAACTGAAGAAATTCAATCAAATTGAAAATTTTGGTCAAATTAACAACATTGTTGTTTTCTCAGTGTTCTAAAAGACAATGAAATAACATAGAATACAAAAATTATCAATTCAGTTCCACGAATCAATTTCTTCGTGAGTTTATATTTGTATTTATTAAGGTTAATCTACTAATGTGCTTTTTGTTTCTTACTCCATGCTTTTTGCCCATTATCCATTGGTCTCTTCGCGCACTGTTTTATCGAAATTGGCGAAATAAAAGTTAACGAACTACAAAAGTGACAAGAAACACGTGCCTGGAAACACGACTGTTGATAAAATCATGTGCGAAGAGGTAAAAAGATGATAGGCAAAAAGCAAGAAGCACGTTGTAGATCAATCTTTAAGATTTCACAAGCGGGGGATAATTGAAAAATTTCCGATCACTCGCTAGTACAACAGTACCAATATAGATGACGAACAAAGTTTACGCTATCTATGCAATAAACAACATGCCTTAATCAATTAATGGTTAACCGGCGATAACCTGCCACCGCAAAGAATCGCGACCCAAATACTCCTCAGTCATTTCAGAAATTTATGTACCAAGCATTCCCTTCGGAGCCTAGTTGTATTCGCTTTTTCTACACATGCCGCATACGTTTTGGAACAATAAATAAAATCACGTGACATTTCGGCAAACCGGTTCCTAATTGGATTCCGATTAGGATACACAATCGCGCGGATCCATCACGATTTTTCTCGGCAGGTAGAAGCAAAGCGGCTTGTACAGCTACTACCGGCTCTCGCGAGTGAAACTCGTTCCGGTTGCTCGTTCGCCGATTTCGCAACTTTAAATTCCACAGACGCACGCCCGCGCGGACGAGTGCGAGTTAGATGCTTGACCTGGAGAACGATCGATCGGCTGGATACGAATACCCGCGGAGCCGATAACCTGAGATCGTCATCATCGTCGCAATAGTCATTGGCTTATACGATAGTAATACACACCTTCGTCCCTTGTGTGGCACGTACGCGAGTTATCCGAAAACCGGAGCGACGACGGCTCTCTTCAATCGGTACCGGGAAACCACCGTGGCACCGTGAATCACCAGAAAAATCCACTAGAAAAGAAAAACCAAACGCACTCCGAAATTTCTCTCTCGTTATCGTACACTCACGCACAGTTTGCTTGCGGAAAGTTTTCCTTTTTTTTTTTTTATTTAGATATTTGAATGTATTTTGAAGGAGCAAACGCACGTCAGCGGCGCGTGCGTGCACGCCTCGCCTCAGCGTCCGTTGGAGAGTTCGCGTTCTCTCTTTCCGCGTGAACCGGCGTAAACCAAGCCGAGATCTGCGCCAATGCTTCAGCGGCCACGGATTTGCTCCTCGTTCGCTTCGGGCCGCTTCACGCGCAGCCCTTCCCTTTACTTCATTCGCCCTCGACGTTCTTTCCCTCTCTCCATCGTCAGACGCGCGTTCCCCACCCCATCAAAAAACGGGTTCCCCTACTCTGCCGCCTGACGAACGAGTTTCCCCCTCCTCTACGCCGGGCGAACGAGTTTTCCCACTCCACGTGGCAAACACGTTTCATCGTATCTGCTTGTGATATGCTACAGGATCCTTGGGCTTTTGTTTATCGCACATTTTGGGCTAATTTTTTTTTCATTTTTATCTTTTCTTTTATAAAAACCAGATTTGAATTGGCAAGAGAGCGGCAAATAATTACAATTTAGTGTTAAAACTGACTTCTATTGTAATTATATTTGCTTATATTAAATACAATTTATATTTTGGAAGTAAAATTTACAATTAGGTAAATACATTCCAATGAAATTTTAAATCTTAATTATTTGACTACTAACATGGTCCTTACTTCTGAAATTTTTAAAGATTTACGTTCAAATTTACAATATTAAATCAATAAAATATTTATTTTTTAAAGTTTTAAAACAATGGACATACATCAATTATTATTAAAAAAGTATAATGTAGTAGTAAAGAAAAAAAATCAAGTATCTTCAATAAAAAAAATATAGGATGTTAGAATTTATAAAAACGCTACTGAATCATAAAATATATAAAATTTATGATTTCTCTACATTTTTGGACAATTTTATAGAGAATTTAACTTTGAAGAACGATATTTGATATCCAATAGGAAAGTGTTATTAGGGACTTTAGCTAGAATTGCTTCTTTTCTCTAGGAAGCGAGTATTTTCATTGGCTCAGCTATCGTGAGCGATGGTGTATTTGGATGCATCTAATGCTGCGTTCTGTGTGTGGGAGCTATAGCTGCATGTGCTTAATGCTGGCCCTGCGTACAATGGAAGAATATTAGATATTAGAAATTATATTGGATATTAACAAGATGTAAGACATAAATGAGTTTTACGAAACACAACATAACTTATTATTTGACTATTTACTGAGAAAATTATGAACTCATTGCACATAAAATGGAGCATAAGATGGCTGGACCAATGAGCATCTAGTATAAAATCTATATTGATTTATATAAGATGCTCATTGGTCCAAACAGTTTAAGCTACGCCTATGCAACTTATTTTATGCGATGTGCGAAAGGTTTGAAGTTTTGTTGAAACCGTGTTCATAGTACGGATATATTATATTCAAGAAATTTTTGAAATTTGTTGATATGATTAATCAACGCTTTGAATTGACATTATAATTTTTGTATATCTCATATAAAATAAACAATAGTACGAGCAAAAGGTTCTAGCCGATTTGTTAAATAGTTTGAGGCCGTATAATCAAGAAGCAATAAGCATACCTTGCCTGCACCGGACGTAACAGAGACGTGCTGTTGATCACAAGTCGCAGAAAATATGATACGTCTTGTGCACGTCGCTGCGACGTAACTAAATAATTTGAATGTTTTAATTAATTAGCTATTTGTTGAATTTTCTTTTGTATTATGACTTATATTTTAAAGATAAATAACATTTCATTTTTTAAAAATGATGTTTTTCATTTAATGTAATTAAATTTAATACGTAATTGTGAAAACGTTACGTAGAGTAATGTACAGTTGGGAAATACTATCGCGGTATCCGGCTATCCGGTAAAAATCACTATCCGATGCATCTCTCATAATAATTTCCTTAATCATGCAATTATAGTCACAAATACTTTTTTCTCTGCGTATATAGTACACGAAACCGTCACTAAATGGTTGTTATGGCGTTTTCTCGTAAGAAAGAAAACACGTAAATGGTATAAAAGGCGGAGCATTATAAGATTTTTCACCGATGTTCTATTAGAGTAGAATAATTTTTCTGATGAATTCCCTTGAAAATGAAATCAAGTGGAAAATGTTTTAATTTACTATATGATTAAAACTAACCTTTTTAAACTTCCAATATTTGGAACCATTATAAACAT
This sequence comes from Solenopsis invicta, assembly GCF_016802725.1. NCBI lineage: Eukaryota > Metazoa > Arthropoda > Insecta > Hymenoptera > Formicidae > Solenopsis > Solenopsis invicta. The sequence continues at coordinate 16,020,481 of NC_052673.1, forward strand.
AATAGATGTAACCATACATAAAAAGTAGAATATTATAATTCAGAATTACTATAATTTATAGATCGCACCCAAAACCACTATAAATTAAAGTTGAATTATGGTAATTGCAATCATTCTCTTCTCTCAGTGTAAAACTATTATACATTTTATCTAGCAAGTATTTTACGTACATAATGCAGTAAAAACCAATCTTAATTTTTCAAAATTCGTCTATAATTTTCAGGTCACAATTAGTGCATAAGTCACAAAATACACGTCATTACAATGTCGCTGTTACCAGAAATGGGGATGTTAGTTACGTCTCAGCGACGTCTCAATTACGTTTCAAACACCAGTTGAGACCTCGCTGAGACGTAACATGCGACGAGTTAGCACGTCACAGCGACGTGCTTGTTACGTTTGGTGCAGGCAGGGTACAGATACACGTGGTCTTGATTTTTCGTTTATAAAATATTAATTTAATGAGTTTATTAATGGGATGACTAACATCGACGTTCTCGATAATATTGTATCCACGGTAGTATTAAATTATTAGAACAAATAAAAAGGTAATTAAAATATTACAAAATTTTAGTACTTAATCTTTAACCTAAGATACTCCAAAATCAGGAAAATAATTTCTTATTGATATAAAAATTAATTTAAAATAATTTAAAAATATAATATTGGAATAATAAAATTTTATAACAGAAATTTGTATACATCAAGTACAAAATAAAAATTTGCACAAAACTTAAAAAATTTTATAGAAATCTGTTTTAAGAATTTTTTTTAAATTTTAGTGGAAAAAATAAAGTCGATAATAAGGCTGTTCTACAATGAGTTGAAAACGCTTCGTCGCCAGTTGCAAAGAATGGCAACTAACGCTATTTCCGGTGGCAAGAGAGTGTCACTGTAGCCAAACGAGAGTTGGCCAATTTTTAACTTTGGCGATAGCAACTAGCACCACCTTAATCCTAAAAAGTGAATTAAAAGAGCGTGGCGGAGCGTGGCGAGAATTACGATAAATGTGATTGGTGGTAGGACAATTTTCGATAGTGATCAGGGGGTCAATTCTATATTATTTACCTTGGTGAAAATTACAAAAGTGAGTAATTCACTAAAATATTTGTAATTTCATTGGTCAAAAGCTAGTGAATTGCTCACTTTTGTAATTTTTACTCAACTTATGTGATACAGAATCGACTTCCAGAACTTGCACTGGTAGTACACAGTTTCAAAATTCTGCTACAGACTGTATGTATGTACACCCAAGGACTTTGATTCTGTCCATGGGGAAATTTTCCAAACTGAGAAGTCACCACTTTCTACATACTCGCAGTTTATGATTAATGAAATTACTAGAGCTTATTGGTCGTTACGTTAATCATGAACTGTAAGTATGTAGAAAGATAGCGATTTCTCAGTTTGGAAAATTTCCCCATGGACAGAATCAAAGTCCTTGGGTGTACAGTGCGTTGCATTGATGGGATACCAATTTTAAAGACCACGTTTCTTTCTTAGTTATTTTTACGTTCATGACCAAATGCTGCCGTCAACGATCACCGCAGCATTCAGTCATAAACATAAAAATAAGAAAGAAACGTGGTCCCTAAAACCGTAATCACACTACAGGTTGCGAGCTCGGTTGCGATTAGGGTTACTGTTGAGTGTTGGAAATCAACCAATCAGAGAGAAGCAGTTTGCCGGTTAGGTTGCAGGTTACAATTTAGATCCGAGTCTATTTTTCAAACTTGAGGTTGTAACAGTAGCCAATAAGATTGCGAGAATCACAAGTCTAAATTATAACCTAACTTAACTGCGTACTGCTTCGTCTGCTTCGCACGTTATATAACCTAATCGTCTTGTGGTTCTGCTTTGTTTACGTACCGGCTTGGTTAATCAAGAATTATTGCCTATAGTGTGATTGATCAATGTTGAAAAAAAACTGTGAATTGTAATCCCAATCGCAACCGAGCTTGCAACCTGTATGTAGTGTGATTGATCAACCTTAAATTGTTAACCGTAACCCCAACTGCAACCAAGCTTGCAACCTGTAGTGTGATTACACCTTAAAATCGGTACCCCAGGCATCAATGCAATGCACTGTACACCCATAGAATTTGATTCTGTCCATAGGGAAATTTTCCAAACTAAGAAGTCGCTATCTTTCTACATACTTACAGTTTATGATTAATGTAACGACCAATAAAATCTAGTCGTTACATTAATCATAAACTGCGAGTATATAGAAAGTGGTGACTTCTCAATTTAGAAAATTTCCCTATGAACAGAATCAAATTCCATGGGTGTATGTATACCCAAGGACTTTGATTCTGTCCATGGGGAAATTTTTCAAACTGAGAAGTCACCACTTTCTACATACTCGCAGTTCATGATTAATGAAACTAGAGCTTATTGGTCGTTACGTTAATCATGAACTGTAAGTATGTAGAAAGATAGCGACTTCTCAGTTTAGAAAATTTCCCCATGGATAGAATCAAATTCCGTGGGTGTACCTGCTTACTACCATTGCGAGCTTTGATTGGCTTTCTGCTTTCTACTTTTCCGCCAAGCCGTTTGATTTCTGTTCCTGAACTCTCTAAATAAGTGTACACCCAAGGACTTTGATTCTGTCCATGGGGAAATTTTTCAAACTGAGAAGTCACCACTTTCTACATACTCACAGTTCATGATTAATGAAACGAATAGAGCTTATTGGTCATTACGTTAATCATGAACTGTAAGTATGTAGAAAGATAGTGACTTCTCAGTAGAGAAAATTTCCCCATGGACAGAATCAAAGTCCTTGGGTGTACAGTCATGTTCATTATAGTTGCGACACTTTTTCTTAAATGCGTTTCTGAACACCCAACTATAACGAGAGCTGAGGACATGATAGGTTCTTACTTGTGGATCCAGCCAATTACGTTCGCCGCTCGATGAGTAAGGCTACATTCCAAAAACCATCAAAGAAAAAGTGCCGCAACTATAATGAACATGACTGTACAGTCGTGTTCATTATAGTTGCGACATTTTTTCTTAGATGCGTCTCTGAACACGCAACTATAACAAAAGCTGAGAACATGATTGGTTCTTACTTGTGGATCCAACCAATTACGGTCGCCGCTCGATGAGCAAGGCTACATTCCAAAAACCATCGAAAAAAAAGTGTCGCAACTATAATGAACACGACTGTACACTTAAAATAAAATAGATAGATGTTTCAAAGGCTGTGTTCGGTTTTTACTGGCAGTACTGAAAATTTATAGTTCACGTCACATATACTATACATTTTCAATGCTGGCAGTTAATATCGGAACACAGCCAAAGTTAGCGAAAGCAAGAAGGAACGTTCTAGTGCAGTCTAGTGCAGGAATAGAAAACAAGCCTATAGTGTGAATTTTCTCTTAGAACTGCAGAATGACTCCACAGATAAGAACCAATTACGTTTGTCGTTTGATGAGCAAATCTACATTCCAAAAACCATCGAAGAAAATGTGTTGCACTGAAGTGAAACTAGCCGTTTGTGTTCTGTTTCTGAATTCCCTGAATTAGTGTGCACTTAAAGTGAAATAGATATATATTTGAAAGTTAGTAAAAACAAGAAGGAACGTTCCAGTGCAGTCTAGTGCAAGAATAGAAAACAAGCCTTAGTATCGTGGTTTTCGGTAACACAGAAAAAGTGGGGCCCACTTGAAAGTGGGAGTTGAAATGACCAATCAGAATGCCTTGATGTAAGTTGGTAAGAATGAGTATCTGCTCACTATTTTCGTATGGTAGCATTATCTGTGTGTAGACCGGGACTTACCAGTTTAGCTTTGCTGTAGTGTTCGGGGTATTCGTGAGCTTAGTCTAATAAATATATACATTATTGTGCACGAAACATTTGCATTAACATTACGATTTTTAAAAAGTTACTCTTATACAATTCAGCAATATCTTTTCAAGATTGATCAAAACGATCCATCAGCCTAAGAAAAGTTTGTGAAACTTTTACTGCAAAAATTTATACAGGTTAGAATTCTTTAAAAAGAATATATATTTTTCTTATAAAATATTATAAAACGTTATTGTCTTCGAGTGGAATATTGTGAACTGAGCTATGTAACATCAAAATTCTCACGGCTTTGATATAAAGTCAAGGTTCATCGTGTACAGATTCGCGAAAAATCGAGAGCACAGTGAGCCACGTGGCCAGAGTAATTCGTTATTGTTAGTAGCTCATGGCTTAGTTTGCAGCTTGCTGCACGTGGGCTTGCAGCTCACAGATTGTAATTCGTGGCTCATCATTCCCGTCCATTATCGATAAATAGATCGCGAATTAATAACCCGGCAGAATATATTACTGTATTCTCCATTATACAAACATCGAACATAAATCCATTATTAATTTGAGACATTACTAATTTCAGACATTACGCCATACATATATCAAGATACTAATTACTATCAAGAAAAATGATTTTACCTAATAATATCGAGGAATGGGTGGATTTCATTCTGATGCTATTAGGACCAAGGAGCATTAACAGTTTACGTACAAGTAAAGTAATTTATATTAAAGACATAATGTTTTATTTATTATTCTCTTAATTGTATAAGCTTTAAAAATGGCAAGTGTTATGCCTATTATATTTTTTAACAATAAATAAATTTATAAGAAATGACATAATATGATAAAAAAAACACAATATAGTATTAAAATTTACTACAACTTTTAATAAGAATATCATATCGAAGATTATAAAATTAATGTTGTAAAACATTATGCATGAAATGTTAAAAGATAAGAATAAATAAATAAATATATATATATATACATATATATATATATATATATACACACACATATATATATATATATATATATATATATATATATATATAGACAGAATTACATAACTCTTTTCTTTTCGTTTCATTTAGAAACTTGTTATAATTTAATGATATTAGTGATTATTAATGATATTAGAGTAATTAAATTATTTTCTTTATATCATCTTTATTTAACAATTAATAAATTGAAAAATTTATTGTAAAGTTATTTCTTATATATAAATTATTTAGCTTTATTTATAATCAACAGATAAATTTATCATAACAAGTTTTTCTATTTAACAAAATTAATTTATTAACAATGGATATAATTATTTACTAATTACAAATTATATTTTTCAGAAAATAAGACATCTCCAACGAATACTTCATCAACAATTACTTCAAATAATACAATAAATTTAGATCCGAAGAGTAAAATTGAATATTGTATATATATAATATCGTTATTAATTTCTGCTTTGTTTGTTTTTTTAATTTTGCTCGCTATTATTGGATTTTACATACTCTTAACGCTAATTATGTGGAATTTTACCAATTGGTGCTACAGACTATTAGGGGCAGACGAACACTGGATCCACTGCATACGCTGGATGAACTGGATACACTGGATACGCCTTACGATTTACTATTCTAAAAGTCGATAAATAATGTCGTTTGAATCAGTCATATGACATACATTGTAGAGCTCATTAGAGACCTGTCTCTCTAATGTACAAGCCCCCTTTTTTTTAATGCATTTTTCATGTATAAATATTCATGGCTGTTCGAGCGTGGCTGAATAAAGATTATTCTTATATCTTTATCAAATCAATTGCTTCTTGTTGTGAACCCCTTTTTACTAGAGACCCTATATCAGAGTCTGGACACGACGCGATTTGGGCATAATCGCGAGAGAGAAAGAAATACACTTCTCCTTAGAACATATAGACATGGAAGGAGAATGCCTATTGTTCTCGAAAGAAAAATATATCCAGAGGAAGTGAGAAAAAAAATTATAGTTACCTCTCTTGTGAGTAACTGCTTGACAGTGCGCATGTGTAGCTTACGTTTGCTTGGCCGGTTTTATCCATGAAAATAGGTTAGGATTCTTTAAGGTTCTAAAGTTGTTAAACGTACTCTTTCGCGAACTGTCAAAAGTTAAACAATGGGCTTATATTACATTTTATGTGGTAAAAAAGACAAAAATATCTACGTATATCTACATCTACAGATACGATGCTTGCATGCGTCAAATTGGCGCGCATGCGCATTTTCGAGCAGTTACAAGAAAGAGGCAACCATGATTTTTTTTTCTCATTTCCTCCGGACACAGTCTGCTATTCTGCTTCCATGTCTATATGTTCTAAGCACTTCTCTCTCTCTCTCTCTCTCTCTCTCTCTCTTTCTAACTTATTCTTGACGTGTCTAACCTCAACTTAAACGCGAAACCACGTTACACTATCGTTGTTGTTTTCTTATCGTGTACAAGAGTTTATTTTAAAAATTATTTAAAATGGGCGGCTGTGTAGCCCCATTTTGCAATAATTCAAGAGCCAAAGAATACGTCATGAAAATTTACATAAATGTACATAAAACAAATTAACAATAATAGTTATGATAATAATGATAGCGAATATTTATCAGGCTTAAATTTTTATCAGAAGAAAAACAAACGAATAAAGGAAACATTGATATAAATAATAATAGCACAAGTAAAAGCGCAATTCCGCCTTTTAATAAACATTAATAAGTTTATTAAATTTAGAATTAAATAGTTTATATAACATTGCCGGGTACCTCATATAATCTATTTCAAAACATGCAAACTGTGTAATAAATATTTAAAATCAGTTGGCTCAAAAACTCTAATATTATATTTATTTACAAAATTCGTACAATTAAAATGTTATAAAAATAATTGTTTATTTTTTCTAAATATTAAAACTTTTGTAATCTTTTTTAAGTTTGAACAAATGTTTTGACATTATTCTAAATATTTTAATAACATTACAGATATTAGTTTCAAAAATTTTTTAATTAAAAAATGTAGTAAAATTACAGCCAACCATATTTTACCATGTCACAACTTATATACAAATTATACATATAATTAAGAGGTTTGTAACATTTAGATTAGAGATTTTTAATAAAAAAAAATGCAATAAAATGTAAAAAATATGGTAGTAAGACGATGGCAATGCATACTTTATTTAAATAAAATATATTGTATTACATTATAAAAAAAATTGTTATTTATTTCTTTTCTATACTCGCTTTTGCTGTAGCATCTAAACATAATACAAATATTTGAATTCAAATACAGGTGGGAGTTGGCCAGAACTGAAGAACCAATCAAAAGTGATTATCTCGTGTTCAGATCTGATATAGGCCTAGTTTACACCGAGCACTTGATACGCGTACTAACTAGTAATTTTCTATTAAATTATCTTAATTTCGGCAATAAATTTAAAGAATAATAACTAAGCTGGTACAATATGAATTAAAATAATTAAATATATGAATTATGTATATATACGCGCATCGTCGAAAGTAAGATAATTTAATAGAAAGTTACGAGTTAGTACGCGTATCAAGTACTCGGTGTAAACTAGGCCATATTGTACCAGCTTGATATAGTATTCTTTAAATTTATTGCCGAAATTATAATAATTTAATTAATAAAAAATTACTAGTTAGTTCGTGTATCAAGTACTCGGTGTAAACTAGGCCATAGGGTTTCTACTTTGTACAGTCGTGTTCATTATAGTTGCGACACTTTTTCTTCGATGGTTTTTGGAATGTAGCTTTGCTCATCGAGCGGCAAACGTAATTGGTTGGATTCACAAGTAAGAACCAATCATGTTCTCAGTTCTTGTTATAGTTGCGCGTTCACAAACGCATCTAAAAAAAGTGTCGCAACTATAATGAACACGACTGTACAGTCTAGAGTCCTATATAAAGAGAGAAGCGACATTGATGTCCAAAGCTCTGATGGGTAATATGATTGATACTTGATTGGCTAAGTGAGCAGCCATATTGTGACCATAGCTGTTTGCAGAATGATACGAATGGTGTTTGATGACGTTAGAGCGATCTCAAAATGGCGGTGGAGGACTCAATTGGATACTGAAGGTTGTGATGGGGGTTCGATGTCGCTTCTCTCTTTATATAGGACTCTAGTACAGTCGTGTTCATTATAGTTGCGACACTTTTTCTTAGATGCGTCTCTGAACACGCAACTATAGCAAGAGCTGAGAACATGATTGGTTCTTACTTGTGGATCCAACCAATTACGTTCGCCGTTTGATGAGCAAGGCTACATTCCAAAAACCATCGAAGAAAAAGTGTCGCAACTATAATGAACACGACTGTACACCCAAGGCTGCGTTCAGATTCCTTACCCGGGTCACCATGATGTTTTATCTTTGTTGTTTACCAAATGTTAAACAAGGATAGATGATGTCTGGGTGCACCCTGGTGGGGAATCTGTACGCAGCCCAAGGGGGTTAATCATGAAACTTTTTCCCTAGGGCGGAAACGTGAAAATCTTTACCATTGAAGTTAATAGAGAAATTTTTTACTTTTCACGTTTCCGCCTTAGGGAAAAAGTTTCATGATCGACCCCAAAGACTTTGAGGGTGGCGTCCCATGGCATAGATATTTCGCGTAACGCGTATCGCGTAACCAATCAACTTTATAAGAAGGCTCAACAAAAGACTCAGAACGCTTCTGATTGGTTACGCATTACGCGTTACGCGGAAAATATCAGTCCATGGGACTTTAGCCTGATTCTGTCCATGGGGAAATTTTCCAAACTGAGAAGTCACTACTTTCTATATACTCGCAGTTTATGATAAATGAAACGACTAGAGCTTAAAGACCGTGCACATGAAACGCATAACATAACATAAGCACAACACAAGACCGATGGACCAATGAGCATTCAGCATAAAGTCGCCATATTAATTTACATATAATTAATTTCCATTAGTCCAGAGGCCTTATGCTCTGTTATGCATTTTATGTGCGACGGCCGCAATAAAGGGCCTCGCACATAAAATGCATAACATAACATAAGCACAACATAAGACCGATGGACCAATGAGCATCCAGTATAAAGTCGCCATATTGAGTTACATAACATTTTCATTGGTCCGTCGGTCTTATGTTGTGCTTATGTTATGTTATGCATTTCATGTGCGAGGCCCTTAATAGCTGAGAAGAGCCTTATTGGTCGTTACATTAATCATAAACTGTAAGTATGTAGAAACATAGCAACTTTTCAGTTTGGAAAATTTTCCCATGGACATAATCAAATTCCATGGGTGTACATTCCAAAAACCATCGAAGAAAATGTGTTGCACGGAAGTGAAACTAGTATCGTAGTTACCGGTTAAACAGAAAAAGTGGGGCCCACTTGGGCTGCGTTCAGATGTCCCACCCGGTACACAGACATTATTCTATTCTTGTTTAACATTTGGTAAACAACGAAGATAAAACGACATCTGGGTGCACCCGAGTGGGGAATCTGAACGCAGCCTTGAAAGTGGGAGCCACTTGAAAGTGGGAGTTGATATGACCAATCAGAATGCCTTGATGTAAGTTGGTAAGAATGAATATCTGTTCACTATTTTCGTATGGTAGCATTCCGTTTGTTTTCTGTTCCTGAACTCCCTGAATTAGTGTAAACTTACCGTTTGTTTTCTGTTCCTAAACTCTCTAAATAAGTGTACACTTAAAATGAAATAGATAGATGTTTCAAAGTTAGCGAAAGCAAGAAGGAACGTTCCAGTGCAGTCTAGTGCAGGAATAGAAAACAAGCCTTTAAAATGAAATAGATATATGTTTAAAAGTTAGCGAAAGCAAGAAGGAACGTTCCAGTGCAGTCTAGTGCAGGAATAGAAAACAAGCCTAAGGCTTGTTTTTTATTCCTGCACTAAACTACACTGGAACGTTCCTTCTTGCTTTCACTAACTTTCAAATATATATCTATTTCATTTTAAGTGCACACTAATTCAGGGAGTTCAGGAACAGAAAACAAACGGCTATTATCTGTGTGTAGACCGGGACTTACCAGTTTAGCTTTGCTGTAGTGTTCGGGGTATTCGTGAGCTTAGTCTAATAAATATATACATTATTGTGTACGAAACATTTGCATTAACATTACGATTTTTAAAAAGTTACTCTTATACAATTCAGCAATATCTTTTCAAGATTGATCAAAACGATCCATCAGCCTAAGAAAAGTTTGTGAAACTTTTACTGCAAAAATTATACAGGTTAGAATTCTTTAAAAAGAATATATTTTTCTTATAAAATATTATAAAACGTTATTGTCTTCGAGTGGAATATTGTGAACTGAGCTATGTAACATCAAAATTCTCACGGCTTTGATATAAAGTCAAGGTTCATCGTGTACAGATTCGCGAAAAATCGAGAGCACAGTGAGCCACGTGGCCAGAGTAATTCGTTATTGTTAGTAGCTCATGGCTTAGTTTGCAGCTTGCTGCACGTGGGCTTGCAGCTCACAGATTGTAATTTGTGGCTCATCATTCCCGTCCATTATCGATAAATAGATCGCGAATTAATAACCCGGCAAAATATATTATTGTATTCGCTATTATACAAACATTGAAAGTAAATCCACTATTAATTTGAGACGTTACTAATTTCAGACATTAAGCCATACATATATCAAGATACTAATTACTATCAAGAAAAATGACTTTACCTAACAATATTGGTGACTGGGTGGAATTCATTCTCTTGCTATTAGAAATATGTATCTTTTTCTTCGCAAATGACAAAGTTTATACATGTATAAATGGTAAATATACCGGTATAGTAATTCATATTTAAAAAAATAATGCTTTATTTATTATTCTCTTAATTGTACAAGCTTCAAAAATGGCAAGTAGTATGCCTATTAATCCTATTATATTTTTTAACACTAGATAAATTTATAAGAAATGAATGTGATAAAAAATATTATAATATTAAAATTTACTACAACTTTTAATAAGAATACCATATCAAAGATTATAAAATTAATATTGTAAAATATTTATGCATGAAATGTTAAAAGACAAGAATAAATATATATAGACAGAATTATATAACTCTTTTCCCTTAGTTTCATTTAGAAACTTTTTATATTATAATTAATTATATTATAATTAAATTATTTTCTTTATATCGTGTTTACTTAACAATTAATAAATTAAAAAATTTATTGTAAAGTTATTTTTTCTATATAAATAATTTAACTTTATTTAGAATCAACTGATAAATTTATTATAACAAATTTTTCTATTTAACAAAATTAATTCATTAACAATAGATATAATTATGTACTAATTACAAATTATATTTTTCAGAAAATATGACATCACCAACAAATACTTCATCAACAATTACTTCAGATAGATACAGCAATACAACAAATTTAGATCAGAAAAGTATAATTAAATATTTGGAACTGTTACAAATTACTGATTCGTCTGATTGTTTAATTTTGCTCTCTACACGTATTGGATTTTGTGTGCTCATAATGGTATTTGAATGGAAATATTTAAGACAGTTTGGCGTCTAGATAGCAGTAGAGATGCACCGCCGGATACGCTGGATACGTCGAATATGTTGGATACGCCGTATTAGTATTTTAAAAGTCGATAAATAATGTCGTTTGAATCAGTCAGATGACGTATGCTGTCTTTCTAATGTGCATTTCCCCCCTTTTTAATATATGTATTTTTCATGTATAAATATTTATTGCTGTTTGAGCGTGGCTGAATAAAGATTATTTTTTATCTCTATCAAATCGACTGCTTCTTGGTATGAACCTCTTTGTACCAAACACAAAACGTCGGATACTTGCCCGTGCCGGATAATACCGGATAGTCGGATATTTTATTTTATCCGGTCGGATAATCTTATGTTGACATCAGATTAATATTAAAGAGGAATAGAGGATAAGATCATGATGTAAAAAACAAGGTGAAACAATAGCGCATCGTCAGCGGCTCGATACGCGGTGAGAGGCGTCGCTCGATGTGATGCGCCAATGAAATTTGGGTCCAAATATATTCGCGCAATTTAAATACGAAACAATCATATGTAGTCACACGTACTTAAAATGTAGAAGTTGTTAAAAAAAAAAATATATAAAAATGTAAAAATACTTGAAATTTATTATCTTTAACACAAATCACTGTTGCAATAAACACTGTTGTTATAAACATGAAATATAACAATTTAGCCATACACATAAGCTCATTCTTATAACTTTCCAAATTTCTTCTAATCCAAGTTTAAAAAATTTGAAATCACAATTTTCATTAATGTATAAAGTCTCAACCTTACCTTCACGTTCTTCTTTTTTTAAGTAGCTTTGAATTTCTTCGATTCACCAATTATCTCAGATTCATGTATAAATACAAGTATACATACGTCCCAGGACCGCAGCCGTAGCCATATTGAATCTCAAAATTTGAACCCAGTTCTGATTGGTCTAGAGTATGGTCTACTGCGCATCTGGTTACTTGTTTCACCTTTCTTCTTACATCATGCCGTTTGTTTTCTGTTCCTGAACTCTCTAAATAAGTGTACACTTAAAATGAAATAGATAGATGTTTCAAAGTTAGCGAAAGCAAGAAGGAACGTTCCAGTGCAGTCTAGTGCAGGAATAGAAAACAAGCCTATGATGTCGATGAGATTTTCACTTTTCACGTTTCCGGGGGATAAAAGTTTTATGATCGACTCCAAGGTCTCTGGACCAATGGGAATCTTATGTAAATCAGGTGACACTCTTTTGGACACAGCACGATTGGACACCAACCAATCATCTTGACTTATCTAACCAAACCAACGGAAAAACTCTAGGTATCTGCCGCTGTGAGTGGTGGTGTCCAATCGTGCGCACCCCTGCTTATGTTACGTTATGCATTTCATGTGCGAGGCCCTTCTCTCTAGAGGTTCTTTAGGCCTACTAGTATGGATATATTTTATTCAAGAAATTTTTGAAATTTGTTGACATTAATTGACGCTTCGAATTGTCATTATAATCTTTGTATACTTCACATAAAATAAACAATAGTACGAGCAAGGTTCTAGCCGATTTGTTAAATAGTTTAAGATCATATAATCAAGAAACAACAAGCATACAGATACACGTGGTTTTGATTTTTCATTTGTAATAATATTAATTTAATGATTTTGTTAATGTGATGGCTAACATCGACGTTCTTGATAATATTGTATCCACGCTTGGTAGTATTAGATCATTAGAACAAATAAAAAGGTAAGTAAAGTGTTATAAAATTTTGATATTTATTCCTTAACCTAAGATGCTCCAAACTCAGAAAAATAATTTCAGGTGTATAAAAAAACAATTACTAATAATTTAAAAATATAATGTTGGAGTATTTAAATTTTATAACAAAAATTTGTACACATCAAGTATAAAGTAAAAATTTGCATAAAACTTAAAAAATTTTATTAGAATGTTTTGAATTTTTTTTAATTTTAGTGGGAAGAATAAAGTTGATGTTACAGCTCTTACAAAAAATGTTTATGATTTTGCCAAGGAGCAATCTTGTGAAAAGGAGAAATTTTATAGAAATACAAATGCATTACCAAAATTAGTCACGGAAGGCTTTGATGAGGAGCAAATTTGGCAGCAATTAGAACTGCAGAATGAGGGCGAGATAGCACACTTTTATGAGATTTTAACATCTTCTGAAAATGAAAGATTGATGATTCCAATAAGTTCTAGGAAACCTGAACCTGTACAGATTGAGAATGACAATTTAGATCAAGAGGATGAAAGCATGTTTGATACGAAAGACTCAGAGGACGAAGGGATAGGAACTAAAAGTAATTTACAGAGGAGAAAACATAAGAAGACCTCCATTGTAGATGACAAATTCTTCAAATTACAAGAGCTGGATGAATATTTAACTAAAGAAGAGAGAAAAGAGAAGCAGGGGGAGGACAATACTGAGTCTGATGACGAATCTGTAGATATGTTTAACGATGTTTCTGAGGAAGAAGTTGGAGATAACACTGAAAAGAAATATATAAAGTATGCAGATTTCTTCGATACTCCTGAAAGTGAAAATGAACAAGCTGACGAAAGTAAAAATTCAGATCACAGCGATAGTATTAGGGATTCTGAAGAGAAAGAATTAGAGGATGAAGAAATTGATCTCGATGAACAGGATGAAGAAGATCAAACGGTCAAAAAAGTAAGATTTAATCTTACCAATGATTCGGACGAGACAGATAGCTTAGAAAATAAAGTAGATAATAATAAGAAAAATAAGGAAGAAAGGATAGAAGATGCAGAATCTAAATCTACTTTGGAGGCTCGTCAAGATAGGCTGCTAATGAGAATTAAGGAATTGGAGGAGGAAGCAATCAGTGAGAAGCCATGGCAATTGAAGGGCGAAGTGAGTGCTCCAAATCGACCTCATAACTCCTTGTTGGAAGAGTTTGTGGTGGTTGATATAAACAGAAGGCCGGCTCCTGTGATCACCGAGGAGACCACTATGAAATTGGAAGATATAATTAAGCAGCGGATTAAGGATAAGGCTTGGGACGACGTCGAGAAAAAGTTTAAGCCAGTTGAGACACCGTTAGAATATAAGAAAAAATTGATATTAAATCAAGAAAAGAGCAAGGAAAGTTTATCTCAAATTTATGAAAAAGAGTATCTAAAACAAAAACAATCATTAGATTTAAAGAACGATGAGAAGAAAGAACCAACACCACAATTGCATAATGAAATTCGACAAATGATGCGTTCTTTGATGTTAAAATTGGATGCGTTATCTAATTATCATTATACTCCCAAGATGGTAAGACTTGTCATGATTTACATGTTAAAAATCAATCAAAACTTTTATAAATGTAATGCTTAATGATGGTTAATACAATAAGTTAATTATTTTTTCTGAAGCAAGTAAACGTTTTTAAGTAGAAGTTATCCTTGTAATTTTTATAAATAATTTTTGCGTCTCTTACAAATTGTTTATTTTATGATACTCTTAATGGTTTTCAATATTTTTAATATATGTGATTTTTGTTTTAGGCTAAACCAGAAATCACTATCATTAGCAACGTGCCTGCAGTTAATATGGAAGAGGTGGCGCCTGTCGCGACTACTGATGCTACTCTATTAGCACCTGAAGAAATTAAAGGCATTTATTATATTATATTTAATGCGATTATTGTTGATTTGATACAATATTTTTTAATTTGATCTAAAACTCTTATTTTTAGCCAAACAACGCGGTGATCTTATTGGTAAATCAGAACGAACGAAAACCGACATGAAGCGCGACAGAAGACGGAAGAAGTCGAGACAACGGGCCAAACAACAGGCTATAGAAAAGAAAGAGAAATTAAAAGCATTACAACCAGGAATTGGTAAAAAGTACAAGGATAAGAAAGAACAGGCTGCGTTGCTTAAAAAAGTAACTAAAGATAGAAACGTTACGAAATTAAACGAATCAACGCACAAAGTTGCAAAGTCTTCGACTGCATTTTTCACGCATTTACAAGATCAAGCAAAAAATAAAGTTAAAATTAAAAAAGACAGTTTGTCTAAAAAGAAGACTAGCGCTAATTCAGCTATAAAACTAAAATTATAAACTTTGTATTGTATATATTTATTTGTTTAAATAAGATTTAAATGAAAAATTTTATTATATTTTTCATTGTGCCCTTCAACAGGATTTCATGCTGTTTATATTTTATTGCCTCTTTTTATGCTATCATTGATTATAATCGCAAAAAGGAACGCAATTAGACTTATTAAAGAACTTACAGCAACGTAAGTACTTTACACTCTTTGCATAATGTAAGACACATATGTACACTAAAATTTTTTTTATAGCTTTATTGCATGATATACGTATGCATTTCTAACACCCTTCGCTCTTCAAATCATATTAATCGCGATTTTTTCTTGTGACGCTATAATACGTGGATATTGTGCAAAGGAATATGTAACAGTGGATAAGGGATTTGTGAAGTAATCTCTTTTTGTGATAGAGACAAATTCATACTTAACATTCGCATATAAATATTGATACCTGCTTCAGGCTCAATATATTAGTTATTGTCAAAAAGTGATGGTACTATTCTCGTCACGATGTAGGATGATTAAAAAAAATCATGCGTATATGTATAGTCCATATATTAGTGAAAAATGTTCCCAATTCATCATGATATGCTGTAATTTCGTTTCAATGTGCTCATCAAAATTTGCTAAAACACGTACAAACGCGCTAAGTCACACGTGGTTACTTATAAATGCAATTATTCGTATGTATAACATTATCTATATTTTTTTCTTTAAGAATATCTAAAAACGGTGTCTTGCACAGAGAAGCAAAGGTGGATTACACAGTTTTTTTTTTTGTACATTGTCAATGTTTCGAACGATTTCTTGTCGCGTGTTGATTTATGATTGCACTGTTTATAATTACAAAGATCTAAATTAAAATAATTAAGCTAACCTTACAAATCTAACGATAAGCTGGTATTAAAATTACCGTGATTTGTGTATAGATTTTTGATTGAGAAGTTTTTTAAAAATACTTTTTCTTATTGTTTAGAGTACACTTCCACTATTTTCATTTTTTTTTTTCGTTAAATATTTATCGAATCGCATGATACCTCAGTTAAAATTGTCATGAAAATTAAAATTGTCATTTTATTTATTTGTATAATAAGCACAGATGCTTACATGTTTAGAATACCTGTAATAAGGCCATTCATCTACAGGCCGTTCACTACTAAATTTTATAAAGAACCTCCATCATGAGCAAATTTGATAAATTTGGAATTGTTTAAATTTAATTCCAGATTCATTAAAATGCAATCATCTGAATCACTGAAAGCATTCGAAAGCATTCATCAGTTACTATTATCTTTATCGTTTGCGCATTTAATTTAAATGTAAAATTTATAAATGTAAAATTCGTCGTTTTATATTTATAGCTTATGCCAAATATAGCCCATCTGTGCGTATTATAATTTATTTCGAGCACTAATCAATAACCGTCATAAAGGTACAGTCGCCTTTGATGTTTTAATGATATTTTTGTAGCGAAACTATGCTCATCTCAATTGCGATAATTATCTCAAACAATCAGAGCATATGTCGCGACGATCGTACTCGATACTTAGCGTCTGATACCCACGACAATGAATCAAAAATCTCGCTATAATACGTATGTATAATATGTAAATAATCCGGTAGACTAGGCTGTCCTAATCCCAGTGCGATCGTTTTTTGCGTAAAGTCTATATATGCGGTGCTAAATTGTTAAATCGCGTTTCTCCTTTCTCCGTGAGCGATCCTCCGGATGCTGACGGTGAGGGTGCAGATTGCGATGCCCAAGATAAAATCTCCGAAGTGATATCGAACAGCCGGGGATAGCTCCGAAGAGAAAGAATTCCTCTAAAGCAGAAGCTGCTTTTCAGAGGCGTGTCGTCTATCTCGTTGCTACTCAAAGCTAGTGTTGAACATGTTCAGTTCCTCGAAGCCGGACGAGCCGCCCTGATCTTGCAGCATCTGTAGCATGTCGGACAGCTCTTGCGGCTGTGTGCCGGGTCCGGCCTGTCCAGGATGCGGTGGTTGCGCTTGTGCAGATACTTGAGCGCCGGTCTGACCGTCCGGTTGCTGAGTCTGATGTTGTTGACTCTGCCAACCCCACATACCTGATGACAAATTTGCACATTTAATTATTTGCAATTTCATATAATATCTGAAAAATATAACAAGATAAGGTATAAGGAAAACTAACCAGGATTGTTAGGCACTGTTGTGACTGCATGATATTGTTGTGTAGCCGGTGTTCTAGCGCCACTACTGAGCTGAGTATACGTCGGCCCGCTCGGTGATCTCGATGGACTTAATTGACTGTACTGGTAGCCTTCTGTCACGGGTTGCTGTTAGAAAACATAGATGTATAAGATACCATATATAGAAATACCGAATAATAAGGACTTAAGTCAGACTCTTGATGTACGAGAAATAAACACCAAGATGCCAGTGGAGCTTTCGTCTAGCAGTGAGAGTATTAGCAGTCGAAACGACGGATCCCGAGTTTAAATTCACCCAAGCTCCTTTATTTTTCCAATAATCAATTATTCATGACTCAAAAAAGAAGTGTTTAATTGTAAGATTAAAGTGTTTTATTTTTATTTCCATTTCTTAAACTGTTAAAACTATTTTAATTTTTGTCTAAATTTAAAACGTTATTTAAATTTAAATACCATTTAAAATTGAAATATTTGAGGCGTTTAAAAACAGATAAAAATAAAACATTTAAATATCTTGATATTAAGTACTTATTTTTTAAATGTTGTTATTATTCTGTAAGATTCCAGTATCTTACAGAAAATCCACATCGGAGCGAAAGCATATAAAGCAGTAATAGCGATATCTTGCAGATCAACGAACAATATCTTATAGCAAAACGATTACGATCCACGGACCTCTGGGTTATGGACCCAGCACGCTTCCATTGTGCTACTCTACTCGAACAGTATCTTATAGATGTTTTATAACTTCGAATGTAATAAAAAATGAAGAATTACCTGTCTTCCAATTGCCCATGCTTGCGGAGTTGGAGATGTATTAGCCGGCTTCTGAATCCTACTTAAGACCGACGAAGACGCACTTTGCTGTCCAGGTGATCCATAAGCTATCGGCGACTGCGTCGTCTCGTAGCTCTGATATATATTTTGTGTGCTGGACGGCCTCGGTTGTTGCGGACCTGCAAATGACATATATGCAATATTGGCCATCTCGTCTTCGGGAACGGAGACGAGGCCATATAAATAGAGGAGAAGAAACAGAAGAAAACGTGTTTAATATTTGATGTTTGACGCGCAAGAAATAATAGAGAAAATATGCGTAATCATCTTACTGGCTGTAGCCACAGCGGCTGGATGTTGCATCATATGATGCGCGGTGTAGAGCGGATCCCTGGCAGGATGTCTTTGAAGGGAATAGTCTAGACCAGGTTGTCCATATGCAGGTACAGCTTCGCTCTCCGTGTGACCGTCGCTACTAGGATGAAACGACCTGGGATAAAGACATGCGAATATTTTTTTCCCATGCTCAACGGAAAAACGAGAAATGTAATACGAGATATTTTTGTAATTTTTAATGTACTTCTATTCTTACTTTGCATGTGTATTTGTGAAGACGATGTATTCGACATCTTCGTTGAATGGATTTAAGAATGCAAATGCTGACGTCCTCAACCACACAAATTCGTTATTTTTAGCTCGAAATCTGTACATCACAGACGTGACTTGTCCTTTAAGCTTCAACACTAGGAAGCGAGCCACATGTTAATAATATTGAAATATCAATTAAAAATATAAAAGATACAATATAAAACATTACCTTGTTCAAAACTTTCCTGCATATGTGCCCGATCGTCCCCATGGCAAAAGTCATAGCAAGCACGACCTAAGAGCTCCGATGGAGCATAACCCAAAATTCCACTGACTCTTTGATCCACAAAGGTGAATTTACCTTCTACAGAGTGACGTGATATAAATTCTATAACAGAAACATTATTTACGATTGAAAGTATGATTAGTTTCTTGTTACAAATTTTAATTTACCAAACTTTCAAATGAAATTATTAATAAGACGATACTTACCGCTATTGCTATTGGAACCTGCTAAGTCGCTATTATTTGGTGTGCTAGTGACCTGTAATCGCCCAATGGCGACAAGGCAGCAATGCGTCGAGGCATTCTCATCCACACCGTCTGGACCAGTTTGAACACCGCTTCTGTCACCTAGACCCACACCTGGTACACATGGGGTAACAAAATCACCTACAGCGTAAAATCATGAATCAGTCCATGATTTCCCGTTGATCGGCTTGAAGAAATTCTACATACTAAAATTATACGCTACTAATATTGATACTTCGAGCAATAGTCATATCAAAGCAATAGTCATACGTGAAATATACATCAAATAGAAATATATCGAAATGTTAAAATGCTATTTTTTAAAAATCGATATTGGGTACGTTTTGAAATTTAAAAGTTGCGTAGCGATCGATTTACTGCACCTCTATTGCATTTAATACACGCAAGAAGCATCGGTGTATCTTTCTTTTTTAATGTAACCAATAAGATTGAATTAATCAACTGTCGTCACAAAGCTATTGATGGAACAAAAAGAGTTACGCACGTGATCATGAATATTAAACAAATATGTTAACAGCCGATTACTACTTCGCCGCAATTCTTAATGGTGACGACTTTCCATTCAGCGATTAAACGAGTACTCTGAAGAGATGGAAAAACGCGTATGACTAGTGAGAAAAGCGCATCTGATAATATTCTTTTTCTTTCTTAAATTGTTAGATTTATCGTTTGAATATTTAAATCCATCGTGTTGTTTTTTCCAGTTTCAGCGTGCTAAAGCGGATCGAGAATAAATATGACACATTTAATTAAATACGGAATATTTAATAAAAAATGTAGAGTCGAAAAATTCAGTCACGGCAACTCGAAGCGGTTCTTAATTTACAGTACACACGTGGCAGACACGTTCCGCCGTGTTCCAGGAACGGTTCGTTCGTATTCCTCGGACGCGACGTCTCCCCCGCTTTAAAATAGAAAGCCGGGGCCCGCTGCATGTCGCACCCATGGACGTAGGAAATACTTGGACGGCTTGGACCCAGCAAATCGAAATCGAGCTTCAAGGGGTAGGACGAATGCGATGGATAGGAATGTGCGATTTTGCGATTTATCACTAACACAGTAATTTTTTTTCTTGAATCGTAATGCGATATGAATGCAACATTGAATTTTTTATCATAACATTGCACTTGCAAAAAGGATTTGCAAAAGTATAACTTCAAAAAAAAATGTTCAGCAAGGTTGAAAAAGCAATTACAGAAGAGTACGCGTTTAAAGGGACAATATTGCAGCTGAACTAACATTTCTAATAAATGCATTTTTTGTTTCTACGCTAAATACAATTTATTAGTACATTAATTAATTTTATGTATTAATTTTTTAACATAAAAAATGTTGTCAGTTGCATCAGCTATTTTTAAAAGATTTTATATAGGACAGGACAAAACGTTCGATTCAGTCTACGCTTGAAATGTGACTCTTCAGATTAATCACATAACGTCGCGATGGACTTTTCCTCTTCTCCCTCAGGGTGCCGTCCAATGACAGTCGGAGAACTTAGGAAAACAGAATCTTGGAAAAGTAATGGAGTGAAGGCCATTAAAAAATCGAAACGCACTAAATTTACATGATTCTGATGATGGATCCCTACGTTATTTTTCCGAAGTTCCATTTTTCGAAGCCATTTTTGACTGTCATGATGGCATTCAGATTTCATTCTCCTACTCTAAAAAAATACTTTATATTGGGTTCAAGTATTTCATACGTCCATGGTCGCGACCGAGGAAGAAAAAGAGAGAGAGAGAAAGAGAGACCGTTACTCAATCGTGGCACATCGTCAACGTCCGTTCTTGTGTGCGGTTCTTTCGACTCACAATCAGCACAGACGATGAAACCCGTGTAAAACTCACCGGTAGGTGGCCAATTTTTGATATAACCGGTGCAATGCACCACCGCATAATTCTGGCCGTCCCGTGCCGGTGGTCCCAGGGAGTTCCTTTGCTTCATACGATGCAACCCGTGTGCCGCTGCCATGTCGCCTGTGGTCTGCAGATTCCCGACTTTCATGCGGCAGATAAAGCCTCTTCTTGAACCCATGCAGAGTCTCATTGAGGCTGTAATCGAAAAAGTGATCATTTTATTCCGTGAACATATTTTTTCCAAGTACCAAAAATATCTTAATTGGTTGTCTTCAAATACGAATTCTAACAAACACGAGCAAAAATGGTCTAGTAGTAATAAGATAATCAAATAACAGAAAATAATATCTCTCTAATAATAATATGGCTCAAAGTAGAAATTTTGAAAATTGTCAAAGGATCGAGTGAGAGAGATTCGTTTCTTCTTTACTTACGTTTGTCTAGTTTTTTTTACATTTTACTTTTTAAAGGGCAATTGTGGATCATCGTCAACTGCACATACTTACATTGGCCTTCCTTCTTGACCGTTCCGGTCTTGAGGTCTAATACTCGGCCACCGTGTTGCGGCTCCGCCGCGCTGAGCTGCTCCCGCACTTTCTCGGTATCGTCGGGATGAACCTGCGAATAGAGGCTGGTACCAAACCAGTCGCTCTGGGTGTAGTTCAACACCGGCGCAACCGAGTCGGATACGTAAATGATTCTGCCCGTGTCACAGCTAACGACAAACAGGAAGCCATCCGCCGCTTCGAGGATCAAGTGCTTTAACTCTTGATCCGTAAGGAAGGACGGCTTGTAAGCGTTGTCCGTGGCAGTATTTCCGGTACCTATAACATATTTCATTTCACTCCGATCGTGTTCGGCACAAAGATAAGATGATAGAATTTGTAGAGAATAATCCGAATAGCGTGCTTGCTTCTAGATTTGATTGGTCATAGACAACGTGGAGATTCAGTTTTCCCATGTTAATAAAGTTGAATGTACTTATAAAATTATTGGCTCGAGCCTTCGACGGGAAGAATTCGGCACTGAATTCGTCGAGGAAGAGACGATAGCTCTTGAAGCGTGATTCAAACCTTGGAGAGCACTCCGCGAATTCCTAAGCAAGTCGTGTCCTATCGAATATTGAAATCGCTTCTCGATAGCTTCTTCCGAAGTTGACCTCCGGAAAGACGCGAAGACCGCGGCGCGCTATGGTGTGGTACCAAAAATGAGGACGGGGCACCTCGCCAGCGGAGGTAACTATCGAGGTGCAAGATCGGAATTGCAAAGCGGACGGCGGATCCCGAGAGAAAGAGAGAGAGAGAGAGAAGTGCGAGACAGAAAGAGCGGCTCTCTCGCGCCGGCGATGCGATCTTTACCCCGATATACGGAGAAATTCTGCGAAGAGGTACTTTAACGACTTCCAAACAAGATCTATGGAAGACCCCCGGGGTGACCTTCGTTACCATTACTTTCCACGTGGTATATGTCTACCGGTCCAACGTTACCGTCGTGGTTATACCTCGACATCTTCCGCAGAGAGAATCTATATACAGTTTTCGTCACTAATTATCAATGACTTCAAAAGTTTTAACTTCAGATTGTCCGTTTTCAAAAAGTTCAGGAAAAAAGTGATAATCGCACAATCATTATATTACATGCAGAGAAAATTGTGTGACAATGATAGCACAATGATAGTAGTATAGTGAATGTATTCCAAGAATATGACATTTATAGATTTCAATTATTTTTAAAATATAAATATTGACAAATATATAATCTGAAAAAAAAAAAAAAAAAAAAAATTTTAATTCATAAGACCTTTCCTATAAAAGTGCAAATATTTACGCAGTTAAAAAAAATCTAGTAAAATTGGATTGAGTCAATAAAAAATTCGCTTGAGATACATGCTTCTTGGTATATATCCTATATTTTTAGTATGCAATGTCACGCTGGTAGCTGTTCAATTTTCATTTCTATGTATTCTAACGCACCACTATATATTTTAACGTTGAACAACAACTGTGTATAGACGGTGTATTGAGTATTTCTATCACGGATGCTTTCGATATAACCAATTATCTAATATTAATTTAATTATTCGTTATTATCAAGTTTTTGAAGTCTAATGACAAATGGCTAAAAATGTTTTCAATCAAATTTCAATTTTAATATTTATAGATGATACAGTACCCAAGAAAGAATTGCAGAGTATAAAATTATTACGTATTTAACATTGTTAAATTGTCCCTTTACGAGTTTAAATCCACAAAATATAAATAATACCGCGCTGGATGCACCGCAAACGTAAAAAAAAAAAAAACACCGTCCATTCTCGCGACAGAATAGCGTCGTCTTTCTTATCGACGTTCACCGAACGGTTCTTCTCTTTTCTGCTAGTTCTTATCCCCGGCGTCCCAGAGTCGTAAAAAAATCCGTTGGTGCTCGGTACTGACGTACGTCTCTCGTCACGACCGCGTAATACTCTTCCACATAGCGCACGCATGGGGCGTTCGCGCGCGTAAACGAGCGTCCTCCTCCTCCTTCTCCCCTATCCTCTCTGTCTCTTCACAGGTGAGAGAGAAGAGAGAGAGAGAGAGAGAGAGAGAGAGAGAGAGAGAGAGAGAGAGAGACAAAGAGGTCCTCCTCTCCCCGAGCGAGAGAGCGATTTGTATGCAGCGGCCTTCGTCGCCGGGAAAGAGGAGAAGCGGCTATAAACAACGCGACGCACCACCAATACCTAGATGGAATCACGACGGAATCGCGCATATGCACGCGCGCGTTCACGCACAGTACGCAGCACGCGTCCATCGGCCGCAGGCTCCCTCGGGCTCAGGTAGATAGGTAGATACCCGGTAGAGCTACCAAAGGGACAGCCGCCGACGGACGGGACACACAACTCCGCCCAACGTGCCCACCGGAAGCATATATCGCGCTCGCTGCATTCGATATGACTGCCACCGGCTCTCGAAAGCCCGCCGCAACATTACGATCGTTCCGGTGCATCCCTCGTCCTCTTTCCCCTCCATCTGCCCTTCCCTCAGAATTTCCTCGTTAATCAGTCAGATATCCCCATGGATTCGTATCTATATTACGAAATTTTTAAATTCTAACTGTTATTTCTTTTTTCCTTTTTAATAACAGAAATTTATATGAAAAATTCCGCAACTAAGTTTATTACTAGTCTTCAGCAAAATTTCAAAATCATTTCCTTTTTCATTTTGACGTCGAAAATTATTTCAAGCTTTTTAAACAACAATTTTGTGTGAAATAATTTTCATCACTGGCTTTTTCTGTCTCGTTCAGGCACGAACATCGATAAGAATTCTATTATCTATTAATCATTTCTATTTAATCATTTCGGAATTGACGTGAGTTCTTTCTGGAAGATAATAACAAGTGTGTAATCTCTAATACATTAAGATTCTCATATATTATAATCGTTTAACAGGTTGAATAGATACACGCGCTTGATACGTGCAGTTATCTAAAACCGACGTAAACCTGGCGAAACATCTTCGGCCTTTTCGTTTTTAGCCTAACAAGGAAGTCACGGATATTTACTGTCGACAGTGCAAGTATCCTAAAAGCGCTCGTAAATTCTCGCCTCTGTCGAGACGGAGATCCAGCCGCGTTCTCGCGCGTCGACCCGGGAGGGACTTCAAGCGAGTGTGTTTTCCCCGCGTAATCGATAGTCGTAGGTACGTAAAGTAACGTACGGCGGGTCGGCTACGGCCGTAATTTAATCGGCTTCACGTTAAGGCACCGAGATCTCGCGTTGCGTCCAAGTTACTGCGCCGCTCGTGCCGGATAACTCAAACATCGCTGCAACTTAATCGTCACGTTCCGCATCGAAAACTGCACCGTTCCTTATCGATGACGGCTGGGAAAGACGGAGAGGGGAGGGGGGAGAGAGCTGTTTGCTCTCTCTCTCTCATTCGTAAATTAGTTGAGATGAAATTACAACAAATAAAACACGCGAAAGAAAACAGAGCTGAATAAAAATAATTAAATAAAATATAAAACAAAATAAAATTATATCCTCGTTCTTCGAAAGCAAATCTAATCGAAAGTTCTAAAAGAATGTACTAATTTACTGAAAGGAAGAGAACAAGAGGAAAGAATTTTCCGTCAATATTTGCCGACTTTGCGGCGCGTGCGAGTTCCAGGACTCGAGACTTAAGTTAAATTCAAGTGGCTTATGACTCTTACGAGTGGCTCGTAAGTTATCGACACTCGAGGTTTTTTTCACCTTTCGACGAAAAATCGGCCAGAGAACTTTATACTTCGAATAATGGGACGGCTCTTCAACATCTTGCTACTATATTTCTTAGAGATCTTTTGAAAGCAACGATTTTCTCAACTTTTTCAATTTTCGACATTAAACAACTTAACAACTCGGTGTTTTCAAATAAAAAAACTCCATTCAAAAATAAAATTCACCTGATATTATCCAAGAAAAAAATTTACGCAATTTACACAATCGCAAACGTAATAAGCTAAAAAATTGATTATTAACTTAATTAATTCAAGATTAATCTATTCAATTAATTAAAATAGATTAGTCTTGGGAGAATTTAATTCGAGGTCCTTTAAATTCTCCAGAAGAGGAGCAAAGGGATTATTATTGTAAATAAGATTCCGTAGGGTCAAAGTTACTCACCTCTAAGAGCTTTCATGTGCGCTACCGCCATCCTCAGAATCGTGAGCTTGTCGGGTTTCCGGGCCAGGGCTGAGCAGGTCGGCACCATGTCGGAGAGCTCGGTGATGTAGGCGGTCATCTTGTTCCGCCGCCGCCGCTCGATTTCGCAATGATTCTCCCTGCTGTAAGTCACAAGACAAAACCGAGGTAATTGCATAGTTCAAGGAACCAGCGTGCGGTTTCTCCTACTACGGCTAAAAACGGCGCGAACAACGAAGTTGAAACGCGGAACAACCGTAGAGACAGGAGTTTCTTGCGCGTCCTCCGCAAGGGATTACGAGAGTCGCAGGAAATAGCGTGAAATAACCTTCGCGATACGGTATTCAATTTGTGTTGAATTGCGCTTTTTGCGCTTATATACGATCGCGGGTAATCGCTTCACGTAAAATACACTAGTTGGATTTAACTCGATTGTAAAATGTATCGCTAAGTCTATGCTATGTCCCTCTTTAATTATTATCAATGATTAAAAAAGTAATTATTAATAATTTTTATTTTATAATACATTAACATTATTCATTAAATCTCACGCAAAGAAACGAATCACGATCATATCTGCACTCATTAGAAAGCGCCTTAAGTTTTTGCATCAATTTACCATCGTGCTCCCAATTAAAACTTCGCATAAGCTACCTAAAATTAACTCTGTTAGGAACGTCGTTGGCGCCATGATCGATTCGTCCGATAAATTCTCGAGTAGTCCACCTAGAGACGGGGGAGGATATCGGGGCGAGACCACAATTTGAGGCCTCCCCTGTTATTACGCTACCAGAGGGTAACCGCCGCGGGTAACGGCCAGGCACGTCTCCCTTTACTTCGGCGAGCTGCGTAATCGCCGGCGCGCAAATCGTAAATTTAATGGCATTTAATTCGCGACAATTTTCCAAGAAACTTTGCGAAGGCAGAACCCGCGTGCGCGGATCCGCACGCAACACGTAAGCCGGATTCCTGCTTGATCCCCCGATGCGCAAATCGAACGGCGGTTAATTCGCTATCGGCGCTACGTCCCGTTCGCGAAACCAATCATTTCGCGAAGTCAACTTCGTGAACCGAACCTCCCGGTCTAGCTTGTGATCGATCATCTCCTGCCTGTTCTACGATGCTCCGAAGCAACGTTAAGAGACATAAATAAATATTTGCAATCGACCGGACTAGGCACGAAGCAAATTTTTTTTTATTTCATTCCTTGAAGAATAGATGACTTATAATTATCTCTACTCGTTATCCAATCATAATACACATACATATATTTATGTATATAATGATTGTAGAGAGTACTTCCTGGTAGGAATTATTGTATCAACTGACAAGTTCTTTATTGAACTGGTCAGTTTGATCGCTGCCTATTTCCTGAACGGATCCCTACCCTGAAATGGATAAGGAAAGAGATCGGTTCACGGGATTATAAAAAAATTTGTTCAGTTCATGAAATGGATAGTTTCGCGATCAGACCGTAACGTCGATATCCTACCCGGATACACAGGGTGCGAGATTAAAATTTGATATCGATATGCTGATTGGTTTGCACTAACTTTTTTTTCCGCGGCGTCTACCCCCGCGACTGGATGGCCGCGATATGAAATATTGAAAAATAAAATTGATCCGTTCAATGGGACCGGACCGCGCCGGGTTCGTGTGGACGGAGTCTGTGCGAAACGTGTCACTGTATTTCGCTATATTTATATCCAAAAATTAATTTCCCGAATTTCTAATGAATTTTAATTAGAACTTTTAATATTCAATTTGAATATTCGAACATCTGATTTGAATATCAGATCATATATTCATTAAAATCCGAATGTATATTCGAAATAAAATCCGAGTTTTTGAGTAGATGGAAGGACTATTACTCTATTATTAGGTATGTGAATTTTCAATTGATTATTTTAACAATAAACAGATGGCAAATTCAACAAATTATCAAATTTTAATACAATTAGTTTTATATTAAAAATCGACTTAAATATTTATAATACTTATAAAAATGTAATTTAAATTGACACAATTGTCAATATAACAACATAAATTAGTAAGAAAGTAGTAATTTTAATTATAAATATTTATAAAAATTTGCATGAATATCTATGATAGCATATTGACATGAGCCTATATATGTTTATGTAAGAGAATATAATGCAAAAAAATTAAATTATTTATATTATTTATTTTTATTTTTAATATTTATGGCGAACGATATTTATCCAATGATAACGATAACATCGAACTGCATAGTGAAATAGAATAAGAAGTGAAAAGCAAGATGATTTGCGTCATTTGCGTATTTCGTAACTTTTTCTTTGATCTATTGTTTTATTTTAGAAATTTTAATTTATCTAGTTTAGTTTTCAAAGTATCATATATAGTATCATATATAGGCTCCTAGATTACGGTTTTATTATAAAATTGACATCCATCCTTTTCGAACAATTTGGAGCTGTGAGTACAATAATCAAATTCAATTTTCTTGCCATCAGAATAATAATAGAGATTCTAAATTGTTTATTTCTTGATATCGATAAATTTTGTACAATGATTTATTATTAAGATTGAAATCAAATCAAAACTTCAAGGAAGAAAAAAATGATAGGTTTCGAAGAAGAAGCGAAATCGTCATGATTCAATGTCGATCGCCTTTCACGTCTCTCATTATACGATTGGGGCAATTTTTTTCGTCGAGCTGCGCGCGCGGGCGATCGTTATCGTTATTATTGTCTCGTCTCGAGGACCAAGGGAATCCGTAACGCTCGACGACGTCGTGGATGGCCCCGGGAGAGGCCCGCTATTTAAAAGAGGCCACGGTGCTTAAAGCGCAAGTATAAAGCGGAGTATGCATCGCGCGCGGCATGGCAAGAGAGGAGAGGGGATGGAGGGGTAGAGGAACGCGATCCGTGAAGAGGAGGACGGGGAGAGAACTCCTGGGTCAGAGGTCAGACGCTCCGAAGTTGCCCGCTCGCTCCGTGGGTCCAAGCTCCGTGTACCGGGGCATACCGGGTGTCCCGGTACTACCTCACACCAGCTACTCTCTGATCTGATCCTTTGATCTTGAAGTCGCGATAGTTTGCACTTCTACGATGTCTTATTACATTTAAATTTTTATTTCTTGAATAATCGATCCGTACAAACTTTCTTACAACTGAGTACAATAGACTACTTCTTTTGATCAAAAATCATTATTTTTTGAAAAAAAAAAAAAAAAAAGAATATCTATCTTTTAAAAAATTAAAACTATCACAAATACATATATTTATATTTGATGAAAAAATCCAAATTTCTTAAAACTGACGCTTATTTTTTTACGTAGCTCCATATAAAAGACGTAATTTTTTGATAACATTTACTCCAATATAATTATAAAAGGAGCTAACATATCGTATTAACTAGAATGTAATAAAATGTATTTGCGTTAACAATATACTAAAATATTTTTCGTCGACATATAGCGTTACAAATACAACTTTTTAAGTATATAAAAAACGAAAATACAAAGAGCCATATTTTTAATCGACAACAATGATTGTATATACCGTCAACAATTCACAATAAATGCGAGACATCGCATTACCACGCTATTTGATACACAGGGGTCGTAGGATGCTACGGTGAACGACACGGTAAAAATGCCTGATCCTTAAGGCCGGGGTCAACGCTGACCCCGTGACACCGGTCACGTTACTTGAAAAAGAGGATACTAGTTGAAGGTTGAGGTAATAGATCCCTTTATTCGCCGTGACTCCATTTTAAGCTTAAAATGCGACGTGTGCACGTCTCGCGGAACGTAAAACTGCAAGATAGAACGGAATCTAATATCACGGACACACGATTCGCGTTTGCCATCCGCGCCGTTAATCAGCCATGAGAAATAAGATTATGAGATATTTAGATTTTTCCTCCCACGTCTCTCTCTCTCTCTCTCTCTTTAAAATCTAGGCTCTAAAATATTCTCATGCAACGATCGATCGAACATCACCCGATGAAGTTACAGTACGCCGCTCCAGTTAGAGAATCGGTCACGATCGTCGGAATAGCTTCGGTACACCCTGTACACGGCTCTGTATACCATGGTGATCTAATGTCGGCTCAGAAACACGCGCTGCACACAGCATACGAAGGAAGCCTTGCGAAGAGGGGAAAAATCTTCCCAATGTACAAAAAGACGATCGCGAAGAAAGCGAGTTATCATCGAACTGCTTCGCATTTAGGTTTGCCTATGTCTGCTCTAGATCGATGCCACGACTAGGTAGGTTTGCTCTCGATGCCTCTCTGACAACGTCGGTTTCCGAGCATGCTTCGTCTTCGATATTAGCTAGATGCCGGATCGAGCGAACGTAACATGATTGTATAACGCTTTACAATGTTCATAAAGCGATTTATAGCGTCTGTTCGCAAGATCGTCTAATGACATTCCCCTGCCGCACATTCGACATTCCTAAAGGCTCGTATGCATAAAATTTATGGACTCGCGAAACAGAGATATACGCCGTTACTCAGTCGTACAATTTATTGTTACAATTTGCTTCCCGCACAAGATTGCATGAAAATTAAGGAGCGACGCGAATAAGTAATGCACTCACTACGCTCTTGCATTGATAAAGGAATGTAGGAATGACAAACAAATATAAGTTATCCATGCATTCTTATTGTCTTGCGGTTGCTGAGACGGATAAAGAGGCGGATACCCGGACAACATTATACTACGCGTAATCTGACTGTAACCATATTATCTATATGATTGAGAATAAACTTTAATAGTAACGTAACTTCCTTATTTCGTATTTGCATCTTGTTTGCTGTTCTTTTCAACTTACGTTCGGAATTCCAATTCGATATCTTATCGAATCCAGCGCGAGCTTTTTGTATTATAATTTTGCGACACATATTAAATTCGTAAAAACTGATATTCGACAATGCCTTTCTTTCTACCTGTGTCAAAATAAACGTTAAATAAATTTTAATCGCGATAGCTGTCTTCGCAAATCGATCGATCCAGTAACCCTCATTAGCGTTCCAAGAGTAATTCCCCCCCGTACGTTTAACCGTACCGCGGCTTATTACGCCATAGAAGAAGACTTTTAATTAATTGGCCTATGAGAGCAATCTGCGCGACGATCTGCATCATGCGCTCTATAGTGAGGCACCGTTGGCTTCCTTATGCGGCGTTTAAGGCACGTGCTTTTCACTGCAATGCAAGATAATCTCTCCTCCTCCATTTAGAATCTCCTTACGGCGATTCTGATTTCTACGAGATTCTAACATCCTCCCGTAAACTTTTGCAACTCGCGAAGGCTCGGTGTTATGATCGTTCTCCACGTCTGATTACTGTTTTAAAAGACACCTCGGCTTCTCTCTCTTTCTCTCTTTCACACAATTTTTTTTTTTTTTACTTTTTGACGACAATTTCCTACATAGAATGAAAATAATACGTCAAAAATTAATGTTAAAAAATGTGTTAGACAAAAAATCGCAGTAACGATCTTCACTCCAATTTCCTCGCTTTACACGCCATTTACGAACTGGTAAACGTTAACGACGTCCATGTCCACATATTGAACATTGCTTAAATCATTTCCAAACTGGACGAAGACGTTATAATCGCGCGCGTGAAACGGCAGCGTGCCGGGCTATAAATTTCCGCGCAACGTATTTACTGCCGTGAACGAATAATCGCAAAAGAGCAATGCTCGCCGGACACACACGCGTTATAAACGATGACTGTACCCGGACTGATTTATTGTAAGCACCATGTTGTCACAACCTTTCTCCGATAGCTTTCCCATATTTCCTTTTTATTTCCTGCTCCTTATATTTCCAAACTGACATACTGCATCGCTCGAAAATTTTGCGAGTATTTAGTTGAGCATCTATTCGATGAAATTTGTATTTAAAATTTATGTGCAATTTTTTTCTCACGAAATTCGTTTCTCCTACAAATCTGTTAAAAAGAAAACTAAAAATTTTGTTTTCAAATTCGATTTATGTAGTTTTCCTTTTTCTTTTAAATACTTGATAAAGTACGGAAGAAATTCGGAGTTGATTTAATGCGCTGTATTGAAGAAACTAAGTGATAAAGAATTACATAAAATTCTTTAATAAGAAAATGCTAGGACGGGAAATAAAAAAGACAATAAAACGCAAGAAAAGGAGAGATTCCACTCTGGGCAACCACCGGCATGCGACAAAATTATTTCGCGGTTATCACGGCACCAAAAGTGCCGGCACCTGCATTAACGCCGAGCAAATGCGAGGATGGGGAAACGCAAAAGTGGAAGAGACGGGAAAGAGAGGAAAACGAGAAAAGGTCTAAGAGAGACAGAGAGGAGTTACGGGCAGGCGGCAAGGAGAGACGCGCGCGTCTTGCGGCAGGAGGCAGTAATTGCGTTATTAACTTAAAAGTGAGGTTCTCCAGAGAGAGAGAGGACCGGGGGCGAGAAAGGGGAGTGGGACAGAGGGGGAAGAAGAAGAGAGAGAAAGAGCGCGCGACATCAGAATGTTGCCGGTCGGTCTTTGCCGCGGAGTCCGCGTATTCTTTCGCGGCACCGTATATACCTGCGAAACGACAGCGCGGATACGGAATTGCAGGTGAACCGCCACGGACCCACCCGTAGCGGCACGCGATGAGAGACCATGGATAAGATATCGTTATTGCTATTATGGCGGATCGACAGTCAGTCCTCAGATTGGCCGGCGTTAAAAAATAACAGAGCGCTTTTTTCGACCAAGTAAATCGACTGAAATAAAGTGAGACTTTCTAGATTTAAATTAGGTGGTTGTCAGAAATTAAACCGTTTCATTGATTGGATATTATGGGATTGCGCAGAGAACATGTCAATATTTTATCCAACGAGGTAAAATTTGTTAACGACTCTTAAAAAATCTTTCAAACGATATGTGCATCTTCAATTAGATGATATCAGAGTGGATTGTTACAACAAACAACTAACGACGCAAGATAGACGTAATACGGAACAAATCAGGTAAATCATGCAATTTCTTCTCGCGTGCACGAAGTTAACGAGATGTGAGAAATTCCTAGCTAACCCTCCTCTATGAACAAATAGTCAGATCGAGCAACACGAGGAACGCTCGCGAGCAATTCCGTACTATCATTTTACAAGTATGTACTGCGAATGAGTAAAAATTGTAAAACGAGGAAGAGAGAAAGAGAAAGAGAGAAAGAGAGAAGAGAGAGAGAGAAAAATAGGATATGTGGCATTCTAATCTCGTTCAGTGAAACGAAAGATGATTGCTTCTCAGTTGCAGAGAAACAGAGAGAGAGAGAGAGAGAGAGAGAGAGAGAAATGTAACTTTGATACATTTTGCGCCGAATGGCGTACGAAAATGTAGCATGCGTTGAAGGACATACCACGAAATTTATATGAATATAAGTACAATCATGCGTACAATAACACGTATTAAAAAACGATGAATTTTCTGCGTCACCAAATAATACGAGAAAAATAAGAAAATAAATGTAAAATACGTAACGGTTTTAAACTTAATATAATTTTATCTCTTTCGGTGGCAACTGTGATTTATTTTACTTAATTTTAGATGTAAACGATGTAAATAACAAGACAGCACGCGAGAATTTTTATAATTAATGTAAGTTCTACTTACATTATACAGCACGGCTATATTCGCACAGAATCGCGTTTATACTCGATTTTTTTGAAGACGTTACCTATGATCGGCTTTACACCATGATTATATCAGGTAGGGAAGCACCGTGGGCCTGGTACTTAATAGAGACGTAACGCCATACACAGTCACGTTACACAAAGCAGGGAGCTGAGTCACGACCGATCAATGTTACACGCGGTAGGCTCAACCTCCGTACCCCCTTTTTTGCCTTTTGTCTATTGGCAAGTCAATCAATCGAGATCGATAAGCTTCATTCGATCATATCGGTGGAATTTATTTTCTAATTAAAGAAATGTAGTAAGTAAAAAACGTGATCTTTTTTGTTTACATCGACAGTAAACGCTATTTAGAAAATTAAATATTTTTAATCAAATTAAAACATTGCTCTTTAAACTATCGACATTAGAGGATTAAATGTCATAAAATTTTAATTAAGGAAAAAAATATATATATCGAAAAATCTATAATTGAGAAGAGACACGCAACGTCCCTGCGACACGTCGTCGCGTAATTGTATACACTGGACATGGAAGATTCCTCGACGATTTTGACGTAGATTTTTATTCACGGCGTCTTGGGAGCAGCCATATTTTATTCGTAAGTTATGCGTCTCACGTTGTACATTATTTTCCGGCTTTTGTCCGGCGAATTTAATGCCCGTGCCAGCCGAAATATCTCGGAAGGGAATCAAAGTACCGTGTCTCTTTCTCGTTGTACACGGACTTGAAGGACGCGCACTCCGGCGCGCGTATAAGTACCTTATGTTCCCACGCTGGAGCAGCCTCGAGGGCTTCCCATTCCGCTATCGGCTCCTCACATTGCCCGGTATCATGTAGGTATGTATGTACCTTCTCGTACTTGAAGAAGAAGAAGGCGTATGTACAGGGTGTACCGGTGAAACATATTGAGCCGCGGGTTTCGTGAGGCGAATTAACAAACGCCGAAGAGAGACGGTCGAGAGAGAAAAAGTCTTTGCGGGTAATTTTCGTAAATTTCCGACTAACGTAGTTGGCTTAAAAATGGCGCGGAGAAATCGCAGCAAAATTGAATCAAAAATTGAATCGAAAATATATGGCGAACGCCGAAAAATGCGCGGTTAAAACAATAATCATATTATAATATAAAATCACTACATTATTACAGCTGTTAAATTAACACTCACCTGGCAAACCTCTCCTTGTCTTGCACATTGTCATCGTCCAGTCTCCTATATTTACAGCCACTCGGATCATCTTCGTCGGATCTGCAAAATAAATTAAAGGTATTGCATTAATCGTCAGTCCACGTAATGAGTAATTACCAATAATTTTAACACTCGCTTCATAAATTGGTTTTGTTTCATTGTCATTTAAACGTTCCAGTAACCCTTAAAAAAACTGATAATGTTTCGATAAACCGATTACAATATCAGTAACTGATGATATTTCATCCATTAAAACTGATAAAATATCATCACTTACTTTTATCAGTAATCAATTTATTGAAACTTTGTCAGTTTTTTTTTTTCAAGGAGAACACTATCTTGTATCAATCACTGATACTTAAATTAAGTTAAAGTAAAAAAAAACAATGTATTCTGGGTACCAATCGTTAAGGACAAATGGCTGTGGATAGCCGAGTTCAGCACCCGAAAGGAACAAATAATAGAAATTCCGCGTGCGTCGCGTCACCGATACGTAAAGTGTAATCGCTTCCGGACTGCCAAACGTGACCGTACGTTCCAAAATTGGTCACCGGCAGGATCGTCGTCAGCCTCCCCCTCCCCTTTAATCTGGAGCGCTCGTAACAGTAAGTGACGACGAGAATGTCGCGCACGATATTCACGCTCATTCATTCGACCGGCTTTTCCATTCAAGCTACCGTTGGTCCACTATGATCATTAACAAAATCTTTCGGGGAGAAGAGCAACAGTCGATTATCTATTATACAATGTATTACGTAAAAAATATTCAGATATTGATCAGGTCATCAAAGTAATGACTATTACATTTTGTTACGTGACATATCACGTAAAGAAATTCCGGATATCTCTCTTAATTCGCAGTCGCTGGTTTTTATGAAATTGGATGATTATGCTACAAACATATGATATATAGTATAAGGATATTTATTAAATAATGATTTATTGAATTCAATGTTTACTCGTATACTTAATTCTTGAAAAGATCTAAAGGAGATGTGCGATTATCACGTCGATGCGATTGCGCTAAATTCGTCGAAGAAGCCCAGGAGCGAGAGCGTTTACGAGAGGTGAGAGAAAAGAGGGACAGGAATAGCACCGATAAATCCGTCACTGATCGTCTCATTACCGGCGTAGGAGAGCGTGTGTACCATCTCTACCGAACGCGATAGAAAATTATGCTCTCATTGCGAGAGCAGACTCCACGCTCGCGCGCAGAAATCCGGCCGATCGTCAGTCTGTATTGCACAGCGTTCGCGCGGGTGATGTACGATTCTGACCCTGAGCGAAAAAGTGAGACCCCTTTACTCACTACGGCACCCCTCCACCCGCTGTCCCACTGTTTCGCCCTATCTCGCTCGTACCCCTTCGCGAGGTTCGCTCACCGGTGAACGTCGCGTTGAAGAGAGACGGTGTACCGGCCTCTCTGCCTCTCCCCCCTCCTTTTCGTTTCTCCGTCGCAAAGTCCGTAGGACCAAACGGATCCGAGGTAGGGATGGTGTAGGGCCTGGCAGCGAGTGTATCCGGGGCGAGTGTATCCGGGTATCGCGAGCGCGAGAGGGGGTTGAAGAAAAATCCTCTTTCGCCCCCTTCGTCCCCCTCTCCATCATCTTCCTGCGCGGGAACCTTCTCGGTTCCCTTCGTCCCCACGTTCTCCGCGTTCCTTTTTTCCTGCTCCTCTTCCTCCTCGCGAAAGAGCGAGAGGAAGAAAGAGAGACAAAGAGAAAGAAAGAGAGGAGGGGGGGTTCCGGGGAGCCGCGGAGACTTATGGAGTACATAATGATGCGCCCCGCGGTATTACGTCGACTTAACGGACGCGTATGCGTGCTTCGCAAGCGATGAAGTCGACGACGTCGAGAAGCATTCGCGGCGGGCGGGCAAAGCCTCAGGGGGACGCTGAAGTTTTAGAAGAAAAAAAAAATGGTCGTGGAAATGCAAATCGATCGTGAACGCCCGCTGCGATTGAAGAAGAAAAGAGCTACGATTCACACAAGATACTGATATCAGTAATATCTCGTTCGTTGTTCTTTTAATTGCACTCAAATCTTTAACACTTTCATCTGTTAAATGGAATATATTAATAACGTATATTCTACGCACTGGATGCTATTTTAATTCAATCCACATCCGTTGTTTACAAAATCCTCGACTCACGTCATAAACGAACATGAGGAAAATGAAGCTATAAATTTCGATTCCCCCTCCTCCTCCTCCTCTACATCCCTCTCTTTCTGTCTCCTTCTGGATCGAGGAAAGTACATGAGGTAGAGCAACGATAAAGTGAAAATTATGGGGAAAAAGGTAGCTGAAGGCGTGAGAGAGATAAATGTGTGACAGGGAGATGTATGAAGCGCATAATGATGCGCAGCGCAGTATTACGTCGACTTAATAGGTGTTTCGCAAATAGAAAATCTCGCGCAGTAGGCTTTAGCGACTCTATTCGCTGCGGGATTTATTTATGACGAACGAAAAGTCCAGTTTTTCAATGCTCAATGTCTATGGACGCTATAACAAATATATAATCTTGATAATCTAATTATAAGTTATATATTTTAATGTTAATGATAATATAATTAAAAGTAGTGGGAGAAAAAGATCAATTATATTTTATTGAAATAATTTATTTTAACGATTAAGATTGCATCAACTCCTTGTTTAACCTTATTTAACCTTTAAGGTGCCATGCCTTGATCATTATATTGTCAGATATTAAGTTTGTAATATATGGATATTTGACATGTATTTTCTTTTACGAAGAGCGTAATGTAATAAATTATAATTAAATGTCATGTTCAACGTATTCTATGATTACGTGTTACATCGACAAACGTATGTTAGTGATTGTTGATCAGAAAATTCCAACCATTTACTTTTCTACAATTACGAAGAGAGTAACTCTCAGCTAGAAAAAACTTTATCGCTAGATTCAGCATTACATATCTTTTTTCTGTAATTATACAAGAGTAAAAATATAGTTATGAAGTTATTTTGATATGTACAATGAAATAGTACTTTCGTATAAAGTTCAGTAGAATGAGCAATGCATTAAACTGTATAATCCTCTGATTAATTTCAACTGAACTTTTTCTTTTGAAAAATTTGAGAGAATTGTTAAACAAATGTAGGT
Organism: Solenopsis invicta; assembly: GCF_016802725.1. Taxonomy (NCBI): domain Eukaryota; kingdom Metazoa; phylum Arthropoda; class Insecta; order Hymenoptera; family Formicidae; genus Solenopsis; species Solenopsis invicta. The sequence continues at coordinate 16,058,514 of NC_052673.1, forward strand.
CTGCATTCATTGGGAAATGCGTTCCTGAGACTGGACGCAGATCCAAGAGAGAAGATACATAAGGTTTCGATGCCGCTCTGCCATTACGGTAGTTTGACCCTTGACATGGAGGCGATTTGGGCAGTCCAGGTCGGAATTTCGGCGGCGCCGATTGAAGGACCGGACAGGCACGGTGCACAGTTACAGTGAAAGGATTTCTCTCTCTCCCTCTCCCTTTCTCTCTTGTTTTCTGCTCTCCATGTGTATTATAAGTAGACGCGATTGGAGGGATCGGTGCAGCCCCCGCTCTATTTCCCTGTATGCGCGCCGCGGAACGCCCGATAATTTGTATACGTCGCGAAAACCGTGGGAACAAAAGCGCCGATACTTAAGCGGTGATCGTTATCTCCACTATCGGGATACCGTCGTAAACTGTCGTGTCTTTTAACGTAGCTGCATTGCACGAGAATAACGAACCGTCGCTCGAGAGAACGGACACATGTATCTAGTTTTGCGATATGCGCACGCGGTATACGATGCATTCCCATTTAGGAATGATTTAGCGAGACGATAGTCCGTTCGAACGTTCGAGCTATTTGTCATAACGAGACGCACGCGAAGACTGCCACTAATTTTTCTTGAACCATGATTGATAATTAGGTACCTGGCTATTTAATTATGACTTCGTACGTGGTTGAACATAATTATTTATAAATTAACAGCAGTAAGACAATGTTATTTACGCGGTTAAAGTAATTATATAATAATAGCATGTATAATTATGGAGTATTTAATAAGGTTAACGTTAACTGAGAATTATTTATTCAAAAATAAATATGTATAATGAAAAATGAGAAAAATTACGAGTGATTATACTTACTTAATATTATTGTAATTAAATCAATAAATTTCAAATATAATATTAGAGAAATAAAATTTTTGACGAACTTTCTATAATTACGAAATTATTTATATGTTAGTCATAAAAAAGCACAACTTAAATGATTAATTATTCAGTGTTAAAAAAAATTGTTAATCTGAAAAAAACTTAAATTGTTAAAAAATTGACAGATACTTTGGCCATCGTAAGGATGCACACGTGTTTCTGAGCTCGTCAGCTTTGCACCCTTCTTCTGAGAGTTTAAAGAGCCAGCCAGGAAAAAAAAGAAAACACGATACTCTCGCGAAGAAGAAAAAGAAGAGGAATTCGTGTGACGTGTCCAGTTTACGGTGGCGCCTTTCTGCATTTTTCCGTATGGCGCCGAAGTCACGACTTGACCCTCTCGTCTCCCCCTTATCCCACCCTCTTTCGTCCACACGATCGTACTCTTGCATTTACGTTCGCCCTTCCTTCAGGTCCACGTGTTACAACTACTCTTTTTGCACGGCGCTAAACATATATCCAAGTATCTTCTAAGAGAACATATTCTATTTGATACAGACAGGCGAGGTATTAAATACTTGGGTATATCTACACTGAAAGAAAATTGTTTCATGTTCAAGTAAATATATTTATTTTAATATCATTTCCTCGATTCAGAAAAATATTTTCAAAGTATAAAAATAAATTCTTTTAGTTGGCTAATATTTATTTAAATCAAGGAAATGATGTTAAAATAAATTTACTTAAACGTAAATATTTTTTTTCAGTGTATTAAACAAATCGTTAAGATAATATAAATCAATTTTTCATTTTCTATAAGACAAATATTTAAGTGGATTTTCATGATGTACTTAATTCAATCAGGTTCCTCAACTTTACATGACCGTAAACATAAAGATTGTATATCAAAAACAGAAAACACGGAAGGACCAGTTTATTTTATAAATCTGCCGAGTTTTACGCGTCCAATTCGGAGAAGGATCGCCGAGCATTTTCAGCGAGCAAAGAAACAGAAGAGAAAGATCTCGGTAAAATTGGTAGAAGTGCGAGAGCACGATACATCCCGATCGATCGCGAGCTGTGGAAAATCGTCGCGGCGATCGGCGACGACGAGGGTCTCGGCAGGAGCGATCGAGGAGGTGGTGACCAATAAGGTCGCTGGAGAACGGATAAGAGTCGCGGAGTCGAAGAACGATGGACCGCCCCTCGTTGCGGCAGCAGTGCGCAAGGCCCACCAATGGCCACGCTGTTTTCCCCTTAATATGCGAGCCTGGCCGCCGGCATTACCGTTCTTGTAATGAAAAAATTACGTCACCTATCCGCTTAGGCGTTAGATAGTCGATCGACGTTATGTGGCATACCATCGTTGGACGTTCATCGGCGCCGAGACGATTTGAATGCCCGAGGCGATTACGCGATCGATTCAATCTTGGGAGAGAAATATATTGTTATGGGCCTATCGGGAATTCGTATATACAAAGAGAAATAAATCGCATTAATAAATGCGTAAAACGATTTAGTTATTTCAGATCGAGTGAAGAATAAAATTCGAATTTTAGATTAAATCTTTCTCTGTACAGTCATTTTGTTGCCAATAGATTTGAGTCACATTTATAGGGCATTTTCCAGCTTCTCTATTACACACGCTTCTTTTGGTTACATCTTTTGTTACACATGTTTATGATATTCTAACGACGTAGCAGATTCTTGATATCAGAGATTGTGATTTCTGTAGCCTTGAATTCATTGTCACATTGAATCCTGAATATTATCATAGATCCCCGATACCACGCATCCTTGACACGATAAATCTCTGTGTGCGTGTCTCTATGTTCCTCGACATCTTGATGTTATAGATTCGCGATACCTCAGACTCGCGAAATTGGCGATCTCTGTAGATCATAGATTGTCGGTACCCTGTATCTTTAATCTTGCTGCTTTAGATCTCTAGGTACCAAGTAGTTGCCAAAGGCAAGAGATTCTTGATGTCATTAATTTTCGCTGTTGATCCGTGATAGCATAGATCTCTTCCATGCCAATACATAATACTCAAACTCACCACAAAATACTATTGATCTTTAATGTTAAGTATAATATATAGACTATTTATAAATTCGTCACGTTAAGTTTTCTGCGCGATTCAGATTTCACTGGGCTGTAGTATTATTTGTTGCATTAATTCATATGTATATACGGATCATAGTTGCCGATAGTCATCGAGATTCGTTCGGTTTTGTCTCATCGCACGACGGAATGGAACGGATCAGAAACTCGACCGTTTTCACGCCTGAGAAAATCCTTATTGTCTACGGCGGGTTGATTCGCCTAGAGCGGAAAGTCACGCGAATTGACGCACAAGGAAGAGGAAACGAGAAATCGACTTAATTGCGCACGGCGCGCCGTTTAGTACTTCTGTGCGTACAACAAATAGTAATGCACAACTGACCGTTTCCATTCGGCTTCCTTCCGTTCTCGACATCCATTTTTTCATTGTTTAATGCTTCGTATTTCTTTAGTAATTATTTACATTTGTAAATAATAAAATAATGAATTATATTTCAAAAGAAAGAGCATCACTAAAAGAGTTTCGAATTTTATTTTACATAGTTTTATATCTTGTATTCGTCTTGATTTTGTAATGTCTTAATCTTCTTAATTTACGTCTAATGAAGAAACCAGAGAAGTTCACAAAATATTGAATGTTGATTAATTTCTATTATCGATATTTTTCGAAAATTGAAAGCAGTCGAAGAATTTCAATTTGCCAGTATGTTTTTTTTTTTCTTTTGAATCCCCATTCAGTTTTTCACAGTTTCCCCGTGCGCGCGTCCAAATGCATGTCGATCGTGTATGACATAAATATGCATCGCGGTTCGCGCGTACGGAGCGTTACTAACAGGGTCTTAATTATGAATGAAAATAATACGCGCACTTCAATCTCGAAACACACTTTCCTCGGCGTCAAGCCATCCGGTTCAACGACTCCTGTGGCAGAAGCGTGCGGAAAAATATCGTGCCCGCACAAGAACGAATATGACGCTGATAATCACGGCTGAGCGATTTGTATGCTTGCCAAGTTTTTCTCTCTCTGTCACACGCTGATGTCAGTAATCTTGCCCGAACGACTCTAATTTTGATCGATTAGATTTTTATTAACATAAAAACTGAATGGACGTCGGAATTCTTTTTACAATTTATCGAATTAAATGTCGAAATTCTAAAATTATAATAAAGTAAAATATGAGAGTCATACATTTTCCCTTTAACTAACAACGTTTCTCTCTTTTAAGTTTTTTAATTTTTAATTTTTCTTAACAATTCTCTCTTTTCTTTATGAATTATCCTACACGTATCCAAGCAGTACCTGTAGTGCGTGTTCTTTTCTTTTTTTTTATATATATACGATGGAGCTCGCTAACTTGTCGAGTCTGCCGGGAAAGGCGGCTGCGGATTCGGGAAAACGATGTTATTGCGTAACGTAATGATCTGGTAATCGGTCACGTGGATTTGCGTTGGACCGGGCCGGCCGCAAATCTCCGCTACGTGACGAATTCCGCGACGAGCGGGTTTTGCCGCGTGCCTGCGCCCGCACGTGAGTGCACCATCCGCACGCGCGGCGCTAAGCTCCTCGCATTAGTTCGTGCGCTTCTGCAATCGACGGCAGTTTGTTTGCCCCGTGGCGAATGGTGCGTCGCACCTCGCGCCTGCACGAGGACGAACAAATCGAACGCACAGCAACGCGCTACACCTCATTAGCGTTCGAGGAAGTAATAAGGTTGAGCGCCGCCCATCGCCAGACTTCTCTCGCTTTTATAACAATATCGGCAACAGCATTTGATTCGAGAAAAATCACACACCAGTTTTTAATTATTATGTATACGTTAGATTTTTCTTTTCATTGATAATTATCGTTTTCATTAATTTCATTTCTCTCGAAAATATTTGATGAAAAACATATTCAAAACATAAAATAAAGAGATCCTTGATTACATGTAACGAAAAGATCCTTCTATCGTTTTAATGGAGAGCACTTTTAAACAGAAACACATACACCGTTTTATTTAGCCATTATTTAAAAAATTAGCTTTTGATGGATAATTTGAATAACATCTTTATGAAAAGCGCCAAGCTCGCGTTTGTCCTTCACGGTTTGAGATTCACAGCCGCCCGTGCGCCCGTTGTTTTGCATGGCGTGTGCGTGCAAGGATGCACGTATAAAATGCACGCCCCCTCCGTTGCTGTTCGATGTTAATTGCGCGCAGTAATCATTTTAACATACGTTCCAATTATGCGAATGCTATTTGGATTACATTTGCATCGTAAAAACTCCCGATGTGCCATCACTCTTCGGCAAAGCGTCTACGTGGCGTTTAACACAAAGTTTTTAATCTCGCTAATTAATCCCGTTTCTATCTATCAATAAAATTTATCGGCAGCGGTGTAAAACTCCTCCATCGCAATTGTCGATAAAATTTGTACCTATCGCGCGACAGCATTTTTGTAAATATATATTTTTAGATATCTGGGCTTATCGCGCCGCACGTGCCTAGGACTATAATTATGAGTATCCTTCCTTCTCGTAATATCGTCTCGCCACGAGTTTTGTTATGGTTTCCGAGAGATTATCGTTATCGTTGTTTCGATGACTGTACCCAAGTATCGCTTCGTTCAAGGCCGCGCGCGCGAAAAGTTTTTTTTTTTTACACAAGATACACGTGTCAATCTTTATGTGCGGAATACATTGCAGGAAACGAGCGGCGCGATTAAAAATACAGTTCGAGCCTGCACTGAGAACCAAGACACCTTGATCGTATCACACTATTGTACTTTATTAGTTGGGAAGCAAGAAGCTAGAAAAAGACATCATTTCTCTTTTTAAATCGAATAAAAGACGTAATCATATAAAAGAAAAATATGTCTACTATCTCTTTATTTATATTATGAACATGTTTTTCAGAATGTCACGTTTGATAATTTAATACAGTTGCCTTAATTTCAAAACAAAAACCATATGTATCAAAGTCTGCCAAACAATTTGCCCTCGGCACCTCACGAATCTCTAGAGTTACGCTCTCTTAAAAAAAAAAATTCAACACTGGTTTGATATTTAATAAAATAATTCGGTTTGCGTCAGGACGAGGTGTGAATCTATTGAAAATTCTCACTTTGGCCGCACATCTCCCCGGAGGGAGAGAGCAACAAGTGAGTAAACATCCGTGCTACGGATCCTCGAGTCCGCGCGAATCGTCGCCGTGCGATCGAACTAATCGGAGAGCAATGCGCGCGGCCCAGCTGCCAGCAGAACGGCAGGAATGTCGTGACACGCGTACGTCCGACCGCTAAGAGACGAGGCCGAGATCAATGGCGCGTGACTGCATCGGGTTCGTCGAAAGTGAGGCGAAGATATAATGGCCGAACGAGAGAATAGGGAGAAACGCTCCCCTTCGCGTTCGCTCACCCTCTCAAGCGGAGTCGGCTGCTATTTTCGATAGATCGGCCTTTCACCCCATCGCGGAAATACCAAAGCGCGAACGCGCGTCTAAACGAAAAATGCGCGAATGGAAAATTACGACTAGAATATGGGGGGAAAATATAACTGGCTTGGAAACGTCATATCGTTGAGGTGTGTGTGAGAAAAATATTTAGTACAATTAAGTTCTTATCTGAAAACGATGAAGAGGAATAAAAGATAAAATTAAGAAAAATGAAAAAGATACTCTGTAATCTGTACGTGCGAGTTTGTGCATAGATATTATTATACGTCAAATTTTTTTTTCTTATGTCATATATTTGATATGTGTATTGAAATATCAAGCCGGTTACAGTGAAAAACAAAATCGTTATGCGAACTGCCCGTCGACGTGCTGATGTGGATGAAAATTTGCTGATTCTGCAATAACATTCAGTATAAAGACCAACAATCATACGCGACAATGACGGGCATGGAATAAAATTATACGACATAAAGCTACATTTACATTTTTAATATTTCTGTTGTGAGAGATATTTTGAATTTGTGTTTGGCAGATTGTATTTCATTATCAAATTACAGCTACAATATGTATTCATAATTAATACTGTAAACAGAATCAAAATACGGTGCTAATTTTAACGAAGTTCTCATTCAAATTACTTCATTTATTTTTGAGCGTCAATTTTATAATCTTATAATTTTGTTGTATTAATTTTAGAAAATATTCTATATATTAATTAATTTATTATACACAATTGATATACTTTTTTTCCAAAATTTTTAAATCCTCTGTTAAATATTTTTTCGCCTTTTGTACCGAAATTTGTCTATAATCGAGCTATTTCAATTCAAAGGTGGCTCCTCTCTCTTTTCCTTCTTTTCTTCTTTTCTTTCGCGCGATCGTGAAACAAGCGCATTCTGCGAATTGTTGGCACCACGTCAGAATGACTCGTCCGCTGATGAATTGCAATGTGACGAGCACTAATTGAAGGTGTGTGATTAAGACGGTAGAGAGCTTGTACGTCTTAAAATCTGTACTCGCGAAAGTTGCGCCGCAATCGAAACTCGTGTAAAGTGCGATAGCGATAAACGCCATAAAAATTATCAAGTCAATAATCACGTCGTAAAAGATATTTTTGTCATATATACATATGTATATATATATTTATGTGTGGAGATAAGCCGCGTTTGAAAAGTTTAAAAAACAAACAATGCAAATAATAATCCGTCCGATCCAAGTGTATATTTTTACAGATATAAATGCAGGAATATGTAAATCAAAGAATTCACTATGCGCGCGCAGAAGTACGCGTGTCCTAAAAAGAGGAAAAAAAATATATATAACGACAAAGTAACGGTAGACATGGCCTTTTTACCTCCGTCTTTTCGACTGCGTCTCCGTGTGGGTCTGCTGAATGTGATGGGGCGATAAGTCGGGTCCGTAAGACAGAAGTTGACTTCCTGCGGTGACGGGACAGGCGGGCGGGGGTGGCGGCGGCGGTGGCGGACCCAACTGGTAGCCCACCGTGGCGGTGGGGGGCGCGTAGTGCGAAGGGCCCGGTCCCAAACCGACCCCGTAGCCCGCGCTTCCCGCCGACCCGCCCCCGTACATGCCGCTGCTACCGGGATACTCTATTTTGGCGGTGTTTCCGGCCAGGCAACTCGATTATACCGGAATAAAGCGTGTCGCTCTCGAGGAAGGATCACCCCGACGAGCTAACTCATATCTCTGCTGCGAGATTACTCGTCGACACACTATCGCAGTTTCACGGAGATCGTCGTTGCACGCTATTGTCTGTCGTTATCGAGTTGCACTTAAATTACCGATTTAAATCGCCGTCCTGTTGCTTCGAGATTATCCAACTGACGCACTCTTGCGTCTTCTCACAAAAATACTCATGCGGTTACATTCATCATCAAATTAATCACACGTTATTTTTAAACTATCAACAACTTGTCTTATCGCGTCGAGATTATTTGTCCTGGTACACTTTCGTATATTCGAAGAAACTTTCATCTATTAGATATCTTCCCAAAAATTTATTACACACGATAGATTCTGCATAATACTTTGTATCCATATGTCATCAGTTCATTATACACAGTCTCCAAAACGACTAAATGCGTTGTACCCTTCTAATCCTGATTGCACGAAAAAATTCGCGATAAAACGTGATTTTCGCCCTTGTTCTTTTATCGCATTTCATCATTTTGTGCTTCGGTCTTCGTGGAAAAAAAAAAAAAAAAAATGACGGTTTAATAGCTCGAATGCACGATTTCGAGGTTCCTGATACAGAAACCCGTTCGACTATGTTGCGCTCGCCTTCCACCGAATTATCTTGTCATCTCGTTACCTCGGAGCAAGATGTAGATCTACCATCGGTCTACCAACGAAGCGGTTTTGTACTTCGCGTTTCCCTCTTCAGCGATAGTCAGGGATACTTTAGAGTTTCGAAGGCCTTTGTATCTAAATTCTACTCACGTTCGCTTGTGTACTTCTTCACCGATCTTGAAAGAGCGCGGTGTGGTATATTTTAATAATTTATACTTTATAATCATTTTATATTCACTTATTTTACCTGCGCTCTTGAAAAATTTATTCTAGCACAATCGATGAGAGAAATATGTTTGTTTCCTCATGAATATTACAATTCTTTCTCTTCACCAGAATTTTTTTTATTAAAGTTTTATCGTTCAAGATTGCGTATGTTTGGTTCACGAATTGCGGCAATCTTGCGAAGAAGAGACAGATAAGTGAAAACGGGCACTTTATCTGGGATTGCCCTACATTTCCCGGAATTGTCTTTATCTGCGGCTAAGGAGCTCTAACGCTTTCTGATATGTCCCTCTTCTTGATATACGCGCAAATTCCAATTTTACCGTGCTTTTATCCGCTCCACTTGTATCATGAAGAGTTTTCGATGGTAGCACTTGTGAGAATATGTTGCTGTTGCAAACGAGTGACCTTCTTTCTTGCACGCCGGATTTCGCAATTCGGATAAAAGTCGCTTCTCCGTAATAGTAAACCCCTCGCGTTCCGCTAGTCAACGCGATGACGACGCTCGATTAATCGACCAAGAAAGAAAGTACGGAGAAGTAAAAGAAGCTCGTTACGGAAGTGCGCCTCCGGCGCGGCAGTGATTTCGATTTTGGAAAGCGTCAAATCGGCCACTTTCACGAGGTGAACTCTATTCGCTTACCAATAACAAGTTCGCTCGCCTACGCTCTATTAACTAATGTTTGTTTCCTCCAGACTCAATCGTGGTACCGGATAAAAAGTCTTCTGGCTCTTTTTTCTGGCCAGAAAAGTCGCGAATCCGAGGAGATTCGTCATGAGATTCTCGACCTCGTCGGACCGTCGTTGCACTCGCGCCGAATTTTGCACGCTCCTTTCGTCGCACTGTCGCGTCGTACGATCCACGGGACAATCGCGCTAATCTTTCCCTCGCCTCGCGGGTGCTTGAGAGCGACGGCCATCGCTGAAGCGGTTCGTACGCGTCGCGATCACTTATTCCGAAGAATTCTGTTCAAAGCCATTCGATCGATCGCACGGCGAGTTAAGCGAAGCGAATTAGCTTATTTTCAAACTGAAACAACTGTAGAGCAATTTCCTACGTGGTCAGAGATCTTGTCCACTCCTCTTGCGTTTATTCTTTAGCAAGGTTTCATCAATCTGCTTTATTTTCTCTAAAATCGTTAAATATTCAGGATGTATTCCTGGCTGACTGCAAAGAACCTAATCGAGTTCATATCCACATCGTGTGAGAAATCACATGGCAAACGATAATGGCGAGCATTGGTCTCCTGGAAACGTTTTATTTTTCACAATTGAAATCAAAAATTCAAATCCCGTGTTAAGTTTATTTCATCGTAAAATCAACTCGTAAAATCAATTCGAAATCAACTTGGCTGACCTCGTGTAACGAGAAACGCGCACGCAGATCACGGATGAGAAACGCGCACGCAGATCACGGATGAGTCAAATTCCCGCGTAAAATCGCATCACAAAATTCCTCCAGCTGTACCGCCGTTACCCGCCGAGTTCTCTAATGATTTCTCTTTAAAATCTTGAACGAGTTCAATTGCAATAAAATCGTATCGTGACACGTGTGTTTTTCTCACTTGAGAAAATTCAGATCTGACGCAAAGTTCACAAAGGATACTTTTCCTTGGTGATCCTCTTCGCAATACGGCGGACGAAACGTTCCTTCTTAATCAGATAATTTGAATTTTTGTATATTTATCACCATAAATGTATATTCTACATATTCTGAAAATAGTCGACATCTTTCCACTGCTTTTACTACAAATTTCTCCAGCTGTGCTTGTTAAAAAAAGAATCCTACGATTGACTAATTCTTCAAAAATAGTCCAACTCACTGAAGGCCAAACGACAGAATTCGTTTGACGACACGCGCGATCAGACGTCCAGTTTTCGGCGCCAAAATTCTCGCGGCGCGCACTCTCGGATAATAACGCCGTCGCTGATCGTCGCGTCGCAGTCTCGATCACGATCGATGAAGATCGCAGGTAAAGCGACGCGGAAACACGTTTCACGTACGTATGAACGTATGGACGGACGAACGGACGGACGGATGGGTCGCCGACTAGCCACCACCCACAACTCGCTAGTGACTGATTCCACCATAGCCGCATAATGTGCTGCTGCGGTATACCCCGGTGAGGACTATCACTTCTCCCACCAGAGAGCCCGGGACAGCCACCGTTGCGAAGCCACGACTTTTAACCGGGATGCATCGCCGCCGTTCGCTCGCTCGCTCGCTCGCTCGCTCGCAACAGGGCATGGCGTATCAGGGGACCCTCTTTTCGAGATTAATTCGAGAGATCTTGGACCTTGACTCGACTTTCTTTCACTTCTTACATTTGTTCAATGACAAAAATACGATATATCAACACTAAAGTTAGATTCCTGCATCGCAGATTTGGAAACGTCGTGCCGTTCTTTATGGATAAGAGCAAAACTGAAGAACTGGAACTTTTTAATATCTCAAGGGGACGCTGTAGACTTGGTGCGCAAGAGAAAATAAGAGTTCATCTTCGAAATTCTTCCAACTATCAAAAATCTGCCAAAAATGATCTCTAAATTTCTCAACTTTGTAAAAAATGTAACCGATTTGAGAACGATTTCTTTGCACGCGATACACACGCGATAATGAATGATAATTAATAAAAGCAAATATAATAAGAATGAACGAGAATAGAAAGCAGAGCCTATTCGGTCTTATCGCGCGCGAAAGGATCGTGTAGGCTGGGTCCGGTAGATCGGAAATTCACGGCGGTATAAGAGAGTCGCGGGACACAACGGTGCCGATACCACAGCGGTTGACATTTGCGCCTGCTTCGCGTGTCGAAGCCGCGCGCTGCAGAAAAGTGTTTTCGAGAAAAAGACTCGTGCGCCCGGTAAAAGTAACGTAGCGGCGCTTACGATAACGAAGCGTTTTCTTGAACGATGTCGCAACGCGGGCCGCTCTCGCCGCGGCGCACATTGGCCAGGCAGCGGTATTGTGAGCCAGGGTAGCGGAATTGCCTACCGTGTTATGCGTGGCGAACGCCGTAACTGATCCCGGCGCGCTGCATCATTTCTCGGAACTGCGTCAATCAAGCGCGCGACACCAAGTTCGCCGCTTGCATGTGACCGCACGGCGAAATTTCACCGCGATCGTTAACGCCGAAGCGGCTATTTTCGTCGTTAGAACGCCTTTCCAGACGATCTTTCCCCTCTCATTGTCCTCGCGTGATATCCGAGGACTTGCTACGAAAAATGCAAACGCGCACAAACGCATTCGTATAAAAAATTACTTTCATTTGCTTTAAACGAAACGTCACGCGTGAAAATAATTTTTCTTCCGAAATTTTTGTTCAACATCTTTCTGTATGCCGCATCGTCTCCATTCGCAAAAATGTCAACGTAAAGTTTCAATTTGCGCATTTAGGCAGCAACACATATCTAACAAAGATACAATATATACTTAACACTTTCCCTATTATCCTGGGTATTTCGTGACCGACCGATTCTTCACTTTTACCCAAATTATGATTACTTCTGTTATTAAATTATATACTACATTTCATTATTTTCTAAAGTGAAGTTTTAACTTTTGTTTTAGAAAGCTGAAAGTATGTTCGTGAACTTTCAGAGATTTTTTTATTCATTTTAAATAGATAGAAAAATAAACAGTTTTGAGATACCCAGAATAGTAGAGATGAGGAGGCACCGTTTTGAACATGGTATCACAAGAGTTAAACATATTCATTGAATGCTTAAACTTAAGCTTAATTTGATAAAAATTAGACCCTGCGCACAATGAAAAAATATTTGAAATAGGAATTAAATTTTAGAATCAGTTTTCTCAATGAACGTTAGACCTAACATACAATAGATACAAATACAATATGAGGCATAAATATGTCGTACAAGACACAATATTTGTTATTTATTTAGTGTTCATTAAGAAAACTAATTCTAAAATTCTAATTCCTATTCCTAATATTCCTCCAATGTGCACAAGGCCTTACGTCGTGCAAAATTAAATATGTATTATAACTCACCCTATGTGGACAGCACTGCGCTTCTGTGCCATTTTGCTTGGGTCACTCCCTGTATGTAAAACAATATACATCAACATGATGATAAATAACTTCCTTGCAAGACTTGATTTAAAGATGGTTTAAGAACTTTGATACAAAACTCGAGTGATTATTCAAACTCAAAGATTTGAAATCTTATTGCTCCGTTTTTCACAGAGGTACTAAAATTTATATTTAATTCTGCAGCATGCTTTCTTTATATAGTTTACATTATTTCAAAAATTGAATCTTACAACAGACATTAACAACAGTAATTATAAATGCTGATGCAATCAAGTTTGCGCAATCAATGATATCAATGTTGATTGATATGTTAAATGTTATATCAATCTTCCTTTCTTCTCCCATCTTTAAAATCAAAATTATGAGTCAGAAAAGGATTTTGTTCGTTCACACAATAGTTTGTTGACTTTACGACATATTTCAACAACAAACTCTTACACGCCAGTCTATGCCAGTATTGAGCAATGCTAACCACAGCAATTAGATTTTTATACCTTTTATTGCGCTTAATACAACAACAGCCGAAAGATTACTATCTACGTTTGATTGAACGGAATTTGCTTTACAGTTTGTCCTTGCACTCAGCACGGCAAATTGGAGCAATTTAGGTAGACCACTGTGATAGTCTCGCCTGAATTGCGCGTGCATGCAAGAGCGTACGGGGGAAGAGCGTACGGGGGGAGGAAGGTCATAGAAAAGCGATCCGTTTCTTTTCCGCGAGGATCCATAGCGGGTTTTCCGCGCGCAAGGTACACGGTTTCTTTGATTTCGTGACGCGTCGGTTCGGCCGCGTCGACCGGGAAACGCGGACGGAGTCGGGTCGGGGCGACGGCAACAAAACCCGCGGCTGCTTTACCTGGAATAGAATGGGCGATCGAAGATACCGTGAACATTCAGCCGGGATTTCCTGTTGCCACAGTGCGACGGAAAAACGATGCGCGCGGGGCGCGTAAGGATATCGACGCGGGCGTACGACGGCTTCCACACTCCGCACCGACATCAAAACTGGGTGTTTACACTTGGCAGTCGCGCCATTTTGGAGTTTCCACTCTGCTCCGGGGTTTTATTTTCACGCACGCACACGGGTACCCAACGGGAGCGCCGCGGAACGACACCGGACGCCGCGCTATGCGCCATCTGTCGGCGACGCGTCGCAACCCGATTGGCATCTGCGAGATTGGATACGCTGTATCTAATGATCCATTGATATGGTAGAGATCGCGATTGTAACGTTACCGCCAATTAAAATTGTTAAATTTTCAAAATTACATCTACGTGGATTATTTGCGAATGGTTCACGTTAGAGATAAAAATGACTTAAAGGAACCTAGAAACCTACAAACATTATTACTTTGAGTAAAAAATTCAGTAAAAAAATAGTTTTTTCTTTGGTCAAGGAAAAACTCTTTTTTACTCACGAGCAAAAATTTTTCAAGACCAATGTAAAAAAATGATTTTTTATTGAGTTTTACTTCTAGTTTTGCTTCTAGTTTTTTTATAATTTGTGATGAATAAATTTGACAACAAACACGTGTTCGGTCCACGTCTTTTTCTTACCCTAAAGTAAACTCTTCAATCTCCGAATCGAGTTTATCTTGACCAGAGAGATGAAATTAATTGTTCTTTGATTAAAGTGAAGTATAATATATGAAAATACAAAAACGATTAGTTGCATTCACTTTGAACAATTTCAAGATAAGACGCGTCCGATGGCCTATCTTGGCTGCGTTCCGATATACACTGCAAGTACTGAAAATCTATAGTTCATGTTACGTATACTATAGATTTTCAGTACTGGCAGTGAATTTCGGAACGCAGCCCTTGTTCACTTGGCTGGTAACTTTTTGTTACTAGGCACACTTTCGGAGTGCGTATTTTTATAAGCTTTCTATTAGCGTTTTCGATTGGGAAAAAATTAGTGCGCACCAGTGCGCACTCAGTTCACGCCAACACTGGACAAGTTCCATGAGTTGCACTGAATAGTGCAAATGCAAAAAAACACTCCCAAATTTTCAGTGCAAGTGTCACTTGAGTTAATTAGATCACGCGAAAAAGAAAAAAGTAACCTCGAAAAAGTAATCTTGTGCTCAGTAAGTAATGATTTTTACTATATGTAATTAAATAGTATATAATCATTAAAAAAATGCTATTGTATTACATCAAGTAATTAATTATATTTTAAAAAAGGTATAAAATCGATGTACTTGTATAAAAGATATAACATTTATGGTGTCATTATCCATTTTTTTCACACATGCTACATAATTTACAGTTTTTGGAATCATTCTTCTAGTTCGGAAGATTGCAATTATTTCTTCTTCCTTGCTTGAACTAGAAGAAGATTCCAAAAATGTCTCCAAAATATTAAAAAGATCCAAATCCGGATTGCTCATTTTTTCAAATTTGAAACTTCGTTCGTTATTGCTTACAATAATGCACTAATGTTTGCATGAATCCAGTGCATTGAACTGGCACAGTCAAAATATCTCGTGGCACTTAGTGCGCACTGAGTGCGCACCATGCGAGTGTCGTGCGTTCAAACAAACACGTGACCAAGTGCGCATTGGCACTGCTAATCGAACACGCGCCTGACACTGAGTGCAGCCAGTGCATCCCAATCGAAAACGTTATACAGGGTGATTCAGAACGACCCATGTGTTCCTGACGTGTTCTTGGATAAATTCTGAGACGATTTTTCCTGTACGAAAATTTTGTCCGACGCTTACTTTTTGAATAATAAGAGGATAAAGTTAGCAAATCACGGGCCATGTACACATGGTAGACAAAGGCGGCGCAACTCACCGTCCGATACAGGTAAGCGCCCGCGTCGGACTTGGTCGGACTGTGAGTTGCGCCGCCTTTGTCTACCATGTGTACACAGCCCGTGATTTGCTAACTTTATTCTCTTATTATTCAAAAAGTAAGCGTCGGACAAAATTTTCGTACAGAAAAAATCGTCTTAGAATTTATCCAAGAACACGTCTTTACAGGGACACATGGGTCGTTCTGAATCACCCTGTATAAGGGCCACTTGCACCAACGCCGATTAACTTAATTGCCGATTAACTTAAATTTTTCTATCGGAATTGACCAATCGCATTTGTCGTTAAGTAAAATTGAACAATCACGGTTGACACTTAATCGGCGATTAGTTAATCGGCGTTGGTGCAAGTGGCCCTAAGCCTGATACTTTAATTGGTCCATACAACGTCGTAACATCATAATGACAGTATTGTAGACGCACTTTAAGTAACGTTTTAAAATGCTAATACGGCTCTCTGATTGGTTAATGATATTTTAAGATGATACTTAAGACGATCTTAAATATAATAGGTTTTTTACAATAAGCTATTAGTCGGTATCATAAGTCATAAGCCATAAGAATTGATCAATTACAGTTGAATATTCTCTTCACATTTAACTGTGATTGGTCAATTTTTATGGTTTATGACTTATGATACCGACTAATAGCTTATTGTAGAAAGCCTATTATATTTAAGATCGTTTTAAGTTTCATCTTAAGATATGATCAAACAATCAGAGAGTCATATTAGCATTTTAAGACGTTTCTTAAAGCGCGTCTACAATACAGTCGTTATGATGTTACGACGTTGCGATGGACCAATCAAAGAAAAAAATATATGATCTTCTCTTCTTTGATTGATCCGTTGCAGAGTCGTAACATCTTAACGACTGTATTATAGACGACGCTTAACGCCCGTATCAGACTACGCATTGAAAATTGAAGATTGAAGATTAAAGATTGAGCTTTGGCCAATCAAAATAAAAGGAGTTAAAATTTCCTTGTTTTGATTGGTCAAATTTCAATCTTTAATCTTTAATCTCAATCTTCAATGCGTAGTCTGATACGGGCTTAAGACGATCTTGAAATAAGAATCGACTATAAATTTATACCGGGGCAGATCCCGATAGCGCACGGGATCGATAGCACACCACCACTCACAGCGGCCGATGCCTAGAGTTTTTCCGTTGGTTAGGTTAGATAAGTCAAGATGATTGGTTGGTTGGCTTTCGCACCGTGCGCTATCGGATCCTGTTCTGGGGGTCGATTGTGTATCATGTAACTAGAGAGAAAATTACAAAAGTGAGCAAATTCACTAGGTATTGACCAATGAAATTATAAATACTCTAGTAAATTTATAAATACTCTAGTAAATACTCTAATAAATTTGTTCACTTTTGTCATTTTTACTCTAGTTACATGATACACAATTGACCCCCAGAATACCGGCCTATCTTAAGCCCGTATCAGACTACGCATTGAAAATTGAAGATTGAAGATTAAAGATTGAGCTTTGGCCAATTAAAATAAAAGGAGTTAAAATTACCTTGTTTTGATTGGTCAAATTTCAATCTTTAATCTTCAATCTCAATCTTTAATGCGTAGTCTGATACGGGCTTTACGTGCTCTCGTACTGGAAATGGGTAGCTTACGGGCTACGCTACTGGCTCGCGTACTAGTTTTTCGTAATAGATCATGTCCTATTTTTCTTACGTAATTCTGTACTGGTTTATTGTGAAAGCCAATCAGGACGCAGTCTGTATAGGTTATACTGGGTTACATGATGTAAAAAACAAGGTGAAACAACGCGCATCGTCGGCGGCTCGATGCGCGGTAAGAGGCGTGGCTCAATGTGATGCGCCAATGAAATTTGGGTCCAAATATATCCGCGCAATTTAAATACGAACAATTATATGTAGTCACACGTACTTAAAATGTAGAAGTTGTTAAAAAAAATATATATAAAAATGTAAAAATACTTGAAATTTATTATCTTTAACACAAATCACTGTTGCAATAAACACTGTTGTTATAAACATGAAATATAACAATTTAGCCATACACATAAGCTCATTCTTATAACTTTCCAAATTTCTTCTAATCCAAGTTTAAAAAATTTGAAATAATAATTATCACAATTTTCAGTAATGTACAAAGTCTCAACCTTACCTTCACGTTCTTCTTTTTTTAAGTAACTTTGAATTTCTTCGATTCACCAATTATCTCAGATTCACGTATAAATACAAGTATACATACGTCCCAGTACCGCAGCCGTAGCCATATTGAATCTCAAAATTTGGACCCAGTTCTGATTGATCTAGAGTATGGTCTACTGCGCATCTGGTTACTTGTTTCACCTTTCTTCTTACATCATGGTCAGTTGGTGGGGATGAAAGCCATGGCTCACGCCGTTCACGCTCGGCGTTTCGTCTAGTCTCGATTAATCGACTCGCTCAGCGAGTCTCGCTGTCAATAGGCGGGTAACCGCATTTTATTACATTAAAATATTTTATATGAGTAAAATGCGAGTTAATGTAGTAAAATGCGATTACTCGCCTATCGACATAACAAATTTAATATTTATAAAATAAAATAAATATTTAAGGAAGCAAATGTATTAAACATATCAATTAAATATATATATTAATAAAACTAATATATTAAATAAATATTATTTTTAATATTAAGTATAAGTTTAATAAGTAAACATATTATGATATAAAATAAATAAATATATATACTAGGTAAAAAATTGTTTATGCAAGAACATATAATAATACAGAAAAATACAGCTTACGTATAAATGTACATAAATATAAATATATATACATATATATATATATATATATATATATATATATATATATATATATATATACAGGGTGTCCCAGACCAATGTATAAAGATTACTACGATGAGGTAGAAGGAATCAAGAAGGCCCTTGAAGGGCCTCGCACATGAAATGCATAACATAACATAAGCACAACATAAGACCGACGGACCAATAAAAATGTTATGTAAATCAATATGACAACTTTATGCTGGATGCTCATTGGCCCATCGGTCTTATGTTGTGCTTATGTTATGTTATGCATTTCCTGTGCAAGGCCCTTTATAGCCTTAAGAACCTCGCACATGAAATGCATAACATAACATAAGCATAACATAAGACTGACGGACCAATGAAAATGTTATGTAAATCAATATGGCGACTTTATGCTGGATGCTCATTGGCCCATCGGTCTTATGTTGTGCTTGTATTACGTTATGCATTTCATGTGCGAGGCCCTTTAGAGTCCCTAGAAGTAGAGAGTCTGGACATCTGCCCCTAAAATGTCGGTGATGAATATGTCAGTGTATGTACGTGAGCTTTATGTGTGTGTATGTTTATCATTGTGTGCACTTGAACGTGTGTATGCTGTTATCGCATTGGCTAAAGAGGATTAAACAGGGATCCGTATTGGTGCTGCCATTTTAGGTGCACAATGACGTGCATCTAATCACGTGGAACCCCGAGATGTCCAGACTCTCTACTTCTAGGGACTCTATATAGCCTTTACGCGGAGCGCTGCTGGCGCGACGCCGCTGTAGCGCCCCGCCGGTAATACCTGCGTCTTGGCCCGAGCGATATCCCACTACTACGCCACTTCCGCTCGTTCGCCACTGAGCAAAATGGACGCCTTTGTGTCTGTTTTCTTCGCATTCCCACTATAAATACGGTTTACGGGGCGACGCAGCGCCTGCGACGAGGCGATGCTCGTGCGGCGCCGCGTGAAACGCGTGTGAGGGCAGTGTCGTGTTCGCGAGTCGTGACCGTGGCCCACCGTGACCGACGTGGAAACGCGTCCAACAAGTAGGCCAAACCGCGGCGGCCCCCGCGGATGACAATTGAGCGAGCATCCCCCGGACGACGGTGTTACCCGCGGTGAGCTTCGCGACGGCAGTCGACGCCGCCAGCCGCCACGACGTACCTGAGGACCCGCCGGCGGCCGCGAGCGACGCGGAACCGCGATACGGCGTCCGGCCTCCCGCCAAAACCAGCCGCGGACGTGCGGACGGCAACGTAAATAGTCCCGGGTAAGCGGAGCAGGTTCACGGTGCTGTCGCGCCGCGCGATTGCGCTCGCGTCCGCGACTTCGCGCTGCGAAGCAACGCGTTCCGCGGCACGCGACGTTATTTTTCCGCGCGAGTGACCCGGCGAATTCTCTATAGCCTGCCCACCAGAGTTCAACGTTCATCGTCCGCGAGAGGATCTCGCGCCTCCCCCCTTCCCCTCTCTACCCTTGTCCCCCCCTCCTCCTGTTACTTGTGTTGTGTTGTACTTGCTCGCGTGGTCGCTTCGAGGATACGGTGTCACACGACGTGGATGATAGACATTCATTTAGAGAAGGTAAAGAAATATGCTGTGCTATATGATGATTAATAATACTATGATCTGGGAATCAATGAAGTCAGGTTGATGAGAATCGTATAGTATCCCACAATGTGCAGTTTTGTTGTGTTGCTGGAAATTTTAATTTGTTCATGTGTCAGCTGATCACGTTGCATTTCTGTGTAATGACTGCTTGTTTTAAGTGAATACATAGAATTTTTTTATATGGAAACTTAACGAATTAATTTTTCTAGGAAAAATCTTTTACCGCTTGTGTTTTCATTGTACTAATGAAGTGATTTAAGGATATATTATCTATTTTGCGAATGTTATATGTGAATTGTGTTAATTTAACATGACTTTTGTCATAAAAAATATTTTTTTTTACATTATGATTTTGTGTAGCAAATTAAAACTTAAGAATTAATTTTTGTAAAACAAAATAGTTCAGAAAAGATGTAATTTTTATGACACATGTGTAAGATAGCTCTCAACTATTTTTAAAAATTATATTTAATATTTACATTTAAACATTTAATTATAGCAATGTAAATTATGTGTATCGTAAATACATTTTAATTTTAGGTTAGCTCTTATTTTTGTTATATATATTTATTTTATTTATATTTTTATTTTAGCATATAATACTTAACTAGATATTTTCTATTTTTATTTTTTTAATATCTAATTTTTTAAAGATTTAATTTATTATAAAAATAAAATCTTTTTAAAAACGATTACATATATTAAATTTTTGTTGCAGGACAACAAAGTGCTGATAAACATGGATCGTTTATTGGAGGATCCACGGGCTTCATCAAAATTTGGTTGAAACTTTCATTTGCAACATGGGAACTTAGAAGAGACTTTGTTAAGTTCCCAATATTTGCCTTAGTGCTAGTGCTCTTCAAAGAGGATTAGAGACGATTCTGTTCAACGGTGAAATATTTGTGTCAGTATGTCTTAAAATGGGTAGTGAGAAAATTTTAACAATGATTTATTTAGACATTCGTGGAAGCAGTGCATTTAGATATGTTCAGTTGATTTACATTTACTGTATATCGTAAGCAAGTACCTGTAGCATGCCTGTGTGGTGCCCAACATATTGTACTGTCCCACGAAACGAGGAAATTTAGGAACACTAAAACTGATTTTGATTTTCTTTTTTTTTTGTCCAGGCTGTAATGCCAGAACGAATCAAACTCAAAATGAATGGGGTTGTACCGAGTGTGCCAATAACTACCCTCGCTGGTATTGCGAGTCTCACGGACTTATTACCTGAAATGCCCCTGCCGACTCCGCTGCCACAGACTCTGACTAATAAGTCGTTGCTGTTTCATCCACGAGTAGCAGAGGAGGCGCAAATATTGCTGAGCGTTCGTGATGAAAATCTCGTGCCACAGTTAATAATGTCACTGTCACAGACATCGTCGGAACATATTGAGCTCAAGGATAATTACCCGAACACCGAACAATCGTTGGAAAATGAGCAAAACACGCCTGAATTACTTAAGGCGATCTTGCAAATAAACCCTGATGTATTTAGAGGAACCCAGCACAATTCTCCAAGAAACTGGACGCAAGGTGTGCCTATGTTGCACGCGAATCAATCGCCGGCGAGCTATGGTCGTTTTTCGCCGTCTTATTCGAGCTCTTCGGGCTCCAGACAAACACCCCAAGGAAGTCCGGCTCATTCCGCGGCAGCTAGGTCCGTACTTCCGCCGCCGGTGGCTAGCGGCATTGCTCACGCGCAACATCCGCGAATGCCGATCACTCCGCAGAATCATACAGACATCTCGCAGATGTCTCCTTTCGCTGTGCCTTCTCCGTCGCCCAGAAGCAACGTTATGACCGAACAAACAAGAACGTTGACAACGCCCCAGCATATACAGGAGGACACGAATTGTATAAATCCCTTATCGAATGTAACTCTTCAACCGAACATGTATTCGCCGGCCCACATGAACTCTCCGAATGCACCAATGGCATCTCTTACCAATATGACACCCCAGCATAACATGGCTAGTATGACACCGCAACACAATATACACATGACATCCCCAATGCGCAATATACCTTTGCAACAACATTCGGCAATGGGTATGCAGCAGAATCTTTACGATTCTATGTTGAATCAACAAGTTCATCAAGCATTAGGCAGCGGTCAACCATTAGACATCGACAATGCGGTTCAAGAAAATCAACAATTTCTTCTCGATCCGGTAGCCGGTCTTTCCGATATTGATCTGCCGATGGAAAACATTGACACGAAGCAAAGTGTTGATCATGCGATACAACATTTATTACCGACTTCTCAGACCACGTCCTACCCGAACATACATGCTACCGACATGGTTAATACTTTAGATCCAGTTGCGGTTAGCATGGCGCCCAATGTACAACATCAACAGAACAATAATTCGGAGAAAAGTATGAAATTTTCTGGAGCAGAGAAGCTGAAGGAACCCATTGTTATGTTAAATAGATTATCGTTAGCTGATCAGGCGCTTATGCAGAAAAGTTTAGCGGCGTTTGCAGAGAAATCGCCGAGTCGCGCGGCAAAAATGGGTATTTCTAATCGTGATGATGCAAAAACCGACTCTGAGAGCGAGGAGGAGATTGGTAAGAATAACAAGTACTTTAAGGCTCGCGCGAAAGAGCGGCAGGTGCAACGAGAGAAGGAGAAAGCGGAGCGGCGAAAAAGCGAGGACAAGGGCCGCAGGCGAAAGAAGATACCGGATGACGACGAGGAAGATGATAAACGAGATTCATCGTTATCGCCCACAAAACCAAAAATACGCAAGATTGAGAAGAAGTTAGTGCCTGTGTTAGCCAAACTGAGCGTGGAAGAATTAATGGAGACGAATACGTATCAACGATTTAATTCGGTCATAGAGACGATTTTTGAGAATACCGAGGATATTACAGCGAACGCTGATTTAGAGGACGATGGCGAAGTCATTCCGGAGATGCTTATTCCCAAGTATCAACTACATGATCTTTGTACAGAAGCGGCCAAACTCAAAACATTGGGTGCTATGGAATCGATACCTACAGATAAATTGGTGAGACTCTTGAATATCCTGGAAAAGAATATACGAGACGGCGCGAGGGTGTCACCGCTTGTGGATCCAGACGACGACGTTGATGAAGGACGATTATGGATGCAATTGGCGATGGAACGGGTACAGCGCGCCGTGGATGCGTCGTTAATCGCGTTACATATTATGACCTCTAGCAACATGCCGAAAACAGTTTACTTGGAAGATGTGATTGATCGAATAGTCCTTTTCATGAAGTTTCAGCTGCAGAATACGATCTATCCTTCTTTTGATCCCGTATATAAGGTAGATACAAAGAACAAGACTGACAATTTTAATTCTAGCGGACGCAAGAAGCGAGGACATACGAAGGAAGTACGTGAGAAAAGTATCCTACAGGTTTACAATAAATTGCATGAACTTGTAGGTCTGTTGGCTGAGCTATTGAATATACAGGTTCTAACAGACACGAGCGTTCTGCATGCATCATCATTGGGTGTTGCGCCGTTTTTCGTGGAATCGGTGAGCGATCTTCAGTTGAGCGCATTGAAACTTGTTACTGTAATATTCACGAAATACGAGAAGCATAGGAGACTATTATTGGATGACATTTTAGCATCAATTGCACGATTACCTAGCAGCAAAAGGAGCTTACGCACATATAGGCTCAATTCTGAAGATTATATACAGATGTTGACCGCATTGGTTCTGCAATTAATCCAATGTGTGGTGGTTCTTTCGGATTCCAAATCAAAAGAGGATGACGAGAAGAAACCCAGTCATGTAGATTCTGACGTCTTTGTCATCAATAAATACGAGACCGCTACCAGAATAGCTGGAAATTTTTTAACGGTATTTCTCAATAAATGCGGTAGCAAAGGCGAAGAGATCGATTATAGGCCGTTATTCGAAAATTTCGTGCAAGACTTACTAGCAACAGTGAATAAACCCGAGTGGCCCGCTGCTGAAATGCTGTTAAGTCTTCTTGGAAACCTGTTGGTAGGACATTTTTCTAACAAGAGCTCCGATATGTCGCTTCGAGTAGCTTCCATTGATTATCTTGGCGTGGTAGCGGCCAGATTGCGCAAGGATGCAGTCAATTCACAATGTAAATTGTCGACTATCGACCAAATTATACGAGACATCAAACTTGAGCAGCAAAGGGACTCGGATTATGATCAGATAAAGGACAAGGAGATTGTAGGATTGAGCGAGGATGAAGAGAGGACCGTATTTCTACAAAAAGTACTTCTGGATTATCTGGCCGTCAACGGAACAAAGGATCCGGCCCTCGGATACGCGCGTCACTTTTATTTGGCCCAATGGTATCGGGATTGCGCGTTGGAGAAGTCCCGGGTAGGTCAGCCGAAAAACAGTCCGAGCAAAAAGATGCATAAGAAACGAGGAAAGAAGAAAAATCGGCATCACAGCAGCGATCAAGATACTGAGTCCGAATTGGACGAACAAGACCCAGATGAGAACGACAATAACGAGCAAAAGAATTCGGATGCTTACCGAATTATAGAAGAGAAGAAGAAGTATATTGTCAGTAGAATAAGGCCGTGCAGCACAGGAACGAAACCGGATATCCTTCAGACATACATCGATTACAACTCTGCGGAATTGATCTCGCAATATCTCGCGTCCAAGAGACCGTTCTCGCAGAGTTTCGATAGATATCTGAAGCAGATTCTTCACGTGCTAACGGAATCATCAATTGCCATTAGAACTAAGGCAATGAAATGCCTCACGATGATCGTCGAGGCTGATCCAAGCGTGTTGGCGAGAGTGGACATGCAACTAGGGGTGAAGCATTCGTTCCTTGATCATTCAACATCCGTGAGAGAGGCAGCGGTTGACTTGGTAGGAAAATTTGTATTGAGCAGACCCGAATTGATTGATAAGTACTATGATATGCTATCGGCGAGAATCCTGGATACTGGAGTAAGCGTTCGGAAACGTGTCATTAAGATTCTCAAGGATATCTGTATGGAATGTCCAGATTTTCCCAAAATTCCAGAAATATGTGTGAAGATGATAAGGAGGGTGAACGATGAGGAAGGTATTCGGAAGCTTGTTATGGAGGTTTTCCAAAACATGTGGTTTACCCCAGTGAGAGAACGTCCCACTCTCGACTCAGAATCACTGTTGAGGAAAGTGATGAATATCACGGATGTCGTAGCAGCTAGCAAGGATATGGGGCTCGAGTGGTTTGAGCAGCTCCTGGTAAGTTTATTTAAACCAAAGGAGGATAAAGACGACAGCACAAAGATGCAGACAGAACCGCCGCGGGCCTTACTGACAGCGTGCAAGCAGATCGTGGATTGCTTGATCGAGAACGTACTACGGCTGGAGGAGACAAATTTAGATTCAGAGAAATTAGAAAAGAAAGGCTCGTCACAGAGGTTAGTCGCGTGTCTAACTACGCTCTATTTGTTCGCGAAGATTCGACCACGACTGCTGGTCAATCACGCGATCACCTTACAGCCTTATCTGAGTTTGAAATGTCAGACACAGGGTGACTATCAGATCATCAGTAGCGTCGCACACACGCTCGAATTAGTGGTGCCTCTGATGGAACATCCCAGTGAGACTTTTTTAGCACAATTGGAAGAAGACTCAGTGAAGTTAATCTTGCAACATGATAGATCGGTGGTTGCGAGCTGTCTATCGTGTTTGGGCTCTGTAGTCAATAACGTTACGAGAAACTATAAACTGATACGAGACTGTTTCAAAAAATATTATGGACATTTAACAGAGTACAAATCATTTTACGAAAAGGATCCAACGAACCCCATGCTAATAAGATGCAGACCGTTTTTCCGACGAGCGCTGTTTACTGTTGGCTTATTGTTACGTCACTTTAACTTCACAGATCCAGAGGTGATAGAGGGTCTAGCGAACAACATCAAAGATCAGGTTTTTGAGACACTTAGTTATTTCGTTCATTTGGATAATGACGATATTCGACACTTTACGCTGTCGGCTATTGGTTCTCTCTGCATACGACATTATGAATTCATGATGTTACCGGAACTGAAAGAACTCTACCATCATTTGCTTACATCGGAGTACGCACTGGTCCATATGAGAATCCAGGTACTCAACAACATCGAAGTATATCTGCAAGAGGAGGAGAAGAGGATGATCAAGCAGGATCAAGAGTGGGCAAAATTGTCAAAACAGGAAAACTTGAAGGAAATGGGGGACGTGTCGTCGGGCATGGCAAGCACTGTTATTCAGCTCTATATCAAAGAGATTCTTGAATCTTTTCTGCACGCCAACGTAAGCGTACGACATGCAGCTCTCAAAGTTATCCAGTTGATCCTGGCACAAGGTCTGGTACATCCCGTTCAGATAGTGCCCTATCTAATCTGTATGAGTACCGACTGCGAGAAAGTCGTGAGTCACAGCGCAGATAAACAGTTACAGGATATCGAAAAGAAATATCCGGGCTTCATCCATATGAAGTCGCAATTTGGCATCAAGTTGAGTTACCGGCTGCAAGAAATCCTGCAAAATAGCATCACGGTGAGAGGTATGCGAACGAAGGATGGCGAGTTTCCGGGCGCACTCAACGGTTTCCTCTATACGATCTTACGCAACACGAAACAGCAGAGGCGGGCGATTGTGTTATCTTTTCTCAAGCACTTTGACGAGGCTGCCAAAACTAGTCTGTCGCAGATGCTATACTTGGCGGATAATCTCGCCTACTTTACATATCAAGTACAGGATGAACCACTCTTCATAATCCATCACATTGACATCATCATTTCTATGTCTGGAACAAATTTACTACAATCTTTTAAAGAGGCTCTACTCCCTAAAGAAGGGCAATCTAGGCATATATCGGCGCAGCCGATAGGACAGCCGATGGAACAGCTGATGGGACAACCGATGGGACACCTGATGGAGCAGCTGATTGGACAACCGATGGGACAACCGATGGCACAGCAGACAGGACCAACAATAGTAATGGGACCGGACGGTCAACCAAAACCCGATCAGTTGATGTCGGCTTTGGAGGACGAAGAGGATGATGAAGAGGACGAAGAAGCTCTTCTCACCAGATTACCAGGCGATACCACTTTGCTCAGGGAGTATATTACCGCCAGTCAAGGTTTTTTGCTTTTATTAACGCTTCGGCAACATCTTAAAGACCTTTACGGTTTTTCTGATGCAAAGATCGGCCAATATTCGCCGTCGGAAGCAGCCAAGGTTTATGAAAAGGCGGTAAATCGCAAGAACAATCTGCTCTTCGAGCCCAAGGCCACATTACAGAGGTTGCGAGAAGTTGTGACAAACGTCAACGAGGAGCTAGACATAAACGGCAGGAAGAAGCTCGTGAAAGAGTACCTGGATTTTAAGCAGCTGATGCTCAAATTTGATCCTGAGGAACCGGATGACGATGGTGGCAACGACACCGCCGATACTAGCGTTAAACACAGTGCAGAGAATCCGCAAGCGGCAAGGATACTGTCGCATCCTGAGGCTGACGGTAGGACGATAGCGGACGGTGGTGTCATGGGAAATGCCACCGCCATGGTTATTGCGGCTGGCCAGCAGCAATTTCAGTTACCGCCGCAATCTAATCTGACTGCTCCGATGGAGCATCCGAATAATTCAGTAAATTCGATGCCGCATATGGCAGCAGCGGCAACTACAACGACGACAGTCGTAGCGACACCGGCGACGACGCCGCGAGTCCCGAAGCTGACGATACATACCCATCCGGATGCGAGAGAGTCGCACCGGAAGCACCGCTCGCACAAGACGGACAAGTCAGTGAGGAAGCACAAGAAGAAGAAAAGGAGAAGAATCTCCGATAGCAGTGACAGCGGCGAGGACTACAGTGACCCTGACTTCCTAGTGTGAGTGCGGTGGTATATCTCGTCCTGTGTGTACATATATAAGTGTTCGCGATGCGTGTGTGATCGGTCGGCTGGAATAACTCTTGTTCCGCGCGGCCAAAACTTGGACGCTATTACAGCGCAGTTGTCCTTTTCCCTCGTCAAAACGACTCTTTTTCCTAGATCTTCGAAGTTGTGCTACATTTTCGAAGACGGTTCCGATGAAGGTACGGTTCCGCCAGGAAATTGCATAGAGACTATAATTACTATGTGAGAATGTACGTAAACGAGAGAAAGAGATCTTCAATAGAAATGATAGCCAGAGATTTTTAAGTGCGATCGAACGTTGAGGTAGGACTAGCGTGTTGTTGACCGAAACGGCGGGCGTCTGTGAGGTTTATCGATCCGCCATGCCGTTGTTAGCGAGATCGACTCGTTAAATATTTCGTGCAACCGGCTCGAGAACATGGTTCGTTCAAATTAGCTTTTGTTCCTTCCTCGTCTTGAATACAGCCATTTTTGACATGCGAAAGCTTCTTGATTGTATTTAAATGACATTCATAAATGACGAGAAATGTTGGAAGTCATAAAATATCTGGGCCTCTTCTGTACATACTTTCTGTTTTTAACGATAGTTGTCGGTATCGTTGAGCAGGTTTTTGCCATATAAAATATTTGCGCAACGACATCGGCAACTATCGTTCAGAACAAAAAGCGTGTACAGAATAGGGGGGTTCTGAAAAGAAACCTTCCACGAACCAAGTTCTCCGAGAAATATAAGTACAATAAATTACATTCGAACAAAATTCATCTGTAAATAATGTCACATAATTTCTTTTTACGGATGAAAAAATCAGCGTGAAGAGGAAAAGACTACAAAACTGTGCAGTTTGAATCAATGATATCAATTTAATTTGTCATTGCTTCCTCTTCTTTCCTTTTCAGACTGAATTTGAATAAAGTAAACACTGCTTATTTCGATAATGCTAACTTATTAATATTTAGAAATTTGGCGATTCATAGATATATATCAAAAAATTTTTTACTGCGTTTGTTTCAATGTTTGATGAAATTAAAATGTATGATTTATATTTTCGTAATGACTAACATTTATACTAATGTGTTTTCAATAACATATTAAATTAAAAAAAACTCAGAAAAATAAATTGCTGTGTTGGAACGTTTGTCGATACAACAATAAATTTAATAGAAAATTAAATCTGAATGTATGGTCTATTAATAAACTGATAGATTTATAGTAAAACAAGGAATTTTTTTTGTTATAACAAAGTTTGTTTGAAATAATATCAATTTCAATATTTATCTAATATTAACATCTACTACTATTAAAAATCTTATTAAAATTATTATATTAAGTATTTAATTATATATTAGAGATAAATGAATTTAGAGATCTTGATTTCGAAATTGAATAGAAAATTTATCTTCAGCAAAAAGTATAACTTCTAAATAAATACATTAAAGACTCACAGAAAGTCAAATGTTTAATTTTCAAGTATATTTGAAAATTTTAGAGGTCAGTATTATCGATATAAGCGGTAATTACTCGCTTTTAAAGAGCGATACCAAATATCGAAGATACACAAAATTTAGCAGACGACACGAATCGATGGAGAGCGGATTCGTATAGATCCTCCTCTGCAGTATGTATAATAATAGAGTAGCAAGACGCATTGCCTACGCATTACGAAATGTTTGTAATATCTGTACATAAAAATCTTCAAGTAAAGTATCTTATTTTCTTACAAACTATATAGCGGTGACATTTACGAAGAATACTTAAGATTTTGTTGTAATATTAAGTATTTATTCAGGATTCATGTTGTCCCAATATAGTTTGCTTCATGCACTCATTCGTCCTTGGTGTACGATGAAAACGATAAAAAAAGGAAAGGAAAGAACAAAAATAAAAAGTTATCGTTTTTTTTATACAAGCTTATAGAGATAAACGATAGTATGTGTGTATGGCGTATTCTCTCGATGAAAATGAAAAGCGGAATACATTGGCGTAAGACGACAAAGAAATGCGAAAAATGTAAAAAATGGCGTGAGCTATTAGAAGAATGCGATTCTAAAATTTGAATTACATTTGGAAATTTAAAAGCCAAAAAAATTTTTAATATTTCTTTTAAATATTTATAAGATTAGTAGAATTTTTTCCAAAATAATTTGTAGGAGACGCAATATTTAGTTGTTTACAAAATGATAAAAAAAATTTTGTGAACATTATTTTCTACATTTTCTTTTTACAAACGAACACAGTTTTAGGATCGCAAACTTCGCTTTCGTCTTCGTTTC
Source organism: Solenopsis invicta (assembly GCF_016802725.1). NCBI lineage: Eukaryota > Metazoa > Arthropoda > Insecta > Hymenoptera > Formicidae > Solenopsis > Solenopsis invicta. The sequence goes on from NC_052673.1 coordinate 16,088,846, forward strand.
CATAGTCAGTTGGTATTGCACCTGTAGAAAAATATTGATTTGTCGAACAATACATAAGCAGAAAGAGCATCTTTTCCTTGTCGTGCCTACAAATCTGAACGTTGTTAATACTAGATTCAAGAGCAGCTGTGACTTTAAGTATCGTAAAGAAATTGTATTGTATGACTTTTCATTGCGAAGTGAGTAATTTTTTTTTATACATTTATAGTTCAGACATGTATGGTACGATAAAAAAAAAGAATTGAGGAGACGAGAGATATCATTACATAGTGCCAGGATACAAATGCGAAATAGACCGCTGATTCTCTCATTGTCCGAACACTTAACGTATTTAACACCTATTTATTGGGATTTTATAATACCGAATAATGATATCATGCGCATCTCTTCGGCTTGGAAACGAAGACAATGACGAGTCAAACGCTTCCATTTTTATTCCAAATCTGTTTCCGTTGTTCCTTGTAGCAAACGCTTCGAGGCATTTGTTAATGACAATTAGTTAACATATATCTCGCAGTAAATGATTACATGGAGCTTTCATATTTTAAACAATGCAAAGAAAAAAAATTCAATGGATACTATAATAATATGCATTCAGAGCAATGAAAATGCTGATCCATTATATTGTTAAATTTTCTTTTTTGTTTTGGAAAATCTTTGAGAGATATTTTTGTTACATATCAATTTTTTATGAACATTTTTATTTCCCCTTAGAAGAAAATGCGAATCATAGAAGAAAATTATTAAATTATCTGTATCACATGGAGAATCCATTCAGTTTTATGGTTTCAGTTTCTAAATACAGAAAATTAATTTATAGCTTTTGATTTTACATATAATTATTAAATTTATTAACAATTTTGTCAGATGTGACTTGTATGAGCTTATCTCATGGAGAAAACATTCTTTTTCGAGGAAGTGTTTATCCGAGCGAAGCGATGCATTTACATTTGATTATGAGAGACTAGGCAAATTTTCGCACCGTTTGTGGATTTGATAACTTTTTTGACAAATGTAAGTTCTAGGCACGTGTTCTTTTATATATTTGATTTATGACTAACTCGCGCTTTACCGAGGCCCAGATGTACACCCGTCTATATCACGTCAATAAATCTGGCAGCAAAACGTGTATGAATTCATTCGTTTAGCACTAGGGATGCATATTGTCTACGAAGCGCACGTAAAAATTTTGCCTGCCGGAAAAAACTCGCGCGTTCTACTTTCTTTATCTTCCTTATTCTTAAAAAAAATTCTTGAAACTATTTTCTCCATATAAAAAGTAGAGAAAATTACTCTCTTTTTACAAATTCTTCCATGGAATATTTTGATAAATATGCTGTCTATAGAAAGAAATCTATTTGTCGGATGTACTAACAAACTTGGGCCACGTGCGTTTTTGATATTTAAATATTAGTGAAATTCGGTTATTAGGCATATTAACTTCTCTTAGAAAACAAGAAAATGACATGTCTCGTTTTAAAAATTCGAGATAAAAAATAATATATAAAAGACTGCGTAACACCAGATTTTTACAAACGACGACTATCGGATCCGAGAGAAGGCAAAATGCGAATCGTAATGTACGTACAGCAACCGTTGCGCGTTGTTTGGTCGCAACGCGCACAAATCCCGCACAAAATCATTCGTCGTAAAATCATTTTCTCAATTTCAAAATATTAAAAATTGATTTTGCGCACGTGACTTTGCTGTCGCTTCTTATAACTATTCGCATATTTCTTATTAGCTTTTCTTGTTTTATAGAGATTGCGAAATTACGACAAAAAATTTCGATAGTCAGTAAAATTCAAAAATTTGTATTCTACTTCGAGGTCTCTCCAAAATATAATTAATTTATTAGTTTTATAATGTATCAAATAGTTTTATATGAGTTAATTCGCTTTGCCTGATATATATATGTATATATATATATATATCATTATTTATCAATCGGCGAATCAATTATTAGACTTCGGCGTGAGAGGCTTGATTGCGGAGGGACTCGGTTTTTCTTTTTGTAATTGCAATGTGATCGGTAATATGTGCACAAAATAATTTAAGTGTCTGATTTTCTAAAGTACGATATCAGTTTGTCGGGCACTAAATTGTGCAAAAATCTATATTCACAACAATTGTGAAAATATTCGCAATTATTGTGTATATACATATCTTTATGTGAAAAATGTTATTATTTTAGCGTTCCGTAAAAATATTAATATTTTTCCTGCGTAACATTAAAATATTTCAATTTTCATGTTGCGATCATTGTAATTATCTAAAGTTACATTAGCTTATATGTCATCCCACGTATTACAAATTACTTTTTTTGTCAGAAAGTCACACGGTGTGAATTGTGGGGTCTTGTTTCTGAATTTGTACCGTCCTCGAAGCGTGCAATGCTAGAGTTTAAGCGAGAACTTATTTCCCATGTTCTCTTCAGAAAATTCTCTCAGAAAATTTATCGAAAGGAATAATTTATTAATTAGATATTCTAATTGAAAAATATAAGCAAGCTTTACAAGAAAATCAGATTAATTGATTCGGCGATATTTTTTACTTTGGTAAAAACGTCTGTCCACAAATATGGATTTTTCTCGCAGACTGATAATTTTATAATATTGCACTTTGAACCGAGTTGTATTACATAAAGAAAAAAAGAAATTTAAAGATATATTGGTCCATTCGACAACTATGTCGAAACACTTTCTAAAGCGCATTCCGTATGTCAGTATGACATCGGTTGGAGACTATTACTGGTTCTTTTATACCGTTTTTCTACCGTTTAACTACGTTTCTATGATCATTGAAAAAGTTCTCTCTTCACGGAGAACGTAAGAAAAGTTGAAAACTTTTAAAATGTAAACTGTATTCTCTCGCGCGACTTTGATGGCAGTTCTCTCCGAGGTCAGCCTCTTCAGTATTGTCACGAAAATTTTAGGAAGTCTTTCTTTTCGAAACCGTATAGCTACGATTATACATATACATATAGTATATATAAATATATATATACATATGCAATTATATCTGTAAATAATTCACGAATGTAAAGATTCTAATAAAATTTATCAATAACTCATGCGTTCTCCAAACCCTCTCAGAAAAATTTTCTTTTTTTCGCAGATTTTTTCTTTTTCTTGCATTATTCATAAAAAATCGTACGATTAGATTAATTTAAACATTTCATTTCGCTTACTTATTAAAAAGGCTCATAATTTTATTTCATCATAATTTGTGATTACATATTTTGTGATTATTCTACTTTGAAGTTTTCTTTTGAAACATTGGTTTGAAAAGAGAAAATATATGCACACATTTTTCTCGATGATCATCTAATCGATTTTTGCATTTGAGAAAATTTTTATCACAAAAGGAAATGCATCATTGTAAGAGGAATCATTGTTATTCGAGAGGACGGCGGAATCATTGAATACTAATAGTAAAGCATTGTAACAGGGCAAAAATTAGTCTACCGAGACGAGAGATAGCGCGATACACATGGACTTTACCGTTAATTAAAAAAAACAAAAAACAAAACAAATGTTAATAATACGTTATAGGGGACGAAAGGGAGGCTTCACTGTACAAATGTTCACACGTGTATATATTTATCATTTGGGTTTTGGAAAGGTTAGTGATAAAAAAGAAATCGCGCGACAGTCGTTGCTGTGACGTGTGTATCAATCGAGAGAGCGTGAGTGAAACAGAGTATGTGTTAAATACGATTTATCGTTCGTTGTAATAAAACAACCTCCTAAGTATGCATTAATAAATTCTAAATAATTATATTTCTACGTATACATATATAAATAAATAAAAACAAGAGTATAAATACAAATAAATATAAATACAAACACTAAAGCGAGAAACAAAAAAAGAGTACATTATAGGGTCTTTGCGCGTATTCTCACAAAGAGTGAGAGATGCCACTGTATCGCGCCGTGTAGGATTATCCTGCGATATGTAAACAATTATAATAATAATAATAGTGATAATTATTAAAGAGGAATTTTAAACTACTGCGAGCGAACTGTCGTACTGTCGTCGAACTATCATATTCGGCGCGATACAGTACATTTTTTTGTATTATAGCATATTATATATATTATATATATTGTATCACTTATGTGTTTTTGTATTTGGTAACCTAAACGAAAGAATATCTGAAATTAACGAACAGAAAAAGATTGATAGAAAGTATATTATATATATATATATATATATTTGAGTAAAATGCCGCCGAGGGTTGAAGTTATCCGAGATGACGTCGACGATGGTGATCCTCTTCCCTTATTCCTTTATCTTTTTTTTGTTCCTGAAAATAAAATAAAAGTTATGGAAACAAAAAGAGAACCGCAATTTATAATATAATATTGTAAAGCTGAATATGCGCGAAACGACGGTCCTGGATAAATTCAACACTCGTTTACTCATAACTTATTATGTTCTTTGTCTGAAAGAAACAAAAAGGTACGTTCGTAAAGAAAAATAAACATAAGTATATATCAATGTTTTGTGCATTTTTTATTGCCTTTTTCGTCAAACTGCGAAGGAACCTTGGCTAAAGCGAGAAAAGATTTTTTTGACATTAAGAAAATGCCAGAGCATCCTTAATCTCCATCGATTCCTTGTTTCTCCATTGGACGTATCTGTAAAAATGAAATATGCAGATACAAATTAAACACGTAAAATAAGCATTTCTTCTTAAAAAAAAAAAAAAACCTACAAACGTGGAACGTCTTTGATATATTGCAACTTTTTTGGCTCCTTCATGTTAGGATCGTATATTCTGCATTTTTCTCTCCATACTTCAGTCGAATTGAACAGAGTCGAGTGATCTTGTTTTTTTGTTGTTTGCAATCTTACGATTTTTACCGTTTGATTTTTAATCAATTTCCGTTTCGTTATTAAATTCTTTTTTCTTCTTGTATATTCTGCATCTTGTTTCCTGTCAACATAAATAAAAACTTCACAATTATTTCTAAGATTTAGTACAAGCTACATTTATATTAAAATCAAGTTAAGTTTGTCACTTGTAACATTTTTTTAATTAAAATTATAAAATAAGTTACGAAGAAAAATTAATTTAAAAAATTTTAATTCAAATTTAAATTTCATATTTTTCTCATTATATATTGTATTATTTAGCGTGTTATTCTACAACTTTGAGAAACTAGCTGATAGTACCTAAATGCCTTAATTAACATTGGATTGTACTTTGGTCTCGAATCGTCTTTCGAAGTTTGGAAAGAAACTTCAATCGATTTTCTTTCACGGTGCTCCGCCAAAACTTCCCGAAGTCTTTTCAATCTCTCCCTTTTACGTTTTTCTTGCAAGGCATACTTTGACTTTATCAGAATCTTCAACTGTTCCTCGTCCATCAAACGTTTATTCTCTCTCTCTGCTTTCCACTGTCTTATTAATTCCTTCTTCTGATTATTGATATCAACAGAGTTGTCAGTCTTTGTTATTCTCTCTTCGGATTTATTCATCACGCAAGTTGAAAGATCTGTGATATTGGAGTTTCTTTTCTCTCGTGAAATTTCTTCCAAGGTTTTGGCAGTAGTTTCATCCTCGTGATTTTTCATCTTCATCTTCTCCATTTCTTTTTGTTTGCGCCACTCTCTGACGCTCGATCGTTGCCTTTCACGCAGGCTCAGATAAACCTTGTACCAAGCTTCATGATTCACTATAGTCTCCACTGTTAAATCCGGACATTTGACTCGAATGGCAGCCACAAGAGCAGGAATGTTGCTGCACTTCTTCCTCATTTTCAGGAACAACAGATGATCCTCGTCGCTCCAGTTATCAGTGTGGCCTGTAAGATGACTCCTTTTTAATATGCGTTGCATATTAAGTTTTAAAATTTGTTTTATACCTATAGACGCATAACAACTTACGAAATGTATTGAACAACAAAATTATGATAAAGCGTATAAGTGTATATGAAAAGTTTGAGAATATAGAATTAAAAATACAGCATTGTTTATTATTTATATTACTACTTGACTGTATTATTATAAACATTTCATTAGACGATATTTAACGCAAATATATTACGTGTTACAAAGTAACACGCAACTGTCATAAATTATATTTCATTGCGCACTTTAATTGCTAACGCAGGTGAAATGCAAATGTGTTTGGTACCTGTTTTAGCAATTAACTCGTGGAAGTCCTCGATCTCCTTATAATCATAACACTTTTTATTTTCCTTGTTAGAAGACGCGGCGGACGTCGGTTTGCCGATACTACTGGTTGCATTCTCATACTTATGCAAATTCGATTCAAATTCACGTAATTCAGATTCGAGGGCAGTTTGCTCCTGCGACAAAGTTGCAATCCGCAGTTGGCAAGACTCTTGAAAGTCTCGAATTTTTTGGGACAATCTCACGAGCCGTTGTTTGTATGCACTTGTATCTAAATAAATATTTATTTCTTTTGCTTTAAATATCGAACTTTTCCTTTTAACCGTGAGACATGCTTAAATTAAAATTTTAATTCCTTTTAAATAAATTTTAAACACGCACGAAGACTGCGGTACAAGTAAAAATAATGTGTAAAAATTTCAAGTGAATAAACAAACATAATTCAAAAGTCAATGGCACCATAAAAAAATAATTTTATAAAAGTAATACGAGAATTGAAACGAAAGTGGGCATTATCGATGAAAGATATGTCAAGATTCACCTAATTTCTGGATATGCTCGGGACAATTTGTGATTGATTGCGCCGATTGTAGTTCCTCAATAATTTCCTTCAAGGGTTTTCTCACGCTATTTAGAAAAATCTGCCTTTAAAAGTATATATCGAAGTTAAACCGCTGCAAAACGATGCCGCGCGAACTTGATATGCATAACGCAATCTAAAATCGACTGATTCGTTTTTCACTGCCTACCTGTTTTTCGAGATGTCACTCATATTATGCAAAACGGGTCGTAGAACTTCTGGTTCCAGTTTCATGTTCTCCATCAAGTTGGCGAGACTCTTTTCCATCAAGTACTCTTGCTGCTTTAACTTCAACAGGGATTTCCTGCATCTCGTGCTTTCAACGGAACGCACTTTCCCACAAGGCGGAGCTTGAATGCGCTTTTCTTTCTTACCTTTCTCGTGAATAATTCCATTCATTGTATGTACACGCATACACACAGCTGCGATATTTTTGTCTCCAGGAAACTTGTTATAATAAACTAATTTAACCTAAAAACTTATGAGATATAGATAAACGCATAGAAAGCTAAGTTCATTGAAGTTCCTGAGATCTGAAGTTTTATACATGGGTTTCCATAGTAATTCACCATAAATATCTCCCCTCCCGTGCAATTGCACCTGCTGATCGAGTAGGGAACTTGTATATAATTATGTAGACTTCACAAGCAGCGCAAGAAAAGCAATTTTATTCACGTATAAATATTTTATATGTGAAGAATATTATAATGACATATATTTATAAATAAGTGTACTAAATTACAAATTATTACATAAAATGACGATACATAGCCGCTACTAAAAAAATAAGTATTATTACTAAATGTACTTTATACTTGATTTCAAACTTCTAGTTAACTTTTCAGTTGTTATTTACCATAATTAACTTATTAATTACGTTAAATAAAACTTTATTTAATTTTTTAACAATATGAAAGTAACAATATAAAAGTAAATCTCCACAAAATTGTTTTATGTAATTACATTTGCTTTTATTAATAAATTAAATTTGTATACTTTTTCTAAAAAAATATAGATTTTTTTAATTCTATCATATTATTCATTACATGTATAATGCATAAAATTTAATTTAGTTTTATTTACATAATTTTTTATTTTTGTTCATTCTTGTCGATAATAATTTGTTCAATATTGTTTTGACGTTGCAGCAATATTAATAATCAATGTAGAAAAATCAATATAAATTCAACAATTAAAAAAATATTCTCACATTTCAACGTTCAACATTACAATATCTCAGAAATGTTCTTTTAACTTTTTGTGCTATATGAAAAAACTTTTTTTGCTATATATATGTATATTGTTAAAAAGATTGTAATTATATTAAAAATTTTATACCTGTTTTCTTTTTACTTAATATTTTTCAGTTATTATTTTTCATTGTTATTGTCGCAATTTATTAGTTAATTGCACTCGCAGCGCGTGTTCACGTTGAATAATAACAATGCATTTTATTTTGGCATGTAATCAATTTTAATCATCTACGGTAGTTATTATCTCGCCCAAATATTTTGTCAAAGCACAAAATGTTCATAAATAAATTATATAAAAATACACTTTATAAATCATTGTTACCCAAAGTCGATTAGATTGTAGCCGGCGTTCTATATTATACAAACACACGTGTTTATCGACGGCTACATGAAGACATGAAAATTTTGGTCGGTAATCGACGAGATGCGACAGAAACAAGCGAATAAAGAAAATAATTATAAGATAAATGATGGAACAATATTTATAACGTTATAATAAACAATAGAAAAGTGCAAAAAGAGAGACGTCTGTATCTCCGCCACAAAGAAAATAAAATGCTTTTATTCAATTTTATATGTTTAAGCGGAATGTCGATTCAGAGATTTTGCGAAAAATTAAAATATAAAAAGAAAAACTGAATTTTATCGGAACGAAGATAATATTTTGTTTGACATATGCGCGCGCAAAAGGTATCTGGCGGGAGATATTTATATTTACGATTCGATTGTTGTATATCGACGATATATCGTGACGGCGCGGCGCGCGTTCTCCAATCTGTAGTGACCCCTCGCGGTGCGTCGCGAACCAACTCTGATTCCCCTTTCCCACCCGCGGCACTTCGACCGCTTGCACTGCGGCGCATTTATACGGGCGGCCTGTCTCTAGGCGCCTCAGTCTCTGATTGGGACGCGACGAGTGCGAGCATGGGGTTCGCGCGTACCCCGCGAGACGTACCGTAACGGCATCGCGCTTCGAACCGCTCGACGACGTGCAGCAGCAGCAGAGACGACGAAACGACTTCGCGAAATCGCTTTGACGACGACGACAGAAGGAAGAGCGAGGAGAGAGACGAAGACACCTCTTCGTCTCTGCATGGCTCCGCAATCGCTCGCCTATCTTTGATATCTTCCTCCTTTTCTCCCTCCCTCTCGCGAACTTCCGCGGACGACGCATTTCCCGGCGCGAGAGCGCGCCTAATCGCGTATGTCGCCGGAAAATCCACCGGCGTCGACGGACATTCGATTTTCCGCTCGATGAGTGAAGGATCAGCCGCGCTGAAACGAGTCGATCGGGACTCGCCGCGCTTGTGGTGATTGTCGGTGGTGATAGATTTAGGAAGGACTTCCTCCCCTGGATTCGGGACTCGGACAAGCGTAAGTACTTCGAGTCATCTTACGTACTTTTGTAAATTACACCATGAGGTACGTGCCGTGACGATCGTACTTTCTTAATGCGTATTGAGAACGCGAGATAGATATTGGTAGGTATTAAACGATTGACTCGCGGATCGAAGGAAATCGAGGTACGTCATCTCGATTGACGTTGAAGGCTCGACTTGAATTAATAAGCAGGTGCATTTGTGATTGGCGTAGTCTGAGCCTTTTTCTTTGTGATGAAAGATTTATTATGTGAAACAGAATATCATAGTATCTTTTATATTTCGGTAGCCAATTGTAATTGTATGTAGGATATCAAATATACAAATCATTAAATTTATAACGTATAATTTATTTATATTTAAAAATTTGTATAATTTATTCTGATTTATATATCTTTAATCAAATTTGTGTATTACATTTTTAAAATTTAGTTAAAAATTAAAAAAAAACATTAATCAAATTCTGAATATTTAGGTGAGGTAATCTTTGATTTCTATCGAACTTTAAACCTTTCGATATTTACTGGATGAAATGTTGTTTTGTATCATATGTAAATTTTGACACTTGGAATTTCTAGAGAGAGATTATTCCGCGTTTCCTTCTCTGTGACATTATATATAATATAATATAATTGTATACATATCTCTGCAATAGGATCGATTTCATATAAATATCATCGTGATAAGAAATGTGCATAAAATTCCTTACGACACACCCTGTAATTATGTAGTTAAGCCATTTAAATGAGAAAATGGAGCATCTCATTGCAGCAAGACATAAATAACTGATGCATCTACTACATTGCCAAGATGACTCATTGGTGAGTTTTCTTATCCAATGACACTGATAAGGAAACATGGCACGCGATATGTCAATGTTAGAGTTTAACTTGACTAAAATGGATATTCAAGATGATAATCACGAAAGTAGATAATCGAGCAATGAAGAATAGCGAGGTGAATTCTCTCTGGAAAGCATTGCAATTATATATATGGAATTATCATAAAATTAGAGGATTATATATTAATTTTACCGCACGCATGTGTATGTGTATGTGTGTGTGTATATATATATACTAACAGAAAAAATTCATAAATTTAATAATAAATATTATTTAAAAAATACTAATAGAATATTTACTTACGGTATATTTACTCTATAAGAAAAAATATTTAAATTAAAATAGTGATTCTTGTACTAAATAAATATATATTTACATTTAGTACTATTGAAATAAATATTTGTTAAAATTTAGTAAGTTTTTCTTCAGTATATATAGCCTAACATAATATTTATATTTATACGTAAATTTAAATTTAATTTACTGGTACATAAATTTCATCTATTATAATATTATACCATTCAGTATAGTATATTAATTTCACTAGGTCCGTAATAGGTAATAATTGATTAAAGTCTTATATTATATATACAATTTTATGCTATTATTATACCTTCCTATTCTGGCTACTTAATCACCCGTTAGAGTCGCTTTTACAGAGAAAGTTTCATTGTTCGAGCGATTGTAAGGAGACTCTGCTCCATAATCATTTAATCAATTATGAGTAATTGTGACTGCAATATGACTAATTATTCGTAATATAGATGGGTAATAATTAATTATAAGTAATCGAAATTTTATTCCTACAGTGTTCTTCGTATTGCGTTTTCTTAATCAGTCATTAAAACTTTTACATAAATAGCTTCATTGTTCTAACCATTGTAAGGAAATGTTGCATCGCGGTAACTTAATTAGAAGTCGTTAATGCAATCGGAATTGCAAATCGCGTGACTTTCTTTACGTTAAGTAATTTCACGTGATGCACTGCGGGAATGAAATAGATCGTCAATGTGTAATTCTCAAATTCAACGATACTTTCAAAGAAACCAATTTTCTGTTATAAGAAACACATTTCACGTTAATTATGCTTTAATTAATTTCTACGTATAATTATATCAATTATATGTATGATAAATTGCGAAATACTGAAAAGAGATCAAGATCGGAGATTTGGAAAAGTTATAGATCTAGATCGCGACGATACGCGAGTTAGATCGCGGTTGATGACGAGTGTGCACTCGCCCGCGGGACGGCTCGCGCGAGTAATGGCGCGATAATTTCGCGGCGATTGAATTGCCGACGCAATTACTCGCTAGAGGCGTACACTCCTGCGAGCGAAGACGATCGAGATAAGTGGACGGAGACAAAGCGTTTTGTCGCGTGAGATAGTCAGTCTCTCGAACGTCGCAACGAGATACTCTTGTCCGACAATAAGTAATAAACGCAGGCGTGGTGCATAAATAAGCGACGCATGGCGATGCCCGCGTATCGCGATTACTATTGAACGGCATTGAACTTTCGCTCGCACCTTATCGATCTAGTGTACATACGCTAGATATTGCACCTTGCACCTTGGCACGATTTTTGTGACTGTTTGCATAAGAGGGATTTGTATGGTATTAACGAAAGGTAATGTGAATTTGGATCTTAACGAGAGCAACATTTTTTACAATGGTACGATAAAAAAAAAATGAATAAATTTTTATTTGTTCGTTATTGGGTCCCAAAATTGAATGCCGTGAAAATTTCGATGTTTTAACGTTGCATCATTTTAACGTCTATCGATTTTTTGCGTTAATCTATCTGACGAAAGTAAATTTAATTTTAGTGATAAAGCGTACGACAAAAGTGTCTAATTTATTTTCGCTCTTTGGCTACGCGATATGCGGACAAATGACGTTATCGTGCATCGCAGAGAACTGAAATCATCCGTTGACAAAACACAATATTCCATTCGCTACTCTTACCAAGTATCATAGACGAATTGTCGCGGCCTGACATTCGCGCGACGGATCTCTGCGTACCACGCGAGCAGCGTTGCGGCTTCGGAACACCGTGCTGCTGCTCGTTACGGCTGTTCTCCGCTTAAAAGTGAATGGGGAACCCGCTCATTCATAAGATTTTCTTTCGAGGGGGGCAGCGACCAGCCGCGCGTTCCCTGCTCGCCGTCGTCCAGTCTCGCTCGCTTCGGCGTAGCGCCGAGCGTGCGCGGAGGATGTGCTTCGCGGCGACTGGACATGCAACTTATCACGCTCACTAATGCGAGGTATCTCTCGATCAAAGGACGAAGCTCGCGCAAAAAAGAGGAAATAATTCTTCGGAATAAATATTTATGGTCCGTGCGTAAACGAGTTTCGCGAAAGACCGAAAAATGGATGCAGCGACAATTTTTACATTGGCACCACAACAGCCAGCATGTAGAAGAGTAACGATGCCATTAGTTTGCCTTCTTTCTGTTAGGTTATCTAACTTTCTAGACTTTACCGTAGATACTCGTGTCCGGAATGCTTCGAGACGCTTCTCCGTGCGATTCCCGTAACGGGAAATTGATTACTACCTCTCCGAAATGTTTAACGGAATTGCGCTGTAATCTGCGTGTAGGCACGTCTTCTAAACAGAAGTTGAACGTTAAATAACGTGTAATGCAGAATTAATTAATGATAAAGACAACGAAAGGAACGAACGCTGCACACACGAAAAGATGAGTCTAATAACCGGCTGACATACATATTCAGAAAATGATTAACTAACAGCTGACTCCGAGCCGGCTTTATCTCGTCGGGAATATACACCAATCGTAAAATCTTTAAAACGTACGTGGCCGCCACACGTTAATGCAACAAATCAATGTCCGGATAGGGAGAGAGAAAGAGGGAGAGAGAGGGAAACACGTCGGATTTATCTCGCGGAGAAACACGCGGCTCTTACGCACTTTGTAGAGGTTTAACATCGTTAAAAAAACGCGGCGATAACGCGGCCGAAACATCTTTCTCGGTAATCCCGTCTCTCGCTCGCGCTCGACTCGCTCGCGCTCGACGCCGGCCGCGCCGGCCGCTGCAGATTGCAACGTACACCGAACATCACGATTAATGAACGGCTGTCAACAGCGCTGCATCACCGGAAAATCAGTTGCACGTATATCGCGGGCTATGCGCGCTGTCGAGATGCGTTTGGCGAGAGAGATGCGTGCGCTCGTGCATTGGATTAAGTTGGATTTCAGTACGTACGCGCGCATTCTGATATTCCGCACGATGACAGCATGATCCTTAGAGCAATCAAGAAGCATGTAATTTTTGCGAGGGGAAGATTACGACGAAAACCGAGCCGCTAGAGTTTCGAAAGTGCGTAGAGGGTGCCCCAGGTGGAGAAATTATGATGTCAGAGGAGCGAGGAGGTCCGCACTGATTTTGAAACGAATCTTCTTTTCTTTGTCTCGCCCCTGCGGATATCCCCTTCGGTCAATTTGATCAAGTTGAAGTTCAGGGTCCTCCCGTCTTCCCTCCTCCTCATTAATTGGCAGAACTTTATTCGCGAATGTTTCTTAGATTTCGGCCTCGAGTATTCGGCGACTCGCGCGATATTGTCAATGCGGTTATGGAAATGGGTCTCCACGAAAGGAGGTGAAAAAGGAGCAGACGAAAGACGCGTGGGGGAGAGCAATAAGTCCGGCCGAGGCGGGAGGTGATCAATCTCGGCGCGCTCGAAGGTAACTTTACGGGCCGGCGCGTAATGATAAACGACTTCGGAGCCGGTGCTCCGGACGTTATCGGGCCGCACGTACTCCGAGATATCGTGTTTCTCGTTGCCGTTGCAAAGACGCGGACCATGCGCGACCATGCGCGACGCGGATTTGCATTCGCGCTCGGCTACGCGCGCGGGCGTAGCCGGACCGGCCGAGCTCCTCGTCGTCGTCGTCGAGAACAGGTTCATTCCGTCGCGCGAAATGAATGAAATCGTTAGGCATTACGAACACGCCGACGCCAAGCCGCCGTGCCGCGCCGCGTCGGATCGTTTATCGGTACCCGGTATCAGTGCGCGTTCGAGCGCAATTATGCATCGCGTAACTCGATGCGCTTTGCGCGCGAGAGGGAACAGGCGCCGGCTTATACATCCGGTTTCCCGGATATACAGCGCCCATCGGGATGACTGTCATACTGTCCGTCGAATGCGACGCTGCGATGTCGTTCGTTACTAGAATCGGCAACTTATTTCGCTCGAGATTTTGCGACAGCTACGACGGCAAATTGAATGTTAATTTTCTGAGAAATGGTTCAGGCCTGTTTTAGAAGACTACAAAAGAATTTATCGCGTTAAGACGTACGAAGGTCTAAATATAATCTTCGTGCCCGGAAACGCTTAACTTTAGACGGGAAGGCGTAAATAATGCGCTCCGTCTTTACCAGTTTGGTTGTGTTTGTTTTGGAGACAGATGCTTCTATGTATGCGCGCGCGCGTCTGTGTGTGTGCATGTTTTAAACTGGATTACGTTTATACTCTTAAACATCGTTATGTACACTGGTAAGAGAGAATTTTAAAACTAACAGTTTCCTCAACAAAGAAATGTTGTTATACTTATGCGCGTGAGTGGGCTCTTAATATCTCGACGACGATGATATCTCGAATCTGAGTCTCTTTTACCCCGCGATGTAATTACGATTGCACCGTGCCTCCCGTGCCCCGTGAGCACCTCTTCTTGGCACGTGAAGAAATAACACCTAGATTATTGTAGGATGTTTATGACGCGATAAAAGCGGAGCGTTATAGTTCGCGACGATAAGTATCCTGAAAAAGAGTCTCTTACACGCGATGATGTATTTCGAAAGTCGTTATGCTGTTGCGAAAATTCTGTGCATATCTCAGCGAAACGAACATTCATAATATTTTATGAATAATGGAAGAACGGAATATGCATGTAAGGGAGACGTATTCATAAAATATTTATTGGCCTACTTATATTTAATTAGAAAAGTTTGTCAAGTCTGACAAGATCGACAGACCTCTCGGTTATTTCTATTGTACAAATCGTGTACTCTCTGTCTCTTCCGTCTTCATAACGCAAAATGGAAATAATTATGCAATTTTTCGTCGTCCGTTTGCATTGTTCTTTTCACGGGCATGTAGATTTTTGTCGTGAAATTGATCGAAAATGAAATGGACGCGTCTTATCGAGCCGCGAATAATGATGCGAAATCCTGTCGTGGGACGATTCTCGTGGCGAAAAAAAGGGGGAACATAGTTGATATTTAATGGGCTGTAAAAGAGCAAATGACCGTTAATTGCGCGGCGCGCCTCGATACGAGCATTATACGTCCCCGGACGGATTCGTTTTCTATATTTACCTTTCGCGAAATTATCACGTCGGCCATCGCCATAATTACGACGCAGCGAGACTTTCAATTTATCGCGATCTTGTTTTCCCTTAATAATATATCGGTGCTATCTTTGGTACGACGCAAGAATGTTGTCGTCGCATTGCTCGCGTATAACGTAACATTACATTAACGCGCGCGCGCGATTAAATTGCGCGGCCGGCGGCGGCGGCCGATCGTGCGTCGCAACACTTGCGTACGCCTCTCACATCTCACGCACATGTATATCGCACCGCAGTATTTATAAATTGCAAGATTATAAAGGATCTAATGTGAAATGAGCGGTGCGCGAGGTAATGCAATAAAGCATCAGAAATTGTTCGTAATCACTCGTAAAAATCTTACCCAAGACGAGATATCCGATGTGGATCTCGCGAAGGAACGCGCTTACCTGCGTGTGCGACACAGACACATTGTAATTTCGCAAAAACGTCACCAACTTTACGCGAATATTATATTACACGATTACTGTTTACATAACTCATCCCGCATAATATTTACCGTAATCGGCGATGAATGAGGGGAGGATGAATCGGATTACGTGAAGTCGCGCGCGCCCCAGAGAAATTATAGTAATACAGTAAGAGTAACTGCTTCCTGGCGATTAGGAGAGTTGGTAAAGTGAGTCGAAGGGATCGGAATTGTGTGCGTGCGTGTGCGCGTAAGCATCCCGTACGCATCGCTGGACCGACGCATAAAAATGATAAAGCGAGTCGAAGCGGTCGGAATTAAGTCGCCGGGCGACTCGTAAGGACGTTTGAATATATATATTTTTTTATTTAATCCGGTTCGGTCTTTAATTCTATTCACCCGCCTCATCGCGTCCGTTGCTATGCGGCGACACGATCGGCGGAAGAGGTCGTTTTGAAAGATTTAACTCGCGCGAACGGAGGAGAGCGATGCTCGAACGTCCCTGCGCGACATCGTCGCGTCGCTCATGCGTTTTTCTAGTTTCGCGCCATTTCGTTTTCTGTTGAACCCGACTTCATTGTTCGCGCAGCGACGTTCGTCGAGGAAGGATGTTCCACGAGCTCGTCGGCTCCTTATTATTCCATTGAACGGCACGCAAGGGACGGAATATTAACGAGTCGCTGCCCTACGGATATCGCGCTCACTCTTGTTCCCTATGAAAGCGCGTTCGTAAGTTTACCTACGTGAGCGTAATTTAAAGGCGCGTTACACCTGACGTAACGGTGCATCACGTCGTGTCTACGCGGTGTCACGAGGAGCTGCATTGTACGCAGATAAGTCGGGAGCGCGATTACACGCTCCCGCGGAATCTCGAGGGAAATCAAGTTCCCCTTAATCATCGATCTAAATATTTTCACGTTTTCATATTCCGCGCATTCCTATTTTTAATATATATTTTTTTTTAATCCAAAAATGTCGTTTCAACGCTCTATAAATTCCGTATCCTATTTCCAGTTTAAACTTGGTTTCAAGTTTCGATCAAGTTTCGAGTTTCAAATAAAACTGGCTGTAATTTCAGATACAGATTTTATTAGTATCTGTCATGACGGAATTTCGTATTTAAAAGAACACGTCGATTATATAAATACATAGTAATATCGCGGATTATCTCGAAGCTATAAGTTACAGCCTGTAAATGAAATACTGCATGTCGTGTTGACGTCGTTAACATTAATAATCGGCGCCTGTGTTACTTTGGCGACAAAATGAAAACGCGTCTGGCTATTTAGTATTTGCAAAGAGTTATCGATTATTTATCGTGGAATCGCGCGTAGGAACACACGAGATCCCGTTAACCACTTTGTGAAATAAAGGAGGACGCTATCGATTCCCGAATGCGCCTTTCGCCTGGCTGCGAAAGATAGCGCGTAAATCGCGTGTGTTTAAAGATTAAATTCAACGGTGCATCCGCGTGCATCCCTAATAGATTTCTCGACGCTGCGCCGACATTTATGAGAGCCACGGCAAACTCCGTCAAGTGCAACGACGTTTCATCCGCCCGCAACCCTGCTGTGATTCAGCAACTGCCGTCTGCGCCTTTCGCGGGTGGTGATAAAATGCCACAAATTAGCTTGTAAATTAGCCACCAGTCGCCCACGGTCGCTCGCTTGTTTTTCATCTACCGTATACGCCGCTGAGCATTTTAATTTATTTTTTACTTTTACTGTACACATAATGTAATTTCACAATTTTTATACATGGTGTCATGCAGTGTTTTTAGTTTGGAAAAATTCTTCAAAATTTTAGAAAAAAATGATTTTTTGTTTATTTTTTCTCTACCATTTTTTTCTGTTAAGATAATTTCATCTTTATTATCTTCTATATCAATGTTTTTAAAATTTCTGTCACATTTAAAAGCTCTAATAAATAAATAATTTGTTAATAAAATCTGCTGTCATTATTATAGTCATATTTTTTTGGAAGAATAATAAACCGCCTTTTTTTCTCTCAATTTTATTTTTTTGTACAAAAAGTAATATGTTTTGGTCACTCCTGTTTATACTAAAAAAAATTAAAATCGTCAGATTGTGCAGCTGTATCATGTCATTCGCGAAATATTTTATCAAGTGTGTAGCGTGTATCTGGATAAAGAATTCCACGGATACGAGATAAGAGTATCGTGAACTATCGCGTTGAAGGGGAGGATCGATAAGACGTTACACTCAAGTTGTTTGTTCCAGACGAGCCGTTTCCGCGGTCCGCGAATCAGTTATCTGTCTGTTCATTCAGGGCCTCTGTCGACTTAAACTTTGGCATTTTCATCGTTGCGTGCATAATAATGCATCCGATGTGCAGTATGCGCGTGGCGCCGATGGCACGGGGCGGGTTAACCGCCCGAGGTGAGACGCACGCGTGTGCGTCGTATCGCGGGAAACGCGATACGATGACATTTCGCAGTCACCTTTCGTAAATCGTAATCCCGCGCGATCCTAACTGGCGGCGAACGAATCTCTCTCTTCTTTACCCTTCATCCGTTCCCGCGTCCCTTTTACGCGCTAATCCCTTTCTCGTGTCCGCCGATCTTTCTTCATTCCCTTCCCTCCTTCTCCTCTCGCATAATACTGCAGACGTTAATAAATCATAGGCTCGAATGCGAAGAGGATGAGAAGCGCCGGCTCCAAAGTCGTCGTGTCTGTCTTCATTTGTGGGTTTCTTCGAAAAATTGAAGACGACATTTCCTTCTAATGTTCGATTAAGCGACGGTACGTTTTATTCTTTAACTTTCGATTGCGAACTAAGTTTCCATTTAACTTTTATGTAAAATAATCCTTTGTGCTATGCCTTTGTATTTTCCTGAAGGTGATTTGCAGATCTCGAAGATGATTCTCAAGTTAGCTTTGATCAGTCCTCGACGAAGATTCGTCGAGTTAAGGGGGGTCCAGACCGCATGGAAACGAGGTTTTGTGGGGTCCCATGAATGGAGTGTTTTGTCGCAGGATATTATGTCGGCACGGCGCGTCTGCGACGGATCACTTCCCACGATTATCTTCTCCGGTCGTCGCATGCCAGTGGTTGGGAAATTAGGATGATAATATGAAGCGAGAGGGAATATTTAATTTCGCACACTAGTCAATGACCTTAGAATTGTTGGAGGGAAAAAAAAAAGTCTTTGTACATTGCTCTAAATGCCTTCAAAGATAATAATATGCGCGAATTAATATTATATAAAGAATTAATAGTTCAATACAAAATGCGGATACGATTTTCGATAACACGTTTCAATCGTATGCGGAAGCCGACCTTCCACTCATTCACGCAGATCGATATGCAACATTCTTGAAATTTATTGGCGGTCGCCGATCCCGCGGTTGTCACGGACTTCCCTTTGAATCCGGCAACACAGTCAGACGCATTAATTCATTCGTGTCCATTCGGCTGGCGCAATGTCTACTCATTAATCCGCGGCGACGCGCGGCGTAGGCTTATTTATCAAATAGGAAAGTCCCGTTCGTCGTCGAGATTTCCATTCAGCGAAACTCGAGCGCGCCGAAACGTCATCCCGCGACGCGACGCTATTCAGTCGCTGTATCGCAGCGACCATGTCTTACAATGAGTTCACTTGCGACACTGCGAGCTCCCGATATTACCTGTACATTACTCGACGAGCTACACACAACGTTGTTGATGGAGATTTATATACATGGTCGCCGTGGGGAATCGTAGCAGGAACTGAATGACTCAATGGACGACGGAACGTACCATATGCGAATAACGTGCGTAAAGTAGGCCTGTTCGGAAATAAACATGCGATTAAACAACGGGAGCAAAAAATTGAAAGACCATCATTCGATCCTTTGACACTCAATATTATTGCAATAAACGTGCGATGTGTTAGTTAAATGTTTCTTCACATAGATTTTCTGAAAGAAGAATTTTGTTATGTGTTGTTCATTTAAATGATACTGACAATGAGCGTCAAAGGATCGAATGGCGTTCTTTCAATACTTTTTTTCCTCCCGTTGTTCTTGTCTCATGTTTATTTCCGAACGGACAACCTACTTTACTTACGTTCGCGTACGTTCCGTCCATTGAGTGATTCTACGATTTTCTGATACTTCAATAAAACTGTTTTATTTTTTTTCATGTAGATAATAGCCGTTCAATTAGCAAAATGAGAGTTGCAAATAATTAAACTTTCTATTTTTCATGATAAAAAATACTAGGTTATTTTGAAGAAAAGAATAAACTTCGTGTAATACAGGCATACAAATAATTCAAGTTACGCACGTGCTTCAACAATAATGTAAAAAGCATTCATGTTGTTTGCACCTTAAAATCTTCGCTTTTTTTCTTTCTCTAATGTCCAAATGTGTATCTACCTTGTCTTAAGTGCAAAAATTTTAAAGATTTCAAGCAATACG
This sequence comes from Solenopsis invicta, assembly GCF_016802725.1. Classification (NCBI taxonomy): domain Eukaryota; kingdom Metazoa; phylum Arthropoda; class Insecta; order Hymenoptera; family Formicidae; genus Solenopsis; species Solenopsis invicta. The sequence goes on from NC_052673.1 coordinate 16,109,244, forward strand.
AACAAATCTAAAGTTTGCAGACAGAGATTACTCGAGATTTCGGTTAATCTGTGTCTCGTATAATCGTGGCTTCGTATAGGGGGTATCATAGCAGAATGCAATAGGCATGTATAGTATAGACGCACACATATACACACATACACATATATATATATATAATATACACATGTATATATAGGGTGGTTGTACGACCAGTAAGGGGGGAAAATATCGCAGGGATGACCGCGCCATTGTCAACAGACGACACCCGGAGTGGTCATTGTCTGGCGGACCCTCGCGTTTTTTATTCATCGGCTGTTTATAATCTGCCTCTCACATCTGCGAAATAATGCCCGCGGATTTGCATACGCAACGGTATCTGGACGTAGAAATATCGCGTGAGAAAACGAATCGGGGCCCCGTTAGCGGCACGTTGTAATTCCCTTGCGAACGTAGCTTTCATCGGAACGATTAATAATCTTCGATCATGATATTTCGAGGGAAATTTTGAGAAATAAAAAATCATAAAAATTTATGCATATTGATCGCAATTTTGATATAATATATAAATACAATCAATTAAATAGATGCAATAGATGTATATAAACTTGGATTTTTTAAATTGCGTTATTTCTTTTTACACTTATTCAGAATATGTACATAGCTAACAATAAGTATTAAGTGTGAAGAGAGCAAAGAGAAGTAATATTGATAGAATAATTCATAAGAAATTGATTAAAAACAAGAAATTAATAAGAAAATGTGATAAAACGTAAATAAGGAAAATTATAGTTGGTTCAAAAGTTAAAGGAAAAAGTTAAAAGAATCTATTATTTTTATCTAGTAACTTTGAGAATTTTAAGAATTTAAGAAATCCGAAAATTGTGCTGAAAGGTTTCCCTTTCTACGAGTAACCAATAAAGATCCCCATTTGGTCCATTAGGACCTATATGGTTCTAAAAAGGTACGGAAGTCCCTTGTCACGATCTAAATCTTTTCAGTTTTCACCGAACAGTCTAAATAGGAGGAGGTGTAAAAAGTTGCGGAGCATCTAAATCGAGAGTGAAAATTTAGAAAATCTTGAAAACTTTTAGTTGATTTAAAACGGTGTATAAATATAATGATGCATACCTCGTTTATGTAATATTTAAATTTTAAATTTTAAAGCAAACTACATACTAATAATTTAAAAATATTCAAGATCTTATTCAGTTCCAAATATTCAAATAAAAATAAAAGTGTAAATAGAATAAAAAATAAAAAAAAAAAACGATTAAACCATTCAAATTGAGATAAGCCCATAGATGATCATAGCAAGATCTTGTGTTGAAATAATGTTTTCTGTGTGATTTTTAAAAATAATAATATACATTTTCTAAATATAAACTTAATGTATGTTCTAATATATTATCATTAATTTATTAAAAATTTAATATAACTTTTTATGTCTACTTTCAGTTATCGAATCATTTAAAATCATGTCGGTGCTACTGGAAGGGAGGTCGTATAGACCGTTCAAGTCTTCGGAGGAGTACCTGATAGCGATGAAGGAGGATCTGGCGGAATGGCTAAACGCCCTGTATCCGGAGCTCAGGATCAATCTTGACAATTTTATGGACAGACTGGACACGGGCGTCGCTCTATGCAAAGTGAGTGTGTGTCACAATCATTTGCTTGTCAACTTACAACTATCGCGGAAGCACGATTGTCCGTGCGGTTTAGCGCTCGCCGTGCACCGCTCGTAACGAGGCGATCCTTATCGCACGACTTATCGTCGTCGAAAAATTCTCGCAATCGAGATATACCCATTGACCTCAATCTTAGGACACGGTTGTCACGGTTCTCCCGCTCCGTTCCGCGTTTATTTTCTCGCCGGTTCGTAAACATCCGCCTATACGGAGTATCGCGAAAGTACGGCTACATACATTAGCGACATGATTTCTTTAGAGATACGCGTTCCTTAGCGAGCATTTTGCAGCAAGTTGTTATTCGAAGCGATACAAGTTGTAAATCTTCAACTCCAAATAACAGGCATTGGCAATATTGACGTTACAAGGATTAAAGATGCCAGTTAAAGGCGTGAGAAAAACTTGAGTCATGTGCTATATTAGTTCTTTGAATTGTTTGAATATGAAGTTTCCTGTCGATGTGAGGTTTCTCGGAAGTTTTTCTGGATATGAAGTTTCCTGTTGAAACGCTGGTGTCATTTATAAATACACGCGGCACGCGCTAAAGTATAAAAGCTGCATATGTGCACCGCGACAAGCGGGAAGAAGGATGCCGGGTGACGTTCAGCGGAAGCTCTTCGTCCTGCGTGGCGTGAATTACGATTGAACTTAATGCGAGTGGGAAGAGCGAAGAGCGTAAAGTGTCTTTAAAAAAATTTTTAATTTCTCCGGCGGTTTTTCTACTTCATTAAATATTATGAATATATTATCATTAATTCTATGATTCTTCTTTTAATTTAAAATCCATTTTCGTTTATTAAATGTATCAAATATAATATCATAATCTAAAAGTAAATAATTCAGTAATAGTCTCTCAATATAATCCTGGCTCTATTAAAGATGATCACCCTCTTACCTATTTTAATTTTTTTAATTATTTAAATTGTCTTCTAATTATTTAAATAGTATAAATTTTATCATTTATATTTTTAAGAATGAATGCTCGATGAGCATGTACATATTCTCTCCTTTCCTTCGATATATTCTCCATTATCGTTAAAATTTACTTTTCCGCGAGACTGGTAATGGCGAATATAGATGTCCACTTAAACGAAGTTGAGATTATGCATGTGACAGCTCGCGCATGTTACTTTTTCGTCAATAAGCGACAACGGGTAAAACCTGTATGATAAAATCACTGGCTCTTATTGACGCGCGGTGTTGAAACAAAAAAATAAAAATAAAAAAAAACATAAAAAGAAAAGAACATGCGTACAACCTGTATCTCCCACACGGCCATGCCACTCGACATGCAGCAGCGGATAGAGTAGTCATTCGTAGCGTGACCGATCGGCTGTCGACGGTGTACACGGTCAGCTTATTAGCGCGGGCATTATTAAAGCAATTTTAACGAGTCATTAAGGGCACGGCAAATTGAAGCGTTTAAAAAAAATACGAGACACAATGAGTAATGGTTTAATTACCCGATTAATGCGGCCGGCAATCGCGACGATGTTGTGCCGGACCACGACTGCCGTGAAAATTACGTGCTTGAGATTTGCGCGTTTGTATGCAATCGCGAGCCGAGATAAGTGCCGGAGCGATAGAACGAGCTGGATGCGAATATTATCGGCTGATTCATTACTGGGAACGCGAGAGAGCAAAAAGAGCCTGGCTGTCGTGCAAACGCAATGCGTCATTACAATCCGCAAATTAAAATTTGTTATTCGGTGAACGACGTTCCAATGCTGCGAATTCTTACGCTTTTATTACCGTCGTCTTATCTCGCTGGATCCGTAATGGTTCCTGGAACGATACCGCACCCGATCAATCGCGATCCAGTGTGGATCGGCCCGCGTGCCGGGTCGAGACTCGGCGTCGACTTTCACTGATCTACCGATGACGATTCACCGCGGCCACTCGAGCCGACCGAAACGAGCCCCATTCATCGCCACGGGCCCCATCGCGTGCGCCCATAATACCCATCGGACCCGCGACGGGTATCCGATCGACACGGGTCGCGACGCTCGTATAAATGCCGGGATATCGGCTGGATTGCGCTCGTTATTAGCGGCGACGGCGGCGGCGCGCTGCCATCGTCGTTATAAATTTATGCCGGAGAAATATTTAGAGTAGGCTGAGGACGATAAAACCGCGGCAGCTCGTTCGCGGTGCGTGCGTGCGCTCCCTACATGCCAACTTGGAGAAAGTCACTGGTGCATCGAGTGTGCACCTAAGGCCCGATTCAGGCTACAGTAAGGCAATAATGCAGTTTTTACGTTAACATTAGGTCAAACTTTAATTCGTACACATATAGTTACCAACGTTTTCGAAAGAAATGAAAGATTACAAAGAATAATGAAAAAAAAAGAGAAGATGATTAAAAAAATGTGCTTACTATTTAGTTGAAATTTGATTAAAATATTACAATTGAGTAATCAAAAAATTAATGGTAAATCCCAAGATTTAACGTTAGACACGTTCGAGCTATAGAACGAGGTGCGAAGCATTTCAGCCTGAATCGAGCCTAAGGATTACGGCGGTTCTCGAGGTGAGGTACTGGAATTTCTTGTGGCAGGGGGTAGATTGGGTTGCAGCAAGGGGCGAGGCAGGGGAAGGAGCAGTGCTTTTGCATATATCGACTTTACGAGCCGTGACGAGTGGCGAGACGGGGAATATAATAAGGTGCGCGCGACGAGGAACGATAAGAAATTCTAGTGTTCTCGATACTGGCACTTCTGGGAGCTCTCTTTTATTTTTCCTTCTCTTTTCTATCAATCGCGGTAAATTTTTACAGACCGCCATTTTTTTTGCACTTTGTTTACGGCGGGGGAGGCCTGTAGATGTCTACATGCAAAAATGTGCAATATGAGTCGTAGTTTACCGTACGCGATATGTAGCGATGGATTTGAGGAACATTTAAACCTGCTTGAGTTGCCTAAACTCTTCATTTCCAATAATCTTTTAATAACATTTTCTCTTGTAACGCATTGTTTATATACATATATAATTGCTGCTTTCGCGATGTTATTTCAATTTATGTTAATTTAAGAAGATGGAAATTTATCTTCTGGATTTTTTAGTTTAATTTTTTTGGTTGAAAATTAATGTTGTATAATATTTTGTACAAAAGTAACGTCTTGATACGTCTATAACGATGAATTATTTTCAATTCTGTACAGATAATAACAATTATGGAGGATTGTAATGATATTTACCGATTAAAACTTTAATATGATGTTTACAGATTCTCGAAAAATAAAAGTTGAATATTACGAAGAATAAAGTACATTTATTGTCAATTAATTTGTCTCAATTAATTTACGTCTTTGCAATGATGCAATTAATTGAAAAGATGTCTTTCGCTAAACCATCTAAAAATAAACATGACGGTTCATTAAGTTTTATAATGTACAGAAGGAGATCTTTGATATGAAACAGCCGCGCGAAGGAACGTTTTTCAAAGCAAATTCGAGAATGACACTTGTCATAAAGTTAACGGTCGACAGGCAATCCGTATTAATCACGATCGCGAGACATCCCGAAAGCGAAAGGAGTCAGAAGCGACAGCGCGCGGCCTTTCCTGTCGGAAATGACAAATATCGGGCACGATGGTGGACCTTATATAGAAATCGACTGGCACTATCTGCGAGAGCTGTGCGTAATATCGATCCAAAAATATTAACTTAAATTATATCACAAACGTTGAATGAAAATAATCGATCGCTCCGTCTTATGTCTATTTTTATATCGTCTTTTTTTTCTGTTAAAGTTGTTCATTTTTTTTATATAAAATGTCATAAATCAAAATTTTAATTTTTTTATAAGATTTTAACTATTATATTTTACATATTACTTTTAAAGCTTTTAGTGCATACTCTTAGTGCGCAGCACTCAAAGATTACCTCGTAATTTTCTCGCAGGGACACGAAATCGATACAGTTTCGTGCTAATCGTGACGTCGCTTCGATGATAATCTCATAAACATCTTTATATAAATAGGAAGAAGAACGGTCTTCTTCTTATCGGATTCCGGATTATCGGATTCCGGATTATGTTGCGGAATTCCAGGCGATGCGTGGCATGTGCGATTAATTAACTGCAATTGTCGCTATCTATTTTTTTCCGCTCGTTTCTCTCATTCGGAATTAGAATTTATGGCAGGCGCCACGTCAGGCTTAAAGCCCGTTTAAACAAGGCGGTTTAATCAAAGTGATAGTAACCATCAAGACTACTCATAATTTAAAGGATACTAAAATTTCTTTCGTAAATAAAAATATTATTTTTGTTACAAATAAAAATATTACTTTGCTTATATTTCCGATGTGCCATATAAAATTGGTATACCAAATATAATCGGTTGATTTTATGAGCAAAGTGAATATTTGAGACAATACAACGTAATTTGAAATAATATGCCATATAGCTTTGCAAACAATAATAAATCGTCATTGATGCATAATTATTTTTATTTATAAGTATTCTACAATTTCTTCGCGTTGCGTCGCGAGTGTAAAATTGTTAATATCCTTGACACAATTTTGAAATGACAATATCCCTGATTAATGGACCATTACTTGGATAAATTAATAGGCTAATCGGATCGATGGTCAAACGCGTTAAGTCGAGATCGCGCGCGATCGGGGTCGATCTCGGGGATCCGAGGAAGCTGGCTGCATTAATGAGCCAATTAACGGAAGAGTTACGAGCCCGACTTTCCCGACAAGACGATTGTCTGTCGACTTTTCTGACAGAGCGGGTTACCTCTCGGCGACGAGTCGCTCGTTAACCGAGTTTATCGGCATATCTATCAGTTATCTAAAGCGCTGTTAAATGCGAACGGGATCGGCGATTTCCCTCCAATGAGTTGGCGTTATCGATCGCACTGTGATGAATGCAAATCCGATCGGCAATTTTATGTCATACACGCAATCGATCATGTAAAGTGATCCTTCCTGTGTTATGAAGTTAAGTTGCTCTGTACTCCATTGAGGTAATTTAAATCCTTTAAACTTTCAGAAAATTCTAAAAGATTTTAATTCAATTTTAATATTTTAATTGTGCAAGAGTAACTTTATACCCAACTCTAAAATATATCTGTATTCTATTTAAAGTCAAAGAGAAATTATTTTTCAATGAGAATTGATTACAAAAAAATATATGTTTTATATTAATCATAAAAAAATTATGAAAAATTTATGTTTAGAAATGATCGAATTGGGATCACGGGGGGAAATCTAAATGCAAGGTAAACGTAATCGTAATATGGATACACAAAGAAATTAGGAGGCGGAATCGAGGTCGGCGACCTTGAAATTTCTTGCAGTTAATTGAAATCGAGTGGAAAGCTGATGAAACTCGATTCCGTCGTAGAATTATGGCGTAAGTGGAATGATGATTGGTGCCGTTCTGTGACGTCGCGAGATGTAGAAAAGCGTGGAATCGGATCGGACGACTTTAGAATTGACGTAAAGCCTCTTTCTTCCTATTTTTGCGAAATAAATTTTTGTAAAATAATTTTTATTATTATTATAATTTTATATAATAAAATAATTATTACAATAATCATAACAATTATTATTATGAAGCTTGTCAGCATCGAAACACAGTTCTCATTCTTCTTGCGAGTGGTTTGATATTTATTTTTTAGAGAAAGTGCGAGACACTCTTGAGACCATATCTCGAATAGAATTGTTAATTGCGCGAGAAGTAGGACAGCAAACTTCAATCTGTCTGGACATAAAGCAAGTTAGAATCTGTTTTCGCACGTTCGTGGCACGAGGGCGAATCTTAAATTATCTCCTGCATGTCACATACGATTTCAACATGTGTGAAATGGTCGCAGGTACGGGTGGCCTTGTAAACTGATTATCCTTTTCGGAAGATCAGTCGTAAAACGAAGTGCGTCGCTGCGAACTGGCGCGCGTTTATTTCTGCGTATTTCACACCAAGGAAATGTATGTGAGGTCAAGAGCGTTTCCTGCCTTCTATTAGCATTTCCATTGAGAGTTCCTAGTCTTTTATCTAGCTTGTTTGGCTTTGCTCAGAAATGCCGGTAGCATGAAGGACCATCATTCACACAAGCTTATGTAAGCTTCCTGTCGAGAGAAGGTGCTTTGATCTCGAAATCATTCTCGTCAATATCACACTTTTATATAACAACTTAAAAATATATGATACAGTAAATAATAATGTGTACAATTAAAAATGCGATATGAATAATGAAAGAAGTTAAATGCCTAAATTATAAATAATGAATCAATAAATCCCCGTGGAGATTTAAAAGTTAATAACGGAGGGTTCACGTTTTCCACAAATATTTTTAAAATAGAGATCTATTAATTTCATCAGGAACATATTGAAACGGCAGAGAAGAGTTCACCAATACACATCGATGTGTTCGTATGCGAACAACGAGAACAGGCGGAGATGCGCCGACGATTCCTTTTGTCTCAGAGACCGGGTGTTTTTTTCTATAATCCCTCGGAACCGGAGATGAGTGTATGGGGGTGGTCTTTTTCAACCTCGCGCCTATATATACACCGTGCTCCCTGTGCGCGTCCGCCTGTGCTCCCGAAATGCAAGGGATGCGTCGTAAAAGCACGGGATGAAAATAGCCGGCGAAAATCGAGCGGGCGCCACAACGCGTCGCACGACGACAGTCGCAAGTCGCGACGGGCGGTCTAGGACCTTCTGAGATCGTCTTTAGAGTCCCGACGCATTTTAATACCAGCGTCGTGGACGTGGACGTGAACGTAAGTGTTCGCGGCCTCAAAAGGTTCATTGTACCTTTTCGGTATAGGTTTGCTTCATAGGCGGCGGAACGTTTTTTCCCAAGATACTAATAGATCAAAGTGAATATTGAAATGTAAATAATAGTATTTTCTAAATGCGTAAATAATATAATATTATATGTATTTATATACAAAAAATAATTTTTTTTTCGGAATTACATATGTCAAATTTTATAAAAGATAATGAGAAATTTTGGTATATATAAATATTCTTAAAAAATATATAATTTAAAGTGAAATTGATGGAGAACCTTCTAAATAACTGCTAGCTAAATTATTACATGGACGATAACGGGATAATTCGTCGGGACGATAGTAGATATTTCTCCCTCGCTATCGGTCATCAGTTAATCGACATTAAGTGACTGTTAAGTAATTTAGGGCGATCAGGAAGGGAGATATGTCTCGTCTTGTAATGCCGAACAATGGAGTTTATTTGACAGGCTATTGTTAGAATTTCAGTTCGTAGGGTATTCCTTAATATTTTAGCAAGTATAAAAAAAAAAGATTATAAAAATAAATTTAACTGTAAGATATATTTGTCTTTCTTCCTTTTACTGGAGACCGTTTTTACGAAATCACGAATACTCATTGCGAAATATTTAATGTCGATCTATCATTTCTTATCTTAACGACGACACTCGAATCACTTCCTGGGAAGTACAATGCCTCGCGGCGTCATTGGCTGCGATCGCATAAAGACTCCACGAAGGCACGTTCGCACGATTTTACATACTTGTTCGCGCGTGCGACGCTTTGGAAGGAATCTTATAGCGCGCGTGCAGAACACGCGATGATTCACGACGCTTTTGTGCCGGGCGAGGTCTTACTGTTAGGAGTACAAACGGTCGAGGTTTATTAACCTCCGGCGCGCAGGAACGACAGGATCGCGAACAATTCTAGTGGGAAATCTCTTCGCTCTTTTGCTGAGCAAAGAATTTTGTCACAGTTAAAGAAACGGCCGGCTGAAAAGTAGTTAACTTCGCTCGGGAATCTAAATTGCGCGCGTGTCAATTGCGTATGGCGCGTATTGGGTCCTTTTAGCAATGCGAGTGATTATAAAATCGTTAATTTCTATTTAATTACTAAAATAAATACTGATACACATTTAATTGGTAAATGTTATCAAAATTACTTTTATTTTTTTAAACACTAGGAAGATATTATTTATTTATTTTTTAATCGAATAAAGAGTAGACGTTTATAATTTTGGCGTAATTAATCGTAATCGATTTGCAATCGTTAATAATTTTATAGTGTACACATTAAAAAAAAAAATTGGTTGAAAAACTAAAATCTTTAGTTTAATATAATTAAATAAACATTAGATTGATTCAATTATTTAATTAAACAAAAAAAGGTATAATTCATTCATATCAATCATTCAAATTTTTTAACCAAGAATTAACTAAACGAATTCAATATTTAGTTGAACATATTGGACTAAATATTTTAGTCTTTCAACAAAATGTTTTCTCAGTGCAACTTTATAGAGAGTTTTCACACAGTTATTCACATAATCAATGATTCGTTATCATGGCGTCTATTTAGCGCGATAGGTTTAATAATTTTAATCGAATTAGATCACGCTGTGCGTGCTCGTGCTTTCGATAACGCGTTTGTCGTTTCATTTCGCAGCGCCGTGAACAGCCATAAATTTCCGCAACGGTTTATCGCGTAAGCTTGGTCCCGGAGACTAAATTAAGTTACGGGGTTATGAGTAATGGTTACTTGCGCTCTCGTTGGTTACGTCTCATTGGTTTCCTTCCACGCTGCACGGTATTACGCTTAACTCGTACGCGTTCCCCCTCGAGCGCAATGAAATGCCTCGCAACCGCTCCAATTTACAAACGTAGAATGTGCAGTGGCTATTTTCATTAGGTATATTGGTCCGTGGTAGGCAACGACGATACCGAGGAGGGTCAGGGGCTACGTAATGTGACATCCTGCCGTCGCCTCATCTGCCGACCGTATTACCATATGCGCCACTTCTCGTTTCTTTTATAAGCGCGACTCTTCCTCTCACCAGTGATGCTCAACGCATCATCGAAAGGATTGAGATCGGATTAATAATGCTTCAATTAAAAGAAAAAAGCATCACTAATATCAGGAGATAAACGTCTTGTACTAATGACAATTGATGACAATCATTTTTTAATATCCAGTATACAAAATAAACAAGATTTAATTAAAAAAAATCAGAATGTCATTTAATATTAATTGAATGCTTCAAGAGCTAGTTTTGCCTCTGGGATAATTTTTTTTCGCGAATCGTCTGCCCATCTTTTTTTTCAATTTCTCAACTTGCCATTAAAGACGAATAGACTGATGTAGGAGTGACTTCTCTTACTTTAGAAAGTGGTGTTTCTTTCATCATTAAAATTTTCAAAAGATAGTACATTTTAACTCTTTCACTTTCTAGGTACGCACACATTTTATCTAAAGTATTAAAAAATGCATTCGTACCGCTTTCATTCTCGAGTTCGATTATACATCTCTCTAACCGATGAACGTTCTCGCTCCATCAGTTCTAAGAGTCCTCGACAAAACGGCCCGGCTGTTGAATCGTCATTATCGTCGCTCGCGTTCGGTTGTAACTGCCTGTTGGCGGGCTCGTCTAATCTCTATATTATCCCTCGGGAGGTATCGAGACAGGCCGACGAAACACAACCGGATGTCGTTAGATATGATTTTTACGAGTGTGCGTCGAGGAGTGCGCGCGTAAACAGCTTCGCGACCTTATGGCGTCCACGTGCAGACGAGAAATACGATTTCTCGAGGATCCCTAAAACGTGTCTGTAAATTGCGTCGTGATCTTGTCTTAACCGCGAAGGTCTTTCGTAAAAGGCTTGATTTCGATTCCGCGTTGAAGATGAGAATTGGAATAGCCGCCGACTTAATGCAGCAACCCGAGAACTTTATAACGCAATTAATTGGACAAAAAAGAAGTTTGAGAGACCTGATCGAAAATTTGCCTTTGCATGTCTGAGAGATCTTTCCTCTCTTTTAATTATTTGTATCGATTTGTATTTTTAAGGAAATAAAGAAATTAAAATGTAAATATTGTAGAAATTTTAATATTTATAAAATAAAATTGATGCAAAGACTTTTCGTAAGAACAGTATCAGTATCAAGACAGATAATTAAATTGATTAATAATTTAAAAAAAAATTGACAATTTATTTAATCAAATCTTTTACAAAGGACCTTCACGGTTAAGACGAGACACAATTCTATAAAACTGTGGTTGAAGCGTATGAATCATTGGCAACGGGGAGGATTAGCTGAACGTGACATCGAAACTTGATGCATCGCACGTGAGCGGACGCACGTTGCACGCAAGGCGCGATGTTTGCACGGGCGAAATACGATTTTGTTTAAACAAGTCGGGAACTTTCTAGCGGCCGACTGTTCCAGGTCGTACTCCGTGGTCGCTTCTTTTTCCAACGTAACCCAAATACCTCCCGACGAGTCATCTCGCGTCAACTCTGTTTGAGCAGCGTGGCAGTTCAACGAACTGTCATTAAAACGAGCACCCAGTTAGCTGATACGGTCGTTTGAGCAGATGTTCGGCGGAAAACGAGTATTGAGCAAACGAAAAAGAGATTAAAGGGACAAAATAATACTATCGCCGGTGATATATGTGCTGATAGTCAAATTGGAGGCAAGGAAAACGACGATTTCGGCGAAGAAACAAAGCTAAGAATCGGTTAAATTTTTTCGTATTTATATATTATTTAAATTCTGCTACATTTAAAAAATAATAGCGGATTCGTCGCTGCAAAATTTGTAATGTTTTTTCCAACTGCAATTTACCAAACACTTGTAGAAATTAAAAAAAAAATTGATTAATTTTTATTTTATACCCCTTTTGTTTAATTCACGCTGCGAACCACGATCGAACTTCTTTTTTGTCTATCATCGTCATTCCCCGTTGATATTTGACATACGCAAGGGTGCGCATCCCGAATCTCTCTTTAGCGGCTCACTCATCTAAATCAATAACGTGATATTGCATTAAGTCCTTTTTTCTCGGGGGATGACGGTCATCAGATGCCATCTGCCACTTCAATGCTCGCGGTAAATCCAGGATTTTGATGCCGCGTCAAGTCTCGCATCTGAATAACGTATATGTGTGCGCGCGATGTAAGAGGAGACGACGTGTATGTATGAGAAAGTGTTGAATAGCGTGAAATGAAATATCGCGTTTTACGCTCATACACTCCGGGCGACAGAAATAAAATATCGACATTTGCTATAGGCCTCGTCGTGAAGCATTGATGCATACGCGACACATATTTACATCGCGATTACTTTGTAATCTAGGACGTCCTAAATTACAACATTGTAAAATTAGATGAAATACCCGTGATTTAAAATAATTCTACTGAAGAGGGCAAGAGAGAAAGAGGGATTGAGAAATTACAATTGCGCTTTGCTTAGAATATTAAAATGAGCAAAAAGCAACTCATCTCTCTCTCTATCATCATCTCGCCGCTAAATTGTAATATTTCTATGTCCATGCGTCGGATGATGCAAGACTTTTTTTCTGCTTCCAGCATGCGAACAACGTGCGGAAATATGCGACCGACTACGTGGCCCGCCGGCAGGCCCGCAAGATGCCGATGACACGCTCGATAACTTCCCTGGCGCTGCCGATGAGCCAGGTGGGCGACGTTCCCTACCTGCCGAACGCCAAGGCCGGCACCTTCTTCGCCCGCGACAACGTCTCGAACTTCATCGACTGGTGCCGCAACAGCCTCGGCATCATCGAATGCCTGCTCTTCGAGACCGAGGATCTGATAATGCGTAAGAACGAGCGACACGTGATATTATGCCTGCTGGAGGTGGCGCGTCGCGGCGCCAAGTTTGGCATGCTCGCGCCGTTGCTCGTGCAGATGGAGAGGCAGATCGACCGCGAGATCGCCGCCGAGAACAAAGCGGCGAACGGCGCCGGCAACGAGGAAAGTGATGACGAGTACGAGGAGGAGCCCTGTCTCATATACGGACCGCAGCCGCAGATCGTCACGAACGATCTCAAGACTCTCCACGAGTTGGTGAGTGAAAATATGATCTTGCTACTTGGAATATATTATATATTCTATGAATATGTAGATCTCGACGAAGGATGATGCTTTTGTTGATGGCCGAGTGTACGCGCACAGTGGAAAACAGTCAGCATTTATAATTGGGAAAGTCCCAGTTTTTTTTTTTTTTTTTTTTGAAATTATTATTTCTCTCTCTTCTCCCATATAAATTTTGAACGGATGAGTTTCGAGTTTTGTGAATTCGATCCCTTTTATTCTCAAAGCTCTTTCGCTTCGAAATAACGATCGCCGTGTTTGCGACGCTTCTCGGAATCCCCCCGGTAGCCTGAAAGTTTCTCGGCGATTCACGGCGCCGATTCCGATCGAGGCTGCCCGGATTAAATCCCGACCGGCTTTGAATGTATGCGAATCGCACGGCGCTTCGTCGCGTATCATTGCCAACAACAACCGTAACGTGCCGCGGCTATGAAAATAACTCGCGACCCTTTAGTCCATCCGGATGTATTTATGACGGTCCTAACCCATCGACGACGTCGAGCCGTGAATATCGCGCGCGATCGGAAATAAGAGAAGGGACGACGTCGCGGTGCTTAAATTTAATGGAGTGTCGATAGTTTGCTCTTTCGGTATCGGGTATCGCAAGATCAACACTTTGCGATATCGTGAAGGATATGCAATTTAGTGTAATTGAGCGACGTAGACGCGACTGCCATATTTAAGTAAATAAATAAAATTTACACCTCAAGATTATAATTATTATAATTTTGATATCAATTGTTTTTTATCATTAATTTTGTGTTTCGATTACGGCAACGGTGTCGCGTTAAAGTTATTAAAAATACAAAAAAGAAACAGAGTTATTGTGTTCTTGAGCAAGGAAATAAGTCAACCTGTTAAATCATTTTAGATCGCCAAGCGTTAGGTCTTGCTACTTTCGTTTTTCCTCTCTTCTCGTACACATACACGTCTGGCGAAAAAAGGGCTAAATCGCCGGCTGTTCCCATGGTGCGACTTCTTCGAGATTTTATTGGCGACCATTTATTATAAATTAACGGGTAACGATGACGCGTTAAATGTCCCGTCGTGCACGCGAATCGCGTTGACGGCCAGGCGTCGCGATAACGCCATTTCTTCGGGCGTTAATTGCACTGTAGCCGCTGGCGAGGAACGCGACACATCGGCTAACACGTCTCCCCGGCGATGGAAACATAATATTCTCTATATATCTCGGGCCTATCGACATTCCGTATCTTCTTTACACTTCCGTCCTAGACATCACGATACGATAAAGCAATGACATAGCTAAAGAGAGCCTCCCCTCTCACTTCCTTCCGGTGGTTATGAAATTTAGGGAGAACCACGGTCTTATCTTTGACAACAATTTTCATCATTTATCGTGCCGTATTTAAGGCTCGAAAAATGAGAGAGATATTTTAAAATAGTGAATGTAAATGTTGGAATTTATTATGCATTTACATCAATTTTAACTTGTAATTTGATTTTTTTTACGAAACTTTTACCGAGCAAACCACAATAAATTATACACTCAACTATTATATGACTGTCGGCGTGATTATTAATGTCGCCTCACGTCACTTCTATACAATTAAAGGGCGGTGCAATATATAATAATACTGCTCAACCGAAAAACCGGCTTCTATCGGTTTAAAAATGTCGGATTAGCCGATTCGCGTGTGTGTCTAACAGCGGCGATTACCGATGGCGATACATGCGACCGGCATACGTGTTTGCGAGGCTAAATCGCGGCATTTCACGAAGCGGAATAATTCCTTCCCCAGGGCTTACAGCGCCGCGGCGGGCGATAACGTCGCGGCTTTGCCGCGTACAGGAATTCCAGGACGCTTTCCCGCGATGTCGTGGCACTAAACGCTCGTGGCGTATGTACCTCGTGGAAGGTTTACGAGCGCTTTATCTTTCGAAAGAAAATTTCGACGTAATCGTAGAATGTTACGATAAATCTGCTCCTTGCAATAAATCTTCCCTTTTTACGGGAACAGGAAGGGGTCTGACGTATCGTTGTACTTAAAGTCTATAAAGTAAAAGATATACCACACGCAGGGCGAAAATGATGCTGAGAATGAAGCGAATCAGAATCAAATACGAGAATTCCTTACGCTTTAATAGAGTAATAGAGCTCCATTAAATCATCAACTTTACATTAAAAGAGACATTGGTGTAAATTACGATGTTCATATTAATTTAGAATTTACATAATATTTTTAAGAAAGATATTAAAAGGTTTTTAGCAGTGAGAAACTAGCGATAGAGGGTGAAATGAAAAGTATTTTTCTACGAAATATACTGAAATTTCTTAAAACATTCTATATCATCTAGCATCTATAAACAAATGATATTCTTCAAGAATTCTTTAACTTAATTTTTTTAAGTTGAAGTGAAAATATTGTTGAAGAAAATAGGAATTTATTTGATTAAAAAAAAATCATGTTATTAGCCTTTTTGAAATAGATAAATTATTTATTTTAATTTAAATAAATAAAGTTTTAATTGAAAAAAAAGTACTGATGGAAATGTAAGAAATAATTTAGCTGTTTTGATTTTAAAAACGTATTTCTTTAGCAACGCACAAATTTCTTTGATTCAAACAAATATTTTTCGACTCGAAAAAACTTTTCTCTGGATGCAGTATGACATGATAATCATTTCACACATCTCCGTTAATATAGACGAAAGTAATTATACGTAGCTTTCTACGTAGCAAGCGGGAAGTATCAAGGCGACATCGATACCTTGGATAGTATCGTAATATCATTAACACCCCTAGTAGATAGCTTAAGCGCTGTAAGAGAGAGCGTTAGCGGTGCAGTGTGTTGCATAGTAGGACCGAGCGCGTGTTACCGCCGTAAATCTCGTGGGAGCGTCATTACGGCCGCCGTTCGAGCGTATTGTGCGTCGATTTTCGCGATCGGTCGCCGATATCGTCGGATAAATTTCACTTTGCGCCGCGGGGAGGCCGAGCGACGCCGCGCGCGCCGGCTTCAAGTAGTAATGCACTGTGAAAGCGTTGCCCTCCGATTCCAATAAAGTAGAGGCGAGCTAAACCCGCTTTGTCGGCTCCGTAATTAGCAGAAATATTTACCGCGTTCTAGCTGCGAAAGTAACAAAATACGCCAGAGGCCCGGACGTGATCTCTCCATTGCAAGTAAACGAATTTCGGATCGTAATATAATCTTTCAGACGGGCTCTAGCTTTTAACTTTTTATTGTCCAAGTATAAAAGAGAAAACATGATTCACGATTCAAAACGGACAACTTGAAACAGCTTGATACAATATTGATTTTAATTTAAATTTCTTTCAATCGTCCTTTTAATCGTCGAGAATTAACATTTTTACATCGTGTCACGGATCTTGCTCGTTAGAGTCGGCCGTGAGCTCGGAACATGTTGAATCGCGATTGAATCGAAACGACGATTACGTCGTCTCGTGTCAAGTGTCGGAGTGTTCAAAGGGGCAACTCGCCGCTTTATTGATAATTAATCTAATCTCTCTTTGCGCCGCAGGACACGACGACGCGAAGGTGCATTCTCCGAAGCGTTCGCTTTTGCATTAAAGCCTTTCCTCGCGGCGGTGTGCCGGCGATGATTCAAGGAGAGAGAGAGAGAGAGAGAGAAGAAAACGAGTGAAGCCGCGGAGTAAAAGCGTGTTTTACGCCGTCCATTGATTAGGCTCGCCTCTTATCACGCGTATTATCTTATCGCGAGCGTTACGACTTTGTTAGCCGTATTTAATATAAACAACTTTGCGACCGTAACTCGTCTAATCGTATTCGAGAAGTGATAATCACGGATCACCAAGATAATTCTACAACAGAAGGTTTGTAGTAGGAGATATTTGCACGAGTACTCTTGCATCAAGTTTAATGATAAATAATTTTTCGTCGAATAACCCTTATCTCTGTCGCCATTGAAAATCACTAAGAATCATTGATTAAACGACGTCAATAAAGTATAATACCAATTTTTTTTACAATGGATTTTTATCTAACAGAAAATCGATAAAGTTTTAAATTTTTATTCGAAACTCATGAAATTTTTATTTATATTTATAATTTATAATAATTTATATTTATTTACGATAATAATTATAAAATTGGGAAATTTGTAAAATTCGTGTTAGCTTCTTTATCCATGAAACGCTTACGTAACATTTTTATTCACGATTGTAGTTTTGATTTTGCACAAGCGCCTTCTGTCCGGTTGGGTTCCGCTTGCACTGTTTTAAAATCGTGTTTCATATTTTACGGTTTTGTCCTGCAGAAATAAAACTGGTAAATCCTAACGTCTCGCACTTGCGGAACTTGGGCTCGCACGCTCGTGGGTGATTTACATGATTCACGGTGACTCCGCGGCGATGCGTTTCACGGTCTCCTACGGGCCACGATAAGATAGCGCGTTTAACAAGGCTGAATCTAATCGATAGCCGAGGTAAACTGTGCAATTCAATACCACCATGCGGCACACGCGTTTCGTAGCCTCGACGGGCGGTTGCCGTAAATGGCGCAATGCGAAACCGCGCGTTCGCGTTGTCGTAGCCGCCAGCACGTTCACTTATCACGGAAGCGGATTCACAGCGCGCGAGAAGACGGCAGAATTTTTTTCTTAAATTTATATGCAATCATATCGTTTTATCCCGCGGAACAGTTAGCCGCGCCGCCAGTTTGCGCACCGTGAATTTTCTGTTCGCGTCACTTTAATGAGCCGGCGTTTTTTTCAGCGCGCGTCTTTAATCACCGCGATGCGAATTTCCGTATTGTACAGTTAGCTGCAAAATATATTCGATTTCCTTATTTTTATCTAGTCGTCTTTCTGTATTCTTTTTCATTTTATCTCTTTATTTTAAATTGTTTATTAATTAAAAAATTTTTTCATATAGAAATTAAATTTGTTAATTTTCATTGTAAAAATCCAATACAATCAACTACATTTATTACTTTCTACAAAGATTTTGCGACTTTACTTTCTGCAATTAGATTTAAATGAGTAAAAGGAGAATGAGGAAATTAAACGTGTTAAAACATTACACACGTGTGAGACAGTTGCAGCGCAAATAGAGATAGTACCTAGTTCAGGGAAAAAAAACACATCAAGGTAAATATTTCGCGAGAATCATGGGGTAGATTCTATTGCGAGTTTTCCGTGAAGTTACCGCCGCCCGTGCCAGACCGAGCTTCGCCTCGCAAGCGCCGAAAGCTCGTATTGATCGCCGTTAGCCCATTTCGCATCAAGTTCAAGAGCAAAGTCGACGAAGTTACCTCAAAGGACGGGATCCTTTTCTTACCGCCGCAATATTCACGTCTTTTTTATGTTATTTTCTCGTCTTCCCTCTTTGAACAACTCGACCTTGCTCTTCGAATCATTTGTATCAGTGTATAAATGCTTATTAATCGAATCTTGCTACATCAGAGAGCGTTTCATTATCGAAAGAAAAACATTCCTTTGTCGTCCTTTTCATTTCAGTTTGATATGTGACATCATGATTCATGTCCAGCGATAAGCTCTCTTTTATGAAATCTTGAACGATTCTTTTTATCTGGAAGTCACGTTGGATTATCGCCAATTTTTATCCCCATTTTCTGCTCCATATTTTTACTTCTATCGAAACAGCTTTCGCTTTCAATTTAGAGTCGGCATTTTTATCGAGATATTTTTATTCTCATTGTCGATTTATAAGAAAGAAAGAAATTTTTATGGATAAGAAATATACGATTTCTTTATTATTATAAAGTGCTTAAATTATTTTAGCTTTGCTTAATTATTTAACCATTAACCACATTTACATAGCACAAATAAAATATTTATTATTTTGTTATTGTTGTGCTGAGCATTTTTATTGTTCTAGTAATTTAAAAATTTACATATTTCTATTCTCTATCACAATGTTTCTATAAATAAATTTCTTGATATAACCAGCAAATTTAACGTGGTTGTCACATAATTTTCTTCGAATTATGGAGTTAAATATGTATTGTTATTTAGAATTACGTGTATTTCGAGAACGCATGATTCAGTCTGAGTTCTCTTTGAGTGAGTTTCCAAAGTTACCACGTATTCTATATTTGTGCACACGTCATTCACACATACGATATTTGTACAATCGTATATGTTCGAAAATAAAGATGAAGTATAATATAATCGAGTATACATATATACTTTATGATTTTAAATTCGTCCATAATGAAAGTACTGTATGAAATGTAGTTAATCAGTAACTTGCGAATCAAATTTCGTTTCGTTAAAAATAACTGAATCATCGAACCATTGAGCAAATTCGTCAGATAGCAAGTCGAGTGTTTTTTCCTATCAATTTTTTATCGCTGTTCCGAACCTCCTCGCCGCGGCTGCGCGACCGGCCTTCGATCATCGTTCGATTTATTTACGACCCGAAAGAAAGAGTTACTATTTGTCCGAGAGCACGAGAGAGGAATTCGCTCGCGCCTTCGCATAGGAGTACCATAAATGGCGTTGAGCTCTCCTCGAGTCTTCGTGTCGGTTATTACGTACAATTAGCCTGAGATGCTGGTCGGGAGAGAGGGCTGCCGGAGCCGCGCAAGGTCTGCCTGCGGTCTGACGCTTAGCTAATCATTGTTTGCCGAGCGCGAATTAAACAGAGAGCGAAAGGAAAACAGAGAGGGGCGAAGAAATGGCTTAGAAATTTAATACCGGGATCAGCCGCACTTCGGGGCCGGTCAGTAATTATATATGGCCGCGTGACGTAGGTGAGCATAATCATTTCTAGGCTGAGACATCCGATACGCGTGAATCGAGGATACAGATAGAACGGACGGCTGATCATCGAGCCGATCAGTTAACATTGGCTAACTGCAGAGTGCGACCGATAGAAAGGATGAGGGTAACCTCGAGGGAGCCATGAGGCTTTTGATTCTCGTGAAACATTGGATCGAAGTATCAGCGTGAAAATTATTGCGAACGTTTCAAGACAGCTACGATTTCCGGATGTTAGATCTATCTTCTCATTTTTCTAATGTTTTAATATTTTTTGATAGACGTGTATGTATATATTTCTTTAATAATGATTTACTCTTTACAGTAGTAGCTTCGTAATAATTCCATCGCAATTGATATATTCGTTTCTATATTTCAACTTTTTTTTAATTATTAATATTATTTTATTAAACTCTCTATCTCTCTCTCTCGTTTTATTATATCGGAACAAAAGCTAGCAATCATACTGGTAAAATAATTCCGGATGGATGATTCCTTCCGCGGTCGTGCACAGGTCGCCTAAATTTAGACGAGAAAGGTACAACGTCAAATCGATACGTCAATAATCAAGCTTTGCACGGAAGGGAGATCAAAGAAAATTGGGGGGTGCACGCCCCAATAACCTCAGAAATTCTTCAGGGATCCCCGAGACGTCGATATTTCGCGTGGTCTTCTCTAACGCGGCGCATGTAGGTTACTCCAATAAAGTGCATTACAAGTGCTTCTAAACGCCGTCAATTACCCCCAACACTACGCTGATGTCGGCCGTACCGACCGGAAGTCTCGAATTTCGTTAAACACACATAATCGTAGAAAGAACTTGCGCGAATCTCAAAAACTCAAAAACTATTTTCAGAATATTTTTGAATATTTAATATATTTGCATAAATAATAATATAGAATATTTTGGGATCTTTACTTTTCGAATTATTCTTTATGAATCGAAATATGCAAAATTTACTTCTAAAAATTGAAGCTTGTACTATTTTTAATTGTAGTTCCATCTAAAATAAATACATTTTGAATTTAAATTCTATCTAAATTCCATTTATTTACAATTAAGTTCAATCTTCTGAGAATCCTCTGCTGCTTAATTTGCAATTGCATTTTTAATTGCAATTTTTAATACGTGATTATATAGTAAGGGCAACTTCCCAAAATTGCGAAATATCGTGACAAATTGCAGACTAACTTTGCAGATCCTATTTTACCACGACAGGGCTTAATTACATTTTCGCCTCGATGTAATAAGGTTGGCAGACCGGGCCTGCAACAGACCGGGATGCAAGCAAGCGCGATCGCCGCATAAAGGGCGTGACGAGTCGTTCTCGTGGAGCGGCGCGACGGGACGACTTCGTCGAAGCGTGCGTTCCTGCGGGGCTTTCAATTACCGTAAACGTTTGCGGAATCACACGTCTCGAGAATCACGAAAATAAACTATCGGAGGGAACGAAAAAGCACGGCGTGACCGTCGCCGCGGTGGATGGAACAGCTGAGAGCTCTGCGGGACGTCGTCTCTCGCGTATTGATTGCCGGGACGCCGGCGCGCGGCGCGGCTCGACGCCGGGACGCCCGGCGTAAAAGCTGCGCCTTCAAAGCGCCGCGATTCCCCGGAATTCACCTGCTGCGCACGTGTGTGCATGCGCGCTCGCGCGCGCATATATGCCGTACCCTCGTGTGTATGTGCTTATTAGAAGAATCGCCGCTTCGACTTGCCGGGGATTGCCCACAGCAGGGCCATAACGCGCGTTTTTTCGCTTCTTCCTTTTACGCGCGCGACGCGTTTATGATGTTCACGCGACGTCGTGAGAGATCTGCCGGCATTATATTCTTTCGCTAGGCTAATTGGTGCTCTAGGGTGTGTTCCGTGAGGTCGTCGAGAAGCGTGAAGTGCTTCGAGAAATATGAGCGGCGAGCATTGCTCGAAGGAGTCCGCTGTCTCCTTCATTGTTGAACGTTTTTAATCGGAATGTCGAAACCGCGCGTAATCTCTTTAACAAATTATAATTTTTTCGAACAGAGAGAAAGAGAGAGAAATCTCGACGCTTCTCTCATTCTTCGATAACATTTTTCAACATTGTGTAACTAACTCTCTCTCTCTCTCTCTCTCTCTCTCTCTCTCTCTCTCTCTCTCTCCCCTTCTCATTTATTATGATCATAAAATGTTAAAAAAATATTATATATCATATATTAGAGAAATATTTCATGTATTTAGCATTAACGTGACATTCTTTCCCGTTTGTTCGCGAACTGCAATATTTTAGTGTGAATTTACGCCGAGTTTACCGCAACGCCATATCGCCGATTACCTAACATGAATCGTTAACTGAAATTCGCCACTGATAATTTATTGCGACTCGCAAGTGGGAGCGCAAAAATGTCGTTCGACGCGCTTCTCGGTCGAATAACTCAATACGCGCCTTCGGCAATGACCGACGGCGCATACTTTCTGCGGTATTTTTTAATTTAGCCGCGACACGTTGAAAACAACCACGGGGACGAGCTGGCTCCTCTTCCGAAACGAAAAAGAGAGCAGTATAATGCGCGCTTGAGAGAAGGCACTCTAATTAGAATCGGCGCGCTGACAAATCGAGGCGATTATTAAGAGTCGCACGGACACGACGGCGCGGACCGCCCACATAACTGTTTTCTTTCCCATTCGCAATCACCTTTCGAATTCTTTTTTCCTTTTTTTTTTATTTTTCCTACACGGTTACTACGGTTGTGCAATTTCACAGTAGGGACATTTAAGCCGGTGTTGTACTCCGATTTGCTTTAGTGGACGACAGATTATGGTGGAACGAGCGTGGGTTGTTACTTCAGTGACGTTATTGCCATCATTAGTTGACAATCATTAATATCTCTGAGTCATAATAGAAAGAATAATATATTGAAAAATGAAACGATGCATTCCGTCGTAAACGATAATAGCTAATGACGTAACTAGTATTACGAATGATATTTTTGTGCGCACGCCGCGCGCCGTCGCGGCATCGATTTCATCATAAATGTACCATATCGGTCGGCCGACGACCGTGACGATAGTGATATGCGTATATTTCGAAAACATTCAGAATTTACGAGATAAGTGAAATCCATACTTGTCCCTGACCGCGCGATGGGCCCTCAACGAACTGTCAATGCCGACCGTGACGTCGTCGAACGAAAATGGTCTCGGTCGCAGTCGAGCGTTGCCCATTCTTATCTAAAAACCGACGACGGGCGTGGGAGTACAAAAAGACACGTGCGAGAGACGAGCTCGGACAGCGGTCTTTTTACAGCTAGCGCGACGGCTTTTGCGTCGGTATTTCGGGTACATAAATTGATATCGATGTAAGACGGTCACACCTTTCACTTATCGTAAACTATTTGCCGTTGACAAAAGATGTACTTGGAGACATCGTGTAATTTCTTAATAAAATTTTTAGTTTATCTTTTATTTTCTCGTGAGAGATAATCTATAAAAATCGTTTTTTTACGTCTGATCTCTTATAAAAGGAAGTTTCTGTTATTCGAACGATAATGTGCGCACGTAGAGAAATATATTTCTCGTTTAAACAGACATCGAATAATACGTATGTGACTGTTTTCACTTTGAAACGTCACATTGTTGTTAATAAACTGTCGATACACTTATCAATGTAATAGACATTTGCATTGCGCAGTGTGCATATTCATATCCCATGACGCGTAAATCGCGAGCGTTTGCCTAAGGCAGAACAAAATTGCGGGAGAACTAATTGACCCCATAATTAACCTTTTCTGCAGCCAGTGTCCTCAATCATGGACATACTTTTTCTTTATTTGTGATGCGTAAATATGTAGTTTTAACATCACTGCTGTTGTCCCAGTTCACGGATGTGTTCTGTTAGTCAATCGAGGTCATTTAGCACTGTCCGCGATTTTCGAATAAAATAATTAATCGTGAGAAGGCAAATCTTGACCTCCTACGAGATTATTGCTCAAGGTCTTACTTTTTCTCTTATAATTGGAAACTTTTTGTATAAAAATCATTTTGTTAAGAAAAAAGTAATTAAGTCAAGATATGGGACCGCGATAAAAATTATTTTCAATTAGCTCGTTTAAGATCAATGACGGACCAGTTTTTGAAATTGGTTGGCTTATTTAAATTTTCTCGAAATTTGCTTTTGTACATAGAAATAATCTGTAAAAAGTTTACGACTTTTCTCTCGGCGGATAAAGACTTGGTGGGAGATTAATTTCATTATTACCGTCGGGGCGTTACGAATGTTGCGCGAGTCTTACATTATCCGCGGTAAGTGCGTCCATCAATTACGTAGCGAGCGTGGCGATAGGTTGAAATATTCCGCGGCATTTTATTAGACGATTTCCTTGATCGTGTAACCGCCTCTAATCGACGCTCGGCAAATACAGCGCTGCGCCCGCTTTATAGAGCGAGTTTTCGAGATATAAATTTCACCCACCATACGCGCAGTTTCACATTCTGAATTACGTGTGGAGCAAACGTCGGAAACGAGACAATGTATTGTGAGCGTAATGGGCGATCAACGATCGATACTGCCATAAATCTAGATGGATTACAATGTGCGTGATCATAACGTGTTGTTCGCCCGGGGAAATTTATTCGTAGGATTATTTAAGACCTTATTTGCGTCGGAACATTTTCGCGAACACACGAAGGATGCGATTATCTTTGTTCGCACGAGACACCTTGATGAATTTGCCAGGATATGAAACTTACGTTAACCATCGTCTTTGTAAATATTACAGGTTTTTTCTTATGATGAATATAGATAGTTACAATAATCTCCTCAATAAGCTCACAAATCTGATGTGTAATACGCAATAGTACATATATTCGCTATTTACATAAGAGGTCAATTAGATTAAACAAATCTGTATCAGTAGTTGGAATTATATATCTCTAATTTTGCTTTATGTCAATTATTAACTTCTTTTATTATCGAAGAGATAAATTCTTCTACTTATCTCTCTCTTCGATTTATTTAATACAAGTATATATTTAAGAGTTAAATAAATAGTATCGTTGCTGTTAGCTGATCATTATCAAAGAACGTAAGATGTTAGCTTTCTGGCAAGTAAAGCCATAATTGATCGTTAATAAATAATGTGGAAAGTGAAAAGGAGTGGGAGAGACAACCTAGACGAGAATAAAACAACAGTTCTTACTTTCGCCCGATATCCTTCAACGTCAAACAAAAAGCACGAAATATCTTCGCGACTCGATCGGACTCTATTCTCGCGATCAAGATCCAGTATCACTGAAACGAATCGCGATCTCGTCTCGTAGATCACACTCCTCTCTTCCCACGAGAGCCTCCCCCGCGCGCGCACGATCCTGGGAACACGATCCTGGGAAGATCGGTCGACGATGATAATGCCAAGATAGCGATCAGTATCTCGTCTGGAGGTTCCATCACTTTCTCCGCCGTGTATACATCCTATACACAGTGTTTCAGGAAGAAGTGTCATATACGCGGAAGCTGCGGGATATCGTTCCAGGGGAAAAAGTTCATATAAATGGAGGTGCAGTTCTGCAGTTGTGGAGCCGCGCACAAGAAGATATATTAAATAATGTCAAGACTATTTTGAAGAACAAACTATAGCTCTGAGAAGAAACTCATACATAAATCATATATTTTGCTCGATAAATAATTTATAGGTTGTAATTTCAATTATGAATTGTTGAAAAAACTTCTCACAGATCGATGTGCGTGTGACAGATTGTGTTAAATTATTTCGCGGTTATTTAACTGTCTAATCTGTATCTAATTCCATATCTAAACAGCTACGCTATTCTGATTTTTCATCATCAATATCATCAATCTTTCTATTCGAGTTCTCGCCGATCATCTACTCCAGAACTTATAACATCTTCGCCTGTGGAACGACCTATATATCATATCGAGGGCAGATGCCGTGATTAGGAAGTGACCCGACAATCGACTTTTGAGTTCCTTCCTAGCCGCTTCTAACCAGTCACGGAGTCAATATTTGTGACGTAATCTTGTTTGAGTTACCCGTCCGATATTCTTGGTCATTGCATCTCAGTGTGTTGATTAATGTCGATCGAGATCAATACTCTTCAAAGCGCCCGCGGGCCATACATGATTTTTCCGTAGTCATTGTAGATAGGAAGACCGGCTGGATAGTGAATGTTTAGCAGCCGCCTCCTTCACTTCTTTGAGAATCGATTTTAACGACCGCATACTATTGAACGAGGAAAATTAATTGATATTTATTAATACAATTAATTAATAAAACAGACATGCGATTATATTCTGTCTATTTGACTTATTTGTAACGTAAATTAAGAATAAAAAATACAATTTTAATTACATAAATTTTTATTTCTTTATTTATTGAAGAAAGTTTTACTTAAAACACTCTTCATTCTCTGATAAAATTAAATCTTCTAAAATTGACTCTACTCTGTAGTTTTATTTGGAAAGTGAAGGTTTTAACTGCAGGTACGTGAGGTATGTATTAATAGCAACAGTTGGGGTGATTTTTAAACGACCCGCGGGGACATTCGAGTTTCCGCGAGTTGTAGGTCAGCTTGCAAGAGAGATAAATGAAATTTCCGCCACTTTCGCTTGCACACGTACTTCTATATATATATATATATATGTGTATACGTATGACACGGCAAAACGCCGCCGTGATTATAAAAGTTAACTCAGCTTGATCGAGTTTCGAGTCTTTCACGATTGCAAATAAGACGCGAAGGCGATAACCAGTGATGCAACTTCGATCATTCTCGACACCCCGCTGATCCTATCATTATGATCTTTCGTTGATGTATATGAATTTCTAAAGCGATTTCTCGAATGCGTCGTTCAAGCTACAAGATTAATTTAAACTCGCTCACAAAGTATTTATTTAATTGGTAATTAGTAGAAAGACGCTTAGAAGAAAGACTTGGATTTTTTTATCTTATTCTCCTAGAAGTAGTAAAAGTCGGAAAGTTCTTAATGATGTTAATGAATTAGAGACTTTTATACGCACGCACCAGTTTTTCAAAGATAATGACAGATCTAACATTGTTATACCACGTCATTAGAAATAAGCCTGTCAGCTTTCACGTTTTATTCATGTATTCGCATACCACTGTATTTCTCTCAGTCGCCGAACTTCAATTCCGCGTATTCCAACTGTCTATTGCCTCCAAGTCCACGCAATTAAGTCTTTTGCATTACGCTCCAGTGATCGCATTCACGAAGAGTTCCGGCATATCTCGCGGAACTATATCCTACGTCTATATCATTCCAATGTCTGTATATAGCATGTACCTTATACATATCTATTAAATCCGGTCTGAACTAAGAGCTCTTTTACTTGAGATGAATCCTCAATGAATCTTCTTCATTATTCATCGAAACTTCGTAACAGATGAAATTCATTAGTTCATGTATCAAATATATCTTAGGTTAAATTTCTATACAAATTTATCTTCAAGTAAATAGAAAAATTATGTGTATCAGTTTGATAGAGAAAAAAATTTATGCACTCATATGAGAAATAAGTGCAATAAACAAGCTTGATAAGTTCGCGTAGAAACCGAATTTCTCGTCACTCGGTAGGTTCAGAACACCCTATACATTCGATCCGTGGCAACTTTCTTCGCGAGCGCGTAACATTGTAAAATCGATGGCAGTTCGAGCGCAGTAACGTCGCTGACAAGCGCATTAAAAGGCCGCGGGACACTTCTCGTTTGTTCAGCGCAACCTTTCGTATATCTCAGCAATACTTCCGCGTGTCGACGTATCTATTAACATAACAACGCGAGGAAAATTAATCCTGCCGCCGCCGCCGCCGGGGACCCGTGAGGAACTTTCCTCCACCATCCACTTCTTCTCCTCCATCATCGTCTTCGAGGTCTACATTCGCGTGACCCCAGCGCGCGTGCCTCCTCCTTCGCGTGCAACGTTGTCCTCTTAAATGCGGCTGCATACTGACGGCGCATGCCGCGCAATCCACGGCGCAATCTACGCAGCCCGAGCCGGCGATCTCTTGATCTCGCGGATAAATTACTCTCTTCCCGCTCAGGAGCAACTCCCGAAGGAGAGAGCACGCACGTTTGTAGGATGCAGATACGGACAGTCCAGGGGGAGGGGAGGAGGGGATCTTTCTCATCCGCGAAATATTTGAATCGATTAGTGAAAATTGCACATATTTTCTTCTTTTTAAAATATTGTACACACACATGTATACATACAAATAATATTCAGAGATAAAAATAATTGGAAATAAAGTGGATTTATTTTACAATTAGATTCATGTTGAATTTTTAAATTAATTCTAGCTGTATTGTTTAAATATTTTTTTTCTCCATTTATAATAAAATAGCTCTTTAATTTATAAAAAGACTTAGCAGTATTGCGAATCAAAGCTATTTGAATCAAAACCAGCTGTAAGTCATTCTAAAACGATTAATCTAAAACGATCGAGACAGATTAATCTTTGTATTTAACATTTAGTTAACATTAATACGGAGTAATAAACAAGGATTATTAATATCGCGTGCCAATAAAGTATGCCTGATGTAAAATCGGGGATCATTCTGCTTGTCCCGAGAAATATACGATCCTACCTCGGCAGCCGGCAATTATGCAAGTCTATAAATTAATTGCACTAAAAGAAGACACCCCCCCGGTAATTAGCGATTTATTTTCCGCATCGAGGAAACGTGTTCGTCGTATTAACCTTTTCCGAGTCAAACCCGTTCTTCTGGCTTTCCGCTTGGCGATCTATCCATGCTGCGGATTCCGTTTTACCGTGTATCCGTCGCGGTATCACCTTGGAAAACCACAATTACTCGTTGAAAGAAATATCCTTTCTTCGCGCTTGACGCGAAGAAAGGACACTTCTTTCGATAAGTAACAGTTTGTATGTAAAAAAAAGCGTTATGCGTAATCGATTGAAAGATCTCTATCGTCAATCTCTATCTCATGGACTCTCGATCTTTTTGCTCCCTCTCCGTCGAACAACATCGAGATAGATGACACAAGAATCCTCGATGACATAAGAAATAATATATGTTAATGGGACTGCACGTCTCTGACAACGTAATAAAATTGGCATAAACTTCTTGTACGCTACGATGCAATTTGCGTTTGTCAAGCGTATGCATTGATATAATACCGCGAATGCATCGATTGAAATCGGCTGTGCGTTTTGTTCGGTCACACGCGTTACACGCGCGAAGCGTATCAGTGTCACAAGAAACGGCCGTGCAAGTATGTAGGACGGTTGATCGATCGCCGTGAAAAGATTTAATGGGCGTCAATTAAGGAAAGGATTTACCTCGGTCGGCTCTTTCGTAGGCGCGTTTCATCACAGGAAGTGCACCTGCCGCGCGACTTTTTAATTCGTCGTCCTACCATAAGCTCTTCGATGCGTCACGCGGATTCACCGTCGGAATTAGAAAGTCATCGATGTGCTGCAGGCAAAAAGAAAAAGAGGAAGAGAGAGACGCTCTTTCAGATTCGTCACTCTTTTTCTCTCATCAGATTCCCCGAGCTTTCTTATACCGTGTGTAATTAATAATGACTGAAACTTAAACGCCTCTTTTTAAGAATTTTATAAAAAAAAAGAAAGTAAAGAATATCATAAGGAAAGTAAAGAAAAAGGGAGACAAAGAAAGACGAATATTGAATCGTAATTGCGTGACATGTTACCGTTCGTGATTTTTAATGCGTACGACGGTGCTTACAAGATACGACATGTAATGGTACATTGGAGTAATTAAACGGCGTACCCGCCGCTGTTCATTAAACCGCGATAGCATAAGTTACGATACTATAAATTAACGAACATAAGTAACGCGCGCGATCGCTCACACGCGGACACGCGAGAGCCATTCGAATTAACTCGTTAGATTATGCGCCATAGAAATAATCCGCCCGCGAGATTCCTTGGATTATTTATGGATCGGTAACGAAAATCTTATATAATAGAATTCGCATTTACAATAGTAATTGAATAGCTGAGGGAGCTCGTTGCCCTGTGGGCATATGAATAAATATGCATGGACAGTATGAATTATTATAATTGATCGATTGTTGCATGACGTAGGACGATTAGGCTTACAGGGTTTGTATTAAAGTACCTCTTATTATCTATATCATCTTTATAAGTTGTCTATAAAATGTCAAAGAGAAATAGTCAATGTAATTAACATTTCGTTTATACTGATTTAGCAAACATTTAGTGGCAATTTATTTTTTTTAATTTTCGGCGTCTCAAGTTTCATAAAGTTAGTCCGACTTCGGTGTCGAGTATCTAATACTGACACTAATTCCTATGGCGAATTCGGGTAACTTATTGAAGAGACTTATGGAAGCAAGGGACAAATTAAGTTGCACGGCAGTGATATTTTCGTGATTACGCTTATTGTTGGTGCAAAATGTAATTTTGTTTATCACGTAAGTTGAATTAAAACGGTGTACAAAATCTGTTAACGTAGTCATAATTATGGCTACAATTCTTGCATAAAGATCAGATTAACAAAATCCCGTTATCGCAGGCGATTTAACTCTGAACGCACTACGTGCAATTCATTAGTGCGCGCACTACACGCGCAAGATCTCTATCTACATCCGATTTGCGCGCGCGAGAAAGTTGCTTTACAAGAATCGCACGTTTTTCATCGCTCGGAGCGTGCATCGCGAAGTCATTTCGCGCGTGGAGCGATATGGATATCCGCAAAAATTCTTGCAACCGACCAACGAACGATACGCGTGGGTGATACAACTCATGCCTGATCTCTTTTTTTTTCTCTCTCTCTCCCTCCCTCTCCCTTTGTCTTTCTCCTCTCCTTTTCTTCTCGTTTGTCGTTCTCTCTAAACGAATACACCGATAATAATCCGTATCGCTAGGTTGGGTCGTGTTACGTAAGCCGTGACGGCCTTGCATTATAGCATCATAACCATTCATCCTGTCCGTTCACCTGCAATGCGCCACACAATTTGTCCCGAGCGATATGCGTGTATAGATATACGCAAAGATATGTAATATCCCAATCAT
Source organism: Solenopsis invicta (assembly GCF_016802725.1). Lineage (NCBI taxonomy): Eukaryota > Metazoa > Arthropoda > Insecta > Hymenoptera > Formicidae > Solenopsis > Solenopsis invicta. The sequence goes on from NC_052673.1 coordinate 16,140,525, forward strand.
TGTGTTTTTTTTCTCAACATGAACATTAGTGAATCAGAAAACTGTCTGAGAAAACGGTTACTTCTTCCAATATCGATGCACCGATATTGCTTTGTCATCGTAAGCGATTGAATGGCTATGTGAGCTGATTTTAAATGAAAAATACGAAAATAGGCGCTATCCATCATCAACTAGTAAAATTTATGTTTTAATATTAATATTGTCTTTCTAAGTTAGTTTTTTTCAAGATGCTTTGAATTAATAGCTTTTGAGGATTAATGACGTGAAAAATATTTCGAAAAAATTGATTCTGAAATTGATAAATAATTAACAGAAACTGTATATTTTTTTAAGATACCTTAGATATTTGAATGTGTATACGATTTGTCAATAGCACTGTAGCTCGAATAGCACTGTCTCGAAGCATTGCTCTATGCTGACAAAAAAGTTGCAGTTATTCCAAATTATTCGGGTAACGCAAAGGAAATTCTACGAACTGTAAAATCAATCTATTGGTTCTCTATCACCACCAGATTTCCATTGTTCAACGCTGCTTCGTCTTTCTGGGAATATTTCTACTTGAATGAGAATTCAATGAACGGGAAATACGAGGATTTATGTTTCATACAAATCTTGATTTCATATATATAATTTTCAGATTTTAATCAAATAGAATTGTCAAACATTGACTCGTGGATATTTTTATTTAAATTTTGTATGTAAATAATCGTAAATGACACTTAAAAAAAATTTAAGGCTATCTTAATTTGTGAAATCAGTAAAAGGGGAACGTAGTCAACAAAGGAAATGGAAAGCTGCATATTAAAGAATCGATGCGTCACTTTTGCAAAACGGGAACGAAATCGCGTGGTTTAATTCGAGCTACAGTGTATTCGCAAACCGGAAACGCGTAGCCTACAAACTCAGTAGCTCGTAGACAATTGGTCTGTCGCAAAACGGTCGAGGACGGCGAAAGAGGTCGGCCGAAGATGGCGATTGTGTCCCAGATCCTATCCCGACTTACGATTGTCAACACTCGATCGGGAAATTGGCGCCTAATAATTCGAGATCGCGATGCAATTACGTAATCAATCGATATTTCTCTCGCGATCGATTTTTGGTGCTTGTTACGAGTCGCTAATGTCGCCATTAGTCTCGCTGCCATAACATATTTGCCGGTTAAACGGACAACAAGCCGGATCCGCTTAATAAACGCTATAAATTTCGCCTGTCGCCGCGCTAACGTGCGTTAACGGCCATTAGAAAATCGTCGTCGAACCGGTTGCATTATCGTCATTGATACTTTCGTCATTCCGTAATAAACGAAGAATCGCACATTACGCAAACATAGTCGCGCGTCGCGATACGCCCGTTTCAATAACTTCTAATGACGATTTGCCCATTTGTTACGACGGATGAGTCTCGTGAGACTCTCGTCGAGTCGTCACTCGAAGTAAATCCTTTGTCATAAAGTTTCTTTCTAAATGTATATCTCACATGAGAAACACGTGATTATGTTAACACGTGTGCTTCGCGTTTTCTTTTTGAAGCAGCAACAGATCACATGCTTTTCTCTTTCTCCGGTTTCACGGATTATAACTGTACGGGTTATTAACCATTGCAATGTCTGAAAGTATAAAATTTACAATGCTTAAAGAAATTTCTTGAATCTATTTCTGTACCTTGGCGCAAAAAAATTGTATATCATTCGAACTTTTAAACAATTTCACTCGTCACACGTTAGACAAAGTTTATAGGCTATTTCTTCGTTCTGATATATCGGCGATTCGTTTCTCTATATAAAAGATGACCGTTTCTGCCTACATTTCGATCCACCGCGCAATTAATGCGACGCGTTAATGATACGCGAATGACGCCGAGTTAATACCTCGTATAATTGATTCTTAAAATAGCGTTTGGAACGGGTTCTCCTCGACGGCCGGTGCAGAGCGATAACGCAATCGACGGAGTAAATAAATCTGCGTGCCGAGCCCTGCAGTGTGCCATTAGGGTCGAGTCACCGATTGGTTGCGTCAAGGCGTTCGTCGTAAAGTCGACGAAATCCTGCCCCGTTAACGTGCCTCTTAATTGCAAATCGTTCCGTGTGTTTGCCGCTTACGCGTATACCGGTCCGGTGCTCGTCGCGAATTGTCAAACTACTCTACGCACGAGTAGCTCACAGCGGCGTAGTTCGAGCCGACTTTTATCCTTTCGTGTTTCTCGGCCGCTTTGCGCTATTGCGTGTTGCGTTGCGCTAAAGGCGCCAGACAGATCCATGTTTGGCTGTCTTATTATCTAATTATCCCAAGTTTACGCCACGTCGTAAGTGGAAAAATGTTTGTCTGCAATGTTCTTCTGCGAGTTTTCACGAAAGAAGAAAATTTTATTTCGCGCAGCCAGTGCCAAATGCAATTTTTGGAAGGCTCTTTTTTTTGCACAAGTTAGAACAATCGTAATTTCAGATTGTTAAAAAGATCTTGAAAAAATTGTCAGACGTTTTTTTCGATGTTTTCGTGAAAAAAAATTTGACGTCCACGACTCGTGACACACACGTAGCTTGTTAATTATCGAACGGTACGGTTGCCACGCGATGCGACTGGATTCGTTAACTGACTTTGCGACCTGATTAAATATTTGGAAGGAGAGACAACGTGACGTAAGTGGAAGCTCACAATCGACGTCAGCCGGAACGCCCTCGGAATTCGCAATGGGACGCTCGTTCGCGATGATTTACCGAGCCAACGTTGTTTCCTTCCACGAAGACCCCGTCCAAACATCGAATTTTTTCAATTCCGTCTTATGTAACGCGCCAATTTGTCAATCGTCGATTGGAATCGAACTTGCAAGATAAGACGCTTGGCGTCGTCGGAGACACACGGGCCGGGATTTTTAATGCATAACAATTCGAGGCCACGAAATTCGAGGGACGAAATCGATCGACTTTTTATGATAATTATTAAGAGGTAGATGAGGTAATAAACTTGTTATGATATGACAACTTAATGCAGTTTTTATATTGGAATTTCTGAGAATATTCATCTCGAAAAGAATAATTTAAATTTGGAATATTTTTTGTTCGGCACGTTTTTTTTCTTTTTTTACATAATACGCGACAAAATTATAAAAGTGTTTTATTAACATATTTTCACGCTAAATATATCCCGTCCGGTTCTATCGCATAAAATGTAAATATCTTTATTTACGTTTTACACGATACGACAGTTTCTCCGTAAAATTTGCAGCTATGCGGCCACGTGCAACGTATGTCACAACTACTGTACGGATATTATGTCTTCTCGCCACGAACATATTTGCGTTTGGCGCAACGTAACGTTCTGCGCAATGGATTATTTAACACCTCGAGATACGACGAGTAAAAAGAAAAAAAAAAAGTTCGCGTCGTCTTACATCATCGAGAAAATTCCGCCCGCGACAGTCGCAAACGGCCGCGCCAGGTATGCCTGTTAATTTATCGTGCGGTCCGTATAAATCGTCCCGCTGGAAAAGTGTCACTGGCACTCGCGGTAAGAAAACGCAGCGTGTTCGCTCCCCAGTGGTCCGTGACCAAGAATTTTACACGACGAAGCCGTGTTGTATTACAACGGCTACGAACGCGAGCGGAACGACGTGATACCGATAAATAAATTTTTTTATCGCCACGAGTGTCAAAAGCATGCTGCTGAATATAGGCAATCGGCTGACATACAAGAAGTCTCTAAGCTCTTACCAGGAAATCTTCAAGAGCTTGTTAGCTGGAAATATGAGATAACTCGACGCAAATTTGGCACATAACGTTGTCTTCGGCCAGTCAAAATTTTATATAATACGAAGTGATATTTTACGCAATTTGCCGACATCCTCGATAATGTTTGTCTTTGAATATAAACGATCTTGCTCATCAGAATTCCTGTAAGGATTAAAGCGCGTATACTAAACGCGGACATGGTTTCCCAACTGTCCGAATAATTTGTCTGACATGTATAGGTTGAATTTCAAAGAGTCGTAACTGATTGTAAATACGAACATGTACATGATGCTTGGATCTGGGTCGATCTTGGGAACCAGTAAAACACGTTCTTGAAGTTAGATTGAATCTCCCATAGACATCCTGTATATTTAAGGTGATCCGGCTCGGCGATAAGGGAGAGTGATCGATAGCGTGGCCGGTTTAATGTCCGTTGCAGAGAAAATTCCGATCTTTGAATTATTGAGAAGAGGTTCAACGTATAACCGACTTATTTATTATTATTATTGATAAACAAACGCGATTACTGAAGTACCGGTGGCGGTGTCAAGATAGAGCAGAAATTTAACAGAGCTAGTAGAAACACTGAAAATTGAAAAATTATTGGCAGAAACCGAGCTAAATTTTTATACAAAACGAGTTATGAGGTAATTCGTTGCATGTTCGAAATAAAAATATAAGAATAGGAAGCACGGTGAGTTAAAGAGGTAGCAAGAAAAAAGTATTTCTCAGCTTGCACGGGAAACCGTAGCTATCTCTTGAAAATCTAAGAGGTAGCACTCTTCTCGCGGCTCGCTTCTCCTCGCGATAAACATAACCAATTGCTGAGCACGTTTGGACAATTCCTCATCGAGCTGTACAAAAATAACAATGAGATGGAACACCTTCCGCGCCACCGCTGCTGCTGGGTCAAGAAGCAAACGGAACACCCTGGGAGTCGTAAATCGCGGCCTCGATGACTCGATAAGCGCGTGCACGCGCGAATAAAAGCGCCGATCGGCGATCATCGATACCCCCGGCTAATAATCACTTCCGGCGGGGAATATCGGCGCGCTCATTGATAAATGATTACGTCAGTGACGTCACGGGCTACGGTGGGTGGCCACCTGGTGAACGCCCAAGGACACGTGTGTTCGCATGTGTATCGGCGCGAGATTTGCGGCTGCGATACCGCCACGCCGGACCGACCGCGATCAATATGAAGCGAAAGCTGCTGCACACACTGCACGACGACGACGCGTCGTTCTGTGACAACACCACGCCGGCGGATCGATCGATCTGTCGGCTTATCGGCTGATCTGATCGATAACGCGCGCGGGAGGAGAGAAAAGGAGTCGCGGCTATCGCGATCGGTTCATCGATCTCGGGCGTGTACCTACACAGCGGGACAATAAATAGTCAACGACGCCGACGGGGACGTCACTCCGCGACGGTGTTGAGGAATTGAATCGGTCAGTGGGAGAAGGACCTCGTGTGTACGCTACCAGATGGTTTTCCAACTTCTTGCCAACGTTATATTCAGTATCGTTGTACGTGTAAAAATAACTCGCGTCGCCTTGCATGCAGAGTTCTATTTCTCGCAACGTATCTAAAATTGAGTGCTATTTTTAATAATTTTACAATTAATCCACATTACGAAACATTTGTTTCTTAAATATATGCTTGATTTAAGATCTCAATAAAGTTATAAGGAATTATAATACAATCGATAGCGTATTTTTTAAACGAAAATTACATCTAAAATTTATTTTGTCACTTAAAAAATTCAAAATAAAAGTCGGATTTTCTTGTTTTCCTTTTTTAACACTTTCAACATATAGTTACGTGTTCTTCACTCAACAAATACGTCCGATGGATTTTCTCCATATTTTGATTTGACCAATTGAGGAGCTCCTGAATTAAAATGGAATTTTTTCTTTCTTAATTAAGCCATAAAAGTGTGTTTTTGTTTCGAGAAAATTAAATGAGACTGCGCAATCATCGTAACGATCGCAAATACGAGGACGTACTCCACGGATATAAATTTTTGCGCAATTTTTTTTTATAGAAATAATTTTACTTAATTGTTTGACGATGAAGAGGTTCGCATCTTGCACGTCTCGCATATCTCTTTCTTCCAGTTGAACTCGCCAACACGAACTTGACGTTTCGAAAGTTTTCGTCCGAGATAAGGGAGAAGAAGTCACGCGCGTCTTTTTTTCCCTCGCATTTATGTCCGAAAGGTGAAACGATGAGCTCATTTCATAATAAGGGACATTCTTTGAATGTTGAAGAATTGTGGACTTTAATGCACGCAATTATCTCTGCTTTCTAATTCGAGCGCTTGCGAGACGCTCGCGAAAACGATCCCTTTCGCCGTACTGGTTATCAAGTAAATAACCCGCCCTTTCTGGAATTTATGAGACTTTACGAGACTTTCAAATGTCAAGAGTGTCAAGAGTATAAATGAAGAAATTAGGCACTTGCGAGAGGTAAAATTTGTGAAATGATTTCTTAATGATTTTTTAAAACTCCGTCTTGACGAAGATGATTATGTTATTCCGTAGATTTTTGTAGAAATACACCTATTTAAGAAATACACCTATGGAAGAAAATAGCTAATAATAACAAGTTATAACTTTAAAGACTCGTGTTACGTGAATAAACTGACGTTATGTTCACAACGTGCGAACCGGCCAACAAAATCGCGACGCGCGACCTTTCCTTCATTACGCCGCGAGCAGGAGCGACTTTCTCGTGAGGAAAAGCAAGGTTTCCCGAGCTGGTAATTGATCTTACACGAGCGACTCTGCGTTTTTGTTCAATGTGACTCAGCGAGCGATCGTCGCTGAAAGCGACTCGAGAGACGAAGTCGAGCGGTTTTACCTGCTCTTCGCGGCCTTGTTAACGAAACGATGGACATCCACTGGAACCCATCTTGGCACGACTTCCGAGAATTTTGTTTCGCTCCTACTAATTATCGGAGGCATTCTATATTCTCTCTCCTTTCGGCTCGGCGATATTTCTCTTCGCGAAACAATGCAGTGGACAAACCATTGGGTTTTGTTTCGGAAGATCGTGGTGTTTCAAAGAAAAGAAAAATTCAACCGATACAACACTTTTACTTTGTAGTTTATGATCGAATCTAAAAATACATCAGCTATGTCTTTTTTTTAGTTAAAGAATGTATTCGTCGAAGTGTGTAAGCAGAGGAAAAGAATTCAATGCTGAAAATAGTGTGCGATTTATGTTTCGTACTAAAATTTTCAGAGATTTTATATTTGATCGAAAGAAAATATTAATTGTACACATGCTATAAGAAGAAAATAAATATACTTTTTCCACTCGAACCCTTCCTCTGTGTTAGAAAAAAATTTAGTTCAACATTTTAATGTTATGAATATTTCGGAGAAAAAATGTTAAAGAAGCAATAAAATTTATATCTTTCCGTTTTTGATAATATGCGCGTTAAATATGATATTGCATTACAATCTGCGATTATTGCTTGCTTCCAGGTTCGCGATATCGTAGAGGAGTGCACGTGCCCGACACAGTTTCCGATGATCCATGTGGCTGAGGGCAAGTATCGGATCGGCGACACTAAGGTCACGATCTACGTCCGAGTTCTGCGTAGTCACGTGATGGTGCGTGTCGGCGGTGGATGGGATACCCTCAGCCACTATTTGGAGAAACACGATCCATGTCGATGCAGAAATTGTGAGTATATTGCGCCTGCTTTATCAAGGAGCTCTATTCTAACGAAAATTTAACGACCAATATTTTATTACTTTTTTTTTCAGCACACCGCTCGATGGTCTCGGCGAAGCTCATTCAAAAAGCAGGTGGATCCTTCGATTTAGGCAACGCGCAGGTGCATTACGAACGGTGACTATCTCTCCTCTTTTTTATGATTTTTTTGCGATTCCTCTTAATTATACATTTATTTATTATCGCTTTTATTATTAAAGTTATATCCATTAGAAATTCATTTTTGGCCATATCTGATGCTATCTTGCACGAATATGTTTGAAGCTAATTTTAAATATTTAAATAACCGAACTTTTATCATTTCGAAATTATTACTTGATATTCAATGCTAATTATATACGATCATGACTATCGCCTATCGATGCGCCTATCACGTACATTTTGAATGTAAATACCATCCAGTTTGTAAATCTGATGTTGCATTAGCTACGGTGCCTCTGAGCTATGGACATTCTATCGCAAGTCACTCTGCGCACTATAGGGTAGTAAAATACATAGATGCGAAAATAGGCGTTGTGTGTATACATTACGTAGCTTACAGTACCGTCCATAAGTGCATTAAATTTACATGAAAGAGAAATAGCGTTTTTTTTTGTCAAAGCAGATTATACCGTATTGTATATTGTATCTCTTCCGACTCTTACGAGAAATAAGCGCGAAGTACGTTTACTTAACGCGTGACGATTTTTCCCATAAATCTTCCCGATCTTATCTTAAGTTGGCGCGAACTTACGGGCGGTACTGTACACGTCGTGACATTTCGTCGCCATCGCGGAAACTGAAAATTCCCCGTTGCACACACCCGGTCAACACGACCCGATAACGACCGACATCAATTCCGCCGTAACGCTCGGTCATTGTTTCCGCCACCAGATCATCACCTCCGAGAACCCGACGGAGTTCCGCGTCGAGCGTCGGCTCGGTGCAGAATCTACAATCGGCGCAGCTGCACGCACCACCCAGAAGCATTTCCAGCAATCGCTCGCGATCGCCCACACCTCACCGGCCGACAGCCGGCAGCAAGCAGCAACATCAGCAGCAATCGTGCGACGAGCAGAAGAAACGCTCGAGAAGTCCCACGCCGCATAGAAAATTGCTGGTGAGCCCGAATCATCAGACCGACTTGGCGAAGCAGAGATCAAGGTCGCCGACGCCTAGGGCGAATCTGAGATCGAGAAGCCCGACACCGCGGAAGAACACAGATTCGTCCAGAAGAAATGCCAACGAGGAGGCGCGGTCGCCAACGTATCATGGAAAATCACAGGAAAGCGGTCGAGTAAGTTTACGTTTCATTTTACGAAAGAAATGTTTTTCGAAGTAGTACCCGGATGTACAATAATTTCTAGAACAAACAACATTTTCTAAATATTTTAGTTACATTAACATCTCGCGAAATTTTATGATAATTTCTTCGCGTTGCTCATAATTTTTCAAGCGGAAGATACAATTGGATTTTTTTTTCGACTGTTTAGGAGAGCGGTCTCAAGGTGCCGGGCGAGTTCACGAAACGATACATCGTGGAGGGCGGCGTGGCACGTCGAGCCGTTGAGAAGGACGACACACCGAAGTACGAACCGTCCATCTATAATTACAAGTGCAGCGAGGACTCGAGCAGCAGCCGCAGCCCGACGCCAAGCAAGGAGGAGCAGCCGGCCCTCGAGACATTCGGCAAAGACACTACGGCGAACACCCAGAAGTCACCGCACGGTGACGGAGAGCACTCGGACAATTGCAGCGAGGTGTCCGACGAGGGTTACCGTAGTCTCGGTGCCGTCCAGTCGTCCACCGCCAACGGGAATTCCGCCAGCACGCAGGGCTCGCCCACGGTTGCCGATTGTCAAAGTAAGTGGACGCTGTACACATATCCTCTCGTTATCGCGTTTCGCACGGGATTTAATCGGAAACCGCTGCTCCGCGTTTCGCAACAGCGAAAGTAAAACATTCGTCCTTTTATGTATATTCGAGACACGACACCGTCTTATCCAAAATGATAAAATCGATCATTTCTGTTCGAGGAGATTGATAAGGTCTCGCGACGTTCGTTTTCGTTGTTCGAGTGAATACGGTGATCAGACGTGAGTGCCCGGCGTTTGGACGTGCACTCGCCATCAGTGAGCGAGTCATCGAAATTAATAAGAGTGTAGAGGGACAAAAAGGAGGAAAGAAAGAGAAAGAGAGATGGATGCACGCCGCGCTCGACGAACAAACGCGCATTGTGCGGCGAACGAGGAGGCGATGTCGCGTGTCGGGGCGAGGGACGAAAAAAAAACTCGGGCGATGTGAATCGACAGATTAAATTCGATTAGGCGGCGGAGGGGTGTGGGGGTGCTTTGTACGCGAAAATAGAGAGAGAACGAGATCGCGCGCGCGCGCGCTCGCGAGCGGAATTTAATACTTCGCCGCGTGCGCGACGCGACGTTTATCTCCGCCTGTCGATCTTGCGGGTATATCGACAACGACGAATTAATTCGCCTGTAAAGGCGGCGCTTTACGCGCGACGGTAGATAGAAGGCGATAAATTTTCTTTGTCAAGAGGAAAGAAAGAGATATATAATATGCACAGAGAAAGTTGCTTTGCATGAGAAAAAAAAGATAATAAAAATGAAAATAAAATCTTGGAAATTGATCGATCTTTTGTGCATTTAAACCGTGTCAGGTTGTTTCTAATAGGGCAATGCTACAGTCATAATGGAAAGATTTATTTACATGAATTCCTCGCTTCTTCAATTAACTTATCTTTCTCATAACCTTTTGCTAAGGCCATTTATAAATATAATGATGCGTCTATTTAAGAAATGTCTTTAGAGATTTTATCATAGATAATAGTAAATCAATATGTAAATATATCGTGATTTGTTAAAGGTTTTTTCTTAGGATCTAAAACAATTTGTTATTATCGTTTCTCAAACTATAAAGAAATATTTCTATAACAAGCAGAAATTGTAAAGATCCGAGAATTCCCGTTGGTCCATACGGTCCGTAAACTTAAATGAGCTGGTAAAAGCTATCTTACGATCCCGCGCGATGAAAGTCTAGTTTGCATCTCTAGCTCGATCGAACTGTCGCATAAATCCCACGCGATTTACATACAATGTGCACAAATTATTGAGAATTTATACGAATCTACGCACACGTACGCGCGTACGTTTTGCTGTTTGAACGTCTCGCATTAATTACATGCCGTTGACGTGGGATCGAGTGGGCCTTTATCGATTCATCGAGACCATCTTGTCAATCGCGAACGTGACTAAGACCTCGACACACGAGATTCGATAGGAGCTCATGATGATCGTGTCTCGCGTATGCTCGAACACGCGAGGACATCGTCGAATTACCTCGGACTCTCTACGAATCGTCCACGGGTGCCTGACCCGACATCATTTGGACCACCCCGCGGACGATTAATATTCAAAATACACGAGTATGCAGAGCACGTTATAAAACCCGTGCTCCGCCTGGGCCGGGCTGACATTTAGCCGGTGCTACGACCGCCGATTATACGAGGGATCGCTCGAAGCGTGGGCGATCTCCAACAACCTGTCCTCGCAACAATCGCCGCCGGTCGATCCTCGATAACACTCTCGTCGTACGCTCTCGCCTTGAACACACGCGAGCGTTCGTGTACTCAGGGCACTCGACTCACTTGACGCGGTTGACGCATTGCCGCAAGTGGAAAAAGTTCGCGGCGGCCAGCCGCGGCGCCGACTCGCTTCGATCGTCCCGATGCTTTTCCTCGTATCGAGTTCCATAGACTGGGACGACTCTAACTTAACCCGCTGACCTGGACATTCATAGAGAGTGACGCAAAAACAACTTTTTTAAAGGAAAAACTTACTAAACTTTAATTCAAAACGTCGCGATGCATATAACAGGATGTTTGTTTTTGACTTGAAATTACATGTTTGTAACTAGTTAAAATCTCTAAATTTATTTAAGATTAGTGTAAAGTATATTCAAGTTATTTGTTCTACTTTATTATTATAACCTCTTGTTTTATTGAACGTACAATCATAATGTCTAATTTTATTATTTACAAACTCGACCACGTCTCTTTTTATCGGTTATCGTATTTAAAGATTGATATCTAAACACTCATGCAATTAACAGAAAACAATTATTTGCTTATTGTTAGATAAGACAGATATTTAAATAGGATATCTAGAATCATACTAGATATGACGATACTAATATGTATGACTCTTTGCAAACAAATAAAACTTGATAAAATAACTGTAAAAAAATCATACTCTGATTATAAAGACTATTGTGTAATTTTACATTGTTATATATATATATATATATATATATTTATTTATTTATTTATTGTAGATTTATATATTTTATATTTATTTACTTTATCTAAATTTCCTCTTATTAATATTCTTTTTTTTATGTCTTTTCTTCAGTAATTTTTCTATCTACAAATAATTTATTTAAAAATTAAAATAAACTTCCTGTGTTGTGTCATTTCTAACTTATTATTATTATATGGTCGAGATAAACTTTCGCGTTACATTCCGCGAGAAATGAAAGGACCGTTCGGAGGCATTCAACAAATGTTTTGAAATTGAAATTTTTTTAGAAACCAAGATATATATATATAAATACGAGCTTTAGCTTTCGCTGTCCTGTTTTATCTATATCAAATATATAAGTGGATCTAGTTATCCTTATTTTTTTTGTTACAGATTAGATCGTATCTTAATCCTACTTTTCTTAAAGTGTTTATTGCACTATCACTCAAAAGTATGTGTTTATGAGAGTATACAATGTGTAAATGTATGTAAATATCCGTAATGTATTGAGCCTCGGGTCCGTGGGTTCGCTAAGCCCAAATGATTGTGCGGATCAGTCATCCCTGCGGGATTTTATTGAGATTTACGCGAAACTGCCGGAGGCGACCTCTGATGACTTGTTCATTTACATCGGTATCTTTAATTTATGCGACGATGCTAGAGCGCGTGTATATGTTTTGAAAAGGTGTATCGAGGCAGTTGACTTATTTTAGCGGCAATGAGATATGCACGCAATGTGTTCTCTGATGCGCGTCAGCACGTTCGCGATAACCGAGCGTTTCGCTTCGGTTTCGAAGGAGATCCGCGTTCACTCGGGCGAGAGAACTTCTCCTTGGTATTCGAGAGTAAAAACAAAATCGCGCGACGATTAAGACAAACCTTAGGCGAGACAACCGTGAAAGTATATTAAGACTGCAGCTACGAAATATTTTTCGTGGACGCTTAAAGGATTAAATTAATTGTTGAATTAAATTGTGTTGGAAAGTCGCTTGAAAAATTTATAATTTATCATCCAGTTAAGTGGTGGGTGGCGTTCAATAATTACATGCTATAGATATATACTTTCAATAAATCAAGTCTTATCAAGAAATAAAATTCGAAAAGATTGAAAAAAGATTGGAAGTTATAAGAAAGTGTATCTTATGAGTTGATTTTAAAGAATGCTCATTTGTCACATCGTACAGCAAGTATTGTTGAGAATGGGGTCTGGTAACGATGTGCAATTTTTTAAGGCAGCAAAAAAAATTTCACGATTTCACTGAATTCGTTCCAACGTTTCTGAGCGTGTCGTCGTCATCTGACAACATTCAACTTACGTTACTTTGCGAAATTATTTTGCGTTTTTAAATAATATAAAAATACAAGGCTGCTAATTTCTTTCTTGTTACGTTATTTTTTGTTACTAAAATTATAAATATAAATATATATATATATATATATATATATTTATAAATAAAAAAATTTTTTAAATCAATTTTTTCTGATTATTGTGCTTTTCTGACTAGTGGAGTTTTTTATAGATCATAGATAAGGTCACTCTTAAAAGCGAATCTTTTTTGTGAAAATAAAATTGTAGCTCATATGATACAAATGAAAGATTCATACGAAATCTATAATTTTCTCGTTATGAACCATAAATCCCGTAAATTATGTACTTATTTTTCTTATATACGTCTTATATGATATCGAACAGATACCGTGATATCAAACCTAATATTAACTGCATTTAGCAAGAACGTCAACGCAAGTTTCTACAACAAATTCAGTTTGTAATTCATTTGCGTAATTTTAATAACAAGCTCCAAGGATTCGTTAGATCGATGAAGGTTGAATCCGGTTTGACCAGCAGCGTGTTACTAGGACGAGATCTCGAAATAGATTTTCGATTCTCTGATTTTAATTACAAGTTACATTCGCATGAATATACGAATGCGCTCGCCGTAGCTCAACAATCTGTAACCGGACGCGTTAATATTTATACGAACGTTTTTGCATTTGCGTTGGTTTGCTGACCGAATTAAAAAATGCAAAGTGTTATCGAGAATCTGATCGACTCTTCTAAACTAACAAAGATTAAACGTGATCGACGGACCGTATTTCGGGATGTCATTCCTTTCTTTTAGAATCAGCGAAGAAGGTGATTACCATTTCCCACGATTACCATTTTCCCGTATTTGTACGTTTGTTTCTGACAGAATCGACGCCATTCTGCCTGTCCTCGCGTGACATCGATACATGAATTTAAAAATCTAATTTCTCTTCTTCGTCGAAGAATGGAAACTTTCTCTGTGGTTTAGACGTGGGTGCGTACAAAATGTGCGAAAATGAAATGTGGGACAAAATGCGACGTGGTGACATCATCTTATGAGAGAAACACGAAAGTCAATTTTAATTTTATAAAGCAATATCAAGATATAAGTTTTCATTAATAAGTCCAATTTTTTTGCGAAAAATATGCAAATTTTGTTTAAAAAAATTGCAATGTAATTCTGTTTATCACTGTTTCTCTTTCAGCGATAGATAGAATTATGTTCATGCAATAAATGTGCTCTTGACAATAAGAATTTTATATGTAACTTATGTTACGATATTAAAAGAGTCAACGTTAATAATAGTAAACACGCACATACACCTATATATGTAGAATATATATGATCAATAATTATTATATTATATAATACGACCTAAATCATGTGAAGTCAGCGGAACATAACGGTGACATCTATATAAAATTTTAAATAAGAAGTTACGTAAATATTATGTAGAAAATTCCAAGCTCGTATTACATAAAGCAGTAAAATTTATGGTAATCATTCCTGTAAGTCCCGATAAAAGATTTCATTTGCCTTTACTTCGCAGGTGCGTCGTTCTTGTCGATGCAAATCGCAAGGACCAACACTTTGAATTGTGTCAGGGACTCCTTTATCTTGCCCATGTTAAATGTGCTAAACGCATAGATCGATCAATTTAATATTTTTCGACTTCTAAGCCACACGTGTTTGTGAAAACTGACACTTTGTGGTAAAAAAAAAAAAAAAAAAAATTAGCTCAGTCCCAAATACGATTATCATGCATGTATATTCGTCATCAAAAATGTCGCTATAATGACGTGCTAATAGGTTGCTACACGGAAACGACGAGATGGAATACTAATTATAAAATTATGTAACATTTAGTTATATAATTCATGGTTTCTAGTTTTTAAATGATAGAAGCAGACTTTTTTTGTCAAGATGTTGTGATTAATAAATCATTTCCTTCAAACTCATTAATTTTAATATATATAGACATTACAATTAGTAATAAATTCGTGATAGTAATAGCAAATTATAAAAGTAATAATACTATGAATATTTTCGTTATGTAAGAGCAATAAAAATATCATTAACTTGTCAGGAAATATATGTATAATAAATTCCGTTTTATTACTTTTACATTTATATAGTACGTGCTAAAATTATTATAGATACATAATTACGTTTAATATATGCATATTAAATTTTATATTTATTCTATTTTTTTATAACGCCAGAGAGATAATTATCAAGTTTGATATTTATCTCTGGAAAATTGTGTCTTTCGCGAACGTTTCAATATCATTTTTTATGTATTCGAAGATTATTTGAGTTTTACTAATGATTCATGATTAAATTTCGGATATTCAGCGTAAACACGCGTCTTTCCTTTTCTTGTTTCAGAGCAACCTCCGAAAGCGGAACCCGAGGAGAGATCTGGCGTGGAGACTGACAGCATCGAGACCGGATTGCGCAAGGTAGTTCGGAAAGATAGGCTAATGAGTCCCTTACGAGTCTCGTCCCCATCCAGGAGCGCGGCGTCCTCATCGACAGGCGACAGAACTCCCCGCGCCGGCTCCATCGCGCGAGAGAACAGTAACTTATCTAAGGCATCGTCCGGCAGTAAGACACCTAAGGATAGCAATTCCAGTCCGGAAGGTAGCCCGTTGAACCGAGGAGGCTCGATTCGCAGTAAATCTAACGGAAGCTATGGAACGCTGCGAAAGTCAACGGCAACCGGAAGCAAGATATTGTCACCGATAAGCACACCCAAGTTCTCCAAAGCGCCAATCGGTAGTAGCGCCACATGGAACGGTCGACAGACCAGGCGGCGAGCCAGCATCCAAACGGACACCTTTTTGGATCCGAGATCCACGCCGACCACGTGCGCTACGACGCCGAGCTTCTCACGGAAGAGTCCGGGTAGACAGAGCCTACAATCTCGGCCAAGCCCGAACTTTGGTGTCCAATATGACAGAAACGGTAGGAGGATCCGGACCGCTACGGGCACCACTTCTCTTCAATCGTCGCCAACTAAGGTGACGAATCCTCTGCTCGACCAGATCCTGCAGAAACTGGGAGATTTGAAAGACGAGCGTCAGATGGTACAGAAGCTGCAGGGCCTCTTGAGGGACTACCAGACCAGCGATGCTACCGCAGATATGGACTTTGCTAAAATGTGGGTGGATAGTAACGGGGCGATGACGGTGCCCCAGGACGTTCACGTATCGGTCACCCCAAGAAAGGACCCGAAACCTCAGGAAGGATGTTCGAGGATACCGGTACCTCGTGCCCTCTCCTATAAGAGACCCATGTCTGTGGCGTCGGACAGCGTTTGAGGGTGGTTCTTCCCCTTCGACCACGAGGATCCAAATATACCAGGTAGCCTTCGCGTGTTAGGCTAAGTTAGACTGATCGAGTAGGTGCTAACGTCAATGAGAGTAGCCTAGCGCGCGCGCGTAAGTAATTGCGCTTTTCGTCGTGCTTGATTCTTGATTCGATTTGACAAATAAGGTAGGACGTCTTGATCACAGCTAGGATAGCTGTATGTTTTATAATTGGATTGTTTAATGAAAAGGTATTCGAGAGATGCAAAAATCCTATAATTTATAGATTTGTAGAAGTAAAGAATTAAAAAAAAAAAGAACGGGAATATATGATGACTGAGTTTTCTTGCATGCCGATTAATAAAATAAAATTTTTATTTTTTTACAGCGTATTGCAAAATATCTTTGGTCAATATTAAAAATAGAATATTAAAAATAAATTTTAAATTATATTTGATTTAATTATATAATTTAATTATATAATTTAAATTGAATATAATTCATTATTGTCATTGCAAGTAGTTCGATGCTTAGAATGTTGCTTTCTATTTTTGCTCTTCGCCAATACCTTCAACGACTATCATCGCAGATCGAAAACGTCCGACCAGAGAGTAACTTAACGGGCCTTAACGGTACGGGGTCAATCAGTTAGTAGTTCTTAGTAGTCACGTATCGGGGTGGTGCTTAGATGGTGCTGAAGAATGAAACGGTGTTTACGATAGTAAGAATGAAGTGAAAAAGAAAGAGACAGAGACAGAAAGAAGGATGATCGACTTGGAAATTCGTCGCGCGAACGAGTTTTCAGTTGATCTGTGCGAAATCAAAAGTGAGCAATTAGCTAGGTTTACATTAATGACTTCCTAATGGATTCATTTCCACACATTTAACTGCATCTCGCATGCTTATCGATTACTGGCCTTAAAATAATAATCTCCTTATTAAACTATAATGTAAAATTTTCTTAAAACAAAAATTATTTACCGTATTGTTAAGAATTGTTGAGAATTTGTGCATCAAAGATTCTGATAATTTTTTTTTTAAATTTTACAGTCTTTTACATAACGTATCGAAGAGAAGCATTTTAAGAATTAATGACTGCCCATCTCTAAGATTAAACGAGAAATTTGAACAATTGTTAAAAAAAACCGTAGCAATTGCACGCTCAATTGTTTTTTATCGTTCCCGAGATATCCATAACGTCTAATTTTTATTTAAAGAATTATATAGTTTATCGGATATATTTATCAAAGATGATTTATTACACGTTAACGAGCTCGCTGAAAGAGAAGGAAATAATGGAAGAGAACGAGAGAGAGATAAACGAGAAGGCATTGAAGATCGAATATGAAAAAAATCAAACGAACTTCCCCCTCCTCCCCTTCCCCTTCCTCACCCTCCTTAATGTGGAGCAGACTGCATTGTGTAGATAGCGACGTGTGTCGTCGGACGAATGCCATTCCAGTGTTTAACTGTTTTTTATACCAAACGCAAGCGTAGCGCCAAGTTTTTTACCAAGTGTCTTAGTAACAAATTAAGGCGGAGAGAAAAAGGTTTATTTTGTCGACGAATAGCATGGAAGAGGGATATTTTTCACGATGTGTACTAGTAGACGGTTGTATACGACAGCCGCGGGTAAGAGCATTTTCGATATTCGGACGATGATGTCGTCGGACTTTTCTCCGTTCGTTTCCGCCGGATCTTTCAGAAAAGTCTTTAATCGTCTTTAATCGTCTGCTAGATGTACGTTACAGTAGTCGATCACTGTAGGAAATGCGCGAGAATTGAGACGAGTATCCCGATACAGCGGGGATTAGCCGCGACGGATTCGAGCCGTCTTGCCTTATTCGGAATTCGAGCGATTTCCTATGTGTGTTTCTATGCGTATAAACGACGTGTGTCGTACTTTCTACGCGCGTATATACGCAAGCCAACGTTACATGTAAATATCTCTGCGAACATTTTTTCGGCGACAAATCTTTTATCCGGCTTATAACTATTAAATTGATCTCTAGTCTGTAGATGGCCATTGTGTGTACCACTTAGTTCGCTTTGAAAGGGCTCGCGGTGATGTCCGCACGATAAATGTACACACATACGCATAACGAATGGTCGGGGAAACACGGCGGGCTTACTGCAAACTGGAGTTCGGTGCTGCGCGAACAAGGCGTTCCATCTTTTGTAAATATAATGAATGCGTTGTTAGAAAGCATATCTTCGTTTTTTAAGTGTAAAATACGTTCTACTAAGTTAAGCTGACTTAACCCTTCGATAATCATCGTCGCGATTAACGCGGGTTATCTGTTGCGTCTCGTTAATTTACGAAAAAGACAAAAAAAAGCCGTATTTTTATATTTGGACTTCTCGATACGTAGGGCACTAGCGTAGTGTGCGGAAAATTCTTTGGACGCTATATTGTGAGAATCAAAAGTCGCTTAAATAGTAATGCAAGTATGTCGATGTTACGTGGCGTACACATATGTTATAAAAGTTCTTCGCATTTTTTTTTTACGGAGAATTGAGTATCCGTCACTGAAGGGTTAAGTATACGAGATAATGAATACCGAACATCGTTCTCAGCGAAAATCAGAAGTAGCCGAACACTGGAGAGATTCGTATCGTATGCGCGGGTAAATATGAGATATTTGCGTTGATTTTGCCCACAAAGAGATTACACGTTTCTTAATCCGTCTTTCTTGAGAGCATCGATTTTTTAGATTTCAATCGATATTATCGTTATTTGTATATTTTCCAATCTTGAGAAACGGAACGAATACACATGGTACAACAAATAAAAAAAAAAAAATATTCATATATTGGAAACGGTTACATTTGTCTGTATATTGAAGATGTCATATCGCGGGATGGAGAAATGCAGCGTCGCAATGAAATCTCGAGTACCCGCGCAACGACATTCAATAATGCAATACGACACGATCGATCCGAGACGATCACTCAAAATGCGGTCCCTGCATTTTCGCGAAAATTGCGCTCGGCTAAGTTTCGCTTTTCTTAAGAGTCATAGCATCGTAACAGCGTATCCGGACGATTTGGTAATAAGAGAAATATTACTCGTTTCCTCGTTACAGCGCGCAATACCTTAGGCGCCGGATGGCTAATCCTTAGTCCTAAGCTTTTGTAACCCCAGCGATTTCACGGCCGTGCGTTAACGATTAAGCAATATCGATGATTATCCCAATATTAATATGATTATTGCAGCTATCGCTATGATGACGACGATTACTATTAGTATTATTATTATGATTATTATCATCAAGAGGATAATGAAGATTAATTGCTATTATTATTATATGCAACGTTGCCTATGTTACATTATTTTATCTACGAACAGTTATAAATTGACCAAAAACTATATAAAAAGATTAATAAAAGGCCTTAACAGAGAGAAACATCAATCGTTATCTATTTTAATTTCCTTTCCTTCAATTTCCCTTTCAGTCGAATTATGAGATCTCACGATACTGCATTGTCACAACAGAGGACTATACAGTATACATAATAGCTTCAATGAAATATCATTACTGAATCATATCTTTTTCGCATAAAAATTCAATCTCTATGATATAATTTATTTATGCTTTTTAAAAAAATAATTAATCCAGAATGACACATTGTAAAATAGAACTTTCAATAGTTGATAGTACAAAAATTGATCGTATTTTCCGGGTTTTTTTCCACGATAACGGCGAGAGAGTATGCGGAGCCCGTTATGAGGTCCAGTACCACACGGACGGGCGGCCTTGCCGCATATGGCGAGACGACTCTCCTCGAGAGTACCAACAATGGTGTATACGAGAGATGTATGTGTGCCCGTGTGCGTGCATCAGCATGCACACACGCCTCCCTTCGAGTCCGAGTGCGCGCGAATCTCGGAAGGAGCCATTTTTTTGAAACGTCCAGCCGTCGTGCGAGAGATTTACGATCGGCCGTAGTAGCCTCGATAATAACAGCGACGATTGGGTCGGAGTTTATAGGTATTAGCATAAAAGCCGCGAGAGCGCTCGTACGTATTTTCTCTGGTCAACGAGAGTTCTTCCTTTCGTCAATTTCAAAGTGATTTTGATCCTCTTTGAAAGAAAAAAAAAAAGAGAATATTCGAGATAACCGAGAAGAATCTCCCTAACTTTTTATTTGAGAATTTAAATTGAATGTATCTATCCGAACATTTCAAAATAAACTATTTGAAATTATAATAGTCATAATAATACATGTATAAGTAAAAGTATTACTTGTAATTATATTATCAATGTTTATATCACAATTATTAAAATATTTGCTAACTGTCAATGATGAATCTTTACGTACGTTATTTTGTCATTTCCACGCAATAGTATTATAATTTGCCACTATACACAAGTCTTATTAATGCTAATTGGCAATCACGTGACATAATTAATGAACCGAGGATCGTTAAATTTTGGTGTCGCATAAAAGTCATATTCAAACTTACGTCTCATTTATTTTTACTTTAAGAGAAAAGGTATTTATAGATTACATGAGCGAGTGCGCCGAGAGATATTTACTTTTGGTGGATAACATTCGTACTTTTTCTATATCAGGAATTCAATTGCAAACTCGCCTTGCGCCCGAGCATAACAATTTTATGGCGAATTTTATATCAACCATAAATATTACGTAACAAATAGATATGATAGTCGTAAAGTCCAGGTGGAGACAGAGGATTTAACGGGCAAATATGCGTAGAAACGAGATCTGGCAGAAAAATTGGACGACTGACTGCAAGCGATAACACTGGTACCGGTTCAGCTGTTCGATCGTGATTAACGCCGATAGACCGGGTATCGCGCGCTTTGTCGTTACCCCCCCGAGTAAGCCGCAGAGAAGGAAACGCGATTTGTCAACGTGTGGAATTTTAACGGGCGCCTCTCTTAGTGAGGCCAGCACGCCTTCGGTATTATGTTTCGCTTTTTTTTTCGCTTTGGTTGTAATATAACGTTTACGTCGCGGTGAAAGTACTCCCACGCTCTCACGCTGATGACCTTACCTCATCCAAATTTGCGCCACGATTTTATTGCTGGCGAACACGCGGATTGCGTATAAATAGAACGCGCCGCTCACGCACACGTACGCGCGCGTGCATCTCGCCGTAAGGAGAATTATTTACGTGACGACGCGTGAGCAAATCTTAATTCTCAACAAGAAAGAATGGCTCGAGTGCGTCGCAGCATCTCGGGAGCGCGTTACATTTTGTATAAAAATCAAATGTGGAAAAAGATCCTTGTGCCCGCGAAGGACGTGCAGTAAAATGCATCGTAAAATATTGTTAAACATGCTACACTGAAGAAATATGCATCTCAAGCATGTCACATTCGCGTCCGTGTGAGAAAAAGATATATATATATACATGTATTAAAGGAAAACGAGATTAATCGGTATCAATGTCACTACTTTCCGAGATTTTTATTCTGTAAAACAAATATTTGCAAAGTGGAAATTATAGCCGCAAGTACTGGTAGATACGATTTCACTAATAGAGTTAGTATAAAATTAGCAATGTGTATTTTAATTACCGATACTTGTGCAGATATGTATGCAAATACGAGAGACGTACGAGTATATTTATATATAGAAACGGATATACTAGGCAACACATAATATTGTCTGAATTGATTTGTCACGCTACGTCTCTTGCTCACTCTCTTGTCGTGTCATATGCATCTGCGGTAAGGAACGAATGTAACGCGTGGTACATGAAGCGCTAATGGCGCGTCTCGATATGATCAAATTTATACGATTAGCTATCCGATAAATAATCGAAGGTGGGCGAAATAGGCAGATTACGTGTGGAACGTAAGGCGCATATTAATGGGACGTATTAAATATTTTTTTAATGGCTGATGTGAGTGGTCGCGGACGTGAAGAGAGTGGTCGCGGACGTGAAGATACTCAAACACTTGCGGTTTCGGGAAATGTCGTAATCGCGACTTCTTCTCGGCTTTTAGCCCACGTGGATAAAGCGGCAAGTCGCTCTTTTGTTTATTTAGATAAAGAGGCTCGGACTTATGTAATGTGGATAATAAAGCGGATGATGATACGATTAATAAGGTGCCTTAAAATATCCAGCTGTGATTTACGATTCAAAAGCTATTATAAAGACTATGATTCACGGTTTTTATAGAAATAACATAGAGGCGTAGAATCTTGGCTAGAAAGATGATTCTTGGAACGATTATGCCTTATATCGGATATTGTATCAGGCAAACCCCCTTTTTAAATTAATATACAACGTATTAATAAAAGATTCTTTATGGATCAGTAAAAATTATTCATATAGAATGAGAATAATTAACAATAATCACAGAAGAATATAATAAAGTTTATTTCAATGGGCAATTAAAAATTTTCAAGTCTTTATGATGATGTAAATACAACTGTAAGACAATAATTCGTGAGATATAAAAGAATCGTGAATTAGTTTTGTGAAAGAAATTTGCGAAGCGAAATTTTGTCGATCGATAGAAATGGGAAAGTGCGAAATTAGAAAAGTACGTAAGTCTCGCAGTGATGTTTATTTTGTGTTCGCGTGGAACTTCATTAAGAAGAGAAATCTGCAACTTCTTTTTCATACAAAGTAGCCGATCGCGCGCGCACATTCATCAAATTTGATAGGAAAGGCGTTCTCGGCAATAATAGTCACAAGAGGAACGCAAAAGGCCGAACCCAGCGGCAATTCGTCTAAAATCACGAAAGCCACACGCAAAGTCTAATCTCTTTAATATCACTTCCTGTAGTCATTAGTACGCATGTATTTCGAAAGTTGAATTTATCGACACGACGATTGTTCTTTTTTCCCTCATTGATTAAGCCTGCGGAATATTGCCTCTCGATTCAGAGCCTTGGATACGGGACACGAGATTCGTCGAGATTTATATAAAAATTATCTAAAAATTAACAAGCCGAGAAAAATACACGCTATAAAATCGAATTATTCATCATTGTAATAATATCCCGGAGTGATTCATGACGATTACATTTTAATCGTACAACCTGTAAGGGTCTCCTTCGAAGGACAAACAGAAAATGGCAGTTGGCATCTTCTACGAGCCATCTGCCACAGCGTATACGGAAGCTTCATTATATGCGCGCGCGTACGTTTTCCCATTTATCTATCTCCGGCGAGAAGCGGAGATTTCAGATGGGCGATTACGCGGCGAATAACATTAAGATCTTCATCGCACGCCGGCTAATCGAATCGAATGGGCAACGGCTGTCCGGACGCTTTTGCCCGAAGTGCCTTGGCTGCCTCGTGGGCGGCACGCAGGTGCCTCCGGGTTCTCCCTGAGAGTGCGTAGGTACTACCTACGCCCACCTGATACCTGGTGCTCACCACGGTCCAGTAACGACTGAATACCAGCGAGACCAGCGATCGACTCAAACGCCAAAGTTCTCTACTCACTCTTTCGCAGAACTGGCACAAAACTTTCTGTCATAATAATCTTAAAACAAGTATTAATAACGTTAGCAGAATTAATAAAAGTATTACTATTAAAATTATTAATTTACTTCGATATATAATAATATCGTCGTATTCATTTTGTGTATTTAAAAATGATTAAAGTCTTTTCATTTATTTATCTATGAGTACAATAATTTTGGGGTTAACAGAATATATTACAAGATCCAGCGATATTTAAACGATCTAGCAATCTCACGATGTTAACGACAAGCACGTCAACGCGCGGCCTTGATTGCTACGAAAACTAGGTTTGTCGGAAGATAAAAAATATTTTCTGTTGTACAAGTAGGGTACGAGAGCGTTGCAAAATTATTCAAATACGTGCTTTACGTACTCGTGAAAGGCTATCCACTCAGTGTATTTGCCCCTTATTTGCAAATTTATTCCTTATGCGATGTTTATGAGATAGCTCACCTTCTCGGAGTCACCTTAAGAGTCTTGTCTTACGACGTCAGACGAGGAAAAATAAGGGAAAGAATTGCTCTCACTTCGCATAAATAATTCTTTGCCGAAATTTAGTTACGTGAAGTAAGTTCGTGAAACGCCCCAAAACTTTTAATCAACTCTTTTTTTATATAATTATTAACAAAACAATTTTGAAAAAATGTTCCAAAAAATTATCGATATGTGTTTCATTTTTTGAATCTTAGAAACGAATAAAATGATTAAAAAATAAAAGCTTAAAAATAAAACATAAAAACATTGAAACGGATAATCCGTTAAGAACTGTTATATCATAAAAATAAAAATAGGTCAGAGGATGGTGGACTAGAACGGCATAGCGAAGCGGAGCTAATAAATAAAGGTTCGATATTGAGAGGATTAGAAGACTGGAGAACGCGGGACATGCTCGCGTTCCTTCGTTCCGGAGCTCATTGCGGCATGTCCGGCTTAAAAAGGGACTCTAACGGAGCGTCGTAGGTCTTCGAGCAACCTCTTGTCTCTTGGAGTAATCGACTTTCCTGCACACGAATCGAACTTTCTAGAGGAGGTAACCATGGCACGATTCGCTTCGGCCTATTATCATGTAAAGTCGATTAACAGCCGGTCGTTGACTTTGCTCCGCTTCGCTCTTAGCACTCGAGAACAGACGACGCGCGCTCTTTCAGTGACCTGTTGTTGCAGTGAAAACGCGGAAAATTCGTCACTCGAAAAATTTCGCGGGAAAAGTGTAGCGTGTCGTGTTGGCATTAGAGCGATTGTTGCTCGCGTGCGCAGTCATATATATTGAACGGAGCCAGTTTCATCGACAATCGCCGTGCGAAAAAGCGTGCAAAGAAAATCATCATTGGCGCGTAGAAACTCTCGCGTGCGAAATCGTCATTAGCGCGATCGCGTCGCGCGGGAAATCTCGCGTGAAAACTTATCGTTAGCGCGGGTGAATTTAGGACGGGACTTTAGAAATTATCCGCCGACGTGATCCATGCGTGGAAAAGGGAAAAAAAAAAGAAAAAAAGAAAATAGCGAAGGAAAAACGCGCGCAGACGCGTACGTCCGTCGGAAAATCGCCGTTGTACGCCGGTATCGCGAAAGTCCGAGCCGCGATGGACAGATATCGGTGGGAAATGGCACTGTTGGGCTAGTTACGTTTCGCCGCTATGAGAGTGTAATACTTACCTCGAAACGCCAGATGTGGTACATCGGCTCGGACAGATATCGAAAAGCATGGAATATGCAAATCGCCGCGGGAACGGGACGCGATACGGCCGTATGCGATTTGCATCTTCGCGGCACCTCTCCTCGTCGAACAACGAGAAAAATTACGGGGGCCCGTTGCGGGGACTCTCTGGGAAAACGGCGACTCGCCAATATCAAGAAGAAAGAAATCTTCCTTCGAAGAGGGAGAGTGAGGGAGTGAGTGAAAGCGTTTATTATCGTTCTAGGATGAGCCCTTTAAGAACGTTCGAGTAAAAGTAGAATTAAGGTGCAAAGATAAATGACAAGAAAGAGAGAAAAAAGAAAAGATACAAAAACAAGAAATTATAAACGCAGACATAAAAAAAGAAAAACACAAAAAAAAACACAAAAATAACAACATAAAAATACAGAAAAAAACAACGCAAGTGAATAAAATAAAATAAAATAAAATTGGATAAAGTTAAAATTAAAAATACGAAGCAAGAGATAAACCAAATAAAGTTTATGAAGAGGAAGGAGAGAGCGCACTAATTGCACAAGAAATTTAATAGAGATATTTTGACGAAGTTAATTAATGATTTTACGAATAATGAAAACATTGAAATAAAAATAGTGTTTGGTATTGTAATTAGGCTTGTGACGGTATAACAAAAAAAAAAATTACATATAGAGAAAAGCCTCACGCTATCAAGTTCTTTCATTACGTTTTGATATAGTTCTCTGTTCCAGGAACGCTCTCTATATGCTGCACGAGTATTGGGTGCGACTACGCGACAGAATAACAGAATGATCGATAAAATGATTTTTCTCCTGACTGCTGGGTGTATCTCATTTGCGACGATCGCTTCTCCGGATCCATTAAATGTCGATTAAATGCAATCACGGCGCGCTTCCAATAGCTCTCTGCCGGCGACCGGTCGCTTCGTTAATAAGCAATAATCGGTCTCTCGACGAGGTGCAAGGGCATAAAGCGTAACCGAAATAGACTGACGAGGCCGCAACGTCGTGTGCGATCGTCGTTAACGATAACAATAATTTACTAAGCAATTTCGTTTTAGCGCTGCAATTAATTTATGAGACGGTCGCGATCGGTTATATTCTCTTTAGCTATTGCCGACGTTTCAGAGCCGTCGCAAAATGTGGGCCGCAATTGTCTCACTAAAATGCACGGGATGCATTTTACTCTTTGTCATCCTACAAAAGGCGCGACGAATCATTAGTCATCGTACGAGGGAAAAAACACGTTTGCTGCATGTTTGTTGTCGCGGCGACTGTGTCTTAATTACCTGCACGAAAATACAACCTGCTTCGCGACGCGTCGCGATGCACGTTCATCAGTCTCGAGTGAACCGCGTGTAATGCCAGGTGAAGTAAGAGGCAGTGAAAGGGAAGCAAAGTGAGGATATATAAAAGATCCAGAAACATTATCGAGGACAGACTGACAGATTATCGTGGAAGCACGCACAACGTTACGAAAAGAGCACGCTTCTTGTACAAATTATATGTTTATTACCGTGCTATTATCTTTTTGACCAAGTCTTGTGCCTCGGGCGACATTTAATATGAACATTTTAAAATACTTAAAAAAAACATTAAGGAAATAATCATCTAGATGGAAAATCTTTAAAAACTAGTCTTAATAAAATTATTTTTCTATGTTGAATCACGTGATACTTTATGCAATTCATCTGTTATTATTAAGATCATCATTCCATTGCGAGTGGAATTCTCAAAGCGGAGAATTCATGCGAAGGGAGAGGTGAGAGTAAATTCTAGACTAGTTTGAGCGTTGTTCCCAGGCCCGCTGATGACAGGTCCTGAAGGATGAGGCTTAGAGAGTAGGTTACGTGCATGCCATATTGATTGAAATAGCAGCAGCAGGTCCTTGAAGGTCCTTGTACCACGAAGGTCCGCAAAAGGATCGCGTACGCCCACCGGCACGCAGGTAAGGTATATGGGCGCACTAAACCCTTTCCTTCTATGCTCTCACCTTGCATGAATCATGCATACAAGTCCACGAGAAATCATCCCGCGAATACGAATTTTATCGAGCGCGTCGTATTTTTTTTTTTTTGCCGCGCAGGTTGAGGAGGAGCGAGAGGAGCCAATCCTTGTTTCGACGCGAGACGAATGGCTATCGTCCGAGATCACGCGCCCCGTCAGAACGTAACGATCCTTCGTTGGGGATCCGCATTCGTCGCGAGCGCGAGATAGAATTTACGGTGCACGTGGAGCGAGACGGCGGGGTCGTTAAAATTGATTACGATATAATAATATGTGCACGCGCGCGAAGATTGAAACGCACGGACAGATGTAACGACGGAATAATGCTACTTTAATAGCCGATGGAGCATAGACGCGGGCTTTCTTCACGTAAATCAAACCGGCGATAAAGTTAATGAGAAATATTTGCTCCGTGCGCTGTATCAATTCTAGCGTTTTATCTCAGATATAAATGTCGTTTTACGTATTTTCTCTTTAAAGGTTATTATCATATTTTCAGAATTTTTCGATGTAATTGATATAAAGTTTTAGTTCTCTTCTTCAAAGTCTTCGTTACCAAAACATTGCTCATAATTTTTCCATTTTAGAATCGACTTTTAATGATTTATTACAAGAATCCTTGAAAGAGAACTTTTATGAAAATGTCACATTTCCAAATAAGATTTTCTTTCACGGAAATCTTTCGTTTGAAAAAAGAAAAATTGTATTACTATTTTTAATCTTTTTGGTTTGCGTGACGTCAAGTATTACTGAGAATCTTAAGAGAGTTGTTCAGAAATTTAAACAAACCCTAACAGCATACGAGATATCGTATGAATATTCTAGACATCGTACAAATATTCATACAACATCATGATATCATATATATATTTGTTCGAAATCATGTGGTGTTGGGAAATTTTCGCAAATAACTTTTACCCTTAGAGATCTTATAATAAAATTCGTAATTCTAATAAATACACAAAAATGTATATACAATGCTTTCGCGTCGGCGAATAAATCGCGAAAGACAAAGTCACTGGCGTTCATCGTCGCGGCCAGCTAATGAGAAGTTAATGGCGCAGTCGGTGTCTGTCTGAAGTGGAAGCGCGTCGAGAGTGTCTTCTCAGACACTCGGACAACGAGCTGCTAAAGAGCTCCTTGCCACGTAATGTAAAAGGGAGCCGCGCAGACTCTGCGGTTCTTTCTTAATTCAAAGATGGATGAATCGTCGGCGTTCGCAAAATTGGCTCGCGCACGGAGAAAGTATTTTCTTATTATTATAACATGAGTTCACGGATCCGTGTGTAAAATAAATTATATATAAAATATTACAAGAACTTTAACGTTTGGAGTGGATAGAAGAGCGAAGTAGGTGCTTTGAGAAAGAGAAGATGCATTTCAAATTATAATGAGCGATTTAAACTCTTGTCGAGACCATTACATCCAAATCCGGAAGCGTTTTCTTTCTTCCGCTTCTAAATCACAAGGTGATACTGGATATACCTGTATCTCGAACTAATCGCGAGCCAATCCAGCGTGTGTCCATTAATCACAAAATAATCATTTTATTAACTCAGGTGAATAAAATTGCCATTTTATGTGCGCCGCTAATGATCTAAGTCGCGCCAGTCGCTACTGAAATATTCCGTGGTGCGATTAAGTTCAGTTGGACGCGAAACGAGCCCGACGTCCGCGAGTCTACCGTCCACGAATGGCGTTTCTCGCGCGGCGCGGGCACGAGCTCGTTAAGGGGGGAAAAACACGGCGGAAGAAACTGGTCTCGGGCATTACTAAACACCTCTCGGCGCAACACGACTTCTTTGGCGCTGACACGCGGTTAGGCGTTTACCGCGCACTCGCGCTCTCCTCGTCATTACGTAAAATTAAATAAACATAAATCGCTGAGCGAGCGAGCGAAGAGCGAAACGCCGCACACGTCGACCGTAATCAAGCCGCCGAAGGGAATTTACATGAGCAAATTAACCCTTTCAATGCCTAATTTTTATCTAGCGAGAGAATTTAAATTTTTATCTTGGATAAATTATTCCTCTGCAAATTTAGACGATTTGAAAATGTTTTGAAATATTTTGATTGCGTAGAAGGAAGTATTAGAATCTTAATTGCAATTAATCTTATAAGTGAAATAATTTCCAGGTTTTTAAATATTATGTAAATTTTGTTTGGTAAGTCTGTACATTGAGAGAAAAAATATCTTAGAACAAAATAAATTTATTTAACACAAAAAAAATTATTTCCTCGATGGGTGCCAATAGCTTATTTACTTACAGTCAAGTTAAAAATTTCTTAATTGCAATATTTAAATAAAATGAAGAAATAATTTTTGTTCAAGTAATTTTTTCTTACAGTTCTAGAAAATATTTACTGTTAAACTATTTTTATATTCAAGATAATCAATTTTTTAATCAAAGAAAACATTTTAATTAAATTTAATAATATTATTATTAGTTTATTTTTATGTAAAATATTGATTTAAATGTAAAAAATGTAGAAATACAAAATTGTATACGTAAAGTAATATGTCTATATACTTAAAAGTATATTTTTATTTAAACCAAATAAACAAATGCTTGCATCAAAATATACGGTTTTAAGAAAATGTATTCTTTTCATTAAAAAAAATTTTCTCTCAATGTACATGTAAAAATACAAAAAACAAAATTATTATCAAACATTATTATGTATAATATTTTAAATACTTATTGCAGAAGTAGAAAATTATATACATAAATATTATCAGATAGAGAATATTAATATTATTTATATAAATCTTATTTTTAAACAAGAGCTATTAGAAACGTGGACATTGAAAAGCTGTGCTCTCGTTAAGTCTAGCTTAAGGGCAAGGCACTATTAAAAGATTTAAATCATAACGCAGAATCTATGATTATGAGTTGGAGGAACAACGCTGGAAACTACATTTCACAGCAACAAATTATATGCATGTTACAAGTGAAAGAAAAAGTATGCGATCGGGAGTACGAAAGCGAAAGGGTTAAATAATCCGGCGCGCGCGTCGGTCGCGAAATTCGCGCGGCGATTTACTCTCGCCAGGTGCTTGGAAATGATTAATGCTACGTGCGCGATAAATGCTCACGCGATTACGCGAGATCGCCGCCGGTAGCAAGCGAACGAGCGAGCGGGCGAGCTTCGACGTGAGTATCGCATGCGTACAATTAGGCTTGACGGACGGAACAATGGCGAACGCCGCTCGCATACGTCCCCGAGATCGGTAATAACGGCAACGATCGAAAAACCCACGCGCAGATTAGAATTTTTTAGACGACGATCGATTTACTTAGTGATTCAGTTCACGTTGATCGCCTGAATCGCTTTTCCGTGTGTCTCGCGATCGAAAGATCGGCCAGCGACCATTAAGATCGTCGCTCGACAGTGAACGACACATGGAATTAATAAACTTCAGCGATTGAGCTTTCGAATATTTTGCATTGGCATTTGTTGCAGTATTAATGATACAAATTGTTTTCAAGCAGTTGTTACAAGCGATCTTAGTGGTCATCTAAAAAACAAAAAAGAAATTCATTTGTTGTAAAACGGTTGCAAAACACTTTTTAAAATGACAGAACGCTTAACTGTTGTAAAAGGAAAGACCACTTGTTACCAAATGTTAATCGATCATTATTGCGTATCAGTCTCATGTTGATCCGAGAAAGGAACGTTAGGAAAGTGATCATTTATCATGAAATGATTTTCATTGAACAACCGTTCAATAGCGCTAATTGTATAGGAATTATAAAACATTCTTAAGAAATAAGATAATGAGTTAATAAGCTTCATATGGATTCACCATGAATTGCTGATCTATTATATTATAATCGCTTTATACATTTAAATTGCATTCACAGAATTATGTACATTTGTACAGGATGTTTCAATAGCAGCAGCCGTTGCAAACTGAACTATTAGATAAGTGTTCAGCAATTTTCTCAGAAAAGTTTAGTACCTCTACCTTTAAATGCAATAGTTTGTTTTTTTAAGTTAAGCCGTTGATATTTACTTTTCTTTGAAAAACGATTCGGAATTCGTTCAAAAAGTACGTGAACTGAAAAGACACCAGGTATATATGGATCACCTCGTACCAGACGATCAATACATTAATTAATAGTAATGACTTTTATCTGAATGCTCGTTCAAGGCGTGTTCGGAGAGCCGCGAAAAGACGACTTCCTACCGCCGGGTCCGTCGATTGCTTATTAACGATATAACCCGATAGCCGTGTATGGCATTACATTTAATTATGCCGCAGTCGCGGTGCAGTTTGATTGACGATGAATGCGGCGGCGTGGCGCGGCGCGCCTCGATTTTATGACGCGATATTTATGTATATCCCCCGGATATATTCCGGATATATAAATATAGCCGCCGCTATCTCTATATACGCGAAAGCCCGTACCGCGCGACGGCATTTCCGTTCCGCATCGAGGCTGTATTGTTCGGAAATCTGACTCGTGGGCGACACTTGCGATGTCGCCGCCGATTTAGTGGCATTCCGGCGCATTCGTTCCAACACAATACGTCGTATCGAACTAATAAGAAACGCGTTCCTCCGAGCATAATAATGGATGCAGTGGAGAAAAATCGATTTCGTTTTAATTTAAGAGTCATTGTGCTTTAAGCCTTCTTCTATTCAACCCTACAGAATTTTCTTTTTACGCACTTTCTGTCTATACAATTTTTTTTATGTGGAAATCTTTATGTATTTTAAGGAATGGATGGAAATTAAAGATAAATATATACAATATAATAAGAAATAATGAAAACAAGAGACAAATCGTATTGTAGAACTAGAATTAAAAGCGTATGTATTAAAATGAAATACGATTTCGATTTCGCCAGTTTGTTGGCGCCAGGAAGTCCAAACTTTGTAGAGGCCAGAGCGACGTGATGATATATATCATAATGGGAGCGGGAAACATGAAAATCGTAAATGCGGAAGTACGAGCGGATCGGCAACAGAGAAGAATAGCGAGAGAAAAAAAGAAGGAGGGACACGCGGAAGTGCGGAGCCTTGAGGAAGCCATTTCGGGACGAGTCCTCGTGTCGCGCCGCGCGCCGTATAAAGCGCGCCGTTCCACCGATCGAATTTGCCTGGCTGATCGTGATTGGTGGTACATGACATTGCCAGAGAGCTGTTCGAGTAATTTGAGAGCCAAGCGATGATTGCCGGCGTAACGAGAACGACCCCGAATAATGAATAAACATATCCGCGACGCGGAAAAAGTTGTTTGCAAACATTGCAAAAGTTCGATGTAACGTCATGCGACGCGGTGGGCGAATGATGACTTTTCGGAATACTTTTTGCGATCCAGCTGATCCGTCACACGAACGCCTACCACGCGGTTTTTGTATTCTGCGCGGTTAAGCTCTGCTCCAAACATCTGACGAATAAGCAATCAACCTCAAAGGCAATTTTTATGCAAATTTGACATTGTCACAATCGGATACACCTAGTCACATGTTTAGTGATTTGTCCACAATGAAGATTTTTGGCGTGATTTATGAGCTAATTTCTTTAGCATCGAAGAAAGAATAAATAATAATAAATCATCTCTTTTTTTATCTGTTAATTTTAATTTACCGTTGTATCGACAAAATTGCAAAACGCATACATTGATCTTTATATATAATTATATACAATCCCGTTATAATTGTTTTTAGAAAAAATTTAAAGAAATGTCTTTGACACTTTTATTTTT
Organism: Solenopsis invicta; assembly: GCF_016802725.1. Taxonomy (NCBI): domain Eukaryota; kingdom Metazoa; phylum Arthropoda; class Insecta; order Hymenoptera; family Formicidae; genus Solenopsis; species Solenopsis invicta. The sequence goes on from NC_052673.1 coordinate 16,173,766, forward strand.
ATAGGAAGAAATATTTCAATATATCTAAATAATAATTCTTTTACAGAAAGTAATGTGAACCGGAGTGTGTCTGAATCATGCATTATTTTGTCGCAAACGCACGATTCGTGAACGTGACTCGCATTTCGGTGGTCGTGAACGTTTTTAGAATCGTTTGATTTACGCGGACAGGAGAGAGCAACTATGCTTTCTTAAGAGCAAGATGTGATTCACATCGAAATAGACGCGCGCCGCCGCTTTTAGAATGAAGATGAGTAAACTCGGGTCACGAAAGAGAATTATATTACAAAAGGGGGATAAGGATAAAGCGGGCGTGTTAACTCTGTCTGGGTGAGTATCGACGTGCCACTTTTTAAAAGGTCCAGCAACCTTGCAGAAACATATAAGGTCCGACACGCGTATCGACGCGTGTAATCCACCAGAAATCGATAATGATGGTTATCTTGATGCCAATAATGAAAATAAAATATTCCTTCGTAATGAAAGAATTTATTTCAAAAGGGAGAAACACTTGCCATGCACTATAGCTTCATTCCTCGAGATAAATTTATTCATTACAAATTACCTGTAATTTAATTTTATACATTCTGCTCTTAGAAAGGTCAAAATGTTTTTCGCGTTATTATTCTCGCTTCTTAGAGATATTATATTTCCTCCCGGACTAAGATAGTGAATAGAACTTGATACGCGAGAGCTAAAGTTACGAAAGCTCCGGTAGCTTTCATGGAATGCGAAGCTGCGCTTTACCTTGCTTGCTTTCGGCTCGCTCTGATTTTAGTTGCCCCGCATACGCCACAGGTCGAAAGTTCGTATGACCGACGTCGATTATTTTTGACCCGGAAACAAATGTAGTTTTTAGCATGCGGAAATAGATAATCGTGTATAAAAAAATATATATCTATAATATAATAGACATTAAACATGTTAAATACTTGAATAAAATAAAATTGGTAAATTAATATAAATCGATTAATTAAATCTTGATCTAATTACTTAAGACGAGACGTAAAGATTACAATTTCCTTCACTAATAACAAAAAAACTCCTGTAAATTTGATTTATCAGACAGTCTGTCATTATTAATGAGAGAGGAAAAGTTGATAGGAATAAAATGGACTATGTCGTACTTGTAGTATAATGAAGAATGCCTAATAATAATCTGCATCGCGATAACTCTCAATCTCACAAGAAAGGGTAAATTGCACGCGGAAGACGATCTTTGAGCGTATACGTATCCATCGTACACCTTGGATCTCCTCAAGTAGGACAGGTGGAAAAAGCAAAGGTCGCCATATAAATAGCCGCTACATCTGTGGGTGCAACACCCAATAGCAGTAGAACCAGGCTTACCGTAATGTGGCGATGTCGCCACACTCACGTGCGTGCGCGTATATACGCATGTAAGGGCGTATCTCGCTTTTTCCCGACGATTTCTGACAAGGTGTGCGTTGCGCCTTGCATTATGGATATGTTTACTGGGTTGGGAGATCGTGACGAGCGGAAAAAGAAAGAGAGAAACACTTGAGCGTGCCGTGCACTTCCGGTTATACGAGCGTCATCGCTTTTACGCGCGACCCGGCGCGGTGCATCACGACGATATAGAATGTCCGATTTTTTAGCAAAATCGCGCAAGAGGAAGGCGACGTTACGAGCGTTTTCGCGCCGCTTCTGGATGTTACGCGGAAAATTAATGGCGCGCGATGCACGACGCGGCGCTTCCTGCTACGCTGCTTGCGAAAGGGAAATTGAGATTGCGCGTGCTAAAATGCCGTGAAGTGAAAGACACCGCGAGAAACGTAAGAAGGCCGTTGAATACGTCTTGGAATATTTCATACGGAGATTTATTTTTATTTCCGTTAATCGTCAAACTCAAGGATCAACAGACCTTCTCTTTGTTGAGATGCGATTTACTTATACTCGGTTAACTATAATTATTGCAATATAACGTTCACAATGTAAACTCTCATTAAATCTCGTTTGTCTTTTTCACTTTTCGACATTAATTTGAAAGTCATCCAAGACTACAAAGAAGCTTAAAATATCATGGAATTATTTCCAAGCTGTCCAAAAGAATAATGCAGTTCGTTCAATGCATTGTGGAGCGGGAAAGGTAAAAAGAAAAAAAAAATAGGCAATTCACAAAGCAGCACAAAGTTGTTGTCCAATCGGCCGGACATTCGCACGAGTCATCGACACTGTCCTTCGCTGTCGAGTGCATGACTAATTTTAAGGTTCGCGGCGACTGTTTTGGGCCGGCGAAGTTTAATGCGGCATATGGAGAACGCCGTGAACCCGTGGATGCGGCCGATCGCGGGGTCCTTAGGACTCCCTTAGATGGCAGAACTTTTTATTCGGAATTATCCGACGGAGGCCGGGAACGGATCAACCGACAAGGATACACTTCCTATTAGCGCCACCGTGACTCGCCGTATATGGATTAAGGCGTACTGGCTCGCGGGTCAACCGGTCGCAACGAGAGACTCGCACTGCTCGCAACAAGGTCACTTCCGAAATACCCGGTCGTTTTGTTTCGAAACGCGAAAATACCGCCGTGATTTGCATCTTCTCTATCGCAGAAAAACTTCAAACGCGCGTACTATCTTTATGGGATAAATCGTGTACTCATTGGTCATCGAATGATTATCGTCTATTTGAATTCATTAGCCTCTAATTAGAAAAAAAAACGTAATATTCCTTAGCTCTTTAAAGGAAATCGTAAGTTTAGATTCTAACGGAAACTTGATTTTTTTTACAATTTATAATGTATAAGAAATAAAGTTGTATGAAATTAATAGTAAAACAGACTTATTATCAGATCTTCATACAATCTTTAATTAAATTATTAAGCATTGCGCAAAACATTGATTAATTTTATTTTTATGTTTTAAAAATGATGATGAAAATCATGTTTTGTAATACCGTTAGCTAGCTATCGGAAATCAAATTCTTTTAAAATTGTCAAAACTGGGAGGTAAATTGAAAAATGTTTATCATTGTTTACTTATTCGCGAGCCGTGCTTTCGTCAATACCCGTCATCATGTAGATCTGATCATCATTGATTATCGGCACTCTGATTTTCATCTCGCCTTCGGGCATCACTCATTCGCGCGTAACGCCGTGATTATCCGCTCTTTGTTATTATCTCTTCGCTAAACTCTGCAATTTGGAGCGGTACGGCGCGGCGTATACCTCCGCCGTAATCGCTTTAAGTCGACTGCAATGGACAAAGTGGTATCCAAGATCAATGTCCATTTCTACCAATATAGATTAACTTTAATCTCGGTATAACTTACTCTTTGTCAAATTCTGAGAACTAAAAAAAATGTAAAGAATAAGTTGAATTTGGAACAAAATTAATTTATCATTGCTTAATTTATTATTTATTCATTGGTGGAAATAAACATATAAGAGAAAAGTATAATTACATCGTTGAAAAATAAAAATAATTTTAATAGAAATTTTAAGACTTTTCTTAGTTAATCCATTCAGTAATTCAGTAAATATTAATTACTGCAAGTAATGTTTCTTAATTAAATTTTATTGTAAAAATCTCCACTAATTGCTACAGAATATATGATATTTACGCTTGCATTTCAGCTTTTGCGGACCATTTTGTGTAATCTCATAGCTGTTTTTCGAATTTTTCTGCAAGAAGCTATTAAAATTTCTTCTTTACGAGAGGAAGACTGAATAAAAACGTCGCGATGTACTTTTATGAGCCCAGATAACGTTACATTTTCCGGAGAGTTACATCAACCCGACGTAATCGCGCCCAAGTATCGCAACGAATCGGTGCACTCGATTATTACGATAAACCGTATTACGATAAACCGCGTCATCCGCCAGGCAGCCGGAAGCGGCACGCAGCGGTTGCCACGTGCGTGTCACCATGCCATTGGCGATCGGGTATCGTCTTCCGCGCGCGTGTACAAGCGGCCAATTAACTCGCCAGAAGATGATCCGCTCTAATCCCGTATCGGCTCTCAGAAAGGCGTGCACCTGCACCAGTTTCCCTTCTTCGATGATCGCGGGAGGTCCAAAGGCACACCCTTCAATTACACTCGTGTGTTTCAATCTTTTTGTTCCGAATTACTGCACGAATCATTTATTCTCAAAATAATATTAATCTAGTTTCAAACTTTATAGATCTCTATCCATGAGAATAAACTGACGTGATTACAACGATTTTGAAAGCTAAACTTGTCACATTTTCATAACGAGGTAGCTCGATCGCTAATTTTCTGTACTATCGAGTCGAATCTTGAAACGTCTGATAATTTTTAACGACGTATTTTACTGTATTTTGTGTAAACATCACAATAAAACATTAATATGGCAATTAAGAGACATTAAAACAAATATCTTTTATTTGAATTATGATAATTTTCACGATTTGCGTCATCAAATTAAAAGTTAAACTCTCGTGTCTCGGAAATGAAAGATACGAAACGTCAGCGGATTTTTATATTAGGCTAGTTTTGATACAATCTGTATCATGTAGATATGTACATCTGTAACACAAGAGAGAGAGAGGATTGAGAGACGGCCATTCTACCTTTTCCGGAGCACGCAACGCGGCTGTACCGGACGGATTAATGGATACGCACGGTCGTCATCATGACGCGGACGGACCAAGGTACACGCGGCTGAGGAGGGAAAATAAAAAGGGGAACGTAAAAGAGAAGGGACGTAGGGGGAAGCGTATATGCGCCTTCATGGGTAGACTTCTCGTCGGAAGGATGCACAGCGATAATTGGCGATGCCTTTAAGCATCGCTATAGCTCCGGGTGTACCTATTATACCTACCGCGGCGCGTGCATTATGACGAATGAACGTGCACACGAGAAGGACGCGTAAGTTCGCCTCTCTGTCTTTCTCTGTACCGCCGCCGCCGCCGCCGCGTCGTCGTTATCCGCTGCTATGAGTCCGCTTTTCTATTGTACACGTAAGACTGTGTCCAAGTGGTTGGACATGTTGGCATACCGTTTAATGCAACTCGCGATGGAAAATAAAGATTCAGCACTTGTCTGATTAACCATTCCCCTTTTCAATAAAATTCTAATTTTCGGCTAATAACTGTCTCTCTGTGATTCTTACTGCTAGAATAGTAAAATTGAAAGTGATATTTTTATTCCCGCTGTTCTAACCGTGTTTCTAAAAAGCGCCAAACTTATAGTAGTACGTTGTATCTTAATCGTATTTATCGTAGAACAATTCATGTTCCTTGTCACAAAAATAAATTACGTTTCATTCCTCAACGATATAGAGGACAGATTGCACAATGATCCTCGACTAACTGTTAACACAATGCGGCTGTGTGTCAGAGGTTAAACACGCCATCGATCGTCATCTCGGCTTCATCGCAACGTCTACCGATTTCTTACTTTGAAGTCAAAGCGATATCACCCTGAAACCATCTCACCTCGGACTACCACAGCGACTCGAGGTAGAATTTCAGGAGGACGAGTCTTCCGGGTGGAACTACTATTACTATACCACTAGTACTACTTTGCAGGCCTAAAGGGTTAAACGTATCGCAAGAAACAGACCTCCGCGCGCGGCGATGCTGGGCAATGCTTCCTCTTCCCATCGCGATCTCCATTTCCCCGGGCAAAAAAGTTGCCGCGCGCAGCGGCGGCGGACTACAGTCACCGTCTCTCTACAAGGTATGCTAAGCTAAGCGCAAGAAGCAGCGGCGGAGGCGGCCGCGGTCGGTCTCTCGGACAACCTCGAAGGTGGAAGGAAGTGGCAAGGCAGCGAGCAGCGGCCAAGCTAGGCGTGAGTCATCGAGGCGAGACAAGATCTCGGGTAAGGAGGCGGCCTTGATGCCGCGAAACCGTTCGCGATATCGGAACGCCAGCTCCGATCGTCGTCACGTCGCGCGCCGGTGGATCATAGACCGCTCCAAGGAGGATTAGGGTAAATTGAAGCTATATAGGGTGGTCAAGGAATATCGGAAATCCTTCAACAACGGGCTGTTAATAACCTGTGCGATACGAGAGGGCAAGTCCTTTTAATCAACGCATTTTTCTATGAAAAAAATGTATGTATATTCGGCTAGAATTTGAAATTTTGCAGTAGACTATCTCAAATACGACTTATTATTGTTGTTTTATTAATATTAATATTTTATATACTTTGTACGCATTTACGTAGAAAGAATTAATAGGGGCAGTTTGTCTGAAATTGCGTAGAAAAAATACTGGGAAAAGGAATGATCAGTTCTAAAAACATTTTATCAAGCGCGAATAATGAAACGCGAAAATTCATTTACCGCAAGAGGAAGATCAGATGCGACGTTTTGCTTCTAACGTTATTAATTTTTTATAATCGCGGCGCCTGTTCCGGAACCTTAATAGGAAACGACAGTGATTTTTTAACTTGGATACATGAAATTGAGGGCGACACTGCCATAAGCGCATTTGCAGAATGTTGACGCGCACGTTGTAATGAAACGTGTCTCCGATCCGTGAGTTCAGTAGCACGGTCGACCGGTACCGATCGATCAAAGTGACGAACCTGTTCTTCAGAAGTGCACAATTTTACGCCGTCGTGGAGTATCAACGAAGACGACGTCTTCATTCCGCGCGTTAAAGAAATACAAGAATGCAAGAGTGCAGCGAAGACGAGTTTTGTGGTTCTCTTGGGAGAGAAGTAAGAATAAAAAAGAAACGCGGAAAAACTGAGAACTGAAACGATTTTATCAGAGTATTTATAAGAAGATAGTATGTCATTAAATAACATTTAATTACATACTATCTTTTCATAATTTTCTAAATGAAGACTCTTTCAATCTTTATACAGTAAAGAGAAACTGAGGAGAGCGACCACGAACATTTAATTGTGACTATACTTATAGTTAATTTTAATATAAATTGTCAAATTAATTCACTTACCGATTGTTGTTGTTGTTGTTGTTGATGTTGTTGCTGCTGCTGCTGTTGCTGCTGCTGCTGCTGCTGCTGCTGCTGCTGCTGCTGCTGCTGCTGCTGCTGCTGCTGCTGCTGCTACTGTTGATATTCTCCTTCCAAATTCTGAAAATATAATAAATATATGTATTAATTAACAGATATTATTTAAAGTGAAAAATGCATGTCTGCATGTCTCTTCCACAAAAATTAAGATTCTTTCTGGGTTCATTTTGAAGATCAATATAAGGGTTATTTATAAAAAAAATTGCTATTTACTTTCAAAATGGTGGATCCAATATGACACACCAAAATGTAAATTTTTTGAAAATTTTGGTATAGCGTAATTTGGTACATTTTAGCAGCGTGCGCCTCAGCTAACGCAGTTTCAACTCAACGATTTTATACTCTTAGTGAGACTTTCTTGCATCGCATTAAATTCTTATATCATTACGAACTCTCGTATCATTTGTTAAATCTGCTTACGCGTACCGATTGTGGCAAAAATAGTATGTTTATTAAATAGTGTGTTTATTAGACGTTTTCGATGATAAAATCTTGCGTTATCGCATCTTTTAGCTTTGATTTCAAGAGTGTAGTGCAAAGTATCGTCATAATCTGCTTTCGCGAGTGTTATATCAAGAAAAAATATTATGCTTTTAATGCTGAAAATCCGAACAAACTAAGAGGAAGAGGAGGTCTGGTAGAGGTATCAGGCGCCGGCGGAGCAACATACGGTAAATATAATTTATTTATATATTATATCTTACGCGCGGAAGTGTTGATCATTTTTTAATTGAATAATCTGCAAAAAATAAAAATTAAAAAAAGAAATTTTTTTCCATTATGAAATCCTATAAAAGCTTGTATTTAATAGATAAGGTATTCTAAAATATTACATGATTATTCCTAATAATTAAACATTCACTTAAGGAGCATATAAAAATTATACAGTAATTTTTTTTAAATATTAAATTTTTTTCTTGCTTTAATTTGGATTTTACATTTGATTGTTACAGAATCATCAAAGCGATGTTGCAGAACATGTATATATTCTTACATCACGGATTGTATCAGATAAATGTAATAAAGGAATTAAAAAAAGTCTGCTAATAAATATTTCCGTCATTTGCAACATATTTTAGTAATTATGTACACGGCAATTAGTTTATTTCTTATCGATTTAGTATTTACAGTTTACAGTAATCTATTCTTTTGCATGATCAGTTTTATAACATTGACGAATTAAATTTATTCAAATAATATGAAAAAATAATCTCTTTATTTATAATTAAAAGAATTAGCATTCGTTTGTTATAATATTCTTATAATCTCTGAAATATAACATAATAAAATAATTATTGACAGAATGATAGATGTAACAAAATAAAGATAAAAAATATAAAACAATAAAATGCGTATGTGTATGTGTCCGTGATTAAATTTATAGTTTATATACATATATATAGTTTTTTCAATTTATCAATATATTTTAAAATTTTTTATACATTTTTTATATTATTAGATAATATATACAATATATATTATTATTTAGTATATCATATTTTTGCGTTTATTAGATTTGTTATTAAGTTAATATTATTTTGCACAAAAGCAACAATATTTATATTTAAATCAAAGCTGAAATCGACGCATAATTCGACGTGTATCATCGGCGACAGAGACGTTCCTCTTATCAAATATCATGTTGCTTTAAAGTATCAGGGCAAATTATTGCGGAAGAGTAAGCATCCAGAGAAAGCGATTTCTTTGGGCTTAATAAATTTTATTAGCTAAACAAATTTATTTGGAATGATTCAAACAAACCAATATTTGAATTAATAAGTACTAATACTAATAAGACTAATAATAGTGTTAATTTTGTTAAATAATAAATATTGTTTAAATGAAACAATATTATTTAATGAAATTAACACTATTATAACAATAATATTTTTATTCAAATAAAGAATGTCTTATGTAAATTGTTAAAATATATTATTTCAATGAAACAACTTTCAATCAAAGTAATGCAAATAGCTGACAACCATCTCATGATAATCTTTCTCCACTATACATATATAAAAATAAATTCATTTAGCTACAGTAAAATTTATAAATCCAAAGAAATTCTTCGTGTGGATACTCGACCTGAAAATAATTTTGTTAGATTATCAAAATAGTTATATAGTACACTCAAACCGGTTGCTAGAATCTAAACTTTTACAGTACTGCTTCATCATGTTTAAACGTCCTTCATAATTATTTTAATAGTCTAATAAAATTATAAGTATAGAGTTTAAGTTAATTGTAGGGGTTAAAAAATTTCTTAATCACTTGGTGCAATAAATTTATAAAGAAGTGTTGAGCAGAACCATAATCTCGTTTCTATTTTTGATTCCGCAACATTTAATCTAACACGTATTGCGAACTTGATCCTATCTTTGGGGCAATCTGGCCTAAGCAGGATGTCCTTGCGAAAGGTAAATCACGCATAGAAATATATTTGCAGCCTTCCGTAGTGGTGTGCGGTGGAAAACACCTGCATTTTAGTAGCCTAGAGCGGCAGACAATCGTTCGTTGCTGGCCTTCCGTGGCGGCACGTTGCGAAATCGTCATTGCTAACAGTACGATTGCGACGATAACGACGAGGCGGTTGCTATTAGAATCTTTCCGTATTGCTACACTTGCGATGTATGCATGAATAATTTAACGTGAATCCATTTGAAATAATTCAAGGAGAAGATCGCGCGAAGAATCTTCAGATGCAAAAAGATTTCATTATTTTCTTAATAATTTAGAAAATGGTTTCGCTGTCGAAACGGTGAATGTATGAAATAAATAGACATTAAAGAAAAAAATCTTTCAATAAAGCATAATTATATATAAAGTTGTTAGTTGAATTAAATTAGAATATTTCTCGCACGAATAAAAGTAATCAAGAGTGTACGTCGCGTCTTATATGTGTAAGGCAATGTCTGCAGAGTAATTTTTGATGTTTCTCTTGGTTAACGCCACCCGTGGTGTAAGAAGATTGAAAAAAAAAAACGAAACAGAATGGAGAGAGAAAGAGAGAGAAGGATGTAAAGGGAAAAAGCGGGCATTACCAAAGAAAGACCCGTTGTCGCCGGTAAAATCAACCGAATGGAAAAATCGGACGTCGGATTGGCTCATTACCGATTCGGCATGTGAATTGCTCAATTTGCAGCTTCAAAGGCATGAACGAGCTCATCTGGGTGCAAGCACCCAGGCCGAGACAGGGAATAAGAAATCGCCGCATTGATTAGGTATATTAAGGTAATGGCGAAATTAAGATATTTATTCACAGTATTATTTACAGTTCATCATATATAATTTCCTATTGAAAACTTCTAATGCGGACAATGAAGGCGAACTTTAATCTCTAATCTGTCTAACAGACGATGAAGCACTGAGTTTTATATTAAATAATGTATTGCGTAAAGTACATGTTTATTCTTTCAAATTTTTGTGTAATATTTTAATTAATTTATCCGTGCTTCATTAAATATTAAACTCCTTGAACAATATAAGCTTGTAAAATCAATAAAATATGCAATTCAGTAAAGTAATTATTTAATGTATTCTGTCGGCAGCTCGCTCGTTAATTAATTTATTCGACAGATCAATAATCTTCAGATTAATATCGAAATATATTTTCTAATAATGACAAAACATTGCATTTTTTGCATACTTTTGCGTGTAAATATGCATATGAATATAAGTAAATTTCTATAAAATGTTAAAATCTATTTTATTAGATTGTAAATAGAAAATTATTTTTGAATAAGTCTGAAAAATGTATAATTATTTCTAAAAATATATATGTATTGTATATTTGTAGATTGTCATAATATTGGTGAACACATAATTAGAAATAAGTGCAAGGCTAACAAATTACGTTAATGTTGCAATTCATTTAAAGAAAACAATCGCAGAAGCAAAAATATACTTGGCTACTGTTAGATAGGTTATTCATTATAAACTTCTATTATATTTACACAATTTGCCACTCGTTATCAATGCATTTACTTTTCATGGCAGTTATGATAAATATATTTTTTATCCTTTTTTACTTTTATTTATTTTTTGTTATTATTTTATGCTAATTTATTATTAGATTTTTTCTAAAGTGCTGATATTTTGCCGATATAAATGCAAGTATTTTTGTATTATATTATAACTACTAACATCTTTTAAACAATATTTGTGAAAAAAATAGATTTTTTTTTATCTTTTTGTTGTTAATAATTTATGTTTGTTTCATACATGTGGAATTATAATTAAAAACGTTTGAACGACTTTCAAACAAGTTTTAAAGAACAAATGATAAACGGACAAGTAATGCCATCTATTGAGAGTTGCTTTCACTAATGGAATACTCGTCGGTAAAGCATTAACTCGCAACTACTTACAATATGTTTTTATCATATGAGAGAACAAGTGAAAAAAAGAATATTTTTGAAGACACTAGTAATTACAGTTAATATAATTTTCAAAAATATAAGAATTTAAATCTTTAAGAATAATATAAAAGACTCACCAGTACGATGCACACCGATGGTTTTGCATTGAACTGTAAAATATAAAAAAACTAAATTAAATATTTAAATAAAATGTGAAATATTCAAATAAAATGCGAAAATAAAAATTAAAGCGCAAGTCAAATGTAAGGGAACAGTAAGTGACAAAAGCGTAAACTTTTAGAAAGCGTAAATTGAACCGGCAAAATATGAAAGAGACATTTAGCTCTTGAAACGTTTCTCATATTCGACTTATGATCCGATTCTTCTTTTCGCCAAGGCGACATCGTAAACCGAATAGTTTATCAAATGTTCTACGTACGCGACAGTCGCGCGGAAAAAGCCAGTAATGTTGCAAGTGACAAATAATAAATAATATATGTTACACACTCGTGGCTGCTCTCCACTGTCGCTCGATGCTTCTCCGAGCCTTCCTCCTCCTCTCTTGCCCCTCCATGGCACTCGTGTATGTATGTATAGTACACTCGCGAAAACACGGTTAACCTTAACCGACCGCGCATCCCCAAAATACGATGCTCTAGCATTTCGTATGGCACTTACGACGTTAATCAAACGCGACGCGCACTTTACTACATCGAGCAGAATGATCAACGTGAAAGATTACGCGATACGCGATTTCATCAGAACGAATTCACTCGACATTCGCGAATTCGGAAGGAGCGAACGAACGTCGCACCGCCGTGGTGAAGAGAATTCCAAGGTTCCGCGGCAAACTTCACGCGCTCCACGAGCAACACGGCGCGGCGTTGTTGTAACCTGAATGTTCCTAGCTGCGTGTTGCATACTTACCGCACTTCGAATTCTCGCGTTTCATTGCGATTACTTGTCCGCATTGTAACGCAAATGTAATTAGGACGAGAGATACCCGGGAAAGGCATTTTCGAAGATTAATCGTCTGTTGCCCGCGCGATGAATTTCGACGGAATGAATCTCGCGGAATCGTGCCTTTTAACAAACAATCTGTGTGAATTCTGTTTAATATAGTGCTACGCGATAATCGCATTCGAAGACGCGATTAGATACGGAGTTAACAATGACTGAATTCACTAATTAAATATTTCGCGGCGCGACTCAACTCGGAGACGATTCACTCCCGCGCGATGTTACGTTAGTAAATGATGACGAGACGGAGAAGGAAGTGACGTCGACAACTTCAGATAGTGCAACGCAAATCGAATTCATAATTAATAAAAAAACACGATTGATCATGCAATCGATAACATACACTCATAATTGATTTTTACATTATACATTTCCAACGTAGATTAAATGATACTTCAAGTATATAAATTAATAAATTATCGACTTCTATATTTGCATTATCAGAGATTCAACGACTCGCGTATTATACCGACCGAAATGAGTAAAATTCAAATTAATTTAAAATTTAATATACACAGAAAGAACGGTTTACTGAAATATATAAAAGGCAGGCTAGATAAAAACTTGCAAATAATTGTGTTATGAATCATTAAAACAATTATGTAGGGCGCTGAAATATGTATTGTAAAAAGTTTCGATTTTTTAACAATCAGCTTGAGCGTCCAATATAATTATTTGGATGGTCCAAAATAATTGTTTTCTGCATTTTAAACTTTTTAAATAATACGGCAAAACTTTTTTTTTGCTTATTATGCTTGACTGCCATTGAAAAGAAAAATATGAAGATCTAGTATCTTTTAAAAAAATTTTTGTATGACGATAACAAAACATAAATTTGCTTGTATGCGTGTGTTTTAATATATATTTTATTAATAGTTTGATTCTTTAAATGTTTTAATTTGTATATGATATGGCATATACGTGTAAAATTATAAGTGAAATTCTATTTTAATTATAAGTAAAATTGTATTTCAAATAATACAAATTAGACTATATAAAAAAATAAGTTTAAGATAACCAAATAATTAATTATATTGAACATTCAAGCTGATTGCTAGAATGTCAAACTAATAATAAGTTTAATTCTGTTTGAAGCGTGAAGATAATAATGTTAAAAGCACAAATTAAAATAATATAAGATGTTTGTAAAAAATATTCTGCATATCATATCTTTTTAATAAATACAAATTTTACCTTAGTCATCGGCTGTTATGATTAATTTTCCAATTGTGAAAGACGAAGTACATTGTATTCATGCACATTATTTACTTTTTCTTTATCTGTAGTTGTACTGTACATCTTGTTGAGTTTGATTGATTATGATATTATTTCGTAACAAATTTTTTGTTGGTTACCTCTAAATGCATTTAGTTTACGATGTGACTGATTAATATGCGCGATTGATTATTGGCAGGCAAACTTTGTCGAAACAATTATTCATGTTTCCGTATAAAAAAAAAATTGAATCAAAATGTCCAGAAAATAATTTTTTTGTGAAATTATTTTCAAAATTTCAATATACGAGTAATTGATAGAATTTTTAGCTCTTTCCCCAAAGTTATAAAGTTACTTTAAAAACAATTCTAATGATTAACTATTGATTCGATGAAAAGATAAATTAAGATAGTTTTGAGATAGTTTTTGTACATATACATATAACGAAAAAATATGTGAACTGGGAATATATTTTATAAAACAAAGTTTGCAATGATTATAACATATATTTTTTACATTTTTCTGTAATTTCTTTACAGTATACATATACTATTAATATTAACACTAATCGTTTATTCAAATTTACGAAACATCGCATACATGCAATTTTGCATCTATCTTGCAAAATTACTTAAAAAGAAATAATAATATAAAATAACAGTAAAATAATGTTTTTATCTATTTAAAAATCTTGTTCATTGGCACGCGAGTAAAAATTTTATTGGTGATTTCACGCAAGACCACTTCAATAGGATTTATGAAATATCCTTTAACTTCATCGGCAAGTAATTCAGAATTTTCATTGAAAAATTTCTGCATTTGTTCACCTGTAATTAGCAAAATGTTAAAAAGTTAACACAAAAACAGCGTAAAATAAATACACTTATAATTTATCATTTTTTAAAATAAATTTAAGGCACTAAGAATTAATTAAAATTTAAGAAATTAAAGAAATAATATTTTCTCAAATCTAAAGTAAAAACTTATCATTTTATAAAATTAATTTTAAAATTTTTAAAGTAATCTTAAAAAAATTGATAGAATTATAAGTTTTTGTATTTTGTAAAAATACTATTGATTAAGTAAGAATTAATTAAATGATAATACTTAAAAATTTATCTCCACTGAAAAGATTATCGAATCGCAGATATGTGTGTTTTTGAAAAAGTTTTATAATATATTTCTTCGCTCTTAGATAAACTTCACCATCTTTTTCAAACTTTTCAAAACGTATTTGGTGTGTCGTCGTTACATTAGCTAACAAAAAAGTAATAAAGATAAATCAATGTTAGCATAAAATTATTAAATAATAAAAAATTTCCTGTTAAAGTAGTTTTTAGGTGATCTATAATCAGCATCAGAATTCAAGATAAGATTCTATTTATAATATTATACATATTATATATTTAACAAAAAATTTAAGGAGAATCAAATACGAATATAATTTATACTACAATGTACACATTTAAAATTACATAAAAATATCTGTATATCAAATATTAGTATATCAAATTGTAAATATCAAATTGTAAATATGTATATTTCTATTTGGAAATCTACCACAAATTATAGATCATCTCAAATAAGTTGACAATTACGAGAATATATTATAATATTTACACATTGATACGTTGCATTTGCCTTCTCCTTGAATTGGTAATATCAGTATTCTGCCAGACAATTTGTAATCGGCAATAAAATCTATTCGATTATTAAAACCTTCTACGTACAATATTAATTTATCCCAATCTATTCTAAAGAATAAAGATTTGTTGATTAATCACTTACTGTACTATTTACATAATCTGATATTTTGATATATAATCACCAGTCATGCGTTTTTAAATATGAAGCTAAGCTAAAGACATTTTTTTAACCATTTGTAATTAAACCTGTATAATTGTGTTTGAAAATTTTTAAATAAATTAATTCAAATTTATTATTTTTTATTTGCAATCGTGTGTGTATACTTTTTAATAATAGATTGTAAATCAAATTTTTTTATTTAAAACTCGCGCTCACTAAAAGAATATTTTTTCTTTCATATATTATAATATTTAATTAAATGTAATTTCTGTTATGTACATTAATTGATTTTGCACTAAGAAATAGTTTACTTGGATACTTGCAAAAAAATTACATACCGATATTTAATAATTTCCCCTTTCGGCAATCCAAGTATTTTGATATTCCAATATTCTTGTTTGGGAAATGAGTTAAGGGATCCAATTTTTATGCTATTGATTTCTAGCGGATCAAGAGGCAAAATTTCGAAGTCCTTGTTACCTAAACATAAACGCAGGACGCAATATAAAAATTTAATGTGCCTCAAATTTTAATATATTTTGATTCCTCTATTATGCAATGTACGTAATTTACACAACTTATATTTGCAAAATTAAAAAAAGCAAATTAAAAAAAATTATTAATTATCTAATGACAGCTTTATTGCATTGTATATCATATTCTGTATTACTTTTAGCATAAAGTTATTAGAAAATAACAATAAGATTGTTATCGTTTTAGCGGAGTAAAATTAATCATCCATATTTTATAAATCTGTAATATTTTCAAAAACGTTTCTTTGCATTATGTATAACGTTTAATGTGATTGTAATTATGCATATTATTATACAAAATTAATTAAAAGTGTGTGGGTTTCATATTAATAATAACAACGTTGTCTTATTGATACTTTGAAAAAATCGATTAATGTGCAAATGTTGTGTGAGTTGAAGTTTTGCTTGCGTAACAGATCTGTATATTGAATTTGCTTTGGAGTTTCTATTTTTAATAATGAGCATATCAACATATTACAATTTCTTTTATATAATAATGGGTATGCAACGCACAAATTATTGTTGGTACGTCTGTAAATCTTCCTAATATTTGAACTGCTAAAATACAATTGATCTGTTGTTAGAACGATATTCATAATTGAGTTTTATATCTAAAACAGTCTTAAGTACTGTCTTAAGATGTCATTCAATCATAGAGCCATATTAGCATGTTAAGACATTACTTAAAACAATTTTAAAATAAAACTTGTATTCTTGAAATCTCCGCGTGATGATTATTTAAGATACAGAATAAGTGTTAAAAGTATTGTAAAAAAATTGATACTGTGAGTATTAATATAACATAGCTTTTCTCAGAACAAAGTAAATGTTTGTGGATTTAATTTATTCTAATAAATTATTTAATGTTTTACAGTTTTTTCATTATGCATGCGTATAGACAATCGGAAAATTACAAGAAAACATTGTGAAGATCAAGATACAAAAACTTTAGCACTTTTTTGCTCTCTTAAACTATGTATAATCCTCTAATGGCTCCTCAAGATTTTATAATTTATAATATGTCACTTTTGTAAAAAATAATGCATTCTTACCATTGGAGAGTAACATAATTGCTTCTTTGGAAGCCTTCGCAAGGCATTCAAATACTTTCGGATCTGACCTCTCACAAGTCGTGAAACCGCTAGCTATAAAATAAAAAAAGAAAACTGTCGTACGTAAGTAATTACATAACTGATTGCATTATTGCAGATTTAATAAATCTGCGAGCGAGCTCGATTTTTAAATTGCTCGGTTGCTGGTTTTCTTTTTAAACTAACATACATATCAGTTTCAATTAAAAGTGCAATTTAAATCAATTTAATAAAAAAAAATTGATTGCAACCGATGGATCTAATTATTGATTTCAACATTATTGTGACATTATTAATAATTCAGCACATGACAAATATTTTGATAAAAATGAATTAAATGTCGTATTATAATTGATTGAAAAAACTGAACAAACTCAGGATTAAGTTTTTAAGTATATTATTAAATATAATTTCCTTAATGACATTTTATATATTTTATAAAATATAAAACTTTACATGTATTTATGTACAAGTATTATTATTATACTTATATTAATATTAAAATATTATTATTACTATTATGCTACATATATCATTAAAATTATTAAAATTATTTTAGATAAAAAAACAAATATTTAATTAAATAATAATAAATATCAAATTTTTACTATTTATCATTAAATTTGATATTACTTATATTATTGTGATTTGTTGTTAATTATATTTATCTAAATAATACTATTATTTTTTTAGATATTATTTATCTAAATAAATTATAAGATATTAAATCAGATTTTATTTTAAATTAAAAAATATGAAATTATATTGGTAAAGTAGTTCATAGTTTAATTGTACTAGAATTAATTTTAACCTTTGCTCAAATCCTCTTAACTAGCTAACAATTAATTGTTAACTGACTTGATAAATGATTTAATAGACAGTTATTGGTTGAGAAAAAACCTGAGCAAAGGCTAAGAAAAATCTAAATAGTTCTGGCTAATTCTAATTAAAAAGTGTTATTAGATTATCAATTCAATAAAACTAAAATGAATATAAACAATTATAATAGCCAATTATGTAATTAAATCAGGACACTCAACATTTAAACAATAAAAAATTCAAAAAAGCTTCTTTGAATTTTTTATTGTTTAAAATGAATAAAATAAATTTCTTGGTGATCCATATTTTATGAATATTAAAAAATTTTAAATATTAAAAAAACTTAAAACTTTATTATAATTTAAAAAATATAAAAATTTAATATTTACATTAACCCTTAGCGCTTCGCACGTTTACGAAACAAATGACGGATGGCTCCGTAGCGGAGCCAACGGAGCGCTAAGGGTTAACTTAAACACATGTTTAATAACTTGATAGATTTTTTTATAATGCTTGACAATTCTTGACAAAATTGATTTGATCGAATGGAAAACACATCCAATTATGTTACTTACGGAGGTCTAACGCCGTTGTGCTCACAACAATTGCGAGCAAGAGAATCGTCTTCATTATTCTTGAATTTTCCATTCGATTCGAAGAAAGAAGCTTTTATGGGCAAAAATGTTCAGCAATCGTTTAATATGAACTGAAAGACGCGGACAATCCAGACAAGCTATTTAAGTACAAATTGTCCCACCATATTTCTAAATCGACGTTGTTTGTGTATACTGCAGTACATACATACATACATACATTTATACATACATACATACATACATATATACACACACACACACGTATACATATACACATACACATGCAATCAGGCATAGAAAATGAGCACTTGTTATTATCCAGCAACATGTTCAAGATAGGTCCACTATCAATCACTGTGACTTATCCGCTCAGAAGATTATTCATACTAATGATTAATATAGGATATATAATTAATTATATTTACGATACAAAAGTCGGCAAATAATATTTGAGTAGTTTTAAGTATAATTACATACAATATATAAAGTTTACAATGGGCGTATGTATTTACAAAATATAATAGAACTTTTAATCCAACTATTATATGTAAAAAAATTATGAAAAAATTTATAACAAAGAATAAGGTTATTTTTGCTTAAGATCGCTCAATTATAACATTGTTTTACAACATTTTCTGAATCGTTTAACATAAAAATTTTTATAAAAATGTTTAATGTTTTCTGTCCATTACAATAACAGTTAACTCTATTTTTAGCAGTAATTCAATTCAAATTATCGAATGTATGGTTAAAAACTCAAAAGAAGTTTACTTGAAATAATATAACTTTAGTATTAAAATTTACCAAATTCATACACCATGTGTAAGTGGGTGTGTGTGTGTGTGTTTTAGATATACATGCAATTTAATAATCTCATAAAATGAATGAGAATGTCAAAATAAAAAAGTCCAAAATAAATGTGATATGATAATGTCATCGCTTTATTACAAATAAAGTACGATATAAAATGTATTTTTATATAAGGTATATTTACATACGACATAAAAGGATAGATATACAAAAGTTGTTGAGACATATGTTGAAATTTTCATGACCAAATTTTCATTACCAAATCTTTGAAATAAGAAGCTGCACGTGGATCTTAGAGTCAATAATAAAAATTCAAGTTTGAGAACATCATCATATATCATTTCCACTTTGTCAACGAGCTCTATTTTGGTACTTAAGTGCTAGGCTATTTAGCGGCGGTTTAGTTTTTAGAACTCCGAGATCAACTGCATGTCCAGTAAGAGGACAGCTTTGACATCGTTTACGCCTGTAATTGATATTACAAGCATTCTTCTTTTGCCGCACCACGTATCTAGGAAAGTAATGGACAGGCTTCCTCTGTGTCGTCGCGCACGGTGGCATTGTCACCACCAAGTCTTGTGTGTGAATCTTGCCTACTGGCTCTGGAAACAACCGTTCATTCAGAAAATACTGTTGCAATGATCCCGACGATCTAGACGATGTCAAAGTGTGGCTCGAGCCGTGCGTCTCAAAATAATTTTGCTCTCGAAACTTTTTCAGGTCCTCCATTTCCTGGTCCATGGAATTCTCTGTGGAACTATTGTCATGCCCCAGACATAGCTCTCTTTTGCAATATTCTGAGAAATCACGTCTTTCTGCACGTTTATCACCGCCAAACTTCGTAGTTTTCCTCCCCAATTCGCTTCTACAGCAACAAAAACAATCTTGCTTCCGCAACTGCGCTGTTCTTTTCCCTTTCATCGATGTGGATCTTTCGCTCGACTCTGGTATTTGTTTCCTGGATTTGATAGTCTTTCGTAATGTTGACTTTGACAACTTTTGCGGAGAGACTCGAGTTCTTTTGTTTGAAGCGCAAGCAATATCGTCAGATTTGTGTTGTTCATTTGCTAGTAAATTGGTGGCTACTATTGGAGACTTTTGCCTCTCGTCAACGCACTTGTGTTCATTCTGCAATGTTGTACTTTCATCAGTATCCTGCAACCTCGCACTTGCCATAAAGCGGTGATAATTGGAAGATCGCGGACACGTCTGCAAACAGTCTCCTTGGTCTGTGGCTCGTAATTCGCAGATCTTGTTCTGTACATTGCGAAGGAATTGAGATCTGGGTGTGTAGTTGATTTTCTGAATTCTTCTGAGTGTCTCACAGCTGATTAGCGAAGTTAGTGCCGCTTTGTCGCCAGTTTTTTCGACGAGTTCAAGCTCGGTTTGACAATGACGATAGGACGACACGGGTTTGTGCTGAGGTCTTGACAATCTTGTATGCGTCTTGTCAATCTCAGATTGACAATAACAATCCTTCACTGGTTTTCTAGGTGTGACTTTTAATTGTTCTTGGGATCTCTTAGATGCTAGTGTAAGTTTTCCAGAAGGCAACATATCTTGGACTGATTGTGAGTCTTGCTGCTAACATGAGATATAAAAACAGCATGCAAATTGTTGTACAATTTTCATAAATTGGTGTTCCTTTCTGGTAACTGTTGTCTTGATTCTTGTAAATATGGCAATTTATAAAGATCTGCAGAGATAATAAAAATTAAGTTACTAGAAAAACAATGAGATTTTACTATATATAAAATATACTTACAGTGTTTGTGAACCCAACTTTTTTACCTCAGCATTCATTCATCTAGAACTTTTATCATGCTAATGATTTTTCTTGCACAACTTTTTGTCATTCAGTATTTCTGTCATATATTTTTTTACTTAAAACATATTGTTATTATCGTGTAATATTGCGAAATTGGATTGTTTTAAATACACAAAATACTATTATCATAATAATAGTCACAATTAAATTAAATACAAACCAATACAAACACAAAGAGTGTTATAATAATAGTCAATGCTACATTAATAATTAATGTTACGGAAAAATTAATTTAAACGTATAACAATTGCAGCATTATGACTATTGCAGCAGTAAAAATTTCGTAATATATTTTTTTCGCGGTTATACAATATTGAGATATATATATATGTTTGTGTATGTGATGAAATTTCTTAACCTACCTTTTTCGCTTTATTTAACATTTATTCACGATTTTAGCTGCAATTTTTACGAGAAATTCAAACAACGGTAAAAGCTCGTTGAAATCATCATAATGTTTCGATCAACTTTCGTTTTCAACAACGCACTTTATACGTGCCTCGAAATGTTCGAACACATGCTCCAATCGCCATCAACGTGAAGTTCAACGAATATTAACTGTAAACAAAAAGAGACGCTCCAGGCTAGCCAAATTCCAAAAGTCACATTCTATTCGCGCTCGAGCATTCAACTTGGGAATCGATTGTCGTTTATTAAAGAAAATTTGTTGTGTTTTGTTGGGTAATAGGGTGTCGTTAAAATTTATTCGATCGACGACAATTTACCTTACGCTGCCCGCTGCAAATGGAAAAATTTCCACTCGCACGTCCATCTGCCGACAACTTCACGGCATTTCGCAGCAAAGCGCGCGCGCGCGTCGCCATGTTGATCATGTCAAACATCATATGGGACGACGCCGTCCGTGGACGTGTTGCGCGATCCTTGTAGACGTAGCTAAATTAAACTAGGTAAGGCTCCGGATTGATGAATCACGCGACGACACGCCGTAGGTGATATCTCAGCTAGTCGCGTGGCTTACGGCCATCGGGATTGTGGCCGACCCGATGCGATCTCGCACCACGCGGACAGGTTATCCATTTGTAGGTTAGGAACGCCAAATCGCGGGCACATTCCACGCACGTTAGGCGCGTAGCGTCATGGAATCACCCGGGAGCGGGTCGTCTCGCGATCGCCCGGTAGAATGTCCCCGCGCGTTACCGGAGTTCTCCAAGTTGCGTACGATGCCGGCCGCCGCCGCCATCGCCGCGGCCGACGGACGTAGTGTGCAGTCGCAGGGGATGCAAACCATTACCACTCAAGCAGTTACGTTTCCTCAAGACACTTCGGTGAGCTATCTCTCGTCTCTTCGCTTCGCGGTCTCTCTCTCTTTTTTCTTATCAGTTTTATTTAACTTGTTTTGTGATTTGGGCATGTTTAACACTTTTCTTGTTTACCTTCTTTCTTAGAGCACACTCAGCAAGTTGTTTACGCCGTCTTGGCAGGATACGTTACTTCAACTATGCGACAAGCAAGTTTTTAATCAGATAATTAATGTCCCAAATTACAGTCAAAATAATGGGATGCTTGGTGCACAATCTGGCAGTTTTAGTTTTATGAATAATCTATCTTACCTACCTTCCACGTCGCAAGCAGATATTATAAAGCAAGAGCCAGATATTCAGCTTAAAGAGAAGAATTCAGACAAAGTAAAGTATTAAAATTTTATTATTTTTACATTAGGTATAGATATATTTATTCTATTTTTAATTATTTTAATATTAGGTATATATATGTGTATATATATATATATATATTTATTTATTTATTTTTATTGTAGGAAACTGAAATACTGGTGAAACATCAAACAGCAGCAGTTATGGCTGAATATTTCCAGAAAATACCTGAAGCTTCTCTGCGGGAAGCACTCGGACTATGTACAGAAGTAAAAAAGGAGAAACTGCGCGAGGAAAAAATAGAACACACACAGAATAATATTCTAAATATACCAAATATCAGAAATATTTATCTGCAAAATGGTAATAATTTTGCAAGCTCGGATCAAATGACTGTTAATCCAAACGATTTGAATCTGCAAAATGAACAAGAAATTGAAAACAGTTTGCGAAATGTTTTAAAAGTCGAGCAGCAGGTACAAACAGATTTGCCGAAAATTGAGAAAAAGTCGAAATTTCGAGCGAAAATTGGCGAGATCAAAATCAGTATTGATTATAATGGAACTACAGTTTATTGTTGCCCAGAATGCAACTTGGGACTTCCAGACAAGATTGATATGGAACAACATATACAGAGTCACTTACAAGTATGTATATTGCCTTTAGTTTTTGATCAAATTATTAAGAAATAAGAAAATTATATTTAATAAAACTAAAGAGCATTATAAGACTTAATCGAGTAAATTAAAAGATATTAGCGTAATAGTAAAATATTATATGTTAAATAACAAATTTTTATTTATTTCAGGAACGAAAATACCAATGTAAGGAGTGTGGTGCCATGTTGAAAAGAAAGGAGCATCTTGATCAGCATATGCGAGGTCATTCGAACGAGCGACCTTATAAATGCGAAGTATGCAAGAAGGGATTCAAAAGAAACGAGCATTTAACAAGACATACCGTTATTCATTCCGGCAACAAGGATTTTGCGTGCAAGATGTGCCAGAAAGCATTTTCGCGCAAGGATCACTTGAACAAGCACCTTCAAACGCACTTTGGCACTCGTAAGAATAAAATGAAGGAGGATTCTTATTTTGTTGAGCAAAAAGATACAAGACTATTTGATAACAGTATTGATATTGCCGCGGCGCCTAAGCAGGAGGTAAGCTATGTTCTAAAGGACGGTAGTTTAGTGAAACAGGAAGCTGCCATTCTACAGCATCTTCAGAATATTCAAAGAAATCCGACTCTGTTGCATACATTCGCTTCTCTTAAAGAACATATGAAAGATATAACAATGCCTGAACAGGCACAGAGCAGTAATATGAGTGAAAATGCAAGGTATTTAATGCCATCTTAGTTGTAGATCAAATCCGCATGTTCCAAAGCAATATGTGGCGGACAATGGAGCCGTCGTAGGTAATTTAAATTTTCTAATTCATATTTTGCCATTGGAATAATTATAACTTTGAGATTTATAGTTTAATTTCAATACATCAAAACGTTTTAATGTCGGATTAAAGGCACATATCATTTGACAATGTGTATCGCGATAACGATATCGTACAATCTTCTCTATTCTAAAGTTAGGGGACCGAGTCTTTTTTCTCTGTTTTATAATTTTTCTTCAATTTTCATTTTTATACTAATGATATATATGCAGAATGAAGATATTCTTGCACATTCTGTTTTTTCTTGATTTATGATTTATAGTGCACATTAGCTGACTGTGTGATAAATATGAGATATAAGAAAATAATATAAGAGAAGAAACTCTGTTTAGAGGAACTAATTTAGAGGAAAATTTAGAATAGAGGAGTTCTGAATATCACACATGTCAATCTTGCACCTTTAATGCGATAAAACGTTCAAATAGGTATGTGCTAAGCTATGAGATAAGCTGTGATTACCCGAATTTATCACTCTTGTCTTTGTATAGTATCATTTTTTTTTCCTAGCTTCCTCCATTTTATTATTTTTTTTCCAAAATCGAGTTTTATACTTTTATTTCATCTGACAAAATTTTCTCTTAAATTATGATTTTTTGTGAACTCATTAGTAAACACATGTACGCAAATGTGGGTGCGCGCATATTGCAATTCTTAAATAAATCTAAATTTTGAAAGAACAGATAATCGCTAATTTGTACATTAATGTGTTAATGCATTATTCTCTAATTGCCTTAATTCTTGGAATCCTAGACATGGGATATATTTTAAATTTATTCCAAGATTTTTCTTACGTCCTGCATAAAATAAGCATTTTAAAACGTGAATAGAAAATTGATAAAAGGAATTAATAAGGGAAGGCCAATTTATGTAATTGCATGCTTTTCTGCCTTATTTAAGTTAGTCATAGAAAACTATTATAGATATTGTCCACAATTTCTAGTCCATTGTCATTATTTTTAATTTTATGATTACTTGCACTAAGCAAAGACTCATTTTGGACATTTGGACTTTTTCCGATAACTAAAATATATTTACATTAATTCTCTAAAGGTGGATTTTTTTATTTATGAAAATAGAATCGGATTTTGACTTTATATGCTCTGTTTTGATTGTTTTTGATCCAATTATTGTACAAAATCAGGTAAAGGAAGTAAATCATAACATCAAACTGTTCCTTGTTGCTATAAAATTCTTTGTCTGTATAAAGCTATGAAATAGACAAAGCCATGAGTCGTATCCGATTCCAACTTTACCTTTAGAGGATTAAACCTACATAAATAATTAAGTATAAGAATAATTATGAGAGATATTACTAAAATACTGGATCGTCACAGAAGCAAATTCACTGATAGTATAAAAGATGTCTTTGGAAAAAAAAGAATGCTATTGAATAATTATTCCGTGGTCCACATATACGAAAGTTTCTCTTTATCATACGTAATACTTTTGTCGCATGTATTTTTTATTTTATTAACTCGAACTCGGAAAACAAATTGACAAATGTATAAAGAAATAATAACGACATAATGCGAGTTTAGTTTAAATTCCGATACTCAAATTGATATATTAAATTGAAATTTAAAATTTGGTACAGCCATTTTTTAAAGCATTGTCAATAATAAATGGAAATATTAAGTAATATACTGCCAGAAAAATTTTGTTAAAAAATTATACATACATATAGGCCGGTATTCATATCAAATTGTTTTTATATTTAAGATTGTCTTAAGATATTATGAATCAATCATAGAGTGTGTTAGCATATCTTAAGACTTTACTTAAAATGATCTTGTATTTATATCGGACTATGAATACTGCAGATTAAATACATTATTGTTAAATAGAGTAATTACAATTCTACCTGGCAAAATGCTCATTATGATAAATTTATTTTGAAGTTTATCTTTATCCTTTTTATTCTGCTATCTCATATTTTTGAAGATTGATTTTTTTATGGTCTTAAAAGGGTCGCGTTGGTTACCTAAAAATATAATAAATGTCTTTTTGATAAAATTTGATATTAAATTCCTATAATTAATTTCTTCCGTAGAATATGTTGTTATTTATATAAATAATTATATTTTGAGAAACACTTTTCTTTTATGTCGTATTATATCTCACTTTAATATTTATTTAAATGAATATTCTAGTTAAGAATGCGATTTTCAAGATTAAATTTCATATTTTGTTTTTTAAGGAAAACTTTTTTTAAATGAAATTATTGTTCCATTTTTTCAAAATTAGATACTTTGCATGTAATAATAAAAGAAATTATATTGTGTGATAGTTCAACATAAGAATATGTTTTTAAATTCTCCTGTAAATTAGTATCAACAGTACAAAGTTCCTAAAATAACATGATAATAAATAAATCCATATGAGATATGTGTGGCTACAACATTAATTATACAAGTTTAAAATAATTCTCTGTAATTTATCTATGGTATTAAGAAAAGATAGATTTGCTGATATCTTTAATGGAATAGAAGCCAAACGAGAGACATGGACTTCAATGAAGATATTGGTGTGCTAGCTGTGGATAATTTCTATCTGCAGTAATTTCTGGTAGCATAGTTTTAGCTTCACGTGTTTCGTATCTTTCTTACAATAATCTGTACCAGTTTTATACATATTTGTAATATGTAATTTTAAATATATGTATGAATTTTTGAAAATCTCCAAGTTCGATAAAGCTTCTCGAAACCGTAAACTGCTATGCACAGGCTATTCCTAGGCCTATCGTTTTTTTTATCGCTGCACTGGACTGAACTAATAGCGAATTCGGTTGGACGCACTAGTGCGCACTGGTGCGCATTAAAGCCGTCGCACAAATTGACCTAAAGATGTATATTTAATATGTGTGTATGTATGTATGTATGTATGTATGTATGTATGTATGTATGTATGTATGTATGTATGTATGTATGTATGTATGTATGTATGTATGTATGTATGTATAGTGTGTGTGTGTGTGTGTGTGTGTGTGTGTGTGTGTGTGTGTGTGTGTGTGTGTGTGTGTGTGTGTGTGGGGTGTGTGTGTGTGTATAGGTTAAACTGTGAAAAAAAATCCTCAATATACTTTATTGTGCTGTTTGATAAAATATATATTTTATCATTCGAGATATTTGCATTTTATTGGATCAGTGTACAATGGCTTTAATGTGCACCAGTGCACACTAGTACAATCCAATCAAATTCGCTATTAAACTTTCTATCTTGCTTTCGCCAAACTTCAAATATATACGTATCTATTTCAAGTACATCAAATACACTAGTTTAGTTACAAAGTACTTTTGTCTCAAAGTAGACAGTGGACACGATTGGGAGATTTCTATCTAAAACAAATAAACCAACGAAATTATTTATCTCTATTCTATATGAATGTATATACGCTATCGTTTGTGTTGGAATAAAAAAGTTGCATTAAGATTTAATAAAATGACAGTGATGAACATTTATCAAAGTTTTAATTTTTCAAAAAAAGAATTTGCTTTTCCTTTTTTTTCTTTTTTTCAATAAAAAGGTTTTAAATATATCGATTTGATTCTAGTATAGATAATAGCGACATTCACATATATAAATTACAACAATTAACAATTTTGTTAGTTTATTTGTTTTAAATGAATAAAAGTTCTTCAATCAAATCCATTTAAGACAGAATGTGCGGTTTATAGTTTCGAGAATATTGGCTTTAGAGACTCAAAAGTACATGCATGTAGTTTAATCATGAATAAATATGTATACAAAATCTTAAATTTATTTCTTGAATAACTTGGCTTTAAAAAATCATGAAATTAAATCTTGAAAATCGTTTTCTAGAATCCTCCCTTAAATGAAGACTAAAAAATAGAAGATTGTATAATTACCTAAAAAAATTAAGTGACGAAAGTTGATAGCTTTGCATGTGGACAAACAGCGTTTTTGCGTTAATTTTAGAATAACTGCCTTTACTTAGTTTTAGTTTGTACATATACTAGAGCGAGAAATCGTTGAAAGACTTCCATGCGCGCACGTCGTATATTCGCGACAATTATGATTATAGTTCTCCAATGTTCTTTTATGTACGTGCGACTATGTATGTATGTATGCACTAGGTACATGAATTTAGAAGATGGTACTAAAAACACACTGGATTCTGGTATCACGTAATACAACCAAAGACTTCATACACACATGCGTATGTCAAATAACAGTATTTTAGGTCATTCGCGCTGGAGTCTTTTTTTTATTCTTTGCAAGTCTGATAATTTAATAATATTTCTTGAATGGAGGATTTTTGCATGAAGGAGGAGTGATGGAATATCTTTTTTTTTTTCTTTTGAATCAGATGATGATTTTTTCTCAGTTTTTCTCATTGAGATTATAGATAACATAAGGTAATAGAACTTTTTAAACAATGAATGTGCATTTATAGGATTCGTGTTTAAGCACTGTTTTCGACAGTGAATGTGCGTTAACAAGACTTTATGCGTTTATCCCGCAAGAGAATTGTTATTGTATAGTGATAACACACAAAAAAAGATAGCTAAAAAAAGCGATATGTATTTTTCAGATCGAAATATTTTTGAATAAAACATGTGTAATGTAAAAGTTTACAGACTGCTTCTTTATATATTTTTCACGAGTGCATCGAGTGTGTGCAGTCTGTGGTTGAGCGCTGCAGAAAGTAGCGTTATGCAGTCTTACGCAATGTCGTACAATGAAATGACCGTCTGTGACACTAACGCGGAAATATTAATACGTTGAACTTTGCGTCGCCTCCAGAACGAACTCTTTGCACTCTGAGCTTCAACAGGATGGTATGATATTACATAATGGTACGATATAAGCATTGCATTATTCGTACAATTCGAGAATTAACGAAGCATTAAGAGCACCATTATTTAATCTCGTGTAACATAAAATTTTATTTGCTTTATGTTTTTACAGCGGAATATGACAACAGTACAAAGGTATAAAATTATCCGATATCTGTGTGCTGTCCTCACTCCCTCTGTTCTTCTCTCTTCCTCTTTCCTCTATTATTATATTTAATATTAAATGTACTGAATTGATATTGAATTTTCATTCTATGTTTACTTGTATTCTTGGCGTGTATTTGGCGTTAAATATTACGTTTTTACTTGGTATTTGAACACGATTTTTATATCGGACAAATTACAATCGAAGACATCTGTCTGTATATTGGGACTTAATTAATGTAGATTTAAATAGATAAGTATAACATAGTTTCTGTTCTAACTGTATTTTATTTTATTTCTTTATTTTTCTATATCTCTTTTGCTATTATCAGTTTGTCGTCTTTTCGTTGCCACTAGGAGCGCTCGATAATTTCGTGTAAATGCTGTAAGTAAAGCCGAAAAGAGATCCAAGCCACTCGAGCAGGTGGCGACCCACCGATGGAAGTTGAAGGGTCGTTTTTGGCGTTACGATTTCTACTTCATTTTTCTTATCCAGCTCTTCGTCTTGCAACTCCAATTGCTCCAAAGGCTTAATATCATTGAACCAATCGTCGTCAGACAGTATCCACGCTTTGTCGGAATTCTTCCCGCTGAAGCTCGTAGAGCTTACATTGTTTTTATTCGTTTTGATTGTTGTTTTTACTTCAACAGTTGAATCCTTCTTTAGACTGCTCGAATTCACTTTGCCGTTGTGGTATAGTGTCGCCAGTGACTTTACCTGATCCAAGAAGCTAGTATTGGGATATTTGAGATTTGTATAATTATCTACTTTTAATGTATCAGTCCAGAGCAGTCTCAATGATTGCAAATTAGAATTCGATGCATTCTTCGCTACGATTTTTTCTGTATTGCTATTGTTAGGTTTGTGAAAGACGAAGTTGTATGATGTGCGTAGTTTATCCCAAAATTTGTCTATCGACTGCGTGGTGCTGTTGAATTGTTTGTGATACGCGGCTAGTCCTTCCACTGGGAACAGCTTTGTTATTTGCGCCTTTGATTGTACTCTCGTGGCGAAGAGCTGCAAGACATCGAAAGATACACGAGTTTACAATTTCATATCTGAGTACTTTCCAAATATTATATTTAAAAATTATAGCAAAAATTACGAGATCTCTATCTTTATTTTATTCTCAGAGTAAGCTTATTTATGAAAGAAATTATTAACTTCCTGTAAAAAAAAAACTACCATAATTAAAGCCAGAAATACTGATCAACAGTCTGGTGAATCTTCTTCGTAACATGAATTTGATCGGATGTGATGTAATATATTGCGGACAGATGATACAACACATAATCGTGCGTTGCAACACGTTTACTGGTTGAATCTAGCAGCGTCGCGCGGTAGTTTCATTTTCACGAAAATTATAAGTCACGTTGGCAATCGCGATTGCAACTTGCGATTTTTACGCTCTGATTAAGAATAAGTTATTTACTGCAAGGAACCTGTCACTACGTGACGGAAATAATTGTGTTTAAAACTATGCGCGTATATGACGTTCTTCCTGGTGCAATTAGGAAGTTTACTTGATAAAATATTCTGTCAACAGAAAGTCGCCAACAGTTTCTACGTAGCTTTCACGCGAAGTATAAATTGTACATTAGATGTGACTTGTGCGATCAGAAAAAGTTCAATATTTTATTAAAATCGATCTTTGTAATAAAGTTCTTTGAAAGCTTTAGTTAAAAGACCTCGAAAGACCTTTCGGACTACTGCGGTTGGGTCATTCTTGACCTGCTGTACTCTATTGGATAATAAAACATTTATGCGTTTTACGTACACAGATGATGCATAAAATAATAGGAAAAAGCGGCAATTTTTGAATTTAACTTTTCAAACTCAGGTGATTATAAAGGAAATGTATGAGCAATTTTCGAAAACTAATGAATAATATCTCGAGTCTTGAATGGCGTAACCATCGCCAGTTAAGAATTAATGAATTATCAACTGTATTAACATAGCGGCTACATAAAATTGGTTAGAAATAAAACGACAGAATTTAGATTTAGAACAAATTGTTATAAAAAATTACAGTAGAATTAAAATAACGTTAGCAAAAATGATAACATTCTAGCAATTATATTTCCGGAAGTTATATCTTTAATTTTTTATAAAATTTATATTAGAAAATCTATTGGTAAGAAAAAGTTGGTTAAAATTTGATGAAAATTAGAATTTAATATTTTATGTAAAATATTTATTTATAAAGAATTTAATGTTTTATTTAAAATTGATTTAAGAGATTACCTAGTAGCGTTTGTAAAAATATGAAAATGTAGGAAGAATTTTATAATTTTTTGAATATATGATAAATGGAATTAATCAATTTTGAATTAAAGTACTTACGCAAAGAAGACAATATCCTAAGAACTTCATATTTGAAAAGATATTTATATACGACGATTTATAATTTCCTTGGACGGCCCGGATCGACTGAAGGCCCTCTTCGATTTCAAAACCTTTTTATACTTGCAATGCAAGAGCGTAAGCGTGCACCAACATGGATTGGCTTTCGTGGTTTATTCCCATTGTCTTTCGTCTGCGCCTCTGCGAACCGTCAGTATAGAGTTGCCCAATGGAATTGATAGTCGTGGCACGCATGGTTACTTCGCGGTCAAATCGGCTTGGCTCGTCCAAACGATTTACGGTATTGGTCCCCGATTTTTATGGCGGGTCAAGGTATCGCCACACGTCATCGCTTCGAAATATTTATACCGAAATTTGTATAGTGTGAAAATGGACGAATTACATCTCGATTTAATCCATTTTCATCGAACGTAAACGAAAAAATAATTATAGCTTTTTTTAACGAATAAACTTACATTTGGCATGTCTTTTCATGAAATACCAAGCGCAGCAGTACATGGGAAGGAAATAAAACTTGGAAAGATAGTTTTATTTTTGCCTCTGATACCATCAGAATGCATCGTTTATTTAATAAAACATTTGTGGATAATAAAATGTACACGAGAGTAAAATATATATATATATATATATATATATATATATATATATATATATATATATATGTATGTAGTATAAATTTACAATAAGAATCGACGGGCACGATGGGCAAACTTTTACGCTTATAGATCATTGGTGATCATGATATAATTGCGTTCAAATGATTTAAATTTTTTTGTACAAAATCACGGCATAATTATATCTTGATGAAAAACTTAATCTTGTGTTTTTCTTTATGTTCGGACACACTCAGAAGTAATTATGAAGGAAGGAAAAGTTGTGTTTCTACGAAGTTTTGTCTTTCTACGGAAATTGTCTTACTCACCAACTTGCGGGTAATAGACCTCTTTGTTGTGGTTTGGGGAGCATTAAAATGTTAAGTATGAATCGATCGTTTGAGACACGACTAAGGAATGCGTTTGCTTACAAGTTTGTTCGATTTTATTCGTTCGATATTAGTATCGCTCTGATAATATGAAGAGTAAGAGAGATTATTGAAGGTATCAATTAACGCGGGAAAGGAGGAAGGGAGGGAATAGTAGTAGAGTGTGCTAAAGTAGGCTATTAAAATTTTTACGAGAGTCTGCGTTAGCTTAATGAAAGGAGCTGATGAGGGACAGAGCAGTAGCACTCGGAGATAAATCACGAAAGATTTAATAGTTAAGTCGAGTTTTACGAGGCAAATGACGTTAATGGAAAGATAAAAAGGATTTATTACACAGACGAGCAATTACAGTACTTGATTATTACAAATGTGCACAAGAAGAATTTCGATCTTTTCACGACGGATTTCTCAATCGATTACAAGTAACTAGAAGCGAAAACTCGGTGGAAAGTTATCATAGATATAACAAGTAGTAAAACAGTATAATCTTTTTAAGTGTGCAGAATTGCTTCTTGTTTTCCTTGTCTATTAGTTCAGGAATTTGGTACGCGTAACCACGGCATCATGCAATCCCAGTTGAAATATTGAAGTTGACAGTTTATTATACATATATTGTGTTAATATAAATTGATTATATCGTCGATAAAGTAAATGAGAGATCAATGTTTCAATGTGGATTGCACGATATTTAAATTATTATGATTACATGAATTATACGATTGTGAATCATAAGTTACAACATGTCATTTAGTTTTTGTAAAAATTTCGAATTTAATATTAGAGAAAGAGAGATATAATCGAAGCGTATAACATTTAAGAAATTGTTAAGAAGATGAAAATTGTGCAGCCTCTTAAGTTTCTATAGATATATCTAGAGTCGTGGATTTTCGAAAATTGACAACGGAAGGATTACAGGGCGAGAACAGATGTATCGAAATAATATATACATATATCGCGTAATATATTGATTGTCGAGTAAAATCAAACTCTTTAATCATCTATTAATGCCTCGATTGAGCATCATTAAGAACTGTTGGTCGCGATATTGAGTGTGGAGTTTCGTCACATCTAAATCGTTAGATAATAATCTATGTTTTAAGATGTACTTAAAGTCTATATAAAGTGTATATACGCTATATTTAATCCGTTACAGTGAGATTTAGAAACAGAGTGCGCGTCTAATACAGGGTACAAAATATCTTGTGCAATCTATGGATGAAGAGTATATCGCAATGTGTAAAATATGCACATACGAATATATATATCTATAATCCTTTAAATAACAATAATTGTGTACCCGTAACAATTTGGAAAATGTCTACTGACAGCAATTCGCATTGCATTTAATAAATCTTTGATTAATATGTAAATTGAATTCAATTCTGGTATAATTTAATTTTAATGTATGTAAAAAAGTAATTATAAAATGAAATAATATAGTACGAAGCTATATTGTTAAAATAATTAATATTGCATATGATATTCGGCATACTACTTTAACGTATTTGTTATCAGTAGACAGTTTATCCGTATATCTAGAAGAGGATTTCTGGATCCTTATTAGCATGTTCTTTTTTAATTCTAAATGCAACTGCCTACGCTTTGCATTAGACAGGCGTATTTAGGATTAATCAGGCAACGATGCAATGCAGATCTTGATTTATGATGCGCCGAATATATCTGGTAAACATATCAGGAAGTGTATGTATATTGTTTTTCTTCTGATGGCGATCAAGTCGTCACTTTCATAAGACTCGTTATTCCTGGCCTATGCAAGAACATGGAGGATGCGTCGGTTCGCATAGACTTGGAATTTTGCCACGGCCAAATAAAAGTCACGAAAACGTGTGTGCTCGATAAGATGCAACCAATAATTATCCCTATCGACTAACAAGTCCGTCGAAATCTCCGTGTGGCAATTGTAATGTTGAAATAGATTGAGATGTGCGCGAGGTTCGGAACATGATACGTCTTGAGTACCGTCCGCTACCATGAGCTCTGAAAACTATCTCTTAAATTTATACATTTGTATTATGGTCCCCCGTGTCTCAATAAGGTCCGACAAAATCACGAATCTCTTTTTGGTTGCCTTTTCTTGGTCGTGCGTTCGGCGCCGTTAATGTAATAAATCATAAATTTTAAATACAACTTAATCAAATTATTTATAGTTATTAATTATTTGTAATTTAACACCAAGAGTCAAGAAAATGAAAGTTGATAAAAAAACAATTAAAAAAAAGTTTGTCTTCTGTGATTGGAGACATTTGTTTATATAAAAAATATTTTGATTTGAATGATCAAAGTATGATTATTAAATAATTAAAATAAATTTAATTGAAATTTAAAACCTAAACAAATTATAAGTTGCAATTATAATTTATTATTATAATAATTAGAACTTAAGATTATACTTATAAAAATATAACTTAAAGTAAACCATTTTTATTAAACCATGTAAATGAACGGGACCTACATTGTTTACCGTTAATTTATATAGTTTATATACATGTATATGTATATGTATACGTATTATATAATTATTTAAAATTATATAAGTCTATAATCATAAAAATATATAAAATCAATATCATAAATGATGTATATACATAATATAAAGTTTAAACAAGAGCTCATCCGTATATTTAATGGCACGAACTGAAGCAAGGCGTCGTTGTATCGCGGGCTTTCGTTTACAAGCCTACTTTTTAAAAAATATGAATATTATACATACAAAATATGAATACAATATACGTACACCTTTACGTTTATATACAATATCTATGCAACCTACGCGCCTTATAAATGGAAATAAGTGGACTGCAAAAGACACTTATAACGATAGTAAGACCTCAGGCACACGAGCGATTTTTTTCCACGTGATTATTTCGTAGCAGAAAACTTGTCGAGTCGATAGAATACCTTGTATTCGGATAGGCTGAGAGATTATTTTGTCACGATGATTTTAAAAACGCAATACGTTCCATTTTCATGTGTATGTATAAAACGTGCGTGTTTATACACGATATGCATATGGGGTGAAAGAATATCGATTTCAGAGGAATTATTATAGTACTGCGTAAAATAAATACCGTACAATCAAATAAATTGTATGATACGCAAATTAAGAGAAAATAAGAAAAGAAAATTTTGTATGAAATTAAAAAATATATGAATAATTATTATGTTTTCATTTGATATGCATATTGTATATATAAATGCTGTAATATCATTAACCTCAGCTTTTCATTATTTTAAAAATATTTAAATTTTAATACATTTTCAAATTAACTATTTTTCCAAGAAATTTTTTCACTACTCGTGTGTCTATGCAAGTTGATCGTAGAGCAAGAAAATCGTTCATGTGCAAGAGATTTTACCTATATCTTTGGGACGACCGTTAATTTACTATCTGTCAATCCAGTTTAGAAGAGAACCATATGATGTAACCAAAAAATCTTTGTAGATATATTTTCTCTTTTCTCTCTCCTTTTCTCTTTTCTCATTTAAAAAATTTTATCCTTAGAATTTTTTGGTTCTTAGTATACGTAATTCGTTTCTGTTTCGCTTAAATTAAATATTTTTTCTTATATTCTCTTTACAAATTACTTTTTACTAAACACAAAGAACTTCTTAAAATTTTTTTATATTTATAAAATATGTTTGTAATTTGTAGATTTATCATGATATTCAAGATATGCTCGTTAATAAAATCTATTAAAAAAATTAATTTACTTGATAATGTGCATGAAATATTTTATTTTTATATGTCAATTTAATTAAATTATGATTTAAAATAACGCGAAAAAAGTAACATTGAATAAATCAAAATATTTGTAATTCTAAATATTTGTAAGATGAATGTTCTTCTTTAATTTGATCGAACCTGGTAACTAGCAAAACAAAAACGAGTTTCACAAAAAAAAAGAGAAAAAAATAATTCGCGCACGTATATTGTTGGTGCGGAACGTTTGGTATGACATTTTTATATTATAACGTATAAAAAACATGAAATGTTTTTTTCAGTGGTTCTCTCTAGCACTGGATTAGATGTACGCAATTTTCAATTCTTACGTTATTTACAAACGTGCGTGTACGACACGCATTCCTGATCATATTAATGGAATGAAAACCTCCGGCGAGGCATGTATTAATTTCGGATCCTCCTGCAATAAATGCATTAAGTATTCACTTTTGTTATTTTACGCGATTTTACACATGTAGCTGTTTATAAATATTTTATCGTTTCGTCAATCTTTAATAAAGTAGCGACAAGCGTTTTTTTTTGTTTTTTTCCCCATTATTGATACAAATTGCTTTTAAAAATTGCCGAATAAAAAATACAACGAAATAATATTTGATCGATTATTTACAATAACTTATTACAATGCTACCTTATTGTAGTTTATCAATTTTGCCGAATTTCTTTATTTATGTAGGAAATATTGGCAGCCAATGACTAAACAAATATAATAATAATGATTCTTCCATATTTGTTTGAGGATTGTACGATGAAGCTGTTTATGTGCGAAGATTAGTCGTAATTAACTTCCTTTCTATTCTACCGCGGTCAAATGATAATAAACAGTCAAAGGTACAATCACTAAGAATGAGTTCGGAGAGCGTGATATTTCGTCATTCTATCGATCATTTAACGTAAAATAAGGATAAAATAACGCAATAGCGCTGATAGCACGCTCCGCGAATGCAGCTTAGATATCACGCACAATATTATATAACGCGAAACGTTTAAGCGCGATGTTACATTTTGAGACACATTAAAAACGTTTGAGATCTATCAGAAATATTTTCAACAAGTCCTCGATCCGCTTTTTCGTCAGCCTCGCCGGTTAGGTATTTTCGCGCATTCATAAATAACTCACGGAGCTCTTACCTGTAAAACTGAAGGCAATGCCCCGTGGTTCTGACGGTACAAGCGACGAGAGTGAAATCGATAACGACGGTTCTCTGGAAGATTAAATTTTCGTTGGTTCGTTCGACGATTTCGCCTTTCAATGTCACGATCGCTCGCTGGATCGTAATCGACGATGTGTCCCGATCTATCTTCCGTTTAACGACGGCCCGTTTTTCGCTTGGGATTTCGTGCTACTTCTATCGGACAGTGGCACTACCTCCTCTCGTTTTCCGTCACAGGCGATAAGGGATTTTCCACCGATAGCTGTCTGCCAAAACGCAAATGAAGAAAGAAATAACTAAGGAGGAAGTTATATGAAAAACATGATTTATATTACATCACACTGAGAAAAAAAGTTTATCAAAGAATTAAAATATTTAATCCGATAGGATAAACTAAATGTTGGATTGATTCAACAGTTATTTAGTTGCATAAAAATGTATAGTTTACTTATATCAACCATTCAAATTTTCTAATCAAGATTCAATTAAACTAACTCAATATTTAATTGCATGTATCGGACTAAATGTTTCAGTTTTTCAACAATTTTTTTCCCAGTGCACGAGCAACCATGCGCAACTAGTTCTTTTGACGTGCAAAAGTAAAAGTAAATTGTACACTATTGCTTGTAACTGTAATGGTGCGATGTCACAAATTTGAATGAAACCGGATCTCGGATACAGGAATCATTGATAGAAATTTACAGTCTGTGGAAATATCTTTTTAAACAAATCATTCGAGAAAAAAATCCTCGATCGAATATTTGCGTTCGACAAACGCTTGTTTCGGTAAACGAGATTCTGCTAAATAGAGCTCTATTGTGCATCACGGGCGCAAGAGAATTTAAAATGGTATTTAAAAAAAAATATATATAGAAAAGTCTCTCTTTTCTCCTCGTCCTGAATAGCGTAACGTATTTACCTGCCGCTTGTGTGCCAATCGTAGGAATCCGGAGCGGAATTGCTTCTCCCGGCCTCGTGAAAACGTTCCGCCTTCGCGTCTCTCATCGCGTCGCTCTTCGGCGAGGGAGATGCACCACCTTTTGCTTCGCCCACCGGCGATACCGTGCCGGCGTCGTTGTCCGCTGTCCGCCCGAGTCGCTTAGGCAGAAATGGATTCTGGGAAGCAGAAATAGTACGAACGCTTATTTCCTCGTTTTATGCTCTAGTAATCCCGAGCGGCGAGATATCGAGTTTTCCCTTACGCAAAGTTCGCAAGCCGGTCGTTCCCGTTCGGCGATAAAAATGCAAATTTGCTTCAAATGACCGACCCCTCGTGCGAATTTCAACGCACATGAATGATTGAGGAAGGAAAAAGCGTTTTGGCAAATCATGGGAGATCGACGGTATCATGAGCTTGAATACAGGAATATGATTTCGTACTTGAGATTATCCAAATGTGCTTTTGACTAATTGCAATTGTTCATTCTTCTATCCGTGGTCTCGAGAAAAGCTTGCGAAACTTACAGTTCACTATTCATTTTTCGTGAATTCTGTCTGTTAGAAATTTCACAGGACAACAATCAATGTTTTCTAACATTTATTTAAATTTTGCAATCAGAATTATCACGTGGGCATATGTCGCTGAACGATGTAGATGAAATAATCTATCTGGTTAGTTTGTTCTCAGCTGAGAGCTGCATAAATTTCACGTTATGTTGCATGTTAACCGTATCGTCAGCAATTCGTTTGATTTGCGTGGGTGATTTAGGAATTCAATCGGTACGTTTGATACGATTAACTTGTTTGATTTGTTCAACATAGCCATCGGTACATTCAATATAATCGATCGTTAATCATCAGTCCGAGTTTCTTGATTCTAAATACCATAAAAAATTTGACAAACATTTTTAATGATACGTTCACATAAATATTAACATACACTACAAAAGCATTATTGGAGCATCGTCGACACCTAGGCAATTATGTAGTTTATCCGACCGATGTAAATCCGATAATATACCTACGTTTAAACCATCGCCCTTCGACATTTGCCGGTTGATCGCACTTTCGGTAATGGCTTCAATATTATTAGGGAGTGTAACAGTTGTGCGAAATGTCGCCGTCAATTTTTCGCGTTTTGTAAGACTAAAGGTACGTTACAACTATATAACATTATCGACGTGCACCCGTCGAAACCATCGTCATCGTGTAATATTCACGTGGGCACGCGACGCTATATCAAAGTCAAGCACGTCAGAATACATCGCTGCAACATTTCGTGGGAGTAGTCGTGTGTTTACACGATTCAGTCTTTCCGTCGTGACATTTCCGCTTTTGAATGCATGCAAATCGCGTTTTCTGACGGGAATGTGACCATCTTTTTGACTTTCCCTCATTTTAATATTATTTACATTCATCGAGGAAAAAAGAAATAGCAATGTATTTCGCATTATTTGACGAAGATAAAATGGACGTATTTTGGTTCACAGTTATTTGAACTTGATTGAAAATGTCACGCAGCTATGACAGGAAGAAAAAGAGCATCGGGGTTAAGGTATTGTATTTCCATACATCTTGTGACTTCTCTTGTCACACAATTTCAAACCTCTGTATGCACGAATAACCTAGCGCATATTTTTTTCCTTGAAAAACTAAAAGCATTATAACTAGTTATGATATTTATATATAATTTTTTTTTTAATAAACAATCGTACAAATACTTTTTACAAATGTTAGAGTATACAGTGAGGGAAAAATTCCTCTTAAAAATTTCAATAAATATTTATTCGAAATATATTTACTAAATGTAAATATATATTTATTTTACAAGAACCACTAATTTAATTTAAGTACCATTTTTTCTCGTAGAGTAAATATTTAAGTACCGTAAGTAAATATTTTAATATTATTTGAATAAATGTTTATTAAAATTTAGAAATTTTCTTTTATTTAGTAAATGTATATAAGAATTATTAAGGACTTTGTTTTGTACTACGTAAAAGTAGTGAAAATTCAGAAGTTTTATGAGCCAACGTGAGAAAGAAAAATAACGCGTGTACAGAGAATTAAAATCATTTTCATAACATTCTCGCGTATTTAAGATTAAATATACGCTCTTCGCTCACCTGAAAGCTGTGCTGTTTCAGCATATTCTTAACGAGGAGTAAAGTGCCGAGTCTTATGACCTCTTCCTCAGTGACGGTGACCCGTAAGCGGCAGTTGTCTACCTCAGCCGGCAGTGGTTCGGTCGCGTTATTCGTCAGCCATGGGTGCTGCTTTACCTTCGGGAGTATAAGCCTGGTTTCCGGCGATTTATCCAGCATTCCCTCAATTAGATATCGCAATTCCGAAGACAAGTGATTGTCAGGGAACACGAGCGGTTTCGAACGAACGTTCTCTTGAATAGCTGTACTATCGGAAGCGCGCCAAGGAAGATCTCCGATCACAAGCGCGTACAGCGTTACCCCCATCGACCATATATCGCAGGGCTAAAATTAAATATATTTTTGCCATTAATTTTTGATTATTGAATTACATTATTCAATTTTATACATGGGACTTTTATTCGAATTGAACAATCCATCTTTATATTTGAAAAATATTTAATATTTATTACTTAAATGTTTAAGAAGTTTGATTTAAAACATCTGGTTGGGGAATTAGAATTTATGTTACCCCTATGCATAGCTAAGGTTAGCCCAAGTGCTAATTTGGTCTCGATGTATTTACTGATAAATAATTAAATTGGTATTTTAATAAGATATTTTAATAATGGTATGTTAATGATTTGGTAACAACAAATAATATTTTAGATGCTTTAATAATAAATCATGCACAATTGATTTAGTAGAGGAATCTGTCGGATTTATTAAACAGTGAAATTAATCTTGTAACGGCATTCAATACGAGTTCAGTCTGAAAACGTATGCGAAATTCGTTTATGTTACGTAATTTAATTGCCTTATGTTTAAATGAATGATTTATTATAATATTTCTGCGATGCGATAGTCACGTGAAAACCGATAGGTCGTAATATGTGGGAAAAATGCAAAAATATTGTGAGAGCATTTCCATTAGGCTATTATAATAGTTATTTATATAATACAATACGCGAATCTGTATAATGCGTGGGACGATTTAATTTCCTCGATACGAAAAAGTCATGTAGAATGAAGCATTGAATTATTGTTTGCGATAGCAATATTCCTCTTTGTAATTTTACGTTGAATAACAGATTTTTTGGCATATTTTAATTTAGAGACAGAAAAACAAAGCTTTTTAAAAACATAACTGTTAATGTAGAGAAAATGTATGCGAGATTTCTCAGCTTTGCTTTCAGAAATAATACTCGATGATTCTTTTATAAACAACTATAGAGAGCGATATTGTTTACTGAAAATTTACGAACCAAGAATCTGTACTAAGCTTGCAAACGGCATTGTGTTGTGTATTAAAATTACTGTTCAACAGAATTTTTAATTTTTATGTGACAGTCAGAAAAGCAGCTAATTAAAAATTTCTTACAGTCTCTTTTTTTAATTAAAAAAACAATTATAATTAAAAGATTAAGTAAAAGATTAATTAAAATATTAATTAAAGGGTACAAGATTTTTACATTGTTTTACAAGTAGTAGTAACAATATTCTCAGTAATTATCTTGATAATTAAAACATTCTCATTGATTACGCGTTGCTAATGAATTCGAATAGATACGTTAGATTTTTAAAAATTCAGATATTTTTTGTAAACAGCCATAGAACATGCGATATTATTTACAAAAATTTATGAACTGAAAATTTGTATTAAACTTGTTAAATACTAAAAGAATTGTTCAAATTAGCTTTTTCTTAGAATTTATCTTTTTATATGTAACAGTCATAAAAGCGACTAATTAAAAATTTCGTCTTACAGTTTTCCTTCTTAATTAAAAAAATTTACTTATCATTAAAAGATTAATTAAAAAATTAATAATTAACAGGTACTAGGTTTTCTCGTATCGTTCTACAAGTGACGGTAACAGTATTTTCAGTAATAATTTTGATAATTAAGATGTTGTCACTGACCGCGCGTCGCTAAAGAATTCAAATAAATGCGCTAGTCTTTCGAGAATTCGAGGCGTTCCGAAGTTAGGTGCGATTACGTGACCGTACGCGCCGCTAAGTTCACTCCGTTCGGACGGCCACCGGCAGCGAGAGGCGATCGCGCGCGTTCTGCGTTGTCCCGTTCATTTATCCGTCTCGATCCGAATTTCGCGTATCAATCAGCATCAGAAGTGTCAATTAGCGACGGGCAATTGTTCCTACTGTGTTTTATTCACGCGATCGTGCCTCGGCATTCGCGAATCGCGAGATATATGTTCGGCGTGACCGGCGGCGTCGCCGCGTTGCTCCGCGTTCTGTTGAGCCGGCACGACGCGTTGTGTTGTATACAACAAAACGTATGCGTATGCGGTACTCAGCGTCACTCGAATCCGTTCGTTCCGCGAACACGTCGCGAGTACTTCAGCATCCTCGCCGCGTCGAGGAGCATTGAGGAAGGGACTCGAGGGATCGTCATGACGGATGAAGAAGGGCGCGATAAACATCCGCGTCCGCCATGATTGTTGTCGTTCCGCCATTTTGTCGAGTTTTTTTTCTTTCACGTCGCTGTGAAAACACGTCGCGCGTGACAAAGGTGTCCGAAGTGTCGGCCGGACCTGCGGGCGATCGCGATTGTTTCGCGTTGATCCTAGATCGACATCGATCGAGTGTCGGGAGTTCGGGTGTGCCGCATAAATAATCTACGGGCGATCGTTTTGTCGTACCGATTAACCTTTAAGTACGCAGGTGGTCAAAAGTTGCGTAAGCAGGTAAGTGGGGAGCGCTGACCTCAAAGAAATGTTGTTATTGTTGTCGTATTTTTCCTTGGTACATTATGTTATATCTCAATTTACATTGGTTAAACTTTTAGGAGGTAGAGGAATGTGGACAATAAGGTTCCTCCAACAAGGTTCCTAATTCAGCATTCGTTGCCGTGCTACGGCCATCCCTACTTATCTACTTAAAGGTTAATACGCGAGTGTAATGTGATGGAGTGAGAACGAGTGGAGCATTTGCATCGAGGAGCATCGACGAATCACAACAACACTGCTACTGGACATCTAGACTGCTGCTGGATATCTGGGAGCCGGTGAGTGTGTTTATTTCTTCAAGTTTTTTGTCGCACGCTTGACATAATTTGTCTGACGTAAGAAAGGAGGCATAGTCTCTTTTTCGATCCTTCGAAACTTCTACAGTGTAATCCGTATAATCTTTCGGTACAAATAGTAAAATGAGTTTCTTCAAATTGCCTGAAATTCTCAAGCAGATGGGATTACTCTCGGCAATATATATTTTTGTGAATATTTTCAGAATGATTGAAATGAGATGACAGTAAAGGTTTGTTATTTATAATTTTTACAATGTGTACATTGACTGTTTTTAATGTAGCATGGAAAATTGTTACAAAGGGACAATGGACAAAGTTAATTTTTTAAATGGCAAGTAAAAATGTATTTTTTTCAGGTTGGGTAAATTAATATATATTTTTTAATTAAATCAAGTTAAAGTTAATCGTTTATAAAATTAATTTAGTTACATGAGACAAAAACTAACTAGTTGAAAGTTACATTAAGACTATATTAACTTAAATATTAAATTAAAAGTTAATTTTGAAAAACATTTATTCATACATTTTTAAAGTTAGAGATATTACTCAAAATAATTATAATATGAATCATCAAACAAATTCAATATTTGTAAAAAAAAATTAAATTTACACGAAATAACAAAGAAATATTGTTTTTGTGAAAATGTATTTTTTCTCATATAATATAACTTCGGAAAAAAGTTAATAAATTAAAGCGTGTGTTTTAAAAGTAACTAATTAAAGTTAAAAATTAAATCATTAAAAATTAATAGAGTTTAGTTAAAAGTTATTAACTTTTGAACTTTATTATTGAACTTTTTTTAACTTTTTAACT
This sequence comes from Solenopsis invicta, assembly GCF_016802725.1. Taxonomy (NCBI): domain Eukaryota; kingdom Metazoa; phylum Arthropoda; class Insecta; order Hymenoptera; family Formicidae; genus Solenopsis; species Solenopsis invicta. The sequence continues at coordinate 16,218,043 of NC_052673.1, forward strand.
AGTTACCCAATTCTGATTTTTTCGTAGTTTTTGAGTTGCTGAATCTAATTCTGACTTCCTAATAATTTTAATTGGTTAGGAAAGTATTAAAATCAGCATACAAAGTTATTAAATTCTTAATATCTTATTATTATTCCGTATATTATTATTCCTAAGCTTTGCGAATTAATTCCTGCTAATAAAACATGATAATGCTCTTATAACAGCTTAGTTGTGCTTGATAAAAAAGAATTAAAAAAAATTATTAATAATATATAAAAAAAAGGTATTATCAATGGAAACTGTTTTAAATCTTCACTATGGCACTCGAGAGCATTGTTGCTCAGTACATCTTTTAAGGATTTTCTCCTCAAGTGTTTTGCATCCTATTGCAATATTTTACTATTGGAAATTATAAGGTTTGCATAAAAAATATTTTTAAACATAAATTTGTTTTAAATAAACTCTTCTCTTATTAATTAATTTATGTTATTCACATATTGATTTTTTAAATATTATTTCTTTTACTATATATAATTTTACATTTTCATTAACGTGCTGTTTTTATGACAGCTTTTTATATATTTAATAGCTTTGTATGCAAAATTTTAATATTCTTACACAAATTAAAATTTTTTAATAATTAATATTCAAATTTTAATAATTAAAATTTTTAGTAATTAATATTAAAAGTCAGAATGAGATTTAGCAGTTTCAAAATTACAAAAAACATATCTTTTTTATTTAATATTTTGGAGGCAAAAAGTTTCCATTTTACCCATCTTTCTTTAGTGACTTTTCATTATTTTCCAATTTTGAAATATCTAATTAAAATTAATATTTTAAAAATCTTGAACATTTTACAGAAAGTCCTTAATTTTGATAATTTAACACTGAGACTCATTAGCGACCATTTGAGAATAGTGAAACGCGTAGTTCAACGCAGTAGCTCTTGAAATATAGAAATGCTATTAAATAAATGCACTGAGGAAACTGTTAGCTAAAATGCGTCTCGATACGCGGCGCACTTTCCGTAAAGCAGAGAATAGAATACAACGGTGCTTTAATGCTGTGCAGTCGGGAGGATGCTTCATTTGCGGAAATCACCATCGCCGACGGCGAAAATCGCAAGTACCACAACGACGCGATGTCGGTACATAATTAAAGGCGATTAATTAAACAACGTTTGCGCGAAACGCCGGCATCAAACGCGCCGCGCAAACCCAGCGCAGCAGCGGCACATAAATGATAATTATCTTTTCCCATTGTTTAGCTTATTAAAAAGTCTTTCTTAGCTTTTAAAAAGATCTCTTCACAAGCGAAATAATACGTTAAGGACATCTGTATACGGAGTGTCCAAAATAAGGAAATAAATAAAAATATCTTTAAAAACAAAACAAGTTTCTGAACGTGTTTTAAATAAAAGTTTTACGATCGGAGGGAGAACAAATAATGAGATAAAATTGATGTTTGAAAAAATCAAATTTTTAAGATAACATGAAGGAGGTCATCGCCATTTTCTAAAATAGAATTATATGATTTTTTTACATCATATATATGATTTTTCTTGAATATTGCATATTTTTTTATGTATAAAGATGTTAAGGTATTGTTACGAGAAAATAAATAGTTTACGAGATATTTTATATTTTATGTTAAAATATACCAGAACAAAATAGAAAATATCTGATTTTTTAATTATTCTATTTAATAATGTTTTTATATGCGGAATAATTGAAAGGATTATATTTATTTAAAAAAAACCATATAATTTTATGAAAAATGGTGATAATGGTCTTCATATAGTTAAAAAAACTTGATTTTTTTATTAAAAAATTTATTTTATTATTACTTGTTCCTTTTCAGACGATACAATTTTGCCTTAAACATGTTTCATGAAGTTATATTATTTTTTAGATATTTTTATTTCTTCATTTGGGATACCCTATATATTCTCTCTTGAATTTTCACAATTTTTCCACATGTACATTGCGTTTTTTAAATATGAATTATAATTCTCCATGTTTCAACTAATTTTTCTCGCTATTGTTATTCATTTACTTTAAGAGATTGCTATTTTTTTTTACAAAAATCTCCTGCACGCGTGGCATCCGTAAATCTGTAAATGTCAAGCTTCTATGTTTAATAGATCCACAAAGAGAATGTTTCTTATGTATAAAAAGCTTACGGGAACCCAGCCTCTGTCTCACAAAGCTAAACCTAACGTCCGTGAACTCCACACTATGACATTTAAAAAATACTCTCAGCTGGTTAGGAGTAAATGACGCATAAATAATATCTATCTGATCTTTAAAGATTAACTCCTAGATACTATTTTTTTCCCATCTACTTTAAATTATCGGCTATACGTTACCGTTACGTAAATGGTTTCATACTTTACGATATCCGGTTTTCATCCGGTAGGAAGAGCTTTCGAGTCAAATGCACATGCACAACTATGCCGAGCAGGCTTGGAATTCGTAATGCATCGCGTACGTTTATATTTCTCAATTGAACAAACTCGTTAACCGCCAAATTAATTGAGCTTTCCTGGAATTTCAGTGATGTGCACGCTAAACGAATGCAAGTTGATTTGTGGATATTGTGGATGTTTCTATGCTACTACCTTTATTACGTGGTTATGCAATAGAAATGATCCTTTTTTTTAGGATAAATGAATAAATTACATTTTTGTATACTGGGATAAAAAATTTTAGGATTTATAAAAAAAAACGCGAAAGTTGCTAACTTTATAAGAAAGTTGCGACTTCTGTTTAAACGATTATTTACTTTATGTAAGGTTTTGTTAAAGTTTATACATATACTTAAGATTATCTAATTAATAAAATTTTCTTACTTTTTGCATCTTTAAAACTTGCACTCCGTGTTATTGAATTTGGAACTTTTCTGAAAGATGTGGTTTTCCCTATAGGGTGCTTTATCGTTGTCTCTTCTATTAGCTAACGCATTCTTAAATTGATTGTTGTTTTTATAGTAAATAAATTTGATGTAATCCATTAATCTCTGAGTTTTTCTAAAAAAATAAATGTAAAATAAATTTAAAGAAACGAGTTTTTCGAAAATGATTCAAAATCGTGTTTAAATTATGATGAAGATTAAATATTTTGTATTGGACATACGTGGGATAAATTGAGGCTCGAGATATTCAAAAGGGAAATATTTTTGTAAATAAATTAATAATAAAAAGCAATTGAAAACATGTTCTTTGTCAAAAGCGGAAAAGTAAAATCTAAAAGTGAACTCTGTAAATACAGACGGAAAAAGAATACTGTGTAACTGGCGATTAAAAAAGCAAATCCACGTGTATATTGTGAAAAATTATTAAATTAAAATAATTTTGCGGGAATTAAAAAAAACATTACAAAATATGAAAAATCTAAGATATTTATAGAATAAAAAAATACATATATGGAGGGTTATTTGAAAAAGAATTGAGCTTGTAGTTTGATATTCACAATATTCATCTGTTTTTATATTTCGATATAAATCATTATGATATACAGGTATACAACAGCATACTTACATACACATATAATTAATGATTTTTGTATCAAAGTATAAAAATACGAATATTGTAATGACGATTTATATCGAAATGTTATTAAAAACATTATTATTTTACTTTGCCAAATAAAATTATTTATTTGGTTATTATTGAATTTTCGCGAATAATTGGAGTTTGTAGCTATTTTGAAAAATCTCTTTATTCAGTAGATCAGTGCAAGAATTAAATAAATAAGAAATATTTATTATATTATGGAAGACTGCGGAATTTGACAGAGAGTTATTATTTTAGGAAATTATAAATATTTAGATTCAATTCGATATGTTATGCGGAGTAGAGTTAATTGATATTTCTGATCAATTGAGAAAAAGTACGTAATCAATATTCGAATAATAAAAGAAAAATATTTTTATTCGATTCCGGTATGCTTAGCGAAACGTCGCTCCAATTTTATCTTTCTATTTTTCTTGCATCCCTATCGGATTCCATGAGATTTCGGGCAACCTTATGCATTTTTATTTAAAGATCACGGGCGATTTCGTAAGTATTGCTGAAAATGCGATTTCCTGTGATCGCGCTTTTATATGTAAGCATATCGTCTCGTCAGGCTGGTGACCATTTATTTTGCCGTGGAGACTTGATTAAGCGTAATCGAGCGTGTGGTCTCGCGGGTCGAGAGTCTCTTATTATAGATATCGCCTTTCGTCGACGACGATGCAGCGGAAATTCAAGCGATCGGCCGTGGTATATCGATAAGGTCACGCGATAACAGTAGTCTCGACCAAGTAATCTCGAAGATATATGGGGACAGAATTATAGTTGTCGTGCTAAAATATACTCTTCTCCCTGTCTCTCTCTCCCTCTCTCTCTCACTCGCTTTCACTTTTATTCTCGCTCTTACGCCAAAGGCATAATAACTTGATTGATCAGTGTTCTAAAGGTATAATAACTTGATTGATCAATGTTAATTTTATGCTCGTTAATAACTAGACAAGATTTGTATCGTCTCTGTGACAAAGTTGGGATACGATTTTCCCAACACGATTATACATTTTAATTTATTCAGTATGCGCGTTATGCTTCTTTGACGTGCGTGCTAGTAGTGCTGGTGCAAGGCGAATTACAAATTACTATAATTGACGGCTGAGGTAGATACGACAGGTATAATTAGAAAAGGGAGATACGAAAAGAAACCGAGGATATTAAAAAAAAATAGCAGGTGATGAGAAAATCTTGATGATGATTATATTAGGGTTATGAATGGCATGAGGGTTAATCTAGGCATAGTGTAAGGGATAACTGAACTATGACCTTTCCTAGATAGTTGAAAATACACATTAAAGAGATAGCAAAAAATAATAACGTGGCTTTTTGTACAGTACGTTGCATGTAAAGTAAGAATTGAGACGTCTTATTTATAAATCAAGGTTAATACGATTAATAGTATGATACAGCGGGGCGAGGATAATTTATCACTGTATTTCTCAATGATCTCAGCCTTGATTATTTTAAGAGAATTAAAAGAATTTACAGATATCTGTAAATAGAAAGTGAAGTTATGATTATTTCATGGCAATTTAATTTTGAAACATTTATATTTATTGAGATCTCTCCTAATATATCTAATACTAATATTATATTTCTCTCTTATACGTTCGTAACAGGATTGCGTAACAGGATAGTTTGAACACGATTGTAGATCGAAATTCAATCGGTGTGTTTCGATTATTTTTCGTTGCAACCAATATTCACACACTCGCGTTACACGAATACACTCGCGTAAATTGCATACCCATCGTGAAGCGCTGATTGAAGAAAAAGAGGAAAACACAATGAAATATGAAAACCGTTCAAACTTGGCAATTACTATCTCCATATTTTTTCAAATATGTGTGCACTGTACGTGTGTATTACGAGCGCACATATTTTCATTTCGCGAAACATCAATATCAAGTTTATTCTCGAAAAACAAAAGGCCGGCGCGTGCTGTAAAATGTTCGCTCAGGAAAGATTCACTCGATCAAGGAGATCGTGACTAATTGTAAAACAAAGAGGGGTTATACTTTGATAGCACGTTGTACAAAAGACTCTTTAGCGACGTCGAATATAATTTTGTATAATCCTGTTATTTCGCTGATTAAGACACCGTTGTAAAATTCAAAACTGTCACGCTTGTGAAAAACGCGAAAGCTTCTAAAATTCAAAATTAGCCTGCAACGTCAGTTTTTTTTTTCTCCCCCTCGGGCTTAGAGCCCGCAACGCGTGCAACTTGATGTGCAACTTGATGAACTCGACGCAGCTGGGACATGCAAATTGCCTCGCCGCTGCACCAGCCACTTTGTTGCGTCTTTCTTTGTCGGTTCATCACATTGCATTACTGCGCTCAGTGTTCGTTCGGAGAGTATTCGGGGCAGGCGACGCAATGCACGCGAGTTTAACGACTTTAATTGAAGCGCATTCAATCAGTCAAGCGACGACGACGCTTGAGAACGACGCGACCGGAAAATCTCTTTTTGCTATAATCACGAACATTTATGCGCCGCGCGAGGGGGTCCTTGGTCGGAAGCCTCTCTCCCGATGCATGTAGGTCAATCCGCACGTGTCGACTCTGCGGTTTGAGAGGTCACTGCTTGCGGGTGGAAGTGACGTGTAATAGCCGGCCGATTTATCGACTTTTAATCCTATGGACGATATCGGCCGCATGAATGTACACGCTGTGTACATGCGTTATTTGTTGTCTCATCCTGTTTCACTGCGACTTCAACGTATCATCGCGAATATTGCGAATGTGTATCGCGAGCGTATTGAATTCCGCGAATGGATGGGCGCGACAGAACCGTACGTTCAGCGCTCAGAAAAATCCGATTTTAATAAGCGAGATAATAGCGGAGAAAGAGGAGATAAATTGCAGGTATAATGAATTATGTGGCAAAGAAAATGGGCGGTGCAATAGTCTTCTAATTATTGTATGGCAATTTATATTTAACTATAATTTACTTTCTAAATACGTATTTTGTATGTTCTCTATATAGATTTATATATAATATACATTTATTTTTTTAAATAAAATATAGGAATTATAATACATTCCATTAGAATATGAATATCTCATTTTCTTTTTAGATATTAAATATTAGTTTTATACATATACATTGCGAGAGTGATGTGCTACATCAAGAAAAAACCGTGTTGGAAAATTAAAACATTTAGTCTGATTCGATCAACTAGAGATTGGTTGATTCAATATTTATTTAGCTGCACAAAAAAAAATATAGTTTATTCATGTCACACGCGCACAACAAAAAATTTTTAATCAAAAATTTATTAAACCAACTCAATATTTAATGGAACGTGTTGGACTAAGTATTTTAGGTTTTTTTAAGAAATTTTTTTCTAAATTTTTAAAAATTTTAAATTTTATATTCATTAAATCTTGTGTAGATGTACTTACCGGTCCCAAGTACTGCGCGTTAGCAACGGTTGTTTCGGGCGCCGCGAAGGCCGGTGTTCCAGCATGTCCTATCAATAATTCTCCAGATTCTCTTAGTTCCGTGCTGACGCCCAAATCAGCAATTTTAATCCTGTCGTCTCTGTCCACTAGTAAATTGCTTGGTTTTATGTCACGATGCACTATTTTCTGGTAATGCACTGCGAAAATAATAAATATAATTAATTAATAATAAACAATAATAAATTTCATAATTTTTAATGATCGCGCGGTTTTTATTAGAATTAAATTCTAAAAATCTGAGTATTACATTGAAGATATTTGCAGTATACGGAGGCTGCGGTCGATTTAACGCTTGCACCGTTTGTAAGCGTCAGTTGTCTATTTAGTATTTGATAAATAACAAAGATATGAAATGATGTTTAAAGCGTCGTTAGTGCAAAATTGTACGCAGCGGAGTATTTCCCGAGTCGAAGACGTTTACGTAACTAATGAATCTCATTTATCTCCTCTCTTGTGAGAAATTAGAACCAGTGTTACAAGTAGTAAGTCGATTATTATCTAAGCAACTTTATGTTTTATTGAATAGTGTCTGATGCGACTGTACTATATATTTTCATGCAAAGTATACTAACGCGATTACTTGGTTAACGTAATGTATGTGACGTTTCTTTTGCCATTGATCCGCGATGAACGCTGTGATACGTAATAGGCGTCAGATACATTACGCAAATCCGCCTGTCAAGGGAATTTGCATTCTATTATTTAACGCGTACGTGATAAACATGATGCATTCCAAATGTGTGAGCGTATCCTCTATATTATGTGATTAAAACACGAATCTCCTAACTTTTTAAAATCTTTTCACGAGATAAAAACGAGATTGAAAAGAAAATGAATTTAAAAATTTCAATAACTATTATTCAGTTTATGACAACACGACTGAAATAAATTTCAAGTTGCGTTTATTACGCACAATATTTAGGATTTAATTTTAATAATTAATAATTTGACGAGTCTTGCAAGACTCTTGCTAGATCTTTTATGAAAATCTCTTTGCAAAAGACTCTGATTTTTTTTTTTTAAGAAAATAGAATGTATAATAACTCACAATATTCGACTCCCATGACAACATCGCGGAAATAACGCCTTGCCGTTGCCTCGTTCAGAGGTTTGTCGGTGGGTATAAGAAGGATTTCACCCCTGTGAACTAGTTCGAAGACCAGGTAGAGATTGTCCTTGTCGGGATGGTCCAGCACCTCGACAAGTTTCACAACGTTGGGATGATCGAGTTTTTTTAGGATAGCGATCTCCCTGTAAACTTTGGCCAAGGGATCGGCGCCCGCTCTGCGCGGTGGTATCTTCCCAAATATCCCCGTTTTCTTCATTAATTTCCTCTTGCTAACTATCTTCATGGCGTAATACGCACCGTCCTCCTCGTTGTAAACCTTCTTCACAACACCGAAAGAACCCTGTGGCAAGTGTGAAGTGATGCATAAGTGAAGGCGCTAAAGCACATAGACGACAGCACATTCCTGTGCTCAGACGACGCGACGCTTGAAATTTTCAAGTGGGTTTCTCTGAAATATTCTCGATTGCTATTTAATTCAACCTTTCTATCAATATTCTTGACATACAAATGTATTATCGTATTTCCTTTGAAAAGATTCTCGTTAAGAGTGAGGAGTGCGGTTTTATTTAAATTTAAATTATAAATTTGATATTTGATTTCAATAAAAGTATCAAATTATTCAAGAACTTCAATAGAATAATATAATATTTCTTAATATGATATTTAATTTTTTCTTAACAAAGATTATTTTTACTATCAGAGGGTATTCTCTCTCCTCTGAAATTATAAGATTATGGGAGAACTTTAATTGTAACAAGGTTTCAAGTGGAATAGTCTAGACATTGACGCAAAAAAATGTTGTTAAGCAATGTTTTCAAACGAATACATATTTTATATAAAGAGGAATCATGTTTTATCGATAATCTCATGACTCTCTCCGCATCCTTTTACCTTAACCTTGCAACCCTTTTTGTGGTTCAGCTGCGCTGTTATCATAATGTACTTTATATCACCGTGGCGACTAGGTCGAAGGTCATCGGCGATGCTATCGGGAGTGGAAGTATAATTTTATAGTTCATGGTATGCTCACCTTTGAGCACGTCCGGTCGTGGTCGTTATTTCGTTATAAATATATAAGCGACGAGAGCAAAATTTAAAAATATTTCTATAACGCATTTCTTAATCTCGCATCTAACAATGAACATAACTTTCCAAGACTGATTTTGTCTCCTGAAACTTACACTATTCGACACGGATAATTTAGAAAAAATGATTTTTTTACAATTAGATTACTGCAACGTTGTTTATATCATCTACAATTATGGTCTATAATCGATGTTAGTTAATTCACGAGATAAATTAATTCAAAAATAGCCTTTGACGCAATATAGTAAACGGTATAATGATTATCTGTTTTTTTCTTCTCTTGACAAGCTCTTTAATTGCAATTATGCAGCGTATAATAAAGTATAATTATGCAGCGGGAAAGGATCGATGTAACGACATTGTCGTGGAGGACACTGATCGATACATTAATATGCCGTTTATAAACGGTGCATGGCGATGGCGATCGCACGATTTTGGACATTTCAGCGTCGCGGTTAAAGCGATTAATTGTCGGCATGAAACTCTATTTCGATCGATGGTTCTTACTTCAATGAGGAATTCAATCTCAAGTTCGAATGCAGTTTTAAACGATACGATAAGGGAAGAGAGATTAAATCGTGAACTTTGCAAGTCTCTCTCTCTCTCTCTCTCTCTTTCTATCTGGCGTTTATCGAAGATAATTTCACGCGCGGAATGACATTTGCCCTTGTTGATAAAAAAAGTACTCTTTCTCTCTCTTTTTCTCTTTCTTCGAGGAACGATCTCTGGAATTCCCGGCGCGAACCTCAAGATCGTGGCGCTGCAAACTTCTTCTCGCGGTTGAAAGCTTTGTGCTTTTCAGTTATAGCAAAGTGCGAAGTTATTGCGGGGCGGTTGTCTTGTTCTCTCTTTCTCTCGCATTTATTTTGAATCCAATCACGCTGGATGCTGGCTGCGTAAGCACCGCGCTCCACATTCTCATTTTCGTACGGGCATTTCCGTGCGCTTTCATTCAAGAGGAATGTTCAAACGTCATTTACATCAAACGGAATTTTAGTGTTTTCGTAAAACGCGCGAGCGACTTTTAACCTTTCTATTCTGTTCTGTTCTGTTCTCCGCAAAGTTTATTCAGTGTTATTTCCTCGTGTGTTCTAATTTTCTTTTTTGCGCGCGCGAAGAATGAAACGTTTTCGTTGAAGTTATTGTTTTCGCGTCTTCATATATAATTCATTAAAAGTTTAACAGAAAAAGAAGTCGAGTCAGAGATGGAAGATAAATACATACCAAGGAGTAGAATACAACTCATTAGAAAAGAAAAACGGCAAACAATTCTTGAGAAATCGCGTCAGCAAATTAACGTACCGGCAGGCAGGAAAAAATGTACTGTCTACTGATCTCGTAATTACAATTGTGTAATTAAACGAATGAAATGTGCGAATAAAGATGCGATGATGATTTTAATAATTTTTGCATCGTTCAAATTTCCATTCCTGCGGGCAATATTGCGTTATCGGGTGCGATTATCGATAGTAATCCGTAACTACGCGGCTGTTAATTACTTCTTAACAAGTACGAAGGATGGGCAGGAGGGGAAATTGCTGAAAATGATGACTCGCGGTACGAGTTATTGGTTATCGAGGAAGCGCCTGTGCTCGATATCGATAATCATATCATTCTCCCGTTTGTTACGTGAGCGCCGTGAAATGGTTTCGCTCTTCAATAAGAGGAATGCGATACAGTGATCCTCTTATCGACGAATGCAGCTTGATTGTTAAAATGCCACAAACATAATTGGAAAGGAATTAGAATGTTGCGCTATATCTACGCAAATTATCCACTATGAGATATTTATAATATTTGTCATTTAAATTAGACTAAAAAGATTTGCATTTTCTTTGTACGCACTGACTAATCGCTGAAATTTTCACACTCTTTTGTAAATCTGACGATTAAAAAGTCAAATTATTATTCAATAAATTATTTAATAATTGTATTTAACAAATTGTATAATAATAATTATTTTATATTGTTTTTTCCCGTATAGATTTTTGATAAATTTGAAATTGATTCCTTTCTAACAAATCTATATGATTTTTTCTAATGATTTTCAAATAAACGCAAGTACGAAGACCGACAATCTTTCGGAAGAGACGCTGATGACAGAATTATATTTTTCACTTGATTTTAAATGGAGATTTTTGCGAAATGTTAATCTTACCCTTCCAATCTCATTCAGCACTTTGTATTGATTCACTTGTTGACCGTCATGCTGGTGATGCTGGCTATCGACGGAGCATTCCCTGTTGAGCGCTCTGATGCGTTTCCTGGGCGATCTATGAGGGCTGGCGTGAGGGTAGCGAGAATGAACGGATTTGTAGGTGACATCAGCTTTCTCGAACAGTCGCTGGCTCGGTCCTGCTTCGTCGGGCAAGGATAATTTTCTCAAATCTACTGTCCGATTATTATCCGAGGCAATAATAGTTTCCACGTTTGTCTTGTGCACATTCTTACAATTCGAGTCGCCGCTAGAATGATCGATGACTGTGTCAACTCGCTGAATCGTGGCCGCCTCGTCCGATGGTGCATTTTTGCCGCTATTGCGCGGGAGGTAAATATTGGGGTTCTTGAAGATAGACGTCACTTGCATATCGCCTAAGAAGATATCGACGATAGTGAAAATTCTGGCAATTGAATTTTGAAGAGAATACATCTTATACCGTCATTTTTTATCTTACCATCGAGCAATCACTCCATTAAGTAACAAAATTGAGAGGGACGAAAAACACGTTTTATAAAAATGAGATTGTATCGCTCATTTGCTACACAACGACATAATTCAGAAAACAATGTTTTTTTTTTTCAGTTTGAACGTTTTAAATTATTAAAATTTTGTAACATAATTTTTAAATAGTAACGATTTTAACGTAACGATGTAGTCTACTGATTGTAAAAGAATGAAAGTATCTTGGAACAAAAGTACCAATTATTTACTCATGCAATTCAAAATTCTCTCTCTTTTTTTTGTTTTACAGACAACGTAAAAATAACAAAGTTAAAATTATTATTGCAGCAAATGAGCGATATTATTGTACATGGCAAGTTTTAAATAAAAGTAACGTATACGTAAGTCAATTATACAAAAAAATTTTAGGTTGCGTCCGTTATTTTTCACGTTAGAGTGTCATACTTGTTACATTTCTTGCTTCGATAATTGTCCGGATAATTCTCTAATAATTCTAAAATTATAAGAATTTCAAAAATTTTGCATTTAACTTGTACGAAAATCCGTCCATTATCATTTCAGGTCACATTTGATAGCGACATAATGTTTACTTACTTAGACGTGTCGACAGTCCGTCGGTGATCTCGGTGGTCTCGAAACGTTGACTTTGTCGGGGCAAAGTTTTCTCTCTGGCGACCTCCTTCACCTCATCAACATTGGGCATGTCGAGATCGGAGCTCGACACCTTTCTGTGTACCTCCGTCGTCGGCATTTTCTCCTTCGCTGTATCCGCGGACGGCTCAATGTTTTCAATATTTTCCTCAATGTTTTCCTCTTTTCTACCAGCAAGATCCTTAATTAAGGCTCCAAGAGGTATCGATTTCGATTTGTGTCTCTCCTTATCTTGCTGTTGCGTGTCACCACTTGTCGTGGAATTTCTCCTGTTGTCGTCCAGGCTATCTCGACGACTCACGTAGCCGCTGCTCTGTCTTCGGAGAACATCATTGCTGGTCTGCGTCACAGTCTTTAGCGCACCTTCTCCCTCTTCAAGATACAGTGCGCTATCTTTGCGTACTTCTTGAATATACTCCGGGCTCGCCAGTGTCTTTGATGGGCCTGGCGCATCCGACGACAATTGTTCAGTGTCAGAATCTTTCTTTGTAGTGGGTGAATTTGTGGGAGAGCTATCAACCGCAGAACCTCTGAAAGAAAGAGAAAAGCGAGTTTTTCATCTGTGCACTTGAAAACTTTTATAGTTAGACGGCTGTAAAACTGAGCATTTAGAAACCATATTTATATCTTGTATTTATTTATTTTTTACATTGCTATTTTTTTTTTACTGGAAATTGTATTTTTATAATAGCACATTGATTATGACGTAGCTTTTTTTATAGCAAAAAATTGTTTCATTAATAGTGCGTATGACTCTTTTGACGACAATTTTACGATAAAAGTAAAATAAGGTAAATTTACTTTTAACTTCCGGTTATATCATACGTTATACCATTTATAAATTTTATAAAGTTTTTTTATCAAAGCGTTATCCCCGCTTATTACTGCACCATTGTTCAAAAGCGCAGAGCTGCAGCTCGATGAGAAAATGTCAGATCGCCAACGCGCAGTAGTGGATTATGTCGTTTATTAAGATAATCGGTACGATACTTGACGCCATAAACTCACGGAACGGGAGAAAAGGCGTCACACAGATTATACTCTTTTAAATGGCCACGAACGATATATAAATAAAGCTTTGACAATGCGGTCTCTGCAACTTGATATGACATGAACAGGCTTATTTATTGGCTTCGTTTATGTTGAGATAATGAAGCACGTAATACCGATAAATCAAAGTCGGGAGTAGATAAATGATTCTGCTGTTCTTTAAATGACCTTGCTTATACTCTTGCGTTTTGCATTTAACGTGGTCAATAATGTTTCTTTATGACAGTATTAATGAAAAGTATTTAGTTATGATCACATCCTTTTACAGAGAAGAATGATTTAGACATCTTTCCAAATATCTATTAATTTTAGTACTAATTAGAAGTTGAATAAGTACAAAATGTGAATTGGAATTATTTTTTTTAACTGTTCATAAAATAGCATTGAAAAATGATAAAAAAATAAAAAATGCAATTTTATGTATTTGGTAATCAAAAAGTTGTGTATTTTCGTGATAAATGCGCTTCTAACAAAAAGCATACTATCCGATTGCCAGAATTATATATAATTGTTTGTCATTTTTATATTATTATAAATTTATTTTAATTTATCTTTTAAATTACATTCAGTTAATATTAATTTAATTAGGTCTATTTCATATGCTTTATTTTTGTATCTGATCACATTTTCATATATTTAATCTCTTTTATTAAAACATAGTAGAACATTACAACATATTTTCGAATCAGATATTAATTATTCTTTAACGAATCCGACTTTAATTAGGTTACTTCTTCCTTTTTTTCACTTTTAACGAATTATCTTATTTACAGAACGAAGTAACGTACTAGTATTGAATTATTTTGGTTAATCTTAAGATTCTCTGATCAACTTTGGAAAATATAACAAGATACAAATAAGAATAATTTATTTGCGTCTGTACGAAGCATTATCATAATCGCTGTTAAAGCAATTTGGTATGCGGTAGATGCAAAATGTTCGTTAATTCCGTCCAATGTCACATAAAGCTATAAAGTTCTTGAGTTAAGTCAATAGTGAACTGTGTGCTAACTAAGATAATAATTTAACATTAAATCGATCCTGAGAAGTCGAGCGGTGACATTCTCATTAAATTCCGTAATTGTACTGTAGTTGTTCCGGAATCGCGTATACACGTACATGTTCACTCGCGACAGAGACGAGCAATCTGCAATTGAGATTCGTTAACGATGCGGTTACACGTTGAAACGTGAAAATATGAAATTTAAATAACAAGTCGGCCCCGTAGCTAACTGCTTATTCCGTGATAAAATGGAACAGAGGAAGATAAAATCATCGCCACGTGTAAGATGAGTGCTCGTTCCTTTCAATACAATAACGATCAGTTTCTCCTAGTTCGCGTCATAAAATATTCGCGACAAGATTGGAAATATCGTTTATATTTATATTATACAGAGCGAGGCACAAAGTTAAGTTGTGATTAAATAAAACATTTGAATTCATTTCAATGGATCTTACGTGAAATCATTAATAAATTCTTTATTGTGTGGTTATTTACGTTGAAAATTAAGAAACGTCGCAGAATTGGCGAGCGAGGAATTTGTTATGCACACGTGTGATATAATATTTATAGTTAATCATTCCTTCAACAAGAGTCGCGTGACTATTACTTGGTAAAGATTAAATCTTTCATTTGCGTGACGGTGCAACTTGTCAGAACTTCACTTCGCCTCCTGGAGAAGCGTGCACCATAATTCTACGTCTACATCATAAGCATTTTTGCGGGCGTAAAAGTCGACAGTCGAAACATCGATAGTCCATTTTTCATCCTTCGTAAATGATGGAATAATATAGAAGGTGCAGCGCTATACTTCACGGCACGCGAGGCGCCGTGCCGCGCCGCTCGCTTGCCGCCTGATGCGCCCAGGGAGTGAAGTGCGATTCGACACGAAGCCGGTGCTCGGTATGTGGATCAATTGTACGGTCCAAACTAGGCCAAATGAATGCAATGGCGAGATGCAAGATCCGCATTCGTCGTCGCATAGACAAAGTCGCATCAAACTCAAAACGCTTCCCCGACGCGAGGGGCAGTGAGCGATGGCGCCGTCTAAAACGGCCAAACTATAGAAACCAAGAATCATGGTACTGCATTTCTCGACTCTATCAATCTTCTCCATCTGTGTTGATAAAGTTACGTATTAATAACAAGTTGTAAAGGAATTATATATTTAACCTAGGTTTACATTAGTGAAAATACGTGCGATTAAAAAAAGAAAAAGAAAGAATAATTTAGTAAAAAAGACGAGCTTAAAAATGTTATTATTGAACTGCTGACGTGAACGCACAGTTTCGTAGTATTTAAATGGCAAAGGTATTTTTTATTCCGTATTTAATGACACAAAGGCATTTTCTATCCATCCATAATTAAGCATAATTTAATTTTAAAGAATTTTATTTTTCTATATTTGTTTTGTAGCAAAATATATATTTGTCGCATTTATAATTTATTTATTATTTTTACTCTTTTAGATTTATCTATATTTTCCTTTTATTTTTGCTGATATAATAATAAAGATTTTAACGAATCAATATAAAGACGGTTATTTCGAATTCACCATAATTAGCCAATTCCTTACGGCATTGAATCCCACTACGGTGTGTTAAAGTGTTCTTCGACAATTTGCTTACACAAGCGCATAGGGAATAGTTGCGCATCATCGCTTACAAATGCGTTGAATAAGGCAAGGTAGAGCTATCAGCGAAAACCTATCAAACTATTCCCGTATTATCCGCACAAACTGCATACTAGATTCAGTATTGCATATACTATAATTTTCGACTTCTCCTTTAATTATAACTTGGATGTTTCAATATCAATTATCTTGACCTAACACAACGTGACTTTAATTATCAACATTAGAAAATAAATAGATTGCTAGCAATCTTAAGACAAATGTAAACAATTTTAAAGATGAATTATAATATTAAAGTAATATTATCGTTAATATGAGTATTAATTATAATATTTTTCAATATTAAGTTGAAAAGAAAATGTTATATTCTGCACTTTTGTGACGGTTATCGTTTTATATAGTAAATTATTTGTCATATAAAAAGGTGTATCAAAAGAATTTATTTGAAATTTGCTCATTAAGAACTTTCTTTAACTTTTCGATTTCTGTATTAATTTCTCTAACGTAAGTTTCCAATTGAGATAAACGGGTGATTCCGAAACATTCTTCGTACGATAGCCCTTGTAATAATCTTTAAAACTATAATAACGAAACAAAATTGTTATGTAATTGTTAATTCTTGTATTATTTATTTATTCGAACGGATTGCTCCTTTTGAGAATCGAAGCGTTAATAATCCATTAGATATTATTAAATTTTCCTTAACATTCCAATTTTTGCAATTCACCTTTATACACAATTTTCAACAACTTTAACTGTATGGAAATGCATGCACATCATGCAAGAAATGCTTGAAACAAAAATTGGCCACAGTGACAGATGTTTACGTGCAAAAACATGCATGTCTTTAGGAGAATGTATTGCTGTACATATACATTGGAGCTCTTTGTAAATTTTCAAAATTTGATCATATATTTTTCTCATGCGTGAAAATACATCGCGCAGCTGTAAGATTAAAAAAGAAAGGGAATTTTTCACACCTTCACGTCGCGAGACAGGTTTTCATTTATAATTGAATACACATCGAACGCGGAAAATGGTTCTTGCACGCATTTCTTTCGTACAAACGCACACGTGTCTCGGCAACCGGTTGTCACCTATAACGATCAGCAAGGAATATCTCTCTGGAACGAACAGCGTTTCACAGAAAAACGTTTAACACGATGAGAGAGGCCGCGAACGCTCTGCGAATGCCAAAGAGCGAATGCGAACGTGCTGGTTTTGGTCCCGCGATCTCCGCAAAAACCGGGCGTCGCGTGTCTGTTGTGTTATTTATGTACGTGAGGCACGTACAAACGCGGAATGCGTATTTATCTGCATTTTGTCTTGTCGTTGCATCCGCGTCCAACCGACAAATGAGCGATACGCGCATCTATGCGCGTAAATTACAATACACTGTCGACGAATCAAGAGGCGTTAGATAATACGAAAACCAAGCAATTTATCCACGCTGTGGATTTTTCCCTCTCAAAATCGAATTTTCGCATTTATTCCTCAATCTATAAACTTGATGATTAATTGTCTGTTAATGATTTACATGAAAGCTGTTTTTAATACCTAATATCTCGTTTTTTTTTGCCATATTATTTTTCTCTATAATACCTTCCTTCTAAGAACATTACTTTGCATGTTAAAATATTATTTTTCTTTCGCTTTGAGACCTTATTAATTTTTTTCTCTTAAGGAAAGATGAAAGCTCATTTAGTGTGATTAAAAAAAGCTCTCCACCAATGGAAATTCAATTCATCTTTAGTGCAGTAAAAAAGGTTAATATTTTCCATTGTTTCATACTCCTGGAAATGACGCGAGGAGAGAAGCCGGCGTTAATAATGGAATGATCAAGTGGTTTTTGCAATCGTGCGGAGAAAGCATAAGGAAACGTGAGAATCTCGCGTTTCTCCGACAAATTGTGTAACACAAAAATGATAAAAGTGTACCGCCACGTCGGGAGTGTCTCGTTACTTACGAATTGTAACGTACGATAGTGTGTCAAACGCATTTCCATGCATATATCGCCTGCAGGCAAATATTTCGTTTCGTTGTTATCCACTTCTGGCTACGGCCAATACAGCAGAACCATGAGCAATGCGATAAGAACATCGTAACTTTTAATAATCTTATCACAATGTGGTGGATTATTCGACTTTTATTAATGATATTGAAAAACTTCGATAAGCGTATTTACCACGTTGCACTTGCGAAAATATTACTTTGTTAACACAAAATGTGTTGATATGCATATGGCACCGTGTTGTTTAGTCGACATAAAAATATTTTAATAAATTGAGGGAAATTTTTAGCATAATATAAATTAATCTCGACATATGTAATCGCTTGACGGATGTGTGAAGGAAATAACGTGATTCTCGTTTAATAGTATATTATTATAAATTTGAGTTTCTCGTGTGAAACGATTGTGCGTGATCACAAATTACGTTTTCTTAGAAAATGTGACACGAATGCTTGGAAAATTTTCTCGACTATTAAACTACTGAAATATAATGAATACTTTTTGCAAGAGAATACAGTTAATATATTGTAATATAAAAATTTTTATAATTATTTTGTGTTACGCTGCTTTAATATCGCAGGCTTCTAGCATTTCTAGTTAATGCTCTGGTAATGTCTGTATTTAATATTCAAGCAATAATAATTAAGATTTTTTCAATTAACGTACTGTAACTTTTTATTTATAAAGTAAAATTAAATGTAGATTACAATTAAGCGTTAATTAACTACGTTTGAATATTATACATAGGAAAGTAATACAAAATATAATTGTTCTACAAAATTGCATTTTATTTGGAGAATAATTTAAATATTTTAATATCAAAATAGCATAATTATCTTTTTGTTCTTAATTTATTTGTTATTAACATCTGTACGGTACTATGTAATTTTTTGCATAGAGAAAATTTAAGCTTGCAATGACTTAATTATGTATCTTTGGTGACTTCTGCCGAAACAGCCAGAAAAGTTGCACAACGGTAAAGTGGTCGATGAGAGGTCATAAAGTTTCCCATCGGTCTGGACATCTCGTAATTAAGAGTCATGCCCGCGAGGCATTAATCAACCGCGAACGACATGCGAGGAGAAGGCTTCAAATAATTAATTATTATTCCAGGAAAGAGTATGTGCCTTGTGCGTATGACGCACACTTACATTCTTCCTTTATCCGAAGGACAAATCGGCCACAAGCCCAGCGTAATCAGGGCGATGGTGGGTGGCGAACCAATGTATTAATTAAACTGTAATTATATTGTGCGTACTCGTAGCGCAAGTCACGCAACACGATCGTCCATGTGGATATCTAATAACGAACGCACCGAGTGCATGTTGTTTATTATTGAATTTACAAGTATGATTTATTTACTGGCGCAATTATCTCGAAAATACACAATTTTAGGATCGCGCAAATAAAGCAGCCAATACAATCAGCGAGCCTCCTTCGTTGAGGAATTTCATTGTAATTTAATAAATTAAATGCGAGAGAAATCTGTGAAACAATAATTACGCAACATATTCTTACGGTTTTAACGATAAAGCACGCTGGCAAAAATGAAAATTGATATTAATGTAATATTAATGTTTTACTAATTTTACATTATATCATGATACCATAGAAGCTAAAAGACGAAGCGTAAAAGTTCTTGTTGACTGACAGCAGTTGTACCTTTGACATTAAATCAAGCGCAGTCCATTAATTAATGCCATCCATGTAAATGCTATCCGTCCTAACTTTAAATTATTGAAAGCTTTTGCGATGTATCGTTCAGGGTCAACATGCGCGAACCTATCTGGCCACGGTGGAGAACCGCAACTCCCGGGTCTCGAGTTCTGGCAAATGCACTGTATTATTTGCTCCTGACATAAAACGAGAGCCTCAGGGAATCATACATTGCCGTTTTACGATGCGTGCACTACAGTTCGCATACAGTCGGTGCAGAAAATAATATAGTTTACGATAAATCTTTCAAAGCTTTGCCAGATGCCGTGCTATTTTCTTATTCACGCTGCTGATATTTTGTGTCGTGACTTTTGACACGAGATTTCTAAGAGAAACCTTTACAAGGATGTAGCTACCTTTTATTGAAATAGGAAGCTCTAGATTCCGTAAGTCTATTATTTCTCCAGTACAGTATCTCTTAAAAATACCGGTTTTTTAAATAAAAAATTTTTTTTTATTATTACTTGAAAAGAGATTTTTTTTATATTAAAAAGTTCGGAGAATCAATAATTTTTAAATAAGTGATAAAGTGTAAGAAGCTTGTCATAAATTGAATAGCTTTTGAACAAAATTAAATTACATTTATACTTGAGTTGAGTGTACTTTCTTGGAATTTTCTTTCTTTTTTCTTTATTTTCTCAAAGTACTTTTGCGTAAAAATTAAAATTTTGCAATGCATTAACTTTTTACATTGCTTTTGAGTTGTAGTGGATAAAGTAAATTATACAATTATGTGTGACCGCGGTGAAAATCAAAAGGAAACGGTAATATAAATTCTCCATAAGTCTCCATTTTTGTGCCGAAGCGAATAATGATGACTGATATTGTGGTTGATTGAACGAGTTTGTACTGAAAGGTTTCTCGATCGGCGTGAGCGAATAATTCATATGATCGAATTTGTATTAGAACCTGTAATTATTTGAGTATTTTAATATAAAAATAAAATGTTAATTGTATTACGTAATTGAAATTTAAAAATCACCATACGTTAATTTATATTTATTTGTAATTGAATATTATATATAAGAGTAATAAAAATTTTTTACATTTTTTTTTATAATTTTTTTAAGGATAGCACGTTAAAGAAGTAGAACTTTGTAAACTATCACAAAAAATATCGAATCTTTTTAATGATTTATATTTACTTTTGATTAATCATTACTTAAAATATTAGTCCATTAACATATCAAGTTCCAATTAGCATTTGAATTTAAATTATCACTGTAATAAAATTAAATTAAATTTGTCAAATATATAACACTACAACAAATATAATTATATCAGAATTATGTTAGATTATAGATTTTTGAATTGTTTATTATGTTCTTAAAATGCCTCCTAGCACGTAACGTTCAAGAAACCGCAAACGCAATGCAGATTCTTAATCGACGAACAAACTTCTCATTCTCCTAAACGGGCGATCCTTCGGGGTTTTACCGTCCTCTACAAAAAGTTTTTCTGAAAGCGCACGAAATACTAAACGCGATTCTTGGCGAAACTTTGACGAGACGAGTGTTGAGTTACTCGAGAAGTCTCAAAAAAAAGACTTTCGTTAATTTCAGAGGTAGCTACGACGGAAACACTTTCCTACAGAATGAGGGCTGAAAGATTTTGTTATGAACAGTCGATAACATAAAGGTAAAAGCTGTCACGAAAATTGAAACGTCAGTTAACCATTGCCAGCGGAAACTTTTATATATCAGTGGAATGGATATTCTTTTGCAAAATGAGAAAAAAAGAAAAAATGTAAAATTATTTTTTTTTTAATTAAAGCAAAATTAACGTATTGCATACGTCGAGTGAGAAATTCTAATAGATTTTTCCTGATTTTTGTTTTAACCAAAAGTTTTATATAATTTATAAAGATTATCTTATGAAATTAATTAAATTATTATTTGTATGATAATAATTTAATTAATTTCAAGTAATTACATGAATGTTTTTAAGTTCTTAAGTGAAATAGATTGACATTGAATCACATTCTACATGCATGCATCATAGCGATAATTTTAATATCAACATTCGCATTTACATTTTATGTATATTTAAGCATTTTATCAATACGTAATTCGATCCAGGATGTTTTTAAAGTCTTTATTTGAATGTCTCCTCGTGTCACTGATAATGACAACGTTGATATGAGATAATTGACTTATTATAATTTGTGGAAAGAGATTATTTCTTCTCGAGAGAGGAGGAACATGAAATCTCGTATTAAACGCTATACATTTGTTTGCAATAGTTGCCTCTTGCAACCCGATTTACTTCGAGTTTCAAATCGGATTATACATGTGTGCTTTCTTTTAATTATATTCTTATACAAATCAATCTATACATATTTCTTTTTTTGTAAACATTGTTTAAAGAAATATTGTCACGGAAAAATTGTTCTTGTATTTTTATTCTGTAAATGCTGGGCAAATATATAAGGGATTTTTTTTATGAATAAAACATTAATCTCTTGTAAACTGAATATGCATATATAAAAGTAACAAAGATAAAAGTATTATTTTTGCCTTTAAAAAACATATTTATCATTTACAGAGTGGAAATACGATTATTTCTAAATGGGAATCACTACTGGAACATTCAATTCTGATAAAGATTAAATTTTTAAAGAATATTAAATTGTTTAAAAATCCCGCGAAATAAGAAGTAACGTTCGGAAGCATTTTCATATTAATTTCGGGCTTTTGTAACATTATATTGTGCACATATTATACATATAACTTATGTGTTATATTATATAATATTTTTGAAAAATATTATGTAATATTTTGTAAAATAAAAGTAAATACTGTTAAGGAGATTGGAGCTTGGAGCCCTTACGCGTTTTTTCTGAATGCAATGACTTATGCCTCGCACCGTGGGCTGCAGTACAAAGTGAAAGAAAGCGAAGGTTTACACTGACGTGACTTTATTATAATATAGATACGGAGAATTATAAGCTCCTTCAATAATAACGATACTTAAAAACTTTACAATTACAAGGAATATAACGCACACCACGCTTGCATGCATGCTCACACACGTGAAACGTGAAAACGACTCTCTCAACTCAACGCTCGACGATCGGTTCGCGCCTGACGATCGGCTTCGTTGCCGGGCGCCCACGCAACGCAATCGCGGTAGATGAAAGGGACATTTGCATGAGGCGGGCTCCCTATTCCATTCACGCGGAAATTCAAATTTTAGTTTAAGTTAATATAGGCTTGAAATTGCTACAGCGTGTACAATTACTTGCAATAATTTAAACAAAACTATTTGAATGTTGTGAATCAATTATGACAAACGAGAAAACGAGACTATCATGCAAGAAAAGATTATATTTCTCCTGATAACAGCGTTAAACTTAAGTTTGGCATAATGTAGACAGGCGAGTCGAGCCAAGGGGAAGGAGAGGAGACCGAAGTGTCTCTTGCT
Source organism: Solenopsis invicta (assembly GCF_016802725.1). Lineage (NCBI taxonomy): Eukaryota > Metazoa > Arthropoda > Insecta > Hymenoptera > Formicidae > Solenopsis > Solenopsis invicta. The sequence goes on from NC_052673.1 coordinate 16,241,381, forward strand.
GGCTATTAGTCAGTTACTAACGTGACGGTGTCTTGACTAATGGCGTTATTAACGACATGGTTGTGTATGTGACTTCCCGTATCATTTTCATGCATTGTTACAGCGGCGTGCATCAACGATCGATATCACTTGCAATTAGAAGGACGTGTCATTTTTTGCGATAGGGATCACGAAATGCGTTAAGCGATCTTTCTTTGCTTAAAAAAAGGAAAGAGTTCTCGAATTAATTATCTAATTGATGGATACAAATTTTTTGAAAGAATTTTTTCTCTTAAAAGAACATATTTGATAATATTAAAGAAGAAATTACTTCTAATATGTTCTAATACATTTCTAATTAAAATAAAATTTAAAATGAAAATAACAAAAGAATAAAACCACCATAGATATACGCTTTGCAGTGTTTCTCGTGCCTTAATAATTTCTGAAAAATAAGGAAAAAATTTAATTTCTTGGCAAGTTGATTTACCTCACTGAATGATCAGCGCATTCTTTTCGTTCCGATAAACAAAAGACTAAAGAATAAACTAAAGACTAAAGAAGAATAAAATTATTTTTATTTTCTGTCATACTGAATAAAGCAGGAAGTCGCAATAAAAAATAGTGGCCTAGTTTGAACACAACATATATTTGACTCATTGTTCGTCGGTAAGATGCTTTAAAATGGAATTCGTAAAGTTAACGGAGAACAAAGGGTATAAATGTGCACATTGACCACGAAATAAAAAAAATAATAGAGTGCATTATTCTTGTATTTATAATGACGGTTACAGCACACGAATTAGCGCTGATTAACGTGATGAAATACAAGCTTATGGACGTTCGATGATTATGCATCACTTTCATGAACCATCGCACTATACAGACGATTGAATGATCATTAACCCTATGATCGTTAACACCTCATGAATATTAGTGGCTTTTCGATAACCCCATTCCGTTTGTTGTCATAAACCCGAAGCGAGAAGGAAGCCCGTGCGATCATGATTATCCACAAAATTAATTTCTATAAAAATTTTAAAAATTGCATTTTATAAATTCCCTCTTTTATACATATTTGAGAAATTTTTGAATCAACATAACTTACGATCATTCGATTCATAAAATCTGCAAATGCGCAATCCGAGTGTATTTTATTTAACAACACCCACGCAAATTTCTGGCATCGACGCTATCGGACACTGAATATCACGGTAGAGATATATCGCTCGCTCTCACACATCACTTCGGAATTACACACGATTCCGTTAAATGGAGATTCAGTGCGCACACAGACGCATATATCCTCGGAGAGTATGACATTTCGAACTGCGATCGCGTGCATCATTTCTCCGTTTCATTCCTTTTACTCTAGCCGGCATACTGAATTAATGATGCATCGCGCTGTCGACCAGTACGTTTGTTCGCGACTATCGTCGACGCAAACCGATATTGCGAATTCGATCGATTCTGATGCACATTGCACACGGCGGCACGTTTTAGACTATAAATGACCCCGCGATAGATACGTCTCCGGTCTTGTCGGCTCATGGTGAAGACACTTTAAATATTAATCGGTAGGGTAGTCTATCTAAAATTTTTGTTTCTCTCTTTCTCTTTTTTTCTCTCTCTCTATAAAATTGCATTTATTGCTATAATCGATAATTTATTTGCTTACTTATTATGCAAACATGATTGAAGTAATTTTTAAAACATTGAAAAGAATATTAAAATTAAAGCGTTACCGTTATCACGATAAAGTAGATATCTTAGCCAATTAAATTTTAGATCTCGCTGTAGTTATAATATCCTTCTCTTAATCTACCGTGTTATTACATAAACCTTTGCGCTAGTTATTTTCCTAGCATTTAATTTGCATTAGATGTTTATGGGATGAATTGCACATCGGTCGGATTTAATGCGATTAATAGCTCGATTAATCGTTAAACGCAATTAATCAGACTAATGCTGTCGTATTTCTCTCGTTTCTACTTAAACTATCGTGCGAAATGATTTGCATTCGCATGCTTTATGACATTTAAATTAAGATTTATGATAATTTTTGATATTATTAATATTTAAAAAAAATGTATAGAAAATTTAAAAATACAATAACAACAACAACATATCAATTTAAATATTATATTTAAATGTTTAGATTATTTATTAGCGCAACATTTTTGTGATATTATTCTTTACAGTATTCGGTAAAATAAAATATTGTTTTATAAATAAAACATAGTTCCTGTCGACATGTCATATTTCTTTAGTTATTAATATACCGGCACGGAATCTTCATATGGTATATCGAATTGACGTAATAATAATTCTCTGCAGTTTGCCGCAACGTTCGCGAATTAATCTTATTAATCGATGAGACTGCTTGTTGTCGACATATTTTATCGCATTATACACGAGTGCACGCGACTCGCGACGTCTTCAATGCGGATCGAATTATAACGTTCTATTAATTGGTCAACATTACCACTTGTGTTCGAGCATGTCACAATGAAGTTGATTGCAACCAGATTATCTGGCTACACAATGCTATTACACTCATCCGTATCTGTGCTTGTAGTTTACGAACGTTAAACTTCTGAAGTACGAATTATGCACGTCGAGATTATCTAAAAAGCGTTCACAGTTTATACAATGAACGGATTTCGTGGTGGAGTTTATGAACAATCGTAAAGATAAAACTTTTATGCGCTTTTAACACAACGTTGAATATAATTCTGTTTGCACAATAAGTAACAGTAAATGAAAAAGAGTCTCGCAGAAATGGAATAAGTTTTTAACGAGTAAAAACTTATTTGCATAACAAACTCTTGGACCATAATTTATATTTCAATAATTTTATTTATTGTTTAGATTATGCTTGTTAGCTCTTTCATCGTATGTTTTCAAACGTATGAATTACTTAAAAAATATTAAAATAAACAATAATATCAAATTATTCTGAAATTTACGATTGTAACAGACAATTATTACTTTCTCTAATTATTTTTTATTATTCTGTTTAATTTTTTTTATAACCGTGTTTTTTAAAAAAAATTTCTGTTATGTTACGTAATCTTATTTCTATAGATCTGAATTGTACGAGAACTGCTATATTTTCTTATGAAAAAAGTTGTATCGTGTTTGCACAGTGGAATGACCATCTCATTATTTAGATATAATTTCAATTTTATTTATGCAGAAACCATTTCGCTACTTGTTTATATAAAAATTTGTTACCTATCAAACGTCTTCAATAACTGCACAGTCTTCCAATCTGCGTTGATATATTGCTGCAATCTATCAATAGTCCACAAACATTTGTCAATTCATCATCGGAATAATTTCTTCTCGCGACACTTCTGATGAACATTTCACATTCAATTGTATCGGCACTCAGTCGAACGTGATATTTAATGAAAGTTCTCAAAGAGATCAATCGGAGTACCTACGCTCGCGGGATTTTGAAAAAGGGAAAAACGATAAAAACTGCGGGCGATTCCGGGCACTCTGCTTACGCTTCCGTTTCGGATTCCGGAGACGATCTCTGCTCAAGCGCGTTGCTCTTCGCTCCGGCTGCAGACTACGTACAGCTCTGGCGGAGTTTGGACCGACCGCGTGCAATTCCCACCACCTCTTCTCCACCGGCATCGTCGTAGCCACCACCTTTCGGGCAGATACTCCAGTCGTATTGTACCCGCCTGTTTTGCTCCGATCTCGAGTTGCGTAATGACGGGATAAGGAGGAGCGAGAGAGAGAGAGAGAGAGAGAGAGAGAGAGAGAGAGAGAGAGAGAGCAAAGCGCAGCATGGAAGTGCAGCATTCACGATAGAACCCTGTTGCCTAATTTGATCGATTCGAAATATGGAAGAACGAGTATGCAAAATGTATTCACTTTGATACAGTTAACAATTGAGAAAATTTCTCGGAAAGATTTGGCAACTATCAACGTTTCACGAGGTGATAAAAAAAACTCAACGTTGCTGTATTACAATATAAAAATAGATTTCATGATCAAATAAAATTCTTTTAAAGACTATTCGAGTCTAACGTAGACAAAGGCAGCAGAATTTGTTTTCCCACAAATTACTTTTTGTCCTTGAACATGTTCGACGGATGATCTTTAAAGAAACATGCAGATATTTTCGAACAGCTACATAGCTTCGCGTACATAAACGATTGAGCTTATGTAAGCGGGCTCCTTGTAAATTTATTATTCGGCTTTTGTGTTGGGTGCCCTTTCGTGACGCTCGCCTGGTTCGCACGTGCCTGAACTCGTCTCTGATCCACAACGATCTTCTGGATCGTAGAAAGTGGGGTATCCGCTGGATCTTTCGACCAGTCTGGCCTGCGTCATCTCTGCAACCGCGTATTTCTATGTGGCACATGTGTATATTGGAAAGTATGAGCGTGTGTAGACGCGCACTCAAGAGCTCTTAAGCCTCGCTGTTTTGAGAATACAGTTCTTTTATCCGATGACGTGTAGATGTCATTTCTGCGAACTCTCACATTCGGCGAACGCGATTATATCGACTCGCGTCGATATAAATATCCATCTATATCGATACAAATGCATTCAAAGGTTATCAAACATTATTTTTCCGACCGCTTCTGAAGAATTTGCTTGATAATGCTGCGAAGAAACTTGGAAAGTTTTCGAAAAAGGAATATATATTTTACGTCGTAACATTCTTCAATGACTTGGAAGTAATTATTTTGAACGCGCTCGCAACAATGCCTCGGCGAGAAAGTCGCAAAAAAATCGCTTTAAGATACGTGAGGAATATTAAAACGTCTCGATACGTTAAGAATGCAGTTTTGTTAGAAAAAAGCGATAATTTATAACTTTGACCTTCTTGGCAATATGCCACTGTAATTCGCATAGGAAACGTTGTCATTATTGCATCTATTATATAGCAGCTATGTAAATTATGCTGAGACATTCTGCTGGCAACCACGGTGAAACTTGTACAATTCAAATCGTCGTTTTAAAGTTGCTTGCCAAACATGTATCGACTATGCAGTTAATCTTGCAGGTGGGAGTTCCATTTTCTCGCATATAATTTAAAATGCCACAGAAAATTTTAATTTCATAAAACAACTAAATGTAATTATTTAATTAAGTATAAATTCAATATAAGGAATAATGTTTTTTTAAGCTTTTCCATAACATCAAATAATGAAGTATATATATATTTGTTAATATTTACTATAATATCAAAATGTCACAATAATTTAATTATTAACATCAAGAAAGAAAATTAAAAAAAAACGTAATTATTAATAGATCATGGAATAGATTAAAATAGAAAAAGAAAATCTTAACAGTAATTTAGTTAACATTTTTGTTAATATTAATATAATGATTTATAATTAATGCAAAGTATTAAATAACAAAGTATTAATTAAAGTATCTCAAGCGGTCGAGATGTTTTTGAATAAATACTCACGCACTGATAATCATTGTACATTATTGTTAAAACAAATACAAAAAAAATTAAATTTTTTTTATGTACGACTAATGTACGAATTAAAATTTATGCTTACAACTCGAGCATGAGTTTAAAAAATAAGAAATTACTTAGAAATCCGCTACTGTTTAAAATTTTAATGAGAATTTTTTCTAATAAAACATCAATCAGTGTATGCATTATCGAGATATCTCATACCCATTTACATACGCGTCTGACAAAACATACCAGATGTTTCTGAGCAACTACGCCGCATTGTACTTCCTGTATGTGATAATTATTAACGTTTGCGCCGCAACTTCCTTTCTACGTCTTTGCAATTTACAGCTTGTGGATAGACAATCTTACGTCATCGATTCATGACGACTTAAAGTCTACTTAGTTATTTAGACTCATTCTACAAGTTTTAGGGAAGAAAGATTTAAAGTTTGTATTCTCGTAGATTCCGTCTCACCCTAATGTGTGAAATTTCATTATTAGTTTACTTCTCGCACACATCGTTGCAAGCCGAAAAGTTTCGAAGAACGTTGGTTCAATCCAATTTCCAGTCGATTTTTCGAGCGAATTCCAATCTCGGCAGACGACGTACTTCTGAGGTTTTTACTATGCGAACTTTGCGAAGACTTTTGCACACGGAAAAAAAGAAATTTAACTGTTCGTAGTAAACATATATTTAAAACTATTAATGAAATGCATTCTTCGATGCATCCTGAAAATAACATATCGTTTTATACATATTTAAGTTGGCAGTGTATTGCGCAATATACTGACAAAGTTTAAAACCTCTAAACTAAGATAATTTGAGAATATGTGCAATTTTCGCGGTAGAAGTTTCGCAGAGTTTCATGCATTAATTGGAAATATAACACATGAGAACTAAAATTAATTTAATTTTGTTATAGCATTAATTAATATGATGAAAGCATATAATGCAAAAAAGATAATTTTATGAAAATAAACTTTTCATGGTAATTATAGCTTTTATATAATAAAATTAATTATTTTTGGAAGCCATATTATTTATATTACATTATTGCTGTAAAATTATATACGCAATAAATTAATATAATATATATATATATATATATATATATATATATGAATGTCTTTATCATTTTAATGTAAGCTGGAATTATTACATAACTTTTTTTTACTTTAATATTAAAAATGGATAAGATTTCAATTTATTGTAATTTAATATAACCATGTGTTTTTTGTTCTTTCTTTTTAAATGATTGTCCACGTATTAATTACTTACAGCAGTATTGTAACTCGCAAAAAAAATATCTAAAAAGAAGCTTTAGAGAAAGGCGATTAAGTTCGTTCTTAATCAATTTTCCAAGGGCTCAAACGAAATAATTCATTTGATCCATCTATGTTCCATGAAATCGAATTTTCACATTCCGGCAAATTTCTTTTAAATTGGACACTCCATTACGGCGTAAAAGTGATATCATTTTTCGCGATAAAACGCATAATATACGTACGTTTATAGAATTCAAAATGAGACAGTTATATCTCGAAGGGTCTTGCGCTAACTTTTTAACAATTCAGTTTTATAAAAGATATACAAAAGAAATCATTATATTATATGAATTATTAAACTAAAATCTGTTCTTTATTTATTTGGATTTTTTGCATTTATTTATCTACTTTTAAGATTTATTATCATATTTTACATTTTGACATATATTTATCTACTTTTAAGATTTATTACTTTATGAATATAGTAGGAATGAGATATATGACAATACTCTCTGAATTTTTGATGCAATTTAAAATTCATTGTAGAATTCACGCTGTGTCAAATCGTGACGATAAAATGATAGAATGAGAGACACAGAAGGAGAATGGCAAGTCTGGGGTATTCTAGAATTTAATCTCTCGCTATTCTGACAAGCAGCGGCTTCTGTAATGAAAGCGTGCATTGCCTCGAGGAGAAGGGAAACTTGAATAAGGCAAAAGATGAGGAAAGCTACTCGGGGAAAGACATTATATTGTATAAGAAAAGAGGTTGTCATAATTTCAAGTCGGGAGCTTCTTCGGACTCGCTCGAATTTTATTGAGTTTGTGGTAGTCGCGCTATCCTTTGCGATCTTCCGTCATCAAATTGAGTTATGATTTCAATCTTGAGCGCATCAATAATTGTGAGGAACATTTATGCATCTATCAAATATGCAGCTTTTCCGGTTGTCTATTCGATAGATGCATAATTATTTCTTTGAAAGCACTTTTAATTTTTAACACGACTTCTGATAAAGCGTATATATTTTGAAGAATTTATCAAAAATACTTTACATGAAAAATGTCCTTTAGTTTAAGCTGTTCATATTCTGCGGAATCAAGATATCTTTCAACAGAAAACTTGTGCATACCTATTGATTAAGCAATAGATTGCGTGTCTTCATTGCATGTCGCTTATTTCTCTCGATAGCTCGATATCCTCTCATACTTTTCACCTTTCTTTTCAAATCTCATATAGATGTAGAGGGCTCTCGTAATTGTACACCAGAAACACTACCTGTGATAGGAGAAATCGGATATCGACTGGATCAATTTCTATAGAAGGGACAGCACTCTCTTTGAGGAAGATGCGAACTTTCGAATTAATTTCTCTCAAATTATGAATGCGCGCTGATGTATAAAACAATTTGCCAGAATGTTATCACATCGATACTCCCCGGTATTTGAGCACTCTCCGAAAATTCGTCTGTCTCTGACGTGACTCGATTTGTTGCGACATGAATACGTGAATAATTTCAATAGATGCAGAATCTTTGATTTAAGCTTGCTAAATAAATAATACATACGCAAACGAAAATCAACAAACTAAAATTTAAGAAAAATTCAATTGCAGTCTGTTTAGTGTATCTTAATAATCACATACAGATCTTAATACATTCTGCGCACGTCACACGAAGACACAATTTATCACCGATGTGGGGAAAATTTGCTGACGGAAAGGCATCTGGCTTCCGGATATTGAAAACAATAGTAGGTTTTTATTTTTGGTATCGTCTCGCGGTTGAGAAATAGCGGGCGAAAACTCGACAATACCCATTGCGGGAGTGCGCGTCAGACACAGACTGACCCACCCGTAGGTGAAAAGCTCAGCTTTGATGCGCTCCAGCGAACCGAAAGTTCTACGAGTGCAAGCTCGACGAAGCGCCGGGAGGGAGAGGACAGGGAATGGGGACTGACGACTTTCTGTGCGCGCAGTTAACCCCCGCGTATTTTTCGTTTTCCTCTTGTTTCTCGCGTGTCTCCTATCGTTTTTCCACCCTGTTTTGCAAATTTCTTTCCTAGTCTTTTCGACTCTTGTTTGAATTTTCAAGACAAGATTGTTCTTCTTGAAATTTTGAAGGAAATGAAAGAGACAAGATATAATGTAACGTCATATGTTAATGACATCGAACACTGCTTCCATATAAAAATATGTATTTATACAGAATGCAGCACGAAATGTTATACATTTTAATGTAAAAGGATCTGCTTTCAGGAGATTGTGAGATAAAATAATGGCTACAACATGTTATCCATTAATAATAATCTTTCAGATTTTTGCGCACGACTTTCTATACACGATTCGTATCAATTTTATCAATAATAAATATTTTTATTATTAAACACAAGAAAAACATAGTAATACGACAACGCATCGTATTCCGTATGCAAATACATAAAAGCAATTTTTGTATCTTCAAAGAAAAGTGTCATCGTGATGAGAACATAAATTTGGATACGGATGCTGACATATTTCGTACGATTCGAAAATGGAGTGTCAATAATGTCGTACCGAAGCTGCTAAAATATATTGCGGCTAGTATTCTGGAAGACAAACATCCCGTATTTATTCATGATATTTGTTTCTCGCAATTGATACTGCTCGCGATCCAATTTTCCCGCTAGGAATTTCCACAGGAGTATCCTTTCGGGCACGCTAAACTCGACTTTAATATATTTACTTTTTAATAAGACTATGTAAATATATAACATACGCTAACGAGATTTGGTCTTCGTTTAATCGTATCAATTGAGAATCCGCAAAAATCGGTGGGCTTTAAATTTTATTCAAGATTAGCCAACACTCTAATTTAGCAATGTGAACGTGACGCATGCAACGTATCAACAATTTAGTTGTTACGTCAGTCGGACAATATACGGCGCGATACACATATTATGAAACCCCTATCGACGAAATCCCGTTGACACAGTTGTTCGTAACCACGTAACTCTCGCGATCGTCCTATCTCGGACAATGCAGGCGGCATTCGGAACGTCGCGTGTGATTCCGAGGCTACCTCGCCGCAGGAATACGCGGGCGAGTATTGCGCAATGCATTGTTGTCGCTTCGTGTCGCGGTGAGATAAACGTGACTCCGGCGTCCTGAGAGAGGCAGAGGCAATAAAAAAGAAAAAAAAAGTGAAGAAAACAAAGGAACAGGGAAAAAAAAGTAATGAGACGATCTTTTTGGGAGAGAGAGCTGGCCCGATCATACACACTATGGTGTTCGCTGCGTTTGCTCTCACCCTTTCATAGCGGTGCTCGTACCTCGTATCGGTTAGTCCCGCAAGAGATTCAATAATTTAAGCAGTAATGGCCTGGCCATCGATCGACGCTCGGCTGGTGTTTAAAATATCTCGCGTTGCCCGCTCTTGCGATTTCCCCAGTGCTTATTTTTCCTTGCCGTCGTCGCTCCTGTGTGTTGCGAAATGTGCAGCACCGCAGCGGCGATATTTGTCGAGAACATTAACTCGGCAAATGAATGTTTATTGAAAGGATCGTTAACCAATTCTTAATGGAGCTATTATTTATAGTTCCGGAAAACTCCACTTTCACGAATCGTTTACGCAATAGTTACACATATTCACAAAGTCTCTTAAATGAGTCGATGGTGAGATGGCCTGTGACTCGCGAGGCTTCTTTGACGAAAGGAAACAAATATCGTGTCAACACAAAGGCGACGTCAAAGAGCTCGATGCAATTTCTGCTTTTAATTTTCACGAGGGCAAAGGTGCAATTATTTAGACACAAATCTCCACCGCCTTGGTACATATCGATCGGCTTTGGCTATGTGGTTAAAAATATCTATTCGCATGCCTGGATACATTATGGCAGTTTAGACCGTCCTCCTTGAACTTCCTTTTTCGCCCCTTTCCTTGGTGTCGAAGGTCGAGATTAATCAATGGACGATTTATTGCCGGAAGTAAAACATTCCACGTATTAAATGTATTTAAATGTAATTTAGAATAAAAATATTAGATTTATTATAAGTATCGATAAAACGATCGATCTCCTATCGTATATATGTCATTGCTTCGTTTAAATTTGTCTGGATCTTTCCTTTGATTTATGATAAAATAATTCGGTAATTTAATTAGATAAACGTATTGTGTTAAAATTAAACTATCAGTAAATAACAATGTAAGTTCTTGTAGTTTGCGGAAGCAAGTCTAATTATGTCTATACCGAACTGGGCTAGGTACGGATTAATGCATACCTGGAACATTGATCCAGATGTTAATTGAAACTATTGTCCAAATGCGCATATACGTGCATATCTGTTTCTGATGGATCGTCTGGAGACGTATTCGTCAATCCTCCGGAACATGCATGCATCGTGTCATTTCACGAAAGCGAAAACTTCATTGTTTATCTCTTCTACTGTCACAATGCGCGCTTCATCCGTCGTATTATGCACGCGTCCGTAAATGTATGCTCACTTAAATACATCTGCATTTATATCGTACGTTTGCATAAGCAGGCGCATCGTCATCGTATATTATCCCTGTTCTTGAAACGGAGGCACTTTTTTCAGTTAGTAGCTATTAAGCGTGCCGATAAGCCGATATTATAAACATTGCAAAACACAGTGCTAGGCCAGCGTTGTTATGAATATTTTAAATATAAAGAATACGAATGACGCAAATGTGGAATATGTAAAATTTTTTGCTCTTACGATAATCATTATTCAGATTAACTAAAGTACATACAGAATAAGTAAATAGTTACGTCATGTCAATATGCTTTTTTTCACGTTAGAAAAGTTTTGATTAAGGTTTTTCGGTTTTTATTACATAGAGAAGTAATTAGAATTAGTTTAAAATTACTTACCGTGGAATGTCGCCGATTCGCGGTGGCCGATACTTTCGTGGACTACCTACGTCATTCCATCCAGCTACGTTGCAAGCTGGAAAATTAGAAAAAAGCCTACTTGAGCTATAGCTTTTAATGCGTAGCGTTACAGTGCAAAATATAGAATATTAATGTGAAAAAATAGATCAGTTAAAAATTGCTCACTCAACATTAAATATTATTAAATAATATCAAAGTTATTATAAGAATTAAGCCAGCTTTAGATCTATGATTTGCGACAGAATTCGAGACACATCATATTTTTTAATAACTCAACCTACGTAAAAAAAAAAATTAAATATTCTACATAATTTTTCACATAATCTTAAATACATTTTTTTCATCCGTAATTATATTCATAATTTGAAAAAACTATAAATAAAATTCTATCGCAAATTATAAATCATGTAAAGTAGGCTTTGCGTAGTATTCGCGAAAATCTATTAGTTTTTTATTTTTTTGTAGCCCCGGGAAAATCTGTTCTAGATATTACTCATTATTCGCAGGTTAGTGAAATAGATTATTTCAGTTTCAAACGAACCTGCAATTTTTCTTTTTTTTTTTTTTTTTTTTCATCTAGTCAGTTGGTTTTAAACTGTCAAAAAATTGCGAATATCTGTGCAAAAAATGAAATGCCCATACCCTATCACATTCGCGATAGAGAGAACGATTCGTGACGAGAGGGGTTTGCGTGTATCGAGAGAAGCTATTTTTCCGGCTGGTACGAGTGCCTCGTGCGGACGCGCGCGTCTTCCGTCCGTAACAATGAAATTATGCGGATCAATTCCACGAGATGCACATTTTTACGCCTGTCTCTTATAATTCAGCTCTTCTTCCGGACGTCGGGCACAATTGTGTCTCATTTTATATATTTTTTTGTTTTTTATTTCCATATCGCGACAGCTTCCAATAATTGAAGCGCAAGCGATTTTGCGAGTTCAAATCATTAGGCAAGACCGGAAGACTGATCTAAGCGAATCTGTTTCATTAACATTATATCATATGCAGATTTTATCAGCGATTAACTTCACGATTATACTAGATATAAAAAAAGAACTTTAATTAGAAAAATTTTTTTCTTAAATTTTGTAGTTTATTAGTTTATCATTTTTAATGTTTCAATTATAAAATTTTATTTCTCGAAAAGCTTATAATGTAGAAGGGATGGAATAATTGATACCGGTAAAAATAAATTTATTGTTGATTGTTTAGTTTATTGTCTCGTATGCCTAGTTTATGGCTTCATCTCGATGATGTGAAAATCGTTTATTTGATTGGCGAGTATGCTTTCACGAGATTGTATTTTTACTTAATTAATAATAATACTTCCGCAGACCACATCGTTTGTAGCATTTTGAAGGTCTTTTCTCTCTATCTATTGAAGAATGAGTTAAGAAAACAAGCAGTTTTGAAATCACTCTTGTTATAATAGAAGAACAAAAATTATTTACTTGTGTATTTTTATTTCCCGTGACCGGTAAAATTTATTGCAAAAATTCATATAGCAGGAGTTTTAAAATTGTTTATTTTATGTTTTTTGAAATATATTTTTTAATGTGTATTGACGACAGATTTATTTTTATATTCATATTGCTTGTAAAATATAAACACAAAGTTTATAGAATGGCCAATACTTCCAGCCGCTCGTGAAGTAAACAATCTTGGCTCATAGAGTTTTTTAAGATAAAATGGGTAGGCGTAATGTTGAAAGAATCATAGAAGAAAGTAAGCACACAGCAAGTTTAATCGAAGCTCCAAGAATACTGCGCTGTAACGGATATTAAAGGTTCACCCTGTTACACGAGCGACATTTGCTAATTATAAAGTTCCGCTTTTACAAAGTCACGAAGTGATATCGATTATGCAGGCGTAATCGAGTATGCAACCGAACGATTTAATCTTTGCAGTGCCGCAATTTCTCCTTTAAATATGTTATTAAAATATGTATGTATATTATTTTTCTATTTTCAAAATTTTTATTACATTTAAAATACAATATGTGCATTTTTAAAATTATTGTTAAAAATTTTCTTATATTCACTGTGTATCCGATCCGCACGTGTGCATGTTACGATAAAAAAATGTTAAAAAATACTCCATCGTTAAATTCGTAGTTTAATACACACGAGAGAGAGCATTTATATTCGTTAAATATTTAATTAAAATAGAATTTGTGAACATACGACGCGTATGTTTGCGATGACCGATGATTAATGAGTGGGATGTTGATGTCGAATTTGCTCTACAAATATCCTTTTCATTATTTTATATAAATTATGTATATTGCATATAATTTTAATTACAGTAATTCATGATATATTGCACGTATAAGCGATTAAAATGCGCACGTGGCAGCGTGCGTTTGATATCAAGCGTAACACACTTACGTTTTTTACAAATAGGACAACTTTGTGAAATTGCTCTACGGCGCACGTCGAATGATCGTTAATTTTTTTAGTGTGATGATAACCTCTTGCTAGTTTTTACGCTGCTATCGTTTCTCCAATAAACTTTTATAACAACAATATTAAACGTATTGCATTATTCTTTGAGACGTAAACAAGTTGAAAAAAAACGCCAATTTAATATTCTTTTTGCGAAATAAAATGGAAAAATAAAATCAGATAGAAATCGTTTTGTAATTATCAACGTGCATCAGTCGAGCTGTATTTAATCTTGACATTGTGAAAACAACGTTAATTGCAGGATTGACATTAAAATTTTAACACTACTGTTGATTACGGAAGTTTTCTTTTTTTTTGGAATAGCGACGTGACAGCTGACGAATGAGTTTGCAGACTGCAAGCAATTTTGTATAAAGTCATTTTTTCTTGTGCCGTAGCTTACATTTTCCCTAAATTTGCACACTTTGTTACATTTGTTACACTTACTGTACAAATGTAATTAAAAGAGCCTTTATTTCTTTTTGATATATTTAAAGATGAATTTATCGCATTATGTTAATTACGGTATTCGCATACGAATCTGACAGATTCATGTGGAAAATTGAGATACGTTTTTATATAACGAAACATTTAATACAGTTCGTTATTTTGTTGTCAACACAATTTAAATCTTCTTAAATTTAAATTAAATTTATCGAAAACAATCACAACGTATGCTTTTTACTATTTGCTTGATCTCTCTTTCATGTTTTCTTTTCGCTATTTATTTAACTAAAAGTATTTCTTTAAGAATATTATTGTTGTGTACATCAATATATATACAACTTTATGGTTGCATATTTATATAAAATACGAGATAAAAATAATCGTGTTTCTCTAAAAATTCGGTGAGGTCATGACACAACTGTATCACTTCACAAATCTTTTAATTTTACTAACTCTCATTTGTTCGAGGTTGTAAAATCTTGGGTCGGGCGATAATCGCTAGTTAGTAGAACTCACGTGTTTCAATTCATGTTTCATCGAATGCAATACGCAAATTCATGCTAACGAAATTTTCTGCAACCCTCTTTAATCAGTGAAATTATAATAATTGGATTATATTGAAACCAGTTTAACTTGAATTCAATCGAATAACATAATGAAACAGAGGAAAAATTTACAAACGAGAGATAATATTTTTATAATGTTTTATGATGTTACGTTATTACAAATTGTATTGTATCATATTTTGCAATTAATTCTTTTGTACTCGAATTATTTTTATTGCTTATCACAATTAAAAAGCGTGAATGAAAAAATAATAAAACGAAAAAAAATAAAATTTTGTGAATTGTAAAACTTTATGATATTTTTTCTATAAATTTATTTTCTCTAGTTTTTTTTTTAAATATTACGCGATGTTATTTTGTTTTAAAGAATGATGGATGCTTTATTTTATCGAATAACGTATATATTTACAATACTTGTTTTCGATAGTTATTGCATCACATGTTGAGAGATTTTGTTACTGCGTATATTGACTAATAATTAGGCGATAGTTAATTACTAATATGAAGATGAAAGCTTGACGGTTTTCATTTTGTACCGAGATGGGATAATTAATAGTAGAGGATAATACACGATTATTTCTGAATTATCGTCTATCAATAAATAATTAAAGTTCTTCATAAAATTATACTAATTTATTAAATATATTTTTTATTTTTATTTTTTCTCTCATTTTGTAAAAATAATTTGTATTTTTATACATTTTTATACATTTTAAAAATAAATAAAGAACTTTGAATATTAATGTTATAAGTATTTATAAATTGTATAAATTGCTTTCACGATGATTTACAACATTTATAAATTTCCATAATAATTTGTTTATCTATTCTTATAAAATGCATTAAACTTCTTAAAGGAAATTTGAAATGTTATTTTACTCTTGCTCTATAGATATTTTTCACAAGTTTTCTGTATTAATATTATTAATAATGTTAATAATAGTTAGGAAATTTAGTAATAATAACGCATATTTTTAAAATGTTTAACATTTAAAGAAATAATAGCTTCAAAATGTTTTTAAAACATAAAGGCAAAATCCTTGCACGTTTATCGTGATAAAAAGAATAAATTACCTCAGGTGGAAGATTCGGGATGGAAAGCATTCGGGATTTTCACAAGCGGAGTATCGGGTGGAGGAAGCAGTTAAACGAGGAAATCTAGATGAGAATGCAAATACAAGAGGGAACGGCGACGGTGTAAGGGTGTGCGTGTCTCGTGTTCAATTATCCGGCAGACGATTCGTAGGCGCATGAGTAAGTCAATTGTTAAATCGTCAAAAGACCGGCGACCGCGCATCCGCGTATTATCTTGGCCATATCCTCTTTTCTGGTTATAATCAATTCTCGCTAACTCCTCAGCGTGCCGGCAAAACTGTTCCGGTGACACCTGATATTGATCGGGAGAGCCGCGGAAATGAAGCGTCATCGTCGCCACTATAATCGTCGAGTCTTGACAAGAATTGCACTCTGTCTATTCATTCTAGCTATTGAATTTCAATTATTATTTTCGGAAATTAATTTACAATATACTTTTTATCAATCTATTTAGTATTTATGACGCACGTAATAAAACCGATTTATAATTCATTTATTAAGGCTTTGGAAGTGTAACGCAAGACAAGCGTATTGTTAACTAAAAGGAGTTATTATTGAAAGCAATTGTTAGATGTCCACGCTTAAAAAGAAAAGAAGAAACAAAGTTACACGTTAAAGTAACTTGGAGTGATTTTTAAGTGGACGAATCGTAGCGTGAGATTTCAATCGTTGGAAATGGTTTCTCATGAAAATATTAGGAGGACAAAGAAGCGACGAGTACCTGAAAGGAGACGGCGTTAATCGACTTAAATCCGCTTTTTCATTCAGCGTTTGGTGTGAAGTCGAGCCGTGAGAGGATCGATAAAGGTCGAGCAGAAAGAGCAATCTGGACGGATGAAAGCGAACGGTTGCGGCAAGTGATGCCGCATTGAAACGATGATGAAATAAAGACAAAGCGAACGCTAGGCTGCGAAAGGGTCGACAAATTGGCGTGCTATTTGCGTCATGTTTATGCACCTACTTACAATCCATACTGGAAAACAATTTACGCTGTTCCGCACGTTGCACGAAAAAGTTAATTAACCGCAAAAATTTCAATCGGCTTTGCGGGTTTTCTTCTCATTGAGAATTGAAATATAAATGTGCAACCGATATGAAATATCACACACATAACGAGAAAAGCATTTCCAGAATAATAATTTTTGAACGAAAAGTCATTTCCTTTCAGATTTGTTGTGAAAAAGTTTTATACTTTGTTGATGCAAAAAATCCTATTTATATATATTGCAAAATAATTATCTGGATTGATTGACGAAACTCATCCGAGAACAAGATCCTTTATTATGCAACATCACTAATCTAGATGATATCGAGCGTACCACATCTTTGTATCTTATGCTATCGAGCGTACCACATCTTTGTATCTTCCATTTTACGAAAGAATAAGAAAAAAAAGAGCATGAAAAAATGACATTGTCGAGAAATAAAAGGATGACATCGTCCGTTACAGCGAAGGAAACGAGTAAGGTTGAACGAAACAGGAATGTGTTTGTCGTTTACATTATAGACGTTTTGCGGGATTGCTTTTTGCGCGACGCTGCAATTGCATTGCTCTCAAAGATTTCCCTAAGTGTAATGAGACCTTGAGACTTTATCAAAGAAAAAGAGCGGAAGAGCACGAGCAAAATGTGGACGGTAAATTACCGTTAAAACTAAGAACGCAAAATGCAAAGGCGAATTCATGCGTATGCCAATAATACAATAAAATTCCACAAACGCGTATTTATCTTGACAATTATTTATTTTTAATACTGTCTTTCTGACGTATAAATTTACAATTACACATTAATTTGACATTAAATTTGTTTGTTAAAAAGTCGTATAAACATAAAAAAATGTATGTATGTATGGATAGCAAAAATACACTCTATTTAACTCTGCGTTAAATTTGTATAATATCTGTGTATGTTAGTATTTCATAGTCATAGACTCTAGAAGTGAGATAATTTTTTCGTTATATTTCGGATTTCGGGGAAATTTTTATTCTGTCAGTAGGAATTCTCGAGTAGCTCTGTGAAATTTGTTGTCACAGGTGTTGGGCACTCTCTCTGAGAACAGAAAATACGACTTTTTGACATTTGAGTGTTTGTCGTGTTGAGAAACACGTAGGTATTTTTGATGTCAAAAAACCAAGCTTGTTTAATGTTTGCAATTACGCTGACTTGCTACATCGAAAGTACGTATAGATAGTTTGCTGGTTTCATAAAAATTTGTCCCAGTATAAGCTGTGTTTGGAAATCGAAAGAAAACTGACAGCCTTTTCTCTGAAGCACAATTTAAATACACGTATAATTTATAAATCTTTTTTAAAATCATCGTCAGAATTTGATTATTATTTTTACAGCATATGTAAACTCAATGTTGTAAACTGGTGCGCGAACTAATTTGTTAATTATTGTTTTAGAAATTTAAGAAAGGGAAGAAAAGCTAAATGAATTATTTATGCTTATTTTATCAACAAAGAGAATCTTATAAATCTTTAAATATCAAAAGCCATTTTTCTTCTGCTATTATTCAAATCTGTTTAACAATTTTAAGAGCTTTTTAATGAAATTCCTTTTGAGTGATGCGGAAGAAAAAGGACAAATTAGATTATTCTTCGATCTCGGCTACCTGCGGTAAGATTAAACATTTCTGTAAGGCCACCAAAGTTTTTTAAGTTGAACTTGGAGATAAAACTATTAAATTGTATGCTCTAGATGCTGTCAAAGTATTATGCAGTAAATGTTTTATCAGCACAACAGAGTTACGAACTACCTCTCCGAAAGCGACTTTCAGAAAAACGTTACAAACTTGGCATAGGAAAACGAATTTGTCTTTCTTTCTTTTTGAAAGAATCGACACATGTATCGCATTACAACATCAAAAATGTAAGTTACAAAAGAAAGTTTAAGCACAAAAGTATAATACTTATAAAAATTTTAATTTATTTTACATACAAAAATTACATTTATATTAAAACCACATAATATTATTGTTTGTCACATTTTGAATATATATATTTTAATATTTCTGAATGGGAACAAAAATTGTATGAGATAAACATGAGAAAAATTGAATTAATTAGAGTTAACTTATTCGAAAGTACTTTACGGATATTATTAATAAGATAATTAATTACATCATGTTTTGCTATATAACATTTGCGTGCGGTTGAAATTAGTGTGTTAAATATGTATATGTATAATATGGTTTATTTCACCATGTTGCATGTTCAAGCGAAATCGTAGAAAAAAATAGCAGTATTATACCAATGGCATTATTTGTATGTTCATTGTATTTAAAATCGTAGGAAAAAAGAAATAAGAGAAAAGAATGATAGAGAACGAGAAAGAGTAGAAAGAGAAAAGGGGCGGGCGGGAGAGAGAGAGGGAGAAAAGAGAAAAGCATAGCTTCATTTGCAATCGACAGAGAGACTATTAATCAGTGCAAACTTGATTAAAAGTCGTGATATGCTGACCTCTGTCTCTCTATTCACTCCTTCTCTCGCTTTCACGAGGAATTTTGGGATTTAATTTAATCTGATTTACTTTCATTACATCACACTGCTTCGTGGCAATGTAATTGAAACGTTATTTGGGATCTTCTCGAATAATTCCAGCATATGCTATGCAAAATTATAGATCAACAATAGCTTTTGAGTGAGTAAAACATTCTCTGGGAAACTAAAGTTTATCACATTTGGGATTGTAACGATGTGTCGCTTTGGATTTGCGGAAAGTAAAATAAAATATAGTTTCTCTAAAAAGTTTACAAAATTGATAAAAAAGATCGAGATATAATCACATTGTCTATTACAAAGGCGAAAGCTTATAATGTTACAATCGCAAAACCTGTTTTCTAAAATAAATGGAAATGTAAAAATTTTTTTTTGAGTGAAAAAATTTTTTTCATTCAATAGACAGTCGTAAAATCCTTCCCGGATCGTCGAGGACGATCTTCGAACGTCACGAGAAGCATTTTTGCAGCTTTTCTGTAGAGAAAAGTCAGATGGCTAACGGTAAAGAGGTTTCCGACACTTGTCAGGGTCATTGACGATTTTAGAAACTTATCGTGGAACGTATCTTTTGAAGCAATTCAGCGAATTCTCATGCTCACATGTAGCATAGTTATTTTTCTACATTTTTAAATTTTCGTAATATTTTTATATTTGTTGATATTAGTTATTGCCAAGCAAAAAATTATGATATAGTTTATGATTATTTTTCCATTTTATACACCTTATACTAATTATACTTTATAATTAGTAATATAAATTTAATTATAAAATTTTAAAAAGTAAATAAATTTGAATATGAGATATATTTGATATTGTCTAATTGCTTTTTTGCTTTCAAAGAAAAGAATAATTGAAGTGATTATGTGTAAGATGAAATAATTTTCAATGCTCGTAGATACGAAATGTTGACATTTTGAGATGCGCAAACATTATTGTCAGCATTATCAAGAAAGCCATGCAATATCTATGACGCATATATGATAATCTGGAGAACGCGTGATTAATATTAGCTGAGGGTTATAAAAATTATGTGCTCCAACGACTTGCACTTTAGATAAAGAGTGAAAAAAATGACTATTTACGACGGACGTTGTCGAAGCAGCACTGTGTAAAATGAAATAATACACCATTTATCAAGACAACAACGAGAAAGCGTAAAACGCAACAAAAATATAATAAAATAAAAAAAATTTATATTTGTTAAAAATTGTAACAGTATGAAGCAAAAGTAATAGTGCTTTGCTACAATAACTTCTGCGCTTTTTGTATAGGGAAACCTCTTAAAAATCTTTTTTTCAAGCTTTTTCCGCTGCGTTATATGGGATGAGCCATTTAATTTTCTCCAAGTAAATTTCTCGAAAATAATGAAAGATATGGAAAAATGTATCTTCGAGACATTTTTCATATCTTTTATATTTTCCCAAGAAATTTACCGGGAAAAATTAAAATGATTTACCTTGTACATCTTGCATAGCTACATATTTCTCTTTCTCTCTCGTAGATGAAAAAATGAATACGTATTTGTCTTTTGGAGTAACGTCAAGAAAGTTTTATTCCATTTTAATATTTACATTTTAATGGAGTCTAATATGCATTGAAAATTGCGTGCGTATAAAGTAATTGATTTGCACTTTTACAATAATAGAATTTGTATTTCATTTCATTTCTTACTGGCAGTAAAATGTACTGCGATTTATATTTTTTCCATCTTAGCGAACATTTGTAGTTTACCACCATTTTACAGTCGTAGTAAATTACATCTTGTTTAAATGCTTTATCCGTTTTATTACGGGTGAATATTTTCTCAGCGAAGCGCGTCAACTGCTTCGCTGCGCTACGTCGAATGCTATTCTTCGCTGAGTGTAGCGATTAAATTAATTATTTCGAGGTACGGACTGTGAATTTCATTTACATGTATCTATTGTAGTTTTCGAGTTGTAGATTGCAGCGCTTGTTAAAAATTGTACGATGATAAAAGATGTCTGAAGAGATAACTTTTGCAAGACTCTTATACATATTTTATACAGTAAATTATTTTATACATTTACGTCTATATACTATTGCAAAATTTTTATACAATACAGGAAGTTTC
The DNA here is from genome assembly GCF_016802725.1 of Solenopsis invicta. Taxonomy (NCBI): domain Eukaryota; kingdom Metazoa; phylum Arthropoda; class Insecta; order Hymenoptera; family Formicidae; genus Solenopsis; species Solenopsis invicta. Next base: position 16,263,105 of record NC_052673.1, read on the forward strand.
TTGACGTTTTAATAACAATTTTGCAACGAGGAACTTATGCACACTGATTAATAATTTTATGTGATTTTATTTTCATAAAATACATAGATCTAGAACGTATAGGAGAATTTTTTAATTTATTTCTATTAAGGAATTTAAGCGAGTGCAATCTAAATTTGAATTTTTTTATTTTGTATTGATTTATCTTGTATGTGCTAGTATCTTCTATGATCTTTTTTTTATTCTCGAGACGACGATTAACGAAGTATAATACAGGTATAATTGTTATCTCTCTAATTAGACAGTATTGATTAACACCTACGTACCAGCCTATATATTCTCGTTTGAAGTTAAACATTTGCGTCACTACGTCATCTTTGAATGAATTATTTATTATCTTAGAGAAGTTATGCGCTCTCGATAAATAAAATTGTCGTTATTTATATTCACGATCCACAGGCATGCTATGGCACATTCAGGGCAAGCTTTGCGTATAAACTGAGTTTATAGCTGCATAGTGCAAGCATAAGATGTCCTTCAAGATGTCGCTTTAGATGTCACGTTTTTCCAAGTTAATCTTAAAACACATCAGGTTTATTTTATCTGACGATCTCAAAAGAAAATTTCATAGTCGCATGTTTTGGAAATATATTGTAAAATGTGCTATATAAAATTGATAATCTCTGATTTATAAACGTTGAGTTTGTTTCCTCAGTTTTGTCAAGTTTAAAATTAATTGCATCGTTCGTCTTGTCGCTGAAAACCTGTGGTCTCGCTGTATCTGCATGTTTAACGCCTGACAAATGTTGCACGATCTTGCCAGATTCAGTACTAGATCAATGGTCGCGCGAGAGAAGCTGAATACCGAAAGCAGAGTTGCGATGAACGTCACGTCGTCTTCGCGAAAAGAAACACGTGGCTGGTATTAAACGTGAGATAAAAGCACGAATGGTTAATACATCTGAACTTTACTTTTATTTCCGCAAGTATTTTATAATTCTTGATCGTGAAAACTGTCAAGGTTAACTTAACGATTTTTAATGATATTTAAATATCAGTTTTTGCAACACGCAACGAGTTATTTCGGATTTACATTCGCGACACTTGATTACATATGGAGGAGTTTAATTAATTTTGCATTAAAAAAATAATACATTATAACTTTTGGAACTTGCAGAAACTCCATTATTTTCATAAAGTACGAGTAGCTAGTTTCTCCTCCGATATTAGGAACCAAAAGATTCCTAATCCGATATTACTACCCTTATATGTATTAAGTTAGAGGTAACAACTTTAGTTAAGCAACTTTAGATTAAACATTACACCATGTTATAAGGAAATATCGCGTATGTTACTTTGACAAATAATTCATCAGGCATATATCGATATATTGATGAAATGACTGCAACGTCAATCATCCTAGCTAGATATATTTCTCACTCACCTTCCATAGTCATGTTATCTCCTGGTTTCATCTCGATAGCTGTCCTCTTTTCCGCACACTCACGTGGCACTCATTAAGCGCCGATTAAAAGGTTCGTTCGACACTGATTGCGTAAGCTTCATTCTTTCTCGCACTTAATCTCGATCTGACGATTCAATTACCTCGTTCGCCGCGTTTATTCGCGGACACTCGTCAATTTGTCACGTGCACTTGTCACTCGTGCGTAATCTTAATTGCAACGGGTCATAATTAACGTTCTTTTCGGACTCGTAAATCGATACTAGTCGCGATGCAATTCCGAATCGTTGATTGGTCCTCTATACCGATTTCTCGCTTTTCAACGCACGATGCAGTTGCCGTCCGATGAAATTGGCTCTTTAAATTCTTCGTGTCGAGTCCTGAAACGATCTATCTCTGATAGTCTTTGGAGGGGATGCTTCGTTCGTCTCTGTAAAACAAAAATAGACGCTGGTTAAAGTTTCAATAGGTATCGATCATCAAAGATTACGAGAACTGAAACGTGAAAAATCAACTGACGTGTATTCTCGATATTGTAAAATAGATTATGGATTTAGAGCGAAAATAGATTATGAAATACGTGTGCAGAACGGAGTACAATTAAAGCGTTCTCTGTAATTATGTTTGCGTAATGTAATTTGCAGCAAATTGTGAACTGTGCGTGATATTTGTAAACCTTGCACAGTTTACCCACAATCATATACTAATTTCAAAGCATAATTCATTTGGGAGTTGATACGATCAAATAAAGAGAATAATACCCGTGTAAATGCGTAATAATATTCAGTAATTTTCGCATGTGCATATCTGCGTCAGATGCCTAGGATTGAAGGGTACGTGGTTGCTGACCTTTCGAGAAGGATAAGAAGTTGACTATGAGCGACGCCGCAGGTGTTTCGGAAGGACGTAGCCCACGCGTCAGCAAGATAACGTTGCTGTTTAATGTATTATGGCCACACCGATGGCTTGGAAGTTATCTTAATACGAGCAGTCGTATCAGCTAGCTTCCTTACTTTTCTCGCTTGCATAATGCAGCAATCGGACGATGCTGCTTCCTGCAAGCTTTGCGAATTTTCAGTGACATGCAAGAGCAAAGTTGCGCTCGCTCGGTTTGCCAAAGTCACATAGTTACGTCTCATTTTCATTCAAACGACTGAAACTGTCTCGATTCTGAGTTCTCTCGCTCTTGCGAGAGAACTCTCGTTCGAATTGACTGATTTATTTTCTTTTTAAATTTTCTTTTTGAATTTTCTTTTGACATATCGCGCTAACAGTCTAATTAAGGGATTCGTAGCAAGCTGCGAATGCGTACTACGGTATGCTCTCGTCGTCACATTTAATTGGTTGTTTCACCTACGTGCATTGTGTAACGTGTCGGCGCACCTGAGAGTTTGGTATCTACGTGTTACACGATCCTCTCGAATGCACTGAGAAGCATAACACAACGCAATTGTATTCCGGCAATTTCAGCATGCTCCTGCTTCGGTCGGGGCATAACCCTATATTGTATCGCATTCGTAATGCGAGATTGCAAGATCTCCTCCTACCTTGCATGATTATTATTTCAAATTTAGTATTTACCGTCACGCTGGCGCGTGCAAAAATTGCATTATCGAATCTCATTAATCAAATTTAATAGTATGTCGAACGCAATATCCTAGGAAAAAAGAACGTATGTATAAAATAGAGAGAGTTATTGCGTTCTACCTGCGTCTAATCTTAATCACAATCTCATAAGCTTGACGAATATTCGACTTTTCGTTTACAACGATCCACACAATTTTACTTTTAAATTTTAACTTTCTGGAATTTTTAACATACTTGTTGAACTTTATATCTACTTTTTAAAACATTTGACGATTTTTTTTTTGAAATTTTGATTCAGAAAGATTTTACTCCGTTTTAACTCCCTTGTTAATTTTACTCTATTAGACCCAAATTTTACCCGTTTCTCATTTATACCGCACTTGAGAAGACCTAAAATAATGTGAGTCGAAACGTTTGAACTTTTTAATTTATGTGCGACCTCGCATCCTTAATTTATATGCGTCTTTAGTGTTTTAAATCGCGTCAATGAAGTTTTACACCGCACGTGAAAATCCAGTTCTGGCTCTTATTGTCATCTGTTTCTTACGTATTTTATAATCTTAATATATATTTGACCGCTTGATTTAATATTTTATATGAGAATATCAACAGTACACATGCATTGTAAAAGAATAAACTGTGTTTAAACTATTTGATAGATATACTACAGTTGTAATGTGTTGATAAAACTCGTAATAAAATTTAATTTGCAGTAGACGACAACAAGCGTAAATTCAACAAGCGTAAATTAGTATGGATTGTTCCATACAAAGAAATGCATTGAAACTTTACGAGGAATCAGCTGTAATTCTCTGGGATGTTTAAGTTTGCTCTTGATATGTTTACCTGGTATATTAGAGTATAAAGCGTTGAGCTACCACAGCTCGCGTCATTTTGTGGCTTGGGGATAGAACGAAATAGCGGAACATAATGGCGGACATAATGAACATAATTCGTACATTTACCCTTGAGCTATAGGACCACGTGCACTTTCAAGCTGCGTAAGATCGCTATTTTTCCACATACTGTAAAAGAATATTGGATGTCTTAAACTCTAAATTACGTTTTTCTTAAAAACGTATTTTTTAATATTCTTTAATCAGAAGATGATATTGATCGCACTTTTAATCTACAAATTCGAAAGAATAGACGATTTCTATTCTGTCTGTAAATCGCGCGCTGCGACGTTTCAAGTTTCAAAACTGTAGATATTATTAATAAAATAAGATGTCATATAAGATGGTCTCTGAAAGAAAATATCCAAAAAGCATTGCGGAAAACTTTATTCTCCTGATTATGATGCTTTACCGTGAAGCTATCAAAAGTGATATATGTAGTTGATCTGATTTTCATGTTAAAATTTTACGAGAATCTCCTTTCTCTCTCCGTGGCGCCATTAGATAGATTATCTTTCTCTAGAAAATATTGGACGGGCAAACAATATACCACCTTGTTCCCTGAACTATGACCGAACGATGGCGGCGGCTGCTCTAACTCGCAGAAACGGAAGAGAATATTTTCGTTCCGCTTGCTCGCTGTCATCGTTACGAAAAAATATAAAGATAACGCGTCTCATAAATATGTAAGCTTGAAGAAGCGCTTTAAGTCTGCGAGATATTACGAGTATAATGTCAGTTGTAAGTTATATGATTATATGGGATTCTTTATAAATCTGAATTTTATAGGAAACATTCGTAATATATGATTTTCAAAAATAAAGAAAACGAGCCCTTAAACTTTGTAAGAATGTAAGACGGCATCAAGTTCTTTCGTCACCAAAATAGTGAACAAATGGAAAGAGAGAGGGAGAGACTCTCAGTTTTGTCGTTGCTTACGCAAACCTCCTCAGGCACTCTATTCAAAGGACCAAACCTGGTCGCTGATTTGCGCGCATTGCGCGCCTATTCTCGACGCTCCTTTGATGTACCGACGGTGTATCTTCGTAAATAGTTGAGGCAGCATTTCGCGTGAGTGACGCAGTGAAACTCTATTTCCACATTTTGCGTTTAGCAAATTACACTGTTACCTACGACTACTTTGCGAACGCGAGCATTTATTTAACCAGCTTGCCATTTCAACCTTTCCATAAAGTATGCGCTAATGGAAAGTACCGGGAAATGGTTGATTATTTAAGATAAAATTGAATAACTTGTGGAGACATTTCTGATTTCACGTCGCCGACGAAGCGGACGTAAAACGATAAGCGTAATGAATAAAGAGTACCCAGCAATATGAAAGGCATAATGGAAGAAAGATGATTTGTAAGCGAAGAACGGAAAGGAGATATTCGATATGAAATTCATACGTGGATATACACATGCTACTAGATAACACACAGAAAGGCAAACTCTTTGTTAACTGTCGCACGCTTCTTATCAGAACGGGAAATATCTGCGTGTGTAGTTGTATACAGTTTGTTGTGGTTGCCGTATCATATCGCAGCGATGTACAGAACAATGATATTCGTCAGGGGAAGCAAAGTTACAGATAACCGAAGTTAGTAATATGTATTTAAATGAGGAACGCTCACGCGCTTTTACATCACGCGGCGCGTGTAGTTCGATTGCGCGCATGTTATTATGTGTTTAAATTGGAGAAAGGACCGAGTTTAAAGAGGTAGCCGTATGTCCATTTCCAGAACGGAAATATTCTCTCAACCGTGTTGTAAGGTATATATTCGCTTGCGGTCCGGCGTTTGTCTCGCGCGGTCGTTACGTGCCCGGCTTTGACATAAACGGCTTCTGTAAATATGCATTTGCAGTCTCGAATAATTTACACTGTCCAGAATTTCGAGCGAAGCTGCAGTTATGTATGCTACATTTAATCACGCAATATCGACATTGTTCGAAATAAAATTACAATATTTTTTAATTGAGGACATTTGCGACGTATTTCATTCTGCCTCTGCAAATACGTCAGCTATTTCATTAATTAATATTTATTAGAAAATTAGTTTAAAACACAAGTCTTTGAAATATGATATTTTAATGTATTTACTAATTGACAAGAATTTATGGGGACAATTCTTAGTCATTATTATATTTGCATTGATATTGAATGACAAAATTGTATTTAAATTTATTTAAATTATCTCTCGTACATGAAATTTTAATTATAATTATTGATTGAAACAAATCAATGGTACGTTTGCCCCCAGAGTCAAATATCAAAGAATACGAATTTGAATTTAAATGAATATGCAAGAGAAACGAACGACAGTGCATAGAAAAAGCAAACAGTGTAAAACCGACGTAGACACATGAAGAAAAGTATACACGTGGAAGTCTAAGTTTACATGTACGACGCACAGTCGTGTATCCCAGCCGGCAGTGCTCTCGCTTCTGGCTCTATCGATTTAGGACGACTCTACGTAACCGCGACAACCAGTCGGTTCATATACAGTCTGTCTTTCGCGTTATGCCTTTCTTACATTGTCTAAAAAAATCTAAAGGTTTACCTAAAGGATCGCCGATGTGTAAATCATTTGAACTTCAACCGCGCTACCTTTACTCCGTTTATTTTTCATTTTGCTGACGAATCAAGCTTATGCGCAGTTTGAAGATAAATTGATTAAGGAAAAGATTGATCGATAAAATATTCATACACCGCGCCTATTTCGTGGTATGTATGTACATGAAAAAAAATTGCATCGATATAATTAAATATAATCATGAACCATTCATATCGTTCTTTGCGTCTCACGATTGTCGTTTTTGTAAATGGTAATGAGTTGTAATGAGATTTAATCGACCAAAGCTCTGTGCATGGCCGATTCTTATTACAGCTCATTACGAAGTTGCACGTGCAATTCTGTGTAGGCCGGCCTCAGCGTGATGAAGCACAAGCTAGAAGAGATGGCATGAAAGTAAGTGAAACTGTCCTTGACGCGTCTATCGATTTTCTTGAGCATCTTATTTGGTTGAAGAGCAAAAACACATTCTTAAACTCGGAAATTTCCTTTTTCTACGTAACGTCGCCGGTTGTTGAACTTAAATTACTTTAAAGGATACGATACGTATATTACGAGCAGCTGGTGTCATCAACATTATAATATAAGCATTAACTATTTTCTTGAAGAAAATAAAATGTCACTACTTGATGCAATCTTAAGACCATTAAGTATATTGAAGACAAAAATTAAAAAGTCTCTTAAAATCAATTTCAGACGGTGGTTCATGATACGTAATTAATTTAATTCAATGTGTTTAGTCATTAGAGATTTTTAATGCAAAAAGTTAAAAAAATATGTCAAGCGTTATCACTTAATCACTTTTTTTACTTTTTGAGATACAAGGTAAATCACGTCAAGGATGACTTCTGCTAATATTAAATTTCTAATATTGTTTACAATGACACGTTTTCGCTGTTGTAAATTATTGAACGCAGTTTCCATAATAGAATTACGTTATCGAGAATAAGTTTGAGATACATAATCATTTCGATTGCATGTTGCGAGAGAGAGAGAGAGAAAAGTTCGACCCCGAACTTGTCCGGGTCTTTTATGTAAACGGAAAGGAATTATCTGAGCGTCCGTAATATGTATTATCTCCCTTGCCCTGAATAATAACGGAATAACGAAGAGTCGAAGTGGAGAGACGCGGACGCCTACGCGAACGATATTGTGCCGGTAAAGTCAATGAGACGTAATTGACCGATTCAGAAGTAATAGGGTGCACCACCTCTATGGTTGGATCTCGACGAAGATCGAGTCGCGCAATCCAAAATTGAGCGAGATCGCGTCACTTCCCTGATTCGCAATACGTCGCCATCGCGTAATAATGTTGCGTAATCGAGCCTACAATGTGTACCGAGCGAATTATACGTATTCGAGTATACGGTTGGGAAGAACAGAGATTCCTACGAAGCGGTGACACGAGTGCAATTACGCGCCTAATTAAGGAAAGCGGAAGGGAGGTCTAGAACGAATTTGTTACGGAAAAACAAATGCGGCTATTTAAAGGAGCACAATAAAAATAGGGACGTGCGTTTCATTTCTAATTCGAGGCTGCCGTTCGTTCTTTATCACAAATTCAAGAAATCGTTAAGCTATTGGCTTTTCGCTGCTTTGCGCTAATAGGTCTACTTTTTTTTTTATTATTAATAACTATTATTAATGGATGTGGGACGAACGTTATTGACGCAAAAGCATTGTGACGCGCTAGGATGTGACAGTAAAATTGACGTCAAAGTCGAATAATGTCTCACACGATACCGATCGAACGCTCCTTCAATTATCAATGAATTACGTCATGTCGCCGTGGTGAAATGTCAAGCAAGGATAAATCAGTTTGGTAAAGAAATGATTGAACTTTTGCGCATCAATGCTCGAAAAGTGTCGTTTAATATGAAAAATCTCTTCGTGCGTTGGAAAGATGCGGAATAGAGAGAGAAACGTCCAGATAGATTATCTTCATTTCATCAAGACCTGTATTATGGAACTGTTCGAGATGGATTTCGATCAGAGAATTATTTCGTTTTCCTTCGAAAACACAATAGAAGTCTATAGAATAATTGAATGATTCTGATCGAAATCCATTCCGAACGGTCCTATAATACGTACCCAGCAGATTCAAGGTTAATTTTGTTCTAACGAGGTCAGAGCGTATACATTCCGGAAGATCGAATGATTAGGGACAATGGCGAATCGGATGTGAGAAGTCAAGTGTTCGGTCCGAAGCAAAGTCTGTTCAATCGCGATGAAAAAAATCCTCTTTCTCTGACGCAGTTTACATTGCATTACTTTCACGATTACAAATATTACATTTCATTTTACGAAAAAAAAATTGATGATCGTTATTTCGAAATTATCTCTTCTGTTGTCTTTTTTCATTCGTTATCTGTCACGTGTATATTGCAAGTAGAAACGGTAATTTGCGTTAATGATTTTTGCAGGAAGAGCATTAATGACTTTTGCAGGAAGAGCATTAATTTACAAGTAAAAGTTGATGGCATAATGGTTGATGGTGGCTCGTTAGCATTGTTAAATTAGAGAAACAATCATAAAATGAATACGTAATAATATGGATTATATCACCATTTCCGCTCACATACATATACACAAACGGTAAAATAAACAAGGAATGTTATTTTACATCTGTTACAACAAACTCGCAATTTAACGTAATCTGATCTCCCTTTTTCCGATCTCGGAAAATTTCAAGTTGTTAGGAAACTTTTCTCCTTAATTAGACATCAGAATTACGGAAACCTTGACAAGATAAATACCGCTAGATACGGATACTTTAATAAATAATCAGTTAAGGCATATAATGTAGGACTGAGTAGGACTCGTTCCAACTCTAAATTTATAGTTAGCTTTTAAAAAAATTGTTATCATTTGCGCGTGTTCGTAAATGTAATGCAATTGCCTCTTTTATGTTATAATAATGTGCTCATAATGGTTAGTCGTGAAATTAACTGTTCTCATAAAATATTTTATAGGATATATTACACAAAATTATTTCTTTTATTATTTAGTAGAAAATTTAGTAGAAAATCTTTTTAGCGAAAATGTTAATAGAATTCATTGATCATTTATTCACTTCTTCAATTTTAATTACATCTATATATTAGCTTTCTAAAAATATACGTTGGTATTCATGTTTCACATATTCTTGCAACGTACGCACAATTTGTTGCGTATAATAGAATTCACGTTCACAAAGTATCGTACGAAGTCGTATTCATCCGTTGTATGCTCATCTTTGAATTTTTTTGCATATAATAAAAATTATTAACCTAAAAATACGTTTGCTATATATTGCATTATAATGCGATATTTCAGTTTTGATATTCTTTATGAAAAAAGGATTAATGGGGAGGGGGGGAGCATAATCTCATTAGCTGACAATTGAAACTATATTAAATGAAATAATAGCTATTCAATATTTTAATAATTGCAATTTCAATGTTTTAATAATTACATGTTTGTTTAAGTTGAACTTGTCAGTACTTCAAGTATCTTTATGAACTAAACATTTCTAGAAAATATGTAAATATTTTGTTGATTTAGTGATTAACTTTATTTTAATAGAAGTTAACATTGAAGTTTAACGTAATATCTACTATTAGATATTAGAAAGCTGTTAGAAATTGGCTGTATGATCAATAAAGACTGTAGGGAAAGAATTATCTATATATAACTAATCTTTAATTTAGTTCGCGTCGTTTGTATAGGTTTGTATAGGTCAATCAATTGAAAGGTTAAAGTAAGGTGTAGATTTATTAGTAGAATTTTATAAAAATAAAAATCTGTCACAATATATACTTGACATAAAAATTTTTCTTTCCTAAAATCTAAGAGAACATAACGCGCAAATGAGATGTTTCAACACTCAATATTTACGTGGAGTTTTCTTTGTCTTCTCGTTTTATTTATTAAATATTGCAATATATTAAATAAATATTAAATATATTATTTGATTATATTTTAGCTGCATTTGGTGCACTTAGATGCATTTACTGTGACAGAATCATTAGTATGAAAAATAATGTTATCGCTGATGTTGATGTAAGAAGCGGATCTATTCTAAACATGGATCTCACGTCATGCTTTTGATTATTGCTAACATAATTCTTCCTGTGCAAATGCTTGTCAGTAACACATATTTCGCAATGTGCACATCACTCTTCCTAATGCTATTTTGCTTAAAACAATTTGTCAATCTATCGCAGATGACAAAACTCTTATTACGTTTTAGAAGGCTTTAGAAAGGCTTGCGTCTATTTTAAATAAAGCAAAATGTTTAAATCTTAAATTGAGAGAGAGAGAGAGAGAGAGAGAGAGAGAGAGAGAGAGAGAGAGAGAGAAAATATATCAAGATTTTCGTAAACTTTGTGAACATGAATAAGGATAAATGTATTATTCTTTAGAATTACTTTATAAACTACTGTTCCATAAAGATTTTTTCACATTTGGCCCCCTTTTTACATATGACAAGGCATCATCACAAAGGTAAAGCTCTAAAAATGAAACAGAAAACTAACTTGAAAAGTTTCTGTAGAATGAAGCAATAGATTCCGAGAAATACTTTTTACTCTTGGTTGTGCAAAATGCAGCGCAAAAAACAATTTTTTTTCTACAAGAGTTGTTAATATGCGAGTGATACATAGATATATAAACGCGCGCATAACACGTTTATTATTAAATAAAAAAATAAGAAAATAATTAAATCTCTAAAAAATCTTTAAGCTTCAAGGTAAATATTAAATTATTTATACATTTCTACATTATAACTCACATTTTAAAATATAAATTATTTTATATAATTACTTGTTTTTATTGTAAAATAATAATCGAGACACGATTAATTGATTACAGCTCATACATGGCTTCCAGCTATAATTATTAGAAAATATTTATCATCATTATTTTTTCTCACGGTACTTTTAAAAAAAGTATTTAATTCCCATTTACTTATACTTGCAGTAAAATATTAAATTACGCAAATATTTAATACTCATTTAATATTGCAATATTTAATAAATAAAACAAGAAAAAGAGGGAACTGAAACTTCACGTAAATATTGATGTTGAGACATTTCATTTACACGTTACGTCCTCTTAGATTTTGGGGAAGGAAGATTCTTATGTCAAGCACATGTTGCGACAGAAACTTTTATTTGGAGTTCCCCTTTACATGAATGTTGTACAAAGATTAAAGAGATCATAATAGCAAGAGAGAGAGAGAGAAAGAGAGAGAGAGAGAGAGAGAGAGAGAGAAAGAGAGAGAACTTTAGATAAATTAGAACGGATATTTATAACGTAATCCAATATTTGCACATGGAAATTATTAAAAACTCAAGAGAATTTTCATGTTTCTCCAATTTTTATTCGGCGAGATTGATCTCGTGTAACTTAAGTTTAACTTTACGTAACGTTAGGGTTGTGATGTAGGAAGAGAGCCGAAATTGGTCAATCAAAGTCACTTGAATAGAACGATGGTGTTGTTTGGTGCAACAAATCCGTAAACAAACGCGACTCTCGCGATCTACGCTTCATGCACACGTGGACGTCCCTCCCTTCTCGGTCCACAGGGGAGCGTGACAACAACACGCGGGTGGGAGGGTGGTTTTCATTCGAATGATGTTCTTACTTACTTGCTACATCAGGCGAGGGTAGCAATCTCTCACAGGAACTTTTCTCTTTATTCGTTTTCCTCCCGACTAATCGCGCCGGGAGATCTCTTCCAGCAAAGAAAGGGTGTCCTTCACCGAGGACACCGATAGGTTGAGAATAAGCAGCGAGATTGGTCGAGTCTCCCTTTTTTCTCACGATCGAAAGCGTGACGCGTCGATAGGGGTGCGAGCCGATCGAGATACGCGTTGGTCGTCGTCGAAGGGTTGTTTGAAGCGAGAATTTTCGCGGCATCGTATCCGACACGAGATTACTCCTCCTTACGTACGCATGATCACCAACCCCTTCCGGCTTCCTCAGTTACTCTTTGCAGTGTTTTCTACGAGCTTGAAAGCGGAGTCGATGAAAATAGTAGTCTACGACGATCGACCGTCGCCACCCGCGTCGCTCGGTCGACTAACTGGTTTGACTGGTCTGCCTCCCCGTACACTCGGAGATTTTATTCCATCCCCACCAGGATCTCCCGACTCCCCCCTTCTAACAAACCCCACTCGTGACACCCACTCACAATCCGACGTAGGTGCTCGAGGGTGCGTGAACGTTAAGGGTGAACGCAAGCCTAGTCGTTGACCATGTAATTGATAGTTTACCGTATCATCCAAAGATCAATTAAAGGTCTGTTCCTTATGACAAAAATAATTGTCTAAAAAGAGCAATGTTGGCTTAACGTCATTAACATGTTATTGACAGCCGATCCTGTCACCTGGATAATTGAAGAGTTTTTTGTTAAAGTATAATTATTTTACGGTACAATTATTTTGCCTGAAATTCATGATCGCGTTGTAATTCCAGAGTCGCATAATATGTCCCTGAAATTATAATATGAGATTGATTAAGATCGAATTCATTACTCACACATTTATATTTAATTATGCTTATACACTATTTACACAGAAATAATTATTATGTCCATATATTTGATTTATACGATGATAGCTTTTTCGAAACAATTCACTTTAGAATTTAACTGAGAAAGAAAAATATATGAATCTCTGAATTTTATCTTTATAATGGAAAGTTTTAAGCTTTAAATTCCTCAATTACTTGAACCAACTCTTTTATGTAACTAATGATTGTGCCCAATTTAAGCACCCAAAGTACTTACAGGCAGATTCTGGCTACCTATACAGATAGGGAAGGACTTACATCTCTAACTTTGTTCAAGGCTGAGTCTCGCAATGTGCCAGCATTTGAAAAGAGTTTCACCTTTATCATAAAATTTCAGAATTTCTTATATCAACTAGTTTCTTATATATTCTAGTTCTTATATATACTTATATATTCTAGTTTCTTGCATAAAATATAATTATATTACTGTATAATATAATTAATGTTTTATTTAAAAAAAATTTGTTGATAACTTATTGATATTATATTTATCAACAAATTTTTTACTTTTTAATAAAATGTTAATTATTCTATACCAGAATCAAATTACATTTTAACAAGTTATTTATTTTCTTGATAATAGTTTTTTAACTCATCTAAATTGTCTGAAGTGAAGTTTAAAATACCCCCATCTTCAAAATTGCGATATGATTGATAGAAATCTATTATGTTGAAGTTCTGAAAATGGTGTTTTATATAACTTTACTAAAATATATAGATTAAATTTTCCTCATACGCCAACTACTTTCACGCCAGACGAAAAATTTTCTTTATACGCGGACAAACCAGTTTTCAAGTTTATGTCCAAGGTTACGAACGAAATAGCGGCGTACTTACGTCACGAACATCGATTCGGAGGCGTTCATTGACCTACCCAATTCTAAGCGATCGCGAGCGTATCATCGCGAGCGTCGGTTTCGTGAGTCAGTTACTAATCCACCCACTCACGAATCGAAAGACCTTGCCCAACACACCTTGCATAAATCTTTCATAGCGATTATCGCGCTGTACTGAAAAAAATCTCCAATCGTTGTATTGCCGACTTTTACCTCAATGTCGAAACTTCAACATGATTGACCGACCGTAGTCCGTTTATAGTCCACGTCATTTCTCTTTCTCGGATACGATCTATCGATCGCCATTTCAGTCGGTTAAAGGTTTGAGATAGCGGGTAGTAAGTAGTACACCCGACCAAATTGTGTCGCGCGAATTTTCCACAACATTCTATCTCTCTCTCTCTCTCTCTCTCTCTCTCTCTCTCTCTCTCTCTCTGTTGTCGCTAATTAAAAAGTTTTGCGAACCGCACTAACGATTCTCGGTTTGGGAAAGTTTCATTCACGCACACAATATTGGTTAGCACAGCTGTTCACGGTTCTCATTCTGCAACTATTACAATAGCAACTATTGTTATAGTTACAATTAATAATGATACTTTGTTTTACCGCCAGAGTAATTTTCGCAGCTATTAGAAAACTAAAGTTTCCAACGAAGATGGCCGATTAACATATCTCTCATGTTTGAGAGTCTGAATTAAAAATTATACAATACTTTTAAGAATCATTAATTTTTTTAACTCATTTGTCACTGATATTTTTAATAAATTATAAATTGTGAGCTGAAGACGTATATGATGATATATTACTTTGAATCGTTCAAAGGTTACGCATTGTTATTGATGATCGAGAACTTCCACTAGAGCATTTATTGAAATGTAAATGATACAAATGATAAAAAGTCAATTTAAATGAACGATTAATCTTAGCTTACAAGATCACGTCAAGAATAACCTGCATATTAATATAACCATTTTGCGTTTCAGTTTCAGATTTTATGAAGATCCTTCAGTTTGCATTCACGGTAAATTACTTTCATGTACATCCACATCTAACCATTTTATCCCAGTTACGACTTAATTACGTAATAACTTAATAAATTCTCGAAAGCGTAGTAAACGTAAACAACTTGAAATGAGCTAAGATAGAAGACCATCAATGCAGATATTATTAATATCCTGATCAACGCGTCCTTTTCAGAATAATTAACTTTCAATTGCTACAGCTTAATCAATTTCGACGGGCTGCATCGCTCTATTCTTGAATATTTGAACAGGAGAAGCTTACATAATTTGTAGTCATATATTAACGAGTCAATAAAAGCGTGAGACGGCAAACTGTTGACACGCAGAATTAATCTATAAACGACACACGGGGCGCTGCAAACTGCGTCGCCACACTCTCATCGATCACGGCTGCTTATACAGGTGTAGCTTGTACACAAGCTCGCACGGGTGCAGCGTATTATTGCCAATTTATCAAGTGCTACTCCTCCTTCGTATTGAACTAGACAGTAAACAGATTTAATCTTAGCTGGGAACGACAAATATACACGGTTACTGACAGATCGAATTTCAATATGATTGAGGAATTTCTCGCCTGCAGTTTCTTGCCGACTTTCACGAGCGTTCGTCAAGTGACTTAAAAATGTTATCAATCCCGAGTTTAGCTAAATTAGGAGATCAAATAAATAACAAAAATTTCAACATAGAAAATTTGATATGCTTATTCATATAATGCATAAATATAATAAAAGGTTTAAAAAAAATTGATTTAAATAGAAAGAACACGAGTCAAATTATTCTTGGAACTCGGTTTAATCTTACAGCGGGGAAAATTGATCTCGTATCGATCATATTACCAATTATCAAATATCTCAAACATACGTAAGTCGCGTCGTTTTCTCGGCGATACCAACCGCACAAATCAGTCATCGGTTTTAATAAACCTCGCCTCTAGAGATGTCGGCACGCGATCGCTCGTGTAACAGGCAATATTTCAGCATGGTCGGATTACAGGTAGCGGAGTCGCGTGGGGAGTAGTAGACCGTAGTAGACGAAGAGTACACCGATCGTCGGGGACCATCCGACCATCGGTCGGGCTCGAGAGATCGAATCTCAATTCGGTAGAAATGAAATTCCTCGTGGCCGATCTTCGCTTTGCGCGGCGTTCAACTTGGTGAAATACGACCGCGTGGCCGCTCGCTGTGAATTCGCGAGATACCGGATATCTTATGCATTTCCAATAACGCATCGCGCTCTCCGTTGCTGCGCATTGCCGCGCATTTTCGCGCATTTTCGCGCGGCTAATAATACATTTCTTTTTCTTTTTCTTTTCCTTTTTCTCTCACGCTTTCTCTCGTTATCGGTAACTCGAGAATCGCGTCTTATTAAAAATCCGAAGCACGAGTCATCGAGTTGTCACCGTCGGAAGAATCGCATTAAAAAAGTAGATTAATATCGCGACGTTCTGCTAGAGTATGCGAAGAATTAGAAACTGATCCCATAATATTTTTTGTTTGGTTTAATTTAAATCTGTTTTATTTGCATTATGGATGTACATAAAAAATAAGATTATATTATAAATGTAAAAAAAATGTGATATTGCGTTTGTGTTCATAATAATTTACTTAATCTTATCTATTTGCATTTCTTAACCTAAACCAAACAGAAGCTGCGAAAGGAATATTGCTTTTTGTTCTTTAATGTTACTATTTTTTTTTTACTCTTTAATGTTTCATTTAAAAGGTGATGGAGATGAATCTGCGACATTCAATAAGTGGTTTACTTGAATCTGACGTTTTCAGCACACTTGTTCAATCTGAAATTATGCTGTATGCGAAAAGTAAAAGGCAATTTTCGCTCTTCGATTATTTACACACGTTTGAATAAATGATAAGTTGTTTTATTTCCTCCTGTAAGCAGTCGGATAATCTGTCAGGAGACTGCCGGTGGAGACTATGGCCCCTGGTCCGCCGAGAATTCCTCCTTTATTGGCGAACCAACCGTTACCGCCCAAAAAACCGGCCGGTTCCAACCGATTAGTGTAGAAACCAGAGTCATTTGGACCTAAGAAGTGCACTAAATTGCCGGGTCCTAGCTGTTTTGCCGTCGCGTTTTGTAACACATTGATGCCTAGACTGTTTAGTGCCTCTCTCAGCAGCAGTAGGCGGTCTTGCAGGAACGATTGTGGCGAGAATTGAATTTTCTGCGTCAGCGGTGCCAAGAACCAAGAGAACGGACCCGGTTTTGTCGTCAAGTTTTCTTCGGGCTTATTGGAAAAATTCACGTTAATGTTTTCTGAGTGCATTTTTATGACTTTTATGATACGAAAGAAAATTAGGAATGTTATATAGAATTATTTTTATTTGAAAATTAATTAGTTTGAGAACATGAACACTTTTAATATTGCAAAATTTATTCCGAAACAGTGTGCGTATGTCTATGCGTGTGATATGTGCGAAAAGAATTATTTAGCATAAAGTATAACAATATAAGATTTGTCAATTGTTATTAAGTTAATTTATAATATTATTCAACTAGATATACTGTAGATATACTAATTCTATAATCATATAATCTCAATTGTTGAACGCGTTAATTGATAAGCGACAAATTGATATTAATTAATTAATGGGTTGAACTGACAACGAGTAATTTCTGCAAAGGGAATTGATGAATAGAGGAATCCAATTACTGAAATAAACTGATAGCCAACAATATGTATTAAATTTATAAAATTGTTATTGTGTGTTAAAATTATAAAAGTAATTAGCGAAATGAAACTGGGGAACATTACTGTTTTACGGAAGAGTTGTAATTTCCTGACATTAATTATATAAATATTAATTTACAAAAACACACTTACAAACTGTACGGTCGTGTCGATGGTATCAACTGCCGAGTTTGCAGCTTCAGTTTGTGTGGTTACCTTTGTTGAAGCCTCGTAGGTCGGCAAAGCAGAATTCCGTTGCTGTTTCTTCGATTCGAATAGATCTTTCTTCGTATTATCGTGATCGATCTCATTGATGGATTTGTTGATTGATGGATTTAGCGGTTTTGCCACTGTTACAGCCTTTACAAATTTTTATTTACTTTTATTATTATGCGATAGTACATTTTTGAGCAATTAGTTTATTTATGCTTATTAGTGTAATGTCTACATATGTTTAATAATGTTGTTAATTTCAAACACATGCCTATTAAATTTGAAGGACAATTTTAAACACAATAAAACTATAGAAATTAATTAAAAATTGTATTGAAAGACAAACATATTTTTTAACTCATAAGTATTTTAAACAGTATAAACTTTCATATTTGCTTTATTCGTAAAATAGGGAATAATCATAAATTTGAAGACGTGTATAAATTTAATTTACATTTTGTCATAAATTAAAATTTTATTTTAAGAAATAAATAATTTTAAAATGTTGATAAAAAACTGATTAAATAGAGGTTCATATGCTGTCAAGTTTAGAGGCAAACTGCTGAGGTTACACAGGTTCACATCTTACCGCCACAAATAACAGCCACATAAATCTTGTCGTTTTTGCCATCATTAGATGGAATATTGTAAGGAAATTCTGACAGCGTTCTGTAACTTATTCTCGCAATATAGAGTACACCGGTTAGAACTCACGAGCAACACATCGTATATATACTTAACGCCGTTTATATATGCCATCTCACCCGTAATAAGCAGAATGTAATCGCATAAGGGCGCCCATATGTGCACGTTGTAGCGGTAGACGTCAGTCGCAATCATGAAATGTATTTTGTATTGAGAAACAAATCATAAAGAGAAATGCTTCTACTGCGCAATGTGGAGTCCCAGTTTCGTTGAAAATAAATATTTTGTGTACGCGGTCGCTGCTCGACCATTGATCAAAATTTGAATATCTTATATATAATTGTAGCACGATATTTCTGAAATTGACTCAATACTTTGTTTAATTTTGTTAGCTTGATAATTGAAAATTTTTTTCTCTAACGATACGCGAAGTAAAATGTTATCCGTTTTACTATCTAGAAAATTCTTTTGTAAATAGAATATATGTATGTTAACACTTTTTATTAACTATGGAATCTTAATCTTGCACTAAATTAACATTCTAAATTGATTGAAAATGCGACAACAGTGGAACAAATGATGACTTAGATAATAGTCTTGTTTTATCTTGATAGATACAAATGCATTTTAATAGAAACAAAATAAATTATGTAAGTAGAACAAAAGTTATTTTTAGCTTAACGATTTAAATAGTCGTGCAATAGTTAACGAGTATATAATATTATAATTAATATATTTGTAAATTTTAAATTTTCTTGCTTTATTGACATATTTTGTTGTGATATAAATTTTTAAAGCAAAAAAATATTTTATTTTAGTCAGTCTTATTCCATCATGTCATTAAAATTTTCCTTTTAATGCGAAACAATTTTAATCCGTGAAAGCAAAAGAATATGAGAAACTTTTAACGAAATTTTTACTTAATAAAATCGAATTCCATGATAACGAGCAATCTTTTATTAGCCAACTATATTTTTTAAACACAACCGTGAACAGAAAGATACGTGAGTCGTTCGAAAAACCGGTCGGATCATTTTTCTCGATTGTTCTGGGACAAAGTGTCGTGACCGACTCTCCTTGAAAGAGTTGTTTTCGATTGAGAAATTTTATTCTTATTGGACCGTTCTCGCGAAATCGTCATGAAGGTCGAAACTCCACCGATTCATGGTTAATTTAAATTAGAAGTAACGTGTATCCGAAATGAAGAAATGACCGTTTACATGAAAACGCGCAGGAGTTTTTAACGGCTTTTAAAAGAAAAAGTTTCGTGAGATTACAGAAAATAATGAGGAAGGGCTACTATAAATTTTCTCGTTAAATAAAAAGTTTGATATCATATTACCTAAAAGTCTTGCGATTTTTATGTCGAGCCTGTGTTTAGTTTTCACGAAGTCACGTTTACTTGGTAAAAAAAATTGACTTTGTGCCGCAAAGAAAAAGTTAGAACGATAGAACGTAACAAAAAAAAGCGCAGTTCTGGGAAGAGCAAAGTGATTGAGTTATTAAACCTCGAAGTTGATTAAAACGGAAAATGGGAGAAGTGAATACAGCTATGGGAATAACTGGTTTATAGATCAGCGATGGAGCAATACGTGCGCAGAGTGCGAGTACATATTTTTATTACGTAAAAGTATTTGCTAAAAATTGTTTTTTTTTGTTACCTGCAGTTTTTTGCTTTTATTATTTTATTAAACTTTGGCTTTACATGAATTGTAATTATTTTCAAAGGTAGTTAACAACTTTAACTGCAATTTTATAATTATTTAATTATATTACAAATATAATTAGATACGTTTTGCTATTAATAAATATGAATTTTATTTTTTAAACCAGATAAGGAATTTAAAATTTTCGTTACTTCTTATTTCTCAAGCATTTAAAAATTTTTTTAAGTATTTAATTAATTGCGATTTGCTTGCTAGCGTTTTTACGATTTTAATCAAGATAATGTTGCTTTAGACAAATTATTCTATCAATCCGTATCTGAAAGTTTATGCATTAATTAGAACATACTAGTTTCTGGTACAATCCGTATATTTCAATTAGGGAGAGATTGAGGACGAGTGCATAGCGGAAAGTGCATTGGCTCCTCGTCTCGAAACGTGGACGGCATACGAATGATGGCTTAGTTTAGGCATTATGCTGTGATTTACCCATCGACATCATCGAACACCGGCCGCATGTGCGCCTAGTCGTCTCGTCACGCAATTAACAATCTTGTACAGGGACCTGCTCGTTTACATTCGCGATCGCGAGTGTGGAGGTGTGCGACGCCGAGGACGACCTGGAACCGTTATGAGTCTTTTCGAGACCAGTCTTGTCTCAACGGTCGCCCGTGAACCTTGATATAGTCCGTGAAAATCGTCTACTTCTCGACGATCGTCTGAAGTCTTTGGAAATATATTTTCTTACAGAACGATATAAAAATACATTTTAGATCAAAATTGTTTGATTTTATTTTTCGAGTGGTCTCAGAATTGTTCGCGAATATCGATTTCTTGTTTCACGTGAATCTTTTCGAGGTCATTGTGATACATCTTACACCGAATTTGACAGTTTTTTGGACTTTTATTTCTTGAGTTAATTATTTATTAAGTTATACTTGAATTGTGATAAGTGAATATAATAGATTCGAGAAGATACTCGAGGTGAAAATTATTTTTTGATAAAAGAAAAATATCTCGTCATGAAGATATTATGCAGTTTGATGGTGATAATGATATTCCGGCAAGTAAGTGATATTTTTATTATTATTATTACATGTTTCTAATATTTAATATTGCATCATTGAGATATTGCGCTATTTAGCATCACTAATACATAATTAAATTACAAAAAACATTTCTATATCTCAATAGATCGAAAATATAATAGCATTATCATAATTATATAGTTTGAGTGAAAATTAAAATTAAAATGTTATATGAATAACGTAAATCTTTATTTTTAATCCAATTAGTGTGTAATGTTAATTTTGCACAATGTGCGCATAATTCTGAAAATATCAATATTAACATTTAATGTCACAGTAATAATGTTCTCATCTCATTTGCGTTTAATGTGAAATATTTCCATATAAATACTCGCTTACATATAACCATAATCGCGGCTAACGGCTCGGAGAACTGCGCGTGCTTTAGCGGAAATGTTAATTAAAATTCCTCATGCTTCAGGCTATCGCCGGAATCGTTAGGAAGCCGCCGGCCTTTTCAACACCAGTGTATTCGAATTCGTATCTCCCCGCTGCCATGCAGGTGAGTCATTTTACTTGATTATTACATTTGATGAGAAAGGTTCTGAATATTAAATTCTCGCGTTGTCATGATACTCTTCTCATTTCATGCCTCAGGAATATTTTACGTGATTATATTTTCTCGTTTTGTTAATTTCTAATCATGTTTGATTTGCGCTAATAATTCGGAAATATTTTACGTGTTTATTTCTTCGTTATTTTTTCGTTACATCACTTGTTATTATCGACTTACATTTCGTAGTTTCACCGTTTTTAAAAAATAGTCCTTATTTCGACATTTCTATTCATTTTATAATTTTTTTTATTGGTAGAAAAATTGTTAAAAATTCCAATAATCTCACGTAATTTTAATAAATTTTTAATTTTTAATACATTATAATGAAATATTTGTTAAAGTGTAAAAGTATCATATGAATATGTTCTGTATACTTATCTGTATATTTCTGTTTACTTTAACACGTTACATATACATTAAAAGCTTTTGAAAAATATATAATATATAATATCGGTAAATATAGTCCACTCCTACAATCCATTTCTGAATCAGGTAATTTTTCACGCGGTCGAGCAACTGAAGCTGCTTCAAGTGGAAGAAATATTGCAGGAAGAGTTAACTATTTCCCTCTCGACATCGACGACCCAATCGATGAAGCAGCAGCGGCAACCGCAATCGACGACGCCCGAGGGAATTTCCATAATTTCAACTGCTACGACCGCAAAAGTGCACGATGAGAAGACAGAAATTCCCATAACTTTGACTTTAGCGAGTAAGGTATCGAGTCAAGGATTATCCAAGACTTATGATGAACCTATAAAAATTGCTCAGCGCTTGGCAACTTCGACTGCGAGCGTTGTATTCGATCACAAAGAGACACCCGAAGTGAATGAAGAGACGACTGAAAAGAATTACGAATTACCGGCTACGCCCGAAACGAATCACGAATCACCGGAGCCCGTACAGGAGATCCAGGAATCGAATCAAGAAGTCCCGGAGAAGAGCGAAGAAAGTTCTTCAAACACTGAACGCTCCTTCGATGATACGTCCAAATTCTCGCGACACGACGATGCATCGCATCAACAATCGACACAGGCTTCCGTTACGCAAGTGTCGAGTTATCAGAAAAAGAAGACACCGACCGTCGATAGCGTCGTAGATAAAATTCACGAAATCGTAAAGACAACCACGTCCCTGTTCAGCGAGGAATCGGATGACACCGACGAATCGAAGAGTGTGGAAACATCGATCGAGAAGTCGGAAAAAATTGAGGACGAAGAAGAAGACTCAAGGTGATAGCTTTTTAAAAAAAAATTATAATGTTGTAACATATCAGGAAGAATCCAAGGTTTGGAAACGTTGCGTTTTTGTTTAAAAATATCCGATTTTTATTTTTAACGATAAGTAAAAGGTAATAGCACGAAATGGAGACTTGGTTCTAGAAAGCATTAATAAAAAGCGCATTTGATAAGCTTTTTTTTGTTGACGCAGGTTTTGTTTACTGGGCGAGAGAGTGGCTCAAGTGCCGCGTCCAAGTTTGAACCAATACCTAAGACGTTCCAAAGTGCCGCCTAAGCCGTCTCTTCAGCAATTGGCGAACCTTTATGACTCTCTTAGCAAAGATGCGCGGAAGCAAGGATTCGCGCGCTTTGCTGGTTACACGGACGAAGTCATGAAGATCTTGTACTCATCTGCCGAAGGTGGCATCGGACCGCAGCTGAAACAGCTGTTAGAAAAAGTGGTAGAGCGAAATGAGCTCACCAGAGATGACGCGAAGTTGAAGACGTCGCAGGCGCTGCGTGATCTCGACAATCCTGCGAGCTCGCTCAGCAAGGATCTGAGACCTCTGTTACCGTTACGTTATACGCTTTAATTCTTTGAAAGAGTTGCAATGTTCTTATAATTTTCATAAATAAAAATACGAACATTGCAATAGAAAAAATGTATTTTTTATTTTTTAAGAAAAGAACTATTATTTCCTTATTAATTATAGAAAGATACTGGATTTTCTAAATGGTCTCATTTAATAAACTTAAGTATGGAAACTTAGAAAACGCGTTTTTAATGTGCCTTAATAAAAATTGTTTTATTAAAATTGTCGTCGATATGTTTTAAAACATAATTCTGATCTAAATTAAAACGGAAATATAATCATTAGATGATGTTGATGTCGATGCTGATGATGATGATGATGATGATGACGATGATGATGATGATGACGACGACGATGATGATGATGATGATGATAATGATGATGATGATGGTAATGCTAATGGTGCTTCTATTTCATACCACTTAGCAATTAATTTTACTGCTATGTCAATAGGATCACCTAGAAAAAGACCGAATAATATTTATTAGACTTCTCGAAAAGCCAATAAAAAATAAATTTTAAAAATTATTTGCTACTTTATCTAATTTTTTTAAACATTGATAAGCTGTCAACATTTATATTATATTATTTTCTTAAATGTTTTGCTGTACTTATGTAAAATTTGTAATTTAACTAATCTTCTAAAACAAACGGAACATGATATAACTCAATTGTAATTTGTATAACCCATGAAAAAATTAATGTAAAGGGTAAGAAATTTGAATACGCTTAGAGCATTGAATTAAAAAAGAAGGGAAAACGAAACTAATCAAATAACAGTGATACAACATTTATAAGGAATTGTTAAAAAGTAATAAGTATACCTTTTGCTTCCGTCGGATAAAGCTTCGTGGAAAAAGTGAAAGGCTGCTCGACTTCGCGAAATATTCTATCGTTTATCTCAGTGGTGTTGAGGTTGGTTCTTTCGATTAACGATTTCTCGAGAGCTTTTAGGAAAAGTTCCCATCTAGGCTTAAAATAATCTGCCACCACTCCCGACCATTGTTTGTTCGCGTAGTCTCTGATCTCACCATTTGGGCCCCACAGGGTTATTTGATTTCTTGCATTATATTCGTAAGATCGTCTCTCTTCCTCGTTGTCAGCCATTTCTTTAGCTTGCGTCAGCCAAGTGCCCAGCAAAAAATTACTTCCTGATGCCAGAATAGATTCAAGATCGTCGAAAAGTTCCAGTAAAGCATTCGCGGACGATCTGTAGAGTTAACAGTTAAATTGTAAAAACGTTTTAAAAAATATATATATTAATGTATTTTTATTATGCAACCATAATTATGCGCTCACTGCATTTAGCTGAAATGTTTATTTCTCAACGTTTTGAAAGATGTTATTTTTATTTTGTACTATTAATTATTGTAATAATTGTCTCTCTATTTTGTATTTCAATTTAAAAATTGTAACATTTAATACTAAACAGGCAAAACTACAAAGTTAAAAAAATATCACGCCTAATATAATTATGAAATATATTAATTTTATGCCAATATATTTACCGAAAAGCAGTGATATCCTTTTTCTTGTAGCAATCTAATATAGTTATGTAGATATCGTCGGCCATTAGTTGGAGAGCTTGTCTGGTTATGTCAACTACGTCATGTCTGTAGAGAGTATTATTTCCTCTACCGTATCTCGCTGTTAGAAACACTTCCCACATTCCATAAAAAAGTTGTCGTTCATACCAGATCTGCATTAAGGAACGATCATTTTACATTATAATTTATGATATTAATTTGCAATTTAAATAACGTAATTTATTCAGATATTTTTTTCTCTTAACATGTCCTATTTTTTACCAATTTCCATTTTCATGCATCTCACACGTTAAATTGAACATTAAATTTTCACATATATGTATGTCCTCTCGCGTTATTGGAAATGCAATTAGAAAATTCTATCAATCTACCCATGGTGAAATATTTAAACTCGGTCGCCTGGTAATAACGTAGTGTCCTCTAATTTTTTCTGTGCCGACAAAATTATAAACTGTTCTGGCAAGGTATTGCCAAGTATTTACTGCATATACGTTCCATGCGCCGTATCTTCGAGCAGCGTAACTTGCAAACCTGTCGATCAATGAGCCTTTTATTGTAACAATATAATCGATCGAATGAGCTTAAGAAGTTTTTTTTACGCAATCTTCCTTAATTCGCAAATTATAAACCCACTTTGTCAATAGATTATTAAAATATGATAAGATGTTAAGACAAGGTTTCTTCAACGAAAACCAATTATTAAACTTGGTGCATTGGATTACATGAAGAAAAAGATGCGCGAGATCTCACCAATCGTTGAGGTTTACGGGTTCGTCACGATAGGCCATTTCGTTCATTAGTTCGTAAATTACATAGTTCTGATTGATACCTTCGGGTGTCAGACCAGTTCCCACCATGGTACTGCCATTCATGTTTCGACCCTCGAACGTGCGCTGAAAAAGAAGAATTGACTGATTATTTTGTAACTTATATTCTATCCAATTTATGACATAACGAAAGGCGATCGTAAACTTGATTTCTTAAAAAAACTAAAAAAAAGTGACGTTACATAAATTTTTAATATACCTGATTAATGATCTGCGCCGAACCAAACATTCCCAAGGTGCCGCCGAAATTGTGTAGCATGCACCAAATAAATGGCTGACCGTAATACGAGTTCAATCGACCATATTGTGGGAATTGTTCCGATTGTAAATCTAATACCAACATTCGTCCCTGCGGTATTTTATACAATTTAAAATCGCGTTTGCAATCACTGAAAAGTGACATGCACAGAAATACTATGATATACAAAAATAATGTCTTTTTCTTTTAAAGAGAAAGAAAACGAGTAAACTTTTTTATAGGATTTTTTTATCAATACCTTGTTTTTTTCTATCTTTCATGTTAAAATTATCGTATTAGGAAGATATATTAAATTCATTACATTGTCATGTGAATAATAAATTTACAAGACATGAAAGATTTTTTTTTATTTTGCAGGAATTATTAATTTATTTGCGTATTTGTCAATGAGATACGCGATCGATATTTATTAATGTTTCGAACTCACCGTGGGTACCGAAGTCAGAAATGCTTTTACTCTGGACTCCGTCCAAAACGTGATGTCGTGTACGAATAACCAACCTTGCATTAACCTAGAAAAGTCATGATGAATTATTATATTGAAATATTATTTTATATATATATATATATATATATATATATATATATATATATATATATATATATATAATTAATATTTCTGTCAAATTCGAAAAGTTCAAAATTCATAGTCGGTTCTTATTTTTAATATTGTCTTAAGTACTCTTTTAAGTACTGTCTTAAGATCAATCAATCACATTAGTATCTTAAGACATTTAAAACGGTGTTGAAATAAGATTCGACTACGAATATCAGCTTAAGTGTATTAAAGTACAGAGCGAAACAAACTATCCGTTTTTCAATTTATCCACGTACCATATCGCGTTAGAATCAACCGCGTTCATGGCTGAAAAAATGGCTTGACCAACGTTTCTCAAATAGTTAAGTTCAGTGCTGCCAGGTTCATTTTCATTAAAAGTGTCGCAATTATAAATATGATCGGTGCCAAATTCATCGATGTACTGCAACAATGAAATATTTATGTACCCTCGCCTCATCATTTATCTCTACAATCAAACTTATTTTAACTTACCATTCGAAGAAATCTTTCTCCAATCGTGCGAAATAGCGGATCCATCGGTTCTAACAAATAAGGGCTAAAATAATAATTATTTTAGACAAATCACGAGAGTTTGTTATTTAATTTAATTTTATTAATACATTTTATAGTGAGATAGTTTCATTCGATAGATGATAGACGTAAAGAATATTCTGTACCTGTACTGTCAATACTTCTACCAGGTTTAGTTATAAACATTTTGAGCTCTATGAGGAATTGTTTTAAACAAGAGTATAATCAAAAGAAAGAAAATTGCGTGAAATAACAGAGAGATTATTTTTATCGTACCAACAATATTTGTCTTTGAATTTATTCCACGGATCGATCTTCGTCATATTAGCATTTGGAAAAAGCCTGGCGAAAGCACGTGGCACGTGACCAGCGAATGCCGGCAACACTGGAACGATTCCGAGGTCTCTCATTCTCTGAAGAATCACGTGTTGTAGATGTATAGTACGATTATGCCAATTTGATGATAATGGTCCACCAAAGCCACGAATATTGCCCATCCTTGCCCTACGTCATAATAATAATAATTATTATATTTTATTGTATTTTAATACAAATTTAAAAAGAAAATTGAGGAATGTAAACACTGGACCAGGGTAAGAAAGCCGGTCCACCCAAGTGCTCGTCGATTTCCTCTTTCGTCATATTCAATTCTTGATACAGCCTTTGCCAGATCGCCTCTTGCGCAGTAAAAGCGAGGGCAAGATTAATCCCATTAAGGGCCATCCAATCGATACTTTTTTCCCATTGACGCCATTGCCACCAAGCCGAACTATATCCCACGGTGCACACGTTCTGATAATATCTGAATCTGTAGAGTTACAAAATAATATTAAAAATATAACGTAGTCACCAAATGAGCAAATATATCATATTATGACAAATTATGTGTTACGCGAATTACTCTCACCTATCGTTCGATGTAATTTTAACTCGAACATATGGCAGAGTGTTTGGCAGCGAAATTTGCGTACCATCCCACGATACATGAACATTGCAATAGTGTTTCAAGTAATAATTCAAACCCCATGTGATCGCCACTCCGGAAGTGCCACGAATTTCGATTTTGCCTAGAGAATTTTTTGTTATCTGTAAAAAAAAGAAATCTTTCGACAATTACTGTTACTCCTTTGCAAATGGGTATTCACGAATAAATGTGTTGTATTCGAGAATGAAGACTGTACCTCAAAAGTATCTTTATCAATAGGCCCCAAATCAGTATCCAGTATCATAATAAATAATTTAGATGTCTCTTTGCCCAGCAGTCTTTCCGCGACATCTTTAGCTGCTTTCGTCTGAATTTCTGGCGACGTCCGCGATTTTATATGGCCCAAAGTATTCTGAAACACTATTATACTCACGCTTTCAAATATCGTAAAATTTTAAACGTTACCTTGTGAAAAAGTTAAATTAATTATTAATGACGGATAAGACGTACAATGCACGTTGATAGAATAATTTATTCGATTTATTTATAATTATTAAATACTTTTGTTTTTGTATTTATATTTTGTATTTATATATAAAAAAGAACGAATATGAAATAAAATTATAAAATAATTATTAAATTATAAAAGAAAAGTACAATTTATCTTACTTACTGTCTGATTTGTG
This sequence comes from Solenopsis invicta, assembly GCF_016802725.1. NCBI lineage: Eukaryota > Metazoa > Arthropoda > Insecta > Hymenoptera > Formicidae > Solenopsis > Solenopsis invicta. The sequence goes on from NC_052673.1 coordinate 16,292,017, forward strand.
ACATTGACTGGACGACACGAACAATCCAAATATTATTATAAATAATCGTAACCACATTGTTGTGATATCCATCTTGAACCTCAGCATATATTGACTGACGCATAAAAGTGGGGCCACAGAAAGAGCGATCATGCGTTGCCACAGATTATCATCCCTACTCTTACTTTGGCTTTCTTATCTGATGAGAGGCCTCTGACCATATAACAACCGTCTCTCAATGACTTATAATGATGTTGTAGTTACATTTATGATACGATCTTCTTTGATATTTCTAACGATAAAAACTTGTTTATTATTTACGAATCAATTATTAAAATAATTATTAGTGTAATTAAATTTATCTTTTTATTTATGTAATAATTATACAAATATTAAAAAATATATTGGAAAATATTATATGAGTGTATATAAAATATAATTAAATGTATTCAAAATATAAATTCTGAGAAGTTTTATGATACGTATGTAGTAGAAAGGAGACAGACGCGAAGGCTTGGTATTCTGACGAGCTTGTTTACTGAGAAGGAAACACGAGGAGCACGCATAGACGTATGATCACTGTAATCACGGCAATCTAATCCATTTACATGTTAACTTTAATTAAAAATTTAGATGAAATTCTTGCAGAGATAACTAATTTGCATTTAGATTATGCTAACTTAAAACTTGTAGCATAAACACAGTAACATATATCTATGTATCATATATCCATATTTTTTTTTTCTAAAAAACAATTTAGCAAAGAAGAAGAATAATATACATAGCAAAAAGACTAATCTAAAAACAAGAACAATACATGATCCATCGTTATCTCGAAAACTGTAAAGAATTGAAATTATTATTGAGTATTATAATCTTTTTACTGACCTTATTACTTTCTTTATTTAAAATGTGTTGATACACTTTGCGGTCATAGAAAGATGCCAATTATATTGTGCGGAAAAATTAAATATATTTTACTTGCTGAAAAAGCCTTTGTTTTTCAATGTACTAATTAATTGATATCTTTGAATCTAATAGGTATAGATATTGAATCAAATAAATAGAATTTATTATATGAGATAAGAAAATATTTATTTTATATATTTTTATGAAACATTATACACAGAAAAGAATAGCAATCTATATAATTATTTTTTTAAAGAAACTGTTATTACAGCTATACTGAATATTTAACAGACAAAATTTTAAGAAAGAGATTATTCGATTTTGTTAATTCACGATTGATTTTATTTGTTTTATTTTCACTTCTTATTCTACACTGGAAAATTCACATTATCAATAATATCAAGAAAAAATATTAACGATATTTCGTAAAAATGATGATTTTTATACGTAGATTCTATATAAATTTTATATAGAATCTATAGATTCTATAGAAATGTGAGTTTTACGATTTTAGACACACATGATTCTCAAGGAACTGCCTAGAAGTTTCTAACTTGAGAAAGTCGGAATATGGATTCAGGTACCATGAATTTGACCATCCCATTCCATATGCTATGGTTAAAATTTACTACCTGTATCCTTTCATGTTAAAACCAATAGAAGACATACGGAGTTCTATTATCGTCTAAAATACACTACATCTTCACTGTATATTTTTACAAAAGCTGCTTCAACTGTGGTTATCAAGAATTAAATCACTCGCTCTATAGCTTCAATTTAGTTCTTTGTTATTTTTTATTTTTAAAGTTGAAGTTTGATTTGTATGGAAAAAGGTTTACCAGTCATAAAGAAAAGTGATTCCTGCGATTAATTTATTTCACATAAACAATTTGGAATATTTTTTATTGTATAAAGAAATTAATTCATTGTTTTAAAAAATTCATTGATAAAGGTTTAATTATACATTGAAATATAAAAATAATTATTTAATTTTGTCTCTTTATAATATACATCGGAACTGATTTGATTACTCTAAAGAGTGCATTAGTTATAGACTCATTTCCAGTCTTCCTCTTTAAATGATATAAGATACGAATTAATATCAATATTTGGTTGAAACTTAGCTTCCTATATTACCGTAACCTCTGTAGTCGCGTTCTACTTTTGCAGCTGTGGATGTTGTCGCGATTACACATTGTGGTTCATTCACGAACGTTTCCTGACGATAACTAATTACTTGGCTAAAATTCTTGATATTTATAGCATTATTGAATAATCCTAGTTATCTGTTTTAGTATATATAGTGCTAAACTTTCAGCACTATATAAAGTTTAAAAACGTTTTATCAATAGTGGTTATTTAGTAAATTGCATGAGTTTATATTTTATTTAACGTATGAGGGATAAGTGTTACTTGATACGATTAAATGATACAGATATGTTGTGAACAAAAGTTTGACAAATGGTTTTTACATATATTTTCATAAAGTGTCGATAATCGCGAATGTATTAATTAATTTTCATGAAACATATTTTTTATTTTTTTTGTGTGTTTTTTGGTGCTAGTGCTTTATATAACGTACTTATTGTTGAATTTGTGAATGTTAAAATTATAACATTTAGTAATTTCATGTCGTAAATAATACAACCAAAATTAAACTTCAAAATATATTAGTTATTGGTATTTCGTCTGTTTGAGTGTATCGATTCGAATGTCATTCATTAAAAAATACTTGTTTTATTTTATTACATATTTTATGTTCTTTAATTAAAATTTTTAATCCTTACTATGTATTTGATAACGATATTGTAATACTACGTTTACGCTCACTTAACAATCATTATTCTTAAAAAATTTGTTATAGAAATAGTAAAATTTATTTAATGTTTTAGTACAATATTTAACATTTAATACAATATGAAACATTTATTAAGAGCAACATAAAAAATGTATCACTAAATTGCTATTTAATATAAAAATGGTTATTCATAATATAATTAATTATGTTCCAAAATGTTAATTATGTAATCTTATAATTACTTATAAATGCCATGTAATATTATCATTACTTATAAATAGCTGATTTGAGCTTAACTGATATTGTTATTAATAATTTTTTTTTTTTTTAACCAATTCATAAACCATGAACTATGATTTGTTGGTAACATATTGTGCATCGCTACAGACGGAAAATAACTGACCTAAGCTAGGAAGATAGTAATCTGGACAGGTATCATCTTCTTGTTGTGTCTTTTCTAGTGTATCAAGTCCTGTGCCAACCAAAAGTTTTATGCATCCACACATCGAAGCAAACTTCATGTCCTGCTTAGCCCTACATTCGTATTTCCGATTTAATAAAATTTTTTGCGGTAAATATTGAAATGAGATAATTATATGTAACATAAATGTATTTTAACATCAATTTTGAATAATTATGAAGATATTCAAAAATATATTTTACCATAAATTTTACTTACGTGTCACCGATAAATAAACATCTTTCTAGGTTGTTGCTTTTTTCTAAAATATAATCTTTTAAATTTTGACTAGGTTTGCCACATGAAATTGGTTTCCTTCCAGACAGCGTATTGATCATATTCATTAGTGGTCCAGGACCTGATGATAAGAAAATGTAATATTTTTTTTATTTGTTTAAACAAATTTTTTTAATATAAATACATATTTATTTTTTTACACTCGCAAAAATTGAAATATGAATATATTATGAACGATGTTCATATATTTTTCATAATTTTTTAGCCGTTAAATACATTGATTGTATATAATATATTAAAAATTTGTTTGTAATGTATATTTACTTTATATTTACTGTATATATGTAAATAGAATATTGATTTAATACGTTTATTTTTAGAAAGAAGAATATTTACTTATAATAAATGTGACTATCACAAATTTATAATTACATTGATAATATAAATATTTGTATATAAAATCTTTTTATTGTTTTAAACATTGCCAATACTTACCCATGATAGTCATTGATCCTACGGGGAGCCATTCATCTGTTGCTCCTGTTATATACAACACATCCTTACGTTTGAGACATGATACTGCTAATGCTAGCATTGACCAGTTGCAAGTTATGTCAAAATCAAAAACAACTGCTTTAACAGATGGTCTATCAAGGACTTCTTTAATGGTCGCAACTGGATCTGTTTCGAAAACACGTGGCTGCAAAGTAGAATATTAATTTAATCCATTATTTGTTGTATTCAAAATTTTATTAAAATTTGAGTTGACCAAACAGATGTTAGACAGATTATAAACTTCTACATTGCCCTAATAGGTCTAATATATTATTTATATGAAATATATTCTGTTGAAATTTTTCACAGAAAAAAATGGAAAACTATTTACTCACTTGCTCTGTCAATCGTATTCCTGCCTCTTTGAAAAGTTTTCGAGTTCGAACTGGAACAATGGCTAAAACCTCACCTTGAAAGTCAATCTTCTTCAGATACCAAATAATTAGTTTTACAGTGTTGATTATGTGGTCCTATATAATGTAACTTTATTATTAACTATTTTGATATTGCTAAAATATCATTATTGACAACTATTTTTCCTAATATTTATTCTTTATTTGTTGATTATTGAAACATATTTAGTGTTAATTTTTACGCTTTGTTCTATTTAAGAATAATCTTACAAGGAAAGTTTGGCAAGTGTCGATTAGTGTAGAAATATGCAACGACTTGGTGCAGGCACTTTGGATCATGTATATATTGAAATTTAATTTTTACGTCTTAGCAGTATTGACCTTAATTTAATATGTATACATTTAAATGTTACGGAAATATTTTTCTCGATGTGCGTGATTTTATAATATTTACGTAAACTGTCCACGAAATGTTTTTTCATCTTCTATTACGAAGAAATATGAACAAAACATGCTGCGTGAAGTATTAAGCGCACCATATGCTTATGGAGTGATTTTTAATTATTTTCGGAAAATGGAAATGTTGCAACATAACTTTGTCATATATCGTTGAATTCGTAATAAAATAAGCTTTACTTTGCTTATAAAAAGAAATAAAAAAAAATTTTGAAAAAAGTAGGTAGGTGGTGGGAAAAGTATTAACAAAAATTTTTTTAAATTTTTTATATTACTGTTAAAAGGTATTCTTGCAGCCATTCAACTTTTATTCAGAACATTTTTTTCTATCTTTTATAGTTTCGACGATAGCGAACCGATTTTCTTCAAAGGGATGTTGTACCCCTTAAAACCGAATATTAGCCGCTAAAAAATTGTTTTGTGATTAGGTCCATCTACTCTAAACTTATACAAATTTTCAGGTTTTTTTGAATTTTACACTTGCCAAACTTTCCTTGTTAGTATCACTAAATTATAACTATTTATATTTAAGATTATCTTAAGTACTGTCTTAAGATGTCATCAATTAATCACAGAGCCGTATTGGCATAAGACATTACTCAAGACAGTCTTGTAACAAAATTCCATTATGAATATACGTTTTATTTTTAGACTTTGATCTTAAATTACAAAAAAATTGTTTATCGGAGATATTTGTCGTTAATATTTCACTTTTAATCTTATAAGTGTCCAGACTTGCTATTTATCAAACTTTCATATAATTTTTTTTAATTTATGTTTTTATCAAAATATTTCATTTTTTGTAAAAAAGTGACAGAAAAAGTGGTATAAAAAATTTTTACTTGTAATTTTCTGACAATTGTTATTGTTACAGTAAGTAATTTAGCTTCTTAATTTTTCTTTTTTTGTTAAGTCAATGCTTGTTCAATAAGTTTGTTTTTTTGAAAGTTTCTTGACAAATTAAAACATTCATAAAAATAAGTTGCATTATATAACTTTTTGTCAAATAAAGCCTTACTAATTATTATTTTTTTAAATGTGGAGTTACACAATGATATGTAAATTAATCAGATATATTTAATCAATATTAAAATCCTTACCGAAGGTAAATTCAAACGGGTACATTCAACGGACTTATAATAATGTTCTGATGATATCGTGCTGTTATTCGTGACTAGATACACTTTTTTGCCAAAGTTTTGCAATTTTGTTAAAGTTTCGGAAGCACCTTCAATTGGTTTATTCAATTGCCATAAGACTCCTGCCGAATATATGTATTAATTACAACATTTTGTGCCAACTTTTATTTTTTTTTAATTTATATAATTTAAAAAAGAATTGCATATATATATATATATATATATATATATAATACGTGTGTGGATGTGTTTGCACAATATATTTATTTTTTGTTGTATATTTAGATTACACGTAAAAAAAATAAGAAACTTTTTGCCTCAAACATTTTCTTAAAAAAAGTATATATTTTTTTTTAAAACTCCATTAACTTTTTATTTAAATTTATCTTTTGCATATTTTAATAAATGCACATTTTAATTGCATAAGATCATGTAATGATCAAAGAAAATGTATACATAAATATATGTGTATGCGAATGCACTTGCACGCGTACATATGCACACAAACACACGCACACACTTATGTTTACATTTTCGTGTTTAGAATGTCTGATAATTATTAACATAACGTAGAGTGAACTAAACTGAATCGAAAGATTGGATGTCGTTTTGCGATTTTCAGTATATAATTTTTTTATAATTTATTATAAATTATAAATTAACGCAAACGTATTTTATTACGTTTCAATACGTTGCACACACGGAACATATATGCATTAAAGATGATAGAAAATAAAATTTTATTACTCACCGTCTATATCACTTAACACTGTATCGAAGGATTGTAAAAATTCTTCCAGCTGTTTTGGTGAAAATTTAGTAATATCTTTAGTTGACATGATGAGGTTTTACGGGCACGTTTAATTTTGAAGCACAATACTTTTTTATCTTAGATAAGTTCTTTTGACAATTGTCCAAATAGTGGATGCGATTTCGTCAGCAGTACGAGGCTTTCTAAGCGGTCGAACGTTCGGAGGTACTTTTAAAGACTACTGCGTTAGCCTCTTCTATTATTTAACGAATGTATTCGAACCGTATACAAACGACAAGAATGAAAAAGTTATTGAATATTCAGTTTGTGATATCATCATGGACGACCGAATCTACGAACACATGCTGAATGAAGTTTTTCCGTATTTATGTCTATAACTTACGCGACGTAGCAGATATATTCCGACGTCAGCAACGATTATCTCGCAAGCTAACAATAAGTTATTCTCTTGCGCATGCTCCAACAGCAGAACTGGAAGATGTAAATTGATGCATTGAACAGACACATATAGAGATCATTGTAGTGAGAAACAGATATAAGCTGTAATTATCAATGTCATTGGCTGCGTTCAGCAAAAAAAAAACAGCTTTGTAAACTGTTGTAAAATTCTTTAATATGATTGGTTTGTGATTGTGTCCAAGAATTTTACAATAGTTGCAAAGCTGTTTTTTCTGCAGAACGCCATTATTGATAGCATTATCAGCAACCATGTATGTATTATTTAATAATGTATGTGCTGATAATATGCTGTTGGTATAATGATAACATAGATGTATGAAAGAGATAGATGTATGAAAGAGATATACTATTATCTCTATAAAAAGATAATAGTATATCTCTTTCATACATTTATAAAGTTTTATCAAGAAAAAATTTTTTATTTGTTATATTTTTGTAACAATGTGCACAATACGTATTTACTAATAATATAATTAAAACACATATCTTAAAATGCAAATGTGTTCAAAGATACTTGTGGATATTTTTGAGCATATAAAAATATGACTGTCAAAGAATTTTTCGAGATGGTTGAAAACGTGCTTTTTAACTTTGTGGATTTAAAAATTAAAAAAAAAAAAACGTAACAAAATAAAAATATCTGATAATTCAAATTTATAAAAATTGAGATTTATAAATGTAAAGAAAAATATAGATTTATGCACATGTTGTATAATCAATTTTATTACATGCAAATTTAGAACTGAAATTCAAACGATTGTAATTGTTTACATTGAGGGAGCACTTATAATCTTTACTGCTATTGTGTCATAGAAGAATTGCTTGAATAAAAAGGTTCCCACAAAGAACTGACATTAAAATACATTCTTTGTCTATTTAATCCAAAAATATATCTTCAAGCATGCACAAGCAAGGACGTGATCTATGTAAATCAGTAGAAGATGACAAAGCAAAGGAAATAACACATCGAGACAAAATGATTTACCTGACAAACAATAATAAATTTTTATCAAAACTGATCCCCCGTCATATATCTGCTACGTTTTTTAAAACTTGTGTTTTTGTTCCAGTTATTACGTAATATTGTGACAAACAATAAGTTTTTTTTGATAAGATTTTTTGTCCAGATAAACTACACAGTTCTATTAAAATATAACATCAAAATGGGACTAGTCATTTTGTGTAGTCTTTTGATGTGCAGATTTTTGCTGAATATAAATCCGGTTTCCAAATTTATTATGATAATGTTTATTGCAACAATTGGTTATGTTAAGAGACGGTTTGGTTTTAGCTAACGCGTATAAGTAATATAATCGATATTCTATTATGATCGGAAAGTGTATCAATAAATTTAAATCCGTATAAAATTAACGTCTATTTCATTAAATACATTTTATAAGCTGGAAATTTATAGTCAAAGACAAAAATTAATTAATATTATTATGTTGATATTGTAATTAAAAGAGTTATCTGCAAATAATTACAATCGTTAATTCGTACATTATAACATGAAACTTACCTTTTCTCCTTTTATTTTTCTATCTCTCGATTTCTTGAGTCATTGCTGTTTAGGAATATAATAAGTAGACAAAAATGACAATTGAACGCCTTTGGGTTAATAGAATTTCAATTTATTAAGTTTTTCTTTTTCCTAGCCCTTAGTGTGTCTTGATTCTCATTTACAAAGGTATCATATAGCTGTAGTGATAATAATTAATAATCGGTAATAATAATTGTAATTATAATAATCGGTAATCAATAATAATGATAATAATAATAGCAATTAATGGCAATACATTAATATGGATAATTGCATCGTATGTTTAATCATCGTCCTCGTCGTCCCTCGACGTATGAAAATCAATTTCGTCCGCTCGCTCGAGTTCTCGACGAACGAATCAAAAAAATATCTTACGTATTCACAGCGATAAAAGTGAAATAACTAAGTGATAAATTTATTTATAACCCTGACTAGACAAAAATTGAACCTCATTATATTCCTACACGCAATTCGCCGCACAGCAATTTGTAGGCTATCGGCTTAACATTGTACACGTACATAGAAACATTCGTCGCGTAACAAGCGTGGAAGCGTGGAAATTGTCGCCGTGATCGACGGATGTGCATTCTGTAAAATATTTCTTACATTAAAATATCTCATGCAAGGGGCAAACCTTTAGTGATATATTTCTAGAAATGACAATATAATAATAATTATTCAAATTATTTAAAAGAAAAAGTAAATAATAAAGTTAAAATGTTTACCTTTTGAATAATTAGGATACGAAATCAATATATAATATTGTATGCATAAATATTGTATTTTCAAATGCTTATAGTATGAAAATATTATTAATTTTAACATGAACTTAATTGTTAAGAAACGACATATTTATTGATGTACGTATTTGATCGATAGAATGATAACGATAATATGAAGAAAAACTGTAGATCAGCATCTTGATGAAAAATAATTTTTTTTTTTTTAGGTAGCATGAAATTTCAATTTTAAATTAGCAACTTTTTCCATCAGTCGGCGACGACTACAACACGCTTATTCACAAAACGCTGGATTGGAAACGCATTCAATGTTTTTTATGAATCCATAATTTATTTATCTTTCATAAAGTACTTCTCCAAGCGTCAAGCCCAATAATTGCTTTATATAAATGCAATTTGCAACATGGCTATCTCAAACCGGCCAAGGACATTTCGTTTGTTTCGAAGAGACTCATATGACATAGGAAGAGATGGGAGAAGGGAGGAGGCTGGAGATCGGTTAACTGATAAAGCCTTGCATTGATTATATAACAGACAATTGTCGGCAAGGTCGACCATCAACTAACCGACAACTTCATATTATTCGTGTAAGAATCGTGTCGCGATAATCGCAAAATATAATCATGAATGTCGCATTCTTGAATTTTAGTAACGAATAACATTTTGTTATGTACAAATTATCTTTAATTAAATAATTTAATTTAAGATTAATAAGCTATAATTAATGATGACAATTTAATTTAATTTTGCATGATCGATTATACGAAAAATTATTTATCTAACTTATTAATCTTATAAAATTATTTATACTCCTAATTTTTCTTAAACAAACTGTTTTATTATATTTTCGCTGTAATGATAAATTTATCGAGATGTTACATGTATTTCCAAATGAAGTCAGCTTTTCTCTCTTCCTCTTTCTTGCCGACATTATCGAGTTGAAGTGCACCTGTGCAAGAGTGACAGTTTCCTTTTGAGTATATTATCTTATATTCGCTTGGTTTTTATTTTAATGATTATATTATATCTATAATTATGATAATCATAATTATAGATAATTGTTGCAATGGTCATATAAAGATGGTAACGACACATGTTTGATGATATAGTACAGACTAGAACACAACAATGCGCGCACCATTTATTCTTGAAGGGTCGTATGGCAGATTTTTCTCAGTATTTAAATAAAATTATATTATTAATCTAAATATATTACATTATATATCCCTATAATGGGACGATCGGTCAAAAATTTGCCATTGACTTACGCAGAACTTGTACTGAAAACATTTTCATTGATTTTCGCATAAATTCAGATAATTACATTTTAGGTATACGCATGTTTAACATTTGCATAATAATATTGTCTAGAAGTACGTAAATTGTCCCTCTACATGAAATGTTAAATAAATTATTTTTATTGCGCATTTGGGAGATTTTAATTAGATATATTATAGCATAATACAGAAATATCAAAATTTGAAATAGTTTAATAGCTACAAGCGAAAGTTAATATTAGCATAAATAAATTGAATAAAATTCGCGCGTTTAGGGCCGTAATCATATCTATTCGATACATAAATCACTCTATTCATTTTTACTGTTGAGCTAACAATGATGTTTATTTATTTTGTTTTTTTTTTTGTTAAACAGAAATCATAATTTAAAATGGGATTTATACTTGTACATGTTGATTATTATGTATAAAAAATTGAAAATTTTACTCGCGTATTTCATTCTGGATAGACGATATGGATAGCGAAATATTCATGCAGAAAACAATATTAAATTTTAATGATCTGCTCTCAATTTTCCCCAAGGAGATATCCTGTTTTTGATTGTTGGTTTATAACTTAGTAAGTGACATATTAGACTCGGCAGTGATGATAATGCCAATCACTACTAACAAAGGACATCATCTAGTAAGGAAAGTTCAATAAATGTAAAATAAAAAAATGTTGAGTTTATATTTTTTAAACTACTGAGAAACAATTTTAGGTATAAAAATTCTTTTGACACAAAACTCGGTTTTTATGGTTCTAGCGAATATCACCAAAACAATAAAAAATATGAAGAAAATGTTTGAAACATGAATAAAAGTTTTATGATTTTGAAAGAACTTTATAACGGCATGATTAGATTTTTAAAAAATGTTAAGTTTTGCCAAATACTCCCACTTATTATATTTTTTTTATAAAAAAATTAATTTACATCTTAAATAAAATTTATTTTGCTCTTTGAATATAACAAAATTATATATTTTAAATATATTTTTGAAAAATAAGCTGAAGTCTTTATATACATGCTATCATTTTTATCGATCTGCTACATATTGTTAGCTACGACAGCTTTTAGTTTTTTTCTTTTTCTGAAATTTTCCACAATACAAGATAATGCTAAAATAAAGATAAGGAATATTTATGATAAACCCATTACGTAAGTGATTTTTTTATAATACACATTTTATATATAAGCCAAGTATATTGTAAAAAAATTTTTTTAAACTGATTAAATACTTTTTGAATTAGACATGACAAAGAAATTCTACAATGACTTGATATGTAAGTTTAACGTATATGACCCTTAAATATTCTAAATATATAAGTGTATGCTACATGCTTATGAAAAAACATTGAACACTATATCATTTCAAGATTGATTTTGATAATGTACTTTTTTATTTTTTCTTTTCTTTTCATATTTAGGTTATTTATATCTATAAAGTTTTAGTTTATAAGTAAAACGTGAAATGTTCGAAAAATTTCTTTTACATAAATTAAGAGTGATCTGTTTCCTCGAATGTAAAATTTATCAATAGCTACACTGTATCATTTATTAAGCGTTGTAGAATTAAAGATTAGAGTCTAGGATGATACAGCATACTAAAATGGGTTCATTAATGTATTATATGTAATGTTTCTTGTTACGTGAATTATTATATTTATAAGTGACATTCTAAAAATAAATACATTGCGTCTAGTACAATATCAAATCGATTTATACACATATAATATTATCTTGTGTTATGCGTAAATAGAGCCAAATCAGAAGACAGTATGATATAAAAAAATATACATACATACAAAAATGTATTATATAAAAGACTATAATATAATTAATTGTACACTACTTACATTTCTTATTTATTACTATCATATATCCAGCATAAAAAATTTATATGTAAGACAGTAATATAACATTAATATTATTATTTATATATAAAATTTTATATGTGAATATATGAAAATTTATTGACTAACATAATAAGAAAGTTATCAACTTTGAATAGTTGGAAGATTATCGAAATAGATGTGAGTTGCAATAAATGAATGTTTAAAATAAATGGATATATAATATATACATATAAGATGTCCCGAAATTATATATACACTACTTATATTTCTTTGTGAACTTAGAATTTTTGCAAATTAAAATATTATAACAAGATAGTTTTCGAGAAATGAAGTAGAATATTCATTTGTAAATTTTAATTTTAAACAATAATTTTTTTTAGATATAAGTGTTTAATGCGGTATTTTAATTTACAAATTTCGAGACTCTGTTTACATATATTGAAAAAAATTATAGAGAGAGAGAGAGAGAGAGAGAGAGAGAGGAGGGCTGTCGTAGACAAGTAGCGGGTCGATAAAATAAATTAATAGCATGCGTATACGGGCCTTTTCAGTTTATTTCTCAAAAATATATTTACGGAATACAACTTTATTATATATAAAATTTGGCGTAAAATAAACTTTAATTTAATTGCACAAAAATTAAAAAATTTTTAAATATGATAATTTATAAGGATATTTTGATAAATTTAATATCATACTGTTATAAAGTGTTTTTAAAACCATGAAATTTTTATTCAAACCTTTTTTTTCATTTTTCTTATTGTTTAGCTTTCTTAGAAGTGTAAAAACCAATTTTTTAAAGAGAGTATTTCTACTTTTAAAATTGTTTATCAGTAGCTCCAAAAAATTGTTGTCATTGACTAGGTTTATGTGCTTATGTAAAGTTTTAGAGTTTTTTTAATTATGCTTGCCAAACTTTCCTTGTAAGTGATCAGCGTCAATTTTTTTGTGAAATATATTATTAAGCATTAAAATTGTACAGATATATATCTTTTCAAGTTTAATTAAATTTAAGTTTAAAATAGCTTCTAAAGTTTCAAAATTGGAACCTTCTTTTGATGATATATTTGGTTTTTCAATTAACTGAACAAATTTTAATGTAAACTTTTTTGATGCGATAAATAAATTTAAAAAATGTCAAAAAAAGATTCTAGTTTTGCTCTTTAAATTAGGCATGCGTACGAAAAAAAATTGAATCTCTTAGACGTCAATGTTTAATATAACAGATTTTAAGGCCAAAAATTAAACAAAATTACACAATGTCCCTTGTAAGTAGTCTTCGTATAATAGAAGACACGATCATTCCCCACTTTGTCAGGATAATGAAAGCTACTTCTATTGATTTTTTGAGTCTTAGACAATATGAAAGTGATAGAAAAGTGAACGAGGAATAGTAGTTCCCGATAAGTGATCTCCTCGCATTCCACAACAAGCGCTTACTGATAGTCGTTGTAGTAGTTACTTGTGGTACTGAGGCATTCTATTGATCAAACGTAACAGTATCTTTTAATATTAAATAGAGCTACGAAATTCTGAACGCCTTCGATTACCGTCACTGCTTAAGTGACAGTCTTGACAATCTTGACTATCGAGGCTGTTATTGATTGCGTAGAGCTTATTTCGTAATCATAGTAATATTATTTCATTATTTGCACTGATAGTAATGTTGATCGTATGAGGCACGCGTAAAGCTTTCACTAGGCTGCACAAATGACTCGAGTTCATCACCATAAGGTGAAAGGCGAACGGATCAATTTTCCCCTTGAAACGTATCTTCACGTATGAAGCCGATTATTAATCCTCTTAAGGGAAAATCTGTCTTCGTTATACTTTCGTCCAATCTCCAAAGTGGACCGATTAATAAAATATTTTCATCGTTTGATTTTTATATCTTCGATTAGGCTACGGCCAAAGATTATATTATTTTATTTCGAACATATTTGTGTAGATTGAGGAATTTCTGGAACGTTCTTATTGATTCTTTACATAATACAGTATTGAGTTTGCGAAAAGCATATTTGTCAAATCCGTTTAACAGGTTAAGCTCCGAGATATACGATAATGAACGTTTATATGTACATAGAAATTCACTACGCGAATACGCGAATACGCGAATTTGACTTTGTCTATCGCCATTCTGATTATAGGTACCGATTTATCTATCGATCTACCTACCTGATTTATCTGTCTAAAAATATCACCTTACTAGACAAATTCCTAATCTTTGAAGAGGCCGACATACTCTCAGATGTAATTCTCATTATGTGAGGTCAACGTTTGGTATATGTTTACAATGAAAATTATTATTCGTTATATAGAATTGACTCGAACGTTTGATTGATGTTTTTAAACTTTTGAATACTTTACATCGATGAGATTTAATTGTTTTCTAGTACAATGGTGATTTATTTTTTCTCCAAATAATCACACATTCAGTAGACAAGTTGAAATAATTATCGCCGTTTAACAACTGTTGATTTTGCGTGTAACTTTCACAAAAAATTCGCCTTTGATTAATTATTATGTACAAAGAACACATAAGATCTCGAAATCGTACAAAAGATTTTTATAATTCTCTTTGCGTCTTGGCGGTAAGATTTCCTCGATTTTTTTTTATTCCACAGAATAAAGCTATATTGTTTTGAATACGCATTCTTCTTTAATAAGAGCGATCTCTGTGTCACTTATTTATTAATAAGGTATGCAGCAGTAATCATTTAATTGTTCTCCATCGTTAATTATCATTCGCCGATAAGCCGATAAACATTGGCGTTTCGAAAATCATTCACCGCTTTATACTTACACGTATATCGATAATATATTAAGTTACATGTCTACTTACATTGTAGACAATTGAATACGATTCGAAGGGCATAGGGCAAAAAGAAAATCTTTCTTCTCTGTAATTAAGATTCATTTCGAGGAGAGATAACAATAAAATATTTAAACTAAATAAAATCGCCATTTGATATAAAAGCCAATTATAATATATTAAAATGTTAATATATCTTAAGATATTAAATTCGTAGTGTAGAATAACTTATTTGATATGTTTAATAAATTATGTTTATTAATGCTTAACTATATGTGATATGAAGGAAACTGATTGCGCGCAGTTAAACGATGATATGATGAATCATGAAACAATAATTAGGAGTGAACTATAATATTACAAAATTTTTTAACAGAACGTAAGATTATGGATTTTGCCACCAAATAACTTAAACGTGGTAAAAAATCTTGTGAAATGTCAATTGTACTTTAACAGAAATCCTACGAAATCAATTATATTACTATAAATGGTAATTGAACGTAAATTTTTGGATGATATAGCAGATACAGCTTATAGCTTGCTATAAGAAAGAGCAGCACGAAGTGGATTGTTTTGAATCTGAATTTACCTATGCCCTTCGTGACAAGCATCAGCTACATTCACGCCTATCGCGCCGTTCAAATCAAAACCGTTTGACCGAAAATAAAATGATTTTTATGGAAAATGTAGCCGGAACGTGAACGACATCGTCATACGAAACAGCATAACGGCCGGCAATGATTTAGCGTCTCTTCGACTATCTTCCCTTTTTCCCATCGTTTGTTCCATACATAAATTCGTACAATTCATTTTTTTTTTAATCTCGTGTGTAAATAGCTAGGATCATACGATTAATCGTTATTGATCGTTTTGCGCACACGCGCGCCCTGGTATATGTGTATGTGTCGTGTATTTAATTAATTATAGTATATTTGTCGTTCCTATATGGTACTATAACATTACAGGACTATATACAATCTGAGTAACAGCGTTATTTATTGTTATTGTTATGTTATTAATAATATTAATAATGTTATTATATTATTATAATTATTATTATACTATTATTCCTCTCATTTTCTTCTAGCCTAATCCTTCTTTTTCAATAGATCGGCGTATCCGTGTCATCACGCTATGTTGCTCATGCATATGTACGAAGTGCTTAAGGCGCAGAGCAGAACCCGTTATATCCCATCGTGTAAGATTTGTCACTAGAATCTGATGGAAGTTCGTTAGATTTTACAATATGACCAAATTGTTTTATTATTTTGCAAGTTATTTTAATATTTTCACGTACATTGTTGCTTCACATATAAAACAAAAATGAAAAAAGGTTTAAACTGATACTTTTTTTTCTGTTTTGCTTGTTTGTTTTATCAGGATAACTGATTCATCTTAATGCATTTCGCATTATCTGATTGAAAAGATTCGTCGTAAAGTGAAAGTGTTTGAAAATGTAATGTTATATTGTTCTGCTAACAAATCTATCAGTTTTCTATTGACTATTACGAAAGAATTTTATTTTGGGACACAATGAGCCATCTCTAGTTTTCAAGGGTCATTTCTAGGTTCCGTGTCAATGTGTGTCTATATGTGTGTTTCGTGTATCGTTTGCCGTCACTTATATTTTCTCGGCTCGAATTTCTTCCCATTTTGTCCAATCGCAATAAAATCGCATTTTTTTCTGTATTTCTTTTACCTTTTTATTTATTTTTTTTTTCAGAACTCGCAAATATCTCTATTTTTCTCTCTATTTTTTAAAAAATAACTTGGACTTTAATTTTACCTTCATAATTTATCTTTAATTGTTTTTTTAATTGTTTTACAGGTAAGTAGCTGATTGATTGGCTAAATAAATCAACTAGAACCGCAGCAAAAGGTTGGAAAGCTGGATGGCTTAGAGTATAAAAAGAGTGCAAAATACAAACAAGAACGTCAGGTAATATTAGAAGTTAAAGACAAATTGGTTATAATAATATATTTAAAACAAATCAAAGACAGACTTGTTACAGCTCTGAGATATTTTAAGTTTCCTATTTTTAACTATTTGCTCCAATAAATTTGCAACAGCATCGCATGTCATAAAAATTATACAGAAAATACAGCAAAACTCTTAATATGTGCTTAAATGCCACATAATGAAAAATAAAGTAAAAAATTCATATTGAAGCATTAGTATCTCTTGTATCAAAAACAATAAAGATTTTCGGTAAACAAAATATTAAGTCATCAATGATTTAAATATTCTAAGATGTAAATAAACAAAGGCTTACTTTATTTTTTACTTGCACAAAAATACTATTCAGTTCAAAATATTGACTATCGACGAATATTGAGTGTTGAAAAGCTTATGACAAGTGATGGTCCCTTATATTAAACTTCTGCGAAGCAAAGTCGATTTATTGATTTAAAAGACGTTTAAGCAATTAAAATCTGCATTCCTGATTGTATAATATTCCGTCTTTTATGGCAAGATAAATAGTATTCCAAATTGGCAGCAATTTTTCAAACTTCTAAACGTACTGTCAATATTTTTTTGTATTGTGATATCATAACGTAGCTGATAGACGTTTGATTTAGTGCGTTTCTCTATATTTCTTAAAGATTTTTTATTATAGATAGATACTATAATATTTAGTTATTCTTATTACGTAGAGCTGACAAATTCGAGCCAGAGAAATAACGTTGACGCATTTTCGATTTCTCATGTTTTTTCTCCTTTCCTTCTCACACATAATAATTCGTTCGGCTACGACGAAACGCAATGGCATCGTTCCAATTCAATTAATCGATTACAAATTAAGCGTTTCTCTCCGTAATGTCCATGTATACATGTGTATGTTCATACGTGTCCTCCGTGTGTGTTTCGTATGTATTTATAGTATTTATACACAATAATATAAATATACATATGTAGGATGCCTTGCGTCCTTATTGTATCTTCTTTCAGCGAATCTTTGATAAATTTAGTTTTTTCAAATTACAATAACTAAAGACGAGAAAATTTTTGTTTGCAATATCGTATGAATATTTTTTATTATGCTGTGTAATTGTGTTAGTAAAAATATAGAATCCGTTTTAAATCAAAAGATTCGCGAGTGAAAGAAACGGCGTAAGTAGCAAGAGCCTTATGTATATTTATTTATTTATTTATTTATTTATATATGTTTCTCTCATTAGTGCCTATTTATTGTTAGTCAAGGAGGAATGTAATTGTAGTGGTCAAGTTGAGTTGAGCGAAATAAAGAATCGTTCAAGCCAGCCGGCACGTTCATCGTCCGGTATCTGACTGATAATAACGGGAGACTCTATAATTGACACGGCGAAAAGTTTGCAATTTTTTCCCGTGCATCGCTCGGAGTTTGAACGATTACGTTTAGCTCTTTCTTCATCGCGGTTACGACTAAGATCTCTAAAATTAGACGGGCTAAGTGTTCTTGCCTGTTCCCGCGTTCTCGATTATCTCGATTATAATGATCATCCGTTAGGCTATTGCTCGTAGGCGGATTGCAAATACTTAACTTCTGGTCTGATTAATTATTAATCGGCGCTACGCTCAAGTCGTGTGATAATTCCGAATGTTTATTAGATACGTCTATGATGTAAACAAGCAGTTCACGTGTCGATGTAAATTGTGGAGATGTTTAGGGCTTTGACAGATTTTTTTTTCTTTTTTGATTGCTTTGACATCTGTGAATGCGTAAAATGATGCGGCAGTCAGTAAACATATCAATGACGAGTTGCTGAAAGAAAGAAGAGAACGCAAATGACTGATTTTCAGAGATTCGATGCTTTTTATAATTATCATTAA
This sequence comes from Solenopsis invicta, assembly GCF_016802725.1. NCBI lineage: Eukaryota > Metazoa > Arthropoda > Insecta > Hymenoptera > Formicidae > Solenopsis > Solenopsis invicta. The sequence continues at coordinate 16,311,171 of NC_052673.1, forward strand.
CTCGTTATATTAAATAAATAGCGATAACAAATTAAGTTTTTTTTTCTTCAGGGAAATACTTGAATAGCAAGCTGACATTACTCGTTGTTATTTTGTTACAACCAAATTAACATCACCTTGCTACCTGGCGTATTCGTCGTATATCTATATTGTGAATTCAACTCACGCACGCGCGTTTTGCTACGAAAAATTATCTTACGTTTAATTCTGCAAGAACCAACTCTATTACAAATGCACACTTTGCGAACGGGCGAAATGCTGAAGAACGGCAGTCTTTCTGCGGAACTTAGCACCGAGAGAGCTTAATTATCCAGCGCAGACAAGAGGTCAAAATCCGTTGACTCCGCGCATTTCATGGGTCGCACGTAGGAAAAGTCTAACTTAGCCTTCCGTCGTTCCGGGAACGTCGGAATAGCGGACATACTTGATTTCTACCTCGTCTTAGGGCAGGAAGGGCCCCACAAGGCCCTTGATTCGGCCTTTCGGCCTTTTAACTACACAGTATGCAATATATCTACAAAATTCACTCTTTCAATTGACATTAACTGCATTCCGCAGAAACAACTGTTTTATAATTGTGACATAAGAATCGCGAACTATTATCGTTTAATTAATACTACTAGCTGCACTCTTCATTCGATACCTTAATGGTGAACGATTGCCACAATGTTAGAAATTTTTTTTTTTTTCTTATTGCCACACTGTGAGTCGTAAAGCCATTCTGTCTCTCGGTGACGCATTCCGACACCTCATGCGAGAGCCGTGAATCGAACACAAGTCCGTCTTCTTCAGGATGATTAAGAATTAAGTAGAAATCGGATCGAGCCGAATCCTTGGCTTAGAAGATAGACTGAATTCTCTTTGGGTTTCAGGATCGCGTCTACCCTATTACCCTTAAACGTACTCTCTCACACAAGCGTAACTATTTCTTATTGCCGAATACGCACGCTACGATGATTGTAAATGTTCCGGGGCCTCATATCGCTCATATTGTCACGAGATATGATCCTCCATAGTGAATATTTCTAGCGTAATAGAGAGCCACCTGCGTTGTCATCGGTATTGACGACAGTCGGTCCGTTCAATTGGAGATATCGATGGATTCGCGGGAATTACTCATATATAATACACGGTATAATATAATACATACGTTTTCTACTTTTCTTCATATGTATATTATATATATATAACATATACATATAATATACATCAGTGTATGAGTCTCCTCCCCTCCGTCAGGGATCAATTCCTTACGACAAACATATATATCGCCCCTGCTTTACCGTCGTTTACGTACATACATACATACAAGTGTTTATATGATTTAGCGGAACATCAACAATTTACTTTATAAGGCCCAAATATTGTGCGCTACATATTCGCGAAAGGAGAGAATCTTTTCTGCGAAAGCGAATCTGCGCCCTCAGTTCGCTCGATCATGCTCGATCCACGGAGGACGCGCGACACAGCTTCGATCGACAATCGGTGCTGAAGATCAACATCGTCAAATATAATTACTACGAATCTATCAATTCATGAATATCCTCTCTATCAATTCGTGGATTCGGGATACATTTTTTTTCTGCTTGGAATATTGAAAAATCTTCTGACCTACACGCAATTATTTATCACAACTACTTGATACTCGTATCGTTATGTACTTACGCTTATACGCCTTCTTGCAATTTTTCTGACAATGTGAAAATACGACGGTACATTGTTTACGCTTGGTACGATCTAATTCTGAATTGAGTTGCAAAATATGCAATATTCCTTAGCTGCAACAATATCACTATGTTTGTAAATAATTTTCCTTAAACAACAGTTTCGTAATCGTTTCACTTGAAGAGCAAATGAAACAATTGCAAATTTATGCGAGGAAAATAAATTATTTATAAGGAAATTCTGTCCGTTTTTTTAAATTGCATATTACATGACTGATACCTTATTCAGAAGATTCACAAAAAATAGCCTTTAACTCTCTCTGATGTGTGTACTTTTGTTCACTCTTATCTACTACCTTTATATTATTCTAATTTATTTGTTTTCAACAATACAAAGTTCTTTTGTTATGCATTCGTGAGAGCGTAAACAAGTTTTGTAAGTAATCAATATTCGGATACTATCGCGGACACTTAAACTTCCGCTTTCAGTGGAAATTTGAAAATAAAATCAACTTTTATTTAGATCAATTTGCATTCTTGGCTCGATCGAATGCTGTTATATTTATTTATTCAATATTTTGCAAGCTAGTCATTGTGCGCAAAATCTTGATGTTAAAAGTCATTTCCGCACCGATTATCTATCGAGAAACGATTAGCGCCGCATCCCGACACTTGTCTGGTGGTGACCAAAAGCGTAAAAAGTCACCGCAGAGCTCGAGCGAGCGATTCAAGCGGAAAAGCGAACGTTCTGGACGCATACGCGCTCTCAGCCACAAGCCCGACCCGCGGCTGTTCTAGATCCGGATGTCAATAGCGACTACGTGATCTTATCCGTAAACGACACGAGCTTGACAGAGTATCGGCGATCTCGATTTTTAGCGTTGAGAACTTGGAGTCTAGCGAGACTAGGGCCAAGATCATTGACAAGATCGTCGATATAGCTCCTTTGACGAGGTTGACCGTTCGTTATTCTTCGGAATTGCCGGATACACGAATTCCGGAAACAGGCTCCAGGAAAAGGAACGAATCTTCCTCGTGGCAATCGGCGGTAACGCCGATTCTTCGCGACCATCGGCTGCGTACCGCCAATAATCCCATTCTTCTTCTTCTTCTGCCTCTTCTTCTTCTTCCTCTTCTTCGCAAACTGTCGATCTTATTTCCCCCTTTTCTGCCGAGGATATAATAGACGGACAACGCGCGCCGCACGTCTATGGGAGATCCTCCTCGGATTTTCCCTCTGGAATGCCTTGCCAAGTGTGTCGGGTTCGTTCTTTTCTATCTTCCTCTAGATCCACGGCCCTCAAGTGGCGCTGTCGAGGACGATGGACTTCCTGCTGCTCGGCGACGATAATGACGAGGAAGAGGAAAAACCGCCGCGGCGATTAACGACATTCGACGGCTGGCCGCGTCGTAACGATGTCGACCTGCTGTCGATGGACGTCGCGGATGGCGTTCTCGTCGTCGTCGTCGTCGACGGCACCGCGGACCGTTCTGATGCCGTCGACAACGTCGTCGAATCTCCAACGAACTGTTGGTGTCTCGTGGTCGGCGACGTTTGCTGCTGGCGTAGCTGTTGTTGCGATCTAATGGTATGAGAGGCCACGTTTCTTTGCTGGATTCGCGACATGGCCGAGATGTGCGAGCCCGTTGCGTGACCTTGCTTGAGATCGTAGGGCTTGTCATTGCTGATGCTGGAGGATGACGAGTAGTGCGAGGGCGACGAAACGGGGGAAGCGGTGCTCGCGACCGAGGTGGTGACAGCGGTGGTGATGGTGCGTGTGGTGCCGAGGGTGCCGGTGACCGCTGGTAGAGCTGCTTCCGGTGCATCGTTGACCAACGACTGGACCGCAGGGTTTGATGGATAGCGTACGAGAGGCTCAGGAACAGCGACTGGAGAATGTTGCTGCTTGTCGTCACCCAGATCGCCAGCGCAGCCGTAATCGTAGCTGCAGCAAAGCTGCCCGTCCTACGAAGAGGTTCGTGGGAAACTGGGTTAGCCACGGCGGAGGGAATTAAGCGTTTTTCGTTTATAATCGTCGAGTTTTCGACTTTGGATTGGAAAGTCTTGGCCGACGTGATTCATGAGAAAACACGAATATCTTGGCAAAGATGACACGTGAAAAATGCAAATATATATGAAATGATGTGAGTGTGCGGCTGTTTTCCGATTGTGAATTGATCGTGTGTTCCGATGAAAAATATTACAATGTTTCTTGACTATCGTTTGGAATTATTTTTTGCGCTAACAAAATGTCAATGCATTTTATACTAATTTGAATTATTTTCTAAGAAAAAAAATTTTTTTTTCTCAATTTCAATGTTCTCCAAAGAGAGAAAATTTTTGAATCATAAAAGTTACAATTAACCCATTCCTTGTAACTCTTGCAACGTAGAAATTTTTTATTGATATTTTTATTATTAATTTTTATTATTAATTCTTTTTTCAATATTATAACTTAATACTTTACGCTTTCGTTACGTATGTACTAAGACATTTTTACTTTAATAACATGGATAAGAAAATAATATTGTGTATTTTTCTATATACCACGGACATTGGCAAATGGGTTAACTATCAATCGATTGCACGCGGCACGCCAAGACTTTCCAACCTGTAGTGATGAGGCAGGTACTTGTGTCCATAGTATGTAATTCATTGTTTCGTAGAACAATACCGCATCAGTTCCGCCGTGGCGAGATAATAAACCAACGTGCAAGAATCCCGACCCCCGCTTTACTTCCCTTGAAACTTTCCTTGCGACGTTCCTCGCACCCGCACCGGCGGCGCCCTTTTCTCTCAGTCAAGAAGACGACTTTGTAAGTGGTCATGATCACAATTACAATAACTGTAAGGACACTCATGCTGACATTCGAAAGGGGGCAAAACAATGAATTTCCATAGTATGTCTTTGATACCCGGCGACAAATCTCTAAGTTTTCACTACTTTACGCTACGATTCTGGCAGGATACTTTTTATGGCGTGCACATAATATGTGTTACTCGCATAATATTTATTAACCTTAAGATTTCCATGCTAATTTCTCAGGTGTAAGTTTTCAAGTGAGACGAACAGCTGATCTCAACAATTTTTTATATAATAGTATGTACATGATATTAAAAATTATATTAAAATATAACAAATCAATATATCAATGCAAACATGTAATATCATTTATTTTTAATTATATTGATATTGAATCTTTAAAAAATCGATAGCCTAAACAATGATTATAATTCTTGTACTATTGAGTTATACTGCAGAGTGCACGGCTCTTGCTCTGCTTGGGAATCGAAAGGTTAATATACAGTAAGACTCGACAACTGTAAATATTTTGATAATTTAATTTAATTTCAAATTGAAAAAAATTGATGTTAATCACTTTGCGCATTTTATACCATCCTCAATCAATTTTATATCGTTCATCTTTGTACGAGTCACTTTCGTCGTGCCAGAATCGTTTGATAAGTCGATACAGAGAAAGAAAGAGACTTCTTGGTGCTTCTACCGAATCTCGAATGCAGATCAGAGGAGGGTGCAGTGGAGGCTTAGGTGCGACAACGACTCTTAAAAAAAAAACAAAAAAAAAGAAAAGAGAAAAAGACGTAAAAAGAAATATAATCGCGAATCCAAGACGCAATCCATATATGTGTGTGTGCACATGTGTGTGTGCGCGCGTGTGTGTATATATGCTACACGTGTCTGCCACCTTGTGCGCCATGCTCCTCGATCGACACGAGAAAGATCCGCCGACCGAAGGATCGCCTTTCTCTTTTATCTTTTTGCATGAACGACCGTGCGTCTCGGAGTGTGCGTAAGTCAAAACAAAAAAAAAAAAAGATGAAAAAAGAGAAAAGTGAGAGGAACCAGTGCGCAATATTAGGGAGTAGGAGGTAGAATGCGTGAGAGGTGCATCGACGCATGCAGATTTCGAATGCAAAACGTGCAGTCGATCTTCCCACGGACGAGATAAAATAACACGCCGTACTCTCGTTCGATTCGTCGACGAATTTATCATGCGCGATCATGAATGTTGAAAGGCATGCAAATTATTTTTTTCGCGACATGCTCTGTGCAAATGCTATTTTTAGCAACGCGAAAGTAAGGAATTTAGATAGATTTAACAAACGCGAATGCAAACGAATATGACAATTAATCAATCGCCTATGTAATTGGGATGACGAGAGTTAGATCGCAAGATGAACTCCAACAGCACGAAAGGATCAAATGTCAATAATTTTTAGTAGATATTAAGGATGTTAGATTTAAGATATCAAGGAGAGAATTCTCAGTCGAACTAATTTGAAATCCGCTCCGCTTTCAAATCTAGAAGACGTCAACGTCACGTCGAGAACATTCTTCGTCAAATGCGATCAGATGCACATGCTCCGTGCTTGTGACACATTTATATATCCACTGTCGAATAGTGATAAAGCTTTCGATGATCGACGTGCGACGATCAACGTACTGATAACAGGTCCTAATAAATAGGATGTCAAAGAGAAGAAAAGGATTAGTAGAAAATCAAGTACTAAATATCAAGCAAGGGAAAGATGCAAAAGACGAAAACTTTGAAAAAAGTAAAAAACAGCGGGAGAAAGAGAGAGAGGAAAAGTCAGATTAACAAAAAACAAAATCATTTAAGCAAGTTGATAGAAGGCGGGGAAGGGGACGGGGGCTAAGAAAGCACTCGAGCACTCCGTTAGTCGTAATACATTAATCAGCACACAATAAAGACAGAAGAGAAGAGGCAGGTAGTAGAGATTATAGGTGAGGTAGAAGTGACGTGATTACCGATGCACACAACACGCGCTATTGCTCACCAATTGGGCGCAGTACGGCACCTGCAAGGATACCCATTGTTAGGCTATATGAGGTTAGTCACGGGCAAGGTGGCGGGGTTAATTTACAACAGCATAATCACAGGCAGACATGTTTCCCCGGCGCAACTCTCCCCCTTCTATAACCCTCCCTCGCTATTTTTTTCTATACGTGACCAGGACCTCTCTGTGCGCCACGTTCGATCCACGTTCGCGATCGTCACGGCTTAGAAGATCGATATGATTGACCTAGGCGCCAGCGGAATCAGTCGAATTCCCCCGGCCAATCGTTGCCAATGTCACCCACTGATGAAACCGTGCCGCCGCTCTTGATTGAACATGCGGCACGATGCTAGATTGTCGTCGACCGCCGATCAGGCGATCGCGGATCGGATCGGCGGGGTCAAGGTCGTGATGCACGTTCGATCACTATGAGGTCAGGTCCGTTTTCTATTAATCGTCGCCGGGCGATAAACACTAATAAAATGATCCATGCAGGGCCGACCCGAAGCACGCGCGATCGTGAGATCTCGGCTCAATCTCGGTTTGATATGTATGAAGTGTTTCGGATTTACCACGTTATCTTTCAGCCACAGATTGCAAGTGAAAATTTATTATTGACATTTCAATGTCGGTGATTAGAAAATTAATTATTCAAGGATAAGCTTCTGGAAAATTAAGCCGCTGAAATAATAAAGCTGGTATTAATTAAATTTAAAACAGTTTTCATTTAAATTTTCATTAAATATAGATTTAATATTAATAATTGGAATATTTTAAATATTCCTTTTGTATTTAATTTATATTAATAAGACATTGCGATTCCAAATACCTTCTAAGGTCTGAAAGATAAAACGGTAAATAAGAAACGTTATGTATAATAATTCATCGTCACCCTACTTATGAAATCGATAAAGAAACTATTGTTAAAAGAATTATCTATCACAAATCATATGCTATTATTAATTTATGGTTTTTCAAATATGGTTTTTCACCTGAGAACGGCCATCCCAGTTTTTTTCGTGGGACCGTTAAAATCTCCATACAGTACTGCCAGTAGTACATTCATTTTCGAAATTGGTACTACACAGCACAACTAATTTTGCAACAATGCCGATAGAAATGGTTCAAGTCTATGCTAAAAGCATATGATGAGAATAAGAAAATTATACCTTCATCTATTTTGGCATTTGAACTATTTTTCTTGGCAGTGTTGCAAAATGGATGTGCTATGTATAAAGATTTTGATGATCCCACGAAAAAAGCCGAGATGGCACTCTCACGTTTTTCTTTGTAACTTCTCTGTAACTAAAAACTGTTGTGAGTTAAACAGAAATTTCTGAAATACAGATATTTCGTTTCATATTTTCGAAATGATAATAGAATGACGATGACGAGAGCGAAGCACTCGGCAAAGAAGCGAAACAACGAGCTCTCTCGAAATTCAGCTTTATTTTGAGCTTCGATTGTACGATTTGATGGACGAACCGGGATTCTCACGGCCGTGGCAGTATTCGATCGCATTCCATATCTACAGTTTCTACACATGAAGAGTAATAGTTTTTTTTTTGTTTTTTTGGAAAATACGTAAGGAATTATTTTGCAAATCATGCTTCTATCTGATTACATCTGCAATGCTCAATTAATTGGACTATTTTCCTTTACATGTTGCTGATAAGGCACTAACATTTTCGTGTAAAAAGATATAAAAGAAATTTCTCAAATTAAATAAATATTCAATATTTTCCATTATAAAGACGTGAGTCTTGAAAAAATGATAAATCATGATAGAATTATAAAAATGGCTTAACGGCTTTAGAAGGAAGCAGTCATTAAATAATTAAGATCTAAGATATAGAATTAATAATCTAAGTTATCTATTTCTCCTCTCACGTGAAACGAACGACGAACGCTGCCACGTGCAAGGCAGGCAACGGAAAACAATCAACATTTATCTTAGGCTAGCTTGGGGACGCCCCTGAATGTGTCTAACAATGTATAAAAATATGAAGTTTGAATAATTTACAGTGGTGAGTACAGCGCTGAGATCGTATAATGACAAGGCTAGCACGACGCATTAGTGCACACCGAGAGAAGATGCTCGATATTAGTTGTAACACAGATAATATTAATATCTTTTATATATATATTTTTATAAATTTTTGCGAAATACGAAACTGAAGCGTTTGTGAAGAGTTCCAGCTTGATTTGGTTAGTTACATTCATGCGAATGAGAAGTTAGATTTCAATTGTACATTATAAACGTTATTCTTCTTCTCTCAGCATACGGTTAATAAAATATCAGCGTTTAGCTTTGCAAAATCGATTCGCGTTAATACACACCGCAAAAACAAACGGTATACTGCACAAAATAAAGGAACAGTCAGTATGCATTTTGTACTATTCGAGGATTACCTACTGACGACAAAAAAGAAACAGACAGAGAGTAAAGAGAGCGAGTAAAAGAAAAATGATAAATGGATACTTGTGTGTATAATTTCACGTTTGTATGGTTGGGCAATTTTATCGAATATACCAAGAAGGTGGAGTCTTTAATCTAATGGATTGTAAAATGTGCGAGTATTTATGATCCGGTAGCAATTAAAATAAAATTGATCCTTCGTCATTTGAATATATTTTTGCAAGAAATTTTTCTTTGTCTTGAGAAAAACTAATATGCAGAATCAACACAATTCAATTAACTTGATTTCATTTTAAGCGCGTTAGAAAAGAATAAAAATTATCTTATACGAAGATGGAAACGGGTGATGGTGAAATAAACCAATTACAGTCGCGGAAGAAACATGATACGAAATGAACAAGAAATGAAACTGAATGATACGATTTGCGTTGATGATCCGTCACGCATATGTAGATGTACATAATCTGCGATGGACGCTTGCACAGCAATTTTTTTTTGCATCTTATGTCGACATAGTACAGCGAGCGCAATTGAATAGACATATGACAAATCCACGGCTAAATTGAGGCAATATTTCCTTTTATTTACTGACCTTGAGCTCTTGAATTCGCGAGAGAAGTAAGCGCGATGGGTACCAAGCTCTCGTTAGGATGGTTTTACTTAAATGTTGTCGCGTTGTTAACAATTAAAAATAAACGGAGAAAATCTACTAAACACTCGGCTTACGACTGGGATAATGCAGTATCACAATTGCTTTCGGAAAACACATGAAAAAAAAAACATTATTTGATTATCTTAAATGCATGTAAAAAAAATGTGATTGTCATCGTACCGTAAAATTCTCCATATTAGAATGCTATTAAAATTTTATGAAAAAACAAGGAAAGGATTTGACAAATTTCTGCGAGTGACCATCCTCACTTCTTCCGTGCCCATGACGTCGTTCTTCTCCGGCGAATTCCCCTCTTTGTCATATCCGTATCCTTCGGATTTCGCATGGGATCAGGTCAAAGACCGGCGATCGCGGATCCCGCGACGTGACGGATGACACGTCCGATCCTTCTTCTTACCTTGCACTCGCACGTGGTGCACTTGTCGTGGGGGTCCTGCCAGGAGCTGCCGCTGTCGTGGACGATGCCGGCGTAGCTGCACGGCCGGGGACGACTAGGAACCGTCAACGAGGTGCCGTTCACCGGCACCTCACGAGCGCAGGGATCGTCCTCGCAGCGCGGGCAACAATCGCCCTCCTCGGTCACGGGGTTCGAGCAGGTCACCGGTGGACACTCCATTTGCCAGCAGTCTATTTCGCCGTACTGCAATAGATCGTGTGATAATTCACAGAAAATTCGTAATCAGCTATTGTTATTTTCTTTCCGTGGAATCACGCTTTCACACGTGGAACTACGACATTGGGGTTTTGAGATCTGATGGATTCTTAAACTATTCGTCTTCTTCATTTATTCTATTTATAAGTCTGTCATATTTGTAGACAGATTCATTACCAGGCACTCGCAAGTCTGACACTGGTATATCCAACGTTCTCCGCTTCTGAAGACTAGGTGATGGAGCTCCTGATGCCTGCAGGATGCGGCGGGATTGCATTGTGGGCAACACTTGTCCCTGTGGCTTCCCGGTTTGCTGCAATCACATACGGGATCCTTGCAAGTGATGACGCCGTCTTGGCACGTGCATGTCCTACAAGGATTTCCGGACGGCGCTAAAGTGTCGCCATTGTTGACTTCACGATTTTCGAACCAACAACCTAAAATTATAATATAGCGTTGTAACAATTTGTATTATCGGTATAATTTCAAGCAATTTTCCCTTTAAGAGATGAATCGCATCGTGATTAGATGCGACGAGTGAACTCACTCAGTCTGCATTCTTTTTCGGACTCTTCCAGGTCCTTCGTTGGTGGGCACACGCACTCATAACCGCCGATGGTATTCACGCATTTCGCGGTAGGATGACATGTATGCCTCCTCTCAATCGTTAAATCGTTGCACTCGTCGATGTCGATGCATTGCGTGCCTTGGGTACTGTCGTGCAGGGCACTCCTGTAGCCAGGCTTGCACCGGCAATAATACCAGCCGGGCATGTTGAAGCACGTGGACGATTGGTGACACCGATGCAAATCGCTGGCACACTCGTCCAAATCGAGTTCGCAACTGTTGCCGATATAACCGCGTCGACAGGAGCACCTTCCAGGTGCCACGCATTCTCCACCATTCTGGCAAGTCTGATTGCACATAGCTGCAAAGAGAAAACACAGTTTTAATTCACAGTTTAAACTTTTTTATTTTAAAAACTGAAGATGCGGTTATATCTCTCGTCTCATTTTTTTCCCATTGAAATTAAATGAGATTTGATTTTTAATGAAATTTATTCTCCATTTTAGAAAAATTTTTCTAAAATTTTTTTATTTATTGCGTTATTTATCATTGCGACGAAAATCTCGCAGTTATTTGTGTACACATACGTTCATTCCAATGTTTTAATAAAAAACATTTAAATTCTTTCCACATGAGAATCATTAATAGCGTGACACTTAATAATAGTTCCACATAAATATCTTACAAATGAGTTTATACAAATGAAAAAATATATATAAATCCGTGCGCGTTTGTAAAGTGATAAATAATAACAATAGTAACAATTTGTTTCTTTATTAAATAAAATTGTCATATATAGGAACGAAGAAAAATTTCGGAACGATAAAGAAATTACCAATCAAAATATTGTGCTAGCGGTATATAAAAGCGATATACTGTACGTTTGCACGTGAAGCCGTCGCCGATATAGCCGTCCTTGCAGATGCAGTAGTAGCTGCCATTAGTGTTCACACATGTGGCGTGCTCGTCACATAAGTGCTGACCAGTCGCGCACTCGTCTAACTCGGCACAGTTGAACGCGTCTATTCTATAGTAACCCGGAAGACACTCGCACGTGTAAGAGCCGATCACATTGACGCACTTCGTGTTTGCGTTGCAGTAGTTTGATCCATCTTCCTGCTTGCATTCGTCCACGTCTGAATGGTGAGATGGAAAGAAAGCGAATCACTGATCATGTAATCAACAAAGTAGCATGAATGCTCGCATTAATTTATCATGCTTAAGAAAATTTGTGTGAGTGAAATGCAATTCCTGAATAAAATAAAGGAAAAGAAAAGAAAATAGGAAACAAATTTTAGTTTGATATTTAGAAAGGAGGGAAAGGGAGAGTAGCGAACTTTTTTCTTACATATAATATACAATCATACAATTACAAATAATAATTATAATTATATTTAATATATAATTTATATAATGTAATTATAAAAGTGACTATCTATTAAGTGTAGCCTGCAAATTGGAGAAATAAATGAAAACACCTAACATATACCAAATTTTATGAAATATACCTAATTCATATAAAAGTTACGTAATAATGAAAAAAATAACGATAAAATTAGACTCAGCTCGTTTTTAAATTTTTATTCACCTGTTAATTAGCCAAAATCGAAGAAAAATACACATAAAAAATAAGACAAGTAAAACTTTTGAATCTGTTTCTAATTAAAACGAGATAGAAGTTTAATCATGCGAAAGTTTTACTTGACACAAAGTTTGCATGCTCTCACGAGAGCAAATCTGTTATTCTTCCTTCTCAAATAATTAATTGCACAAGTTAAGTGAGCGTTAGGTACCGTGACAAATACGACCATCTCCTTGGAAGCCGTTATCGCAACTGCAAGCGAAGGTCGTCTGAAGATTCAGGCAGGTCGCGTTAGTGTGACACGTGTGGCCCAACCCACAGTAGTCCACCCCTGGTTAATTTGGGTTAGACAGGCAAATACGGAGAACGGTTAAAAGATTTAATTAGTGATATTTTAGTGGTTTTAGACAAAAAGCCGTCGCTCGGTAACTCTTCCATGCATAATGAATATTATTATTAATTAGTAATTAGGTAATTAGTAATAAAAAGTAGCAATCTCACGTGGATTACAATGATCTCATTCAACTTGAATCAATATAAATATTAAAATATTATGTTCAATAATCTTTTTTATATGTATATGTGTGTGTATTCAAAGTTTGTAGAAAAGAAGAAGGTTATCGGAAAAGAAATTTTATGCATGAGAGAGTTAATTAAAGTTAATGATATGCGAGTTATGCAAATCGCGCATTTTCCTGCAAAGCTCTCTATCGCTTCTTCATGCTTATTAATCTTTCAGACCTGATATAACATGCGTCATTCTTAAATTTATTAGCTGAATATCAATGTTTGTTTTTGTAATAAGAATGTATAACTTATAAGATTTAAGGTTTAACGAAACTATCAATTCTTTAGAATTGAATAGTAATATTTTGTAGCGTGAATATGAAATTTCAGATATTTTGTTTATTTTTAGAAAAATCGTAAATTTTAAATCACCAATATATTTTCTTTTTCCACGTATGGCTTTCTGAGTGAGAACATACCTGGACAAAACTTGCAGCATTCCTCCGCCACGCTGATTTGCTCGCTGGGTGGACACGCCAGTGGCGGGCATTTGGTGTCCATGTCGATTTTCTGACAAGTAAAGATACCGTCGTAGCAGTTGCACTCGACGCACTGCTTCGGCGAGACCCTCACACCGTGATCGTATATGTTGTCGTGCATCATACATTGTTCTGCAAAGACGAACATGAATGGTGAGATAAATAACTTGAGGCACGAGACGGAAATGGTCGACTGAACACGAAAACACGCTATGTCAGTTAATCAGCCATTGCGTGCGCGTGAAAGTAAAGAAATGAATTCACATAAAAGCGACGTTGTATTAAAGTACTCCAAGAAAGTTGTCTTTTCAGGTGCCAAGAATTTGCATGGGGTCTTCCAAATGTATGTAAATAGTGTAAATGAATGACGAGCTACACCGCGTGTTAAACAAAATTAATGGCAATAAAGATTCTAGATGTTATCGGATTCTTGTCAAGCAAAATTAATGACTTGGAAATCGATAGTTTAATGAGAACTTCTTTTTTTTTTTTAATTATGGAATATTGAAAAAAGACGTTTGTAAATTAGAAAAATAAAGGGAGCGCGAAAAACAGGCGTATAATATTCCACTTACTGAGACAAATCGGGCAACATTTTCCCTCTGGAATGACAGGATTCTTGCAATCGACCGGAGTACAGGGTATCGGCCTGCACTCGATTTCGCCGTGAACGCAGGAACAATATTCACAATCCTTCTCCCAGGTCTTACCGTCCTCGTGGACGGTACCGTTCACCCTACAGGACTTTTGGCACTCACACTCCTCTACTTTGCTTATCCTGCCCTCTGCAGCGGCTAGCTGAAAGGAAGGATGTCCATGAACAAAAACAATTAATTAACAAAAAAGTTATAAAATATATATTTATTGTAATACCCTAGAAGTTGAAGATTATTAAAGAAAGACATTTTGTACATAATTATATGATAAGATTATGGCAATATGCGTCTATATGATTTAAATAATTCGTATAACAATTCATGGCTGAATTGAATCTCGAATCTTATTGTTAATGATACACAATTTTTGTATATACGTACAAATTACTTCCAGTTTATTACTCACCCTAAGAGTCAACTCGTTGAGATTATGCTGTAGTTGTTCCACAGTATTCTGTAATATTGAAAATTGACCACATGTGGGGCAGGATGAGTCGAGTTGAGGACACTGGGAAAGATAACCGTGAGGTCCTGCTATTAACTTGACGTCCTGCAAAGCACCCTGCGGCGCGAGAATCATACGGAAAGCTTAGTCCGTGGTGCGAAATCACGTGTGTGAATCTTACAAGTAATGTAAAATTAAACAAAAATTTGATTATACGTTTCTTGCTTTGATAAAAGTTAAATTAGCAGGAATACTTTCCAATCTTATAATTTTATTTAAAATTTAAAACTGATTTATATTTATATAAATCAATCTTGCACTTGCTGACAACTAGATAGAAAAGAAATAGAATAAAAATATGGGAAGAGGTATGCTATGGCAAAAGGTATAGAATTACCTTGAAAAGAAAGTGCCTGACGTTTCTCTGCCCTACCCAAAGTTGGAGCTGCGGTAGGGTGAAATTGGTGTCGGGTGGACCAGGTCTCAGTAGTCGCCTGTACAAGGGGTGACAGTCAATTAGCAGCTCGACCTGCGAGCCGCTTATGCTCACGGCGACCCTGTGCCAGGCGCCATCGGCCAGTCGGAAAGGAAACGCCTCGACGTGTACGATTCCGTCGCGGCGTGATACGTAATGTAGTCGAAGCTCGTCCTTGCGTCCGCTGCTCTGCAGCTCCAAGTACCTGACGCGCATTATACATTCTGTTTATTGCCGATTAAATTATAAACTTATAGGACCATCCAGGATTTAATTTAAAGCTCTTATATAATACGTAATACCGCAATATATTGAACTGAATTAAATATTACCATATCTTTTAATATTATTTGACATTTATTATAAACTTTCCGGTTTATTATTCTGCAACATCATAATAATATTATAATAATAATTTTGAAACTACATTTAAGAGCGATTTAATTTGCGTTATATACAATTTTGATTCACGTTATCTGCCACAAGATAATTGAATTATGCTATCGCCGCTAATGGGATGTACTTACAGACGACGTAATTAAGTTTTGGAAAATTTATTGGCCTTTAAGAAGCTTATTGAGTTTTCATCTATATTAATCACAGTTACGGCATTAATGTATACCGTGCAATATAGACGAGCGCAAGTCTATCCAATTTGTGTCAGCTAGACGAAAACAGGTAGTCCGTATTCTCCAAGTATTGACGAAGGATGCAGCATTGAGCCGAGTGCTCCTTCACTCTCGCTCGACAATTGACATACTAACTTCTTTTATAGTCGATGTATACCGACAAAACGATACACTGAGAAATAAAACTGAGAAGCAGTTTTTTAACAAAACGACAAGAGGAGAGAAATGAAATGCACATAACGTACGTTCAATTGTTGCCTGGCAATCTTGCTACGACAATATTGTTCAACAGTAAAGGCTTTTTATTGTTAAGTGGGTAATAATTCTTTGTTCTAGTTGTATGTACGTACCGAGTAATGCGAACGTTATTATTTCAAATATAAACGACAGCGGAATTATTGTGCTGCATGCACTAGGGCAGGATGATGTCATCAAATAATAAAATGCAGAATATCCTACAGTGAAAGATATATCGCAAAGATATACTGCAATCGTTTCACTTATAAATTCTAATAGGTCGTAACAATATTTGATTATCTCATATTTCAAGTATATTTATTTTTTTGTGATATATTTTATAAAATGTGTTGAAAGATTTTTTTCCTTTATGCGGCTGGTATCTATATCATTCTCAGCGTTTGAAGTAGGTCACAGCTCGTCGTTTGTTTCGGCTATCGAGCCGAAATTCCAAGCGATTTTGCGAAGTTTAGTGGAGAAAGGTGGAAAAGAACTTTTCGGTATTTCTCGTACCTATTGTTCCCGTGTGCAAAGGCGACGATCGTCCCGGAATTGGTCTCCTCCTGGCGCAGCGTGGCGGCTATAGTGAATTCCGGAACCCGCCGGAGTAGCGCGGCTGCCCGTTCGAAGTTCTCCTCGTTCAGTCGGAGCTCCCTCTCCTCGCCTGGAAGTAGTAAAACACAATGGTCGGTGCGGCAAGACGGAATGCGCGGCTGACTGCGCTCCGCAAGCTTTAACTTTATATTTTTTACAGTGCTTTCTCCGCAAGAATCCGTGTCCTATATATATATCAAACTCCTCTTTCAAGTTCTATATTCCCAATCAGACGTCATATTGAAGCGAAGACATAAAGATGTTTTATATATATATATATATATATATATATATATATATAGTTTTTACAACATTAGACATGTCCACGAGAATTTTGGAATGTTAAATGCAATCTAGCAGTCCATAGGAAGGCCTGTCGCATGTCGTGCTCGAAATCGATGCGGGCTGATTTGAATTTTTAACCTGGCCGCTTCCAAGTATGGTTGAACCGCCTTCCGGAAAGTGGTCCGCCTCAAATTTAGAGCACGGCCAGCGACCGTTATTTACATGGCAATGTTATGGCTTCTCAGTCGCGCAGGGAGAGGGGGCGATATTGATATTTAATAATACAACAATGAATTGAGCGAATTTACGTGGATTCTTGGAAAGTGCCGTTTAAGTCAAAGTTGCATTTATTTGTGGCTGCTGTTCACTTTGAAATTTATTTAAGAGAAAGTATAGGTATGCGTTATTCATATAGTATAGCGAGCAGTCGATACTAAGAATTAATTATAAAATATTGCTTTTTAAGCATGCACCTCTTTGGGCAGAGGTATATACAGAGAGAGTACTACTTAATTATTAATATTTATTTTTGCTTAATGATCGTTCAAATATTCATCAAGTGCTGTACAATGAATAACAATGATATTATTCAGCTATTTAGTCTGTTTTGTTTAAAAATATAAATATTATATTAGATACTTTATTTAGTGCACATTTCTCTTTTTTTTACAGAAATGAGAAAATATTACGAGAACTTTCTGCTCTTTTTCTTACATCGCTCCACATTTTCTTTAGCGCTGAACAAAGTAGTAAACAGCAAAATTTCATCCACAAAGTTGAAAAATAACAACGCTTTTAATATTACGTGAAATGTCATGAGTTTAAAACGGAACAAACAAAATTGTCTGCTGTAGTAATGCGAGAACTAGACTATCGACTCGGCGATGGAGATTAGAGTATAGCGATGTAGGCCACCCCGAATTTTTGGAGGATAGTTAGTCGCGGATTCTCTGCGCATTCGTTACGTAATCATATTGACGCGACAATTCTATTGTTCGCAACTTCCGTATCCAGCTTCCTATTCACGAAAATACAATTCACATGTTTAACAAGATGAATGATCCAATAATGGAATTACGGGCCGCGGGATATTCAGTGAACAATTACTTTGATAAATTCTCATAAATCAATAATTTGGGTTTCAAAAAACACTTCAGAATACAATCTACATGATAAGTATCTTGAGGTCCAGAAAAAGATTTATGCTTCACTGACACGTAATAGGATAGTAATTCAGTACATAATTCAGTTTAACATTAGCGTCCTATTTCGTGGATAAAAATGATTTTAACGTTTTATTATTTTCCAAACTCACGGTGTACAAATCGATCGTAGTCATACTTTGTGCATATTCAATTAACACGTCCCGTCCGAATGGTTTCCGAGTAGCTATCCATTAGACAGATTAATACGGCCATTTGGCAAATTACACCGCAACTAAGCCACTGCAATCGACAATCCTAGTGTCCGTCTATCGCGGCTTCAATATCATCGTTATTAAGCGACTCGTGTAATGTGTCACGTGCAAATGAGAAATCCCGCAGCTGTGTACACACAATCAGAGGATGAATATAATAGGAAATGGTTTGTCTTTCGGAATTGGGTTTACATGTTCTATCTTTATTCCTTTTTCTTTAACTATGGAGTGTTAATGTAGGTGAATTTTCATCCAGCTAATTCAACTTTAGTATAGTTTTTTCTATTAAAATTTTGATGGTTAAAATAATATTTAATAAGATTTTTTTTACACTAAAGTGCTATTTTAATACTTCGCAACTTATAAAATAGAAGAAAATATTTCTAATTCCGAGTAAATTTTTATCCAGAGTTTATATTAATATCAGAAAAATATGAGTAGCATTTTATGATTAAATTTAATAGCATTCACGCGTACAATATTAACGTAGCAATCAAACTTTAAATTTTATTGTCAATTTTATCGAACTAATAAAAATTTAAATTACAATTTTAACTTTCTTTAAAATTTTTCTCTTTCGCGTTTACTTTTTAAATAGGGTTCGTTTCAATAGCTCATTTCTAAATTTTAACGTGGCGATACGTTTTTTGTTCTTTTTTTTTTTAACAAAAAGGAACTGTCCAAATAAGGGACACGACCGCCGTGTGCAAAATGCAGCGTACTGCCACTGGCTGGCTTCTCGCGACGTAAAGTGCGCCTCAAATTTCACAGAGTAACCGGACACCCAACCGATAATAAAACGTCGGTGCCTTTCTGCGCGTGGGTCTCGCCACCTACGATGACCGAGGGGCCGCCGATCCGCGACTACGACGTCGTCGAGCAATTACGTACGCGCACGCTTAATTATAATGTAATACCATCGGTCTCTGGGTGAGCGGAGGAGAAAGGCCGACTAGCGAGAAAACACCCCTATACCGAGCGCTGCTCGCTCGCCTCGAAGAAAATCGTTCCGCGCGAATTGGCACGCACGAGCCAACCCTTGCACTCGAGCTGACACGGGCAGAAACCATAATTTGACCGTGAAATTTTGTTTTCGCTACGCGAAGGCTGGCTGCAGTTTCGAGCACCGGAAAAATGATTGTTTCCTGTAGGGTAGTTAACCAGGGTAAATGTTATTTACCCTTTTTATCGGTACGTAGTGGACATGAGGAAAGCGTTCGAAATGCTTATAAAGAATGTTGAAAAATCTTTCGTTTCCGATTTCGGACGAAACTCGATTCGAAGAGCAAACTAATCTTGATATTTCTTTTTCGCTGATATTCGAGTTGCGCTATCGTAACGTTAGAAGTTGCATATATTGCGTTCAATGAACAATTAACAATAAATTTTCTATCTTAATATTATTCGCATAGTGAGAGAGATTTTTATACTATTCTATTATCTAGCATAATATTATTTCTTTATAAGAGAGAGTCTCGTAGCTTATAAAAGTTCCAAGCAATCGATAATAGACATTGTCCAAACGACACGCGAAACTCGCGTATCTTTATCTGTTCAATTTATTATAGCGTTTTAAAATATTTAATATATATAATACGATGAAATCTCTCTCTCTCTCTCTCTTTCTTTCAGCATCTGTGTTTGAACGCGAGAATTAAATAAACATTAAAAGGAAATATTGTTGATGAAATATTTTGTTGAGGATATCACAAAGAATAAAAAAGTTAATAAAAGAGCTCTGTAAGTTTGTGATAAAATATGAGTATTCTCGTCAGAATTTTGAGACTTGAATCGAATTGCTGAAATCATCAGATCGTACGCTATCCCTTATCCAAGCATAAAAGAGGGTCACTAAATCCTATTTTCCAAGCTCCGAGAAAACTCTGATACGTGTTGCTGTATATCATTCTCGTCCTTTGTCCTGAGGCGAATGCTCTTATTAAGATCCAACGGTTCATACGAGATAAATCTAATCATAAAGAAGTTTCTCTTCCCTGTGTGTTCATTCAGCATGATCGAAGTGGGGTGAGAGGCTAAAATGGGGAAAGCATGCAACGAGAGATAAAGATGTTACGGGGAATGAGGCGTAAATTTCTTCATTGTTACCGATTTGTTTTCAATAGATAAAATGAGGAACTTTAAAAACTTGACAATAGATTGATTCTTAATTATTTAAAATAGAGAATGAAACTAATATCGCAATTTTTAATTTTCTTCAAATTTTTAATTTTATTAATTGTGTCATTGTGTCATTGCTTTTCAAGCTTTACATTTAAAGTACAAGGGAACTCGAATGCTTTTAGAATGTTGTAGAATGCTGTAGAATGTTCTTAATCTGAATATTAATTTCATCTCATTTATTAACTATAATAGAAGATTAAATCATTATTTTCAAACTGCGATATAAATATTCGTTATTCGTCATTCATTTCGAGTTTCTTTAAATGGCGAAACGGAATTATAAAACACGTATTTGTAACGTATAGGTAAAGAAAAAAACTATATTACGATTACATCTGTGATACTCCTCTAATATGGGAGGTAGGGGGGGGGGTGAAATGTGCGTGCAAGAGCGAACGGAGAGACGCGGGAGGAGAGCAGGAAGAGGAGCGTCAAGGACTCGCAGATATGAAGAACAAAAAAGGATTCCCCCTTACATTGCCGATGTTGTGAACCACGAAGAGCCTTTGCTCAACTTCCACGAAAGCGTTCTGTGAGGGTGCAGCTCGAGAAGGGGCGTCGATGTAATTGAAATTTCTTTCGGGGAAACCCTACTCCCACGGCACAACTTCAACCCCCCTGCTTCCAGGTCCGCTTTTCGCGGCCGTTGCACTGCCGCCCACACACCCACGTGGCTTGGGCACCACCCGCCGCCGAAGGGCGCGGGGGATGCTCCGGTATAATTGGACACACCATGTTACGGGGTTGAATAGATGTGCTCGCCGATGTGAAGGGTCGACCGTTTAACGGAAATATCGTTTAACTCTTTCGAGCGCGATTAGTTTCGGAAAACATATATATACATTCTGTGTCACGTGCAAAAGTTAAGTGCAAAAAAAAGACCAATAACGATTATTGTTGTTTACGTTACGCGTCAGTATTATTTTTAAATAAAATGGATATTGGATGCTATTTATATCGGGTGTCGAAGGAGTATTGTGAAATTGGCAACTTCCTGAAATTCGAGGGAACAATCGATACTCATCATAGGGGAATACCCTCTTGGCGTCTGCGAGCGGAGACGTCGCGTAGGCGGTGCTATCAAACTGACCTTTCGCAATATCGATTAATCGCACGTTGCATAACCAGCATCGCGTAATGAGAGGCAAATGTATCCATCAAAAGGCAACGTATTTTAGCCTGCTTGCCGCTCGTCATTTTTCAACAAACTAATTTTGGCACAAGGATCCTTCATTGAATTGTAAATTAACTGTAATTATGCAATTCGTTGCGGCACTTCATGCCGTTAAATTAAGAAAATACATTTATCAAGTAAAAACTCGTCCAATTTATCTAAGAAATTGTATAAATATAAGTATATTGAGCATTTTGCGGGTTCTTGCTAAAAATATGCACAAATCTTTTGTAAATATCATAACGTTGTAGTATATAGTAAATCGTAATATCATTATAATATCAAATCAGGCGCAGAAATTTCTTCGTGATAAAAATTCTTATTTCAAGGTAATTTAGTTCGTATTTTACCTTCCCTTCTATCGCCGTTCTCAATTTAATTCCTGGGGTGGATTTCATGGCACAGAGATAAGATTTGTGGGTTATAATTCAAAGAACGCAATCGTTGTCTTTACGAGACATAATAATTGTAATGTGTGTTACACTAGGGGCGAGAGAAGAATTGCTCGCATAAAGAACATCCTGGCAATATGCAAATTAAGGGAGTATTCAGGTTAAGAGAGCATTACCGAAGTGGCAGCTTCGTGTACGAGCTGTGATTTATTGCGTAATATATATTATACAGCTTCGAAGCGATGTTAATCAAGAATCTTAGTTCCGGCTACTTTTGCAATAAGATAACAATACGACATGTACTTAATTGCAAACGTACCTTAATTGATTTCTTACTATTTCATTAATTTTTTCTGCAAAATATCGACAATTTAAGATTTACAATGTCCAAGAATTTGTTTATCGATTTAGACGATGATTAAAGGTCTGGAGAATATTTCGGATAAAAGGCAAGCCAGACTGAAAATCGAACCAAGTTGACTCACCCTGAAGATAATAGGCTGGTCTCAGTCTAACCAGACCCGGCACCAGCGTAACGCCCTCTCGAGTAGTATTGTGAAGTTGCAGGGCTGCTAATAGATCTATACCTCCTCCAGGATCGTTTCCTGTCCTTGTTCTCGCGCCAAGGACTACGGTAGGTCCTTCTGTGATCGAAGATACCGCCGTCTCTTCCTCTTTCTTATTCGTCGTTCCAGACACTGAAACAATCAATTCAAGACATTTGTTATAATATTTCATTATTCTTATTTATAATATTAAAAAGACGATTCTAAATTTAATTGAGAGGATATTAGCGACAATCATGGATCATTATGTAACAATATTCATAGCTAAACACAAAATTCTGAGAGCGTCTAAGACTTCTGTGTTTATACTACGTCGATTGAGCAACATCACATTGTTTCATTCTAATGCGCAAAATTTATCTCTGTGTGATAAGAAAAATTTCAAATTTGTCTTATTCGTCAAACAATTATTGTGCTCCGTTCTTCTTCCTTTCGTGACTATTCGATTTCATTTTCAATTAAATTCGTTAGAAAGGAAAGATTCTTTAGTGGAATTAATTTCCCAAAGAAACTATAACCAATCTTTTATCTAGATGAAGAAGACGAGGATAATGGAAAAGAAGAAGACGAATGAGAAGAAAATGATCATAGACATCGTAGACTTCTTGAAATGGCGGTATTGATCGACTCTTCGCAGTCGACGCTCGTTATCGGTGTTTCCGTGCTTTTCCCCGTTCCATGAAGCCTTCAACCCCTTCCGCGAAACCATCCGCCCTGTAAACAGCCTGTTTTATCTATCTCCACTTTCTCTCTCTTTCTCTCTCTCTCTTTTCCCTTCTTCTCACTATACGTAAAATCCATTCCGCCTCTGTCACGCCGACTTCACGTTGATAATGATTGAAGGCCCGTGAAAAAAAGTTCGCCGGTCTGTCCGCTTTGGGCAGACAACCCCTCGATTCGACTGGCTACTTTCGCGATGAGCGACAACCCTTGACGTTCGGTTACATGAGACATACGCTCGCCACGAAAACCTGGTCTTTTCTTCTGACAAGGCTGATTTGTGGGAAGTCGAAAGAGGACTCTAATGGATAGGACAGATAGATCAAACTGATACAATGTTTGATATATTTATAACGGGTTATCTCATATCTCGATGGAAGTTGAGAAAAATTCTTTTAAATTACTTAAAATTCTTTTAAATAGTAACTTAGTTATAAACTCCTTATTTTTTTAGAAAGTTTGTCATTCCCCAAAAAATTCATTTCTTCAAAATTCTTTTCATAAAGAATTTAAAAAATATATTTCTGAAAGAAATTTCATGAGGTTATGAAAATTGTTACTATTTGCCTAGAATAATTCCAATATATTTTTATTGTTCAATTTTGTAACTTCTCTCAATTCGCGATTAAAATAACAATATATTTGAATTTAGTAGATAATTTGGCCGCCACTGTGAAATCGATTAAATATTAATAATAGTGAAGATGCGAATTCTTTTCCCAATATCGAACACGATCCAATTACAACTTTTTCTAATGATTTAAAAATCCCTGACTCTTGTCTCTTCTAGATAATAGAAATGAATTAATTAAATGTCGATGTCAGAGAGATCGGTAACAAGGATTTTTCGGTCGATTGTACTTACTGTAATAATATCGAAAGATGAAGAAGTAGAAATGCGGAGAAAAACGCGGAGTTAATGAATAAATCAGAACGTAAACAGTATTGGCAACATTCCCCGCCAACAGAAAGGCGTGCGTCCAAGAGTACGATTTGTTTAAATGCAGTCACCGAAATCTAGAATGATATTTTTAGACCGCGCTAAGAAAACACCAGGCAGGTGTCTGTAAGCAGGTTCATGCCGATCATTTCGCGTCCTCAAAGTTTATTTACGCACATACGCTTCTCTTTGAACACCGTGGGGATTCACACGTAGCTAGGCAAACACATTATACATCAAACTAATGTTCCTTTACATCATAAACCCAATTTCTTACGAAAATAATCTGATGATACATGCACTTCTTCTTTGATTGAATAAAATATTTTTGTATCGAAACTAAATTTATTTTGATTAATTCGGTATTTATATTTTACGAGACTTTCATGAATTTTTTAATAGCCTTAACATAAGCTCATATTACACTATATTTTTATTTATATAATATTAATATCGAAATATATTAAAATATATAATACGAATCTAAGAATATAACGCGATTTATTATTATAATTATTACAGCGCAAAATTTCAATTAATTTTAAGTAGACTTTACGCATGAATGCTCCAAAGGCGCGTTTCCTCTAATTATGCATTGTACGCGCAAAGGGGAAGCCTTAGAAACTTCCTTCTTCCTTTCATCCTGTCTTTGCAAAATAAGAGAAATGCGTCATCTTAGATCACAAAGCTTTAACGACACGTATCGAATGAAATTATCCAGCAAATTAATATTATCGTCGATTGGATTTCATTGTCTGTATTATCTGCTAATGTCAATATACGAAATTTACATTTATAAAATAATATTTTTATTATATTTCAATTTTTTAACTATTTTCCCCATCTAATAAAATAATACATTATATTACTAATAAAATGCTATTTATCGTTTAATTTTCTATTATTTGGTGCTAAAAATGTGACATTTATATGACTCGTTGCACAAGAGATAAATACTCAAGAGATTTCGCTAGAAAACGCGTAAGCGTCTCCTAAGACGGGATGACGTTGATGAAGGATGAAATGGAACAGTGGCAGACTGCCGGGCGTCGCGACGCCCGGTATCGAACCGTACGCGGTGTTATCGTCAAATTCGCGAGAAAGAGAGGGCGAAAAGAGTGAGGGAGAACGCGTGACACGTGGTGTCTCTCCTGGCACGACCGTCACCGTCACATTTTCTGGCATTCACAACGACTGCTACAATTATATCAATAAGTACGGCAAGTCGAACGACATCGTCGTTCTCATCGTAAGCGAAAAAGTTTAAACTTATCAATTTAGAAAATTTCACTTTTTACGTGTGTATCGGATCACGTTGCGCGAGGTAAAAATTAAATTGTCATTCCATAAAGATCTGAAAGTCGCAAGGAAAATGTAATATGTACTATTTACATTATAATTCATTGATAACGCGATATCAAGCTGATGATTAAAATTGTGTTTTTAATTTTGTACGTTCGTGCTTCGCTTAACAATTCGTGCCGAGGGCAATTCTATCTCTATCACTGATCATATGCCGTTCGACATCGAATTGTTAAATCGCACCGGCTGATCGTCGCATGCCGTCTCTTTCATTCACGACAACGATGAAGCGAGGCGGTACCGAATGCCAGAGACTGTGTGTGCTCGCTCGAATCGATAACACGCGACGGTCAAGCCGCGCGGAAACCAACCCGTCCTCGTACGGCACGACTCATCGATCGACATCTTCCGCTCCTCCATCTTCCGCTCCTCCGCGACCTCCAGTCCCCACGGCACGAGTCTCGCGACCGGCTCTCCTCGAGGGGGTCGCAGCCCCCGGCAACCCGGAAGCCCGGAAGTAAGACAGGCCGGAAAACACCGGGACGATGAATTTCGTCAGATACGCACGAGCGCACATTATCGAGGTGCTCGTTCTTCCGTGCTTTCTGTACTACAAGGCTTGGTAGACTTTTTCACTCTAAAAACATCGTCGCCGGAATTTTTATACAATCTTTTTTGTAACGGATTCTCCTGATTCTTTAACTGTCGGGAAATAGAGTTGGTCGGTGACAAGCAATAATAATGGACTTACCGATGTGGAATTTAATTGTTTACGGATTGTTACAAAGATTGCGTTATCGACAATTTTACATTGATTCATTGATTTAGTTCATAGGAATGTTATCAAGAGGTGAGAGTAGTGAATAATGATCTTGAAAGGAAAAAAATTTTGTGAAAGTAACGTTCAATTCACATACATGGCAATTCATTATTTTGATATTGTTAAATGAAAGTACTCACGTTTAGAGGCATCTTCCTCAAAGTTTCCGGACTTAAACTGTCCTGTTACTATTGTTATAAAAATAAGAAAGCACCAAGGCGACACTGTTCCTTTCAGCATGAGAAACAACATAGTTATTTTATAATTGCTTTACGATACTGGCCGCTTATTCTTTAACTTCTTGTCGCTACATATTGGATGTGATTTAAAATAAATACCGTGCACTTAATGTTTATACTCTTTGCGCTTGTATAAAGCGATAAAGTATATCACGAAAAGTAAATTCCGTTGAGATCCAGCTCGTCCATTATTTTCACGACCCCATTCTGTCTTCCGGCCACCTCGGAACATCAATGATGTACACCGTGTGTCGCTTATCGCGACAAACCGTGATCGATCGCCGGCGAAATCTGGCCTTTGCTGCCATCGAGGGAGTTCACGATCGACTGGCTTCGGCATTGAGGATTTCTCGATCGCAAGCCAGAAATCGCCGCGGACGACGGTATTTCGCGGCGTCAGCTTAAAAAAGCGACGTCTGGTCTCGCACACGAGCAGTCGCCATGCGACCGCGACCGCGTCCGCCGCATTCGATTTTCCCAGCGGTGGATCGTCGAATTTCGCCAGCGCGATATACGCGACCGCCACCTCGCGCGTGCTCGTTCGATCAACCGGTCAAGGTCACGGCTCTAGTTGGTCGACGACTCACCTCACGCTAGAGTAACCCCTTTTCCCTCGATATTTTCCTTTTTTTTTGCGCTGCGGGGAAAGCGAGAGGAAAAACGTGAGGAAAAACCTTACGAGGAACGCAGGAAAAAGTTTCGCAATTCTAGACTTTCCGTAATTCTATTTTAATTTCTACTCCTTTTTTTAAGTTTTATATAGCCTCTTTTCCTAATTATAAAATGTAGATTACTTTGTGGAAATGTATTTGCTTTCTAACAAACTCGCACATAATGTCTTTTCCATATAATTTCACGACACGTTATACCTTGTATGCGACCGTTAATCTATCGTGAAACAATGTGGCCGCGTGCCGCGATCGGTTTCTACGTAATTCAATCTTGCATTAAATCTAATTGCACTCGCGGCATCGTTTTGATACGAAACGCCCGTGGTTACGGCCGCGGCGTTGTCGACGAGGTCACTTCTAATGAGAGCAATCCGCAATAATCGCTTTTGCAGCCTCATAAAAGCCGCAACAAATCACCCAAAGAGCCAATTTCTCCCTCGATGCTCTTGCATCGTGCGGCTGCTCGATTGATGCATTTACACACAGAAATAATTGTCACGATTCATTGCACGATTGTTGCCCGATATAATCCGCTTTTATACTTATGTTATTTTGACGAGAACGTATCGTAAATTGGAAAATGGTTTTCCACGTTACGTATACGAAAAGAGTATCGCTGCGATTGTGTTATGCAGGGAAGGAAAATATTTTGAATTATAAATTAAATAGGAAAAGCAACGGAATTCTCAGGATGTATTACGATGCATTCCCAGAAGAAAGCACGCGACATTATGTATGCAGGTATAACTTGGCATAAGTTCATCCATGCTTGTCTGATGCTCAATATTTCAACGGCTGAGGAATCTGTCACGTCTATCCAATATAGCGCATATATCTAGTAATATCAAGTACGTACGGAGGTACATGAACATGTCATACGCCTGTCACGCTGGACGGTATAAGAATATAGTCTTGGAGAATCTGCAATATTTACGTTTCGAACTGTACGCATTCAAAGCTCATTATCGAATTACACACACACACACACACACACACACACACACACACACACACACACACACACACACACACACACACACACACACACACACACACACACATTCAGCACAGCGATATTTGGGAACTGAAAACATTGTTTGATCTTAATCCTATATTCGGCGTTTGATAGAAAGGAGAATAATTGGCGCAATGCGGATGCTGGGTATACAGTTGAGCCTGCCGCTCAGATTATGCGATTGTGCATTGAAATTTATACGGCGGATTATACGCGGGCCAGGATAAACGTAAAGCGTAACATGGCGAATATCCACGTTGAAGGGGAGGCCTAATCCTCCATTACGGCACACACACGACCCCTTTATTAATACAACTGCCATAACGTCGGCCGTAACGACCGAGTAACAGAATATTATAAATAAGCTAATATAGCGCGTGAAGTTTATTACCATACGAATTGCTAGCCGACACGCGCTGAAGACACAATGATTCGCCATGTTGACCTAATCGCTCTGTGATAACGCAATCGCTATATCTACGCGCGTTACCGCATACGCGTGACATAATAATACAGGCGTTACATACGAAGGAAAATTAATATGAAATTTATATTTAATATTAAATGTATAATTCAGTTTCAATCAACTTAGTAAGAGTTTAGCTAATAAAAGAAACAGTGTCTTTTATTAATTAAATTTATTTTTCTATTTTCGAGAACTTTTTTAAAAACTTATGAATACATTTTTTTCATGGCACCGAAGTGCCTTTTTTTGATACCAATTTAAGATTATATACAATATTAATAAATTTATATTCGATACTAAATCAATTTTATAAGATTTTAGTCAGAGAGATATTACTTTTTATTAGTCGAATTTATTTTTCTACTTTTAAGAATTTTTAAGGTGGAACGTCGAGGCATTTTTCTCGTGATATACATATAAAGTGCATCTCCCCCCTGATATCAGCTTAAAAAGGCGACTTATCACCGCTATCGCGCAGTGCATACACACATCAACCGGAAGAAGCTCAGTGCTACCCTGATTCGAATAATCTTGCGCCGAGATCCCGGCGAGATAAGCGCACGCGGCTGGATAAGGGCGTAATGGGGAAACTATGCGAGGAATCTGTTAATGCTACGTTCGCGAACAATGGCGCTAACGCGCTGCGTCAATGTTTGACGATACTCCGGGCCGGCTGCTCCCTTGTCTAAACGAGATTAGGCTATTTTCCACGCTCTCTCGCGCGGACATCCCAGTCAGTCAGGTGCCACGACTGCGGCGCGAGGATATCTAAATCCGCCCCGGTCTATTCTTAATAGAGGTGCCGCCGCGATTCTCTCCGCTTCTCCCGCTCGATCGGCTTCGTCCACGACGGGGAATTTGACGTTCTTTATAGCGCATCGAAGATTCATTCTCTAGGAAAAACCACACGCGACACAGCTTTCATTTTCCTTCTGGCCTTTGTCATAATGGGATATTAATTCTGACTTTTATGCAGAAACACCGATGTGTCAACGTCTTTGTGCAAAAATCGTAGATATCGCGCGACGTCCATTGAGTTTTAATGCTTAAATTTAATAAACGGTTGATAATTTTATTTTTATTCATCGCAAACGAATAATATCCGACATTTTGTATAAAAATATTTATACCGCATCGATGTAGGAATACTACTAACTCTGTTTGCGTCGCAAACATTCAAAATCGGACGAGAAAATATCAATATTTTACTACTGTGGAAATATTGCATGCATCTTTATCGGATTACTCGATCAGCAATTGAACACGCGCCGCGAAATGATTCATACGTGTAAACAGGTGAGATATAAAATCGTAATTACGAGTCTCGCGAGTTATTTTTGCACACGTCAGTTCTTAACGCGTTAAAATATTTAAGCGCCAATCGCGAAGCGCGGAGTTACCGAACAATTTACGTTCCAACGCAAAACCATCCCGCGTATGTCAGCTATTGATCAAGCTGCTGATCGAGCCAGGAATATTTATTGGTATATTCACAGATATTTCCTATTATTGACAAATGCATTAGCAAGTAATTTCGCACATTCAGGAATTGATACGACAACATTATTGCAATTATTTCTCTCTCAAAATAGTTAATCTCTCAAATTAATGAAACAAGTTGTCGTTAAATGTTATTTACAGTATAATAGCACAATGGATATATAATAAATTATATTTTGATATAACAAATATATCTCGTTAACATGTCCAAAAATTTATCAATTAAATTTATTAATTAACAGCTGTATTATTTTAATATCGTCAACTGTCATATTCCAGTCACGTGTATCGCCTGAGTTAGCTAGATAAGCTTAATGAATCGAAGCTTCGTGAGGATTACGTATCATGAAGGCGACCCCTTTAATCCCTGCTTAATTAAAGGGATGGCCGCGAGGCAGCGGCTGTATAATTCGCTTATATCGCTTCTCGAGTCTGGCGGTAAAAAGGAAGCAATTCCGTATTATGTTTGTTGTTGCTCCGCCAACAAACGGTTTATTTTCAACCTGATCACCGAATAAACAATACGCGATAAAAACAAAGAAAGAAATAATCATCAGAGAAATTAGGGACTTGATTTATTTACTCGTGCAATTTATACGCGAAGTTTGATAAAAGTTTTCTGTAGGTATCTTACAGAGGATACGAATTTAACGTTATTATTCATGTAGAAATAATCAGCAGTTATGAAACATTACGTGAAAGCTGCAGGAAATAATTATTTTTTAGTCAGTGGCTGCATAATGGATGAATTAAATATATAACCAAAATTTATTCAGAAAATATATATTCAGATATACATATAGATTTATATGTAGAATTTAGTTTTTTTTTAATTGCAAGTAGCATAACAATAATCAAGTGCGAAGATTGCAAAGTGCCGCAACAATAGCGCGACGAAATGATACACAACAAACGTACAATGATTGTATAACGCAGCTGCGTTCGCAAAATTGTATCCTCGTTTAAAGGGGGAAAAAATGCGAGAGACGCGTTTTCCGCTTCATTCCCGAAATAACATTGTCACTCAGGCGTGATCCTATAAGCTGCGATTCACTTTGGTAAAGTACGGGCGTGTCGTGAAGCTAATGAAGGGTTAAGATATTTCGCGATGGATCATAGTGTAGGCGGGCGGGGGGGAATCAATAGGAGATGGTGGTAGAATGGGGATATGGCGCATTTCACGGGCAACAAATTCACGCGCGAAACTTTACGAGCCCCTACTATTTTTGCGACAACTCGTAAGCCGGCAGCAGTGATGCTGCTTTACGAGACGGGACCTCGAGACGGCTTCCGTGACGGTTTAGCCACGAGATACATGAGAAACGCTCGCGTGTTTCCGCGATGTAAATATCTCGACATCGTCGTGCAGCCATTGAGCTGCACACGCAGATCTTTGATCTGATAGTTGTAGACTTTTAAGTTAACAAATCAATCTCTCTTTATACGATTCGAAATTTCGACGGAGACAAGATGAAACAGGTTAAGGCTCGGCTAATTTTAATTTTACAAGTTTTAAATCGCGTTTTCATTGGTGTAAAAATTGCGACTTTTTCGTATTCTCGTTTCTTCTGGGCGATACTCTTTAAAATTCGTTTAAATTAAATTAGGATTTTTTGGCGTGTTTCCCCTTTAACTATTAGATAGTCTGAAGCAACGAGGGAGAAGATGGCACCCTAAATTCATTTCTACCGACTTATCGTCCCAGGGATTAATAGTCCTTTCATTAATGGTAGCGAGTTTGTATATCGCGATCCGTCGCGATCAGGCTGGATGGCATCGTCGTCGATTTGACGAATCGCGACGATCTATATTTGTGTGTCAGGTGCATACGACGTTGCAATTGGTTGCCGCTGTTGCGGCTGGCTTTGCTCCTGTCGCGGACACGGTAACGATATCGTAAATCCAAGCGTCATTAGCAATGAAACTAGTGTTCCGCTTTATGCCGAGTGCCTCGAGGCGCGCGGCAATGACATGTGTGTCAAAACCATTGTCATTACACCACGCGCCACGCGCGTTATCGAGGACATATGTGATGCTTGACAAATAATACTTCACGGTCACAATATCGTTGATACAATATATTATGGAGTACTATTAATTGGTTCCTGTTTAATATTTCATGACCACGCTGGCTTTCCCCTCATCCACGACTATTACGAAGCGACACGCAGTTGCTTGACAAACTGAAATCGTTAAAGCGCTTATCGATTAGGGGGAGATGAGTTAGATACATAAGCCAGCGAATGTCCGAAAGACGGACGCTTGCTGGTAAACATTTTTATTTTTTTGTTTACCCCGTTTTATTTTAGAAATATTTATTTAAAAATGTAATTAATTTGAAAAAAAAGAAGTTAAATTAAAATAGCGGAAAGAATGGGATCAGATTGCGAGTTAATAATCGCAGCGGCTTCCTCTGCAATTTGAGCGGCATTTAATAAATGCGATTCCCGTATCTGGGGATTAATTGCGATTTAAATACACGGCGGAAGGAAGGATTATAGCGGACTTATAAGACACCAACCGATCGGTCGCGCAGCGTCTCGACGCCTTGGCGCCGCTTACGTACGAACCACCACGCTCACATAATCGTACACTATATACACTTCCACTAAATAAATTGCATTGTAAAGTCGACCTCTCGATATTATATTTCAGACGTATTATTTTTTTAATTAATTTTTGTATTATTTTTTAAAATAATTTTTGCTGTTTTCTTTATGGAAGAAATTATTTTTCACATTACACGTGTTACGAATTATCGACAAATTAAAAATTTAAAAATATCTACTTCTGTTTCGTTAGCATTTTTTGGACAAATCAATTTTATATAATAGTAATATAATTTTTTATTATTTTTATTAGTTATTATTATAAAAAATGAATTATGTTACGTTAAAGAAAATAATATCCCTTTTATCAGACTTAATATTATATGAAGAAATATCGTGACAAGATTTCGTTACAAGATTACAGCAGGAGTTGTATAACAATCTTGCATGGCATAACCAAGGAAAAGCAACGTGATATGGAAATTATTCATCTCCAGCCTCTCAGAATTTCCATGTCTTTACTAAAGAAAATTTTGTAAAAACAGAAATGTAATAATGTTCGTGCGTTCTTGGATGACGCCGGAGTGGAAGAAAATTGCCCGACTGGAACAGGCGCCAGACGGAAAAATAACGACAATACGAAAAGAAGAATAAAGGGATGAAGGAGAAATGGATGTAAGTGAATCGTGATATCGCTCGAGAGTATAAAAATTATTTTCAACGGGGATTTATGATAATGTTTTCACCTCGTCAAATCTGAACGCTTAACGCTGTTCAGATTTTCAGAACATACGCGTTTCTATTTGCCACTTTGATTATATAATACTTGACCATTTGAAATAGATTTTCATATCTTTTTTTAATATGCAGTAGTTAATTTATTTGATAAGATTAATCTTGAAATTTACTGAATATATTTGATTATCTTATAAAAAAAGATCCATTAAAAGGTTTTTTATTTTGTCAATGAATCTTTACTTTAATTTAGAAAATATTTATTGTGGTTACAAATTAATTTCAATGGGTGGTCTCAAATCTATTATGAGCGTCCATGATTAATTTTTGAAATGCCACGTATAATTTACTTCGCGATAAATCACGCAACTACAGCACAAAATGATGACACAA
Source organism: Solenopsis invicta (assembly GCF_016802725.1). NCBI lineage: Eukaryota > Metazoa > Arthropoda > Insecta > Hymenoptera > Formicidae > Solenopsis > Solenopsis invicta. Next base: position 16,344,997 of record NC_052673.1, read on the forward strand.
ACTGCACAATTATGTGAGATTTAAGACTGCTCACTTTTCGTTTAATCCGTGCGAGAAGCACGAAGCGCAACATTAAATACGCCAAGTTAAATGTGTATTCGCTGAGAGTGCTGTGTGTAAATTTGCGTTCGCCGTAAAGTCAGCGTTTCCGAGCGAACGAATTTATTTGTCATGTGCTAAGGATCCCTCGCTCGATTCGCATGCGTCATTGGAAGATTGATTTAATAGCGATGTTAATGTCAAAATTCATTGCAATGCGTGCCGAGAAATTAATAACTTCCGTAAGGAATGCGATGTCGGTTGCAAACGTTTAAATTTACAGGTGCATTTGCCTCAGGGCACCTACATATAACTCATCAACGTGAAAGTGCTGTCTTTGTTGCAAACTAAATTAGTATTAAAGCTACGTAAATCACTTGATATTTATGGCTACGTGATTATCGGTATTTTTTTAATACTGCGGGTAAGTTCGCGAGAGTGAGATTGCACGGAAAGAACAGTTTTGCTGAAGTTTTTAAAAATTTAGCTGAATACAGATCTGAAAATAATTTTGTTCGGCCGTAATAATAATAATTATGTTCAATGAGTACTGCAAAAAATTCTAACAAACAGCTTGAACGTTCTACATAATTATTTTGATGGTCCAACAAAATTATCTTTAAATCTGTATTCAGCTAAATCTTTAGATAAAGTTCTGTTTTTTAAGCAAAGTCCGCATGAATATGCACGAAGCAAATGGCGTAAAATTTGTCTCTCCTGATAACAAGAGCGGAAATAGAGATTCTAAAAGAATTATCCATTGTGAGTATTTACTGCAGAGCGATACTTAAGAGCGTAAAACTTAAGACACATAAGCACTTTCAAAGTCGAATGTTTCCAGTACATGCTGATTTTATCGACGTCCTCGCACGAAAGGCGGCGAGGCACGAGCTTTCTCATGAAAATGGATATTTTTAGATAAAATTCTAGTAATGCGGGCCACAAGAAAAAGAGATTGATTAATGCATGAATCTAAAAATACGTAAGCTTATATGAGAAGTTTACACGAAATCGTAAAGCGCAGGTTAAACATTCATTCGCTTCCGTCTTCATCCGTAAATTCTGCGATACTTTGCGAAATATGATAGTCTCCATTATGAATAATATTATATTACCAATTGTGAATGTTATTTGCTTCACTACTCGTAACTTTTATTTGTGTATACGATATCGCTATGCAAAATAGTAAGTCTGAGTTCTTTATAATTCTTTCACAAAATTTGAAACATATTTATCACAAATCATAATCACAAATTTGTTTCATCACAGATAATTGACAATTTTTAAATTCAATTAAAAACTTTCACTAAATATTTGTAAAAATATGAAAAGATAGGCGGTAAAAGAAAAATGAAATCTCTAATAATATCTACTTTAATTAATTTTAATTTGTCTTCTAAGCTGTATGTGCTTTGAGAGATAACTTATTAGTATTAGGAACGCTCAGACAATTCCCGAAGATTCCTTCGCTTCATGACTCAGCTTTCCATTTTGTCGGCGCGCCCGCGTCTCTAGGAAGCGCAATAAGGAAATCAGAGTGCATTAAGCTGCGACCCCGTACAACGAAGCGCAGAGCCGCGTATCGACAGTCATTCTCCTTTTGGGTATACAGCTTCCGGCAAAAGGGATGCAAAGGGTCGATCGATAGAAGAGGTCGGCAAGGGGGTGGTTGCCGCCGAAGGGTACCGGTCCGGCTAGAGGGAAGTGAAATACGCGTGAACAACTGCACTTTCGTAAATTCGTACGAATCACTTCCGTTTCGTCGCTACATTTCGCCCTCGTCATATATATGGGCTAGAAACGAGATGGGAGTGACTCTGAAACTGCATTGATCATACTAGAAGAAGTGGAAAACGAATGCAACTCTTGAATCTAACAAGCACTGGAAAAGTCGCATTATAACTTTCAGAAATTGCAAAAAGTGGTGTTTGGAAAAATTTCTTAAAGAAATATTTTTTTTTCTAATTTATAAGTAAGCAATTCATTGAATAGAACGACATCCGTAATAATTGACTGCTGAACAAAAATCTTTATATAATTATATAATTATTAAATTTATATGTAGCGCTATTGGATTTTTATTATTGACTCTCTTATTCTTTATTGGAAAAATTTCTTTAAAAAATTAAAAAAAAATATTTCTTTTTTAATTTATAAATAAGCAATTTATTGAATAGAACGACATCCGTAATAATTGATCGCTGAAAAAAAATCTTTATGTAACTATATAATTATTTAATTTGTATGCATCGCTATTGGATTTTTATTGTTGACTCTCTTACTTTTTACATTTTATTGATGCAAATTAAGATTTAATATCATTATCATGAAAAACAAGAATCGAAATACGGTATCCACTTCCGCTTATCAATATTTGCTAACTAATTAAAATGATCCCATATCTATACAGGTGTACCTACACCTAATCGCATTTGAATTGCGAAGCACATTCATCGACCAACATATCTGCCAGTCATCATTTCTACCACTACAGTCGATCGAGGACAATCGACGAGCCTTTCGAGAACGTCGGAAATCGCGAGTCGCCCTATAAATAATCCACGAGATCGAGCTAGAAATAATTGATGCCACCCTTATGAGAGTTATATATCGGCTCGCGTTTTTAGCGAAAGTAAATTACCGCGCAAACAATTTATTCTTCTGTTCTAAAATTGGACAGATACATATGTAATACGAGATTCCACTGATCGACCAGAATTGTGCAGTTTGAAAGTCCAAAAGATGAGATCCAACATTTATGGTGCGACAAGCAAATTACAAATTTTTTTAATATACCAAAGAATTAAACAAAGTCAGACATTACATTATTTTTGAGATATATAATTTTAGGACTTTAATCTCTTAGCGTAAATCTTCACGTAAGCTCAACGTGATACAGAGTAATTCAGTAATGACAATGTCTTTTTTTTATAAGATCTTGATCTAGATACTCTAATATAAGAATATTGCAATATAATGAATATGACAAAATTGTATGATATCTGTATTGTATATAATTCGTTTTATTGAGGCTTGATCGTTCCAACAGCGCTATCATAATATAATTTCAATTCATCATTTTTTTCTGTTATTTATATACTGGTGCCGGTGACCGCTGTTAAGATTCCACCAGGTTCGCGACTAATGCGACCAAATGAAAGCTTGGTCCGAAAAACAACCTAACGAACATACGGCGTCCCTTCTGGCAGGCGCATGTGGGTCGACACGCGTCCACGTGTGGGGGAGCACAAAAGGCTGAGAAATGGTGAGCGAATTGCTCATTATCGAGTGGTCAGGATGTGCGAGGGGTGTCGAGATCCCGTCGGGATTTCACGGCGGCTCCTCCGGAGACAAGCATGATGGTGGCGTGGCCTCGCTTAAGGGAGCCCGGGCCGTTCCCCCGAAATTGCGGATTCTCTGAGGGCGAGAATGAATCGCGCGAAAATTGTCTCTACCCTCGATCGCCCATCACCTACGCTTTTCACCTCCCTCAGGAGGGGATACCGGCTTTTCAAATCTTGCTCATTCGAACCTTTTGTAAGTCTTAAGGGCTGTTTAAGCTGTGAAAGCTCCCCGTTTCTGGAAAGCGTAATCGTCGTTGATTGTGAACGCTTCGAGCGAACATCGGGGTACGATGATGATTTTGTAGAGAGTGTTACTAGAGGTTGTTAACTACGACGAACGCGAAATGTTACACAGAAATTTCAATCTTGATTCAGCTATTTTTTTTCTGCTAGCGTTTATATAATTGTTTATAATGTTTCGTACAGTATATTTTATGATGTATTAACTTGTAATCAATTATTAGAGAAAAAAAATTTGAAGGAAATTCAAGAGAGAGTTATTAATAATTCGATACGATGCAAACAAAAAACGGGTTTTTAAATTAGCAAATGCATCCAACTCAATTTTCGTAACGTCTCAAAAGCGAATACCTAATTACGAGCAAGGGGATGTTCCCTGCAAGGCATTTTGCACCTGTCCCAAGGGGAACTGTGACAGGAGCGTGCCGGTCTCTTCGAGGGGGGAAAAAAAAACGGAAGAACGGCACGCGCGTATGAAGAAGAGCAAAAAAGCAACTAAAAGGCGCCGGTACGTTAATTCCCATGTGGCCCTCAACGAGCCATAGTGTGTGGTGTATAGTATATGTGTTGAAGAAGGGCGCGCCATGTTGTCTGGCCACCCCGCATTGCGCCAGTAAACTCGGCGAAATCCCGGACGTAACCCACCCGTAGTATCAGTCCGTCTCCATTTCTCCATCTCCTCGTTCGTCCTACTCCCGTCTTTACTCAGAATTATCGTCTCTCGATTCTTCTTATGGGATTTTCTCCTGAGATAGTATTTCGATTTGCGAAGTTTTGGCGAGGATAAAGGGTTGAAAGAAGTTGAACGAAGTTTTGTGATCAGCCTGGTAATTTCGAGCAGTAAGTTCCGTTATTTGTTTTCACTGTGCGTATTTCGTGATGAAACTACGTGATGAAGCCGAGTGAGGCTGAGAGTGGAGTTCCACACTACGTCGTTACTCATCGTCATATACATTTCCAGAATAATAAACTGCGATTGTATCAACATTTCTATCTCGTTCGTAGATGCCAAGAAAAGCACGGAGATACAGTCACGAAGTCTTGTATAAATATTAGATACTTCTCACGTTTCATTATATTTCTTTCGTTTCAAATTAAATTATTGATATACATAAAAAAATAATTATTGATGTACATAAAAAATATAATACGTCAAAAAATTCTAGGCAAAAGTGACAGTGAATAAAATTCTGAATGACAATAATGTTAACAATAATATTTTATATTTTATTTTAAAAAATGTAATAATTATTTTGAAATGTAATGATTAAAGAAAGCAATTATTTTTAAATGAATATATGCACATTGCATTTGTTTAGTAGATAAGGAATAGATAAAAAATGAAGAAATGTACGGAAAACGGCTACAATTATATGTGCATATGAGACCACTCTTTTATCACGTTTGCTTTGAAAATCAATTAAAGCGAAAAACTTGATAAACTAGTAGTCGTCTTCAACCTCATACATATATATAAATGTAGATTAAGTTTTTTTTTCTTTTTTTTTTCAGAAAATACTAATCTGGTTCGTTCATAATTTATTTTTCACTTTTCTACCGTACTACTACTTTGATACATGAAAAATCGTAAAATGGTAGAAAGATGATACTTTGATTCCTATATCTTACGTTATACTGTTCACTTATATAAATTATCCATTTCAGTGTAAATAGCTTTTAGATAATCTGAATAATTTCCAGCATTAGGACTTTTGCTTGAAAGCTGATGGAATTAGTAAATGTTTTAGAAATTGTATCATTATTCGTATTGCACACGAGATATTTATTCGTTAAATCTCGTTTCTAATACATTATTGAAATCGTAAATCTTATGGGGAGTCTGCAAGAGGGTCTTTTACTGCCTACTTCTCAGGCCATTTTTCTTCATTTCCCAAGCTCGAGTGATTTGTGAAGCTTTCTATAGATGCGCATTAAATAACGCTTCATTGAGTATCAATTTTTTCGTATAATTTATAAAGAAATAAGATTTGTAAAACTATATCGATGTGAAGACTTATTCAATTAATTTTCTATGAATTTTTTAAAATTACGAAGCGACCACCAGCTCTGGTTGAAATGGCGTGGAATATAACCGAAAAATTAAATAATTTCCTAATTATTTGTCTCGTATTTTTAACGTTCATAAAACGCTATACAATACTTTTGCTAACTATCCTTAATGTGATGAAAGAACATAATAAATGTGAAGTGAGAGGGATCCTGGATAGAGATCATTAGATTCGTTATCCTTTTTTTCATGGTAAGTAAAACTGCGTTCCACTTAGGATAATGGGAGACAGCCTTGACATCCTCGAGAGAAAACTGTTGCCATTACGTTAGGTTAGGTCTTTTCATAATCGAATGACTTGAAAAAAAAAAAGAAAAAGAAATATGAAAAAGAAAAGAAGACGCTGGAGCACTTAGAAAGACAGGCAAATTGATCCCCCCTTCTGTGCATTACACTGAAACCTTCGCGGCGCTCAACTTGAGACTAATTTAAATTTACTTTACCTTACTTAATACTAGCGTCAGCCATACGCCATCGCTTCGCGAATTCGACGTATCAAATTACGTGTTAATTGGAATACACCAGGTTCTTAGAGCTTTACGACATTCGTCGGGATTTACTCTCAGATACCACATGTTCTCCATTCGTTAGCACTTTCCCGTTACGAATGCGCTAATTGATGAAAACACGCTGCGGGTCTCTGATTCCACCGAAATTATTAATTCGCCCGTACGACATTTCGTCGTAATTCGAAAGTTGTCGAACTGACACTCGACGTGTCCCGTTCTTACTAACGCACGATATACGGAACGTCATATGGGGGCAGGCCAGGTGTCGGCATATCCGTGCGATCTACCTGCCCAACACCTGCCTTCGCAGGAGGTGCGCTCTTGGAATCCACGTTGAATTAATAGCACGTTTTATACATGGAATATATTTTAAAGAAGGACAAATAAATTCGATATCAATTTTATCACTTTTGATATTTTTACCTAGAGTATCGAATGATCTACCAGGCTTTCTCGGCATTGGGCAAATTAGATTTATTTATATGTAATTCAAGCATTACTAAATAAGCGACTGAAGTAAGTTACAAATTGCCACGTGACTGTGACGTATCAATTATCATAAAGAAATTAATTTGGTTTTAATAGGCGCGAAAAGATTCGGGGCTCGTTTAATTTGAGGCGCGGAATTTAAATAGGTCGCAGTTGCAAAGTTATTCTATGGCGCGGAATAATCCTAGCTTCTTCTCTTTCGGGATTTGCCGTTCTCCTTCTCCCTTAGCCCTTCGTCGCCTCTGCTCCGGGATCAAACGAGAACGAGAGGGAAACGGGGCTTGAATTCATTATTTCCCGTCTCTTCGTTCCCAAGTAATTGCATTCGGCTCCAGCGGGCCGTAATTTCGCGCAGTCGGCTCTCCCCGTACGTTTTCAGGACGCTGTCACTCGGTATATCCGAGCATGTATCACCTCGTTGGTATCACCTCGTTGATAAAATTTCGGCCGCCATTAATCAGGAGCGAGATCAGTCAGTGACAATTAGCCTTTGCACAGCTGGAACGCTCTTCACGTCTAATGTCAGTTCCCGTAATCTTCCGCTCCTTGTCTTTCACGATTATCGAGATTGTAATTCTCAATCAAATTCTTTCAATGCTCTTAATTATTTGCTGTTTGTTACGATATCATCTCACCTGTTTTGTGGCAATTAAATCTAATTTTCATAACCTCCAATATCTGTTTTCTAATAGATATCAAAGAAAAATTTCTATAAGACCTATTTGGAGCACGTTTATTTACTTGTCCCCCCTCCCCCCATCGAGTGTCTCAAAGACAATGAGCATCATTATGATCTATTCAACGTTGTTGTTGCGTCGTTTATAAAACAGAGCGCTGACCTTCGGGAGAAAAGTCACCTGTTTCGCATACTGCGTAGCTATGCTATCAGTTAATTAGTTCAAGATTATTCGAAAAGAAATAGAGACGCGCAGCGATCTTGAAAGAACGCGAGGGTCGCAGCAAATTACAATCTGACGAGCGCTATATAATTTATTTACCTCGTCAACTTTATCCGACCATCCGGTGTACCGACTATCTCACATTATCCGGGATTGTCTTTCGTCCATGAAAAAAATTTCGCTCGACGATCACGGAGATCGTCTCTGACGAGAGCAGACAAGGCCGTTCGGAGATGCCACCAGCTGTTGCCAATTACCGTCTCATGAGGAAAGGTGAAATGAATCTTGACGAATTCTTTTGTCGAATGTATTAAATTTGCTGGCGAGAATTATCGCAGCACGACTGCTTTTATGTCAAATACAGCAATTAGACGACGCGCCTCTTCTCTTTACCATAGATCAGTTCTTGGAAAGATGTAATGTGCTTTTTTTCTTACGTCTATAAACTATAGTCATCAACCGTAGTCATCAACTGTCGTATGTATACTTACTTTGTAATTATAATACAATAGTAATGTATAAAAATTGCTACACAATGAACGATCCTTGACAATTAACATAATTGTACCTA